>NC_044977.1:190131488-191601894 GCF_008728515.1 Papio anubis | reverse complement strand
GTTTCTTTATCAAAAGAAAGTTCCATCAAGAAAATTCCTAATGCAATCCAAGAAAAATGAAATCAGAAAAAGAATATAATCCAAGAAAGAAAGAATGCAATCCAGCGAGTATGTAATCCAGAAGAAAGTAAGTCAAGAAAGAATCACGATCAAAAGGAAAGAGATAAATCCAGAAGAATATGAATCAAGAAGAAATGCAATCCAAAGGTAAAAATCCAAAAGAATCACAATCCAAGAAGAAAGTAAAATCCAGAAAGAATACCTATTAATCCAAAAGGAAAGAATCAATCCAAAAGGCAAGTATAACAATCCAAGAAAAGTAAAATCAGAAAAGAGATAAATCCAAAAGGAAAGAATGCAATCAGAAAGAATCACAATCAAAAGAAAAATGAAATCCAAGAAAGAATCACAATCAGAAAGTAAAATCAAGGAAGAATGCAATCAAAATTGAAAATCCAGAAAGGAAAATGCCGTCAAGAAGAAGAGATAAAAGTCCAAAATGATATGATAAGAATAAATGAAATCCAAAAGGAAAGGAAATGCAATCTAGAAAGAATCTTAGTCCGAAAAGAATGAAAATCTTGAAATCAAAAGGAAAGAGAATGCAGTCCAGGAAAAGTGAAATCTAGAAGAATAAAATCCAGGAAAAGTGAAAATCCAGGAAAAGGAATATATGAAATCCAGAAAGAATATTTGATCAAAAGGAAAGAAGAAGAATGTCACAGTCCAAAACTTGAAATATGGAAATGGAAGAAGTAGCCGTCCAAGAAGAATACAATCCAAGAAAGAATAAGTCAAGAAGAATAAATCCAAGAAAATGAAAATCAAGAAGAATAAACCAGAAAAGAATGCAATCCAAGAAGAATAATGAAAATGCAGAATAAATCCAGAAGAAAGTAAGGAAGAATCCCAAAGAATGCAGCAGAGAAGGTAAAAGTCAAGAAAGTGTAAGTAAGGAAAAGGAGAGAATGTAGTCCAGAAGAGAATGAGAATCAGGAAGGAATGCAGTCCAAGGAAGGAGAATGTAATCCAGGAAGGAATGTAGTCCAGGAAAGTGAAGGAATCGAGGAAGAGGAATGCAATTGTAAGGATATGACAATCAAGAAAGGAAGAGGAAGAGAGTCAAGGCCCAGTGTAATCCAGGAAGGAAGGAGAGGAAGAGAGTCAAGGCGGTATGTAGTCCAGAGAAGAGAGTAAAATCAGGAAGGAGGGGTGAGGTCAGGAGGGAGGAGGTCAGGAGGGGTGAGGTCAGGAGGGATGTGGTCAGGAGGGACAGCCTCACCCGGATCCGAACCAGGTGTACACGTCTCTGTATAATTGGAGCCGTGATGGACACTACGCTCCTGAGAGACCTGACTGTGGGGGGAATGCTGTCCTCAAACCAAGGGGTTTCCAATGGCAGAATCCTTTATAAAACAGTAGAACTGTGGGAGCTCAAAAAGCAGATCTCATGAAGGTAGAAAAGAGAATGGTGGTTACCAGAGGCAGGGAAGGGTAGAGGGAGGGGGAGGATGAAGGGGAAAAAAAAAAAAATATATATATATATAAATGTATTACCATTTAATACATAAAAATGTATATAAATGTATTACCACTGAATGGTACCCTTAAAAATAGTAAACTTGGTAAATTTAGATGTCTATTTTACCTCAAAAGGAAAATGCTAGACCAATTTCAGCCAAAAAAACCCCTGAATTCTTGAGCACAAAGTAATTTAGTTTCTTATGTGACTGGACTTTTTTTGTACTATTTTTAGGAAGAAGAGGTTAATAAGAAATCAAAAACAAATCAAGGATTTATTTTTTAAAACAACAAAATACCAGCAGCTTCTAGAAACTCCCCTGGAATCCACACATAGCCAGTGCGGTCCAACGCCATTACACGCTTGCGACAGAACAATTGATGTTCAGAAGGATGGCCCTTGAATCACCAGGTCATCAAAGCAAGTTTCTATTCACTCAGTAGCCAGAATCCCTATTTCCTTTGTATTATAGTGAAGTGGAGCCTGGTCGTATTTCTAAATTAACTACAAGCTCCTTGAAATTGATTTTTCAAGAATTCTAGCATCTTTTGGACAAAGGTGACACTGTATATAAATTTAATGTATTGAGCATCCAGAAATGGTTTGGTCTTTGAGAGGAACCTCATGTGGCCGCATCCTGTAGATATTTGATGGGGATGGGTCATGATGGTGGTTCTCAACTGGGGCGGGGGCATTCCCCTTCGCCCCGGGAACATGTGGTAATGTATGGAGACCTTTTTGGTTGACATAATTGGGTTGGGGAGTGGGATACTACTGGCATCTAGTCAATAGCGGCCAAGAGATTCTGCTCAGTGTCCTATAATACACAAAACAGCCCTTCACAGCAAAATTATCTGAACCAAAATGTCTAGAGTGCTAAGGTTGAGAAACCATGGTTCATGGTAGCTCACAAAGATGTACCCCAGTGGGGACCAGTAGGGTGATCACTCCGAGGCTACTCAGAGGCCTCAGGGGCACACTCAGAGACCTACCCTGTCATCCACCACTTGGGTATATTTTTTTAATCTCAAAAAAATGTGCACTTTACCTTACTCATCTTCTTAGGATGGTTCTAGGATCTAAAGCCAGGACATCCATCTGCAATAAAATACAACCTTCAGATGTCTGGCTGCTCTGTGCTGGCAACAGGAATGCTCAGCGGAGCCAGGAGTGGAGCGTAAGGAGTTAGTTACATGAGTCACATGCCGTCTAATGAACCCAGGTCTGCCAGGACTTGGGCTCTACTGGGAGGGCACTGCCAGTGTTCACCTGGGTGGTACTACCTCTTCTAAGTTTCTGCTGGTAATCAAGCTTCTTGTGACTAACCTTCTTGCTCTGGATGTGTTAATGTCCACCTGACTTCCACCTGGAGCCAGAGTCCACCTAAAATGGTTGCATTGCTTGGCTCTTATCCATTTATTATATTTATATTTTATAGTTTAATACAGGAATTCCCGGATCTGAGAGCAGAGGGCGTGATTTTGAGAAGCCACCTAATCCATGAGTGTCTAGAGCATCTGTGAACAAACATAGTTCACTCTAATCTAGCACCACTGTTTGTCAAAAGTATACATATGATATGCTAATTAATAAAGTAAAACAATGTAAAGAATGGTCATAATTCCTAATAGTCTGTTGTCAATATGTATTTCTTGGTCATAAATACTAAAAGTATAAATATGATCATGTGGAAATGGGTCTGGAAAATATTTTGAGGCTAAAAGCAGGATTTAGGCCAGGTGCAGTGGCTTGTACCTGTAATCCCAGCACTTTGGGAGGCCAAGGTGTGAGTCTCACTTGAGCTCAAGAGATCAAGACCAGCCTGGGCAACACGGTAAAACCCCATCTCTACAAAAATTACAAAAATTATCCAGGCGTGGTGGTGGCCGCTTGTAATCCCAGCTACCTGGGAGATGAGGTGAAAGGATGGCTTGAACCCAGTAGACAGACTTTGCAGTGAGCCAAGATCACACCACTGCACTCCAGTCTGGGCAACGGAGTGAGACCCTGTCTAAAAAATAAAAAATAAAAGGAAAAAAAGGAGGATTTACACTGGAAAAAGTTGGGAACCACTGGTTTGACTCTCAGAAGGTTAACGTTCATATTTCCTAGTTCTTGAGCAGGGAAGCCCAGCACCCCAGGGTTGCCACCCCCAGCCCCCATGGCATGTGCTTGCTTGATCCACCCCTAGGGACAATCTTAACTCCTTGTATTTGCGTGCGTTACCATTTCCGAAACATTGAGGAAGGCAGAACAGAGGTTACCACTTCCATTTATGGATGAGGACGGGTCGTGGGCAGCTGGTTTGTCTCAGGATCTCTGGCTGGCATAGCTGAAGCCAGGACCCCAACCTCTGACGCGGGGCTCAGAGCTCTTTCCACTCCCCCTGAATTAGTAATGGAGCCCTTGGGGGGTCTCGGAGCCACCAAATACCAAACTCTACTCCGTAGTAACTAGTGATGAAGAGAGCCGGGAAGTATTTAAGAGCTTTCAGGAACTCGTCATTTTACGCACTTCTGAATCCCAGTTAGTTCATGAGAATTTCACGAAGGTAAAGAAAACAGAAAGCAATGAACGAGCCCCTGTTCGGTGGCCATGGAAACCCGTGTTTACCTTTGGGTTCATATTTGGTACAATTTCCTGAAATTCCCAATGAGGATTTCAGGTGATCTGGGGGTTCTCTGAACCTCAATCTCTAAATCTGAAAAGTGAAAAAACACTGAACCAGATTATATATTTCTGGGTAGTTTTACCTTTGACATTCTAGTCTAAATCTGTGGGTTCTACCAACATCATCAAAGGAAGAACTCTCTAGGATAACATTTTATCTTTTTTCAAGAGACATTTATTCATTCACTCATGCGTTCATTCAACCAACATGGATTGCATATAAGGCACTGTACTAGGCTCTGTGCAGTTCACAGGCTTAAAAACAGAAAAAGCCCATTGAATACAACCATGTAGCTAACCTGTATAAGGAAATCAAGAAAAACAAGAAAGTCATTATGACCAGCTTACTTTTGATGCTTTAAACCACTTCTGATAAAAAGTTAAGGACTTTTATATTGGAATGTAAAATATGTAGACTAAGAACATTTCCTGCAAGTGAGTCAAAAATTCTCTGAATTATAACAGGCTCTTGAATGGCTATAAAGTTTAGAGAAAACTAGTAATACAATACCTTCAGTTTTTTGTGATGAGAATCTAAAATCTTATCATAGAAGCTTCAAAACAGTTTTCAGTACAACTATTCCAAGGGCAAGGAAAAAAATATTTTTTTGATTTAATCTAGAGTCTAGAATTGACTGCTTTTCATTAAGGAACTTTCTTTCTTCTTAAAAAGATTTTTTTTATACCGTACAATTTCATTAGTTACACAATATCTTTTCATTTGATCAAAAAGTAACTATATTTTTTTTCTAAGAGAGATGGAATTGATTTGGCAAATGGAAACTAAGAAAATATTTCTAGATGGATATTTTGGCTTTTACTATTAGATGGAAGATGACAAAATTAGGCAGGAAATTATAAAAGTCTGTGGCTCAAAGGAGGAAATTACTTGTGTGATATCTGTGGGAGGATTCACTGGGGTGCTACCAGTACAGATAAAGTGAGGGGCTTGGCCAGATTTTTTCTTTTCTTTTTCTTTTTCTTTTCTTTCTTTTTTTTTTTTTTTTTTTTTTTTTTTTTTTGAGATGGAGTCTCACTCTATCGCCCAGGCTGGAGTGCAGTGGTGTGATCTTGGCTCACTACAACCTCCACCTCCTGGGTTCGAGCAATTTTCCTGCCTCAGCCTCCCGAGCAGCTGGGATTACAGATGTGAGCTACCACACCGGGCTAATTTTTTATATTTTTAGTAGAGATGGGGTTTCACCATATTGACCAGGCTGGTCTCGAACTCCTGACCTTGTGATCCACCCACCTCGGCCTCCCAAAGTGCTGGGATTACAGGCGTGAACCACCGCGCCCGGCGCAGCCAGCTTTTAAATTTAGTTTCTGAGCATTGCTGCTTACACCACTACCCTTGCACCACTGCCACCATGCCCTGAGCAGAGGGCAATAAAGTGGGGAAGATGTTGTCTCTGCTTTTGAGATGTTTATAGTCCATTTGGGCTGTTTTGAGATGTTTATAGTCCATTTGACTGAAGACACAGTCAAATAACTAGACAGTTCCAGCCCAGCATGATCAGGCCCCTAAAGGAGCCAGTACTTGGGAGCACCTGGCAGGGCTCTCACACCCAGGCTGGGGGACTGGGGATGCTGCCTGGTGGCAGAAGGACCCGGGTCTCTCTAAAGTGCCTGCCAGGTCTGATGTCTTACATGTGGCTCTGAAGAGAAAAAATAAGTACAGAATCACAGGAGTGTGATAAAAAAAAAAAAAATCCTTCAGGGGGAGAAAAAAACAGTCCATGAGAATACTGTCAAATCATCTAATACCTTTATTCAGTTGTGCTTGGAAAGAGGAAGCGAGGCAGACACAGGGGCCCTGGAATCTGTGAAACACCTACCCCAGGTTTACTCAGGTGGTTAAGGAATCTCCAGGGACATCCCTCTTCCCATTAACACAGATTAGGCCTGAGAAGATGCCACAACTCACTGATACCTGCTCTATTAGATTTTACAAAGCCAAGTAATTGCCGTTTGAGGCTCAAGTCATGGTGAGGGATTCATCTGCGTTTCTGTTCATTTGTATAGCAATTAATTTGTACCTAAATGAACAATAAAAACGGTTATGTGATCCAATAAAGCAGACATGATGGCAGAAAAAAATAACCTCATCTGTTTTACCCTCCTAGCAAGGCCAAATCGTCCTTTTCCCCTCCCACTGCTGTTTGTCTCTCTGGAGAAGGTTATTTTCAGGCAGGCAGAGCGGGAACCGGGTGTGCATGCTGGCCCCTCTCAGGGGTCCAGCCTCAAAGGCCACGGACAGGAAAATGGGATTTGTGTGATGTAAAGTATTGTTGACTTGCAAGGGTTCAAGCAGGTCACCACTGCAGCATGCTCCCAAGGAAGGCCAGGAAACAGGCTCCCTGAAATTGTTTAAGGCGAAGATAGACACAAACCACCCGAGAAGATGTTAGCACACTTGGGCGGCATATGGCTGGCAGACACATTCTGTCTGGCATGAAAGGGTTTTTGAGTCTTTGGGTTTGTTTCCAATGTTTAAAAATTAGGATATTTCCCATGAATATTCGGATTCTCAATGCTCTTGAAAAGTTGGAAGCTTGTTGACCCTGTATCTACATTCCCGCCCCACAACATTTGGCTGGAGTTGGGTGGTCACTGTCCCTTTGGAAGTCAGGCAGCATTTGCCAGTTTGCTTCAGTCCCCACCATGCTCCATTGTCCTATGCTGTGGCTGCCTCTCTGATTCTTACCCTGCCTGGCTTCTGTAGGATTTCAGTTTGTGACCCCTGTTTTAGGATTTGGCTGGTCACTTACAGGAGTAACTTGCTTTGGTTGCTGTTTAGAACAACTTCACTTTTTAACTTCTTGGAGCATTTTCCTTTTTCAGAATTTGAATCTTGGGCATGGAGGCTGCTCTCGGAATAAAGACCTTACACTTGCTGCTGTGTTATTTGGTTCTGTTGCCATAGAACCATAGACCTCTCCACAGGGAACTTACTTTGGAGAATAGCTTATCCACTTGCCTCTTTTAGGAACTAAGGCTCAGAGAGGCCAAGTGACTTGTTCAAGGTCACACAGCGACTTGAGACAGAGGCAAGACTGGAACCAGTTCCCGTACTTTTCCTACTATCTTTCAGCCTCTTCTGGGGTGCTCATTCCTGACACTGCATGACCCACAGAAAGAATATAATTTCCCAGATCGTCGTGCAGTCTTTTCACCTTGGAAAAATTTAAACCGTTGGAGGCCTGTGGGGCACGGCTGTCTGCTCTCCAAGATGACCCCTGGTCACGGAATGCAGTGTTCAAAGCTTAGTTTCTGCTACCATCTGTTGATTCTAAGAGCCTTGAACTGGGAGTGAGGCCAACGAGGTTCTAGTCTATCTCTGCCTCTTACCAGCTGTGTGAGCCTGGGCAAGTTTCCTCACCTCTCTGACTCAGAACTTCCCAAGTGAAGACAGGAATGCCTGCCTCACTGGATGTTGTCATGATCACAGGACAGAACACAAATTAAAGTTCTCAGAAAAATGTAAAAAGTTAGATAAATGCGAGTTACTGTTACGGGCTATTAAGCTGAGATATTAGAGACTCTCAGAATTCTCTCTTTTCACAGGTGAGAAAGTGGAGGCTCAGGAAACAGGTCCTCCAGCCAGTGACCAGTTCAGATTAGCAAGCAGGTCTCCTGTCCTCCCTGCCACAGCCACAGTTGGAATCACGGATCTCGGTTAAAGCCATCTGGCCCCAAGCATGTGGGCAGCTGGTCATGGGGTGAAATGGGAAATGCCTTAGCCTCCCCTTACAAGCGTCTGTGGACGCAGAGTCCCAGCCGCAGGAAGAGAATCACGAAATCCTGCTCATTCTAAGGGCAGAGGCAGAGAGGGAGGGAAGGAAGGCTCTGTCCCTCCTCATCAACCCAAGACTGGGATTCTGGGTAGCACTGACTCAGAAGAGGCTCGGAGACCCCAGGAGCCGACCCCCACACTTGCTGGTGGCTGATTCCCAGCCTGTGAGCTTGGGTTTGGGAGGTATTACACTGTGCCAATGAACACTGTTTTTGCAAACTTGTGGGACCTGCCAGCTCTCTCAGTTTAACTAGATCTCTGCAGTGACATCCAGGCATGTTCTGCATTAAATTAGAGCTGGTAATTTCAGAGGGAAACAGCTCTGAAATGGCCTGAAAGACAAAAATCTGTTCCTTGAAAAATGACACCATATGTGCCTGCACTGCTGCAGTCAGGGTAAAAGGCTTTTCCTCCCTTGGTTACTCATCAAGCCGCCAATGTTAATGTCAGATTTGCAACAGAACCATATACTAATGGAACCCAAATTAGCTCTAAAATTAGCTCTTAACAAGAAACTTGAGGCTAGCTCAAGGCAAGCAGATTTCTCTGACTGTGAGAGACAGAAAGCACTTTAGCAAAGCAGCCACATATTGATATTCTCAAGCTTCAAAAAAGATCACTCTTGCTCAGAATGAATTGCCCGGGAAGAATTGTGCACAGCCTGCTGTCTGCCTATGCGTCAAGAACACAGCAGCTCAACCTGCAGTTTCAAGGAAACCTTCCACAAAACAAAGAAGCTATCGAGAGCTTAGAGTGTGAGGAGAGAGAAGAACTCAGGGGGTCGGATCTGGGTGGGGAACCGGGTCCTGGGAGCGGCACTGTTCAGATTTAGAGTATGTTCCAGCATCACTGTTTATTTAACACCTTTAGAGAACCCAAGGACTATGGAGAAATCAGTTATGGCAAATATCTACATGGATAAACGGTATTTAGCAGCTGACATTGATTGTTGTGAGTTCTCTTCCACCATCCTTAAAAATTATGAACTGATTTTTTTGTTGTTGTTGTTTTTTGAGATGGAGTCTCGCTCTGTCGCCCAGGCTGGAGTGCAGTGGTGTGATCTCTGCCACTTCCACCTCCTGAGTTCCAGCGAATCTCCTGCCTCAGCCTCCTGAGTAACTGGGATTACCGTGCCCGCCACCACGCCTGGCTAACTTTTGTATTTTTAGTAGACACGGGTTTTCACTGCGTTGCCCAGGCTGGTCCTGAATTCCTGATCTCAGGGGATCCACCCTCCTCGGCCCCCCAAATTCCTGGAATTACAGGTATGAGCGATCATGCCTGGCCCCTAACTGAAACATGTGTTCAAGAGTGTCCCATCAGTAGCAACGTTTCTAAGATGTTCACAGAGCAGCAGGCTTCATTAACAGGTCTCAGTCTACCCAAGTCTTTGCTGCCCCGACTGCTCGGTAAGCCCCTCACGGGCCCCGGCGGGAATTTGGAAGTCAATGAGTCAACACTGTGAAGGCCACTTTGTGTTTGGAGTTTAGTCCAGGGTTTGTGGACCAAGGCTGAGAGGAGGAGGAGGGTGTAGGATGGGTGATGAGAGCCACTGAAACCTGCCCAAGAGGGAAAAAAGGATTAAGAAAATAAAGATGCAGCTGGGGAGTAGGAGGAGGAAGATGGTTTAGGGGCAGCTGGCTTGAATTAGGCACCTCCCATCAGGAAAAACGCATCCAGCTCTTGTGGATGAAGCATTTACATTCCCATCCACTCAAGGAAGCAGTGCACTCCTGTTTGGCTAAGGAGTACCTCTGACCCTGATGTTTTTGGGCACGTGAATTCCATTTAGTTTCACACTCTCGCCACTGGGCATTTTTGGTTGGGCATTGGGGTTGGTTGCACTGAATAAGTCCTCCTCTCAGTCTATTGGGATGATAAAATGGGTACATAGATAACCAAAATATAAGCTAGTGGGGAGGAGTGCTCCGAGGAAGGACCCAAGAAAGTGCTCTGGGGCTACAGATGACGGAGAGATTAGTTTTATGTTGCATCAGGGGGAGTCCTCACAGAAGAGGTGGCATCTAACAGGGCCTGGAAGGATGAGTAGCCATAAGTTATGGAACCTTTAGACCAGTGGAGGTCATTAACCCAACGTGCAAACAAGGCCCTCTGGGTCTCAGTCCGTTCTGGCCGCGACTCAAAGCCAGGCTGAGCCTTCCTCTCTAGCCGGCTCCCTTCTCTTGAAGTGTGCTGGAGAAGAGGCAATGAAGCAACAAGACACAGGACGAGGACAAATCTGGCAACCCAGGGTTGCGCTGGATGAAGGTGAGAACGGGGAGCAGAGACAGCGCGTCCTTAGACAAAGTCCTGGGTGGAAACGAAGACTGAGTCTGCCAATGCAAACAGCAGCAGCAGCAGCAGCAGCCACTGATGGCTCATGACTGTCCCTTCCCAGAGCGACTGACAGTCTGCCTGTGATTCCTCCGTCGCCTCTTCCTTCTGTCCCTAGGCTTCAATCTGGGCAATTGACTCCTTCATTTAGGGGCAAAGAGAAGTCAAACTTAATCAGTTTTCTGACAGCTCTGATACTGAATTACAACAGATTACTTAAAAAGATAAGAAGGTGGAGATATTTATTTGCATAGTTGACACCCACAAAATAATAGTTTTTTGGACTGTACAATCACGCACATGAAGAGTTTCTAGGATTACTATGGGATGTGATTCAGTTTCAGGGTTGCAGTTGAACCATTGCTGACCAATGATACCCCTTCATTAAGACCCATTTGTCTCCCACTCAGTTCCTCCCGCTGGGTAACTGTGGAACAACAGAAACTCTAAGCCTGGATGAAGAGACGTTGGTTAATGGGTGCAAACATGCAGCTAGCTAGAAGGAATAGGTTCTATAGTTCAGTAGCATAGTAGGGTGACTAACAATGCTTATTACATACCCCAAAATAGTTACAAGAATTGGAACGTTCCTGACACAAGGAAATGATAAATCATTGAGGCGATGGCCATCCCACTTACCCTGATTTGATCATTACACATCTCATGCATGTATCAAAATATCACAGGTACCTCACAAATATGTACAATTATTATGTATCAATTAAAAAGTAATCTAAATATAAAATTCACCATTTTAATTAACTATTTTTAAAAACCTCTATTTGTGAAGAAAAATGATGTGTTGTGGAAAAAGCTCTAGCTTGCATTGTAATCCAAGCTCAGCGTGAAAAATTGCTATGTATCTGACTGATTCATTTAATTTCTCTGCATTTACCCTCTTGGGCAATTAAATGAAATGGTGTGTATAAATGTGCTCTGTGAAAGATAAAGTGCTATACAAGTGCTAGTTATTAGTAATGATACATGTACTGCCTCACAGGGCTGTTATGAGTCTTCTTTGAGAGTGCTCTTCAAAAGAAAGTTATTGTCAGAAATTCTAGAATCTTCTAGCCTCAGAAAGAACTGCAGATGCAATAAAGGTTTATCGAATTATCAACAACTGAAGGAAAAAGTAAAGCCCAGCACATATTGTATTAGGTTAACTAGAATTACAACTGGCAGAAACATATTTCTTATTAAATAAAGAAAGAATATTTTCAGTGAGATAAATGTCAAGTTCTCTAATGATGTTTATAAATCAATTTTTAAGACGAATAACTTGCTATCATAATCTCTCATTTTTCCTGGCACTGCTTGGCAGGACAAATCTCATAAATGCACAACCTTTCGTGTCAGTACAAATAGATCCATCTTCTCTGATTATCTCTACAGTTTAGGACCTGCAGTGCAAAGATACCAACATTAGTGGGCATGGGCTTTATTTGTATCTTTTTCTAAATTGGCCAAGAGCTTCATGGGGTGGTTTGCAATAAACCTTACTCAATAAAACTAGCCCCCTTCGAATATATCTCTTGAACTCAAGAAAAGGACTCCCAATTAAAAAAAAAAAAAAAACCACACAAAAAAACTTGTACATAAATGGAAAGTGTATTTGGCAGCTGAGGCTGTCAAAACAAAGTGCCACAAATTGGATAGCTTAAACAACAGAAATTTATTTTCTCACAGTTCTGAAGGCTAGAAGTCTGAGATCAGGATGTTGGCACGTTTGGTTTCTTCTGAGGCCTCTCTACTTGGCTTGCAGAGGGCCGCCTTCTCGAGGGTCCTCATGTGGCCTGTCCTTGGTGTGTGTGCACCCCTGCTGTTTCTTTGTGTGCCCGAATTTCCTCTTCTTATAAGGACAGCAGTCAGATTGGGTTAGGGCCCACCCTAACAGCCTCGTTTTAACTTAATCAGCTCCTTTACACCCCTAGCTCCAAATATAGTCACATTCTTGGGTACCAGGGATTAGGGCTTTAGCTTATGAATTTGTGTGGACACAATTCATCCTATGTGAGGAAGAGAGTATTTTTGTGACTTCTGATGAAACAAAATGCCCATAGATATCATCCAGTGGCCAGTCCAACACAAACACACTCAGACTCTTCTCCTGCACATACTGCACGCACCTGTGACATGGGCTGTGTGTGGCCCATGCATGGGCACAAACAGTGCAGCGCAGCACCCTTCCGTTCAAGCAGCCGTATGGGAAGTGGGTATGGGAGAGGAGGTGGGGCTTCTCTGTCAAGGTCAAGGTCAAGTTCAGCTGTGCTGGCATCTGAACAGCAACTGCTGAAGCAGTGGGAAGCAATGGGGATAGGGCGCAGAGGGCCATGCTGCTTTTCCACAAACCCTGTGGGTTCTCCTCCCCCTGACAATTTTTTTTTTCTAAAGGAATTTATCCTAGCCAGTTATGAAATCAGGAAGCCGACCTAGAGTTTCTGGAGACCTGATCCCTTTCCCCCAGCCCCAAATCTAATAGACAACATCAGATGGGGAGGACAGAGATAGAAAACATTGTCTCCTTAGCAATAGCCTCTGCCCTTTCCGATTTCCAAAGAAATCCACAAAGCAAAACAAATGTGCTCAAACACCACCTCACCCCACTTTGCACATGGGAGGCCTGGGCCCTGTAGTCTGGAAGCTTCCTGATTTTCCTGTGGGAACAGTGCGTGTGCTTCGAGGCATGCTCCAGAATGCCTGGAATTTTCCACCTGTGGCCCTCCCTGCCAGCTACAAGCCTAGGCCAGAGTGACAAACAGAACCAAGGGAAGCATAGCTCTTAGTCTAATGCACAAGGATCATGCAGAGACTCAGAACTAAACCAATCAGACAATGACCAGAACTATGGTGTGCCTCCTATGTGCCAGGCATTCACATATACGATACAATTCAACCCTGGTCCCCGCCACCGTGAAGCTGAGACCTTTACCTTCATTTTACAGGTCGGGAGACCCAAGTTCAGCCAGGCTCAAAAACTTGCTTCTTCCACCTCAACACCAGCGTCTGTGAGTGGCAAAGCTGGGGTTTGAACCAAAGCTAGGACATCTCTCCTCCATACTATGCTGACTGCCCCGTGCCCAAACCACTAATAACATACAGCCACGGGCCCCCAGGGCCACAGTCACTGAAGTCAGCACCAGATGGTTCTGTCATCTGCCTCTGCCAAGTGTAGCCTCAGGACTTAGCACATAGAAGACTCTCAACAAAGGAGAATTGAACTCAAGTATCACTAGGTCATGACACAAGCCACACCAGGTCATTGGGGCAAAGGCCAACACCCTGATTCTGAACAAAGGTAGTGACCGGAGGCCGGGGGAGCCCTTGCACGATGAGTAGAGTGCTGGCCTGTCAGCCACAGAGGGGTGCCAGCTTTGGTCCTGCAGGGTGAGGGGGCAAAGCAAGTGAAAGAAAAAAACACATTTCCAGGCCCTGAAGGAATGGCCCTCTGTGACCTAGGGCGCCACTCTTTTTCCCCCTTTCCAGTGGGTGGTGCTTAACCCAGGGTTTTTTTTTTTTTTTTTTTAGACAGAATCTCACTCTGTTGCCCAGGCTGGAGTATAGCGGCATGATCTCTGCTCACTGCAACCTCCACCTCCTGGGTTCAAGTAATTCTCCTGCCTCAGCCTCCCGAGTAGCTGGGATTACAGGCGCCCACCACCACACCTGGCTAATTTTTGTATTTGTAGCAGAGACGAGGTTTCGCCACATTGGCCAGGCTGGTCTTGAACCCCTGACCTCAGGTGATCCGCCTCCCTCAGCCTCCCGAAGTGCTGGGATTACAGGTGTGAGCCACCATGGTCAGCCCATCCAGGGTTTTTACAGTAATTTCTATTCTGAAACTGCAACTTCGCCAAGAAGACAGACAGTGGAGAGAAGTTATGTCTAACACTGTCACTGTGTTCTTTTGGACAAATCACTCCCCATCATTTGCCTTGCTTCCTTGGCTGCCAAACTGGGCCAATAATGCTGACCACCTTTTCTCTTGGGGGAAAGCAGAAAGTGTTTACATCCAGCAGAGCTCAGAATTCCTGGAGAAAATACGAGATAAACACGGTACCTGTACCACTCAAACGGAATCCCGGCTTGTGTTTACTTTCACTGCCAAGATAAAAGTATGTGGCATTTCAAATTTGTCCTCTAAAGCTTTAAAAGCCTTTTTCATTTCCTGAGTGCTTTGGGATGGAAGGTACTAATCTGTTTTAGAAAACAGTGTATTTTCTCTTTTGGAATTTGGGATCTCTGGGTAGGTAAGAGAAAATTAAATTAAAGAATCAATCTAGTCACTAATTTCTATTTACAGATGCTCCTCCTTGGCACGTGTCCATCCACAGTTTATAGAAACACTATTAATCTAGGGGGAAATTCTGCCTCAGCCTTTCATTCTCATGGAGAGCAAGTATTTGTAATTCCTCCTTTTTTTAAAAAAAAAAAATCTAAACTCATTTCTTCCTTGAAGCCCTTTCTAAACAGCTATTGATCTTCCCCACCTTGGGGAGGCCATTAATAAGGCGGGGTCCTGGGGACTCCTTTAATGCCTTGCCTTTGCTTGGGATTATATTTGCTCCCTGAGGCCCTCTGGGGGTTCTGCCTCCCAGTTAAGCATGAGCAGGTCCCAGTGGGCTTTCCGGCGGGTCGTGCTACAGCTACACCTCCACCCAGGCCAGAGGGTGGGGAAGCGAGCTCGCCTGAAGCCCCCACTGCCTCCCAACATCTCCACCCACGGCCAGGTTCCATGTGTGTCCGGCTCCTGCTTTCGGTGGTTTGCAGCAGGCAGGCATGGGCTGAACAGCTAACTGGTAACTAAGGGGACAGCTGCTTATGATAAGATGCAGGACTGCCCTTGAACCAGACGCCTCTTAGGCACCTCCAGGTACTCTTTGGCCTCTCCAAAGGCTGCTTGTTTCAGTCCCACCTTCACTCCTGTGACAACGCCATGCAGACGCCAACAAACTTCACCTGAGCCCAACCCGACAGTGTCTGGCCTCGAGGCCACGTCATTCACCACCGTTCATGAGGCTTCCCTGTTGGCCTGTGATACGGTTCGACTCTGCGTCCCCACCCAAATCTCATGTCGAATTCTAACATGTGAGGGGAGGGACCTGGAGGGAGGTGCTTGGATCATGGGGGCAGATTTCCCCCTTGCTGTTCTCATGATAGTGAGTGAGTGCTCACGAGACCTGATGGTTTAAAAGTGTGGCACTGGCCAGAGGTGGTGGATCACACCTGTAATCCCAGCACTTTGGGAGGCCGAGTCGCATGGATCACCTGAGGTCAGGAGTTTGAAACCAGCCTGGCCCACATGGAGAAACCTTGTCTCTACAAAAAATACAAAGTTAGCTGGATGTGGTAGTGCACGCCTGTAATCCCAGCTACTTGGGAGGCTGAGGCAGGAGAATCGCTTGAACCCGGGAGGCAGAGGTTGCAGTGAGCCGAGATCGCGCCACTGCACTCCAGTCTGGGCAACAGAGTGAGACTCTGTCTCAAAAAAAACAAAAACAAAAAAACCAAAAAAAAAAAAAACGTGGGAGAGGAGTTAGTCTTGATGGAGGAGCTATTAAGACTCAAAGAAAGGCATTCTAATGATGGAATTATGGACCCTGGGGTTGAAGGGGGTAATGTCAATCCAGATTTGTAGAGAGAGGAAAAGAGAGAGGGAGAGCACGAGCATGTTGGGGTGGGAAGGGATGCTGCTGTCTTTTGCTACCTTGTCTTCTCATGCCTCCTCTTCCTTCTGCCCTTGCCTCGACCCAAGCTTTTCTCTGCCTGGCTGTGCTGTGACATGCTTTTTTTCTACTTGTACATTCTGCTTCCCAAGGTGTTTCATCCCAGAGAAACACCTGCTCCCTCTGAAGGAGGTTGCCTGAATTATAAATGAGCCTCCAACAGAGAAAATGTGCTCTTTTCCTTCTTTTTCAGAAGAAAAAGGCCCAGACAAGTGCCTACTGAATGTTCTTCTTTTTCAGAAGGAAACGAGAAAAAGAGGTAAACAAGTGGCCAGAATGTTTCTCTGAGTATCCCCGGACAATGCAAACCTCACTTCCCTTTTCCTTGGACCCCTGGTTTGAATCTTGAAGCCAACCTCAGGGGAGTTGGCACTCATTCTGACCACCAATACATTCGTGTGTTCTGGCCTTCCCCAACCCTGTTCCTTGCCCTCCCTCTTCCTCTGTGTGGGTGTGCCCTCCTTCTCCCCTGTCTCTACATGTACAAATACTATGTATTCAAGACTCAGAACAAAATGCTAGCTCCTCCAGGAAGCCTTTCTAGGTTCTCGAATTGGACATGATCTCTCGATCCTCAGTCCTTTTCCTTCCTAACTTACCTGCCTCTGAGTGTAAGCATCCTGCGAGTGGGACTCTGGCCAGTTTCCCTTAGTCAGTCGGGTAAAAGGCCCCGCTCATGGAAGTCGGTCAGGAAACAAAGGGGAAAGGCAGGAAGAGTGGAAAGAAGGGGAGGAGGGAGACTCTATGGGCCCAGACAAGTGTCTACTGAATTCAGAACATGACAGGGTCAGCAGACGATTTTCTTTCCTTCTCCTTTGTGTGCACGTCTGGGGTTGCTAATGACAGGTCACAGTGGAGAGTGTGAATCTGCCGCTCTCCGAGGGGCACCGTCTCAGGTGATTCTCTCATTGCTTCCCTTTCCCTCACTGAAAAGCCTGCATCCAAAGCCCATTGCTGGCTCCAGCGTGTGGACCTTGCCGGGAAGAACTGTGTAAGGACAAGACAAACATTAGGACTGAGTGCCGAGTGCCCAGTGAGTGGGGAGGGGGCTGTGCTGTGGGATGAGGACCCCCTGAACCTGGTTTTCTCCTCATCCTCCCCGCTCAGAGAACACCCTCCTCACCCTAACCATCTATCTGGTTGTCTCCTGTGAGTTTGGTGTCCTCTTCTTCCATTAAAGGGAGAAGATCTCCTTTCTTAAACCTCTCTGAGGTTCAAGTCTCTGGTGGCCGGACCTGTCATCTTACACATTTAGACAATGCTCTTCCGCACATCGGCGGTCATCAAATATATGTGTGGAGTTATTAAAGATAGACGATTTCATTGAGTTATTAAAGATAGACTTTTTTTTTTTTTTTTTTTTGAGATAGAGTCTCGCCTGTCACCCAGGCGGGAGTAGAGTGGCAAGATCTTGGCTCACTGAACCTCTGCCTCCCAGGTTTAAGTGATTCTCCTGCCTCAGCCTCCTGAGTAGCTGGGACTACAGGTACACGTCACCATGCCCAGATACATTTTGTATTTTTAGTAGAGACAGGGTTTCACCATGTTGGCCAGACCAGTCTTGAACTCCTGACCTCAAGTGATTCATCCACCTTGGCCTCCCAAAGTGCTGGGATTATAGGCATGAGCCACCGCGCCCAGCCAATAAACCATTTCTTAATCCAAAGAGCTTGAAGTGCGAGGAGACCCTCCCCTGAAGGCGGGGCTCTCTCCTGGAGACCTTTGTGAGGCATACTGGGGATTCAAGCGGCCGAGTCTCCTGCTTCGTGCTGCCCAGGCATCCTGCAGAGCTGCCGGATGAAACAGAAGACACCAGTTAAGTTTGAATTTCGGGGAAACAATGAAAGTAGTGTACACATATCCCATGCAATATTTGGGACATACTCATACAAAAAATTATTCATTGTTTATCTGAAATTCATTTTAAGTGGATATCCTGTTTTTTGTTTGTTTGTTTGTTTGTTTTTGAGACAGGGTCTCCCTCTGTCGCCCAGGCTGGGGGTCAGTGGTGCATGGCTCACTATAGCCTCAACCTCCCAGGCTCAAGGGATCCTCCCACCTTAGCCTCCTGAGTAGCTGGGACTACAGGTTTGCACTACTATACCTGGCTAATTTTGTTTATTTTTTGTAGAGACAAAGTCTCATTATTTTGCCCAGGCTGGTCTCAAACTCTTGGACTCAAGCAATCCTCCCATCTCAGCCTCCCAAAGTGCTGCAATTACAGGCGTGAGCCACTGCACCTGGCCCATCCCATGTTTTTATTTGCTTAACCTGGCAACCTTTCCTTAGAGGCTCCTGGAATGCACCACTGCAGTCATTCCGGTGCACCCTGTTAGAGCTCCCGCTCTGGGCCACTGGGCCAAGGAGAAATGGTGTCAGCTGTGAGAAACTTTGTAAGTTTGTGGATTGTTGACTTATTCCCCCCGAACACTTTTGCAACTAAAAAAGAAGGAATACGTTTTTAGAATTGCTTTTAATATGGGTTAAAATGTGTTTTGTCATATTGCATGTGTTACCTATCAAAGAATCCATTAAATTTAAACAGGAATTTACAATCTACAGAGTGTGGCTACGTACATTTTTTTTTTTTTTTTCGAGATGGAGTCTTGCTCTGTCGCCCAGGCTGGAGTGCAGTGGCGTGATCTCAGCTCATTGCAACCTCCGCCTCCTGGGTTCAAGCAATTCTCCTGCCTCAGCCTCCTGAGTAGCTGGGACTACAGGCTCCCGCCACCACGCCCAGTTCAGTTTCGTATTTTTAGTAGAGACGGGGTTTCACCATGTTAGGCAGGATGGTCTCGATCTCTTGACTTCATGATCTGCCCGCCTTGGCCTCCCAAAGTGCTGGGATTACAGGCGTGAGCCACCGCGCCCGGCCATACATTCTTCACTCTCAAGATTATTCCCCAAAACAGCTGACAGGAAGGTGGACAATAACCACCCGTTTCCTAGTTGAGGCACCCAAGGCCCAGGGAGTTTAATGATTTGCTGACGGTCCCAGGAGTAGTTACAGTGGAGTCAAAGCGGGTCCTGGGGCGTAGGCTCCTGGTGCAGTGCTCCTCAGCCCTGTACAGCTTGCCTCCTGCTCAGGCTATCGGGCTCCTAGTTAATTAGGCAGCAAAGAACTCTGGGAGGAGCTGAAAGTGAGGGGAAGTGCCTGGAGAGGCTGGCATAGGGTGAGCAAACCAGAATGGCATGTTTTAATTGATCTTTGATTGTGCCAACGACTGCAGGCTCCCAGGGCAAGCAACTGCTGCTTCTGAGTCAGCACCCTCACGTGAGACTCGGCCAGCCCAGAGTGCAGGCGTTGCTGGCTCTTTCCCCCACCCCCCACCCAAGCTCTTTGTGTGGAAAGTGGGTCTGTACAAAGCAAAAGGTTTCTCCTTTAATTGGCCAAACAGCTGGGAGCCTGGAGTCCTGGGAATACTGTCCAGGGTCACCTACAGCTCTCCCCATCCTTCCACCCGGCTTGTCCTGGAAGCCTCAGGAGACCCAGCTCTGCGGATGCAGCTAGACACCGCTCTGAAGACGCTGCAGGGAGCTGTGGAAGCAAGCACAATATACTTTGTGAAGAAATTTGAAAACTTCAGTGCTACTTAGCAAGTTTCTTGACATTAGCACTTATCCAGGGACTCCCAGGGGGCACCTACCCAGCTCTAACGCTGGAGAAAGAAATATTCCAGTAGGAAGAAAGAAACTCTCTCCAATCTCACTGCAGGCCTTGATATTTGGAAAGATCTCGTCACCAGACGGGGTGAAGGACACCGGACTTTGACTTTTGGACTCACATAGCCAGTGGCTTGCTTGGCATCTTCAAAAAGATATCTAACAGGCATCTCAACCCTAACAGAACTCTTGATTCCTTCCCTCTCATCCCCGACATAAGCCCCCACTAATGTGACCCATTTCAGTAAAGTAAATGGTTTCGGCTTAAGCCAAAAACCTAGACTCCTCCTCGATTCCTCTCTTTCTCACGTCTCCACGGCCAACGTATCAGCAGGATCTTCTGGCTCGACCATCACAAGGTATCTCAAATCTGTCCACTTCACTCCTTCTCCATTGCTGCCATGTGCTTCCAAGCCACCAGCATCCATTTGAATAATTCAGTTCGGTCTGTCCGTGGCCACCCTGGCTCTGTGACAACCATTTTCCCATACAGCATCCCAAGACCCTAGGCGATCTGGCTGCTGTCTGCATCTCCCACAATGGGCTTCTCTTCCTTCAGGTAAGAACTGAAATGTTACATGACCCTGTTCAATGTCATCAGTATACTTGGCAGAATCAGCCATTTTAATACTTATTCATTTGTGTTTGTCATCACGCCTCCCTCATTTGATGAGGGCAGACCGTGTAAGTTTTATGAGGGCAGATCATGTCTTATTCTCTGCTAATTTCCCAGTTTGCATGTGTGTTCATTTCCTAGGGCCACAGTAACAAAGTACCACGAACTAGGTGGCTTAAGACAACAGAAACTTCAGCCAGGCAGGATGGCACGCATCTGTAGTCCCAGCTACTCAGGAGGCTGAGGCAGGCGGATCTCCTGGGCTCAGGAATTTTAACTAAAAAAAATTTATTTATTGCAGTTTTAGAGGTTAGACGTCAGAAATCAGGGTGTTGGTGGAGCCACGCCCTCTCTGAAGCCTCTAGGGGAGGAGGCTTCCTTGTCTTGTCTAGCTTCTGGTAACTGCAGGCTTTCCTTGGCTTGTGGCAGCCTCACTCCCACCTCTGCTCCATCTTCACATGGCAGTCCTCCCTCTGCATCGATGACTCTGTCTCTTCCTCACTCCCACCTCTGCCTCCATCTTCACTTGGCAGTCCTCCCTCTGCATCGATGACTCTGTCTCTTCCTCACTCCCACCTCTGCCTCCATCTTCACATGGCAGTCCTCCCTCTGCATCGATGACTCTGTCTCTTCTCCTCTTCTTATGAGGACGCTCAGTCATATTGGAGTCAGGCCCACCCTGCTCCAGCATCACCTCATCTTGATTACATTGGCAAAGACTGTATTTCCAAATAAGTCAAATTCACAGGTACCAAGAGTTAGGGCTTTGACATATCTTTTGGGGGGATACAACTCAACCCATAATAATGTAGCATAGTAGATCTCAAAAACCATTTTAGAAATGAAGGGACAGTTTCAGTCAGTAAGAATACAGTGAGCTAACTTCCAGAGTAGCAAATATAAGAACTTGGGGCTGAACACACAGGCAGAAGGAAGCCTGAGACTGTATAAAGCCTAGCAACACACTGGAAAGAGAACATCCAAATTAACCAGTTATTTGGCATTGCACAATTTTTTAGGATCTTAGAACTGAATTTAAAATTTTTCCTACTGATCTCGATACGCTAGCCATCAAGGCAGCCTGTAGTTTATAAATGCCCCTGACGATACCCTGTCTCTGGCTCTTCACAGAAGAGTGGGCATGTGTAATGGCTGAAGATACAAAAACTCTGAGAAATGACGTGACTTTCCTAGGAAATGACGGGGCCAGGATGGGGACCCAAGCTCGGCTGACTCCAGAACTTGGGTATTCAGAAAGGAAAGTGATACTGTACATAGATTCCATTAAACACACACACATATGCACGCACACATGCACACGCACACATGCACACACACACGCACACATACCCATACACACGCACGCACACACACACACGCACCCACACGCGCATACACACACGCACACACACACGCACACTACAAAAAAAGACCCTGTGATGAGGACCGTATCACAGAACCCAAGAAGGATGAAATCTCAGGGGGTGAAATTAAGTCTCAAATGACTCCAAGACAAAGCAGAACGTCCTGAGTGTCGCCAAAAGTTCTAATGAAACTCAGAAATGGGACTGTAAGTCTCTCTAGCTATGACCCTTAGGGAGAGCTTCATGGCAAGGAAGGTGCAGAGTGGGAGAGGGAGATCTCCTTGATCTGGGTCTGGAGGGGAAATGCAAGTTTCATAGGTGAAAATGCATTCTGAGAAGAGGAAGTAACTTGAGCAAAGGAGATAGAAAGGATAAGATATATTTAGAAATATGGGGAACAGAGGAAAACATGGGCAAAAAGTGAGTTGGGACCATCAGCTGATTCTTCGTGAGGAGCCTCCAACGGGAGTGACACTGCCTTGGGGTTCCAGCCCCAGCTCAGATCCCCCCCGGGCCTCCTGGCCTGTTTTCTCATCTGTAACTGAGAGGGTTTCCCACAGATGCCAAGTGGGGCCTCGTGTTCTTCAGAAAAGCTGCTTCGATAGGGTTTTCCATTCAACTGCCTGGCAAGACTTCATCTTAAGAATGTCTGGCCAGGTGCGGTGACTCATGCCTGTAATCCCAGCACTTTGGGAGACCAAGGTTGGTGGATCACCTGAGATCAGGAGTTTGAGACCAGGCTGGCCAACATGGTGAAACCTCGTCTCTACTAAAGACACAAAAAATTAGCCAGGCATGGTGATATACACCTGTAATCCCAGCTACTGGGGAGGCTGAGGCAGGAGAATCACTTGAACCCGGGAGGCGGAGGTTGCAGTGAGCCGAGATCGTGCCATTGCACTCCAGCCTGGGCAAGAAGAGCAAGACTAAAAAAAGAAAAAAGAAAGAAAAGAAAAGAAAAGAAAGAATGGTTTTCATGCCTTAGAAATGTCTAAACGCCGTTGGTCTCAATAAACGAATTCCCTCTAACTGTATAATCCTATTTCTTTCTGCTGCAGGCCTGGGCGTTTGTCTGGTTTATTATTCAAATGAAGCATGACTCACTTAGGATTTACCAGCTTACTCTGAATTCTCTATGGCCGTATTAAGTCATTTGACCTGTTTCCAGTGGAAAATCCATTTTTATTTACATCCTTAGGTGAAAGAGCCTGATGGAGCCAAAAGGGTGCTAGGGAGCAAGTCTGCAGCTCTGGCTCCATGCTCTAATAACAAATATCATTCATAAAGAAGTGTAAACAAATGAGTATTTGAAGACATGCTAACTAGCAACACAATCTTGGGCAAGCCTCCTTCTCTCTCTGACCCATCTCTCAAATGGGAACAACGCCTAACTGCTCTGCCCCACAGCATGTTTGTGAGACTCAAATGAGAGAATGCATCTGTACGAACTGTGGTGTGTGGTGCTAGGGGAATCAAGGCTCGGGAGAGCAGCTCTCCTGGTCAACTGTGGCAGGGCAGTTTGACTCTGAGACGTCAGTGACTGATTTTATCCAATAGCATTTCTCGGTTTGCGTGTATGAAAGAATAAGCAAGAAAGAGTCAATGCATGTGCTGCCTCTCTTAGATGTTTCACCTCACCCCAAGTCCCAGTTAGCCTTCTCAAGGTCACTGAAACTAAGATTTGTCACAAAAACTGGCAGAAACCGACTAGAAGGAGCCCTGGCCAAGATAAACCCCAGGAAAGACAGAGGCAGAAGGTCTTGCGTAGCTTCCACAGATGTTGATCAGTTCCTTGCATTAGTTGTGAGCTCAAGGCAGGGCTTTGAAGGTTATTTTTGAGTTCCTCATTAAAGTCACATCGTTTGCCCAGAGAATGAATGGGCACACTGTAGGCTGCAGCTGAAGGAAGCACTGATTCTTCCATGGAACTTACTCACTGTCGGTTCAGCTATTTACCAAAACTTAACCGAATGACATGTCCCTCTTTATCCCAAACCACCATCCCCACCAGTTTTTCTAACCTTGCGTCGCTAGAGCTATTTCTCAGGTCATTTGAATATACTAGTCTTCTCGATGAAAGAATTGAAACATAGGCCAGGCGCAGTGGCTCACGCCTGTAATCCCAGCACTTCGGGAGGCCGAGGCAGGTGGATCACCTAAGGACAGGAGTTCGAGAGCAGCCTGACCAACATGGTGAACCCCGTCTCTACTAAAAATGCAAAAATTGGCCAGGTGTGGTGGGGCATGCCTGTAATCCCAGCTACTCGGGAGGCTGAGGCAGGAGAATCTCTTGAATCTGGGAGGTGGGGGTTGCAGTGAGCTGAGATTGTGCCATTGCAGTCCAGCCTGGGCAACAGAGCAAGACTCTGTCTCAAAAAAAAAAAAAAAAAAAAAAAGGAAACATCAAGAGATTGCAGCACTAGCTGGTCCGTCAAACTGGAATGACAGCAAGAATGTCCTTGTCCAAACACATTCCAAGGTTCTCCATCTTGTGGAAGCTACATCCCTTCACCTGCTGAAAGTAGCTCCACTCTCGCCTCATTCAGGAAGCAGCAAGGACTGGTGGAAAAAACCCTGAACTTGAGCTTGTCCCTTCGGCTCTCTATGCCTCAGTTTCCCCTCTGGTCCAATAACGAGGTTGAACTAGTCCTGCTGTAAAGTTCCTTTCATTTTTTGAGGCGCCCGCAGGGCTGAGGTGTAACACGGGGGTAAGAGGGAAGCTGAGAGGATAGAGCAATTCTGCTTTCAGCAGGTTGACACATTCTGAGTAGAGATTCCTTCATCAAAGGATTACTGTGCTGATTAAAAAATGTTTAAAAAACACAGGCCCGGCTAGGCACGGTAGCTCATGCCTGTAATCCCAGCACTTTGGGAGGCCAAGGGGGGTGGATCACCTGAGGTCAGGAGTTTGAGACCAGGCTGATCAACATGGTGAAACCCTGTCTCTACTAAAACTACAAAAATTAGTCAGGCGTGGTGGCTGGCACCTGTAATCCCAGCTACTAGGGAGGCTGAGGCAGGCGAATCACCTGAACCCAGGAGGCAGAGGTTGCAGTGAGCTGAGATCGTGCCATTGCACTCCAGCCTGGGAGACAGGAGCAAAACTCCATCTCAAAGAAAAAAAAAACAAAACACAGGCTTTTACCTGATGACTCTGAGGCTGCCCTAACAACTTCCCTTCCCTCTACCCCTGTGAGAAACCATGTGTATTCTTACTGCAGTGGTTTTACTCGAAACTCCTAACCCAGCACGTAATGCTCAAACTCCAGTTCCAGCCTCATCTCCTCCAAGATGCCAGCGTGCCCATGAGGCTCTTCTCTGCTTCTTCTAACAACCCACTGGTTATACCAGGAGCCATGCCTGCCTTGGCGTGCCTTGTACTGGGTGCCTCAAATGTCCCCCTACTTCCCCAACAAGATCATGAGACCACTGGGGCAGGGACCAAGCTTGGGTCCGGCACTAACTGAGGACACAAGGGATACCAAGTAAGTGTCTGGATGTTGCTGAAAGTCTCATCACTGACAGGGCCCTGACGCTGGAGGTTGCTTTGAAGAGGGTCATACCCGACTCTGGGCCCCTCCCCATTCTCAGAGTGGGGACTGTGCAAAAGGCAGAGCAGAGGTGAATTCCCAGAGCCCGCAGAAAGTGGAGCAGGGTCTAGGACAACGCAGAATGATCCAGATGGGCTCGGCTCTCTTAACAGCTCCCCAGTACCCTCTGTCCCTACTCCCAACATACTTGGAGTGAGGCTCCATTGCCTCGGGGATTTACATGGGTTCCCTCTTCTTCTCTCTCTTCCAATCCAGCCACTCCCTCCTGTGAAGAGACCAGATCCTGCCTCTCATCTGTCTCTGCCCCTGACACTGGATGAGATTGAGCGGGTCCCCTGTGCTCTCTGGCCCTCAGCTTCCCAGGTCCTTTCTCATGGACTTTTCCAGAATCCTGCCACCCCATTGCATGAATGCCTTGCTAGGGTGGTCTGTTAGGCTCGATCCTGCCTGTACCCTGAGAGCTTCGCCCTTGACTCTCCTGGGCTCCCCTCCCTGTGGGGCCATGCCCCACCCCTGGGTCCCGCCAGCCCCAGACCCTGAGTCCCAGTTTTCTTATCTGTAAAAGGCCAGCATCCCAGCCCTGATACTCTCAGATCCGCTCAATTCAAGAGGATCTTGAATCTGCTCTGTGATGCTCTCAGCACATTAGACCACCCATTCCTAGCCTGAGTGGATACCCCAGGCTTAGCACCCCCGGCAAGAGAGTTGAGACAAAGACAATCTTGGCTCCTCTGATATCGTCCACATCACAGACCAGGGGAGGCTGCTGTGGAACAGCAGATGCCTTGGGGTCTGATGGTATCAGTGACACTTTCTGGGAAATAGACGTAACCAGCCTGACCCGCCGGAGAACATCGACTAGAGCTGGATGCTGAGGGGGACAGCGGCCTCCACTGTTGGGGGACGTCTGCAGTGTGACCTTGGAAAGAACCCACTCCCTCTTTCCCTCCTTGTCTCTCATTCACAAGCATTTATTGAGCATTTCCATGGGCCAAGCCCTCTGCTAGGCCTTGGGGCTTCAAAAGCATAGTCCTTGCCCTAGAGAGCCTTGTAATCTAAGTGGAGAAGCAGAAATACGAACCTATAACTAGAGTATTTCCCCCCCAAACCCCAGTTTTCTCAATTCAAGTGTTACTCTCTGATGCTGTCAGCACATTAGAGCACCTGTTCCCACCAGCTTTGCTGAAGTGGCAGGCCACAGTCAGCAGGTGACCCGCAAAGAGGAGTCAGTGATAAATGATGACTCGAATGGCATTGAGGGCGGTCTGCCGTGTGGCTTGCTACGGCCAACAGATTGCTGTGGTTTGGTTTTTGCTCTCCAAATTTCCATTCCCTCAGCTACTGCCACCAGCAAAGCACTCGAAAGCTGTAAAAGATTATTTTCGGCATGTCCAGGGGCTCCAAGACAGACCAAGTGAAAGACAGATCATACTGCCGGTGTCTGAGCCAGCATGAAACTCACGCTCCTCTGATTGTTGGTCCAGGCTCTCTGCAGCTCCACCGGCTCCTCATCCTTCCCTTCCTTGGCTAGAAACTGAGGAATGTGAAATACATGTCTGGGTGAATAGGAGGCTGTCAGGTTAAAACTGTCCCACAGGATTTCTAAGGACCTGGAATTAGGTGGCCCGGGGTAGTGCTTAACTAATATGTTTTTCTGGTTGTTGGCAAATCTCAGATATTAGTTGGGAAATTCCTTCCTTTTTTTTTTTTGAGATGGAGTCTTGCTCTGTCGCCCAGGCTGGAGTGCAGTGGCATGATCTCGGCTCACTGCAAGCTCTGCCTTCCGGGTTCAAGTGATTCTCCTACCTCAACCTCCCGAGTAGCTGGTACTACAGGCACGTGCTACCACGCCCAGCTAATTTTTGTATTTTTAGTAGAGATGAGGTTTCACCATGTTGGCCAGGATGGTATCGATCTCTTGACCTTGTGATCCGCCCGCCTCAGCCTCCCGAGTAGCTGGGATTACAGGCGTGAGCCACCGTACCCAGTGAGAAGTCCTTTCTTTCACATCCACATCTTTCTGTCTCTCACACATGCCCCATACTAGCCATCCTCCTTCCTCTCTGTTTCTCAAATTGAAACACAATCAAAGACAAAGAAAATACTCAGGTTATCGGACACATTTGCAAATCTTCACAATCCCACAGAGGGCCTTTGGCCCCGATGAGAACCAGTGGTATAATAACCGGTCTTGGGAACCAGCGTCATTCTCCTGATTCTGTTATGCATCAGTCTCCGTCACCTTTCTTTTCTTTTCGCTT
This sequence comes from Papio anubis, assembly GCF_008728515.1. Lineage (NCBI taxonomy): Eukaryota > Metazoa > Chordata > Mammalia > Primates > Cercopithecidae > Papio > Papio anubis. The sequence goes on along the minus strand of NC_044977.1, from coordinate 191,574,394 downwards.
TCACGCTCATCTCTGCTTGGCGTCCTATACATTTGGTTTTCAACCTCCTTGCCTTACATTTGCAACATCTTCAGAGAAGGTGGTCCTAGCCCATCCCAGCTCCCACATGCTGGTGTTTCTAGTTCCTGGCCAAGGAGGGCACACCTTTCAGGTACACAGAGATACAAAGACTGCCCAATAGTTCTCATTGCATTGTTTAGCTGGAGTATCTCAGGCCAGAGACAGGGACATGAGCAGGCAAACTTCAAAGGAAGTTGTGAAGCTACCAGAGGTCGTAGAATAAAAAATGGATCTGGCGAGGCGGGCGGCTCGCGCCTGTAACCCCAGCACTTTGGGAGGCAGTAGGCGGATCCCAAGGTCAGGAGAGATCGAGACCACAGTGAAACCCGATACTACTAAAAATACAAAAAACTAGCCAGGCGGTGGTGGTAGCCTGTAGTCTCAGCTACCGGGAGGCTGAGGCAGGAGAATATGGCGTGAACCGGGCCGGAGCTTGCAGTGAGCGAGACTCGGCGCCCACTGCACTCCAGCCTGGGCGACATGAGAACTCCCGTCTCAAAAAAAAAAAAAAAATGGATCTAGAGCTCTTCTATCACTGAATGGGCCATGTGACTGCCGCCCGTTCTATCCAAGTGGAAGCCAAACCAGTCCCTTCCCTCAGAGCTTCCACAGATGAGAGAGGGGTTCAAGGAAGCGGGAAGGATGGATTTGTTTTTATCTTGCACACACCAGCTGACTATCAGCGCTGGTCTCTGGAGTAGAGAAGCCCTCTATGAGGGACTCCCAGGGTATCAGTGATGTCTCTGATACCAAAGCATCCAGGCATGGCATGGTGGCTCGTGCCTATAATCCCAGAACTTTAGGAGGCCGGGGAGGGCAGATTGCTTGAGCCCAGGAGTTTGAGACAAACCTGGGCAACATGGCAAAATCCTTTAGATTTGTCTTGTGCAAGGATCTGCTGAGCCACACACCTGGATCATATTTTGCTGATGATGTTAGATTTGCCTAGGATGGCTAGTATGGGGCATGTGTGAGAGAGAGAAAGACGTGGATGTGAAAGAAAGGAATTCTCACTGGGTGCGGTGGCTCATGCCTGTAATCCCAGCACTTTGGGAGGCTGAGGTGGGCGGATCACAAGGTCAAGAGATCGATACCATCCTGGCTAACACAGTGAAACCTCATCTTTACAAAATATACAAAAATTAGCCAGGTGTGGTGGCATGTGCCTGTAGTCCCAGCCACTTGAAAGGCTGAGGTGGGAGAACCGCTTGAGCCCAGGAGGCAGACATTGCAGTGAGTGGCGATCCCGCCACTGCACTCCTGTTTGGGCTACAGAGTGAGACCCTGTCTCAAAAACAAACAAACAAAACATTTAATTCGACCCACAAAATATCTCAAGATTGCATTTGTTTGGCTTTAGCTTTGGAAGCAACTTTCACTCTTCAATTGCACTGTTGTTTTGCAGGACAGCTTTCGACTCGGCATAGAACAATATCCGGCAGTTTCCTCCTGATGTTGCTGGATGAACATCGAGGCACATGATGAATTGTTGTGCTGAGAAACTCTGAGATGTTGCACGGGTCACGGCTGCTGTGAGAGTGACTCACGGAAACCCAGACCTGCCTGGGAGGCAGGAAGGGCAGCATTGAGGGACTGATGGGCCCTGGGCCATGACAAACAGAAGCAGATGGGATGAGGCCCACAGGAACATTGTGTCATTCACGGGGTGACCTGAACATTACCAGAGGCAGATGAGACTGCCAGGAGGAGCACTGTTCTCTCATCTGGTGGGTTTGCAAACCTTTTTCTTTTACTATTTTCTTAAACTTCTTCTGAATTCTGTCTGTGGCTTTAGTTGGGATCCAGCCAAGCTTTCCTTTAAAAATAAGACACATTACATAGTTACTGAATTATCAAGCTTTGGTCAACGTCGACATCAACATCATTAGCAAAATATGATCCAGGTGTGCGGCTGGGCAGATTCCCTGCTCATGGCAAATCTAAACGAATAAGCACACTTCCTTCTCATTTTTGCGAATGTGACTGAGAAGCAGAAACGAATACTGATGTGGATGAAAACGTAAAAGGCTTGCAGGCATGTACTGTGCGCACCAAATTTAGGCACGACATGAAGAAGGAATAAAAGGTCAGGTGCCTGATCGTTCGTCATACGTGTACCCGTCTGATGGCATGCTGATGCCCGTCAGTTGAGGTCAGTGGTGACAGAAGAGTGGATTTGAAGGGTCATTTCAAATTCTTCTGCGTCAAAGTGGCCTAGACAGGGAGCCCCTGAGCAGAGACCACGTCTTTTAATTTTGAATCGTCACCGTCCAACCCGGGGCCGAGTAGCTAGGCGGTAGTTTGATTGTAGTAACTCTTATCTTACTGTCGTTATAATATCTGCTGTTGAATGTCCCTGCATCACCTTCTAACTATCCCACCACATGAGGCTGTCATGATGCGGGCTGACACTCACAGATACCTTCAGTTTGTCTAATGTTGTGGGAAGTGCACCCTATCACTGTTCTGGCAGCTTTTTTCTCCAGAATTCCATAAGCTGGAACAACTATTTATGAACCTCATTTATAAGACATGACAGTTGCCAGTAGTACAATGAAATACATGCTGTGAGAAAATGAAGCGTATAAGGCAGAATGAACTTTTATGTCCCTCTAACCCACACCCCAGTCCCCTGCCCTTTCCTGGGGCCGATAATAAGCCAAAGCTAGGCCAGCTCAAAGGAGAGGGAGGGTAGCAATTCTGTAAGAATCTCCGTGTATAGGAACTGCACCAAGGGGAGGCCAGCTGGACAGAGAGCAAGGTTAACATGCCTTATAAAATCCACCGGCCTGCTTCTCCCACCAGCCCCCAGCACAGTCCCTGCTCAGATAAAGCAGAACCCAATGTGACCAAAAGCCTGACCTGTCTTAGAGCCTGAGGACCCAAGGCATGGCCTGGGAGTGGGAGCAGTAGGTTGAAGAAGTCCAAAGGGGCAGGAATTGGGGTGTGGGTGCGGAGTGAAAGGAGGCCCTCAGGCCAAGCTGGAAGGACCTAGGGCTGAGGAGGGCCCAGGGATTCCTCGATTGGACCCCCGACCTTCACATACTCTGACTGGGAAGACACAACGCAATCTTTTTTTTGAGACAGAATCTCGCTCTGTCGCCCAGGCTGGAGTGCAGTGGTGTGATCTCAGCTCACCGCAACCTCCGCCTCCTGGTTCAAGCGATTCTCTTGCCTCAGCCTCCCGAGTAGCTGGATTACAGGTGTGTGCCACCACACCTGGCTAATTTTTGTATTTTGGGTAGCAACAGGGTTTCACCATGTTGGCCAGGCTGGTCTCAAACCCCTGACCTCAAGCGATCCGCCCGTCTCGGCCCCCCAAAGTGCTGGGATTACAGGCATGAGCCACCGCGCCTGGCCCACACAAGTCAATCTTGGAGGGCTGTTTTGTACATCCTTCTGGATGCAATGGTGCATGGATAGGCTAAGAGTACAGTTGTATTATAAACTGAAAACCACTGTTCCCTTCCACTCTTCAGGTGGACATTCTGGGTTTGTTTTATGTGCATTTTTCCTTTCTCTCATAAAACAAAAGGAATCATGTTGTCATCAGTTTTCTAAAGTTTGTCCCCAGCTGCCTCTACTTTTCCTGTGTCTGATGGGGGCCAGCCAGTCACAAGGACCTCACCACACTAGCAGTGTGCGGCCTTCTAAATGGGCATTTGTGAAGCTCTGGGTGCCGGTTAGGCAGGGCAGGGTCAGAGAAATGCAAAGTATTCCAGGCACCAGCCCCGGAATTTACTCCCAGCCTCTCCTCTGCCCACATCATAGCCCCACCAGGCTGCGGTCTTCTCCTTTTGGAGCAGAAGGTGCCCCAAGGCCTCTCTTGGAGATTTTACCCTGTTGGCTCATGGGGAGAGAGGAAGAGAAGCTCGGATCCGAGGGAATGCCTAATGAATTACCACGCGGAAGGAAGAAGCAGAATGTGAGCCTCTGCTGGTTAGGTCCAGAGAAAAGATGTTCCTGGACCTGTGATTTAGGTGGGCAGGCAAGCAAGCAAGAGGAGAGCCCACAGCCAGGGGACAGAAAACTCTGGGAGTTTCTGCTTTCTGAAGCCTGGAGCAGTTTGCCCAGCCAGGCTGGAGGCTATGCTGGAGGGCCTCGGTTTGGGGGTGCCACCTCCTGAGTACAGCAAATGGACCTAACACCCTCAGTGAAGTCAAGATAAGAGGAAGGCTGGATGCCAAATGGGGACAAAGGATTAAAATAGGCTTTGGGGGCTGTTCCAGCCCAAGGAGAGGAAACACGAGAGGAAAAAAACATGCCTGAGTGACAGCCCCACAAATTCCCAGGAGAAGTGGGATGGGAGAGGAGAGGGCTCATTATAAGCTGTTCCTTTTGCAAACCTGGGTGAGCTGCTAGAGCTTCTAGAGAACGAACATCCCAGGACATCTGGAATGAGGCGGGCGTGTGAGACCCTATGATATCAACTCCACTGACAAATTGCAGTTTACAAAGCATGGTCAAAACCAGCATCCCACAGTATGTGACAACAGTCCTGGGGCAGTATCATCATCACGCTGCACCTGTTTTACAGATGAGGAGACCCAGAGATGTGCAAGGCCTTGGCCTGCACAGGTGGGCTTCAAAGAGAGGTGTGAGGACCACCAGTCAGCACAAGGTGACCTCGTGCTGCAAGGCTAAATGATAATGCTAATAGGCATGTATTTACTGTAATGAGCTTTTAACAATACAACTAGAACCATTAAACCTATGATTTCAAGGATATTGTTAATTAGGAAGAGGCTTTTTTTTTTTTTTTTTCCCGAGACAGTCTTGCTCTGTCACCCAGGCTGGAGTGCAGTGGCACGACCTCGGCTCACTGCAATCTCTGCCTCCTGGTTTCAAGCAATTCTGCTGCCTCAGCCTCCCGAGTAGCTGGGATTATAAGTGTGTGCCACCACGCCCAGTTAATTTTTTGTATTTTTAGTAGAGACGGGGTTTCACCATGTTGATCAGACTGGTCTCAAACTCCTGGTCTCAAGTGATCCACCCACCTCGGTCTCCCAAAGTGTTGGGATTATAGGCGTGAGCCACCGTGCCCAGCCAAGGCTGTGTTTTAAAAGTGAGTTTATTTAAAGTTGGTTTCAACGAAGTAGTAAATAAATCATATTACACATGGCAGTTGGTTTTCCTTCTTTAAAAGTGCAAAGGCGGGAAACCATGTACTGAATGGTGGTGGTTGTGATGACGATGACGATGATGAAGCAAACTATCATCGTCATCGAGTTTTATAACACTCGGTGCCAAGCATCTTGCATATATTAAATTATTTATTCTTGTGACGGCTCACGAGGTGGGGATAATGATGACTTCATTTGACACAGGAGGCTTTAGGGACGCACAGGGTAAGGGTGGAGGGCTACGGCCAGGTGCTCAACTGCAGTGTACTCACTCCTGCAGGCAGCTATGGAGGCCCCTGGCCAGAGGCCCAGGTGCAGGGGCATTGAGACCATGCCTGCTGGAATGGGGAGGGAGTCCGTGTGTGCCCTCTCTGCTTCCGATGCAGAACTACAGGGGATACCATATTTCATAATGGCATTACTTTCCAAAGCAAATGGGGACAGTGTGGCGGCCACAGCGAGGTGATGTCACGAGCAGCTCCAGAAGCATATTCTGTTTTGCACTCTGGGCAGAGGCTGCATTGCACAGCTAATGTGAGGGCCCCAGGCAGAATCCCAGCTAAGTCCATTTCAGGCTGGCCTTCCTGCCGGCCTGCTAACCTCTTCCAGATGATTCTGGCTGGATTTGAGAGGCTTTACCAGACAGGTTGTCTCCATGTTAGATGAGTGGAGGAGGATGTCTGCAAAGTGCCTGAAGAGAGGGAAGAAGAGAACTCTGAGATCAGGTGGCTGCTGCGAAGGCTCACAGGACACACGCGGATTGGGGAGAGGAACAAAGAGACGAATAGGGCTAGTGGGTCCTAAGAATCTCTCAGCCAAGAGCACAAAACACAAGTGTGCTGGTGGGGCATGATGGCACGCACCTTATCCCAGCTACTCAGTAGGCTGAGGTGGGGAGGACCGCTATGCTGCCAGCCTGGGCAACACAGGGAAATTCCATCTATAAAAAAAAAAAGCTAAAAAGGCCACAATTGTGCTTCTTACTTTTCACACAAGCGGTCAAAAATCTTCCAGCACATCCTCTCTTTCAGCATAGCATTTAAGAGCAAGAGCTCTGGAATCCTAGATTCGCCTCTCATTAGCTGAGGTCATTTAACCTCTCTGGGCCTTGCTGAGAGGTCATTTAACCTCTCTGGGCCTCAGTTTCTCCATCTGAAAAGTAGGAATAATAAAAGTGTCTCTCGTAGGGTACTGCAAAGATTACACGTGATCATCTTAGCACAGTACGGGGCGTGTGTTAAGTGCCTGATGATGGTAGTTATTACTGTTAGTATCCCCCAGGATGCAGCCAGGTCACTGACTCTCTGAGGAGACTCCATCTGGCTTGGATTTGTAAGTCCAGGCTGACCTACCAAAGCAAAATTTTAGAAAATTCTCACTTTGATTAGTTAATGCCCCTTTTAATTTTTTAAAAAACGTGTACATGGGCAAATATACTGATTTCATGGGATATTTAAGTCAAAGTTAAGATATCAAAGTGGCCAGAAAAGGGTTCCAAAGTTGAATTCATGGTTATTCTCTCTCAAAGCCTGCTTTTCCTCCCGTGTTCCCTGCCTTAGTAAATAACTCCTCTAGGTGCTGGGAGGGTCTAGAGAAAATGACGCCTTCTTTTCTGTTTCCAGGTCCCGATCAGACTGGCTATGCCACCCTTCGCTGACACTGCCTCCCACATTGCAGGCTTCTCAGGGGGATGGGGTGGATACAGCCGGCCCCACCAAGCTCACTGTGTGGTCCAGAGAGCAGAGAGATCACATCTGTCTGTGGCAAACAGGGGTGATTCGAAAACCCAGAAGGCGCTGAGCCGCCCCAGCCCAGATCCTCCTCCCTAACACACCATCATGTAAGGAGCAAGGGGCTGTTACTCCAACAGAAGACCCTCCATCAGGAAATATGAGGAGCGGGGAATGAGTGTTCCTCTAACACCATCCACCACAAACCTCAGAGTCACCTTGGACACAGTCTCCTTCACCCCTACCTCACTCCATATTCTGCTTATCATCAAGTTCTGTCAATTTCACTTCCGAACTATGTCTTGACTCTGCTCTCTTGGCCCTATTATATAGCCACTAGTCCAAGACAGTATTTATTATCTCTCACCTGGACTCCTCACAGGCCCCCTAATCCACTTTTGCTGTCTCCAATCTGTTCACACTGCAGGCCCCAACTCCTCCTGACATTATTTTTAACAAAGTTCTTTGTTGCTCTTTGGTAAAAACTAAAATCCATCATGTGTGTGCAAGCCTGGACCTCAGGCTTCCTGACACTCACTTTCCTAGGTTGGCCAGGGCTTGGCTGGGGCATGGAGAGTGTCAGTTGCATGATTTTTGTCCACTTACAGGGCCCCCTCCCTTTCCTTTTTTTTTTTTTATTTTTGAGATGGAGTCTCGCTCTGTCACCCAGGCTGGAGTGCAATGCCTGATGCCCTGCTGGTCTAGCCCCTGCCTACCTCCCCAGCCTGGGGCAGCACCACCATCCCTCTCACCCACAGTGTGAGCTCCAGCTACCCTGCTTTCTTTGATTTCGCAGAGAAGACAGGTCTACTCAGAACCCTTTCTCATACTTTCCCTCTGTGTAGAATGCCCACCCTTCCTTTCTTCCAGCCTTCCTTCCTCCCTTTCCCTTCCTCCCACCGACTCTCATTCATCCTCCACATCTTAACTCAAATGTCACCTTCCCAAGGAAACTTCCCAGACCAGATCAGATCTCCCTACTAAAGATTCAAGGTTTTCGTGATCATTTCTTTCATAGTATTGAGAGTTGATAATAAGATAATTGATTCTTTGATCAATCTCTGTGTCCTCATGATACTCTAAGCTCCATGAAGATAGCGTTTTTTTTTTACCCCTCAGCCCTGGCATAGTAACTGGCACATAGCAGGTGCCTGGTAAATATTTGTTGATTGATGGAATTAGAGAGAAAAATTATTATAGAAAAAAATGTGATCCCAGTGAATGGTTCTGGAGATCAAATGTCCCTTTTCCAGGAAAGTGGGATGGGCTAGGGAGACACGGGATAGGATGTTTGTGTGTGAGTGGTGGAGGCTGCAGCGGAAAAGGGTTTGTCTGGGATCAGAGGCCAGGAGCTGGCAGCTCCACCGGCTGCATGGGAAACATGATTATAGTGTCAGGAGGGATTAATGGAGTGGAGCAAAGGAGGTGGTTCCTGGCAGAGCCCTTCCCAGATCAGATGCATATGGAATTTGAAACCTGGAGGGAGGAACAGGAAAACGCAGTTGTTGGCAACAGCCACAGCAAAAATCACCAACGTTTCTCTGGGGTGTAGGCTCCTCCAGGTTGCTGCACCCACATGTGAGAGGCCTTTGCCATTTCATGGGACACACAGCACCTTTTTAGTTTTAGGGAAATTCCCACAGCATGCGTCTTTCTGGGAGGCGGCCGGATTTGTCTTTCAAACCTGGTTCTCCAGCCTTCGTGGTGGGTCTCAATGCTACCCAATATCCTTAAATAAATTCCTTTTCCGTTAAGTCAGCCAAAATGAGTTTTTCTTGTTTACAGCCAAGAACCATAACTGGTTTAGTCTGGGGCCAGCAGGGAAGTGACGTTTGGCTTCTCCACATAGCCAAGCACGTGGGCGCCACGCATGCAGACACTCCAAGAGTGGACAGGGCCGCCTTGGCAGCCTGAAAGTTAGGGGCTCCTTAGGAATGGGGCAGGGGGAAGGTGACCATTGGGAGCCAGGAAGAGTCTTTAGAGGGACTTGGGTGGAGGCCACACCAGAGAAATTATTCTATTGTTGAGACATGTCCGTGGGCGGGACACCTGGTACACCCCAGACTGGGGCCTGGGAAGCACCTTTCACTCGGAAGCCCAAGAACCCACAGCTGGCTCACCGCCTTGTGGGAATGTAAACCCCAGCCCTCCCGGGTCTTCTGGTACTTGTCGCGCTTTTCCTGAACAGACTGCACTCTAGTATCTGTTCAAGGTATTTTTCCACTTCCATGACCCTGAGTCCACTACAAAGACGAAAACACGGGAGGAAATCATCAGAGCCAGAGTGCACTCGCCACACTTCCCACACCTCAAACAATCGGACGTCAGAGCAGGGAAGGCCCCTGGGACCATCGGGTCTTGTGGTCTCAGATGTCAGTGGACCTCAGAGTCACCCAGGAAACTACTTCACACCGTGGGTTCCCACGGATTTCCCCAAGCTCAGAGCTGATCCTCTCGGCCTGCTGTGTAACCCCAGGATCTGGGTTTTGTACAAACTTTTCAAGCGATTCTCATGTGAGTTGTTTAAATATAGTGATTTTCATCCTTCATCTCATCTTACAGAAGAAGAAACAGACTCAAAAAGAAATTTCCTCCTGACCAAAGCCCCCCAGAGAATTGATTGCTGAGCTGAACACTGACCTCAGGCTTCCCGACACCCACTTTCCTAGGTTGGCCGGGGCTCAGCTGGGGCACGGAGAGTGTCAGATGCATGATTTTTGTCCGCTTACAGGGCTCCCTCCCTTTCCTTTTTTTTTTTTTTTTTTTTGAGATGGAGTCTCGCTCTGTCACCCAGGCTGGAGTGCAATGGCACGATCTCGGCTCACTGCAACGTCTGCCTCCCGGGTTCCAATGATTGTCCTGCCTCAGGCTCCTGAGTAGCTGGGAATACAGGTATGTGCCACCATGTCCGTCTAATTTTTTGACTTTTAGTAGAGACAGGGTTTCACCACATTGGCCAAGCTGGTCTCAAACTCCTGACCTCATGATCCGCCCACCTCAGCCTCCCAAAGTGCTGGGATTACAGATGTGAGCCACCCCCTCCCTTTTCTAAGATGGGCTGCTTGTCATGGGAAAATGCTGAAAATAGGGATAGATACCCGCTGCTTATCTTGGCCAGAAAGGCTGCTGTGGCCTTAGTGGAGCTGGAAACCCCATAGACAAAGCCAGAAATGGAAACAGCAGGGCCCTCAGCCCAGGTTCCAGTTCTGAGTCTCCCAGTGATGTGCTGTGACCTTGGACAAGCCGCCCCTGAGTCGCAGTTTTGTCCAGTTTATGAGATGGGGATAAGCCTGCTCTCTGATATCTGTCCTGCCTACCTTGCCGGCCTCTGATGTGAATGTACTTTGAAAACTCCCAAGTACTGCCCAAGCAGAAGGGATTACTGACACTGGAGGTGTGATTAGAATACTAATTTCCACCCAGGGTCCCTTGAGGACATGCTGGGCCCATCTTGGAAACAGTAGAGGAAGCTAAGAGGCTGCCAGCAAAGCTCGGGGGAGACTGTCAGAGCCTTATGGGCTGGCTGGCAGGGAGAGCACTTCTGCTCACACAGCCTGTTTTCTTCATGCTCCTGTGTCCAGGAAGGTGCCAAGGACGAGGACCCTCACAGTGGCGTGTGTGTGTGTGTGTGTGTGTCTGTGTGTGTGTGTGTGTCTGTGTATGTGTACTGGATGAGGGCGGGGTATGAGGAGTCACTGCATCAGGGCCCTCCTGCATCTGGCCTGGTACTGCCAGGACCCTCTACCCATCTCTTACAGTGTCCTGACTCAGGATCCCTAGGAAGTACTCAGAGGACCCCAGGGAACCCCAGGAAGTCACCTCCCACCCTTTCGTGCCTGTTTTGGCTGTTGCAGCAGGTTTGAGAGGGTGGATTAGCTCAGTCACCCTCTTTCCTTCCTACCACATCAGATCCATTTTCCCAGCTGGTGGGAGTCCCTATTCTCCTTACGTTATCAGGATGCCAGGATGCTCACACGATGCTGCCAAACACTTGCTTTGTCACCTGGTCCAAGTCCCTTTATCTCTCTGAGCCTTTTTCTCATCTGTAAAAGAGGGGAGGCCGGGCGCGGTGGCTCATGCCTGCAATCCCAGCACTTAAGGAGGCCGAGGAGGGCAGATCACAAGGTCAGGAATCGAGACCATCCTGGCTAACACAGTGAAACCCCACCTCTACTAAAAATACAAAAAAATTAGCTAGGCGTGGCTACTCAGGAGGCTGAGGCAGGAGAATTGCTTGAACCCAGGAGACGGAGGTTGCAGTGAGCCGAGATTGCGCCACTGCACTCCAGCCTGGTGACACAGTGAGACTGTTTCCAAAAAGAAGGGGTGGGGGGAAGCAATTCCACTATGGGGTTGCTGGGTCAGATGAGAGCAGGTGCAGGTGGGCATTGTTACGCTGGAAGGATTTCCATTCTTCTCTAGAAGAAGTCAGGACAGAGGAGGCCTGGACAGGGGACCTGCGAGAGGGGATGGTAACGGAAATGTCCTCCACTCCAGGAGGCAGGAAAACTCTGCAGAGTGATTTCACTCTCATCTCTATCTGGGCTGTCCCGGGGCGGCAGGTCCTCTGCCTCATGATGCACCCGGTTCCGCCGTGCTGGGCTCAGCCTAGCGGCTCTGAGAGAAGACGTGTCAGATTCAGCGGCATCACAGTGATGAAACCAGGAGAAAAGTTTTCAGAGACCTAAGCAGACACATTCTTGGCCCAGGCGTGAAGTCATCTAGGCCAGTGGGTCTCAAACTTAAACATTTTTAGCAGAACTCTTCTTTGTCAGATACTTTTTCTTTCTTTCTTTCTTCTTTTTTTTTTTTTTGAGACAAGGTTTCTCTCTGCGGTCCAGGCAGGGTTTCTCTCTGCGGTCCAGGCTGGAGTGCAGTGTGAGATCACAGTTTACTACAGCCTCAAACTCCTGGGCCCACCGCAGCCTCCTCACTAGCTGGACTACAGGTGCCACCATGCCCAGGCTAGATGGCTAGATACCACTGAAGAAACACTGGGACTTTAGGAAGTACCGCTGACACATTACACAGATGGGGAAATGAAGCTCAAAGAGGGGATGGAATGTGACCAAAGGCATGCAAGAAACCAGTGGTTAAAACAAATAAGCAAACCCACTTCAAACACAGGCCTAACCCTCAGCACAGGTGCGGCTTCAGAGAAAAATGGAAAGGCTCCTTCACGGAGGGGTTTCACACAGCCAGAGGATGGAGGCTCACATAGGGTCTGGCGGGTAGGTAAACAGGGACAATTCACTGACACAGTTGCAATAAACAAATCTTACTGGGCAAGCAGGAAACTCATGGTCTCCTTTGAAAATGGAGGCGTTTGGCAGAGTGTGTCTGAGGCACTGAGCCCCTTTCTGAAATAAAGCGGAAGCAGGTCAAGCAGAACAGGACAAACGGACATTCCTTCCAGCTGCGCCAGCCCTGGCCCACCTCCAGTCTGCCCAGAGCACTGGTGGCCAGGCTTTGCCAGTGGCCGGCGGAGCAGGAGACTAACCCATCCACACAAAGGGCCCCAGGTGCCTCAGCGGCGGCCACAGGACCTGAATGAGCCACGAGCCAGAGAGAGTGACTGTTTGGCTCTTCTTTCCGCCGACAGCTGAGGGCTGGGCGTCAGACCCCCGGATGCCTCCACCGCGTTCACTCGGGGCAGGTGCATAAACGCAGGCACGATCCGCACAGGCGAGGGAACGACCGATGGGGGCGGCCGGCCGGACGCTGGGGCCACCACTGACCCTCGGCGACCAGGGCCCAGGTCCCTAAGCGCGGAGCTGCGGGAGGGTCGGCCAGCTGCACGGCCGCGGGGGCCGGGAAGGGACAGGGCTGGAGAGAGCCGGGAGGAGGCCCGGGCGGCCGGGGCTTCCAGGGAGCGGCTGAGTGGCGGAGCCGCGCGGAGCGTCTGGGCCTGGGGCGGGTGCCCGGGGAGGGCGGGGTGTGGCCGAGGGGGCCGCACGACCCGCCCGCGATGAGCGCAAGGCCCCAGCTCTCCTGGGTCGGGGTTTTCCTCACTTGGAAAACACACAGCTAATGGAGGGGGCGGTGGTTAATCGTTGCGCAGGGAAACTGGCAGACAGGTTCTGATCAAGCCCTTTACCCCAGTCACAGGTGGCAGGTGCCGGGCACCACGACCTCGCTGCGCAGGGCGCACGCTCTCTCCCCGCCCTCCCACACCTCAGCGGCCCCAGGCCCTGAGGATTCTCGGAATGTTCCACGTGGAGCGGCGCTTGGAGAGCCCCTCCCCTAAGGGCGGGTTGGGGGAGGAAGGGCGAGGGTTTAGACCCCCACCCCCATTCCACCCAAGCACCCCCACTTTGTCTTTACTGCATTGAGACTTTGCCTGAGAGGTCATTTAACCCAAGGATGTTACTAAACATAGCTGCCACGTCCTCTTTCAAGTCTTATTTTGACTTCATGGTGCACACCTGACCTTGGGCCACTTAGCAACCTCCCTGTCTCAGGTTCCCTACCCCTAATAGTAACAGTACTTCCCTCATAGGGTCCTCCTAAGGATGGGGGAATAAACGCTTGTGAAGTGTTTAGAACACAGTGAGTCTGGATGGCTCAACAGGTTGTTTGCTGGATGAGCTGGGTGTGGTGGCCTAGGCCTGTAGTCCCAGCTACCTTGGGAAGCTGAGGTGGGAGGATCGCTGGAGCCCAGGAGTTCAAGGCCAGTCTAGGCAACACAGCCAGACTCTGTCTGTGAGAAAAAAAAAAAAAAAAAAAGCTATTGCTGTTATTGTTATTACTGTTGTTTTCCGATGAGGAGAGTGAGGCCCAGAAAGGATAAGGCATTTGCTGCCTAGACGACGTGACCAGTGGGTAGTAGAAGAGGGAGTAGTAACAAGGTTTCCTGGCTGCCCAGATGGAATCCATTATTTCTTGGACATTTAGAGATTGCTGCTTCATGGATATCTTTGAAGCTAAACAGATTAACAAAAGCCCATTTGGTGGCAGGCCATGCTATGTGAGGGGCCTCTGGTACAACCTCCACGATCCTCAAGGGCGGGAAGAGTAAGGGGAGGAGGAAGAGGAAGAGAGAAAGGAAGGTGGGGATAGAAGGAGGAGGTGGAAGAAAAGGAGTTTTGAGTCTTCTTAGCTCAGCCACTAAACAGGAGGTGGTCTCACTGGGGATGCTTCCGAGAAGACACTTTCATTAAGAAGAACTAAGCCAGGCACGGTGGCTCACACCTGTAATCCCAGCACTTTGGGAGGCCAAGGCAGGTGGATCACCTGAGGTAAGGAGTTCGAGACCAACCTGGCCAACATGGTGAAACACCGTCTCTACTAAAAATACAACAACAACAACAACAACAATTAGCCAAGTATGGTGGCATGTGCCTGTAATGCCAGCTGCTCAGGAGGCTGAGGCAGGCGAGTCTCTTGAACCCCGGAGGCAGAGTTTACAGTGAGCTGAGATTGGGCCACTGCACTCTGCCCTGGGTGACAGCGCAAGGCTCCACCTCAAAAATAAAAGAGGAAGGAGAAGGAGGAGAAATCGCCCTCTAAAATATTTCACATTTAAGGATTTTGTTCAGAGAATAAGGATGAGAGTCTGGTTGCCTATTGTCTCGGCCTGTTTTGTGTTCAATTTTGGCTCAGTCCCAACCTCATGAATCTCTCCTTTTAATCAAAGAGGGTTAGGGTAGCCCAGGTGAGGTCAGGGGGGCTGTGGCCAGCACGGCAGGAGCCTTCCTCATTGCCTGAGGAACAGTTAGTGCTTGCACCCAGCAGTTAGAGACAGTCTGGTTCTGAATCCTGTCACTTTCTAACTAGGAAAGACATTTAAAGCTCAGCTTCATTTTAATCATCTATAAAATTGGGATTATAAATCTTGCCTTATAGTATCCCTGGGAGAATCAAATGGGATAATGCATTTAACGTGCTTAACCCAAGGCCTGGTGTGTAGGAAGCACTTAATAAATGCTTATTACTTAGGATCAGATGAGGCTTCCTGCCCCCATGTGTATGCAATGGCTTCCTCATCTCCTGTCCAGCTGGGCTAGAGGTTTAGTTAGGATTTGGTTTGCATACGAGGGAAGAATTCCAAAACTGTAATAATGCAGAAGAGATAGAAGTTTGGCCGGGCGCGGTGGCTCAAGCCTGTAATCCCAGCACTTTGGGAGGCCGAGACGGGCAGATCACGAGGTCAGGAGATCGAGACCATCCTGGCTAACACGGTGAAACCCCGTCTCTACTAAAAAATACAAAAAACTAGCTGGGCAAGGCAGCGGGCGCCTGTAGTCCCAGCTACTTGGGAGGCTGAGGCAGGAGAATGGCGTGAACCCGGGAGGCGGAGCTTGCAGTGAGCTGAGATCCGGCCACTGCACTCCAGCCTGGGCGACAGAGCGAGACTCCGTCTCAAAAAAAAAAAAAAAAAAAAAAAGATAGAAGTTTATTTCTTCTCACATAAAATCTGAATGAGGGGTCAAAGGTGGAATGTGGTTCCTCAGTGTCTGGGATCCAAACACTATCTTGTTGCAATGTCATAAATGTCTTCACTTTATGGCCCAAGAGGGCAGCATCCCAAGTTCCAGGCTGCAAGACGAAGTGCCCAAGGAGCCAAAGGAGATGCATGTAAGCTCCCCTTAACGAAGGTTCCTGGAAGCAGTTGTACCACCATTTCTGCTTACATCCCATTGGCCAGAACCTAGTCACATGACTACCCCCTAGCTGCAAGGGAATCTGGGGAAATGTAGTCTTTATTATGGCAGCCATGTGCTCAGCTGAACATGGGTGGATCTATCCCTATAGAAGGGGAAAATGAGTATCAGGAACATGCAGCAATCTCTGCCCCCAGGTCCCAGCTTGTCTAGGCTAGCTAGGCACCTGGAAGCCACATACCTGAGCACTAGAAAGCAGGGAATGGGGGCATGCTGCTTCTCCTCAGCCACCCCCAGTGGCTCAGTCTGCAACTGAGAATATGGAACTGGAACTGAAACTTAGGCCTCTTGCCATGAGTCTGAGAAGACTCTGCCCCGTTTAACCACCTCCCTGATGCGTCCCAGCCTCAACACCAAAGGCAGGAGGGATACTAGAGAGGCAGCTGACTGCCCCCTCCTGGCCAAGGAGAGGACAGTGAGCAAAGCTGCAGCTCCGAGGGGCAGAGGGCACAGCAATCTAGCAGGTTTGGCACAGCCTGGTGTAGTTGCCCACTGCAGGACACACAACTACAAATTGTGTGGAGGCCAGGCCACCAGCCAGTGCCACAATCCAAGTGCTTAACTGGAAGGATACATCTGCTCTAGGGTCTCCGCCCTTCTTCATCCTGTTAACGAGAACACTCGAGCAGGCCATCTGGCCTTTGCCAGGCTCCCAGCGCACCTGACTCCCCTCCCTCCTGGGCTTTCTTTTATCCCAAAAGGCCTCTGAGAAGGGGAGGAAAACTTGCCTGCATCTCCCCACACTGGCACTTCTGAAACAAGCCCTCAGGCCCTTTCTGCTCCCAGAGTTTCAGTACTAGTAGCCACTAGGGCACAGGCAAAACCACAGCCACGGGTGCTCCAGCTCTCCCTCTCCCAGGCCTAGCCCCAGATCTGTCACTAACTCGGGACGCGGCATCCCCTGTTCTCTGACCGTCCTTTTCCTTGCTGTGCCTTGGAGTCACTTCTTAGATATAAGGTTCCTGGGCTCCACTCAGGACTTACTCGTTCTGTTTTTGAACCAGTTTCCCAGGAGATTCATGTGCGGTGCATTTAGCATCCAAGGGGCTGGATGACTTTTGCAGTCCAACTTAGAGTGATCTGGTTCTGACAGAGTCAGAGCTGTCTGAGCAGCGCCCCATGGGATGGGGACACCTTTTGCCAGCCCTTTCTTCCCAGGGGCTGGAGTTCTTCAAACCTCCCCAAATTATTCACTTTCCTTTCAGAGTCTGTCCTCCTGAGATGCTAAGCCATTCTCATCCTGCTCTGTTGACTGTGAAATGTCCCGTCGGGCGCCCCACCTCCTGTTTCTATCTGTCAGAACCCTCTTCACTTGTCAAGTCTCAGCTGAAACACAACCTCCTTTAGGGAGCATCTGCAACCTACCCAGTGAGAATGTCCTGCTCCCTTCCTGGGCTGCCATGAACTTTGCTCGTACATCCACTATAGCCCAGGCTGTCCTGAGTGACAGTGAGTTCTCCAGGTTGGTGCATCCTATCTGCTCCACCCCCTCACACCCTCAGCCCCACAGGACTGGGAACTCCTTGAGGCTGGGACTCAAATCTTACCATAGACATCCTGAGCCTGATGATAGATCACTCTTAACCCTGAATGCTTAAAGAGAAAACATAGGAAGCCAGGGCCTGGGCAGGACAAACTGAGTGCTAACAGAAAGAGTCCAGGCTGGGCGCGGTGGCTCACACCTGTAATGCTGGCATTTTGGGAGGCTGAGGTGGGTGGTTCACAAGATCAGGATCTGGTTCAAGACCAGCCTGACCAAGATGGTGAAACTTCATCTCTACTAAAAACACAAAAAATTAGCCAGGCATGGTGGTGGGTACCTGTAATCCCAGCTACTTGGGAGGCTGAGACAGAGAATTGCTTGAACCCAGGAGGTGGAGGTTGCGGTGAGCCGAGATTGCACCATTGCACTCCAGCCTGGGCAACAAGAGCGAGACTCCGTCTCAAATAAATAAATAAATAAATAGTCCAAACACAGGTAGCCAGGGCAGGAAGAACTGGTCCATTCCCCTCCCCTAAGCTGAATGAATGAATGGGCTGATCCCCCAGATGATTTTGAGGGTTTGTATTCCAGAAAAAAGAAAAACAGAAAACCCCTTCTTTGTCTGGGACAGAGTCTTGTCTAGGCTTTTAGGCTTAAGGCCTTCTGGCTAATCATTTCTTAATCCACTCAGGAAATCTTCAGGGATTTCCCGTGAGGTGGTGTTGCAGGGTTGTGGAGTCTGTTCTGCATTTAGCAGTCAGGAAGGGGGCCTGCAGAAGGCAGTGGCCTCCTCTGCCCTAGGCCTCTAGGATGAGCCGGAAAGTGGGCTCTGGCCGCTGTGGTTCAACCTGGAATGTGTCCCCATTTCTGTCTGTGCCTCTAGAACACCCTTGGGCTACAGTATCTGCATTTCTCAGAAAGGCTGGGGTGGGGACGGGAAAGGATTTTTCAGGCTGTGACTGCACCAGCCGGGGCACCTACTGTGTCCCCCCGCTGTGCCAGGCGTTGTGCTGGAGAACTTACCCACTCGCCTGTCTACACAACAACTCTGCAAGGTACAGATGGCTATCCCCATCATAGATATAAAGAAATCGAGGCTTGCAATGCTTGCCGGCTGCAGCCCTAGTGTTAGTGATAGTGACCCTCCTCACCCCGCCCCAAAAAAATAAACGAAGGCTCAGAGAAAGTAGATAACTTGGCAGCATTATGCAACCAGGAAGTTGCAGAGCAGGATCAAAGTTAGGTGCGTCTGGCTCCAAAACTTCTGCTCTTTCTACCTGACCTCACCAGAACACAGTTGCCAGCAAGGCCTGTTTGTCCCATTCCTCTGGCTGCCGGGTCTCTGAGGTCCCTTTCTTCTCTAACAGGGCATCGCCTGTGGGGTCTCTTTCCCAGGGACCACCTAGGTACAATCCACACAGGCAAGGAGAGGACCAGCAGGCACTAAAGCCAGACACACAGCTCTGTCACTAACCCTCAGTGACCAGAGCCCCACTGTCACTAAGCACACAGCAGCAGGAGGCCTTTGCCAGCTGCAAGGCCCGGGGAGGCCGGGAAGGGGAGGGAATTGGAGGGCCTCAGGGGGTGAGGGGAGGAGAAGCACAGACCCTCCAGATGTGCCCCATCTTTCTCTGCTGCAGAAAACCAAGAGTCTATCTATCTCTTTTTAATGCTCTGCTGTTTTCTTTTGTTGTACACTTAACCGCACGGAAAATAAGTCCTAAGGCTGAAAACTCCCATTTGTCGTGGGGCCGGCAGTGCTGTGCGTTTTTCCACATCTGGGTGCCGCCTGAGCCTCTTGTCTGATTCTGCCCTCAGCCTCCACACCACGTGCCCAGTCCCACATATCCAGAGCCCCCCGCCTGGTTACTCTCCAAGCAGTCCCAGCACTGTTTGCTTGGCAGCCTCAGGTTGTTGGCGTCTGGGTTTCCAGGGGCCCTCATAGTTTATTATTCCTTTGACAAAGTCATGGGACTCTGTAAGTAAGCAGAGATCCCTGCCCACGCACGCCTCTCGCATCAGCTGTCCATGAAGGGCTCCTAGGCTGTGCGGGGAAGAAGACAGACTGTGTGTAGATTGAAAACCACTATTTGTATTTACATGTGACAGAATCGAGCCTCTCACTTCCTGGCCCAAGTCATGGCCACGGTTCCCCTGGGTCACCCTGGGCTAGACTGTGAGCTCTGAGAGGGCAGTCAGCTGCCTGCTGTTGGACGCCCGTGCCTAGACAGGGCCTGGCACAAAGAGATGCAAGTAATAAAGGGGCAGAGGGAGAGGTAGCAGCTGCTGTCCAACACAGGGCCACACCTCAGAATGTGACACTAATCCGGCACTGGGACCAACGGCAGCTCCTCCGCCCTGCCCATCACAGCCCCGGGAGTCCCACTGTACCTCCATTGGAACGACAGCCTGTCAGTCCCGCCGGCCTGCAGGGAAGAGTCTGATGCCCCTCGTGATGCCCCCGAGCTCTCCCCACTCCCTAGTGGCCTGCTGTTCTTGGTCCCCCTTCCTGAGGGTGCCCCGAGCCTCCATAAAGCACAGGTTTCTCACCCCGCGCCACGCTCCCTCTGTTTCTTACGGCAGGTCCCACGCCGCTTTGTCCACCTCTGGTCGGACACTGTGACCCAAAACCTTTGTCCAGAACACAATGTAGGCAGGAGAAAAAGAGGCTGCAGCAGAGTAAATGACCCAGTCACAGAACACGTGGCCAGATGGCCCCGCAGAGTACTCACTGGCTGAGAGTGGCCGGAGGGTGGTGGCCGGTACAGCAGTGTACCCAGTGCAGCCCACCACACCCACTCTTGTCTGGCAGCAGAGCTGAGTGGCACTCCCAGGCCCCAGGAACCCGGGCACTTCCTCCTGACACTGGGGTGGCTACAGCTGAAGCTGAGAAGAGCAGCCCCGCCTGCCGCCATTTCTGAAGGAGCCCAGTGTGGTTACTCAGTGCACTGTAATTAAACTCATCTGTAATTTGATAAGTGGGAGTAGCCTCACATTTTATAGAGTAATTAAGTCTCACCAAAGGAGCAGCACATGGCGCTTCTGGGACCCAGCGTCTCCCGAGGTTGGCCCCATTCACTCTCCCCGTCTACACATCTCCACAGCTGCTGAGGCCAGGGTGGGCCGCAGCCACAGCCCCGGAAATGCTTCGCACCCCTGCTCTCTCCACTCTCAGGCCTTCCATCGACGTCCAGGCCCCTAGGAGACGGCACAGACACTGCAGACGCACGTGCAACAAGACAGGGAAGCCTGGGCCTCCCTTTCCAGGCTGTTATGCAAAACTGTGGACTAGGAGGAAGCTGGCGGTACTCCTCCCCACCTGCCGGCCGCTCCTTCACCACACACAGGGCCAGGTTCTGACTGTGCTCAGTCCGGCCCAGCTCTGGGCCCCAATGTGAGACTGAGGCAGCCTGAGGGTAAAGGAAGGGGCTGCGGGTATAGAAGTCAGATGGGGCCAGGCGCAGTGGCTCATGCCTGTAATCCCAGCACTCTGAGAGGTCGAGGCGGGTGGATCACCTGAGATCAGGAGTTCGAGACCAGCCTGGCCAACATGGAGAAATCCCATCTCTACTAAAAATACAAAAAAAAAAAAAAATTAGCCAGTCATGGTGGTGCACACCTGTGATCCCAGCTACTCGAGCGGCTGAGGCAGGAGAATCATTTGAACTTGGGAGGCAGAGGTTGCAGTGAGCTGAGATCGCACCACTGCGCTCCAGCCTGAGTGACAGATCAAGACTCTATCTCAAAAAAAAAAAAAAAAAAAAAAGAGAGAGAAGCCAGATGGCCGGGGTCTGGATCTTGTGGGGTCTGGATCTTGCAGGGTCTGAATCTTGGCTCCCTCGTTTCCTGGCTCTGTGATTTTGGGCAAATTGCTTCACCTCCCTGAGGCTCAGTTTCCTTATTTGTAAAATGCAGACAACGGTACTGCCTTACATATAAGCTGTTTATGAGGACCAGGTGAGAGATTTGCCGTGAACTCACTTGGGTAGTTGGGAGGGGCACGTGCATGTGAGGAGCGTCAGCATCTCACCAAAGGTAGTAAACCTGTTTCAAAGCGCTTGGCTGCTTGAGGAGGACTCTAATGACCATTCGGCCCGGTGTGTGTCATCAAGAAAGAGGGATTAGATAACCACAGCTGAAACCTTCTGTTCTGATAGCGAGGAGATGGAAATCTTGTCAAATGGGAGACCTGCGCTCTTAAACCTGACTTGGCCTTTCCAAATATCTGGAAGTCTATATCAGAAGGGTTAAATTATTCTGTGCAGGTCTGGGTTATAACCAGGTGCCAAAAACGTTAAGTGAGGTGGTAGATTTCAGCTCAGTCTTCGGATAAATGTTTCTGAACCAAGGAAATGGCCTCTTAGGAAGTAATGCACTCCCTGTCACTGGAGGGCTTCAAGCCCTGGCTAGCAGGTGCCTCATGCGGGAGCCTGGGAGTCAGGCACGATGATGGCTGAGTGGCCTTTCTCCCCTGGGGTTGTGGGGGTCCTGGCAGCCTGTCCCAGCCCTGGCCCCTTGCCCAACAGCTGCCCACCCTGTGCCTCTGAACGCGCCACTCACAGGTCACCCTTCCTTAGTGCCCGCAAACACCACAGAGACCTCATGCTGTGGGATTGTTTCATCTCCCCCAGAGCACCAGAGCCCTCAGCCCTCTTGCTCTGTCTCTTTGAGCAGAAATCATCACTCACTTCTCAAGCGCTGCGCTCATATAACCTTCGAGCCCTCTGAGGGCAGCTCCAGAATCCGGCTCTGCCTGCTTGGTCTCTGCATTTCTAGAGCCTGCCCTCGGCCTTGACGGAGCAGACTTCCCGCCGGAAGGATACTGGGGCTCCTCCAGCACATTCTCTTGCAGGGGGCAGTGCTCAGAGCCCAAAAAGGAAGGGAAGGAGGGGCTGGCTCGAGTGCAGGACCCTGTGGCTGCCGCTGTGCGTAGGCTGAGAGTCTCCTCGCTGTTACGTAACTGAGGTCTTTTTCCCTCCCTATTTTAGATCCTGGTGCCATCTGCCCTGATTTTCCACATCACCAGCTCTGGGCTGGAGGTTAGATCTGGCTTGACACCCAGCTCTCCCCGTTACTTGGTGACAGACTTGGGGAAGCCTGTTTCCGTAAAATAAGATAACCCCACCCTGCCCACCTGCCAGGGTTGCTGTGAGAATCAGGTGAGAGGCAGCAGCAGTGCTGGGTAGCAGGACCTGCACTGGGTACCCGTGCCTGGCTGCTGTCTGACCAACCCTGCCTGGGGCTGCCTGAGCCAGGGGAGCCTCTGCTCACTCATGTCGGCTCCTGTATCAAAACGGTTCGCACAGGTTTGCAGAGCCAGGCCCTGTTCGAAATACAGGCAGTGAACAGACCTCACAAGTGGGGAGTCTTTGTCAGACCTCCTGTCATGGGTGGCAAGGGGGCAGCCCTAGCAGCTTGTGACAGGCGGGGCCAGCCACCTGTGTGGGGACAGCCTGTGTGGCTGTCACCTGCTCACACAGCCTCTTGGCCCCAGGTGGAATGCTAGGCATAGCAGGTGCTCTGTAACAACAAGACATTGTCAGGAGCATCTCACAAAAGCCCTTGCCCAGCCTCCAACCATCAAGGGAAGGGTTTGTGCTGGCTGGAGTCACCAGACCATGGTCCACACAGGCAAAGGCCTCCTCCCTACCCCTTACTCTGACGAGAAGGAGCGGCTCTTTGCCAGCAGACAAACAGTGAGGGTCTAGGTGCCTGGTGACCCCAACTGGCTTCGCTTCCAGGGCTGTTGCGAGCCACAGTGTAATGTGATAGTGAAGAGTGCCATTCAGGAGACTTTTGTTCTGCCCTGGATTTACTGTGACACTGAGTGAGTCACTTCCCCTCTTTGGGCCTCAGTTATGTCATCTATAAAATGGGAATATGCACCTCTGTTTTGTCCTCCTATCTTTTTTTTCTTTTCTTTTTTTTTTTTTTTTTTTGAGACAGTCTCACTCTGTCGCCCAGGCTGGAGTGCAGTGGCATGATCTTGGCTCACTGCAACCTCCACCTCCGGGTTCAGTCGATTCTCCTGCCTCAGCCTCCCGAGTAGCTGGGATTACAGGCGCACACCACCACACCTGGCTAATTTTTGTACTTTTAGTAGAGACAGGGTTTCACCATGTTGGCCAGCCTGGTCTTGAACTCCTGCCCTCAGGCGATCCACTCGCCTCGGCCTCCCAAAGTGCTGGGATTACAGGCGTGAGCCACCGCGCCCGGCCACCCACTCTGAAAGATGAAAACTAGGTCCTGTGCCCCAGCAGGTTCTAAGCTGCCAGGAAGCGAATGGTAAATATGAGGTTTGAGTTAGCGCTGCAGTTATTTGGAGGGATAGTAGTCTGGGCTTTTCAATCTCTGGAAATGATTAAAAACCAGAACAGCCTATATAGGCTGGCTCAGCAGTTCTGGCTTACTCAGAAGATTCCAATAGACACATATGCATATGCAGCTTCTCTGACGTTCGGGTCTGTTGATCTGGACCCAGAGTATGTGGCCCCCCCTTCCTCTAGTTCCCAGGCAGGGATGCACACGTGCAACTCCAAGGCTCCATCTGTTTTCCTTCAATCAACTTCAGCACGAAAACAAATTCGCCCAACATGTAAAAATGCAATTCCGAAAGGGTCCTGCTAGAACAAGGTCCACGGTACAAAAGCATCCCATTGTTATGTAAACGCAATGGCCACCAAGCGTCCCCCTCCGGGCTCTGGATCCCTGCCTGCCTCCCCTCCCTCCTCCTAGGGGAGCTGGGACAGGGGACCCCTGTCTGAAGACAGCGGGGACAAAGGCCCAAGAGGCAAGCTGAATTTGCCCATTGTGTGAGCGCCTGAACCCCACAGCCCACTCCAGCTGCCCGGGTTCTTCTGCCTTCTCCTGGCACCAGACCCCAGGTTCGGGCCAGGCAGCTGCTGGAAGAGCGAGAACACTGTTTCTAAAGGGGTGCTGCTTGCTGCTTTGTTCCCAGTTTCCGAGGTGAGAATCCCGAACGCCGTGAGAAACCTCAGGCTCGGGGGCCGCTCGGGAGTCTGGGGCGTTGGAGGCCGGCGCCGGCTGCGGAGGACGCGGGCGCCCTCTACCGGCAGGTCCAGCCCGCCCGGGGAGAGGCGGAAATGTCAGTCATGGTCGGATTTGTAAGGCTGGCGCTTGGGACCCTGCCCTAGGCCTAAAGCCACCTGGAGGACAGCGGTGTTTGGTTTTGGTCCAAACATACAGGCCCTGGGCAGTTGCAGGGATGGCAGCTTTCAAACTCAAACCGCAGAAGTGATCATGCAGACTCTGCCTAAAGTGGCATCACTTCTTAACTGAAAATAAGGCCAAGGGGGGAATGAAGGCCAGGCTGAAGCTCTGCAGACCTGTGTGTGTGTGTGTGTGTGTGTGTGCTGTATATATGTCTTACCGTGTGTGTGTCTGGCATATGTGTAAGCGCCCGTTATTATTGATGATAAGCAGCGCATATATTATGGCGCCCGTGTGTGTGTGTCTTGTGGCGCATATATTAATAGCGCCCGTGTGTGTGTGTGTCTTGTACGTATGTGTAAGCGCCCGTGTGTGTGTGTACTGGCGCATATGTGTAAGCTGCGTGTGTGTGTTAATAGCAGCAGCGCATATGTGTAGCGCCGTGTGTGTTATGCAGCCTTATATGTGTAAGCGCCCGTGTGTCGCTGTGTCTTGTAGCATATATGTATGCTTACCGTGTGTGTGTCTGTGGCGCATATGTGTAGCGGTGTGTGTGTACTGCAGCATGTGTAAGCGCCCGGTATTATTATTATTACTGCAGCGCATATGTGTAAGCGCCCGTGTATTATTATTATTGTGTCTGCTTGGCGCATATGTGTAAGCGCCGTGTGTGTGTGTGCACACGCGCGCATATGTGAGCACCATGTGAGGCAAGCAGGGACCCCAAATCCACTGCTAGGGGAGAAGATGCCACAGTGCCCTGCCATGGCACCACTGCTCCTGCCAAGCCTGCCCCATTGACACTGGCCCCAGCCACGGCAAAACCAAGCAGACCCAAACCAGTAACAACCTATCCTGTCAGCCAGAGAGCACCTCCACACAACCTATCCTGTCAGCCAGAGAGCACCTCCACACACGTCTATCCTGTCAGCCAGAGAGCACCTCCACACAACCTATCCTGTCAGCCAGAGAGCACCTCCACACAAGTCTATCCTGAGTCCTAAAAGAGGATGTTAAAATCTCAAGTAAAAATCTCCAGGGCCAGAAGTGGTGGCTCATACCTGTAATCCCAGCACTTTGGGAGGCCAAGGTAGGCGGATCACTTGAAGTCAGGAGTTCGACAGCAGCCTACCCAACATGGTGAAACCCCGTTTCTACTAAAAATATAAAAATTAGCCAGGTGTGGTGGTGGGTGCCTATAACCACAGCTACTCGGGAGGCTGAGGCAGGAGAATTGCTTGAACTAGGGAGGCGGAGGCTGCAGTGAGCCGAGATGGTGCCATTGCACTCCAGCCTGGGAGACTAAGCAAGAGTCTGAAAAAAAAAATAATAATAATAATAAACAAATAAAAAATCTCCATAAACATTCCCACCCCCTCCATACAGCCAGCTCTGAGTCACTGGCTGCTGGCTGGCCAGTCACACAGCACCATGGACATGCAGAGGTACCAGTGGGCACTTGGTATGTGTGGCTCAGATGAGGACACAGAGTTAGTCAGAAGATTCTTGGGCAAATGTATCCAAAACAGTCCTGGAATGCAAAATGTGAAGTGTTTCCACAGCAGTGGCAGGAACACATGACTGGCACTATTTATAAGCGATAAAAGGGTTATTTCATGCATCCTCTTTAAGCTGCAAATGCTTCATGTACAAAAGAAAAAAATCTGTCCTTTTTATTCATGAGACTGGCTTAAGGATCAAATGAGATAGTTTTTTAAAGTGATAATTTGGCTTGAAGATATAAAGGAGTTTTGATTCCATTCTATAATAAATCTGTTTTTAATATAAAGATCTTTTCTCAAAATCGCTGTATGAAATGATCTCCAGAGAGACAGATTCACCGTGTTTGCCCTGAGATTGAGAGGCCCCTGCCTGCCACTCCACACCCTGCTTGTGAAGGCCCAAGTCACTCACTATGCAAACAAGTCAGGTTGGGTTATTCCCTTTGGTTAATGTTAAAACCAGTCATGGGTCTTCCTGGAATGGTGGATAATCCACACGTGGATAATCAAGAGTTGACTATATGGGTTCCTCCCTCCCTCCCCTCCCCCCTTCCACCAGGGATCCCCGACAGAGGCCACAGAGAGACCCTTCAGCGGATGTAGATCATGTCGGAGATGGCTCCAGGCAAGTGGGTAATGATCTGCATTCGCAGCCACCAGTAGTAGTCCATGGGGTGGTAGCGGGTGTAGGGGGTGGTGGCGGTCAGGGCGTGTGTGACAGCATCGATGACAGGGGACGTGTCTGTGGAGCCACTGCTGCAGTAGGTCTCCATCTTGGCGATCTTTTCATCAAAGTACTTCTTGCCGTAGTCCTTGCGCACAACCTCAGGCAGCTCGTCCCACATCTTCTTGGCGATGGCCTGAATGCTCTCGGGGCTGTAGAGGCTGGTGGCAGCGATGAAGTTGCCGGGCTCCACCACACTGACCTTCACGCCCAGGGAGTGCATCTCATAGCGCAGGCAGTCTGAGAAAGCCTCTACCCCAAACTTGGTGATGCAGTACGGCGAGCGGGCCGGGTTGGCCATGCGGCCCAGCATGCTGCTGATATTGACCACGCGGCCTACAGAGGGAGACAGAGATACCTGCTAAGGCGGCACTGCCCTATGACATGGAGGGCAGGAGTCAGGCGTGTCTCCAGAGGCTTGGCTGGAACCACTTCTGACCCACCCAGGAGCCTTCTCATTCAGGAGGCAAGGCCAGCTCAGACCCACGCATCAGCATCGGCACCTCTGATCTTCCCTGGGAACCTGGCTGTGCCAGGCCGGACAGGGGAGGACAAGTGAGTGAGAAGCAGGAGGGCACAGTGTGATGGGCAACACACAACTGACTCAAAAACCAGATCAAGCCCAATGCGGTGATAATTTGGGTTGAAAACACAAGGGGAGAAGTGGGAAGCGAGACAGCTGTCTGTGTGGATCTGAGCTTTCACTATAGGCAAGGTCTGGTGCTGGTTAGGGAGAAATACAGCCTAAAAGCTTCCCCTTCCCCTTATGGAGCTTAAAATCCAGCTCCAGTAGTATGATGTGCCAAGTGTCTATCCACTGATCGCAACACTGGCGATAGGGGTTGGAGCGCAGAGGAAGAAGTACCTGGGGCTGCAGCTGGGAGGGAGCCCTCAGATGGCCCTGAAAGAGGACAGGGCCTGTGCTGTTAGAATCAACTCCCAACTCCATTCCACCCAGGTAGGGTGGAGCCTGGGTGGAGCCCAGGACAGCCTGGAAAACAGAGCAGCAGGCAGGGGCAGGGGCAGGGTTTCTGAACCTGACTTCAGGGCTAGGACATGAGGAGAGAGTCCTGGGCATTGGGAGAGTGTGGTGACCCCCCTACTCCTCTTCCTCCAAAGACCCTCAGCCACAGGCCCAACCTGGGGACATCAGGGGCCTCCTGCAGCTCCTCCTGGCCCTGGGAACAGAGGGGTTGGAAGTGGATAGCATTTGGCCCAGCTGGGGAAGCCCAGGCAGATCTGGGACCAGTTTTCCCTATAGGTGTGTACCCGGGAAGGAACTCGGCCCATCCAGGTGTGTACCGGGAAGGAACTCGGCCCATCTAGGTGTGTACCCGGGAAGGAACTCGGCCCATCTAGGTGTGTACCCGGGAAGGAACTCGGCCCATCCTGGGTGGAGGCACGTTTCAGAAAACTCTTTGAAGTCACTGAAGGGTTGGGGTTTTCATCTAAAATCCTATAGCTGCCCTCCATGTTCATGCCGGCTGTTGCTAGGACTTCACCATAGATATATGGATCTTACCCTTTTTGCCACAGTTGTTTGCTATGTCAGGGAAAAAATCCAAGTCAATGACTTCTGAAGAGGTTTGCTCACATTTGGCCACCCACATGGTTTGGGTGTTTTCTTGGTTTTCCAAATTTCTAATCTTGATTATTACTATTATTTCCTAATAGCACAATGATCTCATTTTTTAAACTACAGTATAAATAACCATAGAATGAATATGCCAAATTTTACTTAACCACACCTGATTGATACAAAGATGTATACACACAGCTTTGTGCAAAGGGTGATTCTCTCTATAGATTAGGTTCCCAGAGTGGGTGGCTGCTAAAATCTTGAAGCTTTTGCTGCATAGACCACTGACCTCTTACCTGCTCTACTTCCTGAAAGCCACACACCTCTCTCCCCCTACCTGGCCACAGCCCCTCTGCCCACCACCACCCCAGGCCCAGCACAGCCCCTGGGGCCACCCTTGCTGTGTTGTGGACGTTGGAGCTGCTGGGACAGGTATGTCCATTCTGAGCAAAGATGAACATGTGGGGCCGATTCAGGGGCAGGAGGGAGCTCCCTTTCCCACTCACCTTTGGCCCTTCGGATGAGGGGGAGAAAGGACTTCGTCGTCCGCACTGTGCCCCAAAGGTTCACTTCTGCCACCTCCTTGTAGGTCTCCATGCTGGTGAACTCCACCTCCCCGAACGTGGAGATGCCGGCGTTGTTAACGAGGCCCCACATCCCTGGACAGGGGAGGGATAGGTGTGCGGTGACCACAGGGGCTTGGCCCCAGGCATTGCCCATCAGCCTGCAGGCCAGCCTCCTTTCCACTCCTTTCCTGTGACTTCCCAGCCTCTTGCCCAGTGCTCTCCAGAAACTTTCTAGAGTCACTCAGGAGTGACAGGAGGTAAAGAGGCCTAACGTGCTAACTGCCACCCTCCCTTACGTCTAGAATGTCCAGTGCTCATGTCACATCTGCCTGGCTCGATTCTCTGGGCCCACCATGACCCAGCCTGCCATGTCCCCCAGCCTTGAATCTCACCTCACCTCAAATTCCCACTGCCACTCCACTCCACCCTATCCTATCCCCACAGCCTGAGTTTCACACCCCGTTCCTGTTTACTCATCTCTGCCTCTGAGCTTTCGCTCACATCTTCTCTTCTCTTGCCAGAAGCCAGGGAAATCACAGGGGAGGCGGGCACGCGGAGGCAGCTGTGTTTTGCAGGGACCTCTCTGAGTTCAGTTTTTTGGGGGGCAAAGGCTGGATGGGTCAGAGCCTCAGGACAGAGCTGGGCCCTGCCTCTTTGTTGTGGAAACCCTCAGGGTTCAGTCTCCCGTGGCCAAAGCCCCGTGCTCCTTCCCAAGGCGCAGCCTCAGAGCAGAGCTCCTGTCCTGGGACCATCCCTGCTTGTGGGAACTCGGTGCTGCTTCATTTTCCAAGTTAATCATGGAAATGAGTTTGTGTAAATGACAGAGTAATTGGTCTCTAGCTGCTTTCCTTCCGTGTTACCCAAATTAAAGCTTCATTCACTGCCCTCTGGTGCCTTCTCCTTCAATTACGGAGAATTAAGGGCATTTATTAGAGAAAGGAAATTGCTGGTTAACACAGTGTCCATGAAGAGCTCACACTCCCACTCTCCACCAAACCCTGTGGGTGTCTCCCTGCTCTAGGTCTCACCTGTGACCTCACTCAGATGCTAATGACAGGATCAGCGTCATCCACAACGACCCCAGAGCTCCCACTGTCTCCCTGCAGACGTGCCCTGAGTCTTCACCCTCTTCTCTTCCCAGGAGGAGCAGCTGGCCGCTCCCCACCTCTCATGGCTGACACTTCCACATCGTCTTCGAGACCACAGACACGGATCCTTCCCTCTCTTTTACGCAACTTCAGCTTTTCCATTGCCCATGACTCCAGCCCTTCAGTTCGATACACACAAATGTGTGTTAGATTAGTGTCTACAAATGCCACATTTCCATATCCCGGAGATCCTTCTGTCACTGTGCCACCTGCTCTCCCTCCCTCCACGCCAGGCTTCCAAGAACACACTCTATCCTGTAATACAAAGATTAGCCGGGCATGGTGGCGGCGCCTGTAATCCCAGCTACTCTGGAGGCTGAGGCAGGAGAATCGCTTGAACCAGGGAGACAGAGGTTGCAATGAGCCGGGATCATGCCACGGCACTCCAGCCTGGGTGACAGAGCAAGACTCCATCACACACACACACACACACACACACACACACACACACACACACTATCCTCTCCATCTCCCTTCCATACCACACTGGGTCCCAGCCCTCAGCTGTCCTCACTCTGTACTCTCCACAGTCTCCAGGGTGGTACACCAAGACCTCACCCCCAGTCTTCACTCTCCTCAGGCTCGCTACAATATCAGTACTGCCAGGACTCCTCGAGGCTCACTTCCCCCTCAGCATTAGTGATCCCCAGGCATCTCCTGCATCCACCCTGACACCTTTCTTTCACCTGCCCCCAGACACAAGTGGCTCCCAATGTCCTGGCCTAATCCTGTTCCTCTCAAAGTTGACGCAACTCTTAGGTGTCCTCATCTTCTTCATGTTTGTGAATTTTCCAGCTGTTTCATGTTTGATTCATAAGGGACAATATCCCATGACTTAAAATGCAGACAGCCCTTTTTCTACCTAAAAATAAAACAATGACATTTGACACTACTATCCAAAAAAGTTTAATGAAACATGACCCGTGAAGGCACACAGTCCCTGAATTACAGCTTTGAGGAGTGTTGAGAGGTGGTGGACCTAGGTGCCACCTGGAGTCCTCAGCCAGTGTTCTGAATAAACTCACGGAGGCATTCCCGCTGGTTGGGCAACAGCAATTTTCCTGCAACAACCCCAAGATGGCCTCCACACCAGTGGCCTCCCAGTTCTCCTCGGGAGTCACAGCTCTCTCCTCGTCCCATCTCCTGTCTCACTTCCACCTGAATGTCCCACAGGTCCCTGACTCACCCTAACCACCACCCTCACATCAAGTTTCCAAGCTGCCCAAGCCTGCTCCTCCTCTTCGTTAATGATTTTACTTTCGTCTGAGTCCTCCAGCTCCTCCACCCCTCCCCCATCGAATGAGTCATCAGGTACTGCTAATATTACAGATCAAAATCAACATGACAGCTGGCAGGCCCCTAATTAAGCCCTTTACATTCATTAACTTCCCTGATCCTCACAACCAGCCTGTAAAATAGATCCTAAATTGTCTCATATCCAGTCGAGGCAAGTGAAGCTCAGAGCGGTTAAGCACTTTGGTCAGTGTCACCCAGCTAACAGGTGGGGAGGGTGGGATTTGGACCCAGATCTGTCTGAGGACAAAGCCCCCACGCCCCAGGCTGTTGCTGGTTTCCTCTGCTGGGTCGGTTATTCCTCCTGTTTCCACTGGCATTCGCTTGGGTCCTCTCTCCCTGCGGCTGCTTGAGAAGCCTCCTCCTGGGTCTCCTTGTCTCACTCCTCCTCCACCTCATCTTCACCCCACCCTCAGGCCGACCCCCCATCAGTCACTTCCTGCTCTATGGTCTCCATCCCCCTCAGGCCATCCACCACTGCTATGGTCTCCATCCACTCCATTCCATCAGTCCACTGCCGTCTATCCCCTCAGGCCATTCCAGTCCACTGCTCTCCATCCCCTCCTCCCCATCCGGTCCACCTATGGTCTCCATCCCCCCCTCCGGCCCATCCGGTCCACCTGCTCTGGTCTCCATCCCCCCTCCTTGACCCCATCCCCCCCCCTCAGGCTATTCCCCATCAGTCCTTCCTATGGTCTCCGCCCCCCCCCTCCATTGCCCCCCCTCAGTCCACTGCTCTATGGTCTCCATCCCCCCTCAGGCAGACCTCCCCATCCCCCCTCAGCCTGATACCCCCCATCAGTCACTTCCTGCTCTATGGTCTCCATCCCCCCTCAGGCCAACCCCCTCATCAGTCACTTCACTCTCATGAGATTATCATCCACCTCCATTCCGGCCCCACTCCCCCCATCCGGTCTCTATCCCCCCTCCGGCCCCTTCCTTCCTCTATGGTCTCCATCCCTCCTTCCAGCCCCTCCCCATCAGTCCACCCTATGGTCTCCATCCCCCCCTCCATTCCTGCTCTGGTCTCCATCCCAGGCAGACCCCATCCCCCCAGGCTGGCCCCCCATCAGTCCCTGCTCTCCATCCCCCCTCAGGCTGACCCCCTCATCAGTCACTTCCTCTATGGTCTCCATCCCCCCTCAGGCTGACCCCCCTCATCAGTCACTTCCTGCTCTATGGTCTCCATCCCCCCCCTCAGGCCGACCCCATCAGTCACTTCCTGCTCTATGGTCTCTATCCCAAAGCATGGTAGGCCAGGCCTTTCCCAGGCTTCTCCCTTACTCCCCTGCGTGTGTTTTGCTGCCCCATCAGCCTGACAGCAACTTGTGTTGAAATTCTTCCCATGTTCTTATAGTGGTCTGATCCAGGCATGAGTGCTGGACAGCTCTCAGATCACTCTCCCACTTCACAGATGAGCAAGCTGAGGCCCACACAGGGGGCAGGTGCAAGCCCAAGGTCACATTTCTAATAAGAAGTGAAGCCCAGGTCTGGCATGGTGGCTCACGCCTGTAATCCCAGCACTTTGGGAGGCCAAGGCAGGTGGATCACCTGAGGTCAGGAGTTTGAGACCAGCCTGGCCAACCTCGTGAAACCCCTTCTCTACTTAAAAAAAAAAAAAAAAAGTAGCTGGGTGTGGTGACAGGTGCCTGTAATCCCAGCTCCTTGAGAGGCTGAGGCAGGAGAATCGCTTGAACCTGGGATGCAGAAGTTGCAGTGAGCCGAGATCGCGCCATTGCACTCCAGCCCAGGCGGCAGAGCAAGACTCTGTCTCAAAAACATAAACTAATTAATTAACTAAACAAATGTTGACTGACTGGTAAGTGATGTGCTAAGATCAGGCCGTGCCCACAGCCAGCTCTCGGGCCCACTGGCTCGGTGTCCCCTGGGGTGGGGACAGGGAGGGCTGGTCCCAGGCTCCAGATGTCCCGTCCCTCAGCGTCCTGCGGGCATGGGGACCGGTGGCAGATGGCTCTGCGGCTCTCACCAGACAATCTTCTTCATCTCGCCCCCCACCGTGGCCGGCTCCCTGGGCTTTGGCAGCAACTGTTCCACAGAGCCAGGCTGCAGGGCATCAAACTCGCCATTCAAATGTGCCCCCTCGGCGGGGCAAGGGGGAGAGGGTCCTTCTGACATGTCCTGCGTGGGGTGTGGGTCGGTGGCGGCCACAGCGGGTGGGAACGCTCCAGGAGGGCGCCACCTGGAGTTCACAGCCGGCATTGCCTGAGGGGGGATTGCAGAGGCGAGGCCAGGAAACAGCAGAGTGCAGAGGGGAAGCAGGGAGAGGGAGGAGAGGGAGAGGGAGGAGAGGGAGACGGGGAAGAAAGAGAGAGCGGGAGATGGGGGACACACCACCGCATATCTGACAGATGTGCTGTTTTTTCAGACCTAAACGTCTTCAAATCATTTTCCCAAAAAAATGCAGTATTGGTTAAGGAAGTTCATGGTGAGTGGTTTACTCACCCTCAGGAATGCACCGCGTGGAGAAAGCAGCAGGGGAAGGTCTGTGCATCAGGCTGGGGCTGGGGCTTGAGCTCAGATCCCCGGGCAGGGGGTGAACGCCTCCCCTCTGTGTGGGCCGGGCCCGCCCTGCCTTGCAGGTTCGGCTACCTGGCCAGTCCAGCACAGAGAGCGGAAGTCGTTCTGCCCCAGAGGCAGGGGGCGGGGGTAGGGGACAAGGACCGCCAGCCTGAGCAGCCCTGCCTGGTGCGTTCTCTGCTCGGGTCTCCGGTGATGATGCCTTTCCCTGGGCATTTTAAATCACCACAAAACCCACACTATAATCAATGGCTTTGTGACGCTGATGCAGCTGTTTTCCTGCCCAGTAGTTTATGAAGGCAATACAGCAGCTGCCCAGGGAAGGTGGGAGGGAGAATTTACCGCCAGGGAGGGGCGAAGCAGGCTGCAGGTTCTGAGCTGGTAATCATCCCAGCGGGACCCATCCTGCCTTTTCTTAACGGGACAGGAGCGCTGGCTCTGCCTGTTAATTCTTAAACAGATGTTCCGTGAGAACAGAGAACAGAGGGGCCTGTGAATGGCCTGTTGGGAGGATGGGAGGGACGGTGGGCTGATGAGGCGGCACATCACTGACAGGCAGAGCAGCAGCGTCACCGATAGCCACACGCGTAGCCTCTGAGGCAGCTGCTCTGAGAGACAGCACATCCGTCTGGCTGATACAGGCTCAGCAGAGCTCCCAGCATGGGATCTGGTCACTCCTGCCCTTTCCTCCTCCTTCCTCAGCTCCTGAGAGCTGCCCCACCCCATTCTGAGGGAAAGCAGAGGCCTGAATGAGGCATCCCTTTTCTGCCTGGGCTGTCAGGGAGCTCAAAGGTAAACGTCAGAGATTCGCTTCTCCAGATGCTGCTAGGCGGCCGGCTCCAGGGAGCTCCGTCCCCCATTGCTGTATTCTAGGTGAATGGCACTCCCGAGGTTGGAGGCAGAGCTCCTCCCACGAAGGCCCTCCACTGGCTGAACTGGAAGGATATTTAGTCCTTATGCCACTGAAACTTTCTGTAGCTTTTGACCCTGTTGGCTACTGGTACTGCCCCCTCCCCCAAACTTTCTGTTGTTTAGCTCTGGAGCACTGTATCCAACCTCTCTGACAGCTGTCTCTCCCCGTCCTCTAATCCCCAAACACTCACATTCCCAGGGGTCCCTCTGTGCATCTGCCCGACTCCCAGTGTCACCTCCTGCCGTGGGCACCGGCTCTTCCAGCCTGGACATTCCCTGAGGGTGGGCGCTTCGGTATCTCCCCATCTCCCAACCTGCTCCTGCCGTGCGGGGCACCAGGTGTCCAGGACAGAGACTTCACGTCTCACCTCATCCCCACATCCAAGTCACCAAGTCCGGCCAGCTTCGCCTTCTCAATACTCCTCACACCTGATCCTTCCTGTTTCCCATCACCTAGCACCCTAGCTCCGGACCCTCAAACCCACGCTTAACTCCCCCTTTCAATCCAGCTGCACATTGCCACTGCCGTCCTCAGAGGGAGCCTCACAAGTCTCACAACGATCAGGCCACTCCCTCAGGATGACCCCTTCAGTGGCTCCCCAGTGCTGTCGCGAGACCGGCCAAGCCCCCTCGCCTGGGATCCAAGACCTCCCTCCCCACCCTCCTTTGCCGCCACCCCCTCCAGGTGACCTGACCCATGGCTCATATTGAGGGGCTGGGCTAATACCACTGCCTGACAAACAGCCCCCACTACCCTCCCTGTGCTGCTCCCAGCTGTGGTTCCTGCTCTCCCCTCCTCTTGGAACGACCATCTCTGCTCTCTGCCACAATCTGCCTTAGCCGGCCTGTTTCCGCTGCACCCCCACGGCTGGACAGACCCCTCTTTCCTGTGCTGCTCTGCCTCTCTCAATGCATGGCTCCCTGATTTTGAACTCAGTCCCTCGGCTGAACTATGAGGTCCTGGGGACATACCGTGCCTTGACCAGCTTTGTGTCCCCGGCACCCAACCCAGCTCCTGGGCCAGAGAGGGCATCACTGGGCGTTGGCTGAACTGACCTGAATCACTGCGTAGCCACCTAGCACTCCATGAACTCTGAAATCACCTCCTGCCTGTATTTCTCCATTGCCCTATTGCACGGGTGTGTTTAGTGTCATCCCCTTCCTCCTATCGTGCAGGAGGAAGATTCTAAACAATAAGGAAAGGAGTGCGGTGGCAGGGTGCCAGCCAATGGAAGGTGGTGTTTAGCAAGCGCCCCTTGGAATGGCCGCATACACAACCCCTGCCGCCCGAAGGGGCGCCCGACCTTTCTCAGGGTCCTTCAGGCTCGAGCGGACGATCTCCACCACTTTCTCCACCTCTTCACTGCTGCAGACGTTGAGCTGGACGGTTCTCAATCGGTCACTGTTTAGGCTGTCCAGCTCCTTGACCCCATCATGGCCTTTGTCCTGGGGAGGAGAGAAGAGCTGTTTCTACCTCCTTCCTTCCCACCCTGAGGCAGACCCTGAGGACCCCTGCCAAGGCAGGAGCTGGCCTCAAGTCCCGGCCAACGCCTCAGGCATGTTGGCAACTGCCCACGGGATTCTCTGGAGGCCTGGCCAGGCCTGGCCCACCAGCGTGCGGCCCTTTTTAATCTGAGCACTGATGACCTATCAAGCACCGAGCTATATGCCACAGACACACCATGAACAGGATGGAGAGCCGGCCCCCAAGGCCTCACGACAGGATTCTTTCTCCAAGCAGGGGTTGCAAACTTATGTGGGGCAGGTGGGGGCCCTGGCGAGTACAGGACATGTCAGGAATTACCCATGTGGGGATGCAAGCCCAGGGTTGCCAGATGCTTACATTTTTAAGCTAGTAATTGGGAAATCTCTTAATTCTTTTAAGTGTTGGCAACTTACACACATTAAAAACAAAAACAAAAACAAAACAAAACACTGTGTGGGCCAAAGCACGTCCACAGGCCACATAGGACCAGCAGGCTGCCAGTTTGCCACCTCTGTTCTAAGCCAAGGGCCCATCAACTCCAAACTGGTAAGAGGCCAGAGCCAGCCTCTAATCCCAGCTCAGTCACTGAGCAGGCTCTGTGCACTCAGGGGTGTCCCCTAACAGGTGTCCATTTTTTCTGGCTGTAAAACAGGAACATCACCACCTGTCCTGACCTGCTCAGACTAATGGAGTAAGGAAATGGATTTGTAAGAAGCCTGTCAGAGTCTAAAGCACCACACAGATTCAGGTACTGCTAAACACGAGAAAGGCGTCACTCGCTCGGCAAACATTTCTTGGGCCTCTATCGTGCTCCGGCACCGTGCTAGGAACTGGAGGTCAAGATCGATAATTCAGCCCGTTCCCAGAGTCATGTTCTAGGGAAGGAGACAGGTGAAGAGTACATAAGCAACACGGTGACTGTGTGCTGTATGGAAACTTGCGGGAGGTGGGAGGGACACAGGAGGGATGGGCAGGGGAGAACTTCCAAAGGCAGTGACAGCTGAGGACATTCGCAAGAGGGGGCCGATGGGGATGGGGCACTGGGGGAAGAGATGAGAGGATACCACCATAAGCCATCGGTAGCAGGCAGTGCAGACACATAAGGAAGTGGTGGACACAGGGCTGGAGAGGTGAGGTGGGCAGGGGTCTGCCTGTGGGCATTGCCGAGCTGCCAGGGGGCTTCCATCTAAGCAGACAGCATTTCCTGAGTGTCCACTGTCCTGAGCACGGTGCTAAGTACGAGGCAGGTTGTATTGTCATATTTCATCCTATTTGATGTAACACGGTTTCTTTCACGATAGGCATGAGCTACACTCGATGTGAAAATTAAACAGAGTTGGTCATCAGTGACTTAATTGGCAGTGATTTTCCTGAGTGGTGCATGGCATTAGTGATGCCTTTTGTAAGAGGACTGGACTAGCTGCCAAGAATAAAGGGGTAGAGAAATGCCCACTCTCCAGCCAAGGGCTTGCCCATGGCACACACAGCTGCTACCGAAGCAAACATCCCAGGCGCAGGCAAGGATGGAAAGCCCAGGACGGTCAGCGCATGTCAGGGCTGAGCCTTCTGAATGCTTTCAACCAGAAGAACCCTAACCCCAGGACAGGAGAAATCGCATCATGCAATTTCAGAGGGCAGAGGAGGAAACGGTGAAGGGACTGCCCAGTGGGGCCGGAGGTGCTGGACATAGTCACCCCGGAGAGAAGACTTGAGTGGAACATGACTGAGGGAGCCAACTTGTTCCATGCAGCCACGGAGAACAGAGCCAGGACCAAGAAGTCAAGTTCAGCTCAAAATGAGGTGTGATCTTCAGTCTGGAGATGGCATGGGCTGCCTGGAGGTGTTTAGGCAATGAGTGTGGGTGGGGGGTTGTTGGGGGGTAGGAGGGATGTTTGGGGGTTGGGGGCATGCTTGCGGATGGGGTGTGGGAAATGTGGTACAGAGACAATCCAGGCACTGGACAGGAGGTCGCGCTGATCTCCCCTAACACCCCTTCCTTTCCTCGACTGTCATCTGCACAGCCTGGTTTTCCATTGAAAGGAGCCTCCCCAGTGGCCCTTCGAAAAAGCAATGTGACGTGACCCACGGAGTCTCTGCAGGGGCCTGGCACCAGGGAGGCCTTCGGACAGGGCAGCCAGGCTGGAGGCTCGGCGGGTCTAAAGTTTGGCTCTGAAAGCCCCTAGATGTGCCGAGCTTCCCAAACAAGACACAGGCATGAGACGCACAGGACAGATGGGCCTGGAGCTCATGCTGTCATTCCCACAGAGGACTCCACCGAGAAAGAACTAATGCCATCTTCAAGTCTAGGGTGCCACGATGTGATGCCTGCAGACCCCTCTCTTCCACAGGTGGCACACAGGTGCCAGGAAAACACGTGTCTTGCTTTAATACAGTCTTCCATCTGGTGGCTCTTCAAATGCCCCTTGGAGTGGAGCTCACGTGGTCTGAACCTCGGAGAGGGGGATTCTAGCTGAAATGCACAAGAGGCGTCTAAATGTCCTTCCTCTTGGGACTTGGTTAACCCTGTTGCTATCATTCATCTCTTCTCAGACCCCTATACAAGACCTCTCCAGTGCCCCAGACAGCATCATAAGGTCCCTGCAGTCCTCAGGGGAACCCCCCCTCTACTCCAAGTCAGGTTGCCCATGTAAACTCTTAATTTGGCGGTTTGACAGTGAAGAGTCTTCTTTCAGAGGAAACTAGGGGATTACTCCCACTGCCCATGGCTTCAGGCTTTAGCGTTCAGGCTCCGCAGGAGAGCAACGCCACCCTCCTGTCTTCACCTGACAGGCCCCCAGGAACCCTCATTTGCCTTTGGGCAGCCTCCACACCCCGCTCCTGACAACCACGCCAACAGGGAGAGAAACTACCAGTGTGTCCCCAGTTATTCAGGGAAACCTTCCCAACCACCCTCAGCCTGCTGGCTGCAGACTCTGTTGGCCCGTCGCCTTCAGGGTCTACCTGTCCTCAGACCAAGACTGCCCCTTGGGCCACACCACCTCCCTGGCCCCAGAGTTTCTGTGCTCCCTCTGCAGGTCTCTGGAGTCTCTGTCCACCTCTGTCCGGCTGCTCAGGGACAAGCTTTTGTTTCCGCTGTGTTGGTGCCTGTGCAACCGGCTTATTGATAAACCCACTTCTTTACTCTTACTGTCCCTTTCAACCTCACCTGTAAGCTATTTTTTTCCAGCCCTGGATGAAATTTCAGGCAAGTCTTACAGCTTTTCCACTCATTCTCAGACAGTGGACAGACAGCCTCTTTGTTTTGGCATGAAGAATCCTGTTCAGTCTCTTAAGCAAATAATTCCAGCCCAGCCAGGTTTGAAAACCCAAACTCCCAAACTTGTATGCAAGGTAAAGCTTTCCCCTGCCCAGCCCTGAGGGCTGCGGGAAGTAGGTGCTGGTGGAGGTTGTCTTTCTCACCGTTTTCTAGCTCCTCCTCCCCTCCTGTTCTTAATTTCTGATCCTTCCAAGGTTGGATCCAGGGGCAGCAAATTAGGGGCAAGACTGTAGTCATCTGAGGCTGGCTGTTGTCTGTTGTTGCTGCCCCGAGACGGCAGGTGCACAAAAGCCAGCTATTCCTTCTTGGGGTGCTTCTGCAGAGTCCACAAATATTCTGCCCTGGAGACCTCCAACCGCCGCTCCAGAGGCAGGGCAGCGTGCGTCCCCGAGCCGGGCATCTGCTCCCTCAGCCCCTGGCCTCAGTGATATACCCGCTTCTGGCTGGGGCCACATGGATCCTCCTAGCCAGCTCACTGGATGGTTGCCCTTAAGGTGACTCCAAGCAGCTCTCTCTATTGTCCACACAGGGCCAGGCAACTGTTACCTGCCCGGGTAGAAGGACAGCCCTCTCCCCACCAGCTCTCTGTGCTCTGCTCCCAGACCAGCCACTCCTACCTCAATCTCGGGCCTTTAGACTTCTTCTGGTAGACATTAGCATCACATTCTGTGGCCTCCAGACTCCAGGGCACACGTGGTAAGCCAAGAAGCTCTCTGGGGAGTTCCAGAACTTGCAGAAGTCCAGAAGCTCTCCAAGGCATTCATATGAAGCCCACCTCGTTTTACTCGCCATCAGAGGGAAAATATCAGCACACTAACAACTCTTTCCAGGCACTCAACCTCTTCTACCTCCATTCTTTATAATACTGAGGCAGCCAATGAGCTGATTCTGGCAAAAAGGTTTTGGTCTCTAGCATACATGTTAAGGTGGTTTAGCACCTCAGGGAAGAATATGAGGACGCTCGACCCACGTTATATGTCAGCATCTTATCACACGTGTTAGAAACACGTCAGAGGGGAGCGAGCCTGGGCACCGTAATGTTCACAGGATGGGCAGGAGGAGGAGCT
Organism: Papio anubis; assembly: GCF_008728515.1. Lineage (NCBI taxonomy): Eukaryota > Metazoa > Chordata > Mammalia > Primates > Cercopithecidae > Papio > Papio anubis. The sequence goes on along the minus strand of NC_044977.1, from coordinate 191,534,073 downwards.
AGCAAGCAGACGGGAAGAACCCTGAGAGCATGGAGTCAAGAAACAAAGTGTTACGGGCAAGGGTGGTTTATTTGGTCAAAAGCTGCTGCTGGGTGGAGCACGATGTGGTCTGGGAAGTGGCCAATGGATTTGGGAAAATGGGGGCTATTGGTATCCTTGACAAAAGCTAGGTCAGAGGCACTCAGGGACCTTCCTAGTCTGGTCCTGCCTTCTTTTCCCAGCTCAACAGGGCACTGGGCTTTGGCCACCTCAAACTACTGGCAGTGCCTCATATGCCACCTGCCCCTGTTTCACAGGGAGCTCCCGTTCATCCTTCCAGATGGTGGTGAGACGCCACCTCTCATTAAGCCTTCCCTGTGCTGATACAAGATCTGCTCCCGCGCCCCTCACTTCACGCTACTCCCCGCTCATTCTGCTTCAGCCACAGGGGTTTCGTGCTGTTTCTCAGGCACACCCTGCACACTCCCTCCTGGGGCTTTGTACTGGGCTGTCCCTCTTCCCCTGGATTTCTGTGACACTCGCTCCCACACCTGCTTTGGATGAGGGAGCTCCAATTTACCTTCTTGGTGTGATCTTTCCTCCCTCTTGAAAATCTGACACCCCATCTACCACATTCATGCTGTATCTTCTTTTCCTGCTTTATTTTTCTCTACTGCTTTTACCACCCCTCAGAGAAGCAATTTACTTATCTTATTCCTTGTCTATCATCCCCCCTTGGAATCTAAGCTCCACAAGGGCAGGAACTTTTCACTGAGTTGTTATATGCTGTATCTCCAACAGGGAACACTGGCAGCTTATCGTAGGTGCTCAGTAAACATCTGCTGAATAAATAAGTACATAAACAGCGTGATGGGGCAAAGCCTGATCCAGGTGTGTTGTACCCCCTCTGGGGGTGCTTTTCTGCAACAAGGAGCAGAGATGTGGGGAGGTAATGCGCACAGGATATGGTGGTGTAGGTCTGTGTGTATGAGTGAGTGTGCGCGCGTGCGCGCGTATGTGCTGAAATGACCCAGGAGAGAGCGTGGAGCCAGTGACGTAGGAGGTGGCAGACATCTGCTGGAGCTAAGTCCTTGAGTTGGCCCAAGGCAATAAGATATGAGACAGAAGAGGAACACTAATTCTGAACAAGAGCAGACTGACTGTTTAGGTACAGATGTGGCCAGAATCCGTCGTGGGGCTAACACTACAGAATCAGGCTAGAAACAAATTCCCCCTTTCAACCCCCATGGTGCCTTATCCAAAGTCTCTGGTGGTGCTAACTGCTTTCTGACTTGCCTGACTGGTCTGAGATAGCAGATGGAATAGGTCAAGAGGTAGATACCAACAGACATAACCTGCCAATGAGCTTGTCTGGTACTTTCTTCAAAATACCAGTCAACCTATTCTAGAATCACTGTTGCAGGAGTGGAAGGACCTAAAACCGCCAGTCCAATCCTATTGGTGTAAGTAAGAGGAAACCGAGGCCCAGGGAGGAGACATGTTTGCCCCCTTCCGGGGTTAGTGGTTAATCGGGGACGAGAACCCAAGGCCCTTTTGAAGAGTCTTCTGCAGCACTGAGCAGCCTCTGCCCTGTGCTGTGGAATGTGAGTAGCTTCCTGTGTCACTGGCCAAGCCAGCACAATGGCACAGAAGCCTAACATCGGACAAGGGACTTTAAAACATTTTTATGGCATCATGGTTCTTGCTGGGACCTGCTGTAGCAGGTCCACATTCTGCGGAAGAACCCAGCACCAGGGATGCCACACCCATTCCCCAGAACCCTCCCCAGACGGGTTCTCTCAAGCACTGTTAGGAGTGCGACAGCCTTTCAGGGGAGCGGTTTGGGGATTTGAACAAAACCTAAAACCTGCACGCCTTTGCAACTTGCATTTTCACATCTACACAGTGTTCCCAAGAACCGCCAGTGGAAGGAGGCAAAGACGTACGTGCAACGTGACTCACCAAGGCTTTGTTAATACAGGTTGAGCATCTCTAATCCAATAATCCCAAATCTGAAATGTTCTAAAATCTGAAACTTTTTGAGTGCTGACATGATGCTCCAGGGAAATACTCATTGGAGCACTTTGGATTTTGGATTTTCAGATCACAGATGCTGAGCGAGTATAATGCAAATATTCCGAAATCTGGAAAAATCCAAAATCCAAAACACATCTGGTCCCAAGCATTTCAGATAAGAGATACTCAACCTGTAATAGCGAAAGTCACAAATAATGTATACACCTGCGTTTAAGCTGCCTTGGAACAAGAGACTGGGAAGACTTTACTTTGTTACATAACGTACTTCTGTATTATTTGGAGTTACTATGAATATGTTTTACCGCTTTCACAATTCAAAAGAAGTAAAGATGAAAAGGACAAAAAAACCTGCTCTGATCCAGATGGAAGGATGTTCAGAGCGTGTCAATATAAATGATTTCTTGTACTTGTTTATATTATTGAAATTTTACATTGAACAGGTATCAAATATTACAAAGATATCAAACATCGTATGGAAAATTCCTCCCCTGGGTTCCTACGGCCTTGAAATAAAGACAAACGTCTCAGCCACTGAACAGAGAAAGCAAGTTGTCCTGAATGCCCACACTTCCCTTCATCCTTCTTCTGCAGCAGTGGAACGCCTGACGTTTTAGGCCAGGTACATATTGTCTCAGAATACTCACTACATTTTCCAGCCTTCCTTGCAGCCAGGTAAGGCCATGTGACTAAGTTCTGGCCCAGAGAATGAGAGCACAGCTGATATCTGGGAAGCTTCTGGGTCATGTCCTTAAAGAACAGGGGTACGCGCTCGGAAAAGAAATACAATAAAAACAACACTGAGGTACATTTCCTACCTATCAGAGAGGCAAAAACCAACAGCTTGATGCATACTCTGTTGGTGAAATTGTGTGGAAATAGGCACTCAAACACTCCGGGAGGGAATGTAAAATTACATGACCCCTATGATGGAAAATTTGGGAACATCTTTAAAATGACAATATATTTTATTTACCCTCTGATAAGAGCAATCTCACTCCCAGGAATTTACTCTAAAGGTCGCCCCCCAATGGCTGGACGCAATGGTTCACGCCTGTAATCCCAGCACTCTGGGGGGCCGAGGCGGGCGGATTGCCTGAAGTCAGGAGTTCGAGACCAGCCTGACCAACATGGTGAAGCCCCCTCTCTATTAAAAATACAAGAATTAGCCAGGGGTGGTGGTGGACACCTGTAATCCCAGCTACTTGGGAGGCTAAGACAGGAGAATTGCTTGAACCCGGGAGGTGGAGGTTGCAGTGAGCCCACACTGGGCCATTGCACTCTAGCCTGGGCAACAAGAGCGAAACTCCATCTCAAAAAAAAAGAAAAAAAAGGGATAACCCCCCAATAATAATGAAACTACAAGGTTATTCATTGTGGCATTATTTGTAATTGCAAAATATTGAAAGCACCTAAATGCTTATCTACAGGAGATTTTGGTGAAGTAAATTATGACCCACCCACTCAGTAGTGTGCTTCAAAGCTGTTAACAAAGTGAGAAAGATCTCTGTGGGGTCATACGGACTCCGCGGGGCCATACAAACTCCGCGGGGCCACCCGGACTCCACGAGGCCACCCGGATTCCGCTGGGTCATACGGACTCTGTGAGGTCATACAAACTGATTTCCAAGATACATTGTTAATGTTTTAAAAAACCAAAGAGTGCATGCAATGTGCAAACACTTGTGTAACATGAGGGAAAATGAAAGAATGGAGTGGAACAGATAGGAGGTGAAGGAATCACGCTACTTTGATTTTACCTATTTGTATAATTTTTGACTTTACAGGCTTGTTAATGGTTTACATATTCAGAAATTAAATTATATCAACAAGAATCAACAACAAGGAAAATAGATCACAAATAAATGGCATTATATTTCAAATAAATAATATAGTGATAAAGAAAAAACAAAAATTAATACAAGTAACTTTTAAAAATAGTGCTTTGGGCCAGGAGTGGTGGCTCATGCCTGTAATCCCAGCACTTCAGGCGGCCAAGGTGAGTGGATCTCCTGAGGACAGGAGTTTGAGACCAGCCTGGCCAACATGGTGAAACCCTGTCTCTATTAAAAATACAAAAATTAGCTGGGCGTGATGGTGGGCACCTGTAATCCCAGCTACTCGGGAGGCTGAGACAAGAGAATTGCTTGAGCCCGGGAGGCGGAGGTTGCAGTGAGCCGAGATAGTACCACTACACTCCAGCTCCTGCTGGGCGACAGAGCAAGACTCCGTCTTAGAAAAAGTAATAATAATGCTTTGTATACCTTCAGTCATAACTTTAAAGTCAAAAAACACTTTAACGAAATCCTAAATAAGCTCTACTGTGGCAACCACGGAGGTGCCCCACTGCGACCTCCCTTCAGGGAAGTCCGCTGCAGGAACAGTTGACAGCTACACCATCGCAACCCCTGCAACTTCACAGCCATGGCGTGAACGCCGCGACCACACGTGCCTGGCCTGCCCTCAGCCAATGGCCGCACACGGAGGGATCGCAGGACCATTCCTGGCCAACACTGGTCTCCTCTAACAAACAACCTTTTCTTGGGGCTTCCCCAGGGTCCCAGCCAAGACTCTCAGACGACAGACACCGCAGTCTGAAGCTCTGCCTCCCTAATCTTCCTTCCTTGCGATTTCTTTTTTTTTTTTTTTTTTTTTTGAGACGGAGTCTCCCTCTGTCGCCCAGGCTGGGGTGCAGTGGCCGGATCTCAGCTCACTGCAAGCTCCGCCTCCCGGGTTCCCGCCATTCTCCCGCCTCAGCCTCCCGAGTAGCTGGGACTACAGGCGCCCGCCACCGCGCCCGGCCTCCTTGCGATTTCTTACCACACTCTGTATTGCAATCAAAAGCTTTCCCCGCCTTTTTCTGCCCCTTCCCCCTTGAAACATTCTAGGCATTTCCCTGATCAATCTCTTGCACATCTACCCCTATTTTGGCATTGACTTCTCGGAGGATCCAAGCCGACACATCTACTTAGTAAGTTTTGCCGTCTGTAATGGTATGAATGTAGCGATTCTGAAACTACGTTGTGTGTATTGTAGGACTAATCAATTGAGTAAATATATTGAGATAGGAATTAGGGTCTAACTGCAGGAGAAGGAGGAAACAAATATGGAATGAGATAAGCAAGGAAGAATGCTTTGTGTTGAATTGGAGTAGATCAACATAACCTCATGATTTTATGAATAAATAAATAAAATCACAAGGTTACACTGACTTTATATGTATGCCATAGATAGAGTGTGTGCATGTGTGTGCTTCTGTGTGATGATATGATATATACATCTTGTAGCTCTGTCCACTGACAGGGGCAGGATGAACAATGCCCCGAGCCCCACTGGCGATGAGCCCACCTGATGCCCAGATCTTGGCTTCTAAATTTCATTAAAAGGAGCTAGGTAGAAAACACACATCTACAGAGAGACCTGTGTGTGAAAGTTCATAGCGTCATTATTCACAATCACCCAAAATCCAAACATTTTTATCCAGACATCCATCAACTAGTGAATGGATGTTTTAAAAATATAGTATAGCTGGGCAGGGTGGCTCACGCCTGTAATCCCAGCACTTTGGGAGGCCGAGATGGGCGGATCACCAGGTCAGGAGATCGAGACCATCCTGGCTAACACGGTGAAACCCCGTCTCTACTAAAAATACAAAAAATTAGCCGGGCGTGTGTTGGTGGGCACCTGTAGTCCCAGCTACTTGGGAGGCTGAGGCAGGAAAATGGCATGAACCCGGAAGGCGGAGCTTGCAGTGAGCCGAGATCACTCCACTCCACTCCAGCCTGGGCAACAGAGCGAGATTCTGTCTCAAAAAAATATATATATGTGTGTGTGTGTGTGTGTGTGTGTGTGTGTGTGTGTGTGTGTGTGTATATAGTATAGTACAGGTGGCTGGGTGCAGTGGCTCACGCCTGAAACCCCAGCACTTTGGGAGGCTGAGGCAGGTGGATCACCTGATGTCAGGAGTTTGAGATCAGCCTGGCCAAGATGGTGAAACCCCGTCTCTAATAAAAATACAAAAATTAGGTGAGCCTGGTGGCTCATGCCTGTAGTCCCAGCTACTCGGGAGGCTGAGGCTGGGGAATCACTTGAACCTGGGAGGCAGAGGTTGCAGTGAGCCGAGATTGCACCCACTGCACTCCAGACTGGGTGACAAAGTGAAACTCTGTCTCAAAAAAAAAAAAATTAAATTAAAAAAAAAATATATATATATAGTATAGGCACACAATAGAATACCATTCAACAATACAAAGGAATGAACTACTTATGCATTCTGCAACATGGATGACTCTCAAAAACATTACACTAAGTGTTCAAGAAGCCTGGCACAAAAGGCCACGTATTGTATGATTCCATGTAGATGAAAAGTCCAGGAAACGCAAACCTACAGAAATAGAAATCAGTGGCCGCTCGGGGCTAGAGGTGTTCGTGGAGACTAACTCCCAGTGGTGGAGAGAGAGAATTCCGAGTGACGGAGTATTCTGAAAGTGGACGGTGGTGGTGGGCGCACAACTCTCTAACTGGAGACCTGCCCACTGTTTGCTTTTGCAGTCTCAGGTCCCAGTGCTTCCCTTCATGCCCCTTAAATTCTCCTCAATGTGTCCCAAAGGAGCCTCATGCTTTCAAGCCTCTGCTCAGGATAGTCCTCCTGTCCAGCAGGTAACTCCTCCCAGTCCCCACCTATGGCAGCGTTATTTACTTGCCATGGCCCAGAACAAATGTCACTTCCTCTGGCCTGCCATCATCTATTCCTTCCTTCTATATAGTCTCACCAAACATTCTCACACACCCCTGAGAATCTTCTTCACTCTAATTCTTCGGCTGTGTCTACGCATGGCTGTCTCCTCACCACTTGACAGGGAGCAACTTCAGGGCAGGGACAAGATCTCATTCTTCTACGTACCTAGCAAAGTGTCAGGTACATCAGAACATTTGACAAATGATGGATGGATGAGAGGATGGATGGATGGATGCATGGATGATGGATGGACAAAGCTATGAAGAACAAGTGGGACTGAAGCCAGTGGAAAACGGACAGGCTGGTTTAAGCAAAGGTGAGCCAGTCGTTAGGAAAGGAATTTTTAAAAGACTATAAAACAATGACTTTGTGTAAAAGACCATGGTGAAGAAGATAACTGTCTCTTACCTTCATCAAGCAGCCAGCAAACACAAGGAAGCCTTTTGAATGTAGATGCTTGGCCAACGAGAACCCAAATCCAGAGTCACAGCCTGTGACCAGGACAGCTTTGCTGCCAACCTGTTTTACAAGGTCAGATTCCATGTTAGGAACCAGGCGTACAGGGGCAAAGTGACCAGGCCTCTCCACCCTCTGTGCAGTGAGAGCTAGTGCTTCCTGAGTGGCCCCAGCCTGGCCCTCCCTACCTTGTTCTTGCTGTCTGGAGAAGCACCAAGGTATAGTGGAAAGGCCAGGTTCTAACCCAGACTCTGCCACCAACCAGCAACGTTGCTTGGGAAAATTACTTCTGCCTTTAGAATCTCATCTACAACCCCCCATGCTACATGTGAGAAACAGTGGTCTTTGTTTAAATGGTCAATGTAGTTAGTGATAGAGCTGGAACTGAAACCAGGGCTAAGAGATTCCAGAGTCTAAACTCTTCTTTTTTTTTTTTTTTTTGAGACGGAGTCTTGCTCTGTCGCCCAGGCTGGAGTGCTGTGGCCGGATCTCAGCTCACTGCAAGCTCCGCCTCCCGGGTTCCCGCCATTCTCCTGCCTCAGCCTCCTGAGTAGCTGGGACTACAGGCGCCTGCCACCTCGCCCGGCTAGTTTTTTGTATTTTTTAGTAGAGACGGGGTTTCACCGTGTTAGCCAGGATGGTCTCGATCTCCTGACCTCGTGATCCGCCCGTCTCGGCCTCCCAAAGTGTTCTTTTTTTTTTGACATGGAGTTTGGCTGTTGTTGCCCAGGCTGGAGTACAGCAGCGCGATCTCGGCTCACCACAAAACCTCCACCTCCCGGGTTCAGGTGATTCTCCTACCTCAGCCTCCCGGGTAGCTGGGATTACAGGTATGCACCACCACGCCTGGCTAATTTTGTGTTTTTAGTAGAGATGGGGTTTCTCCATGTTGGCCAGGCTGGTCTCAAACTCCCTACCTCAGATGATCCATGCACCTCAACTTCCCAAAGTGCTGGGATTACAGGCGTGAGCCACTGTGCCAGACCTCCAGAGTCTGAACTCTTAACCCCTAACTTGCTGGGTGGGGCTGGGAGTTCTGGCTCCACACTAGGCCTCCACCGATACCTTCCTGGCTGGGAGGGGCTGGAGTGCCTCATTACTGCTTCCTTCCCACACGGATGGGGGTATGTGAGCTCATTACTGATGAGGGGCTTTGGGGGAGGTTTAAGTGAGAAAGTGGCTCCGAGTGTCCTGGAAACACTAAAGCCCCACTGTGAGGGTAGCTCAGGGCCCAGGGGCCCAGAGGCAAGGGTTCTGACCATCCAACTGGCTCCCAGGTAGCTGGGCTTCCACTCACCGGCTCCACTGCACCGGCATAAGTCCGACGGCCAGTCGGGATAAAGGAAGTAGAACCAAGCAATAGTGGGCGTCTGCAAGAGAAAAGGAAGCCGTGAGTACAAGGACAGACCTTGTTCCTGGGCAGAAGCAGCTAGACAGACCCTCAGCCACACTGGCTGTCTCTCCAGCCCCGGCTCCTGGAGACAGCTTGCTGTACAACTGAGTAAGAGGCCCTCTTCCACCAGGGCTGCTGGCTGACAGGAAGTGAGCCAGCATTTGCTATGGCTATGTTTGCCACTGTCCAGGAAGAGCCTTCCTGAGAATAAAGTCAATTTTGAAGCTATTTTTGTTGGGCAGGCTCTGCTAAACCCTGGCCATCCAGTGTCCCACTCCAACAAAGGTCCATTTTCTGCTTTCTGAGGTGACATAGATAGGTAATGTTTCAAGCTAATTCAAGTGTGAACTATCCTTGCAGTAGTATAGCTTTGCTAAAGCCTTCTGCAATTTCGATGCCTTAATTCCCAGTAGGCTAAGCTTCCTGATAGTTATTTCAATCATACTTTTTATTTTAAAATAATTGTAGATTCGCATGCAATTAAGAAATAATACAGAGAGATGCCAGATCTTACCTAATTTCCTCTAAGGGTAGCATCTTGCAAAACTGTATTACCATATCACAACCAGGATATTGACACGGATACAATAAAAATACAGAAATTTCCATCACCATGAGAATCCTTCATGGTGCCCTTTTATAGCCACACCTACTTTCTTCCCACCCCACACCATCTTTAACCACCACAAATCTGTTCCCCATCTCTATAATTTTAGCATTTCAAGAATGTTATGTAAATGGAATCATACAGTATGTATCCTTCAGGGGCTGACTTTTTTCATTCAACATAATCCTCTGGAGATTCACCCAGATTGTTATGTATCAATAATTTGCTCCTTTTTCATTGCTAGGTAGTGCTCCATGACACACGGTATCACAATTTGCTTAACTATTTACCTACTGAAGGACGGCTGAGTTGTTTCCCATTTGGGCATATTATGAATAAAGCTGATTGAACGTTCCTACACAGGTTTTTGCGCAAACATTAAGTTTTCATTTCTCTTGGATAGATGATTGGGGTGCAATTGCTGGGTCATATGGTAGTTGCAGGTTTAGTTTTTAAAGAAACTGACAAACTGTTTATGAAAGTGGCTGTAGCATTCTACACTCCCAGTAGCAATGTCTGAGCGACCCAGTTTCCCCATATCCTTGCCGGCATTTGGTGGTGTCACTATTTTCTAGTTTAGCCACGCTGAAAACTGTATCATGATATTTCGCTGTGGTTTCAATCAGCATTTCCCTAAAGGCTAATAGTGTTGAACATCTTTTCATGTTTATGTGTCACCTGTCTTAGTCTGTCTGGGCTGCTATAACAAAATACCATAGACTGGGTGGCTTATAAACAACAGAATTGTGTTCCTTACAGTTCTGGAAGCTGGGGAGTTGAAGAGCTAAGTGCCAGCAGACTGTATTTGGTGAAGGCCCACTTTCTTCATAGACAGATGTTTTCTCACTGTAACCTCACACATGGCAAAGGTCTCTTTTATAAAGACACTAATCCCATTCATGAGGGCTCCACCTTCATGACCTAATCACCTCCCACAGCCCCTACCTCCTAGTACCAATACCTTGGGGATTAGGACTTCAACACAGGAATTTGAGAACACAAATATTCAGATCATAGCACCATATGTTTGGTAAAATGCCTCTTCATGTCTTTTGCCCATATTCTATTGAATTGTTTGTTCTTCTACCCCGTTGAACGTTGAGAGTTCTTCAGCTGTCCTACCTGTTAGTCCTTTGTTACATATGTGGTAGGCAAAATTTTTCTCCTAGTCTATAACGTGCCTTTTCATCCTCTGTAACAGGGTGGACTGCAGGGGAAAGTATCTCACCTGGACTCGGAATCAGGAGACCCGGGGTTGTAACCCAGACTCTGCCACCAACCAACTACTTCTGCCTCCAGGATGTGTGTCCTCATCTACAATCACCCATGCACCACGTGGGACAACAGAGGAGTTTTAAATGCCCAAGTAGTTAGTGATAGAGCTAACTAGTAAAACCAGGGTTGAGAGAGTCCAGAGTCTAAACTCTTAACCCCTAAATAAAATCTAATTTTTCCTTTTATGGGGCACGCTTTTGGTATCAAGTCTCAGAGCTCCTTGCCCCCAGAACACAAAGATTTTCTTCTATGTTCTTTTCTAAAAGTTTTATAGTTTTGGCTGGGTGCGGTGGCTCACGCCTGTAATCCCAGCGCTTTGGGAGGCTGATGTGGGCATATTGCTTGAGCTCAGGAGTTCGAGAACAGCCTGGGCAACATGGCGAAGCCCCATCTCTACAAAAAATACGAAAATTAGTCAGGCCTGGTGGCTCACACCTGTAAGTCCCAGCTACTTGGAAGGCTGAGGCTGCAGCATCAACTGAGCCCAGGAGGCGAAGGTTGCAATGAGCTGAGATCGCACCACTGCACTCCAGGCCTGGGGGACAGAGGGAGACCCTGCCTCAAAACAAAACAAAACAAAACAAAAAAAGTGTTATAGTTTTATGTTTTACATCTTAAGTCTATGATCCATTAATTTTTGTATAAGATGTCAGACCTAGGTCTAAGTTTTGTGTCCATTTGCTCCAGTGCCATTTTTTGAAAACGTTATCTTTCCTCCATTGAATTGCTTTTGCACTTTTGTCAAAAACTGGTTGGGCATATTTGGGTGGGCCTATTTCTGGATTTTCTATTCTAATTCATTGATATATGTGCTGCTACTTTAGTTTTCTTCTTCAAAATTCTTTTAGCTATTCTATTTCCTTTGCCTTTCCATATAAATTTTAGAGTAATCCTGTCTTTATCTATAAAAAATATGACTGGGATTTTTATAGAAAGTGTGCTAAACCTGTGTGTCAATTTGGGGAAAGTTGGCATCTTTACTTTGTTGAGTCTTCCAATTCCTAAGTACAGTATGGGGTTTCCATTTACATAGATCTTTGATTTTTTTCATCAGTGTTGTGTAGTTCTCAGCATTTAAATCTGATACAAGCAGCCGGGAATGGTGGGTCATGCCTGTAATCCCAGAACTTTGGGAGGCCGAGGCGGGTGGATCACCTGAGGTCAGGAGTTCGAGACCAGCCTGGCCAACATGGTGAAACCCTGACTCTACTAAAAATACAAAAAACCAGCCGGGCATGGTGGTGGTGGGGGGTGCCTGTAATCCCAGTTCCTCGGGAGGCTGAGGCAGGAGAATCGCTTGAACCCAGAAGGCGGAGGTCAAAGTGAGCCGAAATCACACCATCGCACTACAGCCTGGGCAACAAGAGTGAAACTGTCTCAAAAAAAGCCAACCAAACAAAAACAAAACAAAAAACAAATCCTATACATGCTTTGTTACGTGTAACATGTTTGTTACACCTATTTCTCTCTTTTTTTTGAGCAACTACAAATGGTATTGTTTTGTTTTATTTTATTTTATTTTATTTTTTGAGACAGGGTCTCACTCTGTTGCCTAGGCTGGAGTGCAGTAGCGTGATCTCAGCTCACTGCAACCTCTGCCTGCCACATTCAAGCAATCTTCCCACCCCAGCCTCCCCAGTAGCTGGGACCACAGGCATGCACCATCATGCTCAGCTAATTTTTGTATTTTTTGCAGAGACAGGGTCTCACCATGTTGCCCAGGTTGATCTTGAACTCCTGGACTCAAGTGATCCTCCCACCTCATCCTCCCAAAGTGCTGGGATTATAGGCAGGAACTTCCACATCCGGCCGAAATGGTATTGTTTTAAAATTTGATATCCATATGTTCATTGCCAGTATACAGAAATGCAATTGATTTTTGTGTGTTATCTTGTATCCTGTAACCCTGCTAAACTTACTTATTAGTTCTGAGAGAGTTTTTTGTGGGTGTCTTGGGATCTTCTATGTACACGATCATGTAATCTGCAAATAGTGACTCTTATTCCTTCTTTTCCAATCTATATGACTTTTATTTCCATTTCTTACCTTATTGCACTGGCTAGAAATTACAGCATTATGTTGGATAAGTGGTGAGACTAATATCCTTGGTTTGTTTCCCATCTTAGGGGCAAAGCATTCAGTCTCACCCTTAAGTATGTTAGCTGAGGGCTTATGGTGTATACCCTGTATCAAGTTCAGGAAATTTCCCCTCTACGTCTATTTTTCCTGAGATTTTAAAAATCATAAATGTGTGCTAAATTTTGCATTTTCTGCATTGATAGAGAGCATCATGTAAGTTTTCTTCTTTTAGTTCATTAATTTGGTGAATGAGATTAATTTTCAAATAACGAACCATCCTTATATCCCTGGAACAAACCCACGTGTTCTGTCTTACTAGGCTGGTCATTTGGCTAGAGAGAGCAAATTTTTGGGGGGGCTTTTTGCATCTGAGTTTACCAGCATTTCTGGGTTGCCGGCTTCTTCAACTCCAAATCTGGGACATAAGAAACAAAAAGAAAACCTAGAGAACTCATCACTGTGTTGTTTCTTGGGTCCTGAGGTCCTTAGCTGGTCTGTCTTCTTCTCTCTGCCTTTTAAGAGGCGTTTTATATATTACATATTTACTAAATTATTTATAGTTTATGTAATATCCAGGGTTTTTAGTTGTACTTAACAGAAAGAATAGAGAAAAGTACATCTACTCCATCTTCCCAGAAGCAGAGGTCCTGTTAGTTTTTAAATGAATATTAACCCAGTAATGACAAGTGGAGGAGGGAGTGGTGAATGAGCAGGTGGTAATGGGGGAAAAGAGATGGGAGATAGACTTACCGTTTCTGTATGCCATTTTACGGCATTCAAATTTTGTTTTTTGTTTTGTTTTGCTTTGTTTTTGAGACAGAGTTTCACTCTTGTTGCCTAGGCTGGAGTGCAGTGGCACGATCTTAGCTCACTGCAACTCTGCCTCCCAGGTTCAAGCAATTCTCCTGCCTCAGCCTCTTGAGTATCTGGGACTACAGGCTTGAGCCACCACGCCCGGCCAATTTTTGTATTTTCAGTAGAGACAGGGTTTCATCATATTGGCCAGGCTGGTCTCGAACTCCTGACCTCAAGTGATTCGTCTGCCTCGGTCTCCCAAAGTGCGGGATTACAGGCGTGAGCTCCCCGCACCCGGCCTGCCATTCAAATTTTGTACCATGTGAATATATTACCTATTCAACATATTAAGCTTTTAAAAAAATTATTAAAATATGTTCTTAAAGAACGTTAAATTCACTAGACTGAAATGAGGGTTCTCTAGGAAAACCCGCCAAGGTAACCCCTTGTCCTTTTGCTCTGCCACAGAGGAGTCTCTTTGGAGTTTAAGTCTGAGTGTGGATGGCCTTGAGTGAGCAGGATAGTGTGGTCAGTACACCTGACGCTCGTGAATGACTCCATCCAAAGAGCATCACTGCTTTCCCACGACCCCCAGTGTGGCTCTGCAGAAAGAATGAGAAGCTGTCATTGAAACCGCCATTGCAAAAAACTGAGACAGTGAAAGAGAGCGACCTAACCAGCTCCATCTTACTTCTAACCTCCAAGCTGTCCTTGTTCATTCCAAGCTAGCTGTGGGCTGAGCTAGCTTTGGGAGGAACTTAGTTTATAGTTTATAGTTTTATTTTTTTGAGATGGAGTTTCACTCTTGTCACCCAGGATAGAGTGCAGTAGTACGATCTTGGCTCGCTGCAACCTCCATCTCCTGGGTTCAAGCGATTCTCCTGCTTCAGCTTCCCAAGTAGTTGGGATTACAGGCACTTGCCACCACGCCCAGCTAATTTTTGTATTTTCAGTAGAGACGGGGTTTTGCCATGTTGGCCAGGCTGGTCTCGAATTCCTGACCTCAGGTGATCTGCCCACCTCAGCCTTCCAAAGTGTTGAGATTACAGGCGTGAGCCACTGCGCCCAGCCTATAGTTTACAGTTTAAAACAAAGATGGCAGCCCTTTCCCAAAACAAACCTCCTTCTTGCCTGGGGATTAGACTGTTTTTGTAGGACTAACAAATTAGGCACAAGATTAGAAATTATAAACTATAATTTACAGTCATGCAGCTGGAAGCTACAAGATTCTGACCCTCCCTAAACTGCTCCTAAGGTCAGTGCTTGAGATATTTTGCAGACCCTGCCCTTGATGGGTCAGCTGGCACCACCCGGATGGATAAACTGGCTCATCTGATCTTGTGGCCCCGACCCAGGAACTGACTCAGCGCAAGAGGACAGCTCCAATTTCCCATGATTGCGTCTCCAGCCCAACCAATCAACTCCTCTCGCTGGCCTTCTCCCACCCACCAAATTATCCTTAAAAACTCTCAATTCCTGAATGCTTGGAGAGACTGAGTTGAGTAATAATAAAACTCTGGTCTCTTGCACAGCCGCCTCTGCGTGAATTACTCTTCGTCTATTGCAATTCCTCTGTCTTGATAAACCAGTTCTGTCTAGGCAGCGAGCAAGGTGAACCCATTGGGCAGTTACATCCCTAGTGGAACTAGATGATTTATTCCTGTCTCCTTAGGCCACCCCCTTAGAACTTTTTCTTTCCTTCTTTCTTTCTTTTTTTTTTAAGACAGCGTCTCATTCTTTCACCCAGACTGGAGGGCTGTGGTGCAACCTCAGTTCACTGCAACCTCTGCCTCCCGGGTTCAATCGATTCTCGTGCCTCTGGCTCCCAAGTAGCTGGGATTATAGGCATGTGCCACCATGCCCTGTTAATATTTGTGTTTTTAGTAGAGACAGGGTTTCACCATGTTGGCCAGGCTGGTCTTGAACTCTTGGCCTCAAGTGATCCACCTGCCTTGGCCTCTCAAAGTGCTGGGATTACAGGTGTGAGCCACCATGCCCAACCCACCTGACATTTTTTAAAGTAACAAAAAGTTCGTGGCCGGGAGCAGTGGCTCATGGCCTGTTAAAAAGCAAACTCCCAGGCCCCTCCCATTGACATTCTGATTGTAGGAAGGGGCAGCCCCAGAAATCTGTGTGTGTCATTCACCTCAGGGGATTCCAGTACAAAAGGTCCTGGGTGAAGAACTGGTTCATCTAGGTTCAGAGCAGTTGTTCTCTGGGCCCCTGTTTATCAGAATCACTTGGAAATGTGATCATGGTTGTGTGGTTATATTAATAAAATGAGCTCTTATCATTTAGAGATAAATACTAAAATATTTGCAAATGAAATACCGCGTCCAGAAATTGCTTCGAAAAAAATCTAGTATGGGGAGGGGGAGGAAAATGGAGACGCAGCTGAAACAAGATTGGTCATGTGCTGATAATTATGGAAACCCAGGTGATAGGTACTCCAGGGATTAATATACCGCTTTCCACTTTTGCATTTGTTCGAGATTCTCCATAGAATGATTTTTTTTTAATCACAGGGAAGTTCTTTAAAGTATTCTTTTGCCCAGCGTCACTCCTGACCCAGGGATGAGGCACAGATACTTTTCCCTCACTGTTCTCTAGGTGAGTCTAACCCACAACCAAAGTTCAATACCACTGCCCTACAGAAAAAGAAAAAAAAATAGGCCTATCCCCAGACGGTTCCCCTTTGAGCCTCTTGACTGCCAAAGCCCCAATATCCCTATGTGAACAGCTGGAGGCCACAGCCCAGCTGAGCTGTGACAGACACTGCTCTTTGCCTGCCAGCATCCATTCTTCTCATCTGCCTCACTAACCAACATTTGGATTCTGTCCGGGACAGCAGCGTGCCCAACTCTTTCCAGACCACCACCCACTTGGTGGTCACGTGACCTGCCTCTGGCCAATAGGGTGCAAGCAGAGGTCGACCATGATTGCTGAGTTTTGCTTTCCCGATGCAGGTGCGTTGCTTCTTCCTGCCTGGACTGAGGCTGGAGGTGGAGGACTATCACAGTATCCTGGGATCCTGAGCTGCCTTCAGAATAACACAGCAGAAAAAAACGAGGAGCCTGGGCTCCCCAAGGCCACAATGGCCCTGGACTTCTAGGGGTTCCTGCTACTCCTAGTGTGAAGCAATCCCACCAGATACACTGGTCTCCCAGGGCTAAGAATGCCCATGAGGCGTTAGGCCCAAAACCAGCACATAAAATACTGTGTATTTCCCTGGAGGGTCTCCTCTGCCCAGGAGGGTCCTGCAGTGACAGCAAGCTGCTGGCCAACCAAGCCACTAACACCAACAGTTACGCCGGTCTCGGTCTCCCGGGAGGCACAAGTTAAGCTCAAGATGGTCAGCACACTTTCTTTCTTTCTCTTTTTTTTTGGGACGGAGTTTTGCCCTTGTTGCCCAGGCTGGAGTATGATGGTGCGATCTCGGCTCACTGCAACCTCTTCCTCCCGGGTTCAGGCGATTCTCCTGCCTCAGCCTCCCGAGTAGCTGGGATTACAGGCATGTACAACCACACCCGGCTAATTCTGTATTTTTATTAGAGACGGGGTTTCTCTATATTTGACAGGTTGGTCTCGAATTCCCGACCTCAGGTGATTCACCTGCCTCAGCCTCCCAAAGTGCTGGGATTACAGGCGTGAGCCACCGTACCCTGCCGGTCAACACACTTTCTGAAGGGAGAACCCAAAGGGGTGGCTGTGAGATTCAAAAGATGAGAGCTTCCTGATTTTTGCCCTAACCCAGGAACAGAATTAGAGAGGGAGGAAGAGGTGCAGTCTGGCACCTCCCCAAGGCCCTGTGGAAGAGCCTGCTGTCCTCAGAGCCCTGGCCGTCCAGGCTGCATTTGAGAGTGCTCCCTATGCTGGCCAGGGCTTTCATTCTGGCTTCTCTATCTTACCAGTGTGTGTGCCTATACCTTTTATTGTCCCCATCAGGAATCAGCAACAATAACCAGTAACCCAGCTTTCCGCTGAGAGGAGCCATGAGTCCATTCGAATCTAACAAGACGGGGCTTAGGAGGAACACAGGTCAGTGGCACAGGTGCAGCTCGGGAGAAATATGGCCTCGCAGCAGCATCTGTGAAAAAAATTTAGCCTGTTTGACCATGAATCACACATGTGATGTGGCAGCCAAAAGAAGCTATGTGAGCCTGGGCTGGACAGGAAAGAAACAGGATAGGGGAGGCAAGAGCCCTTCTCTCCTCTGCCCAGGTCAGGCCACCCTGGGAGCATCATGCGCTGCACCTGGCCTGGGAGCTGAGCACTGGTGACCAAAGTCCAGGAGGCAGGTCCCAGATGTGAGGGTAAGGCACCTGCCCCAGGGATGCCAGAGTCTTCTGGCAAAGCTGGAAATCTGAGAAATCTGAAATCGGAGGGCCGTGGGGAGCCAGTAAGCACAGCAGGTTGTCAGGTGTTGGGGTTGGGGGCCTTACCCAGCCACTCCTGGGAAGGTTTTCATCTGGACGGAGCCATGTGTACTGGGTGACGCCTACTCTGGGCATGTCAACAGTGGTGGTGTTTTGTTCAGGCACCACATCTTAAGAAGCAGCACAGGCAAAGTGCAGATCATTCAGGAGGCAGTCCTGGATGATAGTGGGCAAACCATGAGAGATAAACAAGGAAAAACCACATAGGGGGAAAAAGAGTAGGTGAGTGGGTGGGTACTGAGGGGGCACAGTGCCCTGGGGAGAAGGGAATAACTCGCTCAGTGTGAATGCAGGGGCAGACCCGAGAACAAGGAGTGGCATTAACAGGAGAAAAGATTTCTGCTCAATAAGGACTGCATGAAAGAGATGTCCAAACATAGGAGGCCTGCTGTGAGAGGTACTAACCTCTCCATCACTGGACATATTCAAATAGAGGCTATAAGGTCACTTGTTAAGGATGCTATCAGCAAGATTATGAGGCCCTTTCCAACTGAGATTCAAGCAAAATGATCAGGCCAAAGGTTTTCCCCACCACTGAGACGTCCTGTGGGATCCTAGGCATGGTAATTACCCACCATGCCAGCCTCCTTTTGCACCTGGGTCCCCCTCCACGCTGCCCACGCCTTCACCCTGTGACATTGACTCTACTCTGACTCAGCTCTGCGGCTGTCCACCCACCGCCCAGGCCAACCTAACCTAACCCCTCAACCTAACCAAGTTACTTCTCAGTCCATCCACAAGATTCCGAATTCCCTTTGACAACCTTTCTTTCCCCTCAAGTGAGCCAGGAGCTTGACTAATGCCTCACTTTCCTTAAATTTGAGAACAAAACCTTTGTAAAAGTATTTTAACTTCCTGTGGGATTATTTTCTCCTCTGTAAAAAACACACCAGAAATCTCTAAAAGCCATCATGGAGACAGATCTTGCCATTTTTATTAATCACTCACTGAAAAAACAATTGCAGCAAGTCACCTTCTTTCAAAAGCCCTTCAACAAAGCCAAGCTCCGTCCCTGCTCTGATGGCAGGGGCCTCCTGCCACCTGTGCCAGCGGAGTATTCTAAACTCTTCTCACGCGGGGTCCTCAGGTAGGTGGAGCCCCAACTCCAAGCCATGCCTCTGTATCTCTCAGAAATAAATTCAAGCAAATGCTGCTAAAAGCCGGGCCGGGCGCAGTGAATCCCAGCACTTTGGGAGGCTGAGGCAGGAGGATCACTTGAAGTCAGGAGTTCGAGACCAGCCTGGCCAATATGGCAAAACCCCGTCTCTACTAAAAATGCAAAAAATTATCTGGGCATGATGGCATATGCCTGTAGTCCCAGCTACTCGGGAGGCTGAGGCGGGAGAATTGCTTGAACCCGGAAGGGAGAGGTTGCTCTGAGCCAAGAGGTTGCCACATTTCCTGGGCAACAGAGGCTCAGTCTAAATGCATGTTCTTCTAAACATATTATTGGCCTAGAAAATATCAGTGTTCTAGCTCCTGGGACTTTGAATTTAACCTAACCTTCAATTTCACTCCCCTCAAATATAACAGAAAGAAAAAGGCATTTCTTGTTTTTTCCTTGCTCAGACTGCAAAAGAGTCAACTGTGGCAGCAGAGCCCACTGAATGCCCTGGGAAAAGGCAATTCCAGAAGCTCTCAAAGAAGAACAGCTGCTTGTCTAATTTGTACTTACATAAAGCTGCCTCAAAATCACACACATGATTCAGTGAAGTCTTGGGACATTTCAGTTAACTGATTTCATGCATAAATTTTTAAAAGAACAGTTATCCAGGTGGCTAAAGTGATGAGCCACATAAAATAATGTACCTCCTGGCACGATGGGCTGAGAAAAGCACCACTTCACTGCCGCGGGCTTCTTGCCACACGAACCCAAACTGAGAGACATTGTACAACATAACCAGCCAGAGTGTCAAGGTCTTGAGCGAAAAAGACTGAGGACCTGTCCCCGGTAGGAAGAAACTAAAAACACATAACACTTCCGTGCCATGTGAGACGCGGGATTCGATCCTGGACCAGAAAAAGGTCCGTCAGCCGCTGTTTGGCGACACTGGAATGAGGTCTGCAGACTAGTTAATAGTATTCTATCAATGGTAATTTCCTGATTTTGATCATTGCAGTATGGTTTTGTAAGATGTTAACATTTAGGGAAGTTAGCTGAAGGGGATCCAGAAACCCTTTCCAACAATTTTTGCAACTTTTGTGTAAGTCTAAAGTTATTTCAAAATAAAAAGAGTTTTAAGAAGTGGTTATGGCCGGGCACGGTGGCTCATGCCTGGAATCCTAGCACTTTGGGAGGCCGAGGCGGGTGGATAGGAGGCCGAGGCGGGTGGATCACCTGAGGTCAGGAGTTCAAGACCAGCCTGGCCAACCTGATGAAACCCCATCTCTACTAAAAATATAAAAATTAGCTGGGCGTGGTGGCGGGCACCTGTAATCTCAGCTACTCAGGAGAATGAGTTGGGAGAACCACTTGAACCCAGGAGGCGGAGGTTGCAGTGAGCCAAGATAGCGCCATTACACTCCAGCCTGGCGACACAGTGAGACTCCGTCAAAAAAAAAAAAAAAAAAAAAAGCGGTTATAAAAGATATTCTTCTTTGCCCTGTGTGCCCTGGGAATATGTCTTCCTAGGACACCTCTGAGTTTCCTCTGCTGGGAGACATAGGTATTGAGAGACATCTTTGAGAATCAGGCCTCATTACTGCCTATGCCGTCCATGTGTGAAAAGCTCTGCTTGCCCAGAAAGTCACCCTCAAAGCCACCACCACTTCTAGTTGCTTACCTTGCTCCATTTTCTCTATCACAGGCACTTAGGGTTTTTCCTGGGAGCCGTGACAGGGGTCTGGAGAGGCGGGTGGCCAGCATGGTAGCAACAGGTGGTAGAATGGCCCAGTTCCTCCCAGTGGTTCTGAAACACAAACGCACCCTCAGCATTACTTTGTTGCCTTCAGGCCTTTAATCAGGAGTAGTCATGTTTCTTTCAGGTTGTGAAAGTCAAACTGGGCTGCATCTGTTCCACCCAGCTCCAGTCCTGGTACCAGGCAGTCTTCTCTGGGTCCTCTCTCAAGCTGCAGCCCCATGATAGAAAGAGTCAGGAGCCAGGGTGCCTGGAAGCCTGGGTTCTGGCTCTAGCTGTGCCACCGAACGCACTGGGCAACCCTGGGCAAGTCATCACCCATTCATAACGTGAGCAGGGTGGCCCCATCAGTGATCCTCAAACTCCCAACCGCTGGGAGACTCGGGGACCCAACCCCTCAGGGATTCTGACAACCGCTGGGAGACTCGGGGACCCACCCCCCAGGGATTCTGACTCAGTAAATCCTATTCCTCTAACCTGCTGAAACACCCACCTGTGGTGCCCACCTGCCCCTGCAGGCAGCTTGGCCCCATGCCACATAGCATCTGACTCAGCTGTCCACCTCTTTCCCCCATCCCAACAAACAAGGGGGCTCTGGCTCTGAGGCTGAATTAATCAGTAATTCATTATAGCACGGAGTTTGGAGCTGCCAAATAAGAGACTCTTGTAATTGACAGACACACACACACACACACACACCCCCTCCGCGTCCCTCCCCATTTGAGGTTAAAGCAACCTTATTGCAACAAGAATCTCTTAGTAACACCTTAAGGCTACTGGGCGCCAGGACTCTTCAGCGTTATTGACTGCTGATCAGCACGGGCATGCGTTGCCCTCCGATTCTGTTAACAGTGATTCCTCCAGGCCTAAGGGAAGGCAGGCGGCCTGCTGAATGGGTTCTAGCCTCTCCTCTGCCTACCTGGCTGTAGTCTGTCATACAGTTCCCGGGAACAAGGTACTGCCTGGGAGGCTCCTCCCCTGCCTGTTGGCTGCTACCCCAAACCTGACTGACAGCCAGCCCCCTGGGGCCAGAGGTCAGCAGTGTTGACTAAGCAACCACTGCCATGCGCCCTGTTGGAGGGAGGTTTAATTTGTTTAATCCTCAGGAAAGGAAAGCAGGCAGGAATCTCTCTGGTGTTATCTTTCCAAAACTACAGTAAACTCTCGCTTGTACTCCTGCCCCTATTTGCCACACCCCATTCTCAGCACAGCAGCCCAGAAACCTATTTAACTCCAGTGAAGCTATGCGACTTACGTGTTTAAAGAACTTTCCATGCCCACTGGGGCTGGCCTCTCCCTCCCTGGAGGCCCCTAGCTCACCGGGCCACCCTCCTCTTTGTTCACTGTGCTGTAGCCAGCACTGACTCTGAGAGCTCCTCGCCTACGCTAGAGTGTTCCTGCCTCAGAGTCCTGGGTCCTCCTCTGCCTTCATCCTGGGTCCTCCTCTGCCCTCATCCTGGATGCTGAGTCCTCTGACTCCCTCACTAAAGTGGCTCCCATTCAACACACAGGTTGCTCTCTGTAAAATCACTCTCATAGCAGCTACCTTAATCCAAAATTACCTTGTTTATTTACTTTATCTTCCTCTACCAGATCATAAGTTCAGTGACACCAGGAACCCTGTCCACCTGGTTCACCACCAAATCCTCAGTGCCTAGAACGAGCTTGACGCAGAGGAGGCACTCTGAGGCCCTGGGGAGTGGATGGGAGCTGAGTGAGTTCCCGCAGGGCAGTCTGGGGGTGGAAAGTTGGCCTGTGGCCACAAAATAAGTTTCCATGGAAAGTTCCTTGCAGAGAACAGCAGAATGGAGCCCAGACTGACTTTTTATAGTTTTATGGAAGGCACAGGCCCGTGCTGGCTAAAACTTTTTAATGAGGAAACCCCTCCTGCCATCAAAGTACTGACAGGCTGGCTGAGCACACACATCTCTACCTCCTCCCTCCAAGACCCAGGACCAGAGTCTGAGGTCACCATCACTGGGAGACTTCCCATCCAGTCATCTATAATTAAAGTCCTTTCCACCCCTTAGCTCAATGCCTGTGGCAGAAAATGCTTTAATATGATCTCCAAATAGACAGCTGCTTTCCATTTTGTTTTCCTTGAAGTCAGCAATATCTAAAAGTACTAAAGTCAAAATAGTTAAAAGTGCATAAAAGCTGAGTCCCTTGGACAATGCACTGTTCTCGATGTGGTCTGCTGCGTGCGTGTTTCTGAAACATGCAGCTATTTCCACTGCAGGGCTCCCAGGACTGCAGGGTTGCTGTCTGCCACCTTCATGTTTTGTGCCAGGCCTTATTCTCTGTAAATAATAAGTTCTCAAACTTCACACACCATTCTCTTGCCTTTTAGTTTGGGAACAGAAATGGCTGTGGGAGGCGGATGCTCAGTCTCCTCAGCCTTGAAAGTCAGGTAATTAGTTGCCCGGAGGTGACTGAGCACAGGGGGCTTGACTCCCAGGCACCAAACTCATAAGATACTGTCACAAAATCAAAATGCTCACATAGCAACCTGGAATCTTGGAGACATTTTTCTATTGCTAGAAGCACTTGGGCCTTCTCTCAAGGGCCCTCTCCACCGTCAAGGAACTCATGGAAAGCACTCCTACTCCAGAAAAGAAGAAAACAGTGCGTGCGTCCTTGCCTCACTGCTGGGCTTGCTGTGTTCCATTCTGACATGACTATCTTGCAGAGGTCATGGCTGGGGCTTTCCTGTGAGGCAGCAGCAGGGGCTCCCCTCAAAGGGGCAGGCACTCCCAGTGCTAACATTCTCAACAGAGGCAGGGCGTCCGCAGCAAACAGGGTCACAGGAGGCAGGAAAGAGAACTCAGGTGTTTCTGGACATGAGGCCTACATGGGCCCTTGGCACTCCCAAGTGGGAGGGGAAGGTCCTGCCCCTGAGGAGGGCAAGCTGGGTTGAGGCAGGGTTTAGGCTCCAATGCAGAGAACCCACACTGAGGAGCTTCAGACCAGCCAGTTTCTGTGTCAGGTTCCCAAATCCTACAACTGGCAGCCTACCTAAACATGTTCTACTTGGCTGATTTGTTTGGCCAGCCTGATGTTTTAAAAAACAGTGTAACTAGGCAGCTAAGCTATGCTCGAACTCAATACAAACAGTTTGTACTTACTACGTTAAAACTATCCATGTCATCTTTGTTAATTGCCTGGACACTATGGGCATTTGAGTTTTGAGATTCCTGACCATATATATATATATATATGCACTATAATCAAAGAATTGTATTTTTATATACATATGTATTTATATGATATATAAATATATATGTTTGGCCATTCCTCTTCTGAACAGTTCGTAGAGTCTTGCTTGAAAGTTCCAGCCCAGCTCAGCTATACGTGGGAGCTTCCTTGAGGTCATGCCAAAGGGAAACCTGACAAGTTTTCAAGCCCTCATTCAAAAAGACACCTAAGACTCCTCAGAGAAGCACCATTCTGAAACAAAAGTCAGAAATAATTACACAGGAACTCAAGTGATATGGTAGACAATGTTCTCACCACCACTGTATCATACACGCAGACGTGACACTCACATAGCTTGTTTCACAGGGGCCTTCAATAAAAGCCAAGGGTCTAACATTAGGCACACCCACTGCAGACACCTTGACTGTCCTGAGAGACATTCCAGGCACCAGATTAGGCTTGTTCTCCTCCGATAACACACCACAAATACAGTCTCTGCAGTGACTACCTTTCCAGGGTCTGTCCTGCTCACCTGATGCCCCTCCTCTCAGACCTGCCCCTCCCCCATAGGATTTGGCCTCTGCAGCTGCAGAGACCGCGCTTTGGTCATGGAGGACTGAGCCAGGAAGAGACATCAGACCTAAGGTGAACACATTGTTCTGTCCCCTGGCACCGTGAGAGAATGCGAACCATGCTCTGCGGCGCAGGGCCATGCCATGGGGTTGCTGGAGGATGGCAGCTATACTCCACTGGGCCCTGAAGCCACAAAGAGAGGGAGAAAGCCAATCCGCAGGGGGTGGGGGGTAAGAGCCTCATGCAGAAGGCAGCAGGGGCGGAGGTGGACGGAGGGAGAAAAGCAACAGCAGCCGCCGCCGCTGCCCTCCTGCCCCCCAGCTCTGGAAGCCGGGCTGTGCCTTTACAGTCTCTGTGTAATGTAAGTCAGCTGAAGGTTTCTGCTACTTGCCGCCAAATCAATAGCAGCTAAAACACACTGAAGGCAGAACATTATTATCTGTAACTTTTTATTTTTGTGGGTACATCGTAGTTGCATATATCTATGGGGTACATGAGCTATTTTGATACAGGCATACAATCGCCTCAGGGAAAACGGGGTATCCACCCCCTCAAGCATTTATCCTTTGCGTTACAAACAATCCAATTATACTTTTAGTTATTTTTATATGTGTAATTAAATTAGTATTGACTGTAGTCACTCTGTTATGCTCACAAATACTAGTTCTTATTCATGCTTTTTAACTTTTTTGTACCCATTGACCATCTCATCTTCTCACAGACCCTCACTACCCGTCCTAGCCTCTGGTAACCATCATTCTACTATATCGCCATGAGTTTAACTGTTTTAATTTTTAGCTCCTACAAATAAGTGAGAACATGCAAAGCTTGTCTTTCTGTGCCTGGCTTATTTCACTTAACATAATGACCTCCAGTTCCATCCATATTGTTGCAAATGACAGGATCTCATTCTTTTTTGCTGGCTGAATAGTACTCCATTGTGTATAGGCACCACATTTGCTTTATCCATTTATCTGTTGATGGACAGTTAGGCTGCTTCCAAATCTTAGCTATTGTCAAAAGTGCTGGAACCAACATGGGAGTGCAGATATCTCTTCCATATACTGATTTCCTTCCTTTTGGGTATATACCTAGCAGTGGTACTGCTGGATCCTATAGTAGCTCTATTTTTCATTTTTGGAGGAACCTCCAAACTATTCTCTGTTGTGGTTGTACTAATTTACATTCCCACCAACAACGTATGAGGTGTATTCATTTTGAGTTTGGACCTCTATTCTGAGAATGCCTCATTTATAATGACCTTATAATGACAACAGGAACATGTGCTTCCCCCATTCCACTCCTCTTCTGTCCTTCCCCAAGACATAGTGTTACCCGAGCTGTCAAAACTGCCATAATTACAACTGCCAGGTCAAGCGGGCACTCTATCACTAGGAGAACAGGGCTTGCCTACCAAGTTAAAGGCTGGCCACTAAACGACGGAGTCTCGGACTCTGTTCTTGGTCTGTTCTCAGCACCATGACGAGCACTGATAGCTTTAAATAAGATTCGCATGCCGCCAACTCCCAAAGGTTGACCTCCAACCCAACCTTCTCCCCTGAATTCAGACAACTGTGCATCCAACATCTCCACCTGAACGTTTACTAGGCATCTCAAACGTAACCTGTCCAAAACTGGGCCTGTGCTATTATCCTGCAGACTTGTTCCTCTACATCTTCCTCATTCTTGACTCCTCTTTCCTGCACACTCCACAGCCCGGTGCTCAGCAAATCCTATCAATGCCACCTTCACAATATATCTAGGATCCTCCACTACCAGCCTAGTCTAAGCCTTCATCCCTTCTTGCCTGGATTATTGCAACAGGCTCCCAACTAGACGCCTGCCTCCACTGTAGTTCCTCCAGATTCCGCTCAACACAGCCTGCAGGATCGTGCAGAAACATAAATCCGATCATGTCACGCCTCACCAAACTCCTGCCAGAGCAAAAGCCAAAATCTAGAGTTCGCCTACAAGGCCCTCCATGTTCTGGGTCTCCATTGTCTCTCTGGCCTCATTCCTACCTTGTTCACTGTACTTTGGTCACAGTGGCTTTCTTGCTGTCTTTGGAATATGGCAAGCCAGCTCCTGCTTTAGGGCCTTTGTCCTTACTGTTCCCTTTACCCAGAACCCTCTTGCCCCAATATCCACAGTGCTTTACTAAAATGTTTACTAAGACATTCTCTGGCCACCCCGTCTGTCTCACCCCAACCTTGACTATCTATCCGCCTTCTCTGCTTCCATTTTTTCCTCCTCCTTGGCACTTTATTACATTATAGCATTCTATATGTTATACATATTTATCTTGTTTGCTGTCATTCAGTCTCATTAGAATATAAGCTCTTTGAGAACAGGAATTTTGGTCTGTTTTGTTCACCATTGTACAACATGTACAACAGTGCCCTGCACACAACAGACACAACAGACAATATTTATTTATTGAGATGGAATCTTGTTCTGTCACCCAGGCTGGAGTGCAGGGCCACAATCTTGGCTCACTACAACCTCCACCTCTCGGGTTCAAGTGATCCTCCTGCCTCATCCTCCTGAGTAGCTGGGGTTACAAGCATGCACCACCATGCCTGGCTAATTTTTGTATTTTTAGTAGAGATGGAGTTTCACCATGTTGGCCAGGCTGGTCTCAAACTCCTAACCTCAAATGATCTGCCCACCTCAGCCTCCCAAAGTGCTGACATTACAGGTGTAAGCCACTATGTCTGGCCGGTACATAATTAAATGAATTAAGAGAGTTTTGGCCGGGTGTGGTGGCTCACGCCTGTAATCCCAGCACTTTGGGAGGCCGGGGTGGGCCGAACACTAGGTCAAGAGATCAAGACCATCCTGGCCAACATAGTAAAACCCTGTCTCTATTAAAAATACAAAAATTAGCTGGGCGTGGTGGTGCGCACCTGTAGTCCCAGCTACTCAGGAGGCTGAGGCAAGAGAATTGCTTGAACCTGGGAGGCGGAGGTTGCAGTGAGCCGAGATCACGCCACTGCACTACAGCCTGGCAACAGAGCGAGACTCTGTCTCAAAAAAAAAAAAAAAAAAAAAAGTTTTAAGAAGAGGAGTGCCATTATCAGACTTACATTTTTAAAAAGATAACTCTCATTGGGTTAATAAGTTGAAAATGGACTAGAGCAGAAGCAGGGAGACCAGTTAGGATCTGTGGCAGTAATCCAGGGCCACCATGTATAGTCATGCAGGTTGTATATTGCACAACTCCAGTGAGATGTGAAAACGTGTTCCTTAGAAATGTACAAAAAAGGCTGCCAGCCCCGGTGAAAACCATGGAAGTGATTAGAATTGGTAAGTCTGGTTTTATATTGAAGGTAGAGTCCACTACCATTTACCAACAGATTGAGGGCAGGATATGAAAGAAGGAAGAATCAAAGCCATTTCCAAGATATTTGGTGTAGGTGTAAAAAATGACAGTAGTGCGAGTGATTAAGGAGGCTTTCTATTCACAAGTGCTTACTGCATTTCAAACCCGAGTACACAAGCTGAGCCCTGGAGTCCTCACCTGGCTCCTCCAAACCATATCTCCAACTATACTTTTCTCCTGTACTCATTAAACCATTTGCTACACCATCCCTCAACAAGCCCTGTACTTTCCAATTTCCGGGCCTTGCTCATCTGACCAAGTCCCAGCTGGTTCAAATAACTCTCCCAAGCTACCTTTCCTAATCCCCTAATTCAAAAATCTTTCGCCCAATCTCCTCCCTTCTGTGCCTTGTAACAGCACCTACCTAGCCAGGGTCGTATTCGAGGGATTTCTGTTTATAAACATTCACAAGCCCCCATCCTACCACCAATCCCCACGGGGACTGTGAGCGCCCTACAGACAGGACCCGCATGATGAATCACTCTCTCCTTGCTCATCCGAATATCTACTGTGTGGTCCCTAACAGGAAGCAGAGGCTCTGTAAATGTGTATTGGGTGAATACGAAAGCTTCACAAATTTCAAGGGTCAGCTTCCTTGCCGGCCAGGGATATATACGCCCTCTGCAGAGCCCGGCTCCAACGCCTCTTGTAGAAAGAAGGACATTCACCAGGACATCTGCAGCGTCACAAAGGATCCTGGCAGCGCGAGGCCTGCAGGCGGCCCTCCATAAAGAAATATGTGCTTCTGCAACTCCTCAAAGTAGGAACTGCAGGGTGACTCTGCATCAGCTGACTACAGGCAGATTTCCAGGCTGGCTGGGGAAAAAAACCGCGGAGTTCGTCGCTGCGCGCAGCACCAAACCCTTCCCCAGAAGGGAGCAGCCTGGAGGCCGCAGGACGCACGCCCAAGGCGCCGGGGCCGCTCGGGACCGATTAGAGCGCTCACACCCACAGGGTATCTATCCGGCGCGCTCCAGCACGGAAGCAGAGCGCGAGAACGCTCGAGACCGCGGCGCAGCCAATCCCAGAGCCGCGCTCCCCAACGCCCGGCCGGAGGGCGGGGAGCGAGGGGGCTCGGCCAGGGCCACGCTTCCCATTGGTTCAGGCGGCACCGCCCAGACAAAGCCCCCTAGTCCTCGTGCGACAGGCCAGCCTGGGCTCCTGCCCTGGCCAGTCCCGTGCCCACCACCACTCTGGCATCCCCAGCCTGCCCCCGCGGCTCCTCCTCCTTCCCGGCCCCGTGGCCTGCCTGCTGTCCAGCAATCTTCCCAAGGGCGCTGTAGCGCGGAGGGAGCACTCTCCGAACCCCGGGAACAGAGCCTCGCGGAGGACGCAGGAGGAGGAGGAGGGACGCGGACAGGACCTGGAGATTCGGTCCGGAAGGAGACAGGGCCTAGAGCCCGGGCTAGAAGGCAGGACACCTGGCTTCGGTCTGGCCTCGGCCTTGGACTACGACGTGACCTTGAGAGGACGGTTCCTTCCCTTCGTGAGGCCTGGGTCCCCTTCAGTAAGATGCGCCGGCAGGAAACTCTGAGTCATTTCACCTGGGAGCTGCAGGGCCGCGTGTTTGAACTAGGGCCTCCTCCTGCCTGGCACATTATTCCGAATAATAAATGCCAGATCATACTGCTGGAACCGCCGACCGAGAAGCCGAGAGGGAGGCGAGTGAGGACACCCTGAGGTCTGGGCGAGATCGGTCCGTCCTACTCTTACCCCGCTGCGGCCGCAGGGCTCGCCCCTTCCCCACCCGTATCCCGGCTTCCGGGCTAAAGGAACACGTGAGGCCGAACCAAACCGAGTAGAGGGCGGCAGGGCATCCCGCCCGAGCTGCGGAGACGCGGACCCCTCCTCTTACCCAAAACCAAATGGGCAGGGGGCTCCGCTGCAGAGGGCTCGCCGAGGCGCTCGCCTTCACCCGGCGCCGCGCAGGTGCCGGCGCTCCTGCCGGGAGAGCCGAGTGGGGGCGCTGCCGCAGGCTCTCTCTGGAAGCCCCTCCACCAGCACTGCTGTGGCCTGCGGCCTCCGCCACCGGGACGCGCCTACACACTAAGCGCGCGCAGGGGCTACGCTGGGCGGGGCCCACGGCGGCGTGGCTGGGGGGGGGCCGCCGAGCCTCCTCCTCCGCCCTGGGCGCCGGGCGTGGCCTTCCTCACGCCCAAGGTGCCAGGCGCCCGCTGCGGCCGTCTCGCCCCTAAGCCGGGCGCCAGATCCCCCGCCGCCTTCTCGCTCCCCGACAGCCGGGCCGGGGCAGGGGTCAGGGAGGTGGAGCCAGGTGCGGAAAGGGTTTCAGCCTCGGGGGCTGAGGCCGGGAGGTGAAGGCGTGGCTCCCCGAAGTGAGGAAAACGCCAATGAGGAAGAGGCTCTTTCCAGGTCCTGTGCGTGTTTCTGTCTTTAGAGCTCACTAGGGTTGGTTGGTTTTTAAATTTCTTTTGATCAGATGAAGTTTATTTAAAGGCTGGGGGCGGTGGCTCACGCCTGTAATCCTAGCACTTTGGGAGGCCGAGGCAGGTGGATCACTTGAGGTCAGGAGTTCGAGACCAGCCTGGCCAACATGGTGGAACCCCGTCTCTACTAAAACTACAAAAATTAGCTGGGCATGGAGGCGCACACCTGTAATCCCAGCTACCCGGGAGGCTTAGGCAGGAGAATCGCTTGAACCCAGGAGGCGGAGGGTCCAGTGAACCGAGATGGCGTCATTGCACTCTAGCCTCGGCGACAGAGCGAGACTCCGTCTCACCAAAAAAAAAAAAAAATCTGCTCCTCAGGATCTTTAAAAATAATTAAAATAATTTAAGAATAGCAGTTTCCCAGAGTTTTAATAATAGAACAGCGGAGGGCGATTGGCCACAGATAAGGGTTTCCTCCCAACCCCGCCCCACCGCGCTATCGCCCTGCGCCAGCACTCAGTTTCCAGGATAAGAAACAGGCTGAGGAGAGAAGATACCAGGACACATCAGTGGTGGAGCTATGTGAAAGGAAAATAAATCTTGGGGCCCCAAAATCACTAAGCTAAAGGGAAAAGTCAAACTGGGAACTGCTTAGGGCCAACCTGCTTCCCATTCTATTCAAAGTCACCCTCTGCTCACTGAGATAAATGCATATCTGATTGCCCCCTTTGGAAAAGTTAATCAGAAACTCAAAAGATTGCTACCGTTTGTCTCTTATCTACCTATGACCTGGAGGCCCCCTCCCCACTTCGAGTTGTCCCACCTTTCCAGACTGAACCAATGTTCATCTTACATATGTTGACTGATGTCTCATGTCTTCCTAAAATGTATAAAACCAAGCTGTGCCCTGACCACCTTGGGCACATGTCAGGACTGGAGGCTGTCTCACTTGCGTGCGTTCTTAACTTTGGGAAAATAAACTTCCTAAATTGACCTGGCTCAGATTTTGGGGATTCACAACTATGTTTAGGTAAAGTACAGAGAAGGAATGAATAGAATAAAGAGAATGAATGAAACTCACAAATGTAGGAAGATGAAAACAGGAGGAGGGAAGTACTGGCCTGACAAAGATTTAAAGAAAACTGTAGACCGGGTGCATTGGCTCACGCCTATAATCCCAGCACTGTGGGAGGCTGAGGCGGGTGGATCACTTGAGGCCAGGAGTTCGAGACCAGCCTGGCCAATGTGGTGAAACCCTACAAGTCCTGGTGGCACATGCCTGTAATCCCAGCTACATGGGAGGCTGAGGCAGAAGAATAGCTTGAGCCTGGGAGGCAGAGGTTGTAGTGAGCTGAGATGGTGCCACTGCACTCCAGCCTGGGCAACGGTGGGAGACTGTCTCAAAAAAACAAACAAAACTGTTGACTGTACGTCCATTCTGTGAGCTTCTGGAGGGCTAAGGCTCTCTTCTTCATCCCCAGCTCCTGGCACATACAGCCTTGACGACTGGGAGAATCATGAAAGGAGGATGCACTTGGTTTTCTGTGCCCATTTCACAGATAGACTCAAGCTTGGATTTGCTGCAGTGACGGTGTTTCAGAACATTAGGCATACAGTACCACAGGGTTAAAAATAAATCACTATACTGAAATTACAGCTTGAGGATTATGCTTTGCTAGAAAAGCAGTTAAATGAAGAATTCATCTTTCCCCCAAGAAAAAAAAAACATAGATCTTGACTCTGAGAATTAAACTGAATTGTAGTCCTATTTGCATAAGACAGAAAAGGACATTTGACCTTTCTAAGGTTGTATTACACACCTCCAGTGTCTGGCCTTACATCTTCCCAGCCCAACTTTGCTGTGACAACCAGCTGTGAACAGGTGTAACCTGAGAGCACCTTGCCTCAGCTGCACCTGGTATTCCCCTGCGTCTCTGGGACTGCAACCTGGGACCCTTGCAGGAATCCACTGCCCACTCTGACACATGAGTAAACCTGGAAGTACAAAGGAACACCTCAAGGGACAAACTTTGACCAAAGGGCAGGCAGGAACTGCTGGAAAAATACTCTGCTCTTCCAGTCTTGCAATGGGCAATTCTAGGATATGTTCTATGCAGCTCCTAAAATGATAGCCTTCTGTTTGCCCATAGTAGTGACCAACTTGATCAACTCACGAATACACCCTTGGATGCCGTTCTCTTTCCCTCCTTCCCTATTTAACTCTTCCCAGCCCTCCCCTCCAATTCCTTGGGATTTGATTATGTAGCTTTAAATGACTCCAAACACTTTCACTTTGTTGTGAGAGTGACATTGTTTTACTGTAATTAGAACATGGAGTGAACTCTCCCTGCTCAGGGGAATGGTATGTCACTCCTTATCAGACCCCACATGTGAGCTACTGACACCAACCACTGGACTCCAAAACACATAGAAAGCCAAGATTTTGACAGACACTTGGAGAGCTTAGGATGTGGCCAGACCACTCTCTGGAGGCCCTGAAGCTATTTTTGAAGCCTCGTCTCACAACACTGGCACCGCTCTCTAGCATCAAGGGACCTCATGTATCTTCATGAATCTCCATTGTATTAGTCAAGCTGTCCCTCCCGAGAACCTCTCCCAGAAAGTTGTGCCTCAAACTCTGATTGGACTTTGCATCCACAAAAGCCTGCTTTCCATCTTAAGTGGGCAGTTGAACTTGTTTTTTGTTTTTTTTTTTTTGAGATGGAGCCTCACTCTTGTCGTCCAGGCTGGAGTGCAATGGCGTGATCTCAGCTCACTGCAACCTCCACCTCCCGGGTTCAAGCGATTCTCCTGCCCCAGCCTCCCGAGTAGCTGGGACAGGTGCCCACCACCACGCCCAGCTAATTTTTGTATTTTTAGTAGAGATGGGGTTTCACCACGTTGGCCAGGCTGATCTCGAACTCCTGACCTCAGATGATCCACCCGCCTCGGCCTCCCAAAGTTCTGGGATTACAGGCATGAGCCACCATGCTCAGCCTCAATTGAGCTTTAATAACTGGATTCTAAATGAAACTGGAGCTCACTCGTTATGTGATTAATATACCTTGTCTGTTGAGTGTATCCCTTGTGAGATTTGTTCTCATTATTCTCCCCCGTTTTAAGAATTCTGAAAAAGAAAGACCTCTTTGGCAATAAACTGTGTGATTCATAAAATCATACTTTGATCTTCTCTTATTTTAACCATACAAAACGGATTCATTCCCCAAATGAACTACCTGTACACCAGTCCTTGCTCAGGCTCTGCTATTTGGGGGAACCCAGATTAAGCCAATGGTTAACCCAGAAGAGACATCTCAGCTTATCTTTCCCAACCCTGCTAAGGAAGAATTTATTTGTTTGGTTTGCACTTTTTCTCCTTTATTTCCCAAAGGCCCTGCCCCTTAGGGCATCAGTAGTAAACTCTGACACAGATAGTAGCAAGAGACTCTCAGGAGAAAGGGCCAGCTGAGGAGTTGGGACTTGGTTAAGGGATCAGACAAAGCCATTCTCAGCCCCACCTTCAACCTTTCCCCTCCTTCTGCCATTCTGGTTGTTGACTTTGGAACTGGAGAAACATTTAGCTGTGAGGTTGAACACACACAGTCTGTGGAAATCAGGTCACTCCCAACACAGCAGGCACCAAGATTCTGTCTCCCTCACCCTACTATAAAACCAACTCCTCTCTGTTCAGGTACAAGGCGTAAGACCAGGGTCTTCAGCACTTAGCACACTCACCGCAACCCAGTGGGGTACTGTTGCAAACTAGCAAGCTAGTTTTGGGAGGGAAACAGTCCTTAGCCCCTGCTTTCAAGGAGGTGTGAAAAGTAAAGTAGAGGTTCCTCTTCAAGGAGTTTTCTCCCCGTCTAATTAGGAATAAATAGTAACTTCTCTTAGAAGCAAAATTTATTCAAAGACTTGTGCTGACATTCTTAAATATCTTCTTGCTGTAATGAAGAAATCATATGTTCTTAGCTCCCACAATTTAGCTTAAATATTTGCCCTGGCGTGCTTATACTGGTCCAAGCAAGCATTAGGTCATAGCCTCTTCCTCTTCCTCATTTGAAGGTGTTTTTGCCTTTCCCAGCATTTAATTAATTCCTCCTTCCTTTGTTCTCCTCTGCCTTTGCCTCTTTTGAAAAGTTCTAAGTTACTAGCCAATTGGGACAAATACAGAATGTGTCCCGTTCCAGCCAGGACACATCAGTAGGGCGGATGCGTTAGGTTATAAATGACCCTGTCTCCTTTGTTCGGTGTACGCTCGTGGCAAAACTGCTGGCGAGTGTACCCTTTCTGCAGAAAGTATAAAAATGACCTTGCTTGCAGTGGCTCACGCTGTACTCCCAGTACTTTGGGAGGCCATGGCGGGCAGATCACAAGGTCAGGAGATCGAGACCTTCCTGGCTAATATGGTGAAATCCCGTCTCTACTAAAAATACAAAAAAATTAGCCAGGCATGGTGGCGGGTGCCTGTAGTCCCAGCTACTTGGGAGGCTGAGGCAGGAGAATGGTGTGAATCCGGGAGGCAGAGCTTGCAAAGCAGAGATTGCGCCACTGCGCTCCAGCCTGGGAGACAGAGCAAGACTCCGTCTCAAAAAAAAAAAAAAGGCCTTGCTGAGGAAATTAAATTTGTGTTCAAGTGCTATTTCTTTATGGTACTAAGAAACAAGCATTTCAAACTGAGGTATGAAAGGAAAATATCTTGGGGCCCCCACATCACTAAGCTAAAGGAGAAAGTCAAACTGGGACCGGCTTAGGGCAACCCAGCCTCCCATTCTATTCCGTTTTCCCCCTGCTCACTGAGATAAATGCATATCTGATTGCCTCCTTTGGAGAGGCTGATCAGAAACTCAAAAGAATGCAACCATTTGTCTCTCATCTACTTGCAACCTGGAACCCACCTCCCTGTCCCACTTTTACTTCAAGTTGTCCCACCTTTCTAGGACAAATCAACGTTCATTTTACATATGTTGATTGATGTCACATGTCTCCCTAAAATGCATGAAACCAAGCTGTGCTCTGACCACCTTGGCACGTGTCATCAGGACCTGCTGAGGCTGTGTCACGGGTGTGCATCTTCAACCTTGGCAAAATAAACCTTCTAAATTCACTGAGACCTGTCTCAGATTTGAGGGGTTCACATTTTGGTAACCATGGAGGGATTCTGAGTGGAGATGCCCCTGACCTTTGACAGATCTATTGGTGCATGGTAGCAACATGTGCTAACCTTACGGCTCAAACCAATAGGACAATTTGCTGAGGTCTGGGAGCACCCACTCCAGAGAATCCTTGATCTCCCCAAATTTGGTCAAGATCTAGAGTTTATTTTTCTGTACAACTTCCCCCCACCTTTTTTTTTTTTTTTTTTTTTTTTTTTTTGGAGTTTTATTTTCTTCCAACAAGGAAGGCAAGATTTCCTCTTCCCAGGATGATAGAAGGCCAACAACTCCTTTAGGGAGCTTGAGCTCACTCCCAGCAGGGAAGATGAATTCGACTTTTTTCCTGCTTCTAGGATGGCAAAAAGCAGTCTTCAGCCTGAGACCCATCCCTAGGCAAGTAGCTAAACTGGGGTTTTGTCTTGGTTCAAGTGTACCAACCAGCTGGTCTGAATTTCTCCTCACCATGAGAGTGCTCAGTGATCATATTGTTGGGGTTTTGTTGTTGTTGTTTGTTCTGACCAACTCTAACAGACTTGGCCCAATCTAAGTGAGAATTCCAAATTATGGGTAACAAAACCTCTCTAATCTGGCTGAAATTTCTCGCAGCTAAAGAAAACAAAAAACAAAACAACAACAACATAAAAACATGCACCTGGTTTCTGTGTTTGCTTCCTGACTTAAAAAAAAACAACTTTCTTTCATTTACTTTTCTTCCCCCCATACCTCCTTCCGCCTTTGCCATCTGCAGTACCAAAAAAATCTAGAGAAGGTTTCTAATGACTTGAACCCCTTTAAAGAATTCAGAACAAAGGGGCCACTCACCCCTTTGAGAGTGTTCTGTTTTCTTTGTGAAGTTTCAAGAGTCATGGGCAGATTCTTCTTAGGTTTTAAGCTCTGTTTTCCTGTATTGCATGACCTGACCTCTTTGGCTCTGGGGGAACCAGAGATGACTTTGCACTGTGAGAGGATTTGACCTTGGAGCATATCACGGCAGACAAGAACTACAAAGTTATGGGTGGCTGAGCACAGTTTATAGGAAGTGGTCTTGGCTGGTTTCTTTTCTTTTCTCTCCTAGGAAATTGTTGTTTAAGGATCCTAATTGTAGTTCGGAGATACATTCTAAATGGTCTTCTCTATTGCTTTTTCTCCCAAAATTAATATCAGTTCGGTTTGTCTGTGTGCATTTGTGTGAGGAACTGAACTGTTGTTTTCCTAGGCAAATGAGAAACTAAGTTTTCTCAGCTCCAAAGAGAAAGGACATTTGCTCTTCCCAGCGAAAGGCACCCCTGGGTGACCAGGGTCCTCGTGGGAGTGTCTGGGGAGTTGACCCCCTGCAACATGCAGTGGCCCTGCAGGGAAATCCCCAACAAAAATTAATTTTAAAAATAGGTCATCCAGGAAACACATATAAGGGCTGATCACCTGGCATTCTGAGCCCTCTCAGAGGTCATAGGCCTCTGAAGAGAGAAACTGAGATGCATAAGAGGCTGGAAACAACTCAGTGATGACACACTGTGGAGTCCTGTCCACAAGCAGCTCACATCGATCCACCACACAAAAACCCTAGGCCACAGCTCACTTCTTCTTTTTAAGACAAAAAAAGAAGTGGGAAACGCATAATCCGAGAATGAGGAGAAAACAAGGAGAATGACCCCCTTTAGAGTACCTTATTGGTTTTATGGCACCTCTATTTGCCAGAGTAAAATGGAAGTCATATAGTCTTTGTGCAAATGTGCATTAAGGAAAAAGAGCCCTAAGGTCAACCTGCGAATTCTAGAGTTCCTAGTCCCTTTTTCTCTATTTTCCTTTCTGCCTGCTTTAAATCTGCTGTTATTTTTCTACTGAGATAAAACCACTGTTTGGATCTAACAGTTTTTTGGGTTTTTCTTGCAAGCTGGCAAATTTGTATTTATCTCATGGCTAAAGTACTGGAGTAAAAGTTATAGAATTTGCGTGTGTGGGTGTATGTACATGTACGTGTGTATATATTTGAAGGCCTTTATAATAGATGTCTCTAATTTTATGTTCAATTGTTAATTAAATTCATTTTAATTTCCCTCTAGCTCACCAGACTTTCACTTTGTACTTTATGATGTAAATTTTGCTGTCTGACTTTTACCTGAGTTGTTTCCTTTAATATGCAATTTTAAGGCTATTTAGCTGACAACTACCTAGGGTAAGGTAGAAAAAAAAAAAGCAGGGGGAAAAAAGGAGGTCTTTATGAACCTATAAGATATATTTCAGGTGGGCAGAGTGGCTCACGCCTGTAATCCCAGCACTTTGGGAGGCTGAAGCAGGCAGATCGCCTGAGGTCAGGAGTTGGAGACCAGTCTGGCCAACATGGTGAAACCCTGTCTCTACTAAAAATACAGAAACTAGCCAGGTGTGGTGGCACGTGCCTGTAATCCCAGCTACTGAGGAGGCTGAGGCAAGAGAATCACTTGAACCTGCGAGATGCAGGTTGCAGTGAGCTAAGATTGCTCCACTGCACTCCAGCCTGGGTGACAGAGTGAGATTCTGTCTCAAAAAAAAGTGCTTCTATTGGCATGCCTAATAGGTGTATATATTTATGTGTTGTGTACACAATATTTCACTACTAAAAACACACAAAAGAGCTCTAATTAATTGGCTGAAAAATAAAATAAAAGCACTTAAACCAAATGTATATTTAAAAAAAGACTAGTCAAATGCTTTTTCTTTTTCTTTTTCTTTTTTTTTTTTTGAGACGGAGTCTTGATTTGTCACTCAGGCTGGAGTGCAGTGGCGCCATCTCTGCTCACTGCAAGCTCCGCCTCCTGGGTTCACACAATTCTCCTGCCTCAGCCTCCCTAGTAGCTGGGACTAAGGTGCCCACCACCACACTTGGATACTTTTTTTGTATGGTTAGTAAAGACAGGGTTTCACTGTGTTAGCCAGGATAGTCTTGATCTCCTGACCTCGTGATCTGCCCACCTTGGCCTCCAAAAGTGCTGGGATTACAGGCGTGAGCCACCGTGCCCGGCCATCAAATGTTTTTTCAAGTTCATGTGACTTAAGTAAAATCTTTAATAAATAAGCTGGCTTTAAAATTATTGGTAAAATAATATTAGAAATGTCTTAAGAATTTGCCAGCATACATTTTTGTTTGCATTTACTAATCAAGCAATTTCATACCTGTCCCTGCCGAATACTATAAGGTGTCAAAATTTGGCATAGGTGTTACAAAACTATAAACCTAGCCCAAAACAGAATGATCTTTGCTTGTGTAATCTTTAATAAATAAGACATTGATACTGGTTTAATAAAAATAGCTACATCTTAAGTTTAGTAAGATTACTATAACTTGGCCAGGCATGGTGGCTCATGCCTGTAATCCCAGCACTTTGGGAGGCTGAGATGGGCGGGTCACGAGGTCAGGAGATCGAGACCATCCTGGCTAACATGGTGAAACTCCGTCTCTACTAAAAATACAAAAAAATTAGCTGGATGTGTTGGCGGGCACCTGTAGTCCCAGCTACTCAGGAGGCTGAGGCAGGAGAATGGCATGAACCCGGGAGGCAGAGCTTGCAGTGAGCCGAGATGGTGCCACTGCACTCCAGCCTGGGTGACATAGCAAGACTCCATCTAAAAAAAAAAAAAAAAAAAAAAATTACCAACCATAACTTCTAATCTTGTGGCTTTAGGCAGTCTAGTCCACAGGGAGTAAGGTTTTTTATAGTCTTTGTTTCAAAACTAAAGTATAGACTAAGTTCTTCCCAAAGTTAGTTTAGTCTATGCCCAGGAATGAACAAAGAGAATTTGGAGGTTTAAAGCAAGATGGAGTCAGTTAGGTCAAATCTTTTTCACTGTCTCTGTTATAATTTTGCAATGATGATTCCATAACTTTAAATGATGACTATCACAGTTTTCATAAATAATCTAAAACAATTAAAATAAAATAATTAGGTGAATGTAATAGGATAAATACTTGTAGACAAACATCATAATTCAGAATCTAAAGTTATATTAAGTAACAGATATTTCATTATACGGGTATTTTTCAATAAAAATATATTTGTAGGAAAACATTCTTTTTAAAAAAAGTGTGTCATTTTTAAAAACATGTACAGTTTTTGTCTAATTCAAAGCTTATTTAAAGGTCATGTATAAAACAAGATAAAAGGAACCAGGAAATAAAAGAGATAGAGAGAAAGTTATGGCTGGGAGCAGTGGCTCACACTTGTAATCCCAGCACTTTGGGAGGCTGAGGCAGGCAGATCACTTGAGGTCATGAGTTTGAGACCAGCCAGGTCAACATGGTAAAATCCTATCTCTACTAAAAATGCAAAAATTAGCCAGGCATGCTGGTGGGCACCTGTAATCACAGCTACTTGGAAAGCTGAGGCAGAATTGCTTGAACCCAGGAGGCAGAGATTGCAGTGAACTGAGATCTTGCCACTGCACTCTAGCCTGGGCAACAGCAAGACTTTGTCTCAAAAAAAAAAGACAGTTATAAAAATAAAGAGGTTTTTTTTTGGTAAGAAAGCTTAAAGAGAAATAATTTCATATAAGAAAAAGTCTTACATGCTAAATTTAGTCCTAGAGTAAAATGACTGGTTGTTTAAGAAAGAGAGATGGATGTTCAGGACAAACCAGAAAGTCCAAGCATGTCATGAACAGTCTGTGTAAGTCACAATAAGAGGATTTATTTTTTAAAAATCTTCTATGTGATCAAGTTGTCATATTATTATTAAGTTTTGGTTTGCTTAGGGAAAAAACTGAGATTAAATTTTTTTAAGTTAAGGTTGTTACACCCATATATATCTCTGTATGAGCTTTTAAAGTACTTGTGACATTTAGTTACTGGGCTTTAACTCTTGAGTGTAAAACAGATACCAAGTCCTGCTAAATTTTGAACACTGACAGCAATTCAAGTTCCATCTTTAGTCTTGGTAGAAGATGCCAATCAAAATAAACTGCACTTCTGAAACACAGGGCCAAAAATTCAAGTTATTCAACTTCTCTAGGCCCAGGGAGTATCTCAGGAAAGGTGGGCATGTGAGACTGTAAGGGCCAATGATGAGAGATAAAATAAGTTCAGTTTCTCTATAAATTAATCATTAATGTCAAAGGCACACTGATGCAACACCAGCATATGAGCTCATATCAAATTTAAAAGGTTTTTATGAAGCATTAACCAACTCCTAAGTAAAGGTTATAAATGTTATGAAAGGCTTATGGAAGTTATAGCTTATGGTCAAGATTAAAATTTTATGGATGGTTTATAAAATTTTAGAAAACAAATTTAATTGGCTTCCTGCTGTGTTTTTTTGTGTGTGTGTGTGTGTGTGTGTGTGTGTGTGTGTTTTTAGACAAAGTTTCACTCTTGTTGCCCAGGCTAGGGTGCAATGGCACGATCTCCGCTCACTGCAACCTCCGCCTCCCAGGTTCAAGTGATTCTCTTGCCTCAGCCTCCCGAGTAGCTGGGATTACAGGCATGCACCACCATGCCTGGCTAATTTCGTATTTTTAGTAGAGATGGGGTTTCTCCATATTGGTCAGGCTGGTCTCAAACTCCCAACCTCAGGTGACCAACCTGCCTCAGCCTCCCAAAGTGCTGGGATTACAGCCATGAGCCACCACCCCCAGCCAGCTTCCTGCTGTTTTTACTAGGGCTTATTGTTTTGAAAATGAACCTTCTTCCCTCAAAGAGAAGGTTTTTGCCTTTTTAAAAAATCCTTGAGTTATCACTTTGGTCAAATGATTGACTTATTTCACAATAACTTGTGATGTCAAGTGTTTTAAACCTTTGATATTTGTAACCTTTACAAAATCAAATTATAAATTATGTCTTTTTCTGATCAAATGAATCCTTTAAGATATTAGGTTTCCTAAAGTCCAAAATGACGTAATTTGGCTTATTTGGTATAAAAATTATACAGGAAACTTTGTCAAATATGAAATGGAGTTTGGCTTTCTTTGGGCTGTATTTTTATAAATATGTTATTGGTATGTGTTTCAAAATCAGGGGAAACTCCTATAATTTTGATATGACTTCGTGTACGTTATCAGTAATAATTATAATTGTTACGTTAAATTATCGTTGCCACAGAGATAGTAAGTTTCTTTGTCAGTTGTGTCTTTGACTGTGGCTGCCCTAAATCCTTTTGTCATCCACAAACAATTGTCTTGTTTTGGTCCTCCTTAGAAAGTGGTTTTATAATCAACTATAGAACTCTAACAGGTGTTCCTAGATGCGGATTTCTAATAACTTTGGAGATTGGAACATTACAATGGAGAAAAAAACTTTCAGGACTCTCATGGAGAACTGAAATATTCATGAATATCAGGACAAAAGTTAACTGCATGAGCTGAGCTAATAAAAGACTAAAGTAATCTTTTTAACTTTTTGCTTAAAATGTTGCTGATCCTTTGTTTTGTTTCTCAGAAACAAGAAGACATTAAGCTATTTACAGCTTTTAACAATTGAGTAAAGTATACTCCTATGAACAAAATTTAGAGCATATTTGTTTCTCTCTACATGCTTTCTCCAAAATTTGGGAACTATGTGTGAGTATTCTTAACTTATGCCAATACAGTTATTTGTATAAGTGCAATAAGAATCTGTTTTCATTTGTAACAGGACACAATTGGAGAAACTGGCTATTTTACTAAGGTTTTGACTGGAATGGTGTGCTTTCCTTTAAAGATTCAAACTTGACTTATGCAGCCAATAAAAGCCCATTGGATAAACTGCTCTGATACCTTTGTCTACACAGCCACTGTACAGGGTTCCTGACATCTGGTAAGTAAAGAGTGTCACTTTCTGACAGGCCCAGGAACCCCAAGTTTATCTTGGAACCTCAAGAGGAAAGGATCACTCAACTTACAGGTACTTGATGGCACAAATCCATAGCTGGGCTCGGCTTTAAAAAAATGTCTTATCTGAGATTCCTTCTATGGAACAAAGTTCCATCAAAGCCAATTTAAAAGCCTATGTTAAAAAATAATTATTCTTGCTGCACTGTATACAAATAATTAGGCCATGTGTAATAAAGCAAACCAGCCCTACCATGATTTTTCTTTTGTATAAAAATGGGAAACTGGAGAGAGAAACATTATGATTCAAAACTATAGTACAGCAGTTGTTAGATTCCAGTCTTCCTAATGTTTCTTGATTTTTATTATTTTTTACAGTT
Source organism: Papio anubis (assembly GCF_008728515.1). NCBI lineage: Eukaryota > Metazoa > Chordata > Mammalia > Primates > Cercopithecidae > Papio > Papio anubis. The sequence goes on along the minus strand of NC_044977.1, from coordinate 191,491,573 downwards.
TGAACTGAATTCTAATTTTTCTTGGCTCCAAGTCTTCAAAGTAATTTTTGTCACTTTGTTTTACTTTTTTTTCTTCTTTTTTTCCCCATTTTTCCTAATTTGGAGTCACTGAAAACTGAGCTGTACTTTCATAAAGCCCCAAAAATTGAAGCTAGACAACTTCAGAAGAAAATAACAGCAACCTTATTTACATACATTAGCGACTTTCATACCTGCCTACTGATGTATAAAACTTCAGAGTAATGTGGCTTATAACAATTTTCCAGGATTGTTTTTTCATTTGTTGTTGTTTTTCTACCTTCCTCCCCCTATTTTCTCTTCATACGACAAGAGACTTCACCACCTTCTACATATGAGCTTTCCTAATAACTTGGGACCTACCTATCTAGGAATAAACCATCCTAGCCATGAGACACCAGATGAAACCTGGGACGAGAGACTCATTTTCTCCTAAAATGCTTTCTCCAAGAGATTTTTAAAAAGAAAAGGAGGGAAATGTGAAAGGAACATAAATCTTGGGGCCCCCAAAATCACTAAGCTAAGGGAAGAGTCAAGCTGGGAACTGCTTAGGGCCAACCTGCCTCCCCGTTCTATTCAAAGTCATCCCTCTGCTCACTGAGAAAAATGCATATCAAATTGCCTCCTTTGGAAAGGCTAATCAGAAACTCAAAAGAGTGCAATTGTTTGTCTCTCATCTACCTGTGACCTGGAAGCCCCATCCCTGTCCTGCTTTTAACTCCAGTTGTCCCACCTTTCTAGGCCAAACCAGTGTTCATTTTACATATGTTGATTGATGTCTCATGTCTCCCTAAAATGTAGAAAATCAAGCTGTGCTCTGACCACCTTGGGCACATGTCATCAGGACCTCCTGAGGCTGTGTTACAGGTGCACATCCTAAACCTTTGCAAAATAAACTTTCTAAATTAACTGAGAGACCTGTCTGAGATTTTGGGGGTTCATGGAGGGAAATGAGGCATGTATGTAAGCTAAATGAATCATTAGAAGTCCTGTAAGTCTTCTAAAAGAGGGACAAATAAGTGTCATCAGAGTTCTAATAAGAGTTCAGGACAGGCTTTGTAGAAGAGGTAGTATCCTGAAAGATTCTCAGTCAGAATGATATACCCTAAAAGAGACCCTTGACCTGAGAGACCATGGTGTTCTCTCCTGTCTGTTCGCCTCCTAGCTCACTCTCCTCCAATACCAGCTGAATTTAATCATTCCTAGCCCTTCCCTTGCTGGATCTGGCCCTGCCCAGGGTCTGAATGCCCCTGGTCTTCTCTGCCCTCAGTATTAAGTTCTCAGTGTTAAGTGTTAATTCCTGCCCTTGGGCCGCCACCTCCAAGTCCTCACAGGTTAAATCCTGCCGTTAGGCCGCCACCTCCAAGTCCTCACAGAGCCAGTGTGCAACCTGCTTTGCTGAGTTCTGCTGGGGGGTAGAGAATAAAAACACTATCTACTGCCCCAAACCCCACAATCCTCTGTTTGTTTTGATGCAATTGAATTTTATTAAAGTTTTGTGGGTTGTTTTTTTGTTGTTGTTTTGTTTTGTTTTTTTGCTAGAAATCACACCCTTAATCTGCAGAATTTTAGAGGTATTGAGTAGCTTTTTCTACAATTGACAGCAAAGGAAAGAAGCCCAGTATATTATTCTGTGCTGCTTCTAAAACAAGCTGTGGTGCTCAGAATCTAGTGTGTTGAAAAGAGCCTTTGACAACTGATCTTAACGTGACTGTAATACTGAATTCTGTGGATTAATGAGAACTGGAGGAGCTGCCTTTTCCTTGCAGTGAATGAGCAAGTAAAACAAGTGCTTGACCTCAAGGGGAAAAGATGGGGAGTGTTAGGCATCCCCACCCACTTTCTATCTCTTAACTCTTACAAGTTCATTAAGATGAGTGTTTGTTTAAGCACAAGCTTTTTGTGCATAGGAATGGGTTGTCTGTAAATTTAAGCAATGTTCTTTTGAGGAATTGGGATCTTGGAAAAGGGAACAATATGAGGATATTTGATTTTAAAAAAAACACCTGTGCCCATCCTACCCTAAGCTACAGCAACCCATACAATTTATTCATTCATTCAGTTTGCACTGATCGAGTCCTTATGATGTCCCAGTGATTGTGCTATATTCTTAGAGTGGAATCATAAATCATAAAGCAGGCTCCCTGTTTGCAATAATACTACAATTTAGCAATAAACGGTTGATTTCTATGTACCAGCCACTGTGCCAAGTGCCCTCTATGCATCATTTCACTTACTTTTGCAACAATTCTAAAAGTAGCCTAAGATTATTCCCATTTGCAACTGAAAACATTGACAGTTAGCAGGTTCAAATAACTTGCCCACAACAATACAACCAGGAATTGGCAAAGACAGATCCCATCCAAGTCTGTCCTACTCCAAATGCTTTGCTTTAAGCACACCACCAATTGTCCTGAGGTTCTTTCTTTGAAGAAAGGGATTTTTAAAATCCCGGTTTCTGTGGCTATTTGGAGTACAGATTTTTTTTTTCTTTTTCTAGAGTTACAGGAACTCAGCATGGAGTACAGAATTTTTTATAATCAGCTGGGCATCATTCATGTGGATAGTCCAACAGAAATGAATTGCTTTGTTACACAGAAATTTCATTCAATGAGTACAATACAGATGGCAATTTCTGATGTCTTCAATGAGGAAAAGTTATAGGTTCTAGTTGATTATATTGATATGTTTTGGCTGTGTCCCCACCCAAATCTCATCTTGAATTTAGCTCCCATAATTCCCATGTGATGTGGGAGGGACCCAGTGGGAGATAATTGAATTGTGGAGGTGGTTCCCCCCATAGTTTTCACATGCTAGTGAATAAGTCTCATGAGATCTAATGGTTTTATAAGGGGAAACCCCTTTCACTTGGGTTTCATTCTCTCTCTTGCCTCCCCATGTACGATGTGCCTTTTGCCTTCCACCATAATTGTGAGGCCTCTCCAGCCATGTGCAACTGTGAGTCCATTAAACCTCTTTTTCTTTATAAATTACTCATTCTTAGGTATGTCTTCATCAGCAATAAGAAAATAGACTAATACACATATAAACTTTGAATGATGGCCAAGCATAGCAGCTCATGCCTGTAATCTCAACACTTTGAGAGGACAAGATGGGAGGATCACTTGAGCCCAGGAGTTCAAGACCAGCCTGGGCAAAACAGCGAGACCTTGTTTCTGCAAAAAATTTAAAAATTAGCCAGGCAACATTGTGGCAGGCCAGGTCTCCATAATGGCTGAACAGGTAGGCCTCCATAACAACTGTTTCCGCACTGACTGAGTGCTGAAGTTAAGTGTTAAAAGCTGATAGAGTCAGTGCCCTATACAAAGGCTTGAATGTAAAAATAGCCCACCAAGAGTTTTGCCTAGGCCTTTCCTGGGCCTTGAAGCATGACAAAATAATGAAGGAATTCTTAACAGGACTCATTTAAGATTAAACAAGTTTTCTTGTGGATCTTAAGGACCTCCCCAGACCTTCTTAGGCAAGCTTTACTGGGGACTAAAGGAACTCCCCAAAACTCTGTGATTTAGCAGGACACAAGATAAGGGTAATCGCCCCAGCACCTAGACCCATTTAGATGAAGTGAATTTACTAAGGCTCCAGAGGAAGGCCTTCAGGACTCAGATCTTAGTTAGATTAGAAGAAGTTAATCACTTACGTCTTTAGATGAATGCACACGTACACATAGACATATAGCTTAGAAGGTATATAAGCTCTGGAAAACTTTGTAATTTTGAATTGTTCTGGTGATATTTTCCAGACCTTCTCCCTGGACCCAGTTACGACAATAAACTCCCTTCTTTCCCAGTTCATCTGCATCTCATTACTGGGCTGCAAGAATAAGCAGCCCAACCCAAAGTTTGGTCTGGGAACAAGGTGAGGTGTGCCTGCCTATAGTCCCAGCTACTCAGGAGACTGAGGCAGGAGGATCCCTTGAGCCCAGGCGTTTGAGGCTGCAGTGAGGTATGACTGTACCACTACACGCCAGCCTGGACAAGACCACATTTCTAAATAAACAAATAAACCGTTTTGAAAGACAAAAGTATGTAATGAGATTCTCAACCCCTAAAACTGATTTGATTTTCCAAACTTCAAATTCTGGTTTTTTCAAAGAATATCTAATGTATTACAATAAGCTGCTTTAAAAAACAAGATACAAAACCACATGCTTATTTTGCCTAATTCTCTTTCCAGTTCTTTTCCCAATGAATACATATTATTTTTTATTTCTCCCTATTGCTACCAGGGACAGAGCCTACTATTTCAAAAAGAAAATCTAATTGCAAAGCTGCTGCCTCTCTGTTTTGGGTTAACAGCACCTCTTTCCAAAGGCCTATTCACTCCTCTCCAACCTCCTCCCTTTCTACCATCCTTACCCATGGCTCGAATTTTCTTCTGCCGACAGCTCTCAGTGACAGCCCTCACGTTCAAGTTCAGCTGTCTCTCACCTTAGCCGGTGGGTGCTACAGGGTTCCCTCAGCACTATCAGCACGCAGGATCCTCTCCAGGTAAGTGACCAGCCAGATCCTCTTAATTCTCAGTTGACAGGGTGTATAGACACTCCTGGAAACCTTTTCCAGGCTTTCTGTATATTCTTTCAATGCTTACCTTTAGCTGAGAATGGAAATTCTCACATATGTGTGATAAGTAAAGGTGGGGGGGCGGGGCTGGGATGTTTTTGTGTTTGTCTTTGCACAGGCAAAGTTCAACAGCTTTGTAACTGCTTGTTTTAAGCTTAAAATGTCTGTGAGTTTGGCCCTCTGACAAGCAAAGGGTCAAGGACAGATGCTGCTGCTTAGGAATATATTAAAAATAAATGATGCCAAAGGGCAGCTCCCGCTGACTCCATCTTTAGCTCTCCCTGCCAGGTATGTGTGGGCATAAATTAGCACAGGAACTGGCCTGAACAGGATGAGAAATCTTCAGAGACTGCCCTGAGCATAAGCCAGAATCAGGACCTGAGAAAGATTTCAAAATAGCCAAGTGGCTTTAGATAGGGCCATTTGCAAGAAGAGGCTGGGACTCAGGGAGGAGTTACAGTTTGAATCTGAAGGCAGATTCAAGGAGATAGGGCCAAAGCCATACGCCTTGAATATCACAATGGTGGTAAGGAAGAGTATGTCTGAAATACAGGAGATCCTTTAGGACATCTCTTAGTATTCCCATGCCCTGTGATTAAAGTCAATGGAAAATTACAACAACCCAATCCAGGCAGGACTACTAATGACCCAAACCCTTTAGGAATGAAGGTTCCAGTCACCTCACCAGTCAACAATCCATGACCAGCTCAGGTGCTTGCTGAGGGCAAAGGGAATATGGAATGAGTAGTGAAATAAGATAGTTATCAATACCAGCTACAACTACATGACCAGTTATAAAAACAAGAACTGTAATTGTCATGAGTGTGTATGCCTTATTTTGTTATGAATATGTTAGTGTGTGTATAGCACCTTTGTTTTCTTCCCTTTCGTATTCCTTTATCGTGTTACATAAGATGCCTTACTTGATCTCATAGAATTTAATATTGCTAACCTCACATCATAGTGTTTAAGTTACAGGATCTCAAGAAGAGTAAATATCACCTGTGAACCCCCAAAATGAGATAAGTCTCAGTCAATTTAGGAAGTTTATTTTACCAAAGTTAAGGACACACACTTGTGACACAGCCTCGGGAAATCCTGAGGACAGGTGCCCAAGGTGGTCAGAGCACAGCTTGGTTTTATACATTCTAGGGAGACAAGAGACATCAATCAACGTATGTAAGATGAACATTGGTTCTGTCTGGAAAGGTGCAATAACTTGAAGCAGGGAGGGGCTTCCAGGTCATAGGTAGATAAGAGACAAATGGTTGCATTCTTTTGAGTTTCTGATTAGCTTCTCCAAATGGGGCAATCAGAATATGCATTTATCTCAGTGAGCAGAGGGGTGACTTTGAATAGAATGGGAAGCAGGTTCGCCTTAAGCAGTTCCCAGCTTGACTTTTCCCTTTAGCTTAGTGATTTTGGGGCCCCAAGATTGATTTTCCCTTCACACACCTAAGGACTTTGTACCCTCTTCTGGGAAGAGGATTAGCGCAGTAGGATGCAGTTGTAGGAAGCATAGTTGTGTCATGTTAGACAGAACTGCAATCTTGTTATTGTCTTTTTTTGAAGGTTAAGTATGATTTAAGGAGATATGTGTGGGTCCCAAATTGACAAGGAGTGGACTGGTGATGGTTAATTTTATGTGTCAACTCGGTAGGAGTGGAAATTGTAAATTTTTTTCTGTAAAGGTTTTATTATGCAGAGGAGGGGCTCAGTTCTTGGCAGCTGCTTTCCTCATGGCGACCCAGTACCCAGATATTTGGTCAAACTGATAGTGATGGGATGCAGTCAAATGCATAGTCAGGTTGGGGTGGGTCCCTGGGGTTTCTCCCCACCTTCACACCAAAAACAGAGCTGAAAGACTGGACTGCTGGTCCCAGATGAAATCCATGACTCAGACTTAGAACTTCTATTCCTGTTTTCCCACCCTTTCCTGATTGATTCTTCTGAATAACGTCTTTTAACCAATTGAGTGTTGCCTTTTCCAATACTACCTATTGGCCTGCCCCACCCCTATTCTGAGCCCATAAAAAGCCCCAGACCCAGCCACTTGGGGAGGTGAGAACCGACTGTGGGGGTGGGGAACTGCCCCCTGCCTCCCCTCTCTGCTGATAACTGTTCTGCCACTCAATAAAATACTTCTCCACCCCCTCACCCTTCAATGGCCAGCGTATCCTCATTCTTCTTGGTTGTGGTACAAGAGCTCGGGAACCATCGTATGTAGATACGAGCTATAATACAGGCAAGCTGGGGCATGCCAACCTGGCTGAGTAAGGCCCGGGCAGGGCATCACCAGCTCGGGATTCCCAGCTTGCAAAGTGACCAAGAAGAAAAATCCTACATGAAAACGTTATTCTGGATGTTTTTGTGAAGGTGTTTTTTGAGTGAGATTTGACTGATGGAATTTGAGTAAAGCAGTTACCTCTATAACGTTTAATCAGCTAAAGGCCTTAATGGAAAAAGACTGACTTCCCCAGGAAAGCAAGAAATTCTGCAAGCAGATTGCCTTCAGATTCAAACTGTAACTCCTCCCTGAGTCTCCAGCCTCTTAGCCTACCCTACAGATTTTGGACTTACCATGCTGTTACAGGAAAGGGGTCCCAATGCAGGCCCCAGGAGCAGGTTCTTGGATATCATGCAAGAAAGAATTCAAGGCAAGTCCATAGAGTAAAATGAAAGCAAGTTCATTAGGAAAGTAAATGATTTTTAAAAATGGCTACTCCATAAGCAGAACAGCCCTGAGGGCTGCTGGTTTTGCCCCCACCGCCTTTTTTTTTTTTGGTGATTTCTTGATGATATGCTAAACAAAGGGTGGACTATTCATGCCTCCCCTTTTTAGACTATATAGGGTAACTTCCTGACGTTGCCATGACATTTGTAAACTGTCATGGTGCTTGTGGGCGTGTAGCAGTGAGGACCACCAGAGGTCACTCTCATGGCCATCTTGGTTTTGGTGGGATCTAACCGGCTTCTTTACTGCAACCTGTTTTTCTTTACTGCAACCTGTTTTATCAGCAAGGTCTTTATGACGTGTATCTTGTGACCTCCTATCTCATCCTGTGACTTAGAATGCCTAACCATCTGGGAATGCAGCCCGGTAGGTCTCAGCCTTATTTTACCAAGCCCCTATTCAAGATGGCATTGCTCTGGTTCAAATGCCTCTGACAAGGCCTCTACAGTCACATGAGCCAGTTCCTTAAACTCTCTCTTTCTTTCTGTCTTTCTCTATATGCACATACACACACACACACACACACACACACACACACACACACCTCACTGTATATAGATTGGTTCTGTTTCTCTGGGGAACCCTGACTGATATACTCACTCAGCGTGGTCTGCTTCCTGGACAGGACTCTGATACAGCATTGAAATAGATTCCTCTGCTGTGGAATTGGTCTATCCAGGACCTGCAGCATAGGTCAGAGGTAGGGGCCTGGTCTCAGGCCAAAGCAGGACATGTGAGACTTGCTTTTCACCCCCTCCAACCCCTGAGGTCTCTGCAGTCCCTGCTGTCCAGGTGCTCACAGCCCAAGGAAGGGAACAGGCACTCTGCAGCTTCTTCCCTTCCAGGACAGCTTCGGCTGGTGAGGCAAGTTAGGCATAGCCATGGAGCTCTGGGACGGTGGGGGAACTCTCCCTACAGCTTGGGGAGGGTGACGTAAATTAGGTGAAGCCATGGAGCTCTTGACCAGGAAGGAGCTGCTCCTTCAGGCTGGGGCAGGAAGGAGGGTGAGCAGCAGGAGATAAGGACGGCCAGGGAAGCTCAGTCCACGTTCAGTGGCCTCTGTTCAGAGGGCACTGGAGGTGCATTAACTTTACATAAAAGCATCTCAAAGACCAAAAAACCTTCAAGACCTAAAGACGTGAGTCTCAAATGGTGGTGTTCCAGGTTCCTGAAAGAGATATTTTGAACAATGGGGCCTTCCCAAGCATCCCCCAGACCAAAACGTATTATTAATTGGCAAAAAGAGAAAAAGAAAATCTCAATGAAATAAAAAGGAGCATGACTACTTTCGGTGCCATCCTTCCTTCTTTCACCATTGTCTACCAGCTCTGTCATTACCCATTTTCCTCAGAGATGTTTGCTGCAGCGTCTCCCATCCTTTCCCCTCCCTTCTCCCCTTTCAGTCACCCAGACGCCCTCCTGTTCACCACTTACATGCAGCGCCCTGGTCCATCCCTCTGCACCCAGCATTACAAGGAGGTCAGGGAGGAGCTAGTAAGGACCGGGTCGCCGGGGGGTTGCTGTCAGGACTACCCTCTCCAGCAGCTCCAGGTGGTAGCCTTGGGACCTGCCCAAAGGCAAACACTTGGAGAAGGCCCTGTCTCAGGAGGGTGATGCAGGCTGTGAACAGGGCATCAGCTGTGGCCTGAGCCAGTGGCCAAACTGGAAGGAGGAGCATGTAGAAATGAAGAAGCTGAAGAGAAGAGGCTGGGGAATGGCTGTGGGGGACCCTGGGGGGCTTATCTCCTCCAGGCAATGTGTCTTCAGGGGCGTCCCTTTGACTCACAGCAGATTCACTGAGTGATGGGTGTGCTCTTAAGGCAGCGTAACCACCTAGCAACATGTCTTTTTTAGGAAGCCCTGGCCAGCCAGGGTATCTCTAGGTTGTCCTGGCTTAGCATTGCCTCCTAGCTGGAGACTTCTTGAGGCAGACTAAAGGTTGCTGGAACCTCTCTTGCTTCTTCGCCCCTCCGACTTCCCCAGGTTCTGCTGCCAGCCTCCAGTGCAGGAGAAATTTAGCTTCCATGTCTCAACATCCTGCTTCCTCTACCCAACCACTAGGTCAGGTCTGGGGAGGTGAAGGATGTAGGACACAAGTTGGGGTCAATTAGGGAAAGCCAAGGAGAGCATGGGGCATGAGGAATGCACAATAGGGATACTGGGGAGAGCTGGAAACAAAAGACCACCAGATTGAGCAGCCTAGTCTCCCAATGCTGACTGAGCTAGAAGGCAAGGCCCAACTGGCAGTGGGAAAAGAAGTGAGCTATGATGGGCCCTCATGTTTGCTGACTTTCAGGCATGCCAGGCTGTCCTTAGAGATCATCCCTTGAATGGCTGCTTATCATCTTCGTGATGTGAGGCTGTGGCTGCCACAGGAGGGGAGCGTGGAAACCATGCTTGCAGGAAGAGTGTGTTCTGACAAGCAGAGGCTGGCTCAGGAGATAAGCTCCCACCCCCCACACAAATAATAGAGCTCCCTCCAGAGTTGAGGGGACTCTGCAGCTGGAAGGCAGGGTTCAGAGTCATATCCCAAAGGGTGCCAAAGAGAGACATCCCATCAAGACTCTGCAATGGCGAGGACAAAAGGCAGGAAAAAGAAATGAAGTATAAATAAAAGAAGTCAAACCACCATTATTGCAGGTACTAACTACTATTGTTACCCCAGAATATTTAGGAAAGTAAGCGCTAAAATTATTAGAATAATAATGGATTTCAGTAAGTTGGTTGAATACAAAACAAATGCAGGGAAAAATTAAAAGCTTTCCCTTTCAGAATATACAGTAGAAGAAATCATAAAAGTCACAATAGCAATAAAACCTAAAGACAACAAGAAAATGTAGAGTCATAAAGAATGTATGTCATTACTGACAGACATGAAAGATGAATTGAAAAATAAGGAGATGGGCCGGGCACGGTGGCTCACGCCTGTAATCCCAGCACTTTGGGAGATCACCCGAGGTCGGGAGTTCCAGACCAGCCATGACCAACACGGAGAGATTCTGTCTCTACTAAAAATATGAAAATTAGCCGGGCGTGGTGGCGCATACCCATAATCCCAGCTACTCGCGAGGCTGAGGCAGGAGAGTCTCTTGAATCCGGGAGGCAGAGGTTGTGGTAAGTCGAGATCATGCAACTGCACTCAGCCTGGGCGACAAAGTGAGACTCCATGTCAAAAAAAAAAGAAAGAAAGAAAAAGGAAAAAGAAGGAGATAAACCATGTTTTCAGATAGGAAAGCAACACTATAAAAGATGGATTTCCCCCCATATTTATCTAGAATTCAGTGCAGCTTGGGGGTGGGAGTGGCAGAGGGAAACATGATCAATTGATTTTGATGGATAAATATGCAAAGTTAAGCAGGAAAACATTTTTAAATGCATCATAAGATAAAAACATACTACAAAACTAAGCTAATTAGACAAGTATGTAAAAGCATTTTTTAAATAAAACATTTTTTAATTAAAAAGACAATGACATGGTGCTGGTACATGTATAGAAAAAGCAGATTAATGAAACAAATAGGCAGTTCAGAAACAGATCCACAAATTAATGAAAATTTAAAACACAAGTAGAGTGGCATTACCAATGAAAAAGATTGTTGAATGGTGTAGAAACAATTGTACATTTATATACCATACACCTAATAAGTTCTACATGAATTAAAGATCAAAAAATAAAAACTAAGACTATAAAAATACTATGAGAAAATATGAGACTATTTCTATAATCTTGAGGCTGGAAAGGATTTGCTAACTCTAACACAATATCCAGGAGGCATAAAGAAAAGCAAAAGATTCAACCACTCAGAAACCTAAACTTCTGTGCAAGAGCGCTGCCATCCAAATCATTGCCAGGGAGAAAACATTTGCAACATATAGAAAATATAAGAGCCAAAAATTCACAAAATATAAAGTGTTTCTACATATGAATAAGAAGAAACAATCTAATTGAAAAAATACACAAAGGATAGATAAATCACAAAAAAGAAAAGCATCACTGATAAACCTAAGGAATTATGATGAACCGTAATTTTTAAAATGCAAAATAAAAAACAAATTTTTTTGTAAATCAAATTGGTGAAGATTAGAAATACTGGAGAGAAAACATTCTGGAGAGAAAACGAGGTGCTGGCAGGAGTGAAAATCGCCGAGTTTGGTTCTGTAGAGGTTTTGTTATGCAGAGCAAGGGGAGCTCAATCCTTGGCAGCTGCTTTCCTCACTGTGGCCAGGACGTCACTCAGCTCCTCTTACCTCCTCTTGGTGCGGATGTGTGGCCCCACCCTTTTCTTGATGAACGTGAGGGCCCATTTGTCTTTGGAGACCTTGAGCAAGTCCGTGGCATGGCGCTCATTCAGGGCAAAGCCACAGAGCTCTCGGATCATGTCCTGCTGAACTTGGTGAGTGTGCCTGAGCTTGCTCACATCGCTGATCCACCTGTGCCCTCACTGAGGCCCTCAGCCATGGGGTAGTACAGAGCCATGGCTGCTGCTCTCCGATGGCTGATGCATTGGAAGAGCGAAAACTGCAATATTTTTTGAAAATAATTTAGCGGCATGATACCCATTGACTCAGCAATTCCATTCTAGGACTCTAGCCTACAAAAATAGTAACATACTTCACAAAGATGAGCATACATAGGTATTCGGTGCAACAGAAAAAAAATGGAAAATAACTTAATAATGGAATGTTTAATCTGCCCATCAGGCTGCTCTTCTGGGATGGCCCTTCCTTGCGTCCTGGCCTTCTCCATCCCCCAACCCTCTGTACATGATTCTTTTGGAACAACTCTACCTTCCTGGCCACAGCTGATTAATTCTAGTGTTCCCTTGATCCATGGCAGGCCAATCAGAGCCAATGAGAAAGAGAGCCAATCTAAAGATGTAAAATATTAAGCTCACGAGGGAGCCTGAGCTCAGGATAGGAGGCCTCTTAGAAGCCACATTTCCCTCCCTCCCCCATTCACTGAGGCACCAAAAAAAATATCCACCAAGATTCTCCAAGGTAATCAGAGGAGCAAAAAATTTGACATTTGGGGAATATGGTGGCCCCAACTCTTACCTCCAGAGTTCCCCTCCCCTTAGGTATCCCCTGCATTGCTACTACCACCCCAAGCTGATCTCAGGAGGGACTGCTCCCCACTACCTTTCCACCCAGGCACAGGTGCAGACCTCATTTGAATGGGGCCTGGGAGGGCAGAGTTGTTCTGAAACCAGGCTAAGACATTTGCCCAGTCTTGGCCAAAGGCTCAGAGCTAACTGAAGGGAATCTCACACATGCGGTAAGACAGCCTGTGATTCTGGAGGTGAAAGCAATGGAGTGACCTGAGGGATGCCACAAGAGGAGTCTAATGCGGAGAAGTTCCTGGGGACAACCACTCCTATCTATGCCCATCTTTACCCAAGCTTTTGAGATTTCTCTAGCATTTCTGCTCCCTACGGCTGGGTGAGACAAAAAGCGAGTGTTCACCACTTTTTCCTTGTCCTGAGGGCAGAAAGCCAAAGGCAAGCCCTGAAGAACGGTAGAGCCCACTCTTCCTAGCTGTTCGTTACTATCTGTCAGTTATCTGAGGGAAAGGATCTTCAAGGGCAGCACATCACAGGGACAAAGTTGTGAAAAAGTCCTACTCTGGAGTCTAAGAATAAATGAACGGCCAGGCATGGTGGCTCACGCCTGTCATCCCAGCACTTTGGAAGGCCGAGCTGGGTGGATCACCTGAGGTCAGGAGTTCGAGACCAGCCTGGCCAACATGGTGAAACTCTCTCTCTACTGAAAATACAAAAATTAGCCGGGCATGGTGGCACACACCTATCTATAATCCCAGCTACTCAGGAGGCTAAGGCAGGAGAATCGCTTGAACTCGGGAGGCGGAGGTTGCAGTGAGCCGAGATCATACCACTGCACTCTGGCCTGGGAGACAGAGTGAGACTCCATCTCAAAAAACAAAAAAAAAACCAAAAAAATTAACAATTCAGTAGATCTACACACTTCTCAAGTCAAAAAGTGGCATCCAGTTTCTGCCACTATCTAGCTGTGTGGCCTTAAACCTCTCCCCCGGACCTCCAGCTCTGTGTTCACAGAATGACAAGCCAGGCTTCGGTAAGACTGAAGATTGCTCAGAGTTCTCAGAGTTCTCATTCCCTTTTTTTTTTTTTTTTTTTTTGGAGATGGAGTCTCAATCTGTCGCCCAGGCAGAGTGCAGTGGCACAGTCTCTGCTCACTGCAACCTCCACCTGCCGGGTTCAAGTGATTCTCTTGCCTTGGCCTACCAAGTAGCTGGGATTACAGGCGTGCGCCACCACACCTGGCTGTTTTTGTGTTTTTAGTAGAGACGGGTTTCAGCATGTTGGTCAGGCTGGTTTCAAACTCCTGACCTCAAGTGATCCGCCTACCTCAGCCTCCCAAAACGCTGTGATTACAGGTGTGAGCCACCACACCTGGCCATGATTCCCATCATTTTTTGCCAGCCTGATGCCTGTTCAAGTTCCCAAGAGCTGCGTATCTTGGGCATCTGAGCTGGAGACAAGACAGAAAGGCCACAAGGAGCCAAGCATCCATTCCCAACAGGAACCAGTGCTCGGGAGAAACTGCAGTGAACCAAACCGGTGACAGGGTGGAGCTCTCCATTTAACTGATACTTATGCTGCATGTTGAGTTAATTGTCTAATTAAATATTATTATCGAACAATTTATCGCTGAACATTTTAGTTAAATAAGACTCCCTCGGCCGGGCGCGGTGGCTCAAGCCTGTAATCCCAGCACTTTGGGAGGCCGAGACGGGCGGATCACAAGTGTCAGCGAGGATCGAGACTCGATCTCCTGGCTGACACGGTGAAACCCCGTCTCTACTAAAAAATACAAAAAAAACTAGCCGGGCGAGGTGGCGGCGCCTGTAGTCCCGGCTACTCGGGAGGCTGAGGCAGGAGAATGGCGTGAACCCGGGAGGCGGAGCTTGCAGTGAGCCAAGATCACGCCACTGCACTCCAGCCTGGGCGGCAGAGCGAGACTCTGTCTCAAAAAACAAACAAACAAACAAACAAACAAACAAACAAACAAAAACTCCCTCAAATATCAATAGCTTCCTCTGGTGAGGAGTGACTTGCCATATTTGCCGTCGTAATTGCTTTGCCACTCTGCTAGGAGAAATTAATCTGACTGTGACAACTTAGTGTGGCCAGGAACAGTAACACATTTCATCTAATAGACTTGAATTAATTAGAAGCAGGCTTTGCAAGTTGCCTCTAAAATCTACGGCTGAACAAATACGGGTGCCACACAGTGGTGGATACTTCTTCTTTTATTAGAATTACTGTATTAAAATGCACCATTTTGCTTCTGAATGCTCAATGGAATTTAGTAGCAACCCCAATCCTTACAGGGTGTTTATGACCCTGCTTTCTTGACCGCTACTCTCTCTCTCAAGTCCTTTGGATACTCCAAGCTGTATTTTTGTTTCCTTTTCTGTTTGTTTGTTTTCTGAGACGGAGTCTCGCTCTGTCAACCAGGCTGGAGTGCAGTGGTGCAACCTCAGCTCACTGCAACCTCCACCTCCTGGGTTCAAGCAATTCTCTGCCTCAGCCTCCCGAGTAGTTGGGATTACAGGTGCCCGCCACCACGCCTGGCTAATTTTTTGTATTTTTAGTAGAGATGGGGTTTCACCATGCTGGCCAGGCTGGTCTTGAACTCCTGACCTTGTGATCCACCTGCCTTGGCCTCCCAAAGTGCTGGGATTACAGGCATGAGCCACTGCGCCAGGCCCAAGCTAGGTTTTAAAGGTCTTTGAGACCCAGGCCAAAGGACTACTCTGGAAAGGCAGTGACTCTCTCCAAGATCCACGTCTATGGTGGCAGGGCCAGCTGGCAGGAGAGTCAGGGCTTGGCAGCTTCTTCTGCAAGATGCATCTGTGCTTCCTGCCACTACCGAGCCACCTGGCCCCTGAACGATGTAGCCTGTACCATTTACTAATGAGCTTGGAATACTCCTGCACTACTCGTGGCATTTGTCCAGAGTCATGCATCCTGACCTGTCTCCAAGTCCATGCTAATCGGTCCTAAACTTCCCAGCTCATGTCTTATTTTACTGTCTTTGGACTAATCTAACCTACTCTTGTATGTGTGTTGTTTTATTATTTTTTGAGGGGGGGATGGAGTCTCACTCTGTCACCCAGACTGGAGTGTAGTGGCGTGATCTCAGCTCACTATAACCTCCTCTTCCCAGGTTCAAGTGATTCTCCTGCCTCAGCCTCCCTAGTAGCTGGGATTACAGGCGCGCGCCACCACACCCTGCTAATTTTTGTATTTTTAGTGGAGACAGGGTTTCACCATGTTGGCCAGGCTGATCTCGAACTCCTGACCTCAGGTGATCCACCTGCCTCAGCCTCCCAAAGTGCTGGAATTACAGGCATGAGCCACCACGACCAGCCTAATCTTTCTCTTTAAACCTAATGCTTTTCACCCTTTGTCACATTTTTGCATTCATTCTACCCAGTTCCTTCCAGGTGTTCCCAGGCCTTGCAAGTGTTCTGAGCCGTACTGGGGAGAGGAAGAGGGGTTTCTTGTCATGGGAGAGATCTCTGAAGCAGAGGGACATCAGGGGCCCTGCTCGGAAAAGGAGCGTCCGTTCACAGTGAGGTGCCTTAGAGACGATGCAGCAGCAACAGGCCCTCAAGTCTGCCCCCGCTTCTGGGCATCTGCCCCTTACAGAATATCCACATTCCACTGGCCCCAGCACCTCCAGACCAAACACCAACCTCGAAATGTTGTCAGCAGGACTTAGGTATCAGGTCCCTGGCAAACACAGAACCACCTGCCTTTTCCATTCCTCCTGCCTCTGTCCTCCTGCTAAAGTCATGCTGTCCCTTTGGGGGGTCTACAAATACCAATTCTTTTATTTCACTCCCTTACACCAAAAGGAGAGCTTCATTCATTCAACACAAATTTATTGAGCACTTACTATTTGCCAAATATTAGTCTAAGCACTGGGGATAGCTGTAAAAAAAAACACACAAATCTGTGCATTTGTGGAGCTTAAATTCTAATGAGGGAGACAGAAAATCAACAAGATAAATAAATCAAGATTAACACTGCAAATGGTAATAATAAATTCTAAGGATAAAAACGAAGCAGGAAAGGACAATAGGAAGTTACTAGAGATGAAGGGCTGGGGGTGCAGTTTTAAACAGTCTCAGTCCAGAGGCAATATTTGAACAAAGACTTGAAGGAGATAGAGTAGTGAGCCACGCAGATATCTGGGGGACAGGAATAGATCCAAGATTTGTGGGACCCAATGTTGATACAACTTCGAGAGCCTCGTTAAGAAATAGAATATGAAATTATCAATACAAAAGTAGGTACAAGGCCTTGAGAGGACCCATGTTGGTAAAGGGTGGGAAGTTTATGCTGCATTAGTTTATTGGTAATTCTGCTTCTGCTGGAAGAATAGTGTCCCACGCAGAAAGAACAGCGAGTTCTAAGGGCAGGAGCTTGTGTAAGGAGCATGCACCATGAGTGAGAACAGCACCAGGAAGCCAGGGTAGCTGGAGCGCACAAATGAGAGGCTGTGGAGGAGGAGGCATGATCAGAGAGGTAGTGGAGGCCAGATTACATAGGATGTCTTCAGTGGCACCATCTTGGCTCATTGCAGCCTTGACCTCCCAGATCAAGTCATCCTCCCACCTCAACCTCCTGAGTAACAGGGACTACAGGCAGGCACCACTACACCCGGCTAACATTTTATTTTTTGTAGAGATGGGGTCTCACTATGTACCTAGGCTGGTCTCAGACTCCTGGGCTCAAGCGATCCTCCTACCTGGGCCTCCCAGAGTGCTGGGATGACAGGTGTGAGCCATTGCTCCCACACTGGCAGTTTTTGAGCAGAGGAGTAATATGAGCTGACTTTGATTTTAAAAGAATCCCTCTAGCTGCTAGTTGGAGAATATGCTGAAGCAGGTCAAGGATGGAAGCAGGAGACCAGTTAGGAGCTAACTGGAATAACTTGGGAGAGAGCAGACGGTGGCTCAAGCCAGGGTGGAGGCAGCAGGGGAGTGAGAAGTAGCTCATTCTGAACACGCTCAGAAGATAAAGTCCACAGGATTTGCTACTGGATCCTTTCTGGGTAAAGGAGAAAGAGAGACATCAAGGATGACTCTGAAGATTTTGTCCTAAGTAACTGGAAGGACGTATTTCCATTAACTGAGAAGAGGAAAAATTGTTTTTGTTTTTTGAAACGGAGTCACATTCAGTTGCCTAGGCTGGAGTGCAGTGGCGCGATCTCGGCTCATGGCAAACTCTGCCTCCCGGGTTCAAGAGATTCTCTTGCCTCAGCCTCCTGAGTAGCTACGATTACAGGCTCCCGCCACCATATCCAGTTTTTTTTTTTTGTATTTTTTAGTAGAGATGGGTTTTCACCATGTTGGCCAGGCTGATCTTGAACTTGTGACCTCAGGTGATCCACCCTCCTCAGCCTCCCAAAGTGCTGGGATTACAGGCGTAAACCTCCGTGCCCAGAAGAGGACAATTTGGAATCTGAGAGCCGATTTTAAGTAGAAAATTAGAGTTTAGTTTTGAACATGTTAAGTTTGAGATGTTTATACATCCAAAGGGAGGGATGGAGCCTGGAATTCAGTCTGGAAGAGGTCTGGGCAAGAAATGATAAATTCTTGGACCTGGATTGGGTCACCAAGGGAGTGACTGTAGGAGAGAAAAGAAGTGGCTCTAGAGTGGATCCCTGAAGCCCTCTGATATTTAGAAGTCTGAGAGACGAGAGAGAACTGACAAAAGAGACAAAAAAGGAACAGGCCGAGAGGTAAGAGAAGAACCAAGAAAGAACGCCCTGAAGCCAGGTGAGCAACGTATGTCAAAGAAGCAGAAGTGATCGGGTGCTTCAGGTGCTGCTGATATGACAAAACATGAGGACTGAAAATTGACCTCTGAATTTAACAGCATGCGGAAATCACCGATGCGCTTGACAAGAGCGGGAAGGCGTATCAATTAGGACCCAGATTTCCAGAGCGTGACATACAAACTCCAATGAAACCTTCAGCCTGGTCTGTCTGGCTGTGCTCCCTTCAGCACCGGTAAGCAGTTCACACTTTTTTTTTTTTTTTTTTTTTGAGACTGAGTTTGCTCTTTTTGCCCAGGCTGGAGTGGTGCAATGGCACGATCTTGGCTCACTGCAACCTCCCTGTCCCGGGTTCAAACGATTCTTCTGCCTCAGCCTCCTAAGTAGCTGGGATTACAGGCGCCCACCACCACGCCTGGCTAATTTTGTATTTTTAGTAGAGATGGGGTTTCAACATGTTGGTCAGGCTGGTCTCGAACTCTTGACCTCAGGTGATCCACCCACCTTGGCCTCCCAAAGTGCGAGGATTACAGTGAACCACCGCACCTGGCCCTAGTTCACATCTTTTGGTCTGGTCTCTGGAACCTTCCACCTCCGTAACTTGTGGGCTGTTCCTCCAGGTTCTTTTCAGCCCTGCAAGCAGAACTCAGGCAACTTGGCAAGGATTTTACCTACTGGAAGCCGCTAACCTGGAGAGTTAGGATTCTGTCTTTTCCCCACACAGGTAATAGAGACAGAAAAAACAAAACAGAGAGAGAGAGAAGGAGAGAAAAATAAGTAAAGTTGAAGCAAAATGAGTTGCTCATTTTTACTTTTTACTGTCAGTAAGTAAACACTGCCTTTACCTTATGAGTTAGCTATTACAGGACTGTATCTGTGGCTGCAGACAGACTGTGGTGGGGAGGGCAGCTGAAACGGCATTATGTTGATCTGTTTACAAAAGAACTTTTTTTTTTTATGAGTAGGAATAGGTAATCATTAAACTACATGTGTCCAGTTTACCAGAAAGGAAATGGAAAGGATTTATAGCATCTATCTTTAACTTACCAGTCTATCTTCAAGTGATATTATGGTGTACACTAGAGTATAAGAACCCAACATGGAGAAACTCTGTCCTTACTAAAATACAAAAAATTAGCTGGGCGTGGGGGTGCACGCCTGTAGTCCCAGCTACGCGGGAGGCTGAGGCAGGGGAATCTCTTGAACCTGGGAGGCGGAGATTGCAGTGAGCCGAGATCGCGCCACCGCACTCCAGCCTGGGTGACACAGTGAGACTCCATCTCAAAAAAAAAACCAACCATACAATAATCTAATTCCTCCCCTCTTGACCTTTCTGCTGCCATTTTTACATTTACTTACGCTACAAAGCCTACGCAACATTAGATAATAAGGAAAAGAACTTCTCTACTTACCCATGTAAGTTGCCCTTCATTCCTTTGTATATACTCGTATTTTCATCTGGTATCACTTTCCTTCTGCCTGAAGGACTTCCTTTAACCTTTCTTGTGTGGCCACTTGGGATAAATTCTTTCAGCTTTTGCATGTCTGGAAAAAAAAGACTTTATTTCACCTCCTTCGTTTATAAAGGATATTTAAGCTGGTTATGGAATTCTAGTTAACAGGATTTTTTTTTTCTTGCTGTACTTTAAGGATTTTGCTTAAGGATTTTCTTTTCTTCTGCCTTTTCTTGTCTTTTCTTTTCGACATACAGGGTTTCATGTATTGCCGAGGCTGGCCACAACTCCTGGGCTCAAGTGATCTTCCCGCCTCAGCCCCCCGAGTCGCTGGGACCACAGGGGTGTGCCAATGCACCAGGCTTTCCACTGTTTTCTTGCTCATGTGTTTTTCCAATGGGAAATCTGGTGTCATCTTAATCTTTGTTCATCTATACATTTGTCCTAAATGTTCCCTTGGTTCTTTTTAAGGTTTTCTATTGATCATTGATTTTGAGCAATTTGATTATGATGTCCCTTGGTGTCATTTTCTTCACGTTTCTTATGCTTGGGGTTCATTGAGCTGCTTGTATCTGTGGGTCTGTAGTTTTAATCAAATTTGGATTTTTTTGCCATTATTTCTTCAAATATATTTTTCTGTTCTGTCTTCCTTTTACTCTCCCTGAAACTGATTTTTGACTGGTCCATATGTAATGATATGTCTAAAATGTGCTGGAAAAAAGCATGTGTTTTTCTTTTAAAAATGATCTCTCATTGAGTTAGTTTAGTTTTTTTTTTTTTAAGGAAGTCACATTGGCTAAAATTAGGTTTTTAAAAAAAAATATAAGTAGCATGTAAATAACTGCTATTTTTAAAAAAGAAGAGGCTGAGGCAAGAGGATTGCTTGAGGCCAGGAAGTTTGAGAGATCAGCCTGGGTAACACAATGAGATGCTGTCTCTACAAAAAAATTGAAAGGTAGCTGGCCAGGCACAGTGGCTCATGCCTGTAATCCCAGCACTTTGGGAGGCCAAGGCAGGAGGATTGCTTGAGCCCAGGAGTTCAAGGCTACCCTGGGCAAAATGGCAATGTCTCATTTCTACAAATACAAAAACTAGCCGGGCATGGTGGCGTGGGCCTGTGGTTCTAGTTATGTGGGAGGCGGAGGTGGGAGGATCACTTGAGCCTGGGAGATTGCAGTGAGCTACGAGCACACCACTACACTCCAGCCTGGGGGACAGAGCAATACCTGTCTTTAAAATAAATAAATAAAAATGTAAAAAGGAGAAGAAGAAAGAAAGAAGAGAAAAGAAGAAAAACGATGAATAAATTTGAAAGCAGAAAATATTTAAACATTTATATGGGAAAAAATAAATTTTAACGTGTGTTATAGTTACACTTATAAATATTTTTACATGTTATAAATATATACTATATATTTATGTATGTGAATATTTATATTTTATATACTTGTATATTTTAGATATATCCTAAAGGAAATCAAGAGATAAATGACAAAAAGAGGGGAGGAGAATATTTGCAACACAAACGACGAAGAGCTAATTAACTTAATACATGAAGAACGCTTAATACACAAAGATAAAAAAATGTTGGGCCGGGCGTGGTGGCTCACGCCTGTAATCCCAGCACTTTGGGAGGCCAAGGCAGGTGGATCACGAGGTCAGGAGTTCAAGATCAGCCTGGTCAACATGGTGAAACCCTGTCTCTCCTAAAAATACAAAAACATTAGCTGGGCGTGGTGGCGGGCACCTGTAATCCCAGCTACTTGGGAGGCTGAGGCAGGAGAATCGTGTCAACCTGGGAGGTGGAGGTTGCAATGAGCCAAGATTGCGCCACTGCACTCCAGCCTGGGCGACAGTGCAAGACTCTGTCTCAAAAAAAACTAAATAAACAAAAATAAATGTTAAAAAGAAAGAAATGAGCAAAGGATATAAACAGGTAGTGCATGGGAAAAAATGCAAATGGCTAAGAAACATACATAAAGGTGCTCAACTGTATTAATTGTTTAAAATACACAAAGTTATATGTACCATTTTTCGCCAGCAGGTTGACAGAGACTGGAAATTTAGAAGTGACCCACCCCTAACCTTTGCAGGGTTAAAGCAGCAGTACAAACGCGTACCCATGTGTCATACAATTACATAGCGAAAAACTACAAATCATGCAAACAGGCCAGGTGCAGTGCACGCCTGTAATCCCCACATTTTGGGAGGCCAGGTGGGAGGATTGCTTGAGCCTAGGGGTTTGAGACCAGCCTGGGTAACAGAGAGATTGTGCCTCTACAAAAAATAAAATAGGCCGGGCCCTGTAGCTCACGCCTGTAATCCCAGTACTTTGGGAGGCCGAGGTGGGTGGATCACCTGAGGTCAGGAGTTTGAGACCAGCCTCAACATGGAGAAACCCTGTCTCTACTAAAAATACAAAATTAGCTGGGTGTGGTGGTACATGCCTGTAATCCCAGCTACTCGGGAGACTGAGGCAGGAGAATTGCTTGAATCTGGGAGGCGGAGGTTGTGGTGAGCCGAGATCGTGCCATTGCACTCCAGTCTGGGCAACAAGAGCAAAACTCTGTCTCAAAAAATAAATAAATAAAATAAAATAGCTGGGCGTGGTGATGTGTGCCTGTAGTTCTAGCTACTCGAGAGGTTGAGGCGGGAGGGTCTCTTTCCAGGAGTGACAGGCTTGTGTGAAAGATCTTTAATATATATTTTTGAGAAAAGTTAATTAAGGATCTGATGTATACGACGACCAACTGTGTGTACATCTACATACCTATATCTATCTATAGCTCTGTGTGAGTGTATATATATGTTTATGCTTACATTTGCTAAGAAACTTTCTAGAAGGAATTACAAGAGAGTTACTACCTCTGGTTACTAAGAGAAGGGATAGATGGGGCAGTTCTTACCTCACACTTCTGTCTGTTCAAATTTGTCAGAGCATTTGGTACTTCATAATAAAAACAATAACCAAAAAATACACTGAGTAAAATTTCTCAGACACATCTGGTAACAGCCTCTAGCCTCCATCAACACCAGCAACTAGAAGCATCTCACATTGCAGGCATTGCACCAGGCACGGGGCTACCCAACCACAAGTCAGAGAGCTGCCTTTCCAGGCCCGTGGAATTTTGTTCAGCCAGTTGCTGCCAGTTAGTTCTCCGTCTTTGTTTCCAAGATAGCAGGAACCCTACAGGAAGCCAGTAGAAAATATGCCACACCCCCAAATGTGTTTTCTTCACGGATTTCCCTAGAAGGCTGCCAGCCTGGGCAGTGGGTGAGAAGCCGCTCTGCTGGTTTACACATAGCAGGCCCAGCGCCCCACAGGCTCAGGGAGGAGCTCTGCCCTCACCCGGCCGAATCTCACCCATGCAGGTGGCGGATCAGAGGACTTTCTGCGACTGGGAAAACAACTCAAAGGTCAGCCCTTCCCAGCAATGAGTAAACACCAACATCCCCAGTTCTGAGAGGGGCCCGCAGAGGTGGCCTCTTCCCTAGTGAGAAGTCCCCCGTGGCTAGTGATGGATTATTGGTCCGGGGGCTTCTGGACTTCAAAGACCAGAGGTTTGGTTGGATTAATCTCTGTATCCCGGTTCTTGGGACAGTGCCTGGCACATGGGTGGTGTTTGTTGAGTTGCCATCAGGGCCTGTCTCTTCCCCTGCCACTTTCCACACCTCCGCAAAGAGCTAGCTGCTCGTGGGCTGCTTCCGTCGGGTTTGACCTTCACCTTTCCGAAGGGGGTGTCCTTTTGCCGGATCTGCACTGTGCATCCAGGAAAACGCACCGGATGAGAAGCTCCTGATGACTGGTTCACACTAATATTGAAAGCTTATCCCAGAAAATGTAGAAATAAAGGTGACTAATAAAATACAACAAAATTCTATTCTCCTCCCTTTCCTGCCGTAACAGAACTGTTACGCTCCCCTGCAGCCATCTCAGGTGGGGAATGTTTTTTGTTTGTTTGTTTTTGAGACAGAGTCTCACTCTGTCACCCAGGCTGGAGCTCACTGCAACCTCCCCTTCCTGGGTTCAAGCGATTCTCCTGCCTCAGCCTCCCGAGAAGCTGGGATTACAGGCGTGCGCCACCAGGCCTGGCTGATTTTTGCATTTTTAGTAGAGATGGAGTTTCACCATATTGGCCGGGCTGGTCTCAGACTCCCGACGTTGTGATCCACCCGCCTTGGCCTCCCAAAGTGCTGGGATTACAGTCATGAGCCACCACGCCTGGCCCTGAATGTTTTATCTCCTGGAGTAAATGTCCTCTTTGCTGATGACTGCCTCTTCCAGGCCATTCTGCCACTAGTTTCATTGATTGACTAACCTCCATAGACCCTCAGTCTAGCAAGGAGACCACAATGATGCTTTGGGTGTCCAGGTATCCGTTTCAACTCAGACACTACATCGAGTAGCCCTCCAGACATCTGGGGATTCCTTTCTCTTCCGTGTATGGTCACCCAAGTACATGGCCTTGGGTCCGCCTAGGGAAAGATTGGGGGAATCATTACAGTCTTTTCTTGCCAGTGCTGCGGAGTTCTTCCTTAGAGACCCAGCCGCCTCTTCAGTCCCTGTGTTCCAGGTCGGAAAACTGGCTTAGGTCCAAACAACTGAGCAAGGGACTGTCAGTTTGTTTGAGGGCTCTGGGCCTCCTACGTCTCCACTCGTGCCTCTTGCTGGCTGGAGACGTTAAGCGGCACCTGCGTAGGTTATCCATTTATTCTGCCCCGGGAGATGCTGTGCTCTGCGGACCACAGCTCCCTGTGGGCGGGGCCCGGTTGGCTGCATGACTGACTCTGCAGGTCATTGTGGTAATTGTGACCTCCTGGCATCTGGAAGCCGAAGGCCACCGCCTGGCCTCTATGACTGGGGGCGGAGGGGCTTCATTGCCATGGGTAGCAGTGAGCCCAGCTCTGTGACCAGCTCTCCTGTTTAGTGATGTTGGTGCCTCTCCCCTGAGCATTCCTGACGCTCGTGGCGAATCACGTGTTCTCTGGGCCCGCCCATCATACCTACCCACCCCGCAACCCCGGTGGCTCTTCCGGTCTCAGATGATACAGTGTGCCCACTCTCCTCAGGCTTTTATGTTTTCACTGCCATCTTCCAGGGCAACTTGGCCATTTCCATTGCAACCATTGACACTGGCTGCCACTTTCTCCAGGCTTCTAAAAGCCACCCTTGAGTTTGCCTCATCACCTGGGGTCCTT
Organism: Papio anubis; assembly: GCF_008728515.1. Classification (NCBI taxonomy): domain Eukaryota; kingdom Metazoa; phylum Chordata; class Mammalia; order Primates; family Cercopithecidae; genus Papio; species Papio anubis. The sequence continues at coordinate 191,466,755 of NC_044977.1, read as the reverse complement.
GCCAGGGGGTTAAACTCGCATCCTGAGAAAGCGCCCCAAGGGAACTCTTGCTAGGCCCAGGCTCCTTGATTAAGCCCCCAGGGAGGAAGCAGCCAGCTGCGTGTGTTGAGGAAGCCACGGCTGCTCACTAACCTCCCACCTTGCATGTACTCTGCCTCCTTTCACTTCCTTTGTCCTTTACTCTTGCTTTCCTGGAACTCGCCCCGCTGCCCAGAAACACACAAGCTTTGCCTCAGGCTCTGTTTTCTAGGGAAATTGGGCCAAGGCAGGGGTGTTCATGATTCCACATGTCGTAAGGAGAGGGGAGGCTCTTTCTGGCCCTGGAACTGGGGGTGTGCTCATAGTAAGTCCATCTAGCTAGGGATGAAAACAGAAAACCCAACGTCTATGGAAAAATACAAGGATGTGGAAGCATCACATAAAGACTAAATCAATACAAGTTCAAAATATAATCCCTCCCGAAATGACACAGCATGTTTTCACTGGAAGCAGCTGGGGGCTGGTGCTGGGCTGCCGCATCCCCAGGCAGCAGAGGGCAAGGAAGGAGAAGGGCAAGAGCTCGTCCCACGGGTGTCCTTAGCTCACAACCTGTCCTTCATTTCTGCGTCTCTCGTGTCCATAATACTGCAGATCCTGCCATAGGAGGGGCGAGGGGAAGAGGAATTGGGCTCAGAACTGTTAGAAAGACTTGGTTTGGAAGAGCTGTGTCTCAGCACAGAGCGGGGAGTGCTTATTAGGCAGAAGTTGGTGACCACCATACCAGCTGCCTCAAGATTTCAAAACCACAGGCCAGGCACGGTGGCTCACGCCTGTAATCCCAGCACTTTGAGAGGCCAAGGTGGGTGGATGACCTGAGGTCAGGAGTTTGAGATCAGCCTGGCCAACATGGTGAAACCCTGTCTCCACTAAAAATACAAAAATTAGCCAGGAAATGGTGGCGGGCACCTGTAATCCCAGCTACTCAGGGAGGCTGAGACAGGAGACCGCTTGAACCCAGGAGGGTAGAGGTTGCATGGAGCCAAGATGGTTTTTCACTGCACTCCAGCCTGGCGGCAGAGAGACTCCCCGTCCAAAAAATCATGGTGCTGGAGGATGCACCTGATTGGGAAGCACTTGCTATTACCCTGAGAATGACCCTATGGCTAAAAAGAATGTGTGTTTGGAGTTCTGAGCTAAGGAATCAGGAAGTGGGGCCAATCTGAGACTCATTCCTTATCTGTGAGGGGCATCTGAACCCCCGGCCCACCTGTGGAATGTGGGCCATAGCTAGAGACAAGATCACACCATATCCAGTAGGAGAGAGAAAGGTCGATCTTATGTCATAGGTTAGCAAACTTTAAAACAGCTGTGTAGAAGGGCCCTGGTGACATCCGTTTGAAAGGGGTCACTGCATTTGTCCAGTAAAACATTTAAAGTCTGTTCTGTCGTTGAGACTGATTTTCTTTCCTTACTACCATGAAGCATTGTCTTATTCAGAGGCTCATTTATTCATCATGCAGAAACAAATGACCAGGGAATTCAAAGCCAAGTGATAGGTCTAGCTATATATCTCAGTATTGAATAATAAAACCAATGATTTCTTCAGGGATTCCAAATCAGTGTTTGACAAAGATATAGGACCCAAGGGGAAATAAGGGATCTGGAGCAAAAGAAGTTCAGATTAAATTTTCACTTAGCATAAGATGCCCCTGACTCTATACATGGTCCTCAAAGGTCAAGAGAGTAAAGAAAACACAAACTAGGACAAACGAGAAGGGGCCTGTCCCCTAATGCCAGGTTATCCAGAGAGAAGGCAGGAAAACAGCAGTTGCTGGAGAAACTGAATGCTGGAATGGTGGTTCTCAGCCCTGGCTGCAGGTTAGAAGCACCAGGGAGCATTTTAAAAATGCTAATCCAGGCCGGGCGCTGTGGCTCACACCTGTAATCCAGCACTTTGGGAGGCCGAGGCGGGCGGATCATGAGGTCAGGAGTTCGAGACCATCCTGGCTAACATGGTGACACCCTGTCTCTACTAAAAATACAAACAATTAGCCGGGTGTGGTGGCGGGCACCTGTAATCCCAGCTACTCGGGAGGCTGAAGTGGGGGTATCACTTGAACCTGGAGGGGGAGGTTGCAGTTTGCTGAGATCCCGCCATTGTACTCCAGCCTGGCAACAGAGCGAGACTCCATCTCAAAAAAAAAAAAAAATGCTAATGCTTGGGTCCCACTCGCAGAGATTCTGATTTAATGGGTCCAGGGTTTGGCCTGGTTGTCAGAAATCTTACACCTCCCCAGGTGATGGTAAAGTGCAGCTCAAGCACCGTTTTGGAGGGAGACCACTTCTGTCCCTGAGCTCCCTTGTCTCCGTCTGTCACTCTCTCTCCTGTTCTCCCTCGCTGTGGGCCGCAGCAGCTCGCTCCAGGGCTCAGACGCACGACTGACCCGTTTGGGGAGTGAAGTGAGCTCTTCCCGCTGTGCCCTCCTGTTCACCGGCGCGGGAACTCGGGCTTCCACTTCCTCCCCGTGATGTGAGTAGAACGAATTCCAACTCTCCTAGCAGCAAGTTGCGTACAAAACAAAGCTTGAGGGAGAGCACTTTGAGTAGTCCCGAAAGCTCCCTCAGGGAAGACAGACAGGAGCAGAAGAGGGCAGTGTGAGGGGCACACGGCCAGAATTCCATTCACGTCCTTTCGATTGGATCTAGCCAAAGAAAAGCCCTCACAGGGGAGGATCAACGGTTCGTTTCCCCGTTGACAAGTCTGTGTCCACAACACTGGTCTGTTGCAGTGGTAGGGTGAGCAAGTAAAACTGGTAAAAGTTTTTCAAAATTCTTTGAAAAGTGAATCAATATTCTATCAGGCTCAGACAAACTATTTCTGCTGAGACCCATCTGGAAATGTGAAAAGCTCTTGGTAGAAGGAAATCACAGTTGATCTGAATAATTTCTACAGAATTCTACATTCTGGACTTCCTGGAGACCTAATTGTCCTTAAAAAAAGAAATGGGATTTTTAAAGTGTATTCGAATGGAAAATCAGTCGCAGACATCAGAGGCAGAAAAGATAGCTGCTTTTTCTTTAAAACAAAAGTAAATTGGGCCATCAGATTGCAATGGTAAAGTGCTTTTGAACCTGCCACATATGAAATGCTTGGTAAAGGCAGTTTTTGTTATCCAGAAGTGGTATTGGCTAGGCAAACCATTAAACAAAAGTCACGCTACTTCACTTTTTAAGGAAGTCTAGGTGCAAACGGCCACAGGTAAAAAAGCAGTGGGGTATCAGGAGTTTAGAAAGGACAGCCTGGCAGGGGCAGGGGCTGGCGTGAGGGGATGGGCAGCAACAGGGAGAAGCACCAGGAGTTTGCTTCTCTTCTCTCTTTGAAGCCAGGCAGGACCCTAAGAACAGCCCAGAACAGGGGTTCTCAAACCTCCGTGTGCAACAGAATCACTCCCAGTTTCAGATTCAGTGGGTCTGGGGTGGGACCTGTGGGTCTGGGGTGGGACCTGAGAATTTGCACATGTAAAAAGTTTTTGGGTGGTGCTGACGCTGCTGGTCTAGGAACACTTTCAGACCCACTGGCCAGGAGAAAGAGAAGCAGAAAAGAAGGTTGTGCGATAATGCTGGAAAATCCACTGCAGGAAAGAGGCCCACAGGCTGTGTGAAACCAGACTGGAAACAGCCTCTTCTTTTCTTTTCTTCCTTTTCTTTCATTCATCTTTCTTTCTTTTTTTTTTTTTTTTGCATTTTCTTAACTTGCAAATATATATATACTTTATTCTTTTCAACCAAGCAAACACCACAAGATTTCATTTTGCTAAAATATGTTAATAACATTTTTTATTTTATTTTGAGAAGGAGTTTTGGTCTTCTTACCTGGGCTGGAGTGAAATGGTGCGATCTCAGCTCACTGCAACTTCTGCCTCCCAGGTTCAAGGGATTCTCCTGCCTCAGCCTCCCAAGTAGCTGGGATTACAGGCATGCAGCACCACGCCCAGCTGATTTTTTGTATTTTTAGTAGAGATGGCGTTTCACCATGTTGGCCAGGCTGGTCTCAAACTCCTGACCTCAGGTGATCCGCCTGCCTTGGCCTCCCAATGTGCTGGGATTACAGACGTGAGCCACCATGCCTGGCGTTAATAACTTTGTAAAATGACAACGACTGAAAACCACTTCTAGCCTCTGCGTCGGGGCCACCATGCCCACTGCGGTTCAAAACTCAGGCCTCTGAATTGTTTTTCTGTATCCTCTTCCCATGCCACACTGGCGGCCTGAGAGAGTTTCAGTGTCTTGGCGAACAGCGATTTGAAGCGGTATCAGCGTTTGGAACGAAACAGGAGTCTTAAGGCCAGTCGGTTTTACCACTGATTAACCATGTCGCTCCTCTCTCTCTGAACCTTGGCTTTCTCATCACTGAAAGAAGAGGTTTGGACAAGATGGTAAGCACGCAAATGATAATGTTTTGATGTTTATAGTTTATTTGGCACTTGAGCATATACGATATCAGTTAACCCCTGTGAAATAATTTTTATTCCCTCCCCGCTTTTCACAGAGAAAGAGAATTGGAAAAGCACAGTCATTTTTGAGCACCAAGATAAAGAAGATGGCCACATTAAAACTTCCGCAAAAACCCCACGGAGGACCTAGTCCCTTATGTTACTTAATGTTCCTCATATAACAATTTACGTGAAAAAATCCTCCTAAAAGTGCCTGATAAATATGTCCCTCCAGAAGATGTAATATGCGTCATTTCATAAAAGGCAGAATAAACTTTCTGACACCTCATGTTTTTCTTTTGTTTAACTGCCAGGAAGCTTGGAGCTAATTACGCCAAGATTATAATAACCACTTAAATCTCAAATTTCTGGCATTATCTCTCGTATCCTCTAAATCCTAATGCCTAAGTTGTCTTATGGAGACCATCTGTGAATAGGGGGATTGTGTAATTTATCATTGAAACGGGAGTCTTTTCAGAGAGAGCACACTATTAATAGATATGCCAGGTGACAGATACAAGCCAGGACTGTCCCAGGCAAACCGAGATAGGTGGGTACCCTACCTGTAATTGGAAACAGGTTTGCCAAAAATTATATACAAATAGCGGTCCTTTAGACCTTGTTGGTGCAGCATTTTGGGGTCTCATTAAACTCAGCAGAATCACACAGAGTAGAGACAGATGATAAGCCACAGGAAACAATAACAACAAAAGTTCTGAATGTATTTGTGGGTCTGGGAAGGGAACGGGTGAGCCCTCCTCCCGTTATGCAGCCCTATCCCACTTTATTTCCCAAAGCTTGTGCCTCCTCAGTACTATGGACATCGTGTCCCGTGGCCAGTCACAGCTCGGAGTCTTGCTCTCTCTCCCAGGCCAGAGGGCAGTAGCATGATCTCGGCTCACTGCAACCTCCACCTCCCAGGTTCAAGCAATTCTCGTGCCTCAGCCTCCTGAGCAGCTGGGACTACAGGTGGGAGCTACCACACCCAGCTAATTTTTGTATATTTAGTAGAGATGGGATTTCACCATGTGGGCCAGGCTGGTCTTGAACGCGTGACCTCGTGATCCACCCGCCTTGGCCTCCCAAAGTGCTGGGATTACAGGCGTGAGCCACCGGGCCTGGCCAGCTCTCCAATTCTTTATAGGAGGGACTTAGGCTGGGCAAATCTGTTTAGAAGGGAAGGGCAGGGGGACTTTCACCCAGAATTGTAAGGCACTTTACTGAAGACTGGAACAAATGTGATTGTCCATCTCAAAAAAATGGGGTGGTGTTGATGAAGATGATGAGACCCTGAAAAGTCACAGTCACCACGCAGTCGGCTCTCTCACAGAGCATGCCATCCAGCGTTTGCCTGCTCAGATCCTGCTGAGCTTTTCCCCATGCAGAGGACAGTACCGACCTCCCCACCTTTTCCCCTGGCACAGCCAGTTTAGCTGCTCGCACCCTCACTCCTCTGCAGACAGGCCCAGCAGGGCTGAGGCAGGAAGAAGCCGCTGTGCCGCTCCTAAGAACCAACACTAGAGGTCGCCCTTCTCCAGCATCAGACAAGATTCCACCGAAGAGCGCGCTCCCTCCCGCTTCTGCTAAAAACGCCCTGTGCCGGGCGGGCCCCCCGGCCCTCATCACAGGTGACAGCTCCGGGCGGACCTCGCAACAGGTGGGAAGGCGCTGCTCTAGGCAGAGGAGGAGGCTGAGCCCACCCAGCCCCAGCGGAAGCCCAAGGTTGCTGAGGGGAAGCTGAGCTGGGCTGGAGGCAGGGACGGGCCCATCCTCAGAGGCGTTTCTCCTGCCCAGCCGTCCCTGGTCGAGAGAACGTGTGCTCCAGGGGAAGCCAAGCGCCTTGGGATCCGAGGAGCTGCTGGCAGCTGGGCTGGGAAATACCGAATCGTTTCCACGAGCGATGGACTTCTGGGAGCCACAGAAGCCTGTGCAGCCTGCAGAGTGCGTGACTAATGTGTGTGTAAATTGTGAGGGGTTATGCATGCAGAGGCACGCACATTCATCCGTAATTGGCCTCTCATTCTCTGCAAATAGAGACCCTGTCTAAGGAAGGCTGGGTGGCCCGTAAGAGCCATCGTAGCGGGGGCTGCCTGGCTTGTCTGTGGTTCTCGCTCCCTTGTGTTCCTGGGCAAGCTTTTCTCACCAAGCCCTGGCTGTCTGTGTAAAAAGGGAGGGAGCTTCCAGTAGCAATTCTACACTTTTTTTTTTTGAGAGGGAGTCTTGCTCTATGACCCAGGCTGGAGTGCAATGGCGCGATCTCGGCTCACTGCAAGCTCCGCCTCCCAGGTTCAAGTGATTCTCCTGCCTCAGCTTCCCAAGTAGCTGGGATTACAGGCATGCACCACCACACTGGCTAATTTTTGTATTTTTAGTAGAGACGGGGTTTCACTATGTTGCCCAGGATGGTCATGAACTCCTGACCTCAGGTGATCTGCCTGCCTCAGCCTTCCAAAGGGTTGGGATTACAGGTGTGAACCACCACGCCCGGTTGATAAATCCTTTTTATTATTATTATTATTTTTTTTTTGGTGAGACAGTCTCACTCTGTCGCCCAGGCTGGAGTGCAGTGGTGCAATCTCAGCTCACTGCAAGCTCCGCCTCCCGGGTTCACATCATTCTCTTGCCTCAGCCTCCCGAGTAGCTGGGACTACAGGGGCCCACCACCATGCCCGGCTAATTTTTTGTATTTTTTTAGTAGAAACAGGGTTTCACCGTGTTAGCCAGGGTGGTCTCAATCTCCTGACCTCAGGTGATCCACCTGCCTCGGCCTCCCAAAGTGCTGGGATTACAGGCGTGAGCCACCATGCCCCGCCCAATTCAACACTCCTTAGTTTTCTAGTCATAACCTATTTTCACCTGGAAACCAGAAAGGCTGGTTCTATGTGCAGATGGCAATGCTGAGGTTTAGAGGTAAAATACCCACCTGAAGTGAATAGAGGCTGGACTACCCAGGATGGCTCACCTGGAGACAGCGCTCCCACACTGCACCTGGCAAACTGTTTTGTGCAGGAGCAATACTTGCCTTCCTAAGCAAAAAATGCAGGGTTGAAAAGAAAACTGTCTGAGCTGAAAAGTTTTGTTGTTGTTGTTCTGAGACAGGGTTTTCCTCTGTTGCCCAGGCTGGAGTACAGTGATGTGATCTTGGCTCACTGCAGCCTCTGCCTCCCAGGAGTAGCTGGGACCACAGGCGTGTGCCACAGCTGATTTTTGTATTTTTGTAGGATGTGGTTTTGCCATGTTGCCCAGGCTGGTCTCGAACTCCTGAGCTCAAGCAATCTGCCAGCCTTGGCCTCCCAAAGTGCTGGGGTTACAGGTGTGAGCCGCCATGCCCCACTTGAAAAGTTTTAATGAGGCAAGGGTGTCAAAACAAACAAACAAAAACAACCAGGAGAAGTGAGCATTGCCTCTCAGCCCCACGTGCGATCCCTCAGACGCCGAGGCTGGTTGCACCATCACCTGCCATGAGCCCTCCGACCCTGGCCTGTGGAGTGGAGAAAAGATGCCAACTGCTCCCCTCTACAGCACCTTGCACTTTTCTTCCTCCAGGCCCGGTGGCGGGCCTCAGCCAGCTGGTTACACACGAGTACGTGATATGTCCAAAAATTAGCCAGGCTTGGTGGCATGCACCTGTATTCCCAGCTACTCGGGAGGCTGAGGTGGGAGGACCACTTGAGCCTGGGAAGTTAAGGCTGCAGTGGGCTGTGACTGCACCACGGTAGTCCAGCCTGGGTGACAGAGTGAGATCATGTCTCAAAACAAACAAACAAAAATGAAATAAAACAACAACATCTATTTGCTATCTCACAGTTTCTGTGGGTCAGGAGTGAATACACAGCTTAGCTGGGTCTCGCAAAACTGCAGTCAGGGTGTTGGCTGGAGCTCGGTCTCATCTGAGTCTCTACTGGGGAGGAATTCACTTCCAAGCTCACTCACAGTGGCAGAGTCCATTTCCTTGTGGCTACATAGCTGAGGGCCTCCATGTCTTGCTGGCTGCTGGCTGCTGGCTGCAGGCTGCCCTCAGCTCCTAGAGCCTATCTCTTTCCTTGCCAAGTGGGGTTTCCCAACATGGCCCCTGGATTCCTAAAAGCCAGTGAGGGAGACAGAGAGACCCCAGCAAGATGGGCACTGCAATTTTGTGTAATGTAATAATGTAATCATGCACATTCTGTCACCTTCGCCATATTCTATTGATTAGAAGCAAGTCACAGGCCCTACCTACACTCAGCAGAAGGGATCACACAAAGGCATGGACTCCAGGAGGCAGGATCATAGGAACCACCTTAAGAAGAAGTCTGTGACAGGAGGTGACAACTGGAGGTGATGCTTCTCCTTTGAACACCCACATCCCTTGGTCTTATGCACACATCAACCTCTGCATCATATTACAGTTATTTATCCATGTATCTGCCTCCCTCACAAGACTGAGGGCAAGAACTGTTCTGGCTCGTCTGTAGAGTAGGTTCCTAGCATAGAGTTTGGCGTATAGTAAGTCATTCATTTGGGATGAAGGGGTCAAAGGGTGGCTTGAAGGATGGATGTCTCAAAGGATGGATAGCTGGATGGATGAATAATGAATGGATTTATGGAAGGATAGACGGAAGACAGAAAAGGAGAAAAATGTGGTAGTAAAACAAGGCTGCAGGCAAAAACACCTGGAATGAAGGACTGTGGCCCTCACCTAACAGGGGCCACTGATGTGAAGAGAGAAGGTATCAGCAAGAAGTTATAGCCTGCTCATAGTGCCAGCCCTCGTTCCTGGAACTGCGACTTGGAGCCTTTCCATTAGGGCAGCCAAGAGACCGGGGCAGGACATCTCCTTTTCTCCCTTTCTCAGATCTTCCGTTTTCTCCTCAAGAAATGGGAGTGGAAAAAGTCATGAGGGATTTCTAAATAAGCGTCCAATGTATGAAGACACCAATGAGATCCTGCAGGCTTCGTTTCTTGGGCAGATATGGAGGTAATTTCCTAAGAAAAAAGCTGAAGGAAGAAAGCATTCCTTTGTAATCTTCTCCAAAGTTCTAGGCAAAGCTTTCTGATAACAAATACTTTCTAAAGGCTTCATGCAATAAACATTGAGCTTTGAACTAAGCCTGCCTGGGCTCCTGCTGTGGTGCACACTGGTGAATACAGGTTGTTCCAGGTCTTGGCCACTGAGTGCAAGATGGAAGCCACATCACAGGTACATCCTAGCGCTGGAGGTAGGACCTCAGGTTGTCATTTCTCCAATGGGAAGGCTACACCGGGCTGACTTTACTGATGACTCTTAGAGTGTTTTCCATTCAGTAATGTTGCACAAGAGTGAACATTCTGACTTGCTTTCTGACCAAGAGCTTTAGATGAGGCGACTTTGGAGTAAGCCTTTACATATGCATACATTTTTCCTCCTTTTACTTGAATTTCCATGACTTCTTTTGCTCAGATGATCCATGACAGGCAATTTGCTTTATGTCAGGGGAAGGCCATTAACAGTCAAGGTGAGCGAACTGTGACAAAGTCACACTGGAGGCTGTTTAGGTCTTTGCTGACTTGGCCATACTGTAAGACCAAGGAAGGCCATTGTCGAAGGTGATAACTGGGCCTTTTGCATGTGTCTGTGTTTGTAAAGACCTTTGTAACAGACATCTGTGAAATGTTTGGTACTTAGTCCCTACGGGGTAAATGAACCACAAAAACTCTGAGCATGCCGACCCACGAAGGGAATGTCAGGTTCCAGGACCAGTCACTAACTTGCAAATAACAATTGTAGCCTGGATTTCTCTTCCTGTGTTTTCTTCAGAACTTTTCAATCAGCATGTGGGCATCTAGCTAAAGGAGCTTAAAGTGAACCTGGAGAAGTTGATGAATAACACTGGGATCTTATTTGCTGAAATCTCCCTGAGAGCAAAACAGTAAGGACAACTTGGACTTCCAAAACACAATGGTCATCCCTGTCTTGAAAACAATGTCCTCATTTGAGAAGCCAGTTATTTTAATCTGTTCCTCACCCCACTGGCTTGTCTCTGAGCTTTTCGTTTGGGTTCTTCCTCTAACGTGTAGAATTCCAAGCGTGAGGAACACATCTCCTCTGGATCCCCGACCAATGATTGGGCCTGGAACCATCACGAGAGCCCTGAGAAGACCCACTGTTCCTTGCTTGGGTCTGTGTCCTGAGTGCCCATGTCAGCTCCCAACCTTTAACAGTGCTAAGAGCCGACCTCGTGCAGCTGGAAGCTTTCGTGAAAAGCATTCACAGGATTCCCTGCTGGATGCACGGCGCGTGGACTGGCACAATGAAGGGACACAAAAGCAATGAAGTGATGGTCCTTGCAGTCTAATGACAAATGTGAATTATTCCAGGGCCACCAGGAACCCCTGACTAAGGAACTGGCCCTATCTAGGGAGCAGTTTCAAAACACGTTCTCAGGTAATACCTGGTGCTCACAGCCAGTCGGAGTGGATTCATCCTGGGTTCCAGGGCAATACCAGAGAAAACACAGAGCCATTGCCTCGCTCACTTCCCCCAGGATGGGCTAGACTAGTAGGTCTTCTGTGTAGGAAAAAGACTACACCACACACGTACAAACCCTCGCATGCACACTCCCACACACCTGAGTTGTTTGTGCTGAGCACCTCCGGCATACTCTCTCAGGGTCCATCCTGTATCCCATGCCTTTACCCTACTCCTATCATTTTTTGGTTTTGGTTTTTTTTTTTAAGATAGAGTCTTGCCCTGTCACCCAGGCTGGAGTGCAGTGGCGTGAGCTCAGCTCACTGCAACCTCTGCCTCCCGTGTTCAAGCAATTCTCCTCAGCCTCCCGAGTAGCTGAGATTACAGGCGCCCACCACCATGCCTAGCTAATTTTTGTATTATTAGTAGAGAAGGGGTTTCACTATGTTGGCCAGGCTGGTCTCGAACTTCTGACCTCAGGTGATCCACCTGCCTTGGCCTCCCTAAGTGCTGGGATTACAGGCATGAGCACTACGCCCAGGTAAGGATGCTCACTTTCACCACTGTTATTCAACATAGTACTGGAAGTCCTACCCAGAGCAATCAGACAAGAGAAGGAAGTAAACAGAGTCCAAGTTAGAAAGGAAGAAGTCAAATTATCTTTGTCTGCAGATTATATGATCTTATATTTGGAAAAAGCTGAAGATTCCACCAAAAAAGTATTAGAACTGGTAAACAAATTCAGCAAAGTTGCAAGATACAAAATCAACATACAAAAATCTCTAGCATTTCTATGTGCCAACAGCAAACAATCTGAAAAAGAAAATTTAAAAAGTCATCCCATTTACAATAGCTACCCAGGATTCTATTTACTGTTTTAATACCTAGGATCTTATTTAATCTTTTATTACTTTGGTTAAGTTTATTAACCATTTATTTAATTAATTATTAGTTAACTAATTATATAGATCTTTCATTTCTTTGGTTAAGTTTATTAACCAAAATGTATATACATTTTATCAACCAAAGAAATGAAAGATCTCTATAATTAAAACTGTAAAACATTGATGAAAAAAGTTGAAGACCCCACACACACATACACACACACAAATGGCAAGATATTCCATGTTCATGAAGGAATCAATATTGTTAAAATGCCCATACTACCCAAAGAAATCTGACGATCCAATGCAATCCCTAACAAATACCAATGACATTCTTCACAGAAATAGGAAAAAAAAAAAAAAAAAAATTTATGTGGAACCACAAAAGACCAAGCATAGCCAAAACTAACCTAAGCAAAAAGAATGAAACTTGAGGAACCACATTAGCTGACTTCAAACTATACTACAGAGCTATAGTAATCAAAACAGCATGACATTGGCATAAAAACAGACACATACACCAATGGGACGGAATAGAGAACATAGACATAAATCCATACATGTAAAATGAATTCATTTTCTACAAAAGTGTCAAACACATACACTGAGGAAAGGACAGTCTCTTTAATAAATGGAACTGGGACAACTGGATATCCATATGCAGAAGAATAAAGCTAGAGCCCTATCTCTGACCATATAAAAAAACCAAAATGGATTAAAGACTTAGATCTCACTTTGGGAGGCTGAGGCAGGTGGATCACTTGAGGTCAGGAGTTCAAGAGCAGCCTGCCCACCATGGTGAAACCCCATCCCTACTAAAAATACTAAAATTAGCTGAGCATGGTGGGGCACCCCATAATCCCATAATCCCAGCTACTTGGGAAGCTGAGGCAGAAGAATTGCTTGAATCCGGGAGGCAGAGGTAGCAGTGAGCTGAGATCATGCCATCACACTCCAGCCTGGGCAACAGAATGAGATTCCATCTCAAAAAAAAAAAAAAAAAAAGACTTAAATCTAAGATCTCAAACTATGAAACTACTAAAACGAGACATGGGGGATTTCTCCAGGACATTGGACTGGGCAATTATTTCTTGAGTAATATGCCACAAGCACAGGCAACCAAAGTAAAAATGGACCAATGGAATCACATCAAGTTTAAAAAGCTTCTTCATGGCAAAAGAAACAATCAACAAAGTGAAGAGACAGCCCACAGAATGGGAGAAAATATCTGCAAACTACCCATCTGATAAGGGATTAATAACCAGAATATACAAGGAGCTCAAATAACTTGACAGAAAAAATTATAATAATCCAATTTAAAAATGGGCAAAAGATTCGAATAGACATTTCTCAAAAGAAGATATAAAATGACAAGCATACATATCAAAAGGTGCACATCATTGATCATCAGAGAAATGCAAATCAAAACTGCAAGGAGATACCATCTCACCCCGGTTAAAATGGCTTACATCCAAAAATAGGCAATAACAAACACTGGCAAGGATGTGGAGAAAAGGAAATCCTCATACACTGTTGGTGGGAATATAAATGAGCACAACCACTATGCATAACAGTTTCTTCAAAAAAGCTAAACTACCATATGATCCAGCAATCCCACTGCTAGGTATATGCCCAGAAGAAAGGAAATCAGTATGTCAAAGGGATATCTGCACTCCCATGTTTGTTGTAGCTCTGTTCACAATAGCCAGGATTTGGAAGCAATCTAAATGTCCACCAACAGATGAATGGATACAGAAAATATGGTACATATACACAATGAAGTACTATTCAGCCATTAAAAAGAATGAGTCATTTGCAACAACATGGATGAAACTGGTGGATACTATGTTATGTGAAATAAGCCAGGCACAGAAAGACAAGCTTCACATGTACTCATTTATTCGTGGGATCTAAAACTCAAAACAATTGAGTCCATGGAGATAGAGTAGAATGATGGTTACCAGAGTATGGGAAGGGTAATTGGGGGCGTGGAAAATGAGGGATGGTTAATGGGTACAAAAATATAGGTAGATAGAATGAGTAAGATCTAATATTTGATAGGACAACGGAGTGACTACAGTAAATTTATTATACATTTAAAAATAACTAAAAGAGTATAACTGGGTTGTTTGTAACACAAAGAAAGCATCAATGCTTGAGCTGATAGATACCCCATTTATATGATTATAAATACATTGTATGTCTGACATGATTATAATGCATTGTATGTCTCTATCAAAATATTTATGTACCCCATTAATATATAAATCTACTAGGTACCCATAAAAATGAAAAATAGGCTGGGCACAGTGGCTCACGCCTGTAATCCCAGCACTTTGAGAGGCTGAGGTCAGCAGATCACCTGAGGTCAGGAGTTCAAGACCAGCCTGGCCAACATGGTGAAACCCCGTCTCTACTAAAAATACAAAAATTAGCCAGGTGTGGTGGCACATGCCTGTAATCCTAGCTACTCAGGAGGCTGAGGCAAGAGAATTGCTTGAACCTGGGAGGTGGAGGTTGCAGTGAGCCGAGATTGTGCACCACTGTTCTCTAACCAGCTGCAGAGCAAGACTCTGTCCTCGGAAAAACAAAAATAAAATCAGTACCAAAAGTTGGTCGGTGTGGCATCTCCTCAAGCCTGTAACTCCGGCATCTTAGAGGCCGAGACGGGTGATCATGAGGCCGGGAGATCGAGACCATCCTGGCTAACATGGTGGTGAAACCCCGCTTCTACTAAAGTACAAAAACACCAGCCAGGCACAGTATGGCACCTGTAGTCCCAGCTACTGAGGCTGAGGCAGGAGAATGGTGTAAACTCAGGAGGTGGAGCTTGCAGTGAGCTGAGATCCGCCACTGTACCTCCAGACCGGGCTTTGACAGAGCAAGACCGCCCCGCTGCACCGTGCTGCCATCCAGGCTGCACCCCGAGGCAGCTTTAGAAGGCCACCCGGTCGGGCTGCGGCCTGCCTGCAATCCCAGCACCCCTGGGAGGCCCCAGACGGGCCGATCATGAGGTCAGGAGATCGAGACCATCCTGGCCACACGGGTGAAACCCCGCCCCCAATGCAATACAAAAACTAGCCGGGCTAAGCATGGCGCCCGTAGTCCCAGCTACTCGAGGCTGAGGCAGGGAGAATGGCTGAACCCAAGAGGAGGAGCTTGCAGTGAGCTGAGATCCGGCCACTGCACTCCAGCCTGGGCTTACAGAGCAAGACTGGCTCTCAAAAAAAAAAAAAAAAAAAAAAAAAAAAAAAAAAAAAAAAAAAAAAGAAGGCTAAATTCCTATAACTTAAGTCTTGGGAGGTCTCAAGGCTCAGCCAGCTCAAATTTTACATTTCTCCAATAGAAGTTCTCTTATGAATTCTGAAGAAATTGCAGCATTTCTTTTGCTTTTAAATCTATCTACATCTCCATAATTTTAGGAATACCCACTGGAGTTTCTACCAATGTAGTGATTAATTCTGGTAAATTCAATGTAATACAATTTAATTTAATACAATCCAGGGAAGTGAGGTGGATGGGGAAAGGGGAGAAGTTCATCAAAGAGTACAAAGTTTCAGTTAGACAGGAAAAATAAGCTTTAGTGATTTATTGCACAAAATAATGACTGTATTAAATGATAATGCATTATATATTTTATTTTGTTTTGTTATTTATTATTTTTTGAGACAGAGTTTCACAATGTTGTCTAAGCTGGTATCAAACACCTAGACTGAAGCGATCCTCTGGCCCCATTCTCCCGAGTAGCTGGGACTACAGGCATGTGCCACCATACCACACCATTTGCATATTTTTAAAGTGCTTGTGTATGATGCTTACTATCTGGCTGATGGAATCATTCATACCCCAAACCTCAGCATCATGCAATATACCCATATAGCAAGTCTGCAATATACCCCCTGAATCTAAAATAAAAGTTAAAAATATTTTTAAAAAATAATACAATAAACAAATAAATAAATAAAATTGCTAAAAGAGTGGTGCATGCCTGTAATTCCAGCTACTCAGGAGGCTGAGGCAAGAGGATCACTTGAACCCAGCAGGTTGTGGTGAGCCAAGATCGTGCCATTGCACTCCAGCCTGGGCAACAGAGTGAGACGCCATCTAAAAAAAAAAAAAAAAAGAAAAAAGAAAAGAAAAAGAAAAGCATAGATTTTAAATGTTCTCATAACAACAAAAAATGATAAGTATGTAAGATTCTTAACCACAGTTGATGTACCTTACAGAAAGAGCTTCTCTTTCATGATGTGTAACTGCCCCACGGGTTCTTCCTGCCCACTGCACAAACAAAATCAGTTCATGGAGACCATGGCATTGCAGTAAAGAAAGAGGTTAATTGACGTGATGCCAGCCACACCATGTGGGAGGCAGAGTTATTACTCAAATCAAACTCATCTAAGGCTTGGGGGTTAGGGATTTTTCAAAGGTAATTTGTTAGGTAGCGGGCTAGGGTATGGGGAGTGCTCATTGGTTGGGTCAGAGATGAAATCATAGGGCATCGAAGCTGTCCTCTTTCTCTGAGTAGCTTCTGGGTGGGGACACAGAAGCCATTGGCTGGTCCCGGTGGAGCCATCAGTCATCAGACATGCAAAATTCTGAGAAGATATCTCAGAAGGCCAATCCTAGGTTCTACAAAAGTAACATTACCAGCAGGGGTAACTGAGGAAGTTGCATATCTTGTGGCTTCTGGAATAATGCCTCACAATTGTTTATGTCTACACCTTAGCAGAATTTAGGCTCCTTTCCTCCTCCTAGCCTGGTGGTCTCTCATTAGTATTACAAGGGTGGTTGAGTTTGCTTCGTTTAAACTATAAACTAAATGACTCCCACATGTAGCTTGGCTTAAACCCAGGAATAATTAAAAGCAGCTTGAAGGCTAAGGGCAAGAGGGAGGTTGGCTAGATCAGATCTCTTTCGCTGCCATTATTTTCTCACTGTGATAATTTTTGCAAAGGCGGTTTCAGATGCAATTGGATTTTTGGATACTGTGAACCTTGAATATCTGAGACTGGTCTCAGTTAATTTAGAAAGTTTATTTTGCCAAGGTTGAGGCTGCATGCCTGTGGCATAGCATAGCCTCAGGAGGTTCTGATGACAGGTGCCCAAGGTGGTCAGGGCACAGCTTAGTTTTATACATTTTAGGGAGACATGAGACATCAATCAACATATGTAAGATGAACATTGTTTCAGTCCGGAAAAGCAGGACAACTCAAGCAGAGAGGGAGCTTCCAGGTCACAGGTAGGTGAGAGTCAAACTGTTGCATTCTTTTGAGTTTCTGATTAGCCTTTCCAAAGGAGGTGATTAGATATGCACTTACCTCAGTGATGACTTTGCATAGAATGGGAGGCGGTTTTGCCCTAACCCATTCCCAGCTTGACTTTTCCCTTTAGTTTAGTGATTTTGGGGGCCCCAAGATTTCTTTTCCTTTCACATTTCCCCCCTTTTCTTTTAAAAAATCTTTTGGAGAAAGCATTTTAGAAGAAAACGAGTGTCTGGTCTCAGGTTTTGTCTGGTCTCTCATGGCTAGGGTGATTTATTCCTAGGCAGGTGGGTCCTGAGTTATTAGGAAAGCTCATTTTTAGCAGGCTGAGAATCACCATGTCCTATGAAGAGAAAATAGGGGGAGGAAGGGAGAAAAACAACAAACAAAATAACGATCCTAGAAAATCGATATAGGCCACATTACTCTGAAGTCCATACATCAGTAGGCAGGTATGAAAGTAGCTTACATATGTAAATAGGTTGCTGTTATTTTCTTCTGAAGTTTATGTTGTCTAGATTCAGTTCACAGGGCTTTAAGAAAGCACAGCTTAGTTTTCAGTGATTTCAAATTAGGAAAATGGAGGAAAAAAGGAAAAGAAAAGAAAAGAAAAATTTGAAAACATTGTTTTGGAGACCTGTAGCCAGGAAAAATTAGAATTCAGTCCAAACTGTAGAAGATAATAAAAACTGAAGAACATTAGGCAAGACTAAAATCTAACAACAGGTGTATTATAGTTCTTGAAATATAATGTTTCTCTCTCTAGTTTCCCATTTTTACTAATGACAAATCATGGTAGGACCAATTTGCCTTACTATACTTGGCCAGATAATTTGTATAAAGTGCAGCAAGAATAATTATTTTTTGCATAGTCTTTTAAAATAGGCTTTGATGGGGCCGGGCACTCACGCCTGAAATCCCAGCACTTTGGGAGGCCGAGGTGGGTAGATCACCTGAGGTCAGGAGTTCGAGACCAGCTGGCCAACATGGTGAAACCCCATCTCTACTAAAAATACAAAAATTAGCTGGGCCTGGTGGCAGACACCTGTAATCCCAGCTACTTGGGAGACTGAGGCAAGAGAATCACTTGAACCTGAGAGATGGAGGTTGCAGTGAGCCAAGATTGTGCCACTGCACTCCAGCCTGGGTAACAGAGCAAGACTCCATCTCACAAAAAATAAATACATAAATAAAAAATAGGCTTTGATGGAACTTTGTTTCATAGAAGGAATCTCAGAAAAGACTTTTTTAAAGCTGAGCCCAGCCATGGGATTTGTACCATCAAATACCTATGAGTTGGATGAATTATTCTTCTCTTGAGGTCCCAAGATATTAGTAATTGGGGCCCCTGGGCATGTCAGAAAGTAAGTCTTGACTTACCATGGGTCAGGAACTCTGTACAGGGACTGCATAGACAAGGTATGAGGCCAGTTTTCCCAAGTGGCCTTTATTGGTTCCACAAGTCAAGTTTGATTCCTTACAGAAAAGCACACCATTCCAGTCAAAGCCTTGGTAAAATAACCAATTTCTCCAACTGCGTCCTGTTACAAATGAAAACAGATTCTTATTGCACTTATGCAAATAACTATATTGTCATAAGTTAAGAATACTTACAAATAGTTTCCAAATTCTAGAGAAATCAGGTAGAGAGAAACAAATATGCTCCAAATTTTGTTCATAGAAGTATGCTTCATTGTTAAAAGCTGTTAAAAGCTCAAAAGAAAAGTTTTCTTTACTCTGAAAAACAAAACAAAAGAACAGCAATGTTTTAAGCAAAAAGTCAAAAACATTGCTTCAGTCTTCTATAAGTTGAGTCCATGCACTTAATTCCTGTTCTGCTTGATGTTCATGAACATTCCAGCTCTTCACGAGTCCTGAAAGTTTCTCCTCTATTCTGATGTCACAATCTCCAAGTTATCAGAAACCTGCATTCAAGAGCACCTGTTAGAGTTTTATAGCTGATTATAAAACTACCTTCTAAAGAGGACAAAAACAAGACAGAATTGTCCATGGATGACAAAAAATTTTAGGGCAGCCATAGTCAAAGACACAATTGACAAGGAAATTTGTTACCTGTGTCGCACAAAATAATTTAACATAGCAATTATAATTATTACTGATAACATACACTAAGTCTTATCAGAATTATAGGAGTTTCCCATAATTTTTGGAACACATACCAATAACATATTTATACAGATACAACTCAAAGAAAACTAAATACCATTTCATATTTGACAATGCTTCCTATATAATTTTCATACCTAATAAGCCAGATATGTCATTTTTGGAGTTTAAGGAACCTAATATCTAACAGGATTAACTAGGTCAGTAAAAGACATAGGTTATAATTTGATTTTGGAAAGTTTGTCAAATATCAAAAGTTTAAAAACTTGATATTATAAAATAGGATCACAGGTTATTGTAAAATAAGTCATTCATTTAACCAGAGTGGTAACTCAAGAACTTCAAAAAAAGGTGAAAACCTTCATTCTTTGAGAGAGGAGACTTAATTTTCCAAACAATAAGCCCTAATAAAAACAGCATGAAGCCAATCAAATTTGACTTCCAAAATTTCATAAACAATCTATAAAATTTTAATCTTGACCATAAGCTATAACTTCCATAGGCCTTTTATGACCTTTATAGCCTTTATCTGGGAGTCAGTTAATGCTCCAAGAAAATGTTAATCTGACACAGGGGCCCATATGCTGGTCTTGCCTTAGTGTGCCTTTGACATTAATGATCAATTTATAGAGAAACTGAGTTTATTTTATCACTCAACATCAGCCCTTACAATCTCATGCACCCACCCTTCTGTGATAGTCCCTGGCCTTTGAGGAGTTGAACAGCTTTAATTTCTGGCCCTGTGTTTCAGGAATGCAGTTTATTTTGACTTGCATCTTTTACTAAGCCTGAAGTTGAGGCTTTAATTACTGCCAGTGTTTAAGATTTAGCAGGACTTGGTGTCCTTTTTAGACCCAGGACTCAAAGCCCTGTACTCAACATCACAAGGACTTTAAAAGCACGTACGGAAAGATACATGGATATAGTAACCTTGATTTTTTAAAAAATTGTTTTAATCTCAGTTATTTTCTAAGCAAACCAAAACTTCACAATAATGGCATAGGGATTATTTTGATAAAACACAAAATATCTTAAGCCAGTTACCAAAAGGCAAAAGAAGAGACTTTCTGCAGTGCACAGAATATTATGTTGGAAGAAAACATTTCCCTTAGACCTTTAAGAAAACATTGTTAGCATCAGGCCACAACAAACAGAAGTTGAGGGAAAAAAAAACTTATATGAGCCGAAAATGACTTTAAGGAGAGCATTACTATTTCATGCCTTTTAAAAGGGGTGCGAAACTGAAAACAGCAAGATGCAATAAAAGTTGAACTTTGGGTTTAAAAAAATTAAAATCTCCTATAATTTACTAAATCAATCCCTTAAGAAAATTTTATTGTTCTAATCAATTATTTAGTGTGTAAGTGTATTTTTTACATCAAACCCAATTTCTATAAAGCCCATTATAATTTCTCTTCAGTTATAGACAACTCGATCATATAAAAGTTTTGTTTTGTTTTAAATAAATCCTCTTATTGTTACTTACACAGACCATTCATGACATGCTTGGACTTTCAGTTTTTTTCCTGAACATCCTTCTTTCTTAAACAACCAGTCGTTTTATTCTAGGACTAAATTTACTGTACAAGATTCTTTCTCATATAAAATTATTTCTCTTTAAGCTTTCTTACAAAAAAAACTCCTTATTTCTATAACTTTCTTTACATCTCTCTTATTTCCCAGTTCCTTTTATCTTGTTTTATACATAACCTTTAAATGAACTTTGAATTAGACAAAAATTGTTCACCTTTTTAAAAAGGCCATTTTTTTAGAAAGAATGTTTTCCTACAATTTTTTCAAAAATACCCAAATAATGAAATATCTATTATTTAATTTAACTTTAGATTCTAAATTATCACAGGTTTGTCTGTAAGTATTTATCCCATGACATTTATCTAATTATTTTATTTTAATCCTTTACCTAGATTATTTATGAAAACTGTGATAGTCATCATTTAATGTTACGAAACTCATTATTGCAAGATTCTAACTAAGACAGCAGAAAAGATTTGCCCTAACTGACTCCATCTTGCTTCTAACCTCCAAGCTGTCCTTCTTCATTCCTGGACTTTGGGAGGAACTTAGTTTATAGTTTAGCTTTGAAACAAAGTTGAGAACAGTCCTTTGCCAAAACAAATCTCCTTACTGCCTGTGGACAAGACTACCTAAAGCCATGAGATTAAAAGTTACGATAATTTTACTAAACAATTCAAGTAGTAGCTGTTTTCACTAAACCAATATCAATGTCTTACTTATTTAAAAATTACACAAGCAAAGATCATTCTGTTTTGAGCTGGGTTTATAGTTTTGTAACCCCCATGCCAAATTTTGACGTCTTATAGTATTTGGCAGGGATAAGTTTGAAATTACTTCATCAATAAATGCAAACAAAAATGTTTGCTGGCAGTTCTTAAGACATTTTTAATATTACTTTACCAATACTTTTAAAGCTAGCTTATTTATTTATTTATTTATTTATTTATTTATTTTTTTTTTTTTTTTTTGAGACAGAGTCTCGCGCTGTGTCACCCAGGCTGGAGTGCAGTGGCGCGATCTCGGCTCACTGCAAGCTCCGCCTCCCAGGTTCAGGCCATTCTCCTGCCTCAGCCTCCGAGTAGCTGGGACTACAGGCGCCCGCCACCACGCCCGGCTAGTTTTTTGTATTTTTAGTAGAGACGGGGTTTCACCATGTTAGCCAGGATGGTCTCGATCTCCTGACCTCGTGATCCGCCCGCCTCGGCCTCCCAAAGTGCTGGGATTACAGGCTTGAGCCACCGCACCCGGCCTCAGCTAGCTTATTTATTAAAGATTTTACTTAAGTCACAGAAACTAGAAAAAGCATTTAACTAGTCTTTCCTTTTTTTTGATAAAGTATTTGATGTAAGTGCTTTTATTTTTCTTTAAGCCAATTAATTAGAGCTCTTTTATATATTTCTAGTAGTCAAACATTGTGTACACAACACATAATACATAGATGTATTTATAGATTCCTAAAACCTCCTTTTTTTCCTATCTCAGACTTGCAAACTCTTGATAACCTATTTCATTACCCGGCCAGTTGTCAGCTGATTAGCCCTAAATTTGCAACTGAAGGAAACAACTCTTGGGTGAAAAATCAGATAGCAAAATTTACACCTCAAGGTACAGGGACAGAAGTCCGGTGTTGCTGGAGGGATATTCAAGAGGAATGCCAAATCAAACATAAAATTACACAAATCTGTCATAGAATTTTATGAGGAGACCAACTTTATTTAGATAGGGACTACCTGTCTTTTAACTGGATATCTGAGCTCTGGGCAGAGAGCCCACACTGAACCCTGGGTCTCCAAAAAGGCAGAATTATTATGAGGCTAGACCACGTGATGCTTTTACAGTGCACTTAAAAAATTTTTTTTTGGCCAGTGTGGTGGCTCATGCCTGTAATTCCAACACTTTGGGAGGCCGAGGAGGGTAGATCACTTGATGTCAGAAGTTCAAGATCAGCCTTGTCAACATGGTGAAACCCCGTCTGTAATAAATACACAAAATTTAGCTGGGCGTGGTGGTAGGCACTTGTGATCCCAGCTACTTGGGAGGCTGAGGCAGGAGAATCACTTGAATCCAGGAGGCAGAGTTTGCAGTGAGCCGAGATCGTGCCATTGTGCTCCAGCCTGGGCAACAAGTGCAAAACTTTGTATCAAAAAAAAAAAATTTTTTTTTAAACAAAGACATTACTTAGTGTCTAAACTATACTCTTCCTTAAAAACCCAAGAGCAGCCTATGTTGCAATAACTATTTTCGTCAGTAAATCAGGTAGCAGTAAAAAGGCAAGCCGTTTAAGAGCTGAGATGAACTTGTCTGTTTACACTCTTGTGGTTCCATAAGGAAAAACAGGTTTCTCCCCTGAAGGGAGTCTGGTGCTTTCTCCATTTTCTTTAAGGAACCCCAGGCTATTATAAACTATTTTAAGTCCCTCATGTGGCAGAGTGTGCAAGAGAAAGGAGACACAGGAGAGACAGGAGAAGCAAATGAAGAAAACAGAATTCAGTCAACTGAGAAGAAAAACATTTTTGCTCAAAAAAAGAGACAAGGTCCTAGGAGAAAGAAAAAACAACACCACGAAGGCCTTTTATACACACACACACACACACACACAAACGCACACACACAAACACACACACATCTTGGATGTTGGCTTTTAATTAAGCTGACTTTTAACCACTGAGCTCCTTTTAAAACATCTTTTAAAATCTATTACCATATTTAAGCTAGGAAAAAAAATGCTGTTCTTTCAGAAGCACCAAGTACCAAAGCGGAAAGGGTTTGACTTAGGAACCAAAGCTAGGTTGTTGTGATAGAAAAAAAAGAAGGTAGAACACTTAGCTATGGAACTGCCACGCAGGGCAACAGTCATTGCTCTTTCAGCTTGGCCTGGCTAGCAAAAAGGGGCCTTGTTATGTAAATAAAGCCCCTTAAGCAGTCAAAAATCTTTCCTGGTTTTTTTTTTTGGTTTTAGTTTTTTTCCTTTGTCTGGCTGTTTTTCTCCCCACATCACACCTCCCCCCCTTTTTTTTTTCTTGAGACAGAGTGTCATTCTGTCCCCAGGCTGGAGTGCAGTGACGTGATCTCGGCTCACTGCAAGCTCCGCCTCCTGGGTTCATGCCATTCTCCCCACACAGCCTCCTGAGTAGCTGGGACTACAGGCGCCCGCCACCACGCCTGGCTAATTTTTTTTGTATTTTTAGTAGAGATGGGGTTTCACCGTGTTAGCCATGATGGTGTCGATCTCCTGACCTCATGATCCGCCTGCCTCGGCCTCCCAAAGTGCTGGGATTACAGGTGTGAGACACCACGCCAGCCTTTTCTTTTTTTTTTTTTTTCTTGTGGGAATTTAGCCATTTCAGAGGCCTTGTTCCCCATAATTTGAAACTTTCCTTTAGATTTGACCAAGTCAGATAGAGTTGATCAAACCCAATGGGGAAAAGACCAAAACAACAACGAAAACAGAAACAAACAAAAAACAACAACAACAAAACCAGTTAAGCAAAACACATGATGGCACAACTTATATGATCACTGAGTGCTCTAATGGTAAGGAGAAATTAAGACCAGTTGGTTGTTAATCTTAACTTTAGCCAAGACAAACCCCAATTCAGTTACTTACCTAGGAATGGGACTCAAGCTGAAGACTGCTCTCCATCCTAGAAGCAGGAGAAATCTAAAATTTATTTTCCCTGTGGGAAGCGAGTTCAAACTCCACAGAGGAGTTACCTGCCTTCCACCTTCATGGAAGCAGGAAAAACTTACCTTCCTTGTGTTGGAAGCAAGTAAAACTCCAAAAAAACACAAAGTAGTTGTACAACATAATAAATGTTAGATCACGACTGAATTTTGGGAGATCAGGAATTCTCCAGAGAGGGTCGTTCCAGGCCTCAGCAAATTGTCCTGTTGGTTTGAGCCATAAAGATAGCTCAAGCTGGTCCCAAGCACCAGTTGGAGATTTGGCAAAGGTCAGAAGCACCTCCACTCAGAATCCCTCTGTGGTTACCAAAATATGAACTCCAAATATCTGAGACAGGTCTCAGTTAATTTAGAAAGTTTATTTTGCCAAGGTTGAGGCCACAGGCCACATGCTCGTAACACAGCCTCAGGACATCCTGACAACATGTACCCAAGGTGGTCAGGGCACAGCTTGGTTTTATACATTTGAGGGAGACATGAGACATCAGTCAGTATATGTAAGATGAACATCAGTTCCATTCAGAAAGGTGGGACAACTCAAGCGGGGAGGGGGCTTCCAGGTCACGGGTAGGTGAGAGACAAATGGTTGCATTCTGTTGAGTTTCTGATGAGCCTTTCCAAAGGAGGCAATCAGATATGCATTTATCTCGGTGAGCAGACGGGTGACTTTGAATAGAATGGGAGGCGGGTTTGCCTTAAGAAGTTCCCAGCTTGACTTTTCCCTTTAGCTTAATGATTTTGGGGTCCCAAGATTTATTTTCCTTTCACAATACAGATAAGGGTCTTTCCTTTTCTCCCACACTCTTTTAAGAAGCACTAAATTCAAGGCCAAACCAAAAGGGTACAATCTCACAAAACTAACATTTCTTTTTCTTAATTATTTTCCCTCCTTATTAGTGGTCTTTTTTACACCTCTGCCAATAATTAGGGCTGGAGAAAACTTATAAAATTTAGTTCACCAAAGTCTAGAATGATCTCAATATTCCATAACCACTACGATAGTTAATTTTATGTGTCAACCTATATCAGAGGTGTTTAAACCAGAACGACTCCATCTAGAATAGGGGCTGGGTAAAACAAGGCTGAGACCTACTAGGCTGTATTCCCAGGAGGTTAGACATTCTAAGTCACAGGATGAGATAGGAGGTCAGCATAGAGACAGGTCACAAAGACCTTGCTGATAAAACAGGTTGTGGTAAAGAAGCCAGCTGAAACCAAGATGGCTACAAAAATGACCTCTGGTCATCCTCACTGCTCATTATATGCTAATTACAATCATTAGCATGCTAAAAGACACTCCCACAAGTACCATGACAGTTTACAAAAGCCATGGCAATGTCAGGAAGTTACCCTAGATGATCTAAAAAGGGGAGGGACCCTCAGTTCTGGGAATTGCCCACCTCTTTCCCAGAAAACTTGTGACTAATCCGCCGCTTGTTTAGCATATAATCAAGAAATAATCATAAAAATAGCCAACCAGCAGCCCTTGGGGCCACTCTGTCTATGGGGTAGCCATTCTTTATTCCTTTACTTTCTTAGTAAGCTTGCTTTTTACTTTACTCTATGGACTCACCTCGAATTCTTTCTTGCATGAGATCCAAGAGCCCTTTCTTGGGATCTGAATCGGGACCCCTTTCCAGTAACACTTGGGCTAGGAAATGCCCAGATTGCTGGCAAGAGTTTATTTCTGGGTGTGTCTGTGAGGATGTTTCTGGAAAAGATTTGCATTTGAATCATCTGATTGAGTAAAGAAAACCACCCTCACCAATGTAGACAGGCATCACCCAATCCATGGAGGGCCCAAAGGAGCAAAAGGGTGGAGGAAGGACGAATTCTGTCTCTCCTCTTGAGCTGAGACGCCCATCTTCCCCTGCCCTTCAACATCAGAGCTCCTGGTTTTTGGGCCTTCAGACCTGGAATGAATGACAGCACTGGCTTTCCTGGTTCTCCATCATGTCCTTTTGAGTTTTGGTCAGCATCACCACAAGATAAGGACATTCACCTCTGATCTCCTTTCTAGGTTTTTTGTTTGTTTGTTTGTTTGTTTTTTGATACCGAGTCTCACTCTGTCACCCAGGCTAGAGTGCAATGGCAGGATCTCAGCTCACTGCAACTTCCGCCTCCTGGGTTCAAGCGATTCTCCTGCCTCAGCCTCCTGAGTAGCTGGCATTACAGGCATGCACCACCACGCCTGGCTAATTTTGTGTTTTTAATAGAGACAGGGTTTTACCATGTTGGCCAGGCTGGTCTCAAACTCCTGACCTCAGGTGATCTGCCCACCTCAGCCTCCCAAAGTGTTGGAATTACCAGCATGAGCCACCATGCTCAGCCTGATCTCCTCCTTTCTATGCACCTGTACTAGTTAGTAACTGGTGGTTCTGCCTGAGGCACAGATGGATCCAAGGGTTCAGTGATAGATCCACGGTTCCTCTGTTTTGCTTTATTTGCAAAAAGGCTCTTACCTGAAATGTGATTCTAAGGTGGTCCTTGGAAGTTCTGGATGGACATGGTCCTTCATGCTAGTGACCTAAGGAAGAAAAGGAGAGTATTCCCTGAAAGATTCAGCAAACATCTGAGGGAAGATTGACCGCTCTGGATGCAGGGTCCTGCCTGAGGGATTGCTCTAAGTGTCCGGGTTGGGTCATGTGCCTGCCCCTGCAGTGGTGGTACAGGATAAAGCCAGCCAGTCTCATCCAACCATATGGACTGGGCAGATTGCTATAAAATAGAGAAAGAAAAGCTTCCCAAAGGAAGGGAATGTGGAGTCAACAAGAGGTAAGGTCACTTTTGTCCCCAAGTGACAACTCTGGTCTTCCTCTGCTTCTCCTCTTTTCTCAGAACTCTTTCTTATTCATCCCCAAGTTCAGCTTGTTCAGTACTGCAAGGGCTGATGGGTGGGGGTCAGGTGTGGGGCAGGATCACTGCCCTCCTCCATTATTTTCACCCAGGCAAAAATGGGTGAAATGAGCCTCAAGGGCCATGTCGGAGACAACGTGAGGGGTGGAGACAGAGGGAGAGTCCGGAATGGGCCCTCACTGCCCTAGAAGCATATGGAGGAGAGAGGACCAGCCTCCTTCTGAGGGAAGAATGATAGGAACACTGTGTGTGTGTGCCTGGGTTCCAGGTCTGGTTGGTACTTCATGAGACAGTCATCTTGTTTTCCCACAAAAATGGTTCAAAATCATCCAGACCCTTCTTTCTTCCCTCTTCATATTGGTCTCAGACCCCTCGCTAAAGTCCCAAGGCTAGCTCTGATCCCACCATGAGAAGCTTTCAGAAAAGGGTGCTTTTCTCCCGGAGCTCAAGGGCTCCAGCTCTGGGCTGATCAGTACCACACCCCCAAACACACACACACACACACATACACACACACACAGAGTAATTAGTTATGGAATTTGGTGGAAGAATCAATCAGACCATTTGGATCATGGAATAAACTATTCTATGGACTCATGGAATGTTCCATGGAATAATGTCCCAGTTATTTTGTGCTAGGGAGACAGACATTTATATTCAACAAATGTCCTCTAGATTGAGTGCTGAACCACCTTGTGTGGATAAAACTGAGAATAACACACGGAGGAAATTCTTCTGGTTTCAAGACAAACTCCACGAAGACAAGATGCACTTGGAGTTTGAGTCTGTCTCTTCTGCTCTGTGGTGGGTTACTCCAGTTCATCTGCAGAATTGTTTGGAATTTGCAAAACCTCCAAATCCTCCCTCAGGGCTTCTGTGCCTCTTGGCTTCCTTACAGCTCCTTTGTGACCGTAAGATAGGTTTAATAACCACACTCTAGGTTGCACAACTATTATTATTACCATCAGAGACACATAGTGCAGAAAAATAGAATCTATGTTTTGTATTTCCTTTTTCAGATAACCAGTTTCATCTAAGGGAAATAGCAGATGGTATTTACCCAGGAGTGTGGTCTTCCCCTGGTACTCAGGCTAGGGGGCCTGCAGTAGTTTCAAAATAGAAGCATCTTCCCCAGCTGCACTCTGCACGTGGCCTCCTTCCTCACGCCACGCTCCGTCTCTCTGGCTCTGCTTCCCCGTGGTGAATGCATATGCAGAAAAGAAATGGGGACCCGGTAAGTCTTGGTGTTTCCAGGAGGCCCACAGGCCCTGGTAAGAGCTGATGGTTTGGAAGATGGAAAGCAGCCAATGGACGTCAAACATTTAAAGATACAAGCAGAGTCATTAGGGGCCCAAGGGTTTGAATGGTTCCCAGGCTAATATGACCCTCCCCTGACTTTCCGTGCTGACTCCATCTTTTCCTCCACCTTGCTGGGCCCTGTCTTCCTCCTGTTCTAGGTATTGCAACACAGTCACAGGATGTGAAAGTAGCAAGAAAGAGATAAAGCTTGGATCCTGGCAAAGCGGATGCATTGCCAAGGCAAGAGCCAAGTTGACGACTAAGCTGGGCCTAGAACCCTCATGTTTTGGCTCACAGACCTGCACTCTTCCCATAAGCCTTGACTTGAAGAGGATTCCTTAACTGAACTGTTATAAGATTCTCACAGATACAGTCTCTTGGTGTAAATAACAATGACCTATCAAGATACCAAAAGTGAAATAAGACAAAATAGGATACATCTTAGTTGGTTATAACATCAAGAGAAGCCTGCAAACTGCCCCGTCCCCCAGAGTCTCAGGGGATCTGGGTAGGATCTCACAACGTAGAGGGTGGGTTCAGTCTGTGAGTTCTTCCTTCCACTGCTGTCCACCCAGCATTCACAGCACGGTTTGTCCCTAATAGTGTTTAGCTCTGGATCTCTATTAAATCACAGATGCTCAGAAACGTAAAGGGCCTTAAAGAGCATGTAGTCGATTCAACTCTCTGCGTGCAAGTGAGATCATATATGTTAGAAGTAGACACAGATCTCAGGCAGCCTCCTGATAGTGAAACCTACAGCTTGTGTCCATGGATCCCAGTGAGACCCGGAGATCTGGCAGTTGTCCGGTTGGTTGATATAGTTAGAAGATGAGCTGCATATATATACATAATTTTTTTTTGAGATGGAGTCTGGCTCTGTTGCCAGGCTGGAGTGCAGTGGCGCCACCTCGGCTCACTACAACCTCTGACTCCTGGGTTCAAGAGATTCCCCTGCCTCAGCCTCCCGAGTAGCTGGGACTTCAGGCATGCGCCACCACAACTGGCTAAGATTTGTATTTTAGTAGAGACAGAGTTTCACCATGTTGACCAGGATGGTCGCGATCTCCCAACCTCGTGATCTGCCCACCTCAGCCTTCCAAAGTGCTGAGATTACAGGCATGAGCCACCGCACCCGGCCAGAAGTTGAGCTGTATAATTTCAGCTGGAATGTTCACTATGCCACGTGAATTAGTCTACTTGCCAGTCTACATGGCAGGGTTCCGCTGGTAGAAGTGGAAAGCACCCTCTGCTCCTCTGATTTCCAAATCTAAACGCTGTGGCCCTCCCTCTGTTCTGAGGGTGTCCTCGTGTGGTCATTTATCCCCCGGGCCTCTCCCTAATCCCACGCTGTCCCTGGACCACAGCTGTTTTTCCTCCCAGCCTATCACAAATGCTTTGGGAGGCCTGGGACAGTGGCCTGGGCTGGGCTGACCCCACCACTCCATCTGCATCTGCTCACGGGGACAGGGCTTCTTCCTTTGTACCATTGTTTCAGTGGCTTTGTGGGGTTTTTTTTTGGGTTTTTTTTTTTTTTTTTGGTATTTTTAGTTGGGTTTATTTTTTACTTTTCCTTCTCCTCTATTTCAAACCCAGTCCCTTCAGAGCCTCAGTTGAAGCCACCCAAGCACATCCCTGCCACA
The DNA here is from genome assembly GCF_008728515.1 of Papio anubis. Taxonomy (NCBI): domain Eukaryota; kingdom Metazoa; phylum Chordata; class Mammalia; order Primates; family Cercopithecidae; genus Papio; species Papio anubis. Next base: position 191,436,569 of record NC_044977.1, on the reverse strand, counting down.
GAACTTGTAGTAATTCCCTAAGCAGTCCATGGACGTCTTCCCAAACAACCCTCCTACAGCAGAGGGTTCTGGGAAATCTAGTCACTTCCCCTCACATGGATGCACCTGCCTCTGGGAACTTCCACAGCCCTGGTCCTTGGATAGGAGAATGAAGACACAGGGCTGGGGGGTTGGGGAATGGGTGATATTGATACCTAAATCTTCAGGCCACTCATCAGCTGGGTCCTTCTGAGTGAGTGAGGGTAACTCTCAAGGAAGTGAAATTCTCAGCCTGGAATTTATGACCTGACCATCTTAGACCAAATTACAGAGAAAAAAGTCAAAGTGTGTGTTCACTCCTTAGGGCTGTGAAAGGCCCAGGAGCCATTCTTCAGATGAGCCTCTTGGCCCTCAAAATCGTAAGCCTTCTATTCATGATTGAACTTTTCCTGTTTGAAACACATTCACTGAGCCAAATCTTTCTGTCACATATTTTGCTTTTAAAAGTTGAGTTTGTTTGATTTCCTAAATTTTTGTTATTTCTAACTGTATCAAAGCAGCCCAGTTCAAAGAAACAGAATGTACCAGGGAAGCAGACATTTGATCATTAAAGGCAAAATGAATCTAAGTCGTGTCTACTTGAGTGCTCATGACACCAAAACCAGAAAAATCCCTGGCCTACATCAAGTCCGTAGGCTTTTTGTCCTGGAGGCCAGGGTCCCTCTGTGGTCTCAGGGTACCCAGGGTGATATGCTGCATGGTTGAACTGAGCATCTAAGATGCCAAGAGTCCCTAACCTTTGTCCTTCTCTTGAGTGGAGGTGGCCAAAGGAAGGGGGTTACATAAGAGACCACTTCCTGCCCCTGGATGGGCAGAACAGAGTCACCCAGGGCCTGTCAGGACAGGATGCAGAATTCCTGACTCTTGGGGAGTTTGTCTGGTTAAAGGCCATGTCCAGCTTCTGGTATAAAGACCACTTGGGAACCCCCTGCTCCCAGAGAGAGCGCGATCATTACTGAGGCTACAGGCAGGAGACTGGAGCAACTGTTCAGAGGGAAAAGGAGCTAGAATAGCAGACTCCACAAGAGCAAGGTATTATTTTGTACCCCACATCTTCTGGGTATCTAGCAAAATGCCTGGTCCTTAGGAAGTACTCAGTAAATGTTAAACTAATAAAAGATTAATTTCTGAGAACAGGTCAAAGATTTAGGCCTGGGGGCGGGGGACACAGAAAGAAGTATCCAGAGAATCTCAGTCAGTCTCAAAATCATAGCTCGACAGAGAAATTCCCTTCAATCCAAGACCCAGGTCCTACTGCAGCTCCCTCGAAGGCTGTGACATGTGTGGTGAGCTTAGTGGATCTCATACCTCCTCATGTCAAATTAGATGGTGGCCTGAGCTCAGGCATTGCCACTGGGGCAGGAGAGAGGGGACAAAGTAGAAATATTGGAGTCTGGATGGACAGAATGTGGAAACTGACAGTATGTGGGTACTGAAGGAAGTGAATGAGAGATGAGCATAATAGAGGGCGACACTCTTCCCGGGGTTGCTGTAAGGAGTAGTAAATGAACGCACAGTGCTTCAGGCCACACGGTAGGTTCTTTTTGTGGGGATTGGGCGGAATGGAGTCTCACTCTGTCACCCAGGCTGGAGTGCCATAGCGCGGTCTCAGCTCACTGCAACCTCCGCCTCCCAGGTCCAAGTGATTCTCCTGTCTCAGCCTCCCAGGTAGCTGAGATTACAGGCGTCCACCACCACGCCCGGCTAATTTTTGTATTTTTAGTAGAGACGGGGTTTCACCATGTTGGCAAGGCTGGTCTTGAACTCTCAAACTCAGGTTATCCGCCCACTTCAGCCTCCCAAAGTGCTGGGATTACAGGTGTGAGCCACAGCGCCCAGCCTGTAAGTTCTTAATGGAAGCTGCTTTCCTCCTCCTCCTCTTCCCTTTCCGTTTTCACTAAAGGTCAAACTCTCCCACCTGGAAACATTAGAGTGCCCGCCCAAAGAGACTCTGCCACCAGTGTCTTTCTATGAACCTCATCCTTGAAAACTGTGGACATGCTTCTACCTCTGCTGGTCCCCACCAAGAAGATAGCAATCGAAGTATCTTCTCTCTAGTGCTGTGTCAGAAAAACCCTGACGACCATCCTCTCATGACCAGAATGTTTTCTTTGTTCATCTGAGATGAAATGAACATCTCTTTGGGGGACAAACAGGCAGCCTGACTCACAAGCTGAGCAGACACTACGGGCTGGGCCAGGTGATAGCTGCACAATGGTAGCTGCGGCTGCAGCTCGTGAGGCTTCAATGCTTGCGGCATAGACTGTGACAATACACAAGAGATGTTTTTAAAGGTGAACAAGTCTATTTCTTTCTTTTTCTTTTTTTTTTTTTTTTTGAGATGGAGTCTTGCTCTCTCACCCAGGCTGGAGTGCAATGGCACGATCTCCACTCACTGCAACCTCTGCCTCCTGGGTTCAAGCAATTGTCCTGCCCCAGCCTCCTGAGTAGCAGGGTTTGCAGGCGTGTGCCACCATGCCTTGCTAATTTTTTTGTGTTTGTGTGACAGAGTCTCACTCTGTCACCAGGCTGGAGTGCACTGGTGCAATCTCGGCTCACTGCAACCTCCACCTTCTGGGTTCAAGAGATTCTCCTGCCTCAGCCTCCCAAGTAGCTGGGATTACAGGTGCACTCCACCACGCCCGGCTAACTTTTGTGTTTTTAGTTGAGACGGTGTTTCACTATATTGGCCAGGCTGGTCTTGAACTCCTGATCTCGTGATCCACCCACCTCAGCCTCCCAAAATGCTGGCATTACAGGCATAAGCCACCATGCCTGGCCCTAGAATCAGTACTGTTAAGATAATTAATTGAGAAGCCACTAGGCTGAGATGGCTCCAGGGCCTTGAGTTCCTATGTAACCAACCGAAACTCAACTCAGAGGGAATGATTTTAACCTAGGAAAACAAAATTTAAGATTAACCAATTAGGAACCACAAACTAACCTCGAATGAGGGACTTTTCACATTAACCAATCAAATATTTTCTTTGTCTTGCTTCCATGAGCACCTTATGAAAGATTTTCCCTGGCACCCCTTCACTGGAGCCCTGAATGATTTGTGGGCTTATTGTTGGATGCATGACTCACCGTCCGCTCAAGGAGACTCTTTCAAATGTTCATGTGCTGAAGTTTCTCATTTAATGGTAAGTATTTGTAGCCAGAGTGAAGGACCGCTGGGCTGAGGAAGGGTCACCAACACAAGTGTGGAAAGGAAAAGCACAAAGATTACTATGAATATCTCACTCAACCAATAATTCTGGAAATGGGCTCTCGGACCCTAGACAAGGTCTATGGGACCCAGGGGTGCATTGCTCTATTCTAGAGTCTGTAGTGGGTCCACTCTATTTCTCAACCCCCTTCCAAATCTGGAAAGCAGTGAAATCTGTGGTTCTTAGTCACCTCCTCTCCCTTGTACCCACCTACTTGCCCCTCCAGGAGATGGAGCCCGTGAAAAACCACTTGCCATTCTTAATGGAGTGCACTGTGATTCTCAAACCCAATAATACTCTTTACATAGCCCTGATGAGGAGCCACTGGTAAATACTAATTCCAGAAAACTTAAAAGAAGTCTTCCAGGCCACACACAAACTCTAGACACAGTACAATACCACTTTTGACAAAGTAGATCATGAGTACATACATACATACATACATACATACATACATAAAATAAGGTCATTTTCTTACAGACTTCAGTGAAGACATAGAAATCCTTTTCTTCACTTGTGGGCACGGCTGAGTCTGAGAAGGAGAGGGATGGCTGACACTGGGCTGAGAGGCCGGCCGGTAGTTCCCATTCACAGACAGTGCGTGCAGAAGAGCTTTGTCAGTGCCTAACAAACCAAGAAACATGCCTTTTGGAGCCAGACAGATCCAGGTGCGAATCTCGGTTAGGCCACTCACTGTGCCATGTCGGGCAAACTTGTTGACCTCTGTGAGCCTGTTCTCTCCCTGAGAAGATGGTTGTCATCATGCATACCTACATGGTTTCTACAAGAGAGAAACATAAACTGCCTGGCACAATGAATGTCCACATCTGATACTGGCTGATCGCTCAGTGATACCTCTCTGAACCAGAACTTATCCTAACGTCACACTTTATGATCAGAAGCCGTGTTGTAGGAGTGCAAATGATGCGAGAGACAGGAGGATGGTCCAGGTCACAGTTCCTCTCCTGCTCCCACCCTTTCCCTCCCTCCCTCTCCTTTCTGTCTTGAGGCAGCACATGGCTTCCAAGACATCTCAGGCTGCAGCCTGCCCCTGCTCTTGGGGTGGTCCCCAACTCTGCTTATGAGTGCATGGATGCTACGGCCCCCCTACCCAGATGATGGCAGCATGTGAGGCCCAAGGGCCTGGGTCTCTCCCTCCAGGGCCTGGGCCCCAGCCCACTTGTGAACGGTTCCATTGCCTCCTGTTTATTACCTCTCTGACCCAGCATTGAGAAACTTCCCTTAACTCCTCCACAGCCAGATGGACTTGGTTAAAAGAAGCCCCAATCCCAGAAGGGACGCTAATGGAAATGACAGAACGTTGAGTCACGCTGGGACCCCACAGATCTTCTGGCAGCGTTTCTACATTTCTGTGCCGTGTGCCCCTTTGACAGCTTGGCAAAAAATATCCATAAATACATAAAATAAAAGACATGAGATCACAAAGGAATTCAATTACACTAAAAAACCATTCTACCCAACGTCCCATGGACATCCATGGATTTCAGATGATCAACACCTGACAGCCAAACCTCTTGCTGAGAACTTAGGAAACTCTCCAAGGTCACCCAGCTAAGAAGTGAGAGGCCTGGGACGGGAACCCCATCTCCTTATTCCTGCACCTGTGGTTTTGTGTTTTTTACTAATTTAATATTTCAGGAAACTAAGAAAAATGAAACGGAAATCTCGCTGCCTCTGCTTTGAACACTCCTGAAGTTTCTCCATGTGGGGAGGTGTGGAGGAAGCCCTGCTGGCCCTCAGTGTATTCAGAAGAACTGACCTTGCTTTATCCAGGATTGCAACACCACACAAAGATTATTTCCCGGTAAACATCTGAAAAAGCTTAAGGCCACAGTAACTTGGCTGAGGATTTGGCCAGGGCCCTGGTGACCGGTTGAGATGTCCAACTCCTAAATGTGATGGGCGGCGCTGTTGGATTGTGGACTGAACAGATGGGTCAATTCCTCTGGGTCAGTTCCTCTGCTTTCAGGTGGTCAGTGTCAGGGAGTCTGGAACACTGGCCTCTGAGCCTGCCACCGACATCTCGGCCCTCAACCCTTGTTAGGAATTAGTGAGCAGTTGGTGTCCCCTTGCTCTGCTGGGAAGACTGGCAGGTATTTAACCTGAGGGCGTCAACACCTGGCCCATCTCCTAGCTGAGCCCTTTCACTCCTTTCTCTCCCTGCTGGGGTAAGAGAATGTAATGGTTAAAAGCATGAGTTTGGGGCAGGGTTTAAATTCTCACTCCATCACTTCAGAAAAGTTGCATGGCCATCTCCCCTTCCCCTTTGTTTGTTTTTTGAGCTGGAGTCTCACTCTGTTGCCCAGGCTGGAGTGCAGTGGCACCATCTCGTCTCACTGCAACCTCTGCCTCCTGGGTTCAAGTGATTCTCCTGCCTCAGGCTCCTGAGTAGCTGGGATTACAGGCACCCGCCACCACCCCCTGCTAATTTTTGTATTTTTAGTAGAGACAGAGTTTCACCATGTTGGCCAGGCTGGTCTGGAACTCCTGACCTCAAGTGATCCACCCACCTCAGCCTCCCAAAGTGCTTGGATTACAGGCATGAGCCACTGCGCCTGGCCCTCTCTGTGTTTTCATACCTCTAATGGGAATAGTAGTCATACCTGCCTTTCAGGGTGTAGCGACAATTAGAGCTAAGGTACAGAAAGCACCTACGCAGGACCTGAAGTGTTGTGTTCTGTGGTTAGGAGCCATTATTCTAATGAGCTCTGGGTTGCACCTTCCACACTGTTGCAGGAAGTCAGGGACCCTGAATGGAGGGACCGGCTGGAGCCGTGGCAGAGGAATATAAATTGTGAAGATTTCATGGACATTTATCAGTTCCCAAATAATACTTGTATAATTTCTTATGCCTGTCTTTACTTTAATCTCTCAATCCTGTTATCTTTGTAAGGTGAGGATATACATCACCTCAGCACCACTGTGATAACTGTGTTAACTGTACAAATTGATTGTAAAACATGTGTGTTTGAAAAATATGAAATCAGTGCACCTTGAAAAAGAACAGAATAACAGCAATTTTTAGGGAACGAGGGAAGAGAGCCATAAGATCTGACTGCCTGTGGGGCTGGGCAAAAACAGCCGTATTTTTCTTCTTGCAGAGAGCCTATAGACGGACATGCAAGTAAGAGAGATATCGCTAAATTCTTTTCCTAGCAAGGAATATTAATATTAATACCTTGGGAAAGGAATGCATTCCTGGGGGGAGGTCTATAAACGACCACTCTGGGAGTGTCTGTCTTATGCGGTTGAGATAAGGACTGAGATACGCCCTGGTCTCCTGCAGTAGCCTCAGGCTTATTAGGGTGGGGAAAAACTCCATCCTGGTAAATTTGTGGTCAGACTGGTTCTCTGCTCTCAAACCCTGTTTTCTGTTAAGATGTTTATCAAGACAATACATTCACTGCTGAACATAGACCCTTATCAGTAGTTCTGCTTTTGCTCTTTGCCTTGTGATCTTTGTTGGACCCTTATCAGTGGTTCTGCTTTTTCCATTTGTCCTGTCCCCTCAGAAGCATGTGATCTTTGTTAGACCCTTATTAGTAGTTCTGCTTTTTGCCTTTTGAAGCATGTGATCTTTGTGCCTACTCCCTGTTTTACACCCCCTCCCCTTTTGAAACCCTTAATAAAAAACTTGCTGGTTTGAGGCTCAAGTGGACATCACGGTCCTACTGATATGTGATGTCAACCCCAGTGACCCAGCTGTAAAAATCCTCTCTTTGTACTCTTTCTCTTTATTTCTCAGCCAGCTGACACTTATGGAAAATAGAAAGAACCTATGTTGAAATATTAGGGGCAGGTTCCCCCAATACCACACTGTGTCTCTTATGAATAAAGCAGGTGCTAACGCAGGTGTTGTTAGCCAAGTGGATGTATTCAGAGAAGCCCCTCCACCATTATCAGAGCAGACCTATTTCTCCCACACGTCTCAGCAAAGGGCATGACTTGATCACAGTCACACAAAGAGAAAATCCTGCCTCAGCGTCTTCCTGATCTACATAGCTCTTCATCTGGGTGCTGACTTTCTGCCTTCCTCTTGTTTCTACAGACACAGAACCTTCATTTCTCCCAAAGCCCACCTCTGCCTGCACTCTGGATCCCTTCCCTCTCTCCTGCAGATTTCTCCTCTACTAGATCGTCCCTCTGTGCATGCTCTAAGTATCTCCCTTAACCTCCAGGTCTCTGTTTGACTACTATTTCTCTAATTTCTTTCACATGTAAAGAGCATTGCTGCCTCCTCTTTCCCTCCCCAACCCACTCAAACTGGGCTTCTGCCCTCCTTGCTCCCCCTGCCTCTTTTCTTGGCTCCTTCTCCTCTAATCAGTCTCTAAAGGTTAAAGGGTACCAGGGATCTGTCCTGGGCATCCTTTTCTTCCATTTCTGAATGTTCTCCCTTAGTGATCCCATCCAGGCTCATGACTTTGAAGACCATGTATGTTCTGATGACTTCCCAATCTCTGTCTCCAGCCCTGATTTTCCCCCAAACTTCACTTGAATATCTAATTGCTTTCTTAACATTTTCACTTAGATGTCTGATGGGGCAACTCAAACATAGCTTATCCATGAAGAACTTGAGTCCTTCTCCCAGACTCGCCCTCCAGGCTTCCTATTTGTAGCAGCTGGCAGGCACATTCACCCAATTGTTCAACCTTTACATCTAAGAGCCAGTCTTGACTCCTGGCTTTCCTCATCTTCCACCTGCAGCCCATCAGCAAGTCTTGTCTGCTTTATCTCCAAAGCACATTCCAAACTTGCCCACTTCTCTCCATCTGTATGCTAATCACTCTCGCCCATACCACCATCTAACTGTTTCCCAAATGACTGCAATGGCTCCTCAGCTGATCCATCTATCACCATTTTATTCTCCACTCTTGACAGTGAAGCCCAAATGGCCATGTCATGCTCTTGCCTAAAACCCTCCCATGACTCCCACTGTACTTGAAATAAAATTCAAAGTCCTCAAAGCAAGATATATTCTGGTTTCTGCCTACCTCTCTGCACTCACTTCCTCCTCACCTCTGCTCCAGCCACACTGATCTCTCCATCCCTTAAAAACTTAAAGTTCGTTCCCACCTTAGGACCCCTGCACTGCTGGTTCTTCCTGGAACACTCTTCTCTTTGATGTTTGAATGACTGGTTCCTTTTCATCACTCACATCTCAGCTGAAATGTCAGTACTCAAAGAGGCTCTTCCTGACCACGGGACTGAAGTGGGCACCCTTCACTTCCTATCACGTCATCCTATTCTCTTTCCTTACCTCCCAGAGGAGAGTCACACAGATAGACAGGAACAATAGGTATTTTCCTGTTTTCCTGTCTATCTCTCTTCCAGGAGGTAAGTTCCACAGAGGCGGTTGCTGTCTTTCTTCTTCACCACTATATCTGCAGAACTCAGAACAATGCTCCGCCCGTGTGTGTGTGTGTGTGTGTGTAGGTGTGTGTGTTTTGTCTTGTGTGTGTGTGTGTGGTGTGTGTGTGTCATGTTGCATGTGTGTGTGTGTGTGTGTGTGGGTGTGTGGGGGGTGTGTGTGAGTGTGTGTGTGTGTGGTGTGTGTGGTGGTAGTATTAATAAGTATGTGTTGCGTGTGTGTTGTGTGTGTGTGTGTGAATTGTGTGGGGTGCGTGTGTGTGTGTGTTGTGTGTGTGTGTGTGGTGTGTGTGTGGGGTGTGTGTGGTGTGTGTGTGGTGAGTTTGGTGCATGTGTGGTGTGTATTTTGTGTAGTGTGTGTGGTGTGTGTGTATGTGGTATGTGTTGCATGTGTATGTTGCATGTGTGTGTGTCATGGTGTGTGGGGAGTGTGTGTGTGGTGTGTGTGTGTGTGTGGTGGCATGGGAGTCACGTGTAATGGCATTGTGTGTGTGTGTGTATGGTGTGTGGGGTGTGTGTGTGTGGTGTGAATTAGCTGTTTGAGTGCTCATGTGTGTGGTGTGTGTGTTTAGTGTGTGTGTGGGTGTGTGGTGTGTGTGTGGTGTGTGGTGTATGTGTGGGTGTGTGTGGGTGTGGTATTGTGGTGTGTGTGGTGTGTGTGTGTGGTGTGTATGTGTGTGGTGTGTGGTGTGTGTGTGGTGTGTGTGTGGTGTGTGTGTGTGTGTGGTGGTGTGTGGTGTGTGTGTGTGGTGTGTGTGTGGTGTGTGTGTGGTGTATGGTGTGTGGTGTGTGTGTGTGGGTGTGTGTGTGGTGTGTGTGTGGTGTGTGGTGTGTGTGGTATGTGTGGCTAATTATCTGGTGTCCTTGGTGTGGTGTGTATGTGTGAGGTGTGGTGTGTGGTGTGTGTGTGTGGGTATGTGTGGTGTGTGTGTGGTGTGAGGGGTGTGGTGGGTGTGGTTATTGTCATGGTGTGTGTGTGGTGTGTGGTGTGTGTGTGTGTGGTGTGTGTGTGTGGTGTGTGTGGTGTGTGTGTGGGTGTGGTGTGTGTGCTGTGTGTGGTTGGTGTGTGTGGTGGTGTGTGTGTGGTGTGTGGTGTGTGTGTGGTGGTGTATTATTATTATTGATTGTATTGACGTGTGGTGTGTGTGATTATTGATACATTATTGGGATTGTGTGGTGTGTGGTGTGTGGTGTGTGTGGTGTGTGGTGCGTGTGTGGTGTGGATGGTGTGTGGTGTGTGGTGTGTGTGTGTGGTGTGTGTGTGTGTGGTGTGTGTGTGTGGTGTGGTGTGTGTGTGAATTGTGTGTGTGTGGTGTGTGTGGTGTGTGTGAGGGTGTGGTGTGTGTGTGGGTGTAGTGTGTGGTGTGTGTGTATGTGTACATACATGCATAGTGTTGCTATATGTTGTTGAATGCATGAATGAATGGATAAATAAATTAATGCAGCAAACTAGGATGAGAACCAAGGCCTCCTACCCAAGGATTCCAGCATTTCCTGCATGCCGTATCAAGCTGCTGTTTTCACCAGTTTGATTGCTGTATCTTCCCTGTGAGCCAGATGCGCCCACAGCACCATTCAACTTTCAACTGGTTCCAGAGCCCAGTGTGAAAGGGAAAATGTGGAGGCAGGAGGAGAGGAAGAGGGCCTCTGAACAGCAGGAGGTCTATAAGAAGCCCAGGACTGGGCACCAGCATTTATTATTCATTCCATCATCCATGGAATAATATTTAGTAAACACCTGTGTGTCAGGCATCATGTAAGGTACCAGGGATAGGAAGACAAACCTACTTGGATGGATCTGACCGTCTCCAGAAGGAGGGTAGGCATAAGCAGCCAGGCAGGGACAGGGTGACATGAGCCACGAAACACCAGCAACAGGCGGGAGAAACGCCGGGTGGGTTAGGAATCGGAGGTGGTATTTAGGGGAGGGACATTTGAACCGAGTCTTAAAGAGTGAAGGTGAACGATCGAAACCTCTCAGTCTGCATTTTCACATGAAAAGTACATTTGTCCGTCCCCTTTATTCTAACTGACAAAGAAAATCGCTAGAAAGGCATACGGATGATAATTATTAAGAACACCCATTAAATACAAATTCGCGCTTGAAGCGGTGGCTCAAGCCTGTAATCCCAGCACTTTGGGAGGCTGCCCGGCCCGGAAGGAAGGATCCAGAGGTCAGGAGATGAGACCATCCACCTGTGCTGCCATTAGAGAGCGTCGCCTACTAAAATACAAAACAGCAGGCGTGGTAGTACCGTAGTCCCACCGGAGGCTGAGGCAGAATGGCCTGAACCTGGGGCCCGGGCTTACAGTGAGCCGAGATAAGCCACACTGCACTCCAGCCTGGGTGACACAGCGCGAGACTCTGTCTCAAAAAAAAAAAAAAAAAAATACAGAATTCTTCATCCGGAAACATGTTTTTTTAAGAGATGAGATAGTTCTCTATTTCTTGCCACAAAGAGTCCACTCAAATAACTGCATCTTCCCTGCAGGTCTTGGAGTGAAACCACTGAGGCAATCACCTACATGAAGAAAGATCACCCAACAGAAAACTGCTTTCCGGAAACACCACAGACCACAGAATGTCTCTTTAAGAAATGTGCTGTCAGGTAAAAGCAAGATTTTGCAGCAGGTGAAAGAATGAGGTAGATGTATGTGTATTGATATAGAGAGATAGATTCATTGCTACATTTTTGAAAAGTTTCTTGGCTGGGTGTCTTGGCTCACGCCTGTAATCCCAGCACTTTGGGAGACCGAGGTGGGCGGATCACCTGAGGTCAGGAGTTCGAGACCAGTCTGGCCAACATGGTGAAATCCCATCTCTCCTAAAAATACAAAAATCAGTTGGGTGCAGTGGCCTGTGCCTGTCATCCCAGCTACTCGGGAGGCAGAGGCAGGAGAATCACTTGAACCAGGAAGGCAGAGGTTGCAGTGAGCCAAGGTTGCACCACCGCACTCCAGCCTGGATGACAGAGTGAGTGAGAGTCGGTCTCAAAAAAAAAAAAAAAAGTTTCAGAACATTGAATATTGTTATTATTACGTAGGGATCTGTATAGAAAGATCTAGAGGAATAATTACAAACAAAAGTGTGGGATGATGAGGTGCTCACATTTCTTGAGTCCTGCATTTTGGTACTATTTTAATTGTTCTGAACAAATGTGTATTTATTTTGGGACTTGTTTAGAACATAGCTCTGATTTGTTTTATGACGCTTAAGAATGTGTTACTGGTATACATTCCAGAAACATGTGAGGACAGGATTTCCCTAACGTATACCACTTCCCAATACTTACAGAAAAAATAAACTGAGACCCAGGAAGATGGTGCGGCTTTTCTCCTAGACTGGGACCTTCAGCTCCATGGTTGCCAACTTCAGTGCTGAAAGCTCAAATACACAGGTATCTCCAACTCCAACATACATATTTGGAAACTTAGGCAACATTGCTTTGTGGAAAACTGTGCAACTCCTTACAGGAGAGAGAATTTTTTGTATTAAGCTGAAAAGCGGCTAATTGTGTATTTCTTCAACGACAGGCAATTCTTGGTGGCAAATGTGACACAGGTGAAGAAGACAGAAACATACAGGCTAGTGCTTTTCCAGAAATACAAGTGAAATCAAAATCGCATGGATATTACCTCTGGTGCCTTTTGTCTATCTTAGAAACTCACTAAGTTCTTTGGATAGCATCCATTTAATTTATAAGTATTTACTGAGCACTTAGCATATGCTTAGCCACTGGAGTACAACGCAGAGTCACAGAGACAAATTCTTGGCACCCCTCAAGCTCCTATCCTCCTGGGGAAACATACGAAGCAAGATAATGTATAAATAAGGGAGAGAATTTCGGGTAAAGATATAACGAAGCAGGGAAAGGAACGGTGACAAGAGTGCTATTTTTGTAAAGGTCAGGAAGCCTTTTAGGGAAAAGTGCCATTTGAGCAGGGACCTGGAGTGAGGAAGCGAGCTGCGCAGAGCTCTCAGGGGAGGGCAGCAAAGGAGGTCAGCAAGAGGTAGGCCCTGGGCAGGAATAAGAATTTCTTATGTTTCTCAAAAGGCGAAGAACATCTTAAAGAGCTCACAGCATTTGGAATGTTAAGGTTCTGTGTTGCTGTTTTCATGTTTATAGACTCAGTGCTGTAAATGTAGCTCTGTTGCTTACATATTTTAGAATGAATTTTATTTAGGAGTCTAAATCTACTATGAAGGCACGGCCTTATCTAAATGTCTCTAAAAATACCTCCTGCCTTTCACAAAGAAAGACAGAATTTCACTCACAAGAGTCAAAGTTGTTCATTCCACCAGGAGAGAGAAGGCTGGACCAACAGCACCCCTGGGTTTCAGTCCACACTCCCCACTCCCTGACAGACTGCCTTGAACATGTGGCTGGAGGGGTCATAAAAGGGACAGAGAACGGAGCGACAGAAGATGCCTTCTGCAGTCTCAACTTTTAGCCCCAGTTGTTTGAGAACTGGTATCTCCCCTACACATCTGGCTCTGGTGGAGACAGAAATGACAGCCCCTACTTACAACGAGGAGACTGTGGCTCAGAGAAGTCAGGCGGCTGCCCAGGACCGTGGAGAAAGCCAGCTCTGCCTCGACCCTCGCTGTGCTGCCTGGCTCCCATTAGAGTCTGTGTTCCACTTCAGGAAACGAGCCTGTTGATTTTTCATTTACACAAAAATGAAAAATAAACACCAGATGTTTAAAAACATGTTGCAACACGTCCTGCTGGAACTTAAAAGTGCATTCTGACCAAAAAAATTAAATTAGAAAATCCACATAGCAAAAAAAAAAAAAAATGTTTTGAATGAAAATAGTTTGTCTCTCTCTCACACATACTCTCTTGCACACACACACTCACATACACACACGAAAACAATATCTCATTTCTCCTTCAGGGAGCAGCTGTGAAGGAAATTGGGGGAGGAGGGTGGACACAACATCTCATCTTTGTGTTTCGGTACAGACTAAGCTTTTTTTTTTTTTTTTTTTTTTTTTTGAGACGGAGTCTCGCTCTGTAGCCCAGGCCAGCTCTCCTGGCTGGAGCGGAGGCGTGGCCTGCATGAGAAGTAAACATCAGAGATCTGAAGAAGCTTATAAAATCGCTTGGGAGAGGCCAGTCACCAAGACAGGCATCTCAAATCGGCTGATTCTGCATCTGGAAACTGCCTTCATCTTGAAAGAAAAGGTATGTACTGTTTTCACCTTTTCATTTATGATAATAATGTCTAAAATAGGAACGGTCTGGGTTCTCCATTGCCCCTTTTCAGCTACATATAATCACACTGATTGAGAGCTTGTGCCGGTAGCGTTAGACTTGTTCTCATTTTTCCTCAAACAAATGTACAAGGTAGGTATTATCAGAGCCATTCTTCCGGTGACGAAACTGAGGTAGATACACTAGCAACAGGCCTAAGATAAAACCAAACCCGGCGTGAACTCATCCCAGCATCTTTTGCTTACCCCTCCAAACTGGACAATAAGGAATTTCTCCATGCACAAACACCGTGCCAGGTGAATTCTCAGTGAGCTGTCCAACTGTGCATCACAGTAAAATAATCTGGAAACTGGAATTAATGGTGTGAATAGAAAATGCATTTAATGTCATAAAATATTGTGTTTGGGAGATACGTTTCTTGTTGTATTTAATGGCTAAATGAGTCTTTGAGACCTAATGACTTATTGGAACCTATTTTATTTTATGAGGTGAAATTTCAAAATCTAGTCCTTCATGTTCTGCAGGTCTTTGAGGTCAAGTGCTGTGACCCCAGGCACTGAGGGCGCAGGCTTGTGGGAGACCTAGGCTTACGTTCTAGCCTGTCCCCAGGCACTGAGAGCGCGGGTTTGTGGGAGACCTAGGCTTACATTCTAGCCTATTCCCAGGCACTAAGAGCGCAGGCTTGTGGGAGACCTAGGCTTACATTCTGGCTTCGTAGTTTACCAGGAAGTAACCCGGGCAAATTCACCTCGTTTGTACAAAGTGTCAGCAGAGGTCGCCTCCAGAGGAGGTGCTGTGGAGACTGAGTGCATAGCACCCTTAAATTCCTGAGACCAGGGCTTCTCCGTGGGGAAGCTTAATGCAAGTGGAGCAGTGATTTCCAGCTAGTGCCAGGCCGAAGGTGGATGCACTATAACCTTAGTAGGATTGCTTTCAAATTACTTCATATCCTGTTAAAAATCATATTTATTTATTTATTTTTTATTTTTTGAGATGGAGTTTCACTCTGTCACCCAGGCTGGAGTGCAGTGGCACGATCTCGGCTCACTGCAGCCTCCGCCTCCCAGGTTCAAGTCATTCTTGTGCCTCAGCCTCCCAAGTAGCTGGGATTACAGGACTGCGCCACCACGCCCAGCTAATTTTTGTATTTTTTGTTTGTTTGTTTTTGTTTTGTTTTGTTTTGAGATGGAGTTTTTGCTCTATTGCCCAAGCTAGAGTGCAATGGTGTGATCTTGGCTTACTGCAACCTCTGTCTCCCACGTTCAAGCAATTCTCCTGCATCAGCCTCCCGAGTAGCTGGGATTACAGGTACCTGCCACCACACCTGGCTAATTTTTTGTATTTTTAGTAGAGACGGGGTTTTGCCATGTTGACCAGGCTGGTCTCAAACTCTTGACCTCAGGTGATGCACCCACCTCAGCCTCCCAAAGTGCTAGGATTACAGGCATGAGCCACTGCACCTGGCATAATTTTTGTATTTTTAGTAGAGACAGAGTTTCACCACGTTGGGCAGGCTGATCTCAAACTCCTGACCTCAAATGATCCGCCCACCTCGGCTTCCCAAAGTGCTGGGATTACGGGCATTAGCCATCGTGCCTGGCCAAAAATAATATTTAAATTATACTTAGTTTGTAAAGTATTTAAACTCCTCATTAGAACAGTCTTCCTATTGATATCAGAAGAAGATGCAAAAATATAAGTCGTATATAATCCATATGTTACCCACAGTCTTAAGTACACATTAAGAACATGCTGAATAAGTAATGGGCAAATTAGAATGGAAGGACATTGAAAACTATGATGGATGCTGTCCACCCTCTCTCACGAGGAGTTTTTGTTGTTGTTGTTGTTGTTGCTTGTTTGTTTTGAGATGGAGTTTTGCTCTTGTTGCCCAGGCTGGAGTACAATGGTGCGATCTTGGCTCACCACAACCTCCACCTCCCAGGTTCAAGCAATTCTCCTGCCTCAGCCTCCCGAGCAGCTGGGATTACAGAAGCGCACCACCATGCCCGGCTATTTTTTTTATTTTTAGTAAAGACAAGGTTTCTCTGTGTTGGTCAGGCTGGTCTCAAACTCCCGACCTCAGGTGATCCATTTGCCTCAGCCTCCCAAAGTGCTGGGATTACAGGCATGAGCCACCACACCCGGCCTCACAAGGAGTTTTAATCACAGGAATAAAACTAATGTAGCCAAGAGGCATCTTTGGGAGAGAGGCAATCAAGGGGGTTTGCTCTGAAATCCTCCTACTGAGGTAAAGAATATGTTTCAGCCCACAAGAGAACATTTTATCAGAGTAAGATGTAGAACTGACTTTTGTTGTAAGTGTCGTGTGGTGGTGAGACTCATCAGGTCACTGTGGCGGGGGGTTACTGAAAGGCCCTGTGGTGGCACAGAAGAAGCAGGTTCAGGGTGCTGCGGACAGGAGAGGCGGAGATGGGCCCGAGTCCCAGCTGTCTGCCCCTTCCAAGCCCCAGCTTCGCCATCTGTACACCTTGGAAGTAGGGCTAGAGAGATGACCTCTGAGGTCCTCTCCACTGTGGGGGACCTTGTAGAATGTGCATAATGTGTGGCCAGTCTTTGAGCTTTGATCCTCTGGGACAGGCTTTCAGCTTGGGCCTACGAACTAGAACTAAAGATCTCTTTAAAATGGATGCAAATTTGTGTGGGTTTAGGCTGCATTTCTATAAATTCGTCATCCCCTAAAAGGTTAAAAGACAGGTGTTGTTTACACGGTGGTGGAGCTGCTGCGAAAGGGAGCCTCAAAGACCAGGGAAAGCGGCCCTGTTGCAGACTTGCTCAAAGGGCCTCAGTAACTGTCCCCCCACCGCAGCGACCCCAGCTGGCAAGCTTCCACTCATTACATAACTGTTCTTCTGAAAACCAGGCAACAAAACCTCCAGGAAAAAAAAGCTATTGATTATTAAAGGGTATTTAGAGGTTTAGAGACTCATAAGAAAGCAGTTATAATTATTCCTGTAATGACACATCCTTTGAAATGCTCAGATCTGAGAACATTTTGCTTGCATTGCATCAGTCATCATCATTACAGGGAGAAACGCAGAGAGCTGGAAATAGCTCGTGTGCAAGCTACAGGCAAGGAGTCACAAGGAAAGGAGCAAATTGACAGCAAGTCAGTGAAGGAAACAGGGGAGCTTCAAATACCCAGAACCTGCACACAGTTCTGCAGCCTCTGTCTCCCCGCAGCCTCCGTCTCCCCTCAGCCTCCGTCTCCCCACCCTCCGTCTCCCCGCCCTCTGTCTCCCTGCCCTGCTGCCCCGCTTCAAAGCCAGCTTCTGCTGCCAAAGGACTCTTGGGGTTGAAATGCCTGTTGCACAGTTACACATCAGCCGACAGTCCTTCTCTGATTTAATGAACTTCATCTATGAAAAATACCCTCAACAGGCCAGGTGCAGTGGCTCAGGCCTGTAATCCCAGCACTTTGGGAGGCCAAGGCGGGTGGATCACCTGAGGTCAGGAGTTTGAGACCAGCCTGGCCAACATGGCAAAACCCCATCTCTACTAAAAATACAAAAATTAGCCAGGAGTTGTGGCAGGCACCTGTAATCTCAGCTACTCGGGAGGCTGAGGCAGGAGAATCACTTGAACCGGGAGGGAGAGGTTGCAGTGAGCCGTGGTCGCGTCAGTACATTCCAGCCTGGGTGACAGAGTGAGACTCCATCTCAAAACAAAACAAAACAAAACAAAAACCCTCAACAGAATGTCAAAAAAAAAAAAAGAAAGAAAAGAAAAAAAAGAAACAGAAACCTGCGAAACCATCATCTTTCTGCTTTGATAATAACAGTAAGGAGCATTGACTGAGCATTTACTCTGTGTCAGACGCTCCCCTAAGTACTCTCTCGATATTATCTCATGTAATTCTCACAAAAATTCATGAGCTAGGAATGAGTATTATTCCCACTTACTAGACAAGGAAGCTAAGGCATAAATTGGACACAGTTATACATAGCATGGCCAGAATCAGGATCTGAACCTGGCTGGGTGACCCTGGGGTCCCCAGCAGGCCGCTCCCTGTTAAGGTTTCCAAGCGCACTCTTGGGCTGGTAGAGCAGCCAGCAAGATGAGGGCAGGGGGAGGGGTGGTGTCACAGAGCCATCTCCCCGAAGAATCTCGGAAGACACTAAGTGTTGGGCAAGGTTTGGTTTGGTTTTGTGTCTTTCATGGTTCGCTTGGAGGCTTTAATTTCCCACTTTACACAGCCCCCTCCATGTCCCCACTGCCCCTCCATGTCCCCCACTTTACCCAGCCCCCTCCATGTCCCCCCCCTTTACAGCCCCCTCATGTCCCCCCTTTACACAGCCCCCTCCATGTCCCCCACTTTACATAACCCCCTCCATGTCCCCCCCTTTACATAACCCCCCTCCATATCTCCAGGCGCGCGATTTATCAGTCTGCCGAACGCGCGATTTATCCGTCACCGGCTCGCGCGGTTATCCGTCTTTGTGCGTGATACATCAAGTGATCTGCCGCGCGATTTATCCGTGGGTCTGTGCCAGCATGAATTACCACATCAGTGATCTGCCATTTTGCGCGTTATCCGTCTGCGCGATTTATCGGTGATCACCCGGCAGCATCAGTACACATCAGTGATCTTTACGGCTGCGCAGATTACATCAAATTCACGCGCGATTACGTAAATGATCTTACCGTAATTATCGTCGATCTGCTGCGTTACATCAAGTCGGATCACCGGGCTGCGTGATTTATCCGTGGATCACCCGGCTGCGATTACATCCGTGATTACCCCGACTTTCGCGTGTTATCAAGTGATCTTTTACGCGCGATTTATCCGGTGATCTTTTGCATGCAAAAATGGAATACATCAGGATCACATTTAGCGCGATTATCAAGTGTCTGGGCTGCGCGATTTTATCCGGTGATCTTTTGCGTGATTTATCGTGGTCACGCGCGTTATCCGTGATCACCGGTTGATACATCAGTAGTCGTACGCGCGATTTACATCAGGTCTGGGTTTGCTGATTTATCCGTGATCTTTTAGGCTGTACGATTTTATCCGTGATCTGCGCGTTTATCCGTGATCACCGGCTGCGTGTTGCATCAAATGGTCTGCTGATTTACATCCGTCGATCACCGTACCGCGTGTTATCAGTCACAGGCTGCTTTGATTATCCGGTCACTGCGTAATTACATCCGTGGGTCTTTATTTCGCGATTTATCGGTCACCCGGCTGCGCCAGTACATCAAGTCCCACCCCCACCCCCTTTCCCCTCCATGTCCACCCCCCACCATCCCTACATAAACCCCCTCTTCCCCCCCCTTTACACAGCCCCCTCCATGTCCCCACTTTACACAGCTTCCCTCCATGTCCCCCACTTTACACAGGCCCCTCTGCGTTGTTTCTGTTCATTTGACAAGTATCTGCTGAGCCGACACTCTGAGGTCCGTGGGTGATTCTGAGGAGAACCAGACACGGTGCCTATCCTGGGAGATGCATAATCAGGTGGGAGTGGGGTGCAAAATCAATCCCACAAACTGGAATAGCAGGCGGAGAGTGCCCTGGTGGAGGTGCAGAGGCTCCGAGGAAAGCCTCACAGCAATACGGACAGGCAGGTGTCCCCTGCAGGATGCGGGTTCACATGGGCTGGGGAGAGAAGAGGAGAGACCACCCACAGAGGGGCCTGTGGGCACGGGACTCTTGCTTCATGATTGTGTGGACTTAGGAGGCTCAGAATGACAACCCCAGCTGCTGTGTGTTCCTCTAACTCCAGGTCCCTTCTCCAGCCACCCAGCCCCAAGATGGTGATGCTGCTGCTGCTGCTTTCCGCACTGGCTGGCCTTTTCGGTGCAGCAGAGGGACAAGCATTTCATCTTGGGAAGTGCCCCTCGCCTCCGGTGCAGGAGAATTTTGACCCGAATAAGGTAAAAGGCGAACCTCCCATTTGTTTTGCTGCCTGTGATGTGAACAAGCATTCTATAAGATTCTATTTAATTATGCTGCTTTAATTTCCACTGCACACCTTGGGACACGTATTTATCTTATTTGGGGTTTCCCCAAAGCGGACAATCTGCTGAGACAAAGACTGGGGGCAGAGAGGTTTGGGGTGATCCCAGGACGCACAAGAGCAGGTGGGAAAGTGAGTTGGAGTCAGCACAGAAGCAATAAAGGGAGTGTTCATGAGCTGTCGCCCTGGGCCGTCAGGATCAGTCACACAGGGCACCCTCTGAGGACAGGTGGAGCATGCTCCTCCGATTGTCCATCAGCTGCTGCCCGCAGGCCGTGGGAGCGTCTGTGGCGCTAGCCAAGCCCCCTGGCAGAGGACAGACACAGCGCCTCATCCCCATCACCTCCCCAAAGCCTTGGTGACCAACTCCCTATTCAAGGTGGATGAGGAAAGTTCCATGTACTCCGGAGTCCCAGCTCCCCACAGCAAACACATCTGACTTTGCACAAGATTTGAAGATGACTTGTAGAATCATGCACTGTTTCAGAAGAAAGTTACTTCCCATCATCCCCCTTTATTTTTTTCTTTTTCTTTTTCTGTTTTTTTCTGAGACGGAGTCTTGCTCTCTTGCCCAGGCTGGAGTGCAGTGGCGTGATCTTGGCTCACTGGGACTACAGGCGCCCGCCACCACGCCTGGCTAAATTTTTGTGTTTTTAGTAGAGATGGGGTTTCACTAAGTTAGCCAGGATGGTCTCCATCTCCTGACCTCGTGATCCACCCACCTCAGCCTCCCAAAGTGCTGGGATTACAGGTGTAAGCCACCACGCCCGGCCAATTTTTTGTATTTTTAGTACAGACGGAGTTTCACCATGTTGGCCAGGATGGTCTCGATCTCCCGACCTTGTGATCCTTCTGTCTTGGCCTCCCAAAGTGCTGGGATTACAGGTGTGAGCCACCGCACCCAGCCCCATTATCCCCCACTCTTTTTTTTTTTTTTTTACAGAATCTAGAATGTCACAGCAATATTGGCTGAAGGGGACATTGAGAAGAGCCCTTTGCTCAGCATTCACCCACCGCCCGCACATCCCATCCTAGTCACGGATTCTCATTTCAATTAATCTCTTTCCCAGTTGCCCCTGGGAACAATGAGGCCCATTTTTGTCTGGCTTCCCCAGGACAGGGCTCAACTTCTGCACAACAGTGCGGAAAAGGTTGCAGGTCCCCAGAGAACCACAGGTTTTGCTCTGCTTGTTGTCTCTGCAGTATTTCGGAAGATGGTACGAAATTGAGAAGATCCCAACAACCTTTGAGAACGGACGCTGCATCCAGGCCAACTACTCACTAAAGGAAAATGGAAAGATCAAAGTGTTAAACCAGGAGTTGAGGTGAGTGGCTGTGGCCATCCGGGGCCAGGCCTGTGGAGTGCGGACCCGGAGTGACCAGGTGTCCAGCAGCCTGGGTCAGGGAGGATGGGATCCTTGCCAGGTCTGGACTGCCTGCTCCTAGCAGGAATTGAGAGGAAAGCATTTGTCAGGCAAGGATGGCAAGGACTAGGATCCACTTATGCGTTTCCATGACCACCTGCTGGGCACAAACTGACAGGGTTCCTGCCCTCACTGCAAAATAGATACTCTGGTAGCAAAGAACATCGAGACCATCTCCTCTGACCTCCAGTCCAGGAGAGAAGCCGCTTGACACCATCTGCTGACAGAAGCATCCAGCTTTGTTCAAACACTTCCAGGAACTGGGAGCTCATCGCTTTCCAGGACAGTTCATCCCATCTCTGGGCAGCTTAATGTATCAGAAAGCTCCTTTTCTTATTAAGCAAGAATCACATACACAATATATACACATCCTATGTAAGCAGGATATCCTTTAGAAATGTACAATTCTATTACCGAGGGCTTCTGACACAATATTTAATCCAGAAAGTTACACTTTGGAAAGCAAATATAAACTTAAGAAGAGCCCCAGGAAGAACTCCTTCCTATCCCCCTTCCACTCTTGAAAATACGAATGCAGGTTTTCATGAACATGTTGTGAGTTCATGGTCAGAGACTGGTGTCCCGAAAACCGTTCTGGAGCAAAATGCAATTGATGGTGAAAAGGGCAGAATCTGTTGGGAGGAGACTGGTTTGTTGCTAAGTCAATGTGTGCAGATAGGAACAGACCATCTTCTCCCGCTGTCTGAGATCCAGATGAGAGAGGAGGGCACGGTCTCCAGCTTTACATGGTGATAAACAGAGAATGTAGTAGGGAACATCAGAGCACATTTCCCAAAACCCCTGGCCTGTTGCTCATTGTCTGGTTTCTAGGACATCTGTCACCACTAACCATAGCACTAACCCACTGTCTTTTTTTTTTTTTTTCTTGAGACGAAGTCTCACTCTGTTGCCCAGGCTGGAGTGCAGTGGTACGATCTCGGCTCACTGCAACCTTCACCTCCCAGGTTCAAGCAATTCTCCTGCCTCAGCCTCCCGAGTAGCTGGGACTACAGGTGCCCGCCACCACCGCACCTGGCTAATTTCTTGTAGTTTAGTAGAGATGGGGTTTCACCATGTTGACCAGGCTGATCTCCATCTCCTGACCTCGTGATCTGTCCCCCTTGGCCTCCCAAAGTGCTGGGATTACAGGCATGAGCCACCGCACCCGGCCAACCTACTGAGTTTCTAACATATATGACTGCTCTAATTTCAGTTGGCCTCCCTGCTCTGCCTTGAGGATTGATGAACAGACATCATCTCCTCTGTTGGCTCCCTAGGAAGAGCACCCTGATGCCTTTCCACCCTCACCAGGCCTGGTGGTGCACACCTGTAATCCCATTTCCCGGCGAGGCTGAGGGAGGAGAAGTGCTTGAACCCAGGAGGCAGAGGTTGCAGTGAACTGAGACCACACCACTGCACTCCAGCCTGGGGAACAGAGCAAGACTCCATCTCCAAAAAAAAAAAAAAAAAAAAAAAAAAGTGAATCTTCTTTGTGTATTGCGTTGTTTCGTTTGTTTTTCCATTCTCTTTTATTCCCTCTCTTTGGAGCCTGGGAGCAGGAATTGGTCTTTCAGGCCATTGCAGAGAGTCAGAGACAGTGTTGAAGTGCAAGGGCCTACCATACTGTCCCGTCCTGGAGCTTGTCAATTGCGGCTTCTTATCACCCCGCTGCCCTCTTCCCCTGCTTGGCCTCAGAGACAGTCACAAAGGAAAGGGCAGGCCGTGGAGCTAGGGTCTAGCCTGCCTTTGAGAGCCTCTCTTACCAGAAATCACGGTGTTGGCTGCCATGGTCCTTAGTGGCACAAATCTTGCCTTTCATTGCTTTTTGGCTTTCAATGAGTTGTTTTTCTTTTCTCTTTTCTTTTTTGTTTTTTGTATTTTTTCTTTTTTTTACTCATTGCAGAGCTGATGGAACTGTGAATCAGATTGAAGGTGAAGCCTCCCCAGTTAACATCACAGAGCCTGCCAAGCTGGAAGTTAAGTTCTTCTGGTGTAAGTCTCCACTTTTCCCAGGACGATTCAGGGACAGGAAATATGCAAACTGAAGGCTAGCGCCCTGGCTTGGAGAATTCCTGAGACACCTGAGTGTCATCTATAATGAGTCAGCATATAATTATCTGTCAAACACTTATTACATGCCATGC
Organism: Papio anubis; assembly: GCF_008728515.1. Lineage (NCBI taxonomy): Eukaryota > Metazoa > Chordata > Mammalia > Primates > Cercopithecidae > Papio > Papio anubis. Next base: position 191,413,165 of record NC_044977.1, on the reverse strand, counting down.
ACTGGGGTTGCCATGATGAGCCAGACAGAGCTGGCCTTGGTACTTACGGAGCTCACGTCCCAGTGCGGATACGGACACTAGCTAGCGTTTCAATAGGTGAAACACAAACAGGTGCACACAGGACGGGGCTGTTGAAGACCCAATCCAGTCTTGTTTCTCAGAGGAAACTGGGGCCCGAAAAATGAGCAGATCTTAGCAGAACAACTTGCATGGCGCAGAAACTTGGAAGCAAGAGACGACGAGAGTGATGGTAAATTTGAATCCTGCTTCCACCACCTTCCAGTCACATTGTTGGGGATCCTGTGAGGTATCTAATGAAAGGCATTTGCCTCTGGGTTCTGAGCTAACTGAGGAAGGGACACAGGCAATAGAAAAGGCACCAAATATCAGTTTTACTGCTGATGTAGCTACACTAGAGAGTTCAACCCAGAACCGTGAGGCTTTCTAACACGAACAGTGCTTGAGAGCCCCTTTCCCGCCTGCAGGGCAGACACTGAAGTCATCAGCTACAAAAATTACTCCCCCCACTTCCCACTTCTCACCCCTGCCACTCCTCCACCCCCCACCAGTCAAGTTCCTAGAGGCGGGCGGAGAGGAAGTTCTTATTTTATAGGCCAAGAAAGGAAGCTGGGAGGAGAAAACAGTTCTTCTCACACATATGAATGTGGACAACTAACTTCACATGTACAAGCCAGAAATAACAGCTCAGTGTCGTGAAAGTAAACTAGATACACACGCTCTGTAAACTGTAAAGGGCTTTATACACAGTTTCTCTTGTTATTTTTATCAAGAAGGAAGCTAAAGTGCAGGCGGGCTGAGTGACGCAGGCCGTCACTGAACTCATTAGAAGAGTTGGGACCTAAACCTAGGTCTCCAAACTCTCCACTTATTCTTCCCACACGGATCAGGGATGGGGATTGGAGTGAAAGCTAACTATTACGTGCCTAACAGTCTTCATAAGGAAGCCTGGGACAGGAACTAAAAGAGGCAGGAGCTATTGGCTGGGAAAGGTGGAGGGAAAGATGTATTCTGGTTGGGAGGATTAGATGTAGGCCTTGTAGGATGTATGGGAGATTATGGGAAAGGATTTCCAAGTGAAGGCAACTGGAGCATAGAAGTGAAGGGAACTGGAACATAGAAGGACTGAATACAGGCATATCACGAAGTCAGAAGTCAGAAGTCAGAAGTTCGAGACCAGCCTGGCCAACATGGTGAAACCCCGTCTCTACTAAAGACATAAAAAATTACCTGGGCATGGTGGCGCCTGCCTGTAATCCCAGCTGCTCAGGATGCTGAGGCAGGAGAATCTCTTCAACCCCAGAGGTGGAGGTTGCAGTGAGCTGAGATCGTGCCATTGTACTCCAGCCTGGGTGACAAGAGCGAAACTCCATCTCAAAAAAAAAAAAAAAAAAAAAAAAGAAGAAGAAGAAGGCCTGAATAAAGCAGCCTAGAGTCTGGGAGGGTACATGGAGAGGGCGATGAGGTTAGGAAGGGCCTTGAATGCCACATTAGATGACTTGAAGTTTCTTCCACAAACAATAGGAGACTGTCAAAGTTTTCAAATGAGGAGAGACAAGTGAAGTTTTTTTTCTGTATTGTATCTGGGTAAATTTACTCTTGAGAGCTGGAGCACGAGAGGAAGGCAGAATGTGCAGGCCTGGGTGTGTGCGGGTGGGCCATGATGCCACTGCTGGCAGAGGTGGGAGACAGATTTTTCCAAAATCACTCTGGGCTTAAGAGTTCTCGGCCGGGCGCAGTGGCTCAAGCCTGTAATCCCAACACTTTGGGAGGCCGAGACAGGTGGATCACTAGGTCAGGAGATGGAGACCACCCTGGCTAACAGGGTGAAACCCCGTCTCTACTAAAAATGCAAAAAACTAGCCGGGCGAGGTGGCGGCGCCTGTAGTCCCAGCTACTCAGCAGGCTGAGGCAGGAGAATGGCAGGAACCCGGGAGGCGGAGCTTGTAGTGAACTGAGATCCGGCCACTGCACTCCAGCCTGGGCGACAGAGCGAGACTCCGTCTCAAAAAAAAAAAAAAAAAAAAAAAGAGTTCTCAGTCCAGCTGAGAACACACAGAGCAGCTGAAATGTGCAGATGGGTGATGACTATAACGCTCTCTCTCTCTCTCTGGGTGAGTGAGGCAGGCAGGCAGGCAGGGCACCAACAGTGCTAGAGAGGTAAGTCGGAAACACTCAGTCTAGGCTCTTGTCCAGACTTCTTTCAAGGGTCTTTCTGTTTCTGGATTGATAAACAAAGTCAGAGGCCAGAGGGCTTGGCGGGTGGTTGTCTGGGCCACCCTTCTTGTGTTGTCCTGAGGTTTCTCTTGCCCTCTCCCTCCAATAATGCTGCCTCTCTCTGGTTCTCAGTTATGCCATCGGCACCGTACTGGGTCCTGGCCACCGACTATGAGAACTATGCCCTCGTGTATTCCTGTGTCAGCGTCATCAATCTTTTTTGTGTGGATTATGCTTGGATCTTGGCAAGAAACCGTCATCTCCCTTCAGAAACAGTGGACTTTCTAAAAAATATCCTGACTTCTAATAACATTGATGTCAAGAAAATGACGGTCACAGATCAGGAGAACTGCCCCGAGTTCTCGTAACCAGGCTCCACAGGGAGGATGTGCCCACTCCACGTTACATTTCCTGCTTTGCTTTCCCCCACCCCACCCACTCCTCATAAACACAAACCAATCAACCATGACAAACCTTCGCAAACACCAGAAGGGAGGGTTGACCACGGAAGACAGTGGTGAGGAGCTCAAGGGAGTTGGCCTGAACACATAGCCATACCCTACCCTGTTACCCTGCTAGCCGCAAAATAAACTTGTTGCTGACCTGCTGTGCTCACGGTGATTGCAAGTTGGATTAATTATTGTGGGTTTTTCATTATAAGCTTATGCTTAGAAATCCTTAAACAGGCTGGTCGTGGTGGCTCATGCCTGTAATTCCAGTACTTTGGGAGGCTGAGGCAGGAGGATCACCTGAGGCCAGGAGTTCAAGACCAGTCTGGGCAACATAGCAAGACCTCATCTCTACAAAAAATTTTTAAAAATTAGCTGGGTATGGTGGTGCACACCTATGCTAGCTACTCAGGAGGTGGTGGCAGGAGGATCACTTGAGCCCAAGAGTTTGAGGGTACAGTGAGCTATGATGGCACCACTGCACTGCAGCCTGGGCAACAGAGCAAGACCCTGCCTCTAAAAAGAAAAAAGAAAAAAGAAAAAAAAAATCCTGAAGCAGTTATGTTGAAAAAACCAAGCACTGAATTGTCCTAGTTTAAAGGTAACAATCCTGTTTCTGGAAGCGGGGAAGCTGATGGCAAAGGCATATTCTGGGTGACCTGAATCCAGATGCCCCCATTCTGGAGTAGATGCTCCTTTCAGGGGGAATTATTTGGGGGCTCGGAGTCTCTGTGGGGCAGTTTCCTTGAAGTGTTTACTTTCTCCTCAGGTCTTCAGAGTCAGGCTGAAGAATGAGCCCATCTAGGGGTTTATGTAAGGAAGAGGAGAATCTACGAGGAAGAACATAGGGAGTTTTTTTTTTTTAAGAAAAAAATACATATTATATATAAAATCTATATGTATTTTAAAATACATATATATATAAAATCCATATGTATTTTAAAATACATATATATGTGTGTGTGTATATGTATGTTGTCATTCATTCAACTGATATTTACGGAAGCCCAATTGCATTCCAGGCATTGAAAAATATAGAATCCCTGTCCTCCCATAGAAGCTCACAGTCTAGTGAGGGAGAAACAGATAAAGATGCAATTATAATCCAAGGTGAAGAGTGCAAAGGCAGAGGCACACAGAGGGTGCCAGGGAGCTCCAGGAAAGTCCCAACCCCTGCCAGACACAGGTAAGCACTAGGGTTGTGCAGCTATGCCTATGAGCACTCCAACTTCCCAGTACCAACAGGTCTCAAGAACCTCTTTCTGGCCAGGCGCGGTGGCTCATGCCTATAATCCCAGCACTTTGGAAGGCCAAGGTGGGTGGATCACCTGATGTCAGGAGTTTGAGACCAGCCTGCCCAACATGGTGAAGCCCTGTCTCTACTAAAAATACAAAACTTAGCCAGGTGTGGTGGCAGGCGCCTGTAGTCCCAGCTACTCAGAAGGCTGAGGCAGGAAAATTGCTTGAACCCGGGAGGCGGAGGTTGCAATGAGACGAGATGGCGCCATTGCACTCCAGAGTGGGTGACAGAGCAAGACTCCGTTACAAAAATAAAAAAAACTTCCTTGAGTTTGGTTTTTTAACATTGTGACTTTTAAAATCAGAAAGACCTCAGAATGTTCGCCCTGTAATTTAACTTAACTTAGCTCACATAACTGACAATTTTCTAATGTTTTGGGAAATGAATAGAAAATTAAGCCATCTGATTAGATTTTTGCTTTTTTAGCATGAATATGAAATGCTCATTTTCTGGAGCACTCGAGTCTCTTTGATGCTTTAATGATTACAAAAATCCCAAGGATTTTAATATATACAATTTTCATTTAACAAAATAAATATGACCTCAGAATGTAGCTTCCAATTCTAAATCCCAGAAGGCTGAAAGCCATTAGCAAAAAGGCAGTGAGGAGGTGGGCCTGGAGGGAGGAGGGCCTCTCCCAGGCTCTGCCTGCGGCCACACCCTACACTCTGGCACACTGGCCCCACCACCCCCCGACAGAGGGCATCTGGCTTCTCTGCCGAAAGACAGTCATTCCTGAGTGTTGCACTGGCGAGCTGGCTTTTATCTCACGGTATATAATAAGTTGTGATTTCATTCCTCTTAATAGCTGTCTAGTAACATCTAACACAATGAAAGTCACTATATTTTGCAACATTTTTCATGTCTTGACCAATACATAGACTCACTTTTTTTTTAATGTGAATGAATTACTGAATAGGTAGATAGACAGATGGACTTGAGTTTTTAGGTAAGGAGGGAAAAGGAACCTATGAGGCAGGTGTCAGGGTCACTGAACCTGAGAAAAATTTGGGGGAATCACAGGGCAGCATGTGAGTACCAAATGTCTAGAGGAAACATGGGGACTAACAACAAAAATTCCAGAGGGGAGAGAAAGAGAAAGGAAGTAGGACACAAACCACAAAACAGATTCAATAATGTATCATAAATCTCCACATACCCATCATCTGCTCCAGCACTATATATAAAATATAAGCTCACCTTAAATTACATAGAGATTACCTTCTCGGAGCACCTCCAGAACAGAAAACATAACCTTGAAATTTTTTTTTGTTGTTATTTGCTAGAGATTTCACCAATCTTGCTTCAGCTATTATCATCCCCTAATTTTTTTCCTAGAGTGCTTTGAAGCAGATCCCTGATATCACATCCTATTGCCCATAGCTACTTAAGTAGAAATCTCTAGCAAATACAGACCCCTTTTATAAAACAAGAAAAAATTGCAAGGTTATGTTTTCTGTTCTGGAGGTGCTCAGAGAATGTAATCTCTATGTAATTTAAAGATTATTTTATATAATCTGGAAGATGAAAAGGAAAATGTATGCACAAGAATGTTCATAGTTTTACTTGTAGCCATCCCCAAGCTGAAAGGGGCGATAAACGAAAGCTAACAGCAGAGGAAGGGTCATAAATTATGGAACAGCCACTTGATGTGATGTCATGCGTTCATGAACATTTTTAGTTGTAAGAACTAAAAATTAGTTGTAAGAACTAAAAATTTTAGTTGTAAGAACTACGAAGCCACACTCACTGCTGGGGGAGTCCCAGCGCATGGCCTTGCTGCCCTGCAGAGCTAGAATCTAAAGTATGTGACTCCACCTCCCCAGCCACACCTGATTGGACCACCTGAACCAGCGACAGCCAATCCACAGGCTGAACAGAAACCTCTGAGTTCTATGGCCTCACGGGAGGGAAAAGATAAATTGAGACAATCAAATAAGGCTTTGACTTTAAGCAGTCTGGAAAGAAGATCATTAAAAGCTCTGGTACTGTAAGGTCATGTCGTTTGTAGTGGCCACTACTGGCCATGCACTACTGAAGTGATGTGTGCAGAGCAGAAACGCAGGATAAGCAGAGATCCCTCCGCCCACCCAAGGCCCCCGACAGAGCAGCTTCAGTAGCTGTTGGCTCTCCCTGTCCTAGCACCAGTTCCTGGGGAGCTTAGCCAGCTTAGGTGCCTGCCCTTGGTTTCTGTAAGATTAGGCACGTACACACAACTATTTTCTGAGACAATTTAACTTGACTGAGTAAATGTTCCTGCAACCAAAATAGTCCTCAGACAAAAGCGCTCACAATGTAATGTTGAGTGAAAGGCAGAATGTTGCATTTTAACTATGCTGTATTTATAGCCTCATGAAATGGCATAAAATTAAGAACTAAAAGTGAACAGAGAAAATGAAGGCAATTAATGTGTTAGAGCGGTGGAATCATGGATAATTTTCCCCCTTTTATAGTTCTGCCGCTGCTACTTGGAGTGGAGGCCCTAAAACTTCAGACCCTAAAACCTCCTTCTAGTTCAGCCTGACCCTCTTGTAAGTCAGGTGTCCAAAGAAATAAGCTGCTTCTTCCAGCAACTACCTCAGACTTTGAGACTTTTCTGGACTATTGCCCTATTCTACCACATCTACAGAACAGCTGAGATGTACTAGTTTGTGAATATAGGATGTGTTGTTGTGTAAAATTTCTCTATGAAAGCAATCTTTATTTACTACCAAAAAGGTTCTCTATACACTTTTCTAGGAGACATTAAGAAAGATATCAAGTAATTTAGAAAGTTTTTTTTTTTTTATTTTATTTACTTATTATTTTTTTTGAGACGGAGTTTCGCTCTTGTTGCCCAGGCTGGAGTGCAGTGGTGTGATCTCACCTCACTGCAACCTCTGCCTCCCGGGTTCAAGCGATTCTCCTGCTTCGGCCTCCCGAGTAGCTGGGATTACAGGCATGTGCCACCACGCCCAGCTAATTTTTGTATTTTTAGTAGAGACGGGGTTTCACCATGTTGGCCAGGCTGGTCTTGAACTCCTGATCTCAGGTGATCCACCTGCCTCGGCCTCCCAAAGTGCTGGGATTACAGATGTGAGCCACTGTGCCCAGCCGAAAGTTTTTATATTTATATTTGTCTAAGCATTGTTTTATTTTATAACAGATTTCCACCCCAGAAGCAATAATTTTCACCTTGGTAGTGAGAAACTACTACAGTTTGTTAGATTTGTTAAATGTGGTCAACTTTCATGCTGCAATCAGTGCTTCCAGTAAACACAACATTCAAATAGGCTCAAGAGTTCCCTAACATTTTCCAGCAGAGTAAGGCGATCTGAACTAATCATTGGAAATGCTAAGGAGCAGTGTGGTGGGAGGTACTGGGAGTGGGCCCAGCGCTAGCCCTGACCCCACTTATTAGCCACTCACTCTACCAGATTTCTCTAGCAACTCTTCCAGGTCAAACATTTAGTCTTATGGTTTTGTACATGATAAATAAGGTGAGATTTTGCTGACAAAGAGGGAGTCTTACATCATTTTTAGGGACAATAAGCCACAGACTTATTTATAAGACCAACCCTGTAGATTGTTTTGTGTCTTTCTAAACCTTACCAATGTACATGTTATTTTGCAGTCAAATGTTCTACCCCCCAGCTATGCCCCCACTTAATTATTTTGATGTATATCTGGCTCCTTGGGGATATGTATATTTTACTCATATTCCATATTATAGTCTATAAATGCACAAAAGTACTGTATTTTATTCTCCGGAGTTTTCCTAGTATACTAATTATAATTAAAGTATTAAAAAGCCAACCTTCAGCATCTTCAGTACACCCAGAGATCCAGGAGGAACAACAACTTATTGAATGACAAAGTGACTCTCTCAGTGAACAAGGTTGGAAGAATTGGGAAAAGAGCTATCAAAGCTGGAGTGTAACACATGCAGTTAAACTCTATCCCAAAGCTCTTGGTCTGGGGGTGCTGTAGCCCCAATGCTGCCTCTGGGTGTCTGCAGAGGGGAAGGTGCCCAGCTTCTGCTTAGAGACTTTCTGCGACCCCGACTGACACGCATCCTCCTGGCTGGGCATCTCAGTCCTCCCCACCCAACCTGCCTGCCTCTTCTCCCATGGCTCTTTCTCAGGCAGCCATTTTTGGTTCTCAACCAAAGCATGTCGCAATTACCTAGAGGGGAAATACATCAGTTCCTTGGGAAGACATCCTCGAATGGGGAGACAGAGGGCAAAAGGTTGCAAAACATTCTCCAGGGTGATCCAAATCTGCTTCCCTGACTTGACTGAGAAACACTGCTTTTTCAAAGAAAAAGACCACTTATGACCACTCCCCGCGCCTCGCCTTTCCGTACCTTTTGTACACATCATCCTTTTGTTGAAATGTCCTGCTGCCAAAATCCAACCCACATCTGCTCTTTCGCAGAGCAATTTGACAAAAACTAGTAAAGCTGAGGATGACCTAGTAATTCTCTTCTCTGGTAAACATCCTAGATACACTTCTGCACATGAGCACAAGAAGACACATACGAAAATGTTCACTGCAGCACTGTTTGAAAGACAGAAAAACCAAAAACAACCTAAATGTCCATTAACAGAAGAACTGATGTAGAAATTGTGGGCTGGGTACAGTGGCTCACGCCTGTAATCCCAGCACTTTGGGAGGCCCAGGTGGGCAGTTTACTCAAGGCCAGGACTTCCAGACCAGCCTGGCCAAAATGGTGAACCCGTCTCTACTAAAAATACGAAAATTAGCTGGGCATGGTGGCGCACGCCTGTAATCCCAGCTACTCGGGAGGCTGAGGCAGGAGAATCACTGGAACCTGGGAGGTGGAGGTTGCAGTGAGCCGAGATCGCGCCACTGCACCGCAGGCTGGGCGACAGAGAAAAACTCCGTCTCAAAAAAAAAAAAATTGTAGCATGCACACATATGTGCAGGTATGCATACACACCATGGAAAACTAGAGAAAACTAGAGCTACATGTATCAATATATACAATCTATAAAATATGTTGAGCAAAAAGCAATATACAGGATACAGTATGAATATATAAAATGACTATTTCAGAATACATAAATATGCAATAAAGTATAATGAAATGCAGGAAATAATAAACGCCAAATTTAAGATCCTGGTTCCCTGAAGAGAGTGGAGGGAGAGGGTTGCAGTTGGGTAGAGAAACACCAGTGGCTTTCATTGCATGGGTAACTGCATTAGTTTCTGTGGCTGCTGTGACAAATAACCACAAACTCAGTGGTTTAAAGCACCTGAAATTTATTCTCTCATAGTTCTGGAGGCCAGAAGTCCAAAACCAGTATTACTGGGCTAAAATGAAGGTGTGGGCAGGGCTGTGGAGGCTCTAGGGGAGAATCTGTTCCTTACCTCTTCCAACTTTTGATGTTTTGGTGGCTGCTGGCATTCCTTGGTTTGTGGCGACAACACTCCAATCTTCAAATCTGCTTGTCTCCACATGGTGTGCGTGTGTGTGTGTGTGTGTGTGTGTGCGTGCGCTGTGTGAAATCTTCTGCCTGTCTCCAAAAGAATACATGTAATTACATTTAGGGCCCACCTGGATAATCCAGGATAATCTCCCTACTTCAAAAGCCTTAACTCTGCTGGGCGCAGTGGCTCACACCTGCAATCCCAGCACTTTAGGAGTCTGAGGCAGGTGGATCACTTGAGGTCAGAAGTTTGAGACCAGCCTGGCCAACATGGTGAAACCCCATCTCTACTAAAAATACAAAAATTAACTGGCCATGGTGGTGCATGCCTGTAATCCCAGCTACTCAGGAGGCTGAGGCAGGAGAATTGCTTGAATCCAGGAGGTAGAGGTTGCCGTGAGCCAAGAACGCACCACTGCACCACTGCACTCCAGCCTGGGCGACAGAGCGCGACTCCGTCTCAAAGGAAAAAAAAAAGCCTTCACTCAATCATATCTGCCATGACATTTTTTCCAAATTTAACATTTCCAGGCTTCAGAGATGAGGACCTGGTAGCTTTGGAAGAGCATTTTTCAGTCTATCACAGTAATATTTTCTTAAGCTGAGAGGCAGGTAATAGAAGATATGTGACTTCCCACTTGGGCCCAGCAGAATGACTCCTGCAAAAAGGGCAGCCAGAAGAAGGGGGGTCATTCTGCCATCAATGAGGTGGTGACCTGAGGATACACCATCAACATTCACAGGTGCGTCCACGGAGTGGGCTTCAAGAAGAATGCCCCTCAGGCACTCAAGAGAGATCCAGAAATCTGCCATGATGGAGATGGGGACTCCAGATGTACGCACTAATACTAGGCTCAACAAATGTTGGGTGAAAGGAAGGGCCCTACCACATCCATGTTTATCATGCAGAAAACATCATGAGGTGAAGGTTCACCAAACAAACTCTACACTTTGGTTTAACTATGTACCTGTTACCACTTTCAAAAATCTATAGACAGTCAATGTGGGTGAGAGCCAACCACCGATTGTCAAATAAAGTGATAAAATCATACACACACAAATAGACATAGAATCACGGCCCTTTACCTTTTTTTTTTTTGAGACGGGGTCTCATTCTATTGCCCAGGCTAGTGTGTAACGGTGCAATCACAGCTCACTGCATCCTCTGCCTCCCGGGGTCAAGTGATTCTCCCACCTTGGCCTTCCGAGTAGCTGGGACCACAGACGCGTGCCACTATGCCCAGCTAACTTTTGTAGTTTTTTGTAGGGATGAGGTTTCGCCATGTTGCCCAGGCTGGTCTCAAACTCCTGGGGCTCCAGCAATCCACCTGTCTCAGCCTCCCAAAATGCTGGGATTACAAGCGTGAGCCACTGTGTCCAATCTCATGGCCCCTTACTTTGAATAACAGTTGTCTATGACTATATCTTAACGCAGATACAGACTGCGAACCTTTCATAGAAAAAGAGGTCTCCATACCCCTGAACCTAAAATAAAACTTTTTTTAAAAAAGAAAAAGAGGTCTCCAGGAGGCTGAAGGGCAGTGTAATGTGGGTAACTCAGTAGGAAGGTTAGAAGACTACGTGTCATGCTCTAAAAGTAGAGTGTATGAATTTGCCATTTCAGACGTAGGACAATTCTGGATAAAATGAGATCCAGGGCCTAACACCTATAACCTGACTTTTGCCATTTTGAGATTTTTTCATGTGAGTCTTTTTTAAGATGTTAAATTACGTTTCTAAACAGTGGTATCCTCCTCCAAACATTCACATTAGCAAGAGACCTGAAGATCAAAAATCAAAAAACCCTTTCAAAACCAAGTGCATTGGATACCAACTTCTAGCAGAATTCCAAGAATTGTGGACAGGTCAGTGGACAAAAATTCCCGTCATATTACCTAGGCAGCCACCAGCTCCACCTGCTTTTAATCCAAGCCTTCTGTTTCCCACCCCTCCCAGGCCAAAATTACTGCCAGTGCTCTATGAGTCAGCTCTGTCCCCAGGAAGTGACAAGTGGGCTCAGGTGCTGTCCTGGACAGCACTGGAGGAAGCAAATGGCCACTCCTTTGTCATTACAGTTCACTAAGTAGGTGTTTGTTCTTTGCCTGCAGCCTGGTCCCAGCAGGACTGGTGAGAGCTCATGTGTGCACCAGAGTCAGAGTACACCCTGTGTCCTCCCTCCCCAAACGGGGGAGTGGTTGCTAATGACAATGACCAACCTTACTGGAAGATGCTATGAAAATCCACAAAACTGAAGCTGACATCTGTGGCATTTTGCTTAAGGGCATTTTGTCAACAAAGCATACTGTGCACTAGAAACAATCTAGGTGGGTCATTTGCACCTGTAAATTACTAATAAAAATAACATCTCAAACTTGGCAGGCTTAGAGGCTGAGATCGCTGGCATTTCATTTGTCAAGTCTCAGCTCAGATGGCATCTCAGAGGCATCTGCCTAAAAGTGATTGCCCCAGTTACCTGCCATCCTGTCACACTTTTTAATCTCTTTCTTATCACTTTTCATAATCTGCAATGATTTTGTGTTTGCTTATGTATTTGTGGTCCATCTCTCCCACTAGGAGGTAGGCTCTCTGGAAAAAAAAAAAAAAGAAAAGATCCTGCTTTTTTGGTACCCTCTTATATCCTCAGACCTAGGACAGTTCCTGGCACATATTTAAGTACTCAATAAATATTTATTGAATAAATGAGTGGGTCAATGAACAAATTAATGTACAAATGCAGAGGCTGAATATAAACGTCCCAGGGCCCAGAAAGAATCAGTTACAGAAGTGAAAACAGGACCCAGATAAAGAATGTTTTATATTTACGTGCCTCAACATATCTGGCTACGATTGCTTCCCCGTTTGCTATATCTGGTATGTTCCCACAACTTAAACCAGAATATCACAGGCACATTCATTCATTTTCCAACTGGGGAGACTGAAGCCCAGCAAAGTGAAATGACTTAAGTGAAACTACGTGACTAGTTATACTTATAAGTTGAACTTGGACCCTGACTTCTATCAGAAAAATAACTTACTCATAGGATGATCTGCGTTTTTTACCTCATTTTGTTCATTTCCTCACAAACAATATATTCTATGAGAAAAGTGTTTTTGTCTCCACGAGACAAAAAAACATGGTATAAAGTCAGCGTTATATTTTGCAAATCAATAACCACTACCTCGGGGATTCTATTCAAGGACTAATTATTAAGGAGGCAACTTTGGCCAGGCTTGGTAGGACTCACAGTATCAGAGATGAGTGAGATGAGGACATCCTGCTCCCAGGCCACCAGGTACATGAGACCGTCAACATGAAAGTCCTGGACTCGGCTGGGCGCGGTGGCTCAAGCCTGTAATCCTAGCACTTTGGGAGGCCGAGACGGGTGGATCATGAGGTCAAGAGATCGAGACCATCCTGGCTAACACGGTGAAACCCCGTCTCTACTAAAAATACAAGAAAATTAGCCGGGCGAGGTGGCGGGCGCCTGTAGTCCCAGCTACTCAGGAGGCTGAGGCAGGAGAATGGCGTGAACCCGGGGGGGCGGAGCTTGCAGTGAGCCGAGATTGCGCCACTGCACTCCAGCCTGGGGCACAGAGCAAGACTCCGTCTCAAAAAAAAAAAAAAAAAAAAAAAGAAAGTCCTGGACTCAGACCCTGGCTGTTTTTAGCATTGGGGAGATATTGTTTCATATGTTTAAGGGGCAACTCTACCAGGAGGCAAGGAACTGAATGACTCCATGAGACACTCCCGGCTCCGCGGGCCTTCTGGACAAGAACAGCACAGGCAGCAGGAAGAACAAGTGTTTTGAATAGACCCACTTCCCCTCCTCCCATGAGACTATGCTGCCTCCTTGCGATTGAAGAAGCAAACGCTGATTGCAAATACTTCATACATCAACTGAGAAACATTAAAATGTTCTTAATAAGCATGCAAGACTTATCTGCATCCAGCTCCCATTTCCCGTGTATATGTTATAGAAAGTGCACTCCGGCTCATTCATTCATCCTTCCCATCTCCCCGAAAATGACATGCGTTCCGAAACCTGTTTTGAATTATAACAGAAAAGCATCACTGTCTGTTATTGAAAAGATAAAGAATTTTTTCATTTCAAACAAATAAAAGCCCTGAAGGATCATATCTTCTCCTAAGTAGGTTCATTGTCAACCAACAGCAAACATATTACCCACAGTAAGCAGTGACTCTGTGAAAACGAGTGATTTATCAAATAATAACCTTAGAGAATCTCTGCTAGCTCTCAAACCTCTTGTTAACTAATATTATTCATTAACTATGTCTAGTATTGTGTTTTTTGTTTGTTTTTTCTGAGATGGAGTCTTCCATTGTCACCCAGGCTGGAGTGCAGTGGTGCCATCTCAGCTCACTGCAACCTCCGCCTCCTGGGTTCAAGCAATTCTCCTGCCTCAGCCTCCCAAGTAGCTGGGATTACAGGCACCCACCACCACATGCAGCCAACTTGTGTATTTTTTGTAGAGACAGGGTTTCACCGTGTCAGCCAGGCTGGTCTCAAACTCTTGAACTTGTGATCCACCTGCCTCAACCTCCCAAAGTGCTGGGATTACAGGCGTGAGCCACTGCGCCAGGCCCTATGTCTAGTATTGTAGCATCCACTTCCACCACCATCTCATAGAAAAGCATCTCCTTGAAAATCAAAAAAAGAAAATGATGGATGGCTTCCTAAGGGACAATTTTCCACACAAATAATGTTTAACAAAAAAACTGAAAAAAAAAAAGGACAAAGCAAAGCAACTCATAATGAAAAATAATTACTTTAGAATAATAAAATTCAAAGGAAACTATTCAGGCAGTAGAGAGAGTCTCCAGAAACAGAATTCATAGGACACCCCAGAAAATACTGCATGAACGCCACCAAATTCAATACCAGCAAGAAATAGTATGGTAGATTTCTGCCTGCGGGACAGTGATTGGTAACCTAAGAAAACCTATGTTTGCAGTTACCTGCTCTGAGGACTGGTTCAGCTCACTATTTGAATTATGCCTAAGAACTCCGACCCTCATGTGAGCTCTGGCAGAAAGGCAGTTGTTAGTTCTTGTCCTTGGAATTACTGCCTCCAAAGATAAATCCAATGTGTCAACTCTAAATCATTTACCTAAATTACCTCCTTGATTAACTGTTGGTTTGCCAGCCTGTCCTTCCCACTAGATGGTGATAGGAACCCTGTTTCATTCATCTTTGTATTCCTCACTTCTAATACAGAGAAATGAAGTTAATAAAAATTTTGGTGTGGAGCCGGGCTTAAAAATCAATCCTTTTTTGAGTATTTCGTTGTTCCTATCTTTTTGGCATTTTAAGGAAGTTTAAAAATATTTTTAGGGCCAGGCGCGGTGGCTCATGTCTGTAATCCCAGTACTTTGGATCTTGAGGCCAGGAGTTTGAGACCAGCCTGGGCAACAGAAGGAGACCCCGTATCTACAAAAAATAAAATGAGCCAGGTGTGGTGGTGTGTGCCTATAGTCCCAGGTACTCAGGAGGCTGAGGTGGGAGGATCTCAAGCCTGGGGACTTGAGGAAGCAATGAGTCATGATTTCATCCCTGTACTCCAGCCTGGGCAACAGAGTGAGACTCTGTCTCCAAAGAATTTTTTTTTTTTTTTACCAAAAACACTGTAGGCTCCATATTTCAAATTACCTCATAACAGGTTCACAACATTTGATGAATGATGGTGTTGTTTAGTTCCCTTGGAGCTGTTACTATTCTGCTATTATTAATCAAGAGCTCAAAATCACAAAATTATATATCGAATTCTGAAGTATTAATTATAAACCCTATAAATTACAAGTCCTAATTTGTACCAAATATTACAGGTGACTGCAAGCAAGTTATTTCAAGCATTTACAACTGGGATCCATCCAGAAACGATCATCTTTAGAGTCTCCACGTAAATCTCAACATCTCATCCACAGCAACGACCCCAGTAACCTCAGCATCTCGTCCACAGCAACACCCCCAGTAACCTCAGCATCTCATCCACAGCAATGCCCCCAGTAACCTCAGCATCTCACCCACAGCAACGCCCCCAGTAACCTCAGCATCTCGTCCACAGCAACGCCCCCAGTAACCTCAGCATCTCATCCACAGCAACGCCCCCAGCTGCCTGCTGATTGCTCCATCCCCAACTCAGTCTTCATGGCGCAGCATCCATAGTAGGTACAAACACTATGCCTTTGGAGAGGAGTGCCTTAGAGTCCACAGCTAATGGCTATAGAAATTTACCCATTGTATCAAGAAAACGCAAAATTAAAATGCCAACATTAGGCAAAAAGAAAAGAAAAGAAAAAAAAAAAAAAAGCATAGGATACTCCCAATAGGTGCCAAAAGAGCAATGATTAGGTACAGTGTTTTTGGGAGAACTGACCTGGAGCCTGCTGGAGTTGTTCAGAGTCTAGACGGAAACATAAACAAGAAAACCAACCATGTAGGTGTGGAGATCAAATAAGATGAGAGGCTATAATGGATGGTAGAATGAGGGATTCCGGGAGCACAGAGGAGGGCCACCTGATGCTGCCCTGAAGAGGTAGAGAAGGCTTCATTCCAGAGCAAATCCTGAGCTGCGTTTGGAAAAACAAGCTGGAGGCAGTCAGAAATAGAAGGGGGAAGCTGGGCGCGGTGACTCATGCCTGTAATCCCAGCACTTTGGGAAGCTGATGTGGGCAGATCACGAGGTCAGGAGTTTGAGACCAGCCTGGCCAACATGGTGAAACTCTTTCTCTACTAAAAGTACAAAAATTAGCCAGGCATAGTGGTGTGCCCTTGTAATCCCAGCTACTCGGGAGGCTGAGGCAGGAGAATCGCTTGAACCCAGGAGGCAGAGGTTGCAGTGAGCTGAGATCGCCCCACTGCACTCCAGCCTGAGCGACAAAGCGAGACTCCACCTCAAAAAAAAAAAGAAAGAAAAGAAAAGAAAATAGAAGGGGGAGGAGGCGGTACCCCAGGCAGAGGAAAGACTCCCACCAAGTAGGAACTCAAATAATTCCATAGCACCTAGGGTCCGAAATCCTGTAGAGGAGAAGTAGAACCGGTGGCCAAAGGTCAGATCACTGACAGCTGTAAACCATGACATGGAGCTCAGATTGCAATCTGAAGGTGAATTGATTCAAGGACTCAATTCTAGGAAAGAATTTAACTTGCATCTTAAAAATGAAATCTGAATATCGACTTGTTATTTCACAGTAGGAAAAAAGTCACTAAAGAGCAAATCGAGGCTGGAGTTCTCTGAAAGCAAACGCTCTGTCTTCAGGCTGGCCACGGAGAATGCCGGGATCTGATGAGGAAGCGGCTGGTGAAGCTCAGGTAGCTGACTAAAGCAGCATCATTCATGACACTATGGGGATCCACCTACCTCCTGCCCCGGGAGGGGTACGGTCCAGAGCATTGAGTGATGGCTCTAGCGGCAGAGGAGACGGAGAGGCGATGCATGGGCCTGACAGCTGGAGGACCCCTGAGAACCGAGAGGGGATGCACGGGCCTGACAGCAGGAGGACCCGTGAGATGGCCAGTGCTCCACTGTGTCATGACGAGGGCCTGAACTAGAAAGTGGAAGTAGAAACAAGAAGGCAGATTTAGGAGAACTACTTCCCCTTCCTCCTCCTCCTCTTCTTCTTCCTCCTCCTCCTCCTCCCTCTTCCTCTTCCTCCTCCCTCTTCCTCTTCCTCCTCCTCCCTCTTCCTCTTCCTCCTCCCTCTTCCTCTTCCTCCTCTTCTTCCTCTTGTTCTTCCTCTTATTCTTCGAGTTAGAATCCAGAATCCAATCTTTATTTAAAAATCTAATCTGCCAGTTTATCGTTTTCCACCAACTCAGGGAGCTGAAACTCACAGGCTTCACAATCTTTTGCTTAGGCGTTGCCTTTGTAGGTGCCTTAGCAGCAGCCATTGCAGTCTTTTTAGATGCTTGCTTAGCCTCTTTTGCTTCCTTAGCAGCCCTGATAGCTTGTTCTCTTTGAGCCTTTCTAACTTCAGGTTTCTGATTCCTCTTGGTCATTATAGCAGCAAGAGATACACGAGTGATGGCCTCTGGAATTTGACTGCTCAACGGGTTCCTTTCTTTTGAATTTCTTCCAACTGTCCCTTTTTGTGCTTCCTTCTGTAGAGGACAGTACAGTTTATCTGCCAAGGGTTCCTTTTGGAAAGGAATGCCAACTTGCATTTTGCATTAAGAAACTGGAAAACCTTCCCGTGGGTCCTGGCGTAGCGCTTTCCGTGTCCTGGCTAGATCTTGTACCCGCTGAAACTGCACAGCTCAACCTTCACGGCAGCAGCTCCACAGGAAGAGAAATGATGGCAAAGAGAACTATTGTTATTATTTTTTGAGATGGTGTTTAGTTTCGCTCGTCACCCAGGCTAGAGTACTAAGGTGTGATCTCAGCTCACTGCAACCTCCACCGCCCAGTTCAAGAGATTCTCCCTACCTCAGCCTCTGGAGCAGCTGGGATTACAGGCGCCCACCACCAGGACAGGCTCATTTTTGTTTTTGTTGTTGGGTTTTTGTTTTTTTGTTTGTTTTATGAGATGGACTCTTGCTCTGTTGCCAGGCTGAAGTGCAGTGGTGTGATCTCGGCTCACTGCAACCTCTGCCTCCCAGGTTCAAGCGATTCTCCTGCCTCAGCCTCCAGACTAGCTGGGACTACAGGTGTGTACCACCACACCCAGCTAATTTTTGCATTTTTTTTTTAGTAGGGATGGAGTTTCACCATATTGGCCAGGATGGTCTCGATCTCTTGACCTCGTGCTCTGCCCGCCTCAGCCTCCAAAGTGCTGGGATTACAGGCGTAAGCCACTGTGCCTGGCCTAATTTTTGTATTTTTAGTAGAGATGGGGTTTTACCATGTTGGCCAGGCTGGTCTCGAACTCCTAATCTCAGGTGATCCACCCACCTCAGCCTCCCAAACTGCTGGGATTACAGGCATGGGCCACCATGCCTGGCCTGATTTAGGAGATTTTTAGGAGGCAGAATCAGGTGGTCTGAGGGATCAACTGCATGTGGGAAGTAAGGGGGAAGTAGGGGTTTGAGATGACTGGTTAAAGTCAGCCAGCAAGGGGGAGTAAAGGAGTGCAGGCACGTTTGTGTGGGGAGACGATGAGATTCATGACTTGGCTCCTGCCAACTTGTAGGATTATCTTTTGCCACTACCGAGCATAGATCCTTTATGCCTGTCAGACTGAACACCTTGCAGTTTCCAAAGGTGTCACCCTCTCAGACCCCAGTCTGTTTACATACATCATTCCAGACAACACAACACCCTTCTCCCTGCCCTGCTGACTCCTGTTTACCAGCTCGCCAAGCCTGTCTGGCCAGCCTTCTCTGGTCCTTCCCCTGCTCTCCTGACTATCCAACTGTTATGGGTTGAACTGTGTCCCCTAAAAAGATATGTTGAGGTCCTAACTCCCAGTACCTGGGAATGTGACCTTATTTGGAAATAGGGTCTTCGCATATTGAATTAAATGAGTTCATGAGGGTAGGCCCTAATACAATACGACTAATATCCTCGTAAGGAAAGGAAAATGGCACGCGAAGACAGAAACACATGGGGAGAACACAGGACGACAGCAGAGACCGGAGTCATGCAGCCGAAAGCGAGGAATGCTGAGGATCGCTGGCCAGCACTGGAAGCTAGGAGAAGGCAGGAAAAGATTCTGCCTGGAGTCTCAGAGGGAGGATGGCCCTGCTGTCACCTTGATTTCAGATGTCTAGCCTCCAGAACTGTGGGAGAATACGTTTCTGTTGTTTTAAGCCACAGGAAACTAGTACATCATCATTTCCATGTGCCCATGTTTCTACATTTGTAAACACTATATGTCCACTTAGGCATTTACCACCTGGTCTGGTCATTCTTTGTTTTATATTTCTTTATTAAATTGTGAGCTTACAGCTGGAGGCGGTGGCTCACGCCTGTAATCCCAGCACTTTGGGAGGCCAAGATGGGCAGATCACCTGAGGTCAGGAGTTCGAGACCAGCCTGGCCAACATGGTAAAACCCCACCTCTACTTAATACAAAAATGAACTGGGCATGGTGGCATGCGCCTGTGATCCCAGCTACTCAGGAGGCTGAGGCAGGAGAATCACTGGAACCCGGGAGGCAGAGCTTGTGGTGAGCCGAGATCGTGCCATTGCACTCCAGCCTGGGCGACAGAGCAAGACTCCGTCTCAAAAAAAAAAAAAAAAAGATGAGCTTACCTTTAAGGGCAAGAATCATGTTTTATACATCTCTGGACGTACATCAAGTTGTCTGGCACAGTGAATGCTTAAGAAATATTTCTTAAATGAGGAAAAAAAAAATGGACCAAAGTTCTTGATGGCATTTAGAGATCAGCAGGAGCTTTACCAGATGGCAGCCACTGGAAGGAGCCCACGGGGGAAGGCATTGACATGAGCCTCAAGAAATTTTTACCCTGGGCCGTGGGTCAGGACAGAGGGAACGATGATAACCGCAGCAGCAGTCTTGGGAGTCAAGGAGAAACCTAACTCCTGCCCAGCCACTATTTGTGAGTTGCATAGGACAGAAAACCCAGACTTCTGTTAAGGCGAGGAGTGCAGGCAACATTCTGGGAAGGCATGTGGGGTCTCAGACCGGCTGACGTGACAGGTGGGTGTGTACCAACGCACAACAGTTGTACTCTGTGCACGGCCGCTCTTTTGAGCCTCCAGAATGTTCCCCATCTCGTGACCACCCCTGGGGCTCCCCAGTGAGCCCAAAAACTAAAGCGGTAACACCTGGTAGCAGAGGCTTCTCTGAATTACATGGAGCCACGCCTGCGTGATAGCCATTTTCCTTCCTGCTTAGTTGCGGCCTGCCCACACCGTTTTGGTTTTCAAATATCCTGAGTATCACCCTGCACATAAGCAGTTTGTGAGGAATGGAGGCTGGCATGCCCAGCAGGCATTCGAGGAGAAGCTACATGGAGAGGCCAGAAGATGACAGTGGTGAAAGAGGCTGCACATTCAAGGCCCCGAGGGGAACAGGGATGGGAGGCCTGGTGCGCAGACTGGCCTTGGGTGTGAAAGGACTTCTCCGCCATGCCATTCAACTCCCTGAGAACTGGCTGGGCTCGCCTGGTTGGCTCCTAAAGCAGCTGTCCCAGGAGGACAAGGCTTGGCCTAGTCCCAGAGCTGAGCAGATTGAAAGAAGAGTTCAGTACTTGTGAGGGGAGGAAAAGACATTGTGCTTGGCTCTGCTTAGAGCTATTATAGCATTGACTTCACTGTACTTTATTTCTAATCCTTCAGGAAGCATACTGTCACATTTAATAAGCCTGCAGACTTGATTCACCAGAAGATTTTGTTCCTGCCCACTCTGTATACATTTTCTTAATTTCTTTTTTTTCTTTTTTTTTTTTTGAGACCGAGTCTCACTCTATTGCCCAGGCTGGAGTGCAGTGGCGCCATCTTGGCTCACTGCAACCTCTGCTTCCCAGGTTCAAGCGATTCTCCTGCCTCCCAAGTAGCTGAGATTACAGGGGCGCACCACCACACCCGGCTAATTTTTGTAATTTTTAGTAGAGACAGGGTTTCTCCATGTTAGCCAGGCTGGTCTCAAACTCCTGACCTCGTGATCCACCCACCTTGGCCTCCCAAAGTGTTGGGATTACAGGTGTGAGCAACCACATCTGGCAATTTTCTTAATTTCTGTGTCCCTCTATGGAGGGAGAGGAAACATGAAACAAAAGCAGTTAATGCTTTGATGTGTTCTCTTTGACCCTGCAGTCTTAGTTAATTTTTTCCAACTTGGCGGCACCTAGCAAGATCAAAGTTGTGGTCAACCATAGAGCTCCACAGTCTTGCACTGCTGCCATTCCTAGCACAGAGCCAAATGGGGTCTGTGTGGACTCTGTTCTGAAATGTAGCAAACGCAATTGCCTTTGACAAGCACAGCTGAGCAGCGTATTTAAGAATGTCAGAATATTAGGGGTGGGATAGACCTTCATAAAATTAAGATAAAATTTGTGTCAACTGGGGTCCAGTCTTGGACAGGGTTGAGCTTCCAAGTAGGTAAACCATGAATGACAGGCGGTTAAAAAGTACATTCTAGGCCGGGCGCGGTGGCTCAAGCCTGTAATCCCAGCACTTTGGGAGGCCGAGGCGGGCGGATCACGAGGTCAGGAGATCGAGACCATCCTGGCTAACATGGTGAAACCCCGTCTCTACTAAAAATACAAAAAACTAGCCGGGCGTGGTGGCGGGCGCCTGTAGTCCCAGCTACTCGGAGGCTGAGGCAGGAGAATGGCCTGAACCTGGGAGGCGGAGCTTGCAGTGAGCCAAGATCGCGCCACTGCACTCCAGCCTGGGTGACACAGCGCGAGACTCCGTCTCAAAAAAAAAAAAAAAAAAAGTACATTCTAGTTGGTACCTACAAGGTAACAGTATAGGTGCCACCATAAAAAAAAAAATGAAAATTTTAAAATCTAGAGATAAAGCTAGTTTTTACTTTGGTTTTATTTGTACTTCAATTCTGTTCAGGATGCTGGTTAGAAAACCTCCATGTATGAGAAACAGTGAGAGGCAAACTCTTTTGTGCCGTAGAATGTTCTTGATATCAAAAAAGAGCACGAGAAGCCTTCACCATTTCCTGTTTATGTTTCACAGATCAGAGGTTCACACAGAAACCACCTGCCCACGTGGCCCCTGCTGCTGGTTTCCCAAGCCCCAGCTTTCCTCTGCAGTCCCCTCTGGCACTGCTTTCTTCTGATGAAGTCTGGTGAAGTCCTTGGGGGAGAAACCAACGGGACAGCACTTTATCCTGTGAGAGCCTTGTGGTTCCTGCTGAGGGATTCCTCCCACCTGCCTCAGCCACGGGAGAGCAAAGAGGGTCTTGAGTCCTATCTAGGGCACCACTTGATAAAAACACGTGATAACACAGGTGCACCTGATGACACAGGAAGCTATGCCTTTGTGAAAACAGCAACAGCATTCTCCTGGAGCCCAGAGCCAGAGCTGGGAGAGACACACGAAGCGAGGGGTGGACGTGTGTGCATGCGTGTGTGTTTGTGTGTGTGTGTGTTATGTGTGTATATGTGTATCTAATAACAAACTTTGTTTTGTTTTGTTTTGTTTTGTTTGAGACAGAGTTTCACTCTTGTCACCCAGGCTGGAGTGCAAAGGCATGATCTCAGCTTGCTGCAACCTCCGCCTCCCGGGTTCAAGTGATTCTCCTGCCTCAGCTTCCCAAGTAGCTGGGATTATAGGTGCACGCCACCACACCTGGCTAATTTTTGTGTCTTTAGTAGACACAGCGTTTCACCATGTTGGCCAGGCTGGTCTTGAACTCCTGACCTCTGGTGATCCACCTGCCTTGGCCTCCCAAAGTGCTAGGATTATAGGCATGAGCCACTGCACCCGGCCTAACAATGAAATTTTTAAAGAAAGGGTTCTGAACCTAAAATGAAAAGAGGAGGCCGGGCGTGGTGGCTCACACCTGTAATGCCAGTACTTTGGTAGTCCAAGGTGGGTGGATCACCTCAGATCAGGAGTTTGAGACCAGCCTGGCCAACATGGTGAAACTCTGTCTCTACTAAAAATACAAAAATTAGCCAGGCATGGTAGTGTGTGCCTGTAATTCCAGCTATTTGGGAGGCTGAGGCAAGGGAATCTCTTGAACCCAGAAGGCAGAGTTTGTGGTGAGCCAAGACTGCACCACTGCACTCCAGCCTAGGCAACAGAGTGAGACTCCATCTCAAAAAAAAAGAAAGAAAAGAAAAGTAAACGAAATTAAAATAAAAAGAGGAAATACAGTACCTGCTGTAGTTTACTTATGCAATAAACTAAGCAAGAGACAACACCTAGGAAAGGGCCTGGCACGTAACAGACCTCAATGAAGATTTCTGACTGGTAACAGGACAACTTCCTGTTTTTAATGCATTCTCTACCGACTCAGCAGTCTTTCTTATGTCTATTATTTCCTTGCTAGCATTAGAGCTGCTAATGCCTTCCTTAGCCATGCAGAACAAGATATGTAGTCAGATTGCTTTCCAAGAAATTGATGTTGTTATGGGCACCATTACTGGGGAGGTCGAATTTAGGAACAGTTAACTCATTTATTCCCTTATTCAACTGTGAAAGGAAAATAAATCTTGAGACCCTAAACTCACTAAGCCAAAGGGGAAAAATCCAGCTGGGAACTGGGTCTTGCAAACCTGTCTCCCATTGTGTTCTTTTTTTTTTTTTTTTTTTTTTTTTGAGACGGAGTCTCGCTCTGTCCCCCAGGCTGGAGTGCAGTGGCCGGATCTCAGCTCACTGCATTGTGTTCTAAATAGATAGATAGCTACCAGATAAAAAAGCTATAGACCTCTCTCACAATTTGCCCATAGGGAAATTCCTTGTGGGCTCCCAGATCTTTACTCTAAAACAATTCTGTTGAATCTCACCCTGGCAATGTACATTGATAGCTTATCTTTGCAGGTATGGGGCAAAGGACAGAATTCACATCCGTCTGCTTACCTGAGACAAAGGCGTACGTGTTTGCTTCCTCTGCCCTATGTTTACGTTATGTAAAAAATGCAGATTCGTCGAATGTGTAAGTGACTGTACCTCTACCACCCTCTCACATGTAAATGGCTGATCAAAGACAAAAGAATGCAATGGCTTCCCTCTTATCCACCCTTTATTTACCCTTTGTAAAAAAACTTTCTTTCTCTTTCTACAATATTCATTCTTTTCCCTTTAAATATTGAGGTCCCCAGACCCTCTTTGGAAAAAGCATGGGCCACAGTTTTTCCTGTGGATCAGTGTTCTTTCCTGAGCACTTCCTTAACCTTGGCAAATAAACCCAAATGATCGAGACTCGCCTTGGTCACTTTCTTTGATTTACATAACCAACTCGTATCAAGGGCCTCTTATGGGAGACACTGTATTCATTCAGTCATGCTGTCAGGAGAGAAAGAGGAGGAAGACATGCACCTGCTCCCAAAGAGGCCACAGCGGAGGGATGGACCCTTAGATAATGGTGATACAATGAGAAGAATGCAAACAGTTCCTCAGCATCTCGGTGAAGGTGAAGACTAACTGCCTGCATGGAGGCGGAGAAGGAGGTAACCTTTGAACTGGGGTAATTTAAGAGCAAGAATAGGGGATGGCATTTCACACAAATTAGTAAAGGCATGAAAAAGGGACAGAATATGACACCTTGAGAATGGCAGTGCGACTGGTGTGAAGAACATAGAGGAAAGCAAGTGGATGTAAAAAGTAAAGGAGACTAGAAAAACAGATAGGGCTGGATTGTGAAGGCCCAAAGGATTTGGACTTTATCCTAGGCAATGAGCAACCACTGCAGACTGAGTTCCCTGAGCAGAAAAAAAAAAAAAAAGAAGGGCAAGTTCTTTTTTTTTTTTTTTTTTTAAAGACGGAGTCTCCCTCTGTCCCCAGGCTGGAGTGCAGTGGCGTGATCTCGGCTCACTGCAACCTCCGCCTCCCGGGTTCAAGTGATTCTCCTGCCTCAGCCTCCCAAGTAGCTGGGACTACAGACATGGGCCACTATGCCCAGCTAATTTTTGTGTTTTTAGTAGAGATGGGGTTTCACCATGTTGGCCAGGATGGTCTCAATCTCTTGACCTCACGATCCACCTACTTCGGCCTCCCAAAGTGCTAGGATTACAGGTGGGAGCCACAGCGCCCAGGCAAGGAGGGCAAGTTCTAATTGTTTGCCCAAGCCTAATACTGTGTGTGGCAAAGTGGAGTTGAATTTATAAACTAAGGATCATTGCATAGCTCAATTTAAAAAAAAAAATATGAGAGCAGTATGAAGATGAATGGACAGTGAAGAAAGTGGAGGTCCTCAGACAAATCTGGAGACAACAGTCAAATAAAATAATAACACATTTGAGAAGTTTCAAATGAGGATGAGTGCTAACGAGCATAAATACAATATTAAAGTAAAAAAGTCTTCCAATGGTGACTTTTAACTATGTAGGCTTCAAAATATATTTAGGGTTTTCCATGAAGCGTTTATACCAATATCACATATGTTCTGAATCAAATCCTATACTCCTTATCCCATTATGAGTTCATAGAATAACAAAATGCAAGAGAACTTGGCAAAACTGACACAATGAAATTACAATACATGACACTGCTCCCTTACTTCTTGCAATAATTTATAAACCAAACCAGTTAACACAGAAAATTTACAGTCACAAAAGACTAATTTCTGGCAGGCACAAGGTAAATTCATAGCTTAGCCAAGAAACTAACTCATATTTCCTACTTACCATTCCAAGGTTTGTCACACTGCATGTCCTGCCTTCTTCTTTTGTTTTTGCCTCATAGGTTCTGAAAGAAGTATTTGCCTAGAGTCTCTGAATTTAATCAGTTTTTGAAAGGATCAGGAAACATCCAGGGACTAATGAAATCTTTGTGTACCCTAGGGAGGCCTATGCTCTGTGAGTCTTCTCAGAGAAGTATTTTGGCCACTTGGTAAGGTTAAGGAATCCTTTCAGTAGATGTCTTTGAAGAGAAGAGAAACAGTGGAGCATTCCATGGTTGCAAATCAAAGCCTTTTTTTTTTTTTAAGCAGAAAATGATTAATCTTTGTCCTTGGCTTTTTCTCTCTTGATACTTTCTGTATTTTGTTTAAATGATCTTGCCCCTGCTACCATGAATTTCTACAACGTAATTAATACTACAAAATCTGTGATCTTCTCTTTCCGGGGAGGGATTACGTGAAAAGGAAAAGAACAATGTGCTATTCTTGGCAGGAAAAGAGTTGCTGCTGACTCGGTGGTCTTGAAGTCACAACTTTTGGGAATTTTTCCAGACGTTAGGTGGGGGGGCACTACCCACTTCTCTACTCTGTGGAACTAGCTGATGACTCGGGCAGGCTGGGCGAGCTAACCATGGAAGCCATTGTTGCTTTGGAATTCTGTCCTTGGTGGGAAACCCAATGGTGTTGTCCACAGTCGTCTGTTCCACTGAATGGAGAGCCAAATGACTCAGCCACGTGATGGGGTACAATAAAAGTGTCCCCTCTCCTCCTCCAAATACGTTGTGTTGGGTCAGGCAACCATGATGATGAAGTCTTCAAAAAGAGAGCAGAGATAAATGCCAGATTATCCTTAAATCATGTATATCTCTTTAAATATATTATTTGCCTTGAGCTCAATAGCTACTTCCAGAAACTGAAACCAGAATGAAAGATTCCATCTACAATTCACCTCTTGGCAGCCAAACCCTCAACACACAGGAAATGTAACACCAATAAAGCTAAATTCAGTGCTTGGGCCGTTTGGTCCAGATAACTTCCTACAGGAGCAAATCTCAGCAGAGGCAGAGGCACAGAAGGAGAGCTCTGTTTAGAAGCATTTGAAAATCTTATTTGGGCCACACTGAGGAATAAAGTGGTTCGACTATTCTGAAACATAAGGAAAAGCAGGCCAGGCGCAGTGGCTCACCCCTACAATCCCAGCACTCTGGGAGGCTGAGGTGGGCAGATCACCTGAGGTCAGAAGTTCGAGACCAGCCTGGCCAACACAGTGAAACCCCATCTCTACTAAAAATACAAAAATTAGCTGGGTGTGGTGGTGGGCGCCGTAATCCTAGCTACTCGGGAGGCTGAGGCAGGAGAATCACTTGAACCCGGGAGGCAGAGATTGCAGTGAGTGGAGATTGTGCCATTACACTCCAGCCTGAGTGACACAGCAAGACTTTGTCTCAAAAACCAAAAATCAAAAAGCAGTACTGGCCCTTACAATTTTACAAACTTTTTTTTTTAAGGGCTACCAAAGTCATCATCTGCTTTCATTTGTTGTGGGTTTGGGAGTGGAAGAACCAGTACAAGAGACAAAAGTTTAACTCTTGATGAGGGAAATGCGTTTCCAAGGTTCTTCAGAGAAGTCTTCATCACCTCCTGTTCCAATGTTTGTTTATTAACTGTAATAAAACACTTTATGCCATACGATCATAGTTCCTTTCATTAGAGGGCCTGAAAGCAAGCTGTTGCTTAATTAGGGGCCCAGTCACAGTTGGGTTCAGGGATGCTGAGTTCAGGGATGCTGAACTCAGTGACGCTTCCCAGGCCAAGCAGGAACAAAGCAGATCTGCCCAGTAATTTAGAACATACAGGGAAGTTTGTGTACTCCCCGGAAAACAGGATTAAGCATCACTGGACGAAAGGGCTACTTCGCTGACAGGGTGGCAGGAGACGCAACACAGGTGTTGAACACAGGTGGAAAGAACTCAGGAAAGGAAGGGAGGTGGCCATCCTGCTTCCCCTGGCTGAGAACTCTCTCTCTGCTCCATGGGCTGGACAGGGCTGTCAGGGCATAGTGTTAGATTCACTGAGCAGTCCTGGCCTGGGAGGGAGAGACGGCACCAGTGGATATTTGACTGGGAACAAAGGTGGGGCCAGTGCCAAGAGTGACTGTGCAGGCCCCTGGCTGAGGCAAATCCCTGGGGAACCCTGTTTCCCTTCTCCCCTTCCAGCTCACTTCCCCTCCATTATCTCCATCCACATCCATTCCCATACTGAGGCCCTGTTCTGTGCCAGGAATTCGCTAGGGGCTAGGGGCCAGACAATAAAAACAATCAGAACCCTACAGTCATCCCTGAGGGGCAGAGTCCTAAGGACACAGAACAGGGTCGTCCTCAAAAGGCACAGAGCCTGTGTTAAAGAAGATGAGACTGTGGTCCAGAGATGAGCCATGGGAGTGAGACTGCTGCTATAGGGGTTAGATGGGGGAAAACGCTTCCTCTCACCCACCCCCACAGCAGTGGACAGACATTACTGAGAGCCAGGTGTCAGCTCAATCTAAGAACTCCCTGAGTCAGAGCTGTCCAAAGATAAAATGAGTTGCACAGGGGTGTGGCGAGCTTCTAGCCCCTGGGGTTGTTGGAGAAAGAGGCTGAAGAGCCACCTCATGGGCCTGCTTGACAAGGTCCCTTGCAGGCCCTGTGGTCTGTGAATCCGCAGGGGCTGGTCCACCGGAGTGGCCAGTTCTGGGTGGCTCAGTCTGCTGTGCTCTAACCTGTGGTGAGAATGATAAAAAGGCCTGGTCAAGAAAGAGTCATGGAAAAGAGCCTGGTGAGGAGCCAGCTGCGAACTGGAGTTGGGGAGGGTGGTGGGGGGGTACAGGGGCCATAACAAGTACCACACACGGGGTGGCTTTAAGCGATGGAAACGGGCTCTCCGCTCTGCAGGCTTGAAGTCCACATCGACCTGCGGCAGAGCTGGTTCCCTCTGTCGGGGGAACCTGTCGCGGCCTCTGCGGGCCCAGGGGGTCCTTGGCTGGGAGACGTGTCGCTGCCGCCCTCCCGCCTCCTGCGCTCTCTGCCTGGACGGCTTGTGCGACGGCGGGATTCGCTGCCCGTCCGTCCGTCGGCTTCTCCAACGGAAAAAGGAGGTGAGGCGATTCCAACGCAGACACTCTATGACTTCATAATAGGCCTCGAAGGACCACTCCAGTGTTGGCAGTGCATGCTTTTATCACCGGCACTTCGGCTTTTTACACCGGCGAAACGGAAAGAGGAGATGTCCCTTTTCTTCAAGTCAGCTAACCTCTCTGCGGAGTGACGTCACCTCGAGTCTCAGGCTGCTGATCTAAAAAATAAAAATAACACTACGGTCTCCCAAGGTGGTGGGACGAGGCTGCTCGAGAAACGCGCGGGTCCGGGCAGCAGCAGGCCCGGGCGCTCTCCCGCGGGCTCTCGGAAACAGCTCCCGCCTCACAGCGCCGCGCGGGGGCGGGCGAGGAGCGCGGGCGGGACGGAGTGGGCGGGGCGAGGAGGTCGGCTCTGTTCTCGCCCCGCCCCCTCCCCGCCCCCTCCCTAGATATCGCGAGAGGGCGGGCCCGCTTGGCTTCGGCGTCGGCGTCGCGCCCGCGCTGGAGCTCTAGGCCGGCGTCTCTCAGCGAGCGGCGGGTCAAGTGCTGGTGGCTAAGGGAGCGCGAGGAGCCGCCACCCGTTCGGCGTTGGCTCTGGCGTCGGGGTCGTTGTGTCGTGACAACCGCTCCGGTAGCCGTTTCCGAGGCAGCAGGTGCGGCCGCTTTAGCCCTGAGCGGGCTCCGCGGCTGCCTGCGAGTCTCTGCTCTGCCGACCCTTCTCTTCGCGGACCCCACGCCAAGCAGCGACCCTGAGCCGACAGCCGGAGCGCCCGGCAATGGCGGCCTCGACGGCCTCGCACCGGCCCATCAAGGGGATCCTGAAGAACAAGACCTCTACGACTTCCTCTATGGTGGCGTCGGCCGAACAGCCCCGCGGGAGTGTCGACGAGGAGCTGAGGTGAGAGCTGGGAGGGACGGCCGGGGAGCCCCTCCTTCCCGCCGGGCCCGTTACCCACCAGACCCCAGGCACGGGCGGGCGGCGTGGATGCGGCTCGGGTGCCGCTCGGGTCTGTCCTGCCCGGCTAGCCGCGGTTGGGAGCGATCTTTAAGAAGGCTGGGCGATGACGTTTATCGTGTTTCCTTTTTTTTTTTTTTTTTTTTTTTTAGCATATGTGCATATATATAATTTTTTAAACAGATATCATCTTTGAACTTCTGTAATCGGGAACATCAAAGAATGAAATTGAAGCTTCAGATCTTCGACTGTTAAGCTTTTACTATTTCTTAACCTCATCTCTGAGGTATCTAAAATTCTTCGATAATTACAATGTATTTTCTTTTCTTGGGAACCCTTGAAGATCTAGTCTCAAGCTAATAAAAGATACCATTTCTCCCATTAGCATCGTGCCACACTGTATTTCTGCATCTGCAACCAGAGTTTTGGGTTCTTTCTGATTTTTGTTCCTGTTCAGAAATAGATCTAGGCTCAAAACAGTTCAAAGAGGAGCAACTTGAAATGACCCAGTGATATTTTAGTTGCTCTTGCATACGCTAAAGATACGCATGTAAAAAGTTGTGGACCTGAGCGTTGTATGTAATAATTATAGTAATATAATTGGAAACCACCCGAAGTCCATTAGTAAGAACTATTAGTAAGAACTGGTGAAATATTAATTACGGTACGTTTGTATAATGGAACAATATACCAGCCTTTAAAAAAAAAAAGAGGCGTTGATGCATAGAGAAAATGTTGCAGTACAGTATCTGTAGTGGGTTAGAAGTGCAAGGGGGCTTGGGCGTTGCAAGATACTAAAAATATAAGGACTCTGTGAAAATAAGGCTTAAGAAAAGTTACCATTGAAATTGGTAGTCTTGAAGCTAAAATGAGGATGTTTGTGAAATCTCAGAATATAGGAACCTAGGGCATTCCTGTATAAAGGATCTTATTTAGGACCATAAAAGGAAGTACTGTTTGGTGGTGGTAAATTTTAGGGATTTGTGTTACCTTGAAGAAAATATTGAGTAGGCTCACAAGTTAGAATCGTGGCCTTTTAGGGCTGGAAAGGACCTTAGTTTTGTCTAGCAACTCCCACGCTCGTGGATGCTTGAATGTTAACATTCTCGCACACAGTTTTCCAACCTCTATTTGAGCTAAGCCACGTTAAATGGAGTGCTGGGGGAGTGTGATGGATAGGTCATGGAATTAAGAAGACAAAATTTCACCAGAACATAACTGAAGCAGGAGGACCAAGTTAGTTAAAAGATAAATAACGGCAGGGCGTGGTGGCCACGCCTGTAATCTCAGCACTTGGAGAGGCCAAGGTGGGAGGATTGCTTGATCCCAGGAGTTTGAGACCAGCCTGGGCAACATAGTGAGACCTCATCTCTTAAAAAAAAAAATAAATAAATAAAAGAAAAGAAAACCAATTAAAAGATAAGTAACATGACTACAGAAGGCTCAAATGTAGCTTCAGGGTGTTCAGCAGCAGCAATGTTGTCCTCACTGGCATTTACGTTATTTAGCTATTCTCCAGTGTGAGCTTCTTTTGGTCCATTTACCAAGTGACTTATTCTTTATCTCTGCTTCTTTAGTTTCTGTTTATTCTCAACTTGGATCTACCGTAATTTCCCATGGTCCCAATCTATGGATTGACCCCTCTCTTTCTGTAATTGGTTGGAATTGACATTCAGGTCTTCCTGCTTCAAAAGCCACTATACTAAACTGACTCAACTACATAGGGCTAGCTGCCTCTTCTGTAGTATCTGTGGCAGGGTGGATTCACTTAAAAGGGACTGACTTGTCTAGTTAGAGTTACATTCCTGTCTTTAAAGAGAACTATCAAACCCTAATTCATTGAAGTTCATGATGTTTGGTTCCAAGTGGTAAAAAGGATGGGTTTTTTAATGGTCATTGTTACGTGACTGTAAAGCAAATCAACTAATTCTACTAGTAATACAATATTGTTTTAGTCTGTTTTCTGTTGGTCATAACAGAATGCCTGAAATGATAATTTATAAGAAACTAAATTTATTTCTTATAGTTCTGGAGGCTTGGAAGTCCAAGGTCGAAAGGGTGCATCTGCTGAGAGCCTTTTTGCTGGTGGGGACTCTGTAGAGTTCCAAGGTGGTGCAGGGCATCACATGGCAAGGGGGCTGAGCATACCAGCTGTGGTCTCTCTTCTCT
This sequence comes from Papio anubis, assembly GCF_008728515.1. Taxonomy (NCBI): domain Eukaryota; kingdom Metazoa; phylum Chordata; class Mammalia; order Primates; family Cercopithecidae; genus Papio; species Papio anubis. The sequence continues at coordinate 191,381,285 of NC_044977.1, read as the reverse complement.
TATAAAGCCACCAGAGCCACTCACTTGATAATCCATTAATCCATGAATAGATTAATCCATTCATCAGAGCAGAGCCCTCAGGACCCAGTCACCTTTTAAAAGCTGCACCTCGCAACACTGCTACATTGGGATCAAGTTTCAGCATGAGTTTCAGAGAGGACAAACGTTCAAACCATACCAAATATACATTATTATTTAGGTCACAACTCATGCAAACAGTATCATTAACTTTATGAGATCCTCTTTGAACAGAAACAATGAAAGTATACAGTTGGCCACCTCCACGAATTCAGCCAACACCAGATAGCCCTTTACACTTGGGAGCCATTTTACACACCAAATTCACCAACAAAAATGCAAGAAAGTTAGCACTAAATAGCCCACGAAAAGGACACTTGTTTACAGCACAAGAGCTGAAACAAGAAAGCAGAGCATCATCGCCTTGTTTGACCCCATCTGGGAAGATGCCGCCTCAGCTGTGAACATGTGCACTGGGCAACTCAAAATTTGCTCTGCTCTGTGGCAGTCTGTGAGCAACTGCTAAATGGACCTCAAGTGCTGGTTTTGGGATTACAGATTTTAGCAAGTAAACTTGCAAAGAAAGAATCAGAGAATAATGAGAATGAATCCTACCTTTTATCGGTGTCTTTGTTGTGTAAAATGTGATGATAGTTTGACTCTACCCATCCCCCAGTTGTGAGAGGATGTTATTTTACCTAAATATTGCCAAGCAATTTTAAAAAATAAAATTCAAACATACTTCAGATATATGTTTATAATTCATATATGTTTATACTACTATCATTAGATAAGGCTCAAAACTCAGTGTACACTTAAAGTGAGGTTTATATAAAGCCATATTCAAATAGTCTTAGCATTTCTATTTTTTTATCCAGTTGTCAGGACCGATCAAACCATCATTGAGCGGGGCGGTTATTTTTTTAGATGACTCAGTGCTGTTATTTTCTTATTGTTGATACTTTGCATTAGTGCTTATGTCTTTGTTTGTTTTTGCGAGAAGAGCTCACTCTGCCACCCATTCTGGAGTGCAGTGGCACGATCATAGCTCACTGCAGCCTCCACCTCCTGGGCTCAAATGATTGTCCCACCTCAGCCCACCACACCCAGCTAATTTTTGTATTTTTTGTAGAGATAAGTTTTACTATATTGCTCAAGCTGGTCTCAAACTCCTGGGCTCAAGCGATCTGCCTGCCTCCCAGAGTACTGGGATTACAGGTGAGAGCCACCATGCCCCACCAGTACTTAGGTCTTTAATGAGTGGTTTCTACAGGTACCATTTGTCAGATACCAAGTTTTGAAGGTTAAATTAAAACTGGATAGAATCCATAAATCCACATAAGTATAGATAAATCTCAGTACATTGCAGCACAACATTCAGCTAGTTTAAACACCACTGTCATCTTCTATGATTGTGGAATTCCCATTCTTTCAGGATACCTTGAATATAGGGCACAACGTATGAAGGTCTAATTTAGCAGGCCTAGTGAGTACATATGTGTATCTTACTGAAAACAAGACACTGGATTCTAAGATGTACCATCAAGAAAGAAAAAATACTGCCAATTATGATTATAAGATGCCATCCTTTTAAGACATATTCTTTTTCAGAGATATGAAAATGTAAAAAATGTGTTTTGGGAATTATTGAAAATATGACAGTAAATATTGCTAAAGCCTATCACTTGAGAAGGATTATGGTTTAGTGGTTAATCTGGTGCCAGATTGCCTGGGTTTGGATCTTGTCTGCTGCTTATTTGCAAACTTTATTAGTTGTGATTTTCAGTGAATTATTCATTTTATCTGTGCCTTAGTTTAAATAGTAAATGAATTAATAAATGTAAAGTGTTTAACCCAGTGCCTTACCCTCAAGTGTTAGTCTTATTGTGATAGAAATAAATATAGAAATTCATTTTTTCCACATCTCAGTGGGTTTTTTACACAGTCTGCTTTGGCGTTTACTATTCTGTTCAATTCAAATTCTATAGTAGTCTTAGATAATGCAGGCAAATTCTGCTTGAAAAAATATGCCTTACTTAATTTCCTTTGATATAATTTAAGAAATAAACACGCTTCAACTTTGTCGTTTTCTGCCTATAAAGGGATGTGGAATATTACAGTCAAAGGTTTACTGAGTAAAATAAAAAGTTTGTTTTCTAAAAGTTTCTTTTTGCTTACTTGTAATTGCTTTTATTGTTAAGTCTTACTTTAATTGTTCAGTAATGATACCAGGCTTTGAAGTCTTATATTGTTATATTGTGTCAATCTATATAAGTGGAGTCTTCATTTAAAGAAAGAACCAGTTCTTGAAATATGCAATTAAAGTTAAAACACCTTGAAGCAAAATCTTGCTTCCCATTCCAGACACAGTCACAACTATCAAATGAGCAAGTCACAAGCAACAAGAAGTTCCAGTAGGTCTTTGAGGTGGCACCATATGAGCTAACAAAGTAAAAGTGAGAAGCGGTGACTTTTTCAGTACCAGATTTAGGCTGTAGGAAAACCAGTCATCCACGAGGGAGGGGGAAAACTGAAACCAGCAGGTGCTTTCACCATCATGGCAGATCTGCCATGGAAATGGTGGTGCCCCTATTTTTGTCTGCAGGGATACTGACCCCAGAGGAGGTCATACAGTTCGTGATGACACTGGAATTAAGCTCAGGCTCACTCCTTGGGTTTTGTTATTCCACAACTAATGTTAATTCTACCATCACTTTAGAGACGCTGACTTTCATATCCAGTGTCCTCTGCTGACAGTTTCTTCTACTTCACTAACTTTCTAAGATTTCCTAGCATTTTTGGAGTCTGTTTTGTAATACCCTTATTTAAATGCTTATTTTTGCAAGATATTGTTGTCTTTTTTTGGATCTGAATAATTGTACTAATTTCTTTTTCTCTTAGTGTTCTGTTGAGAAAACAAGTTGAGTGAGGCTTTGAATATTTAGAACTTAAAATTTCATTTACAGTAGAAAGTAAACTAAGTGGCAAACAGACTGGGAAAAATTGAAGTTACATAAAATGTGGTTTATATAAATCTAAAGAGCTCAAATTTATGGGGAGATTTCTAATAGGCAAAGGATGTAAACATAATTCACATGAGGAAAGTAAAATAATATTAGTCAAAGAAACACAACAGTTTTTAAATACTATTTTATACCTGCTGAAATGGACACACGCACACACACAATACCTAATCCTAGCAATGGTTTGGTAATTTACCGGGGACATTACAGTCCTCTTTTTTTAAAAAAATAACTATATGGCAACATGGAGTGAACTATAAAGTTCTTAATAAACTTTAATTCAGGCTCTTACACTAGCACATTTTCTTTAAAACGTTATTGAATAGCATATGTACAAATATGTTCATGTCTGCCTTATTTTAAGTAGGAAAACTTATTTATCAATCTAAAAAATACAGTCATTAAAAAGGTAAAAAGAAAACACACAACTTATACTACATATACTTACAACTTATATATCAGCATATGTATTTTATATATACTGTATGTACTTTTTATATGTATAGTTATATATATTTTTATATGTTTTGATAGCTTATACATATTTATATGTATTATACAAAGGAAAGAATATGCAGAAATCAAAATTATGAATGACGGGATGCTGGGATTGTGATTATTAAATTTTATTTTTAATTTCAAGAAAACATAATTTCTGCTTGTGTTCTGTAGTTCTTTTTCTATCATTATCTTGTAAAAAATACTTACAGAGTGTGGACTTCTTTCTTTCCCAGTAGAGATACTTTTGAAACTCCAAAGGTCTTTCCTCATTCTTTTTTTATCCTAAGCAACGATGATCAGTTGTCTTGGTTTTTTGTTTGTTTGTTTGTTTGTTTTTGAGACGCAGTTTCGCTGGAGCACAATGGTGCAATCTCAGCTCACTGCAACCTCTGCCTCCTGGGTGCAAGCGATTCTCCAGCCTCAGCCTCCTGAGTAACTGGGATTACAGGCGTGTGCCACCAAGCATGGCTAACTTTTGTATTTTAGTAGAGACAGGGCTTCATCATGTTGGCCAGGCTGGTGTTGAACTCCTGACTTCAGGTGATCTGCCCACCTCCTAAATTGTCATTTTTAATTCAATATTGTTAACATCATTTAGGGAATAACTTGTTTTACTTTGAGATTAGGAGGCACCCCAAAACATTAATATGTGTTTGTTTTAAAAATATTTTATTATAGTGTAATACACATACAGAAAAGTGTATTAAGAATAAATTTAAAGTGTCAGAAATTGTTACGAAAGCACACACTGACTGGGTGCAGTGTCTCACACCTATAATCCCAGCCCTTTTTTTTTTTTTTTTTTTTTTTTTTTGAGACAGGGTCTCCCTATGTTGCCCAAGTTGATCTCAAACTCCTGGGCTCAAGTGATCCTCCCACCTTGGCCTCCCAAAATGTTGGGATTTATAGGCATGAGTCACTATGCCCAGCCCCTCAAAAGTTAACTACTAGTAGCCTGCTATTGACTGAAAGCCTTACAGATAACATAAACAGTTGATTAACTCCATGTTTTGTATGTTACATGTATTTGTTACTGCATTCTTATAATACAGTGAGCTAGAGAGAAGAAAATGTTAAAATCGTAAGGAAAATACATTGACTGTTCATTAAGTGAAGTGGATCTTCATGAAGATCTTTATCCTGGTGTCTTTCACATTGAGTAGGCTGAGAAGGAGGGGTTGGTCTTACTGTCTCGGGTGGTAGAGGAGATAGAAGGAGAGGCGGGCACACTTGGTGTAATTTTACGAAAATACATCATAATTTATGCCTAACTTTTGTGCTTTTTCATTTCTCTTAAGATGCTTCTATGTGGTACTAATAATCTTCCTTCTACTGTTTAGTTTCAGCGTCCATATCATAAAAGGTTCCATGTTGTAAAATAAGTCAGGCAATCTGAAATAGAACTCTTTGTCAGATTGTCTAATGTCAGTTTGTTTCCTGGCTTTGCTTCTTCCACATATTCTTCCTCTGGCACTGATTCAGAAGCAGTCATCTCTATCAAGTCATCTTCTGTTAATTCCTCTGGTATCAAGTCATCTTCTGTTAATTCCTCTGATGTGATGTCTGTTAGCTCTTGAATTTCAATATGCATATCTTGAAACCCTTCACCCCCACCAAATAATCCACAATCTCATTATTTCCTTGATTGACACTGTCATAAATCCTGCGAAGTCTTGCGTAACATCTGGATACAGTTTTCTCCAGCAGGAATTCATTGTTTCAGACTTGACAGCTTTCTTAGCTTTTTCTATAACAACAATGGCATAGGCAGTGGTAAAACCCTTCCAGACTTTCATGATGTTCTCCATAGAGCAGGGTTCCCCAAACCCCAGGCCACGTGGCAGGTGCCTGAGCTCCGCCTCCAGTCAGATCAGTGGTGGCATTAGATTCTCACAGAAGTGCGAACTCTATTGTGAACTCTGCATGTGAGGGATCTAGGTTGCCCACTCCTGATGAGAATCTAATGCCTGATGATCTGAGGTGGACCAGTTTCATCTGGAAACCTTCCCCCTCGACCCCACACTGTGCAAAAGTTGTCTTCCACAAAACCAATCCCTGGTGCCAAAAAGGCTGGGGACCACTGCATAGAGCACCATGTGTCCTGAATCTTAAAGGTCCTCTGTGACTCCCGATCTGGAAGTTAAATTGGAGATGTTGTGTTTGAGGACAAATAAACCACCTTGACACCTCCATAGGGTTGAACTCATAGGGTTCATAGGTGGCTAGAGAGATACATTGTCCAGAATCACAACAACTTTAAAAGGTACTTTACTGCCAGGCACGTGGCTTGCGCCTATGGCCCTAGCTGCTCAGGTGGCTGACATAGTCGGATCGCTGAACCCCAGGAGTTCGAGGCTGCAGTGAGCTATGATTGTGCCACTGCACTCCAGCCTGGGCGATAGAGCAATACCCTGTCTCGCTTTTTTTTTTTTTTTTTTTTAAGCAGTTCTGTATTGGCAAGGTACTTCCTTACGGAACATTGATGGAACCAAGAGGGTTCTCATTGTCTAGACCTTGTACAACCACAAGACTGGTAGCTGGTGTTTATCTTTTCCCTTCAAGGCTCCAGGGTTTGCAGCTTTATAGATAAGGACAGTCCTGATCATAAACCCTACTGCATTTGCATAAGACAGTAGAGTTAACCTGTCTCTTCCTGCCTTAAATCCTGATGCATTCTTCTCTTTCTTACAAATAAATGTCCTTTTTGGCATTTTTTTTCCAGAATAGGGCACTTTTATTCTCATTAAAAACCTGTACAGGCAGATCAGATATCCTTTCTCCTTAATAATTTTTTCTTTTTCTGGACAGTCTCACTTTGCCACCGAGGCTGGATCACAGTGGCTCAATCGCAGATGGCTCACTGCAGCCTTGACCTCCTGGGCTCAGGTGATCCTCCCACTTTAGGCCACCCCCAAGTAGCTGGGACTGCAGGTGTGTGTGCGCCACCATGCCTGACTAATTTTAAACATTTTTTGTAGAGCTAGTGTCTCACTATGGTTGCCCAGGCTGTCCTCAAACTCCTGGGCTCAAGAGATCCTCCTTCCTCAGCCTCCCAAACTGGGATTACAGGCGTGAGCCATTGCACCTGGCCCTTTCTCATGAATGATTTTCTTAATGGCTTCTGGGAACTCGTCTGTAGCCTGTTGGTTGGCAGAAGCTGCTTCTCTGTTATCTTGTCATTTTAAAGCCAAACCTGTTTCTAAAATTGTCAAACCATCGTTTGCTTGCATTAAATTCTGCAACTTTAGATCCTTCACCTTCTTTTTGCTTTAAGTTATTGTATAGTGACATTGTTTTTTCTCAAATCATTTTAGAGTCTATAGTCTTGTAGCAATCCTGCACTCACATAAAAGATGCATTAGCAATACAAGATAAGAGGTGTTTCACAAAATATGCAAGATTTTCATGCTGGTGTAGCTACTACAGTGACAGCTTTGTGAATTTCCTTTTAAATTATTTTTACAATGGTCTTTATGATGGATTCTTCTTTAAATGATGGGCAACCACAGTTGCAGAGCTCAATCTAAGGTACTCATCAAGCAATTCAACTTTTTCTTGTAATGTCACAACTTTGCTTCTTGGGAGCGCTTCCAGCATCTCTAGTGGCATTTTGTAATGGTCCCATGATGTTACTCAGGGTGTACAGTATTGCACTAAACAGGACAAAAAATACTCAAAAACCAAGAGAGATCACTTTTTACTGCAATAGACAATTTATTGGAGCAACAAACTACTCACACTGAAACAACTAGCGTCATAGAGCTTTTTTTTTTTTCTGAGACAGAGTCTTACTCTGTTGCCCAGGCTGAAGTGCAGTGGCATGATCTTGGCTCGCTGCAACCCCGGCTTCCAGGTTCAAGCGATTCTCCTGCGTCAGCCTCCTGAGTAGCTGGGATTACAAGCGCAAGCCACCATGCCTAATTTTTTGTATTTTTGGTAGAGACGGGGTTTCACCATGTTGGCTAGGCTGGTCTCGAACTCCTAACCTCAAGTGATCCACCCGCCTCGGCCTTCCAAAGGGCTGGGATTACAGGCGTGCCTGGCTGCATCATAGAGCATTTTAAGCAAACTTGCAACACTTGAGGAGACCGCAGTAGCAACAAGAGATGGCTATGAAATTGTGACACAGAATAGTATGTACTGTAGTTAAGTTTATGCAGTTAGGATCCAACTGCAGAGGCACCACGTGTTGTATGTGCATGTTTTGATAAATTTTAACTTTACATTTTAACTAGGCTTGTTAATATGGTAGTAAATGAGAAAGGAAACTGTTCTCTACATATATATTTTGCACTTATGACATAACTGACATAACTAACTTTTAAGTTTTTTTTTAATATTTCTGTGCTATGTGGTTTATCTGAGTTTCTTCAAATTGTCGCAAACCTCCAAAAAATTTTCCAGCAGATTTTTTGAAAAAAATCTGCATATAAGTGAACCCACACAGTTCAAACTCATAACATTCATCCCACACAGTTCATACTCATAACATTCAAGGGTCAACTATAAATAGAGTCCAAGAGAAGATGTTTTTTTGCTTCTCTATAGGTAAAGGGTAACTGAAACCTGAACCTTCAATGTCTGTCTCCCAATTAAGTTTGTTTTTTGTTTTCTGCCACAAGCTCAACTATTACTGTGATAGGCAGAAGCCTAGGCATTTAAAGAAATCAATATTGTTAAAGCAAGCCCTGTTTACCCAGTCTAGTTCAGTCCCAGAAGAGTGTGATGAGTTGCCTTAAAAATTACACTCCTGGGAGGTGACTTTTTTCAAATACTAAAGACATATTAATTTGATTAGGGCCAGGTGTGGTGGCTCATACCTGTAATCCCAGCACTTTGGGAGGCTGAGCCCGGGGAATTGCTTGAGGCCAGGAGTTTGAGATGAGCCTGACAACATAGTAAGACCCACCTGTAAAAAAAAAAAAGAAAAGAAAAGAAAAAGAAAAAAGTTAGCTGGGCATGGTGGTGCATACCAATGGTCCCACCTAGTCAGGAGGCTAGGCAGGAGGATCACTGGAGCCCAGGAGTTCGAGACTGCAGTGAATTATGATCATGCTACTTTACTCCAGCCTGGGGTGACAGAGTAAGACCCAGTCTCTTAAAAAAAGAGAAATTCTGACACATGCTACAATATGAATGAACCTTGAAGACATTATGCTTAGTGAAATAAGCCAGTCACGAAAGGACAAATACTTTATGATTTCGCTTCTGCGAGGTACCTAGAGTGGTCACATTTCTAGAGATGAGAAGTAGAATGGTGGTTGCCAGGTCTAGGGGCTGGGGAGAGTGGAGAGTTAGTACTTAATGAGTACAGTTTCAGTTGGGGAAGACGAAAAAGTTCTGGAGATGAATGGTGGTGATGCTTGCACAATGATGTGAATGTTCTTAATGCCGTAGAGTTGTACACTTCGTAATGGCTAGTGCTTACTTCAGTAGCACATATGCTAAAATTGGAATGATACAGGGAAGATTAACCAAAACACAAAAAGGTTAAAATGGTGGATTTTATGTTATGTATGTTTTACCACTGTTTTTAAAAATGAAGGAAAAAAGTGCTTAGTCAAAAATGGGGACACAGTGGGTATATTAGGGTAGAAAGCAAAAGAATATGAAGTCACCTGCCTGTATAATTTTTTTTCTTCTTTTTTTTTTTGAAACGGAGTCTGGCTCTGTCGCCCAGGCAGGAGGGCAGTGGCGCAATCTCGGCTCACTGCAGGCTCTACCTCCCGAGTTCACGCCATTCTTCTGCCTCAGCCTCCCAAGTAGCTGGGACTGCAGACGCCCGCCATCACGCCCAGCTAATTTTCTATTTTTAGTAGAGACGGGGTTTCACCATGTTAGTCAGGATGGTCTCGATCTCCTGACCTTGTAATCCTCCTGCCTTGGCCTCCCATAGTGCTGGGATTACAGGCATGAGCCACTGTGCCTGGCTGTAATTTTTAAGGTAACTCATCAAACCATTTTGAGAGTATGGAGAAGGGAATATGTTATTAAAATGTTAAGTATGTTATTCCTAAAGACTATTTCAGGATCTGGAAAATTGAAAATACCTACAGTAAAACCTTAACAATTTAGACCAAATGCAGAAAGGATTATTTAAATCAGTGTAACATTTACATTGATTTTTTTTAAAGCAGGTTTTTCCAAGTGCATACTAAGTAACAAACTGTATATGTAACAAAATAATGTTGGCATGTAGAAAGGTCTTTGAGGTCTTTTTTAATGAGTATGTAAGAATTTAAAATTAAAGCATTTGAGTATTAAGCACCTTAATAGTTGTTTAAATACTTCATTGCATGAAATTTAACAGATGTTTCTAAAGTACTTATAGGCCAGGCACCGTGGCTTACATCTGGAATCCCAGCAGTTTGGGAGGCCCAGGCAGGCAGATCGCGTAAGGTCAGGAGTTCAAGACCAGCCTGGCCAACATGGTGAAACCCCGTCTCTACTAAAAATACAAAAATTAGCCAGGCGTGGTGGTACGCGCCTGTAATCCCAGGTACTCGGGAGGCTGAGACAGGGGAATCGCATAAACCGGGGATGTGGAGGTTGCAGTGAGCCGAGATCATGCCACTGCACTCTATCCTGGGCAACAGAGTGAGACTCCATCTCAAAACAAAACAAAAATAATGGAGTACTTATAGAGAACTTCTGTTGCTCTTCAAATAAATCTGAATACACCATTCCTGAGCAAACCTTTATTTTTCTAGATTAGAAATAAACAGAGCTGTAATTTATTTGCAATCTAATGATTTAGTGGTATCTGAGTTTGATGAGGTTTTCTCTGTAGTTTTATGCTTTGAATCTTTATGTTCTGACTGTTAACAGATATCTCAGAAAGAAATTATGCCAATGAAATACTCCTGTTGTGTTTTTTACCAAACAGTTACCGGTATATAGATCAAAAATGCCTACTGTCATCAGCGAATGTATAGATTTTGACTTGCATTATTTTATAGGCCAAATGAAGACTAAGCACGTCATAGTAATGTTTTGAATGCCTGATATAGATACTAAATACTGTGTTTTTAATATTTGGGCAGTAAGTGTTCTATATTTACTGACATTTTATTGTAGTTACTTAATGGTTTTTACCCTGAGTCAGCTTCTATTCTAAGAAAGTATATGTGAAAATAAAGGTTAGCCATCAAATAGAAGTTGAAATGTGAAATTTGGACATTTGTGAATTTTGACGTTCAGGTTTATCTTTTTCTGCATTGGGAAAAACGTTTTTTCTTTTTAATTTTAGCAAAAAATCCCAGAAGTGGGATGAAATGAACATCTTGGCGACGTATCATCCAGCAGACAAAGACTATGGTTTAATGAAAATAGATGAACCAAGCACTCCTTACCATAGGTAATGTCACATCGATATCATTCCTCTTGTGACTTACTTCCATTTTACATTTAATATGAACTTCTGGATAACAGCTTATTTGAATTTGTTTTATTGTAGATTAGCGTATTTGTATTTGTTTTATTGTAGATTTGTTACTGGAGCACTGGTGAATTCAGTAACCTAACTGCAATTTGTTTAGTAATTGCATAAGTGATGTCTAACTTTAAAATTATGGAACCCATTCTTTACATTATAATGATAGTAGTAAATGTTTATTTGTTGCACCTCAGTGGTTGCTAGCTACTAATAGTGCACATATTAGTTTTAACTTCCATGAAAGGAAGATGAGATAGGGGCTTGTTTGCTTCCCAAGTAGAAATCTGGGGTTTACTCAGTCTCTTTGCAGAGAAGCATAACTGCATGGATGGTAACTCGTTTTTAACCCACTGAAAGATAGGTGGTCATTATTACTGTTTATGTCTTTATTTTTTAACTTAATGTAATACTGTTGTTCAGATATTACATGTAATTTTTGGCAATTTCAAGTCTCAGAATTTTCTAAACGAATTGTGAAATTACATTATGCAGCAGTAACGAGTATGAAGACAAAAATAATGCAATAAGCATTATGAGAAGATGAAGATTCTAAATAAGTATAGATACCTAATTAAGGTAATACCTTGGGCCGGGCGCTGTGGCTCATGCCTGTAATCCCAGCACTTTGGGAGGCCGAAGCGGGCGGATCACCTGAGGTCAGGTGTTCGAGACCAGCCTGGCCAACATGTGAAACCCCATCTCTACTGAAAAAAAAAATACAAAAATTAGCTGGGCTTGGTGGCGGGCGCCTGTAATCCCAGCTACTCGGGAGGCTAAGGCAGGAGAATTGCTTGAACCCTGGAGGCGGGGGTTGCAGTGAGCCAAGATCGCGCCATTGCACTCTAGCCTGGGCAACAAGAGCAAAACACTGTCTCAAAAAAAAAAAAAAAAAGATAATACCTTGGCTGGGCATGGTGACTCATGCCTGTACTCCCAGCACTTTGAGATTACAGAGGCAGAGGTGGGAATATTGCTTCAGGCCAGGAGATCAAGATCAGCCTAAGCAACATAGTAAGACTCTTTCTGTCTACAAAAAAAAGAAAAAAGTTATGCCCTACCTACCTTGTATTGAAAAAAATAAAAGATTTCCAAGATTAAAATATTTTGTCATTGAATTAAGACAGCATAAATCCAGAAGTTACCATTAAAATAGAGTTAACTGCAGTTTCCATTTGTTCTGTAATGAAAGAAGAAAGAGTTAAGAACTACTGTATTTTAAGTCAGTGGGTGAAGACTTTGGAAGATAATTTGAAATAATCTGTTACTAACAAAAACAGTAAAAATAAAAAACATGAAGATATTAAAGATTGTGATGAGCGTAAAAAGAAATAATGAAATAGGTACAGATGCTGAACTCAATACTAATGAAATCTGAGTGAAAAAATACACATTTTTATGGTATATATGTATATACCATGAAATATATATAAAAAGGAACAAAATAATGGCATTCACAGCAACCTGGATGGAGTTGGAGACCATTATTCTAAGTGAAGTAACCCAGGAATGGAAAACCAGACCTCATATGTTCTCACTTATAAGTGGGAGCTAAGCTATGAGGACACGAAGGCATAAGAATGATACAGTGGACTTTGGGGATGGGGTGGGAGGGGTGAAGCGGGGAGAGGGATAAAAGATTACACATTGGGTACAGTGTACATTGCTCGGGTGATGGGTGCACCAGAATCTCAGAAGTCACCACTGAGGAACTTACCCATGTAACCAAACACTACTTATTTCCCAAAAACCTATTGAAATAAAAATAGAGGGGAGGAAAAACAATAAAATTACAATTAGTTAAAAAAAAATACGCATGTTAAAAAGAGGTTTATATTCTTATTTTTCTCCTAAATTGCAGGTATATACTTTAAAAATCTTCCAAAAAAAAAATAAAGATACAAGATCTCGCTATGTTACCCAGTGCAGTGACTATTAACGGGCACAGTCATAGCACACTACAGCCTGGAACTCCCGACTCAAGTGATCCTCCCTCCTCCGCCTCCCAAGTAGCTGACTGTGGGCACACACCAGCGTGCCTGACTTCTAAAACGTGTTAAAACCTTTATTGTGCCAGAATCCAAAATCAGAGTGTTCTTTCTTTTTATTAAATGTAGTGGCCGTCCTCACTTGTGTTAGTTGGGGATAAGTATCCTAAGAGAATTAAGATCAGACATGATTTTAAAAAATAGTTGATGCCAGCTGCAGTGGCTCAACATAATCTCAGCACTTTGGGAGCCTGAAGCAGGAGGATCACTTAGCCTCCCAAAGAACTCTTTTTTCTCCACCCAGGTTGGAGAGCAGTGGCACAATCTCGGCTCACTGCAATCTCTGTGTCTCAGGTTCAAGAGATTCTCGTGCCTCAGCCTCCCAAGTAGCTGGGATTACAGGCACCCACTACCACGCCCAGCTAATTTTTATATTTTTAGTATTGACAGGGTTTCACCATGTTAGCCAAGCTGGTCTCGAACTCCTGACCTCAAGTGATCCACCTGCCTCAGCCTCTCAAAGTGCTGGGATTACAGGCATGAGCCACCACACCCTTCCCCAAAGAACTCTTGCCCAGGAGTTCAAGACCAACCTGGGCAACAGAGTGAGACTCTTACCTCCACAAAAAAATTTTAAAAATTTGGCTAGGCACAGCAGTGCATGCCTGTAATCCCAGCACTTTGGGAGGCCGAGGCAGGGTCAGGAGTTCAAGACCAGCCTGGCCAACATGGTGAAACCTTGTTTCTACTGAAAATACATAACAATTTCCAGGTGTGGTGGTGGGCGCCTGTAATCCCAACTACTCGGGAGGCTGAGGCAGGACAATCACTTGAACGTGGAAGGCAGAGGTTGCAGTGAGCTGAGATCGTGCCATTGCACTCCAGCCTGGGCAACCAGAGCGAAACTCTGTCTCAAATAAAATAAGTAAAATTATCCAGAGGTAGTGGTGTGTACTTGTAGTCCCAGCTACCTAGGAGGCTGAGGCAGGAGGATTGTTTGAGCCCAGGAGGTTGAAGCTGCAGTTAGCCATGATCACATCATTGCACTCCAACCTGGATGACAGAGGGAGACCTTGTCTCCAAAGAAAAAGAAAAAAAGATTTTCAAAATAGCTATGGCCATTATTTTTTGACTTTTTATAAATATAATTTGAATGGTAGATATTTGCCATTCAAATAACCAGAGAAGTTATTTGGTCCCTAAGTAATTGAGGCTGTGTGTATGCAGAGATACCTCTGTCCTGCTTTTATCAGTTCATCGCTCAGTTTTATCATTTCTTTCCATGACTTTTTTTTTCTTTTTGAGAGTTTTATTTGACCAGCCATGGTAGCTCACCCTTGTAATCCCAGCACTTTAGGAGGCTGAGGTGGGAGGTTTGCTTGAGCTCAGGAATTGGAGATGAGCCTGGGCAACATAGACCCTGTCTCTACAAAAAATAAAAAGAATTATGCCAGGAATGGTAGCACATGCCTGGAGTCCCAGCTACACAAGAGGTTTAGGTGGGAGTATCACTTGAGCCCGAGAAGTCGAGGTTGTAGTGAGCCATGATGGTGCCACTGCACTCCTGGGTGATAGAGTGAGACCCTGTCTCAAAAAAAAAAAAGTTTTATTTAACTGAAGATACTTTTTATAGAAACATCATGTCTTATTACCTAAGAATCTTACAGTTAGTATACAAGAAGTTATTGCTTCTATATACATGTATATATATAAACATAATTCAGTAAATTTTACAACTAGAATTTTCTATACAACAATTCTATGAATTAACAAAATGTTTATTTTACCCTATTCTGCTTAATTAAACTCAATAATACAGATCAGTTTATTTCAACTTCCCTTAGAAAAAAAGAGCATCATCTAAACTGTAGGACTTGTCACCTTCATTAACCAGGAAATGTATAAACTGGCAGTATTTTATAAATAGCGGAGTTCTGCTTTATATACTTCCCAGTGGCTTAAGAATTAAGGATGCCCATTTTTGCACTGAAGTGTGGAGCAAATTTTTCATTAGAGGGTAGAGTGAGAAAGCTAAATCACTTGTAAACTTCTAGAACTAGGTCTTTGGGATATAATTTTGTTATTTCACTCAGTCTTGTATCTGCATAGATCTTTTGTTTCTATCTTAAGATTGATGTAGAAATGCATGTTCTAAAACCAGACAGTGAGTTACTTTGCATTACTTGTTCCTTCCCACTGGATGAAATAATTGGAACTTTGTAGTGTTTTTTTTTTTCCCAGATCATTTATGTTTTCAGTACAGTTGTTCCTCATTATCCATGGGGGTTTCAGGACCTCCCTCAGATACCAAAATCCTCAGTCAAGTCTCTGATATAAAATGGCATTGTAGATGTATATAATTATGCACATCCTCCTTTATATTTTAAATCATCTCTATGTTATTTATATTACCTAATAAAATGTAAATACTATGCAAATAGTTGTTACTGTACCATTTAGGGAATAATGATAAGAAAAAAGTCTACATGTTTAGTACAGATGAAATTTTTGTTTTCTCCAGCTATTTTCAATCCACAGTTGGTTGAATTTATGGATGTGGATCCTATGGATATCGCAGGCAGACTGTATTTGTTATTTTTTTTCAATCATTTGGAGTCTTTTCTTGATTGGGTGCTATACTTTTAAGTATTTGTATTGAATAGGAACTATATAAAGTTAAACCTCAAAGATAACAACAGAGCTTTAAATACATTGATATGTTAAGTAGGTTGATAGAATTGGTTTTCTACCTTGTTTTTGTGGCTGAAAATTTATGTTTCAGGTATTAATTACAATATGCTTGTCATACTAGTATGATGGGTGATGATGAAGATGCGTGTAGTGACACTGAGACCACTGAAGCCATGGCGCCAGACATCTTAGCCAAGAAGTAAGTACTAATGACTGGAGCACAGTTTCACTTCGGCTGTTTTTAATTATGCAGAGTTAAAAGCATTCTACATTGCTTTTCCTGTATAAGCAGAAAGAAAAGGCTGTTTATCAACTTTTTTATGCCAACTTTTTTTCCCTTTTTTTCCCCTTTTTTCACCTTCTGAGTCACCAACTTTTATCGTCTTGTCTCTTGATTAAAATCAAGGTATGTAGGTGGCAGGAAGACCAGCGTACCTGAACTTGGGATACTGAAATGTGTCACCTCCCTGTGGATGTTTTTATT
Source organism: Papio anubis (assembly GCF_008728515.1). Taxonomy (NCBI): domain Eukaryota; kingdom Metazoa; phylum Chordata; class Mammalia; order Primates; family Cercopithecidae; genus Papio; species Papio anubis. The sequence continues at coordinate 191,365,148 of NC_044977.1, read as the reverse complement.
TTTATTTTTTGAGACAGAGTCTCGCCCTGTCACTCAGGGTGGAGTGCAGTGGTGTGATCTCAACTCACTGCAACCTCCACCTCCCAAGTTCAAGCAGTTCTCATGCCTCAGCCTCCCCAGTAGTAGCTGGGGTTACAGGGACATGCCACCATGCCTGGCTACTTTTTGTATTTTTAGTAGAGACGGGGTTTTGCCATATTGGCCAGGCTGGTCTCGAACCCTTGATCTTAAGAGATCCACCGGCCTAGCCTCCCAAAGTTCTGGGATTACAGGGGTGAACCACCATGCCTGGCCCCTGCCTCCTGTTTTTAAAGGTAGCAGTGAGAAAGGCAAACGTAAGTTAATTCATGAAAGCACTCTTCCTTTACTGCTTATTGATTTCTAACACCCATTCCACTGTTCTTGTTGCTTACTCGTTTCTATGCCCATTTCTACTCTTTTTATTCCTTTTTTTTTTTTTTTTGAGACAGGGCCTTGTTCTGTCACTCAGGCTGGAGTGCAGAGGCGCAATCACAGCTCATTGCAACCTCAAACTCCTGGGTTTAGCCAGTCCAACCACCTCGGCCTTCCGAGCAGCTAGGACCACAGGCGTGTACCATCATGCCCAGCCCATTTCTGCTCTCTTGCTTTTTATTTTCCTCATCAGGTTATAGCTAGCACATAATGATCTTCAGATGTTTTTGTAAGAATGAACAGTTGAATAAGGCTCTTAAATAATACCAAAACATCACTGTTAATGTCTTTTTATGTGATGGTTGCATAGGTTAGCTGCTGCTGAAGGCTTGGAGCCAAAGTATCGGATTCAGGAACAAGAAAGCAGTGGAGAGGAGGATAGTGACCTCTCACCTGAAGAACGAGGTAGTTTATTTCCTTTACTGCTTGCAGCATGATGCTAGTACTTTTTGCCAAGATAAATCCATTATTTGGAAGATGAGCAAATGGTTTTCATTTTGGGGACACAGAGTGGGGGAAAATGAAAGCAACATCTTTAAAATTCAGATACTACTTGTGTGTTTTGTTGTGTAACAGTTTTTTACCCCTGATTTCAAGAATATGGGGAAGTATTACCATCTTTAAAGTAATTATAAGTATTATTTTCTTTGTACTTTTTAGTGCAGAGTAGATACTCAGTGAATACTTTTTAAATTAATGCTTTTCAAGTCATTGAGTGTTTGGATGGTCTTCAAGTGGATAGCTGGAAGAGCTGATTTCCCAATTGCATATGTTTTTTCTGTCGTTAGACAGTGGTGCAGCTTCACAAATGAACCAACGTGATGCAGAGTGAAGGTCTGTATTAGGTCCCATCAATCAAAAGGAGCAGGAGCGTCACAGGAAAGGAGATGGAGACAGCCCTCCCCTTCACAGGGATGGAAGAGGGTCTTGTAGGACATTCAGCACATACACAGTTAAGGCATTGCTGCCTGCTCATGCTTTTCTGTTTCTACAAGTAAAAGTGGTTACCTATGGAGGCTGGGAGAAAAGGAATGTGTCTTATCTTCTTGCATTTTATACTTTTTGATTCATGTGAATGTATAATCTTCTCAAGAATTAAAAAATTGTATATAGTTTATTTGCAACTATTTTTAAAGGAAAATCCAAGCCTTCGGGTAGAGGGGAAAGATACAAGAAAAGCACATACTCACAAAAAAGAGGAAGAAGGAAAATACAGTAGAAACCTACCTCAAGTGTTGCAGCGTAGGGACTACCTATCCTGGGAAGAAACTGAGAAACTTTAGAACGAAGTCTCTGGATCTTTGTCGTATAGCTGCTAAGGTATCATTTGCTAGTCTTTCCTGTCATCTTCAGAATATAGCCTGTTCAACAGAGCTATGGTGGTCTGAGCCTAATATTTGTACGAGAGAAATTTTACATGTAGCATATTCTCAAGTTGTATTATATCTCTTCAACTTTGAGTGACTTCCAATTTATATTCCCAAAATATACCCCAAAAGATCCTTGAGAAGTATTTCAAATAGAAATAGTTTCTGGAGTTTGTTTCCTCGTTACTCTTTAAAAACATGATCTATTGAGAATAAGGAATTTTTTGTTAATGTATACTGTCGGTTTTAATTGAGGGATCTTTTTCTCAAGTTGTAATTCCACGAGTCAACCGGCAGGGGGAGCCATTTGACTAATTATAATTTCATTAATTCATGTTCCACTGGTGGTGTTGTTACTGAATTATATAGATGTTACATGGCTGAAAAATTTTTGTCTATTGACAGTAGACAGCTTAGGGAGAAAATTGTAACTCACAGCATAGCAATTAAGATTATTGTCTATGGAGACAAACCTAAGTTTGTGCTCCAGGTATGCTACTTGGCTAATTTGCATAATTTCTCTGAGCCTCGGTTTTCTCATTTCTAAATTGGGAGCTGTAAAAATATTTTGGTGACTATTAAATGAGTTAAAACAGTTAAAGCACTTAGCACTGATCTTGGCATATTGTGAGGACTCACTAAATGTTAACTTTTAACAACTTCAGATATTCCCCCATAAAAAGTAAAAGTAGGTATAAAAAGAATAATTCACTTGTTGTGTTCATATAAATAGTCTACCTTAACCTTTTTAAATGTTAGTTATGACTTAATAAAGAATCATGATGGCCGGGCGCGGTGGCTCACGCCTGTAATCCCAGCACTTTGGGAGTCTGAGGCAGGAGGATCTCTTGAGGCCAGGAGTTTGAGACCAGCCTGGCCAACATGGCGAAACCTCACCTCTATTAAAACTACAAAAATTAGCCGGGTGTGGTGTTGTGCGCCTCTAATCCCAGCTACTCGGTAGGCTGGGGCACAAGAATCGCTTGAACCTGGGAGGTGGAGGTTGTAGTGAACTGGTATCATGCCACTGCACTCCAGCCTGGGTGACAGAGTGAGACTTTATGTTAAATAAACAAATAATCATGATGCACAGTTTGAAAAACACTGGCTCATACTGAGAAAATAATAGAACAAATGCACAATATATTATATATATATGTCTTACAAACATTGAAAATTGCTGATGTACCTTCACAAAATAAAAACAAACCAAAAGAAACATTGAAAACATAAAGGGGGGAAATCAGAAATCTTTAACCAAGAATAGGGAATTAAATTATAACTCAACTTGTAATGATTTAAAAACTATATAAATCATTATGTCCATGGCAGAATGTTTACTGTATGTTCATATACTTTATTGTCTAAACTGGGTAATTATTAGTTTTTTTTTTTTTTTTTTTTTTTGGAGACAGAGTCCTGCTCTGTTGCCCAGGCTGGAGAGCAGTGGCGTGATCTCTGCTCATTGCAACCTCTGTCTCCCGGGTTCAAGTGATCCTCCTGCCTCAGCCTCCTGAGTAGCTGGGATTACAGATGCGTGCCACTGTGCCCAGCAAATTTTTGTATTTTTAGTAGAGACAAGGTTTCACCGTGTTAGTCAGGATGGTCTTGAACTCCTGACCTCGTGATCTGCCTGCCTTGGCCTCCCAAAGTGCTGGGATTGCAGGCATGAACCACTGCGCTCGGCCTTTAGTATAAGTTTTAAAAATATAAGTATAGATATTGATAAAAACTTAGGGAATTAAGAAAGTACTGGCCAGGTGCGGTGGCTCACACCTGTAATCCTAGCGCTTTGGGAGGTCAAGGCAGGTGGATCACTTGAGGTCAGGAGTTCAAGACCAGCCTGACCTACATGGTGAAACCCCATCTCTGGTAAAAAACAAACAAAGAGAAAGTACTTTGGAGGCCAGGTGTGGCGGCATGCACCTGTAGTTCCAGCTGCTTGGGAGGCTGAGGTGGGAGGACTGCTTGAGCCTAGAAGTTGGAAGCCAACCTGGGCAATAGTGAGATCTCATCTCTAAAAATTAAAATTTTTAAAAAAGAAGAAAGTACTTTAAATACCTTTATTGAGGGATGTCTCTGCTTTTTAAAAAATAATTTTTGAGCTAGGGTCTCGCTTGTCAACCCAGGCTGGAGTGCAATGGCATAGTTGCGACTAACTGCAGTCTCAGCCTTCTAAGCTCAGCCAATCCTTCCAGCTCAACCTTCCCAGTAGCTGGGACCACAGTCGTGTACCACCACACCCAGCTAATTTTTTAAAATTTTTTTGTAGAGATAGGGTCTTGCCTTGTTGCACAGGCTGGAACTCCTGGGATTACAGGCATGAGCCCCAGCATCCAGCCTCTGTGCTTTTTTGACATTGAAATATTTTAATGAAATTTTTAATAAAACAATGGTGAAGCTGGGCATGGTGGCTCATGCCTGTAATCCCAGCACTTTGGGAGGCCAAGGCAGGTGGATCACCTGAGGTCAGGAGTTCAAGACCAGCCTGGCCAACATGGTGAAACCCCATCTCTACTAAAACACAAAAATTAGCCAGGGGTGGTGGCGCATGCCTGTGATCCCAGCTACTCGGGAGGCTGAGGCAGGAGAATCACTTAAACCCAGGAGGCTAAGGTTGCAGTGAGCCAAGATCGCGCCATTGCACTCCAGCCTGGGCAATGAGTGAAACTCCATCGAGAAAAAAAGAAAAAAAACAACGGCGAATGATTTTAAATAGCTGGCAATTTTATATTGGCCCCCCCTTTTCTGTTGTTGCTTTTTTTTTTTTTTTTTAATTTTCTGATCTAAGGAAGTTAAAAACCTTAAAATGATGTATTCATAAATAGTTCCTCTTTAAAGAGCAACTATTAATAAAATGTGATCAGTTGTGTTGAATTGCTGCCAGCTTTATGTTTCTATGGTGAAGACTAGAATGAAAGAATAATTTGGAGTCACTTCATCATTACTTTATAACAGGTTTTTCTTAAAATTACTCTGAAAATGAGGTTATGTTTTTAGCCAGCAATGTCTTAAATCATGACACTTTCTTAACAGATAAGAATTGTTTTAAAAGATTTTTTCTTAATTATAATAATAGAAGATAATAAAATATTAAAACTACTTCATTGTTCCTTGACTCAGAGTTAACCACTGTTAATTGCTGAGTCTTATTTTTCTCTCTGTGTGTGTATGTGACAGGCATTGTACATAATAAATATAGTATATGGTGTTGTAACTCGTTTTTTTTTCCACCATTTAACTCTTTCTGGATGATTTTCCCATAGCTTTAATCTTCCTTTACAAATACAATTTCTAATGGCTGGATATATTCCTGTTTTTCCATCGAGATGAATGCCAGATAGTAAATATTTTAAATTTTGCAGGTCCAGTGGTCTCTATTACGAACTACTCAACTCTGCCATTGAACACAAAAGCAACCTTAAGCATGACAAAAACAAATGAGCATGACTGTTTCAATAAAATTTTATTTATAAAACAGGTGTGGGCCAATCCTTGAGATCAAACTTCCTAAGTTTACATTTTTCATCTTATAGAAAAAAAGCGACAATTTGAAATGAAAAGGAAGCTTCACTACAATGAAGGACTCAATATCAAACTAGCTAGACAATTAATTTCAAAAGACCTACATGATGATGAAGATGAAGAAATGTTAGAGACTGCAGATGGAGAAAGCATGAATACGGAAGAATCAAATCAAGGTTAGATGTTTGGAAAATGTCACTGAGACTTTTGTGATGCTCTGTGTCTAAGATCATAGACTTTATTTTGCTTTAAACTTGTGAAAAAACAAAATTTTGCTGAGATTCACTTTATTATACCAAATACTTCTAAAATTTTAACCCCCATGGCCAATTTCAGAATAATAAAGTTTTTATACCCAGAGTTGATTTGATTTTAGACCATATGTTTTATTATATGGCTTTCTTATGGTTTACTTGCCTTTAGGCCAGGATGTTTGTCTTCATATTAGGCTATATTTTGTTTTGAATGTTTTAGGTCATGTTGTATTTGTCATAACGATCTAACGTTTAAAATTTTTTAAATGAAGCATGTTTTTAGTATGGAATATTTGTTTTTACATCCCTTTAGGTACAAAATATGTCATATCTTTCTAATGTGGATTCTTTTGACTATTGGATTCACAGTTATTTAACTGTTTTTGGTTTTGTTTTTATTTTTTCAGTCTTAGACACCCAGCCCCTGCAGCCTAGCAACTCCTAATCTGTCCTAGGAAATAGGCTTTAGTTAACTTTTATGAACCGTCATTCTGGTATTTAATGAAGGTGAATCTTCTGCACCACTAATGAAAATTTTTGTGCCCACTATCTACTCCTTGTACTTACAAACTTCATACTTTTCAGTGGAGGTGTAACATTTTATTTGTGGTGCCCAGAGTGGTTAAGTCTTAGGAAATTAAATTATTATTATATTACCATTTTGGTAAGCATTGTATGAAATATGAATAATTCTATGATACAGCCTGATGAGTCACTGTCTCATAGTGTCAGGGTCACAATAGTTTTTGTTATTCCATAATATGCTTCAGCCTTTTAGTCTATTTCATATAGCCTTTCATTTCCATTATATACTCCATCGTCTGTTTAACTGATGTTAATTTGAGCAAATTTCATCTTAAGTAGTAGCTGTTGTATGTTTCTATTATCCATTTTCATTTTTATTTTATTTTTTGTTACAGAGGTAGGGTTTTTTGTTTAACGCCATTTCTTTGGAAAAATAACTATGGCATTTTGTCTGTCTCTGCTTATAAGATACTACATTTCACACATTTAGTACATAAATATATTTTTTTGTTTAAGTTTAATGGAGGATTAAAATTTTGTATTAGCTCAGTGCCTGATTTTTCTTAACTGGAGATGAAGTACACCTTGCAAAGGAGTATATCCTGCTTAGCACTACAAAACCCACAAGAATAGGATAAGACTTAGGAAAATAAGTACCTTATTTATCCCCTACCCTTTTTGGGCCCTTAACATTTTACCAGCTTTTAAGATCTCTCTATAGAACCCATTAGTTTTTGGGCAATGTCAGTCTCCTCCCTTCCCCCCTTCTTCCCCCATTCACACAATTCATTGGAGAAAAATGACATGTTTGGACTCTTAGGCGATATTTCATACCTTTGAGGTAATAAATATATATCTTTTTATAGCTCTGGACACTTGAGTTGTCGTAAACTCTTACCTTTCCAACTGTGATTTACAAAAACGTTCAATCTGAAACCTGTTTATCAGAAAGTAGACACTTCTGTTCTTTAGACTATTTAGGGGAGTATATAGATTCTTCTATTTCAGTCTAAATCAGCCTACATGAAATACACCTTATTTGTTTTTAAAATTTTTATATTTGCTTATCACGCATGCCAGTAGAAGGGAACTTTAGCTGGGGTTGACAAAATATAACAATTTATGTTGACTTTTTCTTTTATCTTTGCAGGATCTACTCCAAGTGACCAACAGCAAAACAAATTACGAAGTTCATAGAAGAGATTTGTTCAACACTGCAATTGTTTGTTAGATATAAACCCTGTGACTGTAATACATTGCTTCTTGCTCTCCACAATTCATGACTTAAGTACCAAAATGCATACCAGTTATTATATATTGCCAAGAATTAAATGATAAACTTAGAGACTGATTAGACTGAAAATGCCTAATTGATATATATATTCTTGTGCCTAGTACTTTACCACAAATACAGTGTAATATCATCAGTCCAAAACTGCATTACTTTTGTAAAAACACTGGTTAATTTGTATAAGATATATAGCTTTTTATGCTTTAGAAGTTAAACAGTATCTTTGCGGGGGGGGGACTAATTTATTTTCATCACTCTTAACTGTGGTGGTAGCTCTTATAAAGTTTGTCGATCTGTTTTGTTCTTTAAATCAAAAGCCAATTGAACAACAGGATATATAGACTGATAAATATTCAGGCTGAATAGTATTTTAACACTCGTCTTCAACTTGATTTATCTGTTTAATTGAAAAGAATTATAAGAGTTACTGTCGCATTTTCTGGCCTACTACCTTTAAAATTCCTGTTGAGTTTCTTTGTATTTACAAGGAAAGGACTGAACTTTTTCTCATCAAAACTAGCTTTTTTCCCCACAAATAAATTATCAGGTTAAACTTTCACCAATGTCTGCTCTGTTTTTTGTTTTTTGGGTTTCTTTCTTTCTTTTTTTTTTTTTTTTTAACGTTTTTGGTACACTGGGCAGACTTCAGAGCAGTTTTTTAAAAAATAAATATTCTAATGTAGCTATCTCACCATTCCCTTTAAATACCGGTCTTAACCTCCTGCTTTTATTTCCTACTCCTTTCTACACATACGCACACAGTCCTTTACCTTTTATTTCCTACTCCTTTCCACACACACGCACACAATCCTTTACCTTTTATTTCCTAGAGTCCTTTCCACACACACGCACACAATCCTTTACCTTTTAAAGGTCATTAAGATTGTCACGACATTAGGGACTTTGTCACTCTTCTGTTGTTTGCTGCAATGTTGAAATTCTTACTTTGACCATCGATGCCTATGAATTCTTCTAAACGTGAAGAAAATAGATTGAGTAGCAGCAGCACTATAGGCAGGAAATAACAGTTTAACTGCTGAATTTCTATACCTCTCTGATTTACAGCTTACTAATTAAATTGCTATTATTAGTTTGGCTTAATTAGACTTAAGAAAACAACTGAGGGGTTGTTTGTTTTTTGAGGTTTTTTTTTTTTTGCATGAGAATTGTATGTAACCAGTGACATGATTATTCCTGAATGTACAGACAGAAGTAAGCCTGGACATTGTTTAATTTAAAAACTTTAAATAGTCCCTGCTTTAAGGGAATACGATAATGTATACTATGACAAATGTACTTTATTCTTCTAACACAGTAAGAATTATGTGGAATTTTTTCCTTAAACAAAGTGCAGGAAAGCCCTGTGTGTCTTGGTTTAGTGATGGTTTCATTTCTAGCCATACAATTGATGGATTGTATACAATTTTTGTTAGTACCAAAATAATCTGTTATATGAACAGAACAGACTTCTAAAATAATGTCTGTATTTTATATATATATATGTATATATATGCATATATATGAAGGCTTTTATTGAACAGCTTATCTTCCACTTGCAGGTTTATGGAAATACCAGTGTTTCAAAATAAAAAGTGGGAGAATTCTTTGCTGTTAGAGGAATATGGTTATTATTTTGATTTTTTAAATGACATATAATCAAAGTACTGCTGAACTATAAGTGCAGTATTCTACTAAACATTTCAGCTAGTAATACCACTGATTTAGAAACAAAACTGTTTATCTCTGCTTTCTGAATTTGGAATGTTGGGATTACCTGTTTAAATCTGTCTTGGGGGATTAGAGATTCAGTCTGTATAAGTGCACATATATTCATGCACCCTCTGATTTTGGTTTTCTTGTTTCTGAGTTCTTAGAAAGTATCCACATACTCTTTTTTTTTGTAGAAGTAGCTGTTGTAGAGTGAAGGAAAGGATAAGACTTTAAACGGTTGATTCTTTTTGTGTTTTCTACCAACTATTTTTTGAAATTTAAATCACAAGCGAACTCGTTTTCTGGTTTTTAGAAAGTAGATGATTTCAGAGGAGTAAGACATGCCAAGCAGCATTGCCCAGTGGGGTTTTAGGTTGTCAGGTGCAGCTGAGAAAAGGTATGTTCAAGTCATAAGTAGCTAATTGATAGGGTATGAACTAGTCAAAATATGAACCATTATGATTCAAGTTAGATTTTCCTCTGGAGAGACAGATCTGAATGTTCAGTTCTAGCCAAGGTAGATTTTACTTTCAGCTTTTTGATCAGTATCACTTTCTGTGCTTAACTCTTTGGTGTTACGTTGTCCATTTTCATTTGTCTAAAATTCTGCAGAGAAGACTAAAATTTGACATAATGGTATACATGGATTGTTAAAGGTAGCTTTCAGTTGAAGATTAAAGCAAGATGCCATTTTCCCCATGACTTTCATTTTGTTTACATTTTTTTCCCTTTAAGTTAGTATACACTACACATACTGTAATAAAATACAATAATATGACAATTGCGTGTGTGTGGATTTTGTTTTATCGTTACTTAACTCTCTCAAGACCATAATCCATTGACCAAGTGTTCTGGATACCAGGAGTGGATCATGGATTACGTTGTGGCAGAGTAGTTTTTTTAGTCGTCGTGGCATTGTGCTCAGTCCCTTACATCTAATCCTCAAAACCGCCACACAAAGCAAGCATTCTTATCTACACTTTGTAAGTGAGGAAAATGCTCTTGGTCACTTACATATTAATAGTTTTAGTGCCTCACACATGCTAAATGACAGGATTTAAATCCAAATCTAAATTTCATGGTCTTTATTCATACATTTTTAGATGTAGAAAACATTTTAGAAATTGTACCTTACAAATAAATGTATATGGATTATTGATACATAACTGTATGCTTTAGGAGTAGCATTTTTCAGGTGTTTGAGCTTCTAGGATTTTTTAAAATCTGAAAAAATGGAAATAATTTTGTTTGCAGTTTGTGTGCCATCTAGGAAAAATCGCTCAAAAGCACAAATAGCCAGTGGCTGGAGATGAATGCATGTCATTTGGTTGTGTTTTGCAAGTTTGTTTCTTAGCAGACTGTTTCAAGCTCATAACATGATTTTTTTCATAGAATACGTCTTAACAAGTCAAGGACCATGCCCGCCTATAGAAACCAACATGTACCTAACCCAGGACTTCCCAGTGTGTTCCATCAAACCCTTATCCCACAAAGTGTTCCATGAAAATGGTATGAGAAATAAGCTTTGCACATACTATGTACTTTATTCCCCTACCCCTTGGAAACTTATGTACATTATTATAATAAAGAGTCTGAGCAGTCCTGCTTATAGGAAACGATTTAAAACTTAGTTTTACCTTTTTCAAATATATTTCATTATAGCCACCCCACTTTGCCCATCAAATGACATCCCAAGTAGGGCAATAGGCCAGGGTCTCTAATATATCAAACTTGGACTTTCTCCTAAAGAAGGAAGAGAATGGTTTATCAGTGAAAGAAGGAAGACATGGTAGCAATAACCACAGAGGATTGATGGATTGGATACAACTTGCCAAACATAAGGTTTTAATTTTTGGTAAGTTATGCAAGAAACTGCAAAATATATATTGAGGACAGATGAATCTGTAGTTGTGGTTGGTTCTAAGCTGCAGTGGTTTTGTACTGATAGAACTATTATTCCAAAGACCTGCTGCTCAAGCCGTTTTCTGGAATGTCTTGTGCTCACTATCAACTCTTTGCATAGCTGGTTGGCAAGAGCACATCTGCTACCCATCAAGAAAATAGAAGAGCAGATAACCAGTGTCTCTGGTCTGTGGCTCATACCCCCAAACTTGGTTACTCCAGCCAAGTGGTTTTGGGATTTGACTCATCTGGTTTTTTATTTGAGGAACTATTTGGGGGAGGTAATGCTGCGAGTAGGTAAATGAGGGTGGATTTGGCAAGTGTTGAGTCATGATTTTATCCCAACTGCCCAACCTGAAATTTTTTTCAGTGAAGTCTGCCAAGTGGTTAGCATTTCAGTTCTATTACCAATGGGAATTGTTGCAATTGGAAGATAACTCCTATAAATTGTTCCTATCTGTTTAATTGTGTGTGGATTGATGACAGTGTTGACTAGAAATAGAAGAGGATTCTGCAGGCTCATTTTTTATATCTTAATATCATTTGACCTCACTTATTAAGCAAAGAGGATTCTAAGCAGCTTTTTCTGAATAGAAGCCTTGTTCTAATAAAATGGTTCAGTCTGCAAAAGTGTTACCAATAATAGAGCTAATGAACATAGGAAGCCACGTTTACATTCTTGTTTAGTTAGGCTCCTTGGTCTCGGAAGTATCCCTATGTAAGCAGTTACTTAGCGTCAGAATTCTGTATTTTTATCTTCCTATGTAAAAGACACTCCCAATTGAAAAATAAGCAAGCACTTGATTGTAGGGCATTGTGCCAAGCTAAATCAGGAAATACGAACATAAGATTATTTCCCTGGCTTTAAAGAGTTTCAAGCTTAGGTGTGCAGAGAAGAGAGAGAGAGCACTGCTTTGCAAGAATAAGGAAGGAGTAAGAAGACACTCGCCCGCTGCAGCCATTCTCAGGAGGCCTTTCTGGTAGGTGAGACTGAGAAGGGTAGGCTAACAAGACACTACTATTTATCAGTTTTATATGGATTTTCTTAATACCAAAATAAGATCTCTGATGTGGTTTGACTCTGTCCCCACCCAAATAGCACATTGAATTGTACTCCCCACTGTTGCAGGAGGGACCCAGTAGGAGGTGATTGGATCATGGGGGTAGATTTCCCTCTTGCTGTTCTTGTGATAATGAGTGAGTTCTCAGGAGAGTTAGTTGTTTAAAATTGTGTAGTACTTACTCCTTTTCTCTCTGTCTCCTGCCATCATGTGAAGATGTGCCTACTTCCCCTTTGCCTTCCACCATGACTGTAAGTTTCCTGAGGCCTCCCAGTCATGTTTCATGTTCAGCCTGTGGAACTGTGAGTTAATTCAACCTGTTTTCTTCATCAATTACCCAGTCTCAGGTAGTTCTTTATAGCAGTGTGAGAACACACTAATACAATGTCTCTAGTCACCTACCTCAAAATTTTTACTAAGCAAGATAGTTCTCACAAAAATCAGAAATGTCAAATGATTTTTTTTTTTTTTAACACAAAAGCCTAGTACAAATGTTGGGTTTCAGAAGTTGAAGCAGATTTGTGGATTGTTGCCATTTAAGCTTGTGCTGCTGTCTTAATAATCCCTAAGTTGATTTACTGGGCGACAAGGGGCTGGGGAAGGAAGGGCTGGCTCAAATCCACAATATGGAAGTCCTGCTTTAGCTTGAAACTATCTTAGGAACTGTGCTTTGGTTCACTGCTAACTTTGAAAAGCAAACTGGTTCCTGCTTCCCCAAGTAGGAGTGTCTGAGTCTTTGTGTGTATTTTAGAGACAGAGGCTCACTGTGTTGCCCAGGCTGGACTCAACTCCTGGTTTCAAGTGATTCTCCCACCTCAACCTCCCCAGGAGCTGGGACTACAAGTACACACAGCTGCACCCAGCTTTTTTTTTTTTTTTTGAGAACAGAGTCTCGCTCTGTCGCCCAGGCTAGAGCACAATGGTGTGATTTCAGCTCACTGCAACCTTTGCCTCCCAGGTTCAAGTGATCCTCCCACCTCAAGCCTCCCACGTAGCTGGGACTACAAGCACGCACCGCCACGTCCAGCTAATTTTTTGTATTTTTAGTAGAGATGGCATTTCGCCATGTTGGCCAGGCTGGTCTTGAACTTCTGGCCTCAAGTGATCAGCCTCCCAAAGTGCTGGGATTACGGGTGTGAGCCACCGCGCCCGGCCAATGCCCAGCCTTTTTTTTTTTTTTTTTTTTTTTTTGATACAGAGTCTCGTTCTGTCTCCCAGGCTGGAATGCAATGGCACAATCTCAGCTCACTGCAAGCTCTGCCTCCCAGGTTCACGCCATTCTCCTGCCTCAGCCTCCTGAGTAGCTGGGACTACAGGCGCCCGCCACCACGGCCAGCTAACTTTTTTTTTTCTTTTTTTGTATTTTTAGTAGAGACAGGGTTTCACCGTGTTAGCCAAGATGGTTTTGATCTTCTGATCTTGTGATCTGCCCACCTTGGCCTCCCAAAGTGCTGGGATTACAGGTGTGAGCCACGCGCCTGGCCCTATGCCTAGCTTTTGAGTGTTAGTTTTTCATGGTAAATCACAAAGTATATAATCCAATCTAGGACTTAACAGGCCTGAGAGGAGGTTGGAACTGACCAGATTACTAAGTGAATTGAACCCAGAATAATAGTCTGTATTATTCTAAGCTTCAAACATTGTTCTGTAGACCTAGAGTCTGAAATTTTATGAACTAGATGAGGACACATTGATAATGTGTAAAGTTGAGAGGAAAAGATGTTTGTTTTTTAGAACATTATTAAATATTTATTAAGCACCAAGTATGTGCTCAGGAATTTTGCTGGGGAATACACATTGAAAAGGTAAATTAAAAAAATGGTTCTTAGAACAAAGGTATATAATCACTGTGACAAAAAGCAAATTATATATAAAAGAGGGGGAACAGAAGAATCACGATGTCTATTGCTTACATGTCTTACGTATATCATAAACATCATGTTCAAAACTGAGTTATTTTTCCTCCAAACTATTCTTTTTTTTTTTTTTTTTTGAGACAGAGTCTTGCTCTGTTGCCTAGGCTGGAGTGCAGTGGCAGGATCTTGACTCACTGCAACCCCCAGCTCCCTGGTTCAAGCAATTCCCCTGCCTCGACTAGCTGGGATTACAGGTGCGTGCCACCATGCCGGCTAATTTTTTTGTATTTTTTAGTAGGGACGGGGTTTCACCATGTTGGCCAAACTGGTCTCGAACTCCTGACCTCAGGCAATCCTCCTGCCTCGGCCTCCCAAAGTGCTGAGATTAGAGGTGTGAGCCACCATGCCCGGGCCCTCCAAACTGTTCTTAATAACTCTATCCCCCACTCCAAACATTCTCCCAAAATCAATAATTTAGCACCACATTGTCTACCTTGATTCATTTTTTTCTCTCAAATACTCAAAGCCAGTCCGTACCTTCATCATGTATCTAAATCTCTCACCATCATCAGTCACTACTGTAGGTACCTTAGTCAAGCCATCACACTTTGTAAAAAACATTTTTTTAAGAGGCAGAGTCTTGCTTGGTTGCCCGCGCTGGAGTACAGTGGCACAATTATAACTCACTGCATCCTAAAACTCCTGGACTCAATTGATCCTCGCACCTCAGCCTCCCAAGTGGCTAAGACTATAGGGATGTGCCACCATGCCTAGCTAATTTTAAAACAGTTTGTAGAGAGGGGGTGTTGCTAGGTTACCCAGGCTGGTCTTGAGCTCCTAGCTTCAGGTGATCCTCCTGCGACAGCCTTCCAAAGTGCTGGAATTACAGGTATGAGCCACTACGCCCAGCTTTCCAGTCCTTTTTTTTTTTTTTGAGACGGAGTCTTCCTCTGTGACCCAGGCTGGAGTGCAGTGGCACAATCACGGCTCACTGCACAGGCTCAGCCTCAAGACTCAAGCAATCCTCCCACCTCAGCCTCCCAAGTAGCTGGAACTACAAGCATGCACCACTGTGCTTGGCTAATTTCTGTTTTTCTTGTAGAGATGGGGTTTCACCATGTCGTCCAGGCTGGTCTCGAACTCCTGAGCTCAAGCAATCCTCCCACCTCAGCCTCCCAAAGTATTGGGATTACAAATGTGAGCCACCACACCCAGCCAATTTTTAGATTTTTTTTTTTTTTGTAGAGCCAAGGTCTCACTATGTTACCCAGGCTGGTCTCCAACTCCTGGGCTTAAGCAATCTTCACACCTCCCACAGTGCTGGGATCACAAGCGTGAGCCACCATGCCCAGCTGGTTGTTTTATTATTGTTAAGCTTGAAGAGTTCTTTGTATATTTTGGATAACAGTCCTTTATCATATAAATCTTTTGCAAATATATTCTCCCAGTCTGTGGCTTGTTTTCTTTCTCTTGAATGAATTTTGAGAACTGTATTTTGAACATTTAGTTTTCTTTTTTGCCCAGACTCCAGAAAAATAATATTATATATGTTGATGAGAGTTTTCTGAAGAATTAAAAATAAGAGATAAATGTTGATGAGGATGTACAGAGAAGAGAACCCTTGTAAACTGTTTGGGGAATATAAATTGGTACAACCATTATGGGTAGCCATATGAAGGTTCCTCAAATAATTAAAAATAGAACTACTGTCTGATCCAGCAATTCAATTTCTGGGTATATATCCAACGCAAATGAAACTGGCATGTGGAAGAGATGTAAGTGTCCACCAACAGTTGAATGTATAAAGAAAATGTGTATATACACAGTGGAATATTATTCAGACTTAAAAAAGAAATGCTGTCATTTGCAAGAACGTGGATGAATCTGGAGGACATATATTAAGTGAAATAAGTCAGGCACAGAAATACAAATACTGCATGACCTCACTTATGTGTGGAATCTAAAAAAGTAAAACTCAGAAGAGTAGAATGGGCCGGACGCAGTGGCTCAGGCCTGTAATCCCAGCACTTTGGGCGGCCAAGGTGGGCAGATCACAAGGTCAGGAGATCGAGACCATCCTGGCTAACATGGTGAAACCCCATCTCTACTAAAAATACAAAAAAAAATTAGCCGGGCGTGGTGGCGGACACCTGTAGTCCCAGCTACTCTGGAGGCTGAGGCTGGAGAATGGCGTGAACCCAGGAGGCAGAGCTTGCAGTGAGCTGAGATTGCACCACTGCATTCCAGCCTGGGCAACAGAGCGAGACTCTGTATCGGAAAAAAAAAAAAAAAAAAAAAAAGCCTGGGTGACAGAGCGACACTCCGTCAAAAAAAAAGAATAGAGTGATGGTTGCCAGTGGCTGGGGTTTGGGGTTGGAAAGATGTTGGTCAAAGGGCATAAAGTTTCAGTTAGATGAAGGAATAACTTTAGGCAATCTATTGTTAAATATGGTGACTATAGTTAATAACAGTGTTTTGGCTGGGTGCAGTGGTTCACCCCTGTAATCCCCTGTAATCCCAGGCCGAGGTAGGAGGATCACTTGAGGCCAAGAGTTCAAGACCAGCTTAAGTAACATGGTGAGACCCTGTCTCTAAAAAATAAAAAATAAGATGAGTTGGGTGTGGTGGTACATGCTTGTAGTTCCAGCTACCCGGGAGGCTGAAGCGGGAGGATTGCTTGAGCCTAGGAGGTCAAGGCTGAAGTGAGCTATGGTTGTGCCACTGCACTCCAGCCTGGGGGACAGAGTGAGACCCTCTCTCTAAAAAAAGAAAAAAAAATTAATAATAGTGTTTTATGTACTTGAAAATTGCTGAAAGAGCAGGTTTTAAATGTTCTTAGAATGAATGAAAAAATAAGTATATGAGGTGATGGATGTGTTAGTTTGATTTAACTATTCCATGATGTATACACATATATCAAAAACGTGTGTATACACCATAAATATATAATTTTTATTTGTTAATTTAAAAAATTAAAATAGAAGGGTAATAGAAGGGTATATTCTTCTTTTAGAGATCTTCTAGATTTTTTATGTAAATGCAAGTGAGTAAAAATGTGATGACTTTGTTGTTGTTGTTTGTTGGTTTGTTTGAGATGGAGTTTTGCTCTTGTTGCTCAGGCTGGATTGCAATGGTGTGATCTCGGCTCACTACAACCTCTGCTTCCTGGGTTTGAGCTATTCTGCTGCCTTAGCCTCCCAAGTAGCTGGGATTACAGGTGGCTGCCACCATGCCCAGCTAATTTTTTTTACATTTTTAGTAGAAACAGGGTACATTTCACCAAGTTGGCCAGGCTGGTCTTGAACTCCTGTCCTCAAGTGATCTGCCCACCTCGGCCTCCCAAAGTCCTGGGATTACAAGTATGAGCCACTCCCCCAGGGCTCTTTTTTTTTTTTTTTTTTGGAGACAGAGTCTCACTCTGTTGCCCAGCCTGAAGTGCAGTGGTGCAATCTCGGCTCACTGCAACCTGTGTCTCCCAAGTTCAAGTGATTCTCCTGCCTCAGCCTCCTGAGTAGCTGGGATTACAGGCATGCACCAAGACGCCTGGCTAATTTTTGTATTTTTAGTAGAAACGGGGTTTTGCCATATTGGCCTTGAACTCCTGACCTTAAGTGATCCACCCACCTCAGCCTCCCAAAGTGCTGGGATTACAAGCTTGAGCCACAGCACCCAGTCGACTTTTCTTCTCTCCTTCTCTCCTTCTCTCCCTCCCTCCCTCCCTCCCTCCCTTCCTTCCTTCCTTCCTTCCTCCCTCCCTCCCTCCCTTCCTTCCTTCCTCTCTCCCTTCCTTCCTTCCCTCCTTTCCTCCTCCTTCTCCCTTCCTTCCTTCCCTCCCTCCCTCCCTCCCTTCCTTCCCTCCCTCCCTCCCTCCCTCGCTTCCTTCCTTCCTTCCTTTCTTCCTTCCTTCCTTCGTTTCCTTCCTTCCTTTCCTCCCTTCTCTCTCTCTCTCTCTCTCTCTTTCTTTCTTTTTCAAGGTCTCCCTCTATCTCCCAGACTAGAATGCAGTGGTGCAATCACAGCTCATTGCAGCCTTAACCTCCCAGGCTCAGGTAATCCTCCTGCCTCAACCACCAAAGTAGTTGGGACCACAGGTGCACACCACCATGCCTAATTTCTAAAATTTTTTGTGAAGATGATGTCTCACCATGTTGGCCAGGCTGGTCTCAAACTCCTGACCTCAAGTGAACTTCCTGCCTCAGCCTCCCAAAGTGCTGGCATTATAGGCATGAACTACCATGCCCAGCCTAGTTCAATTTTTTAAATGACAAAAAGATCCACTTGCTGGATGTACCTGTATTCAGAAGATGTGGATAGACCAATACAAGATATAAGTTCAGAACATATCTTGAACATTTCAGATACTCTACTAAGTGTATTACATGAATTAGTTCATTTAATCCCCAAAACAATAGAGCTAACATGAGAAAGACTTCGTTAGATTTAGGGTCACCTAGATCATTGACGATCTTAGTGAGAGTGTGCTCGTTGGCCTTTTGAGGGTGGAAAGCCACATTGCATGGGGCTGAGGAATGAGTGGAAGGTGTGGAAAGGGATACTGCATGTATAGGTAGCTTGTTTTAAAAGTTTAGCTGTGAAACTGAAGACAGAGGCTGGGCACTGTACAGATTCATGCCTGAAATCCCAGCACTTTGGAAGGCCGAGGCGGGCAGATCACGTGAGGCCAGGAGTTCAAGACCAGCTACTTGGGAAGCTAAGACATGAGAATTGCTTGAAGCCGGGAGGCAGAGGTTGCGGTGAGCCGAGATTGCGCCACTGCACTCCAGCCTGGGCGACAGAGTGAGACACCGTCTCAACCAAAAAAAAAAAGAAACAGAAAAAAAGAAAATGAAGACAGAGATAGAATAGACAAGATAGGGCAGGGATTTGTATGTTTATATTTTAGAAATTATTTAGTATAGGATATGGGAAGAGAAGTTTCACTTCATATATAGGACAAGTGCTCACATTACTAGATACTGTTTAAAAATTAATCACCAGTACTAAGTTTGAAAAAAGAACTATGAAAGTACCCAACCAAGCCGGGCGCGGTGGCTCACGCCTGTAATCCCAGCACTTTGGGAGGCTGAGGCAGGCGGATCACAGGGTCAGGAGATAGAGATCATCCTGGCTAACATGGTGAAACCCCATCTCTACTAAAAATACAAAAGAATTAGCCAGACGTGCTGGCGAGCACCTGTAATCCCAGCTACTTGGGAGGCTGAGGCAGGAGAATGGCGTGAACCCGAGAGGCGGAGCTTGCAGTGAGCAGAGATCACACCACTGCACTCCAGCCTGGGTGGCAGAGCGAAACTCCGAGAAAGAAAGAAAGAAAAGAAAGAAGGAAGGAAGGAAGGGAGGGAGGGAGGGAGGGAAAGAAAGAAAAGAAAGAAAGAAGGAAAGAATGAAGGAAGGAAGGAAGGAAGGGAGGAAGGGAGGGAAGGAAGGAAAGGAAGGAGAAAGAACCCAACCAATAATCCTGCCTTCCTATTCTTTGAATC
Organism: Papio anubis; assembly: GCF_008728515.1. Lineage (NCBI taxonomy): Eukaryota > Metazoa > Chordata > Mammalia > Primates > Cercopithecidae > Papio > Papio anubis. The sequence goes on along the minus strand of NC_044977.1, from coordinate 191,345,706 downwards.
AGCTACCTCCCTATCTGTGCATGTTATTTTTTCCCTATGCTTCTGTAGGCACTAAAGCTGTGCATATTATACTATGCACATAATGTTAAGTATTTCTTTTTCTTTTTTTTTCCGAGACGGAGTCTTTCTCTGTCACCCAGGCTGGAGTGCAGTGGCGCAATCTTGGCTCACTGCAACCTCCGCCTCTCAGGTTCAAGCAATTCTCCGAGCTGCCTCGGCCTCCTGAGTAGCTGGAATTACAGGCGCCCACCATCATGCCCGGCTAATTTTTGTATTTCTGGTAGAGACAGGGTTTCACCATGTCGGCCAGACTGGTCTCAAACTCCTGACCTCATGATCTGCCCACCTCGACCTCCCAAAGTGCTGGGATTGCAGGCGTGAGCCACTGCGCCCGGCCTAGTGTTAAGCATTTCAGAGTGGCATCTTCTCAGCCTGGTTTTTTCCTTAAAGCAATGCCTAAAACACACCACTGTTTTCTATGCTGTAGGTTTATGAGATCTATATTAATATTTTCCATTATTTTCCTGTTATTTGCCTTCAAAAGTTCATCTATTTTTAAACCATTAATTAGTTTCCAAGCAGATGGCACAACAACTGAAATCTTTTTCAGAGTTAGAGGCTTTGGTACATATTGTTAGAACCCCAAACTTTGTGGCTCTTTGTTCAGACATCTTATTAACAATAGGTATTGCATCCAAATTTTAGTTATAATACAAATTAAAATAACTACTGGTGGCAAAAAAAAAAAAAAAGAAAAAGCTACTAAAAATTTTTAAATCACCACCCCCTATTTTTTGTTAAATGACATTTTGGACGGTAAAATGGCAGGTCTTGTAGGAAGGCGATATTCCAACGCCCCATAACAAAACACTTGAGCACAGAGCTAGACAGCTCAGAGCTAATTTTGGAGCTCAGCCGTCAAAGCAAAATTTTTCAAAATGGTATCTGAGAAAAAACAGGGCTTAAGTTTACATTCTGTTGTTTAAACTCCATGTGTACAAAACTAAAGTCAAACTTTCCCCACCAAATAATGCCACAACTGTGGAGGAGTGTCTTCCCGACACCCATGCCAGGCACCAAGTCGTCTTTGCTGCTCTTCTTGCCCTCACGCCTACATCTCATAGGTTTCTACGCTCTGTCAATATTGCCATCAGAATGACCCTTGACTCTGTCCTTGTCTAGCTTTTCAGTATCTACTGTTTCTTTGATCCTTTATTACCCACCCCCCAATTAGTCTTTTTCAGTCCCTCCTCTGTCACCCTCGCTCATCCTGGATATGGTTATCTTTTTAAAACAAATGTAATCATACATGAAAATATTCCCAGTTTTACCACTTGTGGTTCCCTATAGATTGCAGGATAAAATCAAAATTTAATTTGCCCATAGTCCCTTCATGCCGTGGCCCTGGTCCACAAGCATATTTCCAAGCCATATTTCTTTCTGCCCTCTATATGTCCCCTGGGTTCGCATGAAGCTCAGCTGTTCTTTTTTTTCTAACACAGGTCTTGTTTCCTTACTTTCTTTTTCTTTTCTCTGAATAGCAACTCTCTAACATTCTGGTATTTTCTGCCTTTTAGGTCAAATTCCACCTCCTACATTAAGCTTTTTGTGTGTGTGATTTTCTTCCTTTGAATCCCTATTATTATTTTACGCTTCTTTCTCCCATATCGCATCTGCTGCTCTGCATTGTAAAATTATGTCTACCTGTCCTCTCTTTCCCTGGACTAATCACATCTTTCTTCAATATTTTCTAACTCATAGGAAGGTACACGCTGAATGTTTAATTATTCTCGAGTCTTGAGGTACAGTAACTAGTGAAGCATTAGTATGTGATCCCAATCTGTAATGATGGAGCCCTGTTGCTCATCTACAGCTGGATGTAAATGGACGGGCCAAGAAGAAGTTTGCATAGATTCCAATGCCTTAGATTTTTTTCTCGATTGGAGGTAAGAAGATATTCCAGCTGCGCTGTTCTTCCTCTCTTTTCTCTAGATCTGGACCCAAAAGCAAACTTGCTGGACTGTCAAGGTATGCAAGGATGCAAGGTATGTGTAGCTTCTAACAGATGGGATTTGGCCTAACACAGAAACTTCTATTCCATTTACTTTGAGCTGAGTTTATCTACCCTGTGGTCCTACGGTATTCAAAGGTGATAGGGATCAGTGCAAAATTAGTGATACTTGGATCCTGTCTCAGGGAGGACTGGAATAGTTTGGTTTGAAGAGCCCTCTATTTCCAAATGCTGCTTAGCAGGGAAACATGGTGATATTTTATATTTTTTACTGACATGTCAGTGTATGGAGATACAAATGTTAATTTCAACAGATGTGTCCATTTTGCTCAGTAAAAGGTGTCAGGACATTGTACCATCACCAAAAATAGCTTCTTAAAGGCAATGGGTCCCTGGATGTAGAAAGGTTAAAAATAAAACAAAAACATTTTGACATATTTTTCAAACGCTGGTAAAATACGCTCTACACAAGGACTTTTTCAGTGCACTTCTTATCGGGATAGTTTCTTGCATAACCCGAACGACAAATATCTCTGCCGAGTTTTCATAAATTCCCAGGAGTTTTCATCTGCTTCTTTCCTTTCGAGCTATTTATTGACACGGGAAGGCTTATTTAATAGCATTTTGTTATCCGTGTGCATCTTCATCCAGCTTTGAAGATAATTTGGTTTTGGCTGCTATTCAATTCCAAGACAACAATTTAAGGTAGGTGACTGGATAGCCGGTTGGCAGCTGGGGTTTAGAATAGCTTTTTTCTTAATTTGGTTTGCTTCAGTTAGACATTACTCTAATTTTCTTCTTACATTCAAACAGCAACAATAAGATTTTACTAAGTATTGTCAAAGTAAAGGAGAACTGACGAAAAGAGGAAATAGGGTGAATTTGTGGATATGGAACCACACTACACCTTTGAAAACAGAGGATGCCTTTTTATGACATGAAGTTGGCCACAGTAGCAGCACTATGTCACTACATATATTAGGTTTTACTGTGACTGTAATCATTTCCCCTGAAAATTAACAAATGCAGTTGGCCCTTTGTATTCCTGGGTTCCACATCCATGGATTCAACCAACCTTGGGTAAAAAATATTTGGAAAAGAAAATACATCTGTACTAAACATGTGCAGACATGTGTTCTTATCATTATTCCCTCAGCAATACACTATAACCACTATTCACACAGCATCACATTGTATTAGGCAGTATACGTAATCTCAAGATTACTTAAACGTCCCCCCTCGAGATGACTGAAAGTACATGGGAGCCAGGCACGGTGGCTCATGCCTGTAATCCAAGTGCTTTGGGAGGCCATGGCAGGAGGATCACCTGAACCCAGGAGGTTGAGGCTGCAGTGAGCCATGATTGCACCACTGTACTCCAGCCTGGGTGACAGAGTGATACCCTGTCTTGAAAAACAAAAGTGAAGTATATGGGAGGATGCGCACAGGTTTTATGCAAATACAGTGCTATGCCTTTTTTTTTTAAATCAGGAATTTGAACATCTGCAGATTTTGGTATCACAGGAGGTCTTGGAACCAATCATCTGTGGACATGAGGGACAACCACACAATGAAAACTTGATATGATGTAGTGTATTAGTCTGTTTTCAAAATGCTGATAAAGACATACCCAAGACTGGGCAATATACAAAAGAAAGGGGTTTATTGGACTTACAGTTCCACATGGCTGGGGAGACCTCACAATCATGGCAGAAGATGAAAGGCACATCTCACATGGCAGCAGACAAGAGAAGAGAGCTTGTGCAGGGAAACTCCCCTTTTTAAAACCATCAGATCTCCTGGGACTTATTCACTATCACGAGAACAGCACAAGAAAGACCTGCCCCCCGATTCAGTTACCTCCCAGGGGGTCCCTCCCACAACAAGTGGGAATTCAAGATGAGATTTGGGTAGGGACACAGCCATGTATCACACAGGTCATTTCCAAGGTGCCTCCACTAGGTACTGGTGCATCCGATATTCCAACCTAGGTAGCCTCTGGAGCCTGTGCTCTTGAAGCAGGTGCACCAGTGTTGCCACCTAAGTCCATGTTACACCTCTTTCATCGGCTATTTGTTTGTATTGCTCTTTGCATATTTGTGTTTCTATTATCTTCTGGGATATGCATAAAATCCAAGGTCTCTACCATGGCCAGCAAAGGTCTACATGATCGGGGCCCGATCTGCGTCTCCAGCATCATCCATTGCTCTTTCCCCGTGCTCACTCTTTGCCATTCCTCAGATAGCCCCAGCTCATTCCTACCACAGGAGCTTAAAGCACTCTGTCCCTTCTGCCTGGATTGCCCTTTCCACAGATTACTATCACTTGCTCACTCAGTTTACTTAGGTTGCTGTCCAGTGTTACCTCCTCCTTGATTACTCTATAACCCCCACCCTGTTTTATTTTTCATTGTAACATTTATCACTCTTGAAATTATCTATTTGTTTATTCTCGTTTTTGTCAATCTCCCGTTCCACTAGAATGCAAACTCCATGGAGGTGAGGATTGTGTCTGTTAATTGAATCATGGGGCAGATATTTCCCATGCTGTTCTCATGATAGTGAACAAGTCTCAGGAGATCTGATGGTTTTCAAAAGGGGAGTTTCCCTGCACCAGCCCTCTGCTCTTTTCTATTGCCATGTGAGACATGCCTTTCATCTTCTGCCAAGATTGTGAGGTTTCCCCCACTACGTGAAACTGTAAGTCCTATACACTTCTTTCTTTTTTGTCTGTTTTGTTCATGACATGACTCTGGTGTCTAGAACAACGCCAGGCACATGATAGATGCTCTGTATTGATGGAACAAATAAATTTAGTTTCTCCCAAGAGTCCATGAGGTAGATAAGGCAGATAGTATCGTATTCCCTTTAGAGTTGAGATGGTCTCAGAGAGATGAAGTCAATACCTCAAATGTATTGGCTAATAAGTGGTTGGGACTAAAGTGAGACTAAAATCTCTCCTTCACTATCAGGTCTGGGCATTTTTCACTGAACCAGCATCGTCTCTCTGATGTCATCTGTTTTTCTCTTCTTTGCCTCCAGTGTAGTTACAAAACATTTCTGAAATTACTGCCTGCTTCACTCATGACATCAACCATACCACAGGTAAGACTGACTACAGAGTTTGACAATTCTGAGTGAGTGGCTCTAACTTTTGCTATTTCCTGACATGATTCTTCTATGACTAAAACTTTGACGGGTTTACAAATCTGTATCCTTTTCCCCATCTCCCATTTCATATGCAGTCAGAATATTTAGAGAAACCCAAATTTTTGCTTAATTTGAATGAATTTATTTATTTAATATGGATTAAATCTCAGTTCTTCTTCTATTTACTGTTATAAGTCATTTGATCTCTCTGGGCCTCAGTATCCTCAGTTAGTAAGTGGGGATAATAATAGTAACTACTTCATAAGGCTGTTCTGATTTTTTTTTTTTTTTTTGAGATGGAGTCTTGACCTGTCGCCCAGGCTGGAGTGCAATGGCACGATCTCAGCTCACTGCAACCTCCCGCTCCCAGGTTCGAGCGATTCTCCCACCTCAGCCCCCTGAGTAGCTGGGATTACAGGTGCACACTATCATGCCCAGCTAATTTTTTATATCTTTACTAGCGATGGGGTTTCACCATGTTGGTCAGGCTGGTCTCGAACTCCTAACCTCAAGCTCCACCTGCCTCGGCCTCCCAAAGTGCTGGGATTATAGGTATGAGCCACCGCGCCTGGCCGGCTGTTCTGATTATTAAATAAGAGTACATAAAGTGCCTACTGTATAATAATGGCTCAATAAGTAGTAGCTCTGCACTGTTTTGCTGTGTTCCGTGCACTCATAGATGTGCGGATACAACAATGAGGAAGCTAGATTTGGGGCCTTCTCTGTCAGAACTTTTAGTGTGATAAGGAAGACGGTTGAACAGTTGAATAAAGGAGGCATCTGTTAAGTACTATAAGCGGGTGGAGGGTCAGTCTTGGAGTTATCCTTGACTCCTCTTCTCTCACACTCCACATCCAGTCCCTCAGCAAATCCTGTCAGTTCTACCTTCAGAAAAAGGCCAGACCTTGATCATATCCTGCCACTTCTTCTACTGGCACCTGGGTCTGGGCTTTGATCAACTCTTGAGAACCTGGATTATGCCAGTACTCTCCTAAATATCTGTCTCCCTACCTCCACCCTTGTCCCCTATAATTTATTCCCCACAGAGCAGCCAAGGGTGATCCTGTTAAAACTCTTCAGATTATGTCACTTGCTATAGGCAGAATATTCCCTCCCCATCACCAAACATGGCTGTGTCCTAATCCCTGGGGCTTATGAATATGTTGCCTTACATGGCCAAAAAGATTTCACAGGCCAGGTGTGGTGGCTCACACCTGTAATCCCAGCACTGAGGGAGGCTGAGGTGGGTGGATCACAAGGTCAGGTGTTCAAGACCAGCCTGACCAACATGGTGAAACCCTGACTCTACTAAAAGTACAAAAATTAGCAGGGCATGGTGGCGTGCGCCTGTAATCCTAGCTACTTGGGAGGCTGAGGCAGGAGAATCGCTTGAACCTGGGAGGCGGAGGTTGCGGTGAGCCAAGATCATGTCACTGCACTCCAGCCTGGTGACAGAATGAGACTCCATCTCAAAAAAAAAAAAAAAAAAAAAAATTTTTCACAGATATGATTAAGGACCTTGAGCTAGGGAGATTATTCTGGATTATTCAGGTGGGCTCAACCTAATCACATGAATTCTTAAAAGAGGATAACCTTTCCTGAGTGTGGTCTGAGGGAGACATGACCACAGAAAAACAGTCAGAGAAAGGCAATGTTGCTGGCTTCGAAGATAGAGCGAGGGGACCTTTAGAATCTGGAAGAGGCAGGGAAACAGACTCTGCCCTAGTGCCTCCAGGAGGAATGCAGCCCTGCCAACATACTGATTTCATCCCAGGGAGATAACTTCTGACCTCCGGAACTGTAAGATAATACATTTGTGTTGTTTTAAGCCATTAAATTAGTGGTAATTTGTTCTAGCAGGAATAGAAAACTAATACATCAGGCTTCTGCTCAAAATCCCCCAGCGGCTCCCCAGCTCACCACAGAGTAAAAGACAAAGTGACCTCCAAGGCCCTAAGCCATCTGGGCCCCGGTATCTTGCGGATCTCACTTTCTCCAGTTACCCTTGGCTTACTCTGCTCCAGCCACACTGCATTCCTGGACCATCCAAGCATTCTTTCCACTCAGGGTCTTTGCACCGGCTGTTCTCTCTTTCTGGACTACTCCTCCCCCAGAAATCCACAAGGCTGTCTCATACTTCCTTTGGTCTCTGCTGGGATGTCACCTCCTCCATGAGCCCATCCTCAGCCTCCCGACGAAATAGGCACGTGTCCAGCCCACCTAACCCTGCCTTTTCTCGTTAACACTTATCACCACTTGACATATTATTTAATCGTTTATTATCTCCATACTCCCCCTTCGGAAAATATGAGCTCACAAGGGCGGGGACTTTGTCTTCATGGCTGCTGCATCTCCTTGCATGGGGTAAGTGCTCAGTAAATAATTTATTATCAGATAAATTGAATGGACAGGCCGGGCGTGGTGGCTCACACCTGTAATCCCAGCACTTTGGGAGGCCGAGGCGGGTGGATCACATGGTCAGATTGAGACCATCCTGGCCAACATGTGTGAAACCCCATCTCTACTGAAAATACAAAAATTAGCCGGACAGAGTGGCATGCGCCTGCAATCCCAGTTACTCGTGAGGCTGAGGCAGGAGAATCACTTGAACCTGGAAGGCAGAGATTGCAGTGAGCCAAAATTGTGCCACTGTACTCCTGCCTGGTGATAGAGCAAGATTCCATCTCAAAAACAAACAAACAAAAAATTGAATGGATGGATGAATGAGGGACAGAGAAGGAAGAAAGGAGAGAGTGTTATGGGAACACTGATATCTCAGGTAGTATAAGAAAATAGGGGAGGACCTGAAGTGAAGCCTGTGTAGGAATTAACCAAATGCAGAGGGGACATGTTTTAAACACAGGGAACAGCAAGTATGAGGTCATGCAAATGGCCAGCAGGCTGGAGCATACAGAGGCTTGGAAACTTATTTTAAGCAGTTGGATTCACTGTTAATCACTGTGGGGAATTCTGGCCAAGATTGCTTAGTCTGGAATTACACTGCTGCTTGGGTTCACATCCTGGCCCCGTCTCTTACTAGCTGTGTGTCTTTGGGCCGTTACTCATCATCTCTGTTAAGAGGAGTATGATAGTAACCCTACCTCCAGGGCAGAGGTGTCCAATCTTTTGGCTTCTCTGGGCCACACTGGAAGAAGAATTGCCTTGGGCCACACATAAAATACACTAAAACTAATGATAGCTGATGAGCTCAATAAATAAATACATAAATAATAGCAAAAAAAGCCTCTCATATTGTTTTAACAAAGCTTACAAATTTGTGTTGGGCCGAATTCAAAACCATCCTGGGCTGCATGCGGCCTGCAGGCCACGGGTTGGACAAGCTTGTTCTAGGGCTGTTGTGAGGAATAGATAAGCTAAATGTAAACAAGGTGTTTAGAAGAGTGCCTGGTACTTGGCCAGGCACGGTGGCTCACGCCTGTAATCCCAGCACTTTGGGAGGCGGAGACGGGCAGATCACCTGAGGCTGGGAGTTCCAGACCAGCCTGACCAACATGGAGAAACCCCATCTCTACTAAAAATATAAAATTAGCCGGGTGTAGTGGCGCATGCCTGTAACCCCAGCTACTCAGGAGGCTGAGGCAGGAGAATCACTTGAACCCTGGAGGTGGAGGTTGCAGTGAGCCAAGATCGCGTCATTGCACTCCAGCCTGGGCAACCAGAGCGAAACTTCATCTCAAAAAAAAAGAGTACCTGGTACATTGTAAGCATGGCGTGAGTGTTAGCTAGTATTATTACCAGCAACAGGGGGATGCTGGAATTTTATTAAAAGGATTAACTTGATAGGCCTTCAGTTTTCTGTTTGCTTTTTGAGAAAGGGTCTTACCCTGTTCCCCAGGCTGGAGTGCAGTGGTGCAATCTTGGCTCACTGCAGCCTTGACCCTTTGCGCCCAAGCTCGTTCCACTTCAGCCTCCTGAGTAGCTGGAACCACAGGCCAGCACCACCGTGCCCTGGCTACTTTTCTTTAATTTTTTTTTTGTAGAGACAGGGTTTCCCTATGTTGCCCAGGCTGGTCTTGGACTCCTGGGCTCAAGTGATCCTCCCACCTTGGTCGTCCAAAGCATTGGGATTACAAGCATGAGCCGCTGTGCCCAGCCCTGTATGGTACTTTTTTTTTTAAAATTCAATTTTATTTTATTTTATTTATTTATTTATTTATTTATTTATTTTTTGAGACAGAGTCTCGCTGTCTCCCAGGCTGGAGTGCAGTGGCGCGATCTCAGCTCACTGCAAGCTCCACCTCCCGGGTTCACGCCATTCTCCTGCCTCAGCCTCCCGAGTAGCTGGGATTACAGGCGCCTGCCACCACGCCCAGCTAATTTTTTGTATTTTTTTAGTAGAGACGGGGTTTCAACATGTTATCCAGGATGGTCTCGATCTCCTGACCTCGTGATCCGCCCACCTCGACCTCCCAAAGTCCTGGGATTACAGGCTTGAGCGCCTGGCCTTAATTTTATTATTTTTTTTTAGAGATGAGGTCTTACTATGTTTCCCAGACTGGTCTCCAACTCCTGTGCTCAAGCAATCCTCCCGCCTTGGCCTCCCAAAGTGCCGTATTACAAACAAGAGCCATTGTGCCCAGCCCTGTACAGCGTTTTTTAAACTTAAGGTTGTGACTCATTAATGGGTCATAAACCAATTTAGTGGATCAAAAGCAGCTAAAAGATCCCCAACAAGAGGCTGGGCATGGTAGCTCACACCTGTAATCCCAGCACTTTGGGAGGCTGAGGCAGGTGGATCACCTGAGGTCAGGAGTTCAAGACCAGCCTGACCAACATGGAGAAACCCTGTCTCTACTAAAAATACAAAATTAGCCAGGTGTGGTGGTGCATGCCTGTAATCCCAGCTACTTGGGAGACTGAGGCAGGAGAATTGCTTGAACCCAGGAGGCTGAGGTTGCAGTGAGCTGAGACCACGTCATTGCACTCCCCTCGGCAACGAGAGTGAAACTCTGTCTCAAAAAAAAATAAAAAAAAAATCCCCCATTCAAGAATAGAAAGTGGAACATAGGATTAGGATTTAGAAAGGGTAAGTAATGTGTGTGACATCTCTGTTTCAATTATATATATATGTGTGTGTGTGTGTGTGTATATATACACACACACACATAATTGAAGGATATATTATAGATATAATTGAGGATAAATATACATACACACACACATATGTTTATCCTCACACATATGTATATTTTATACTCATTGCTCATCAGGTAAAATGTATACCTGCCTATGGATCCCAGTTTCCCAAGTTTAAGAAATGCTGCTTCATGGGACCTGCTCTAATTCTTGTTCTGCAAGCTGGTTGTGCCAACCTGGGTGAGTCCTTTCCAGGATCTTTGAAGTTCTTACAGCTCTGTAAGACGATGACTCTAGATGTAGGAAATCCTCCCTGTTTGGGAGTGTGGCTAAATGTCTTGCTGTGATGTACAGTGAGTTACAAGGCAAAACCTAACCACTCCTCAAGGGACAGCCCTAAGGAAGCATTTGGCAAAGCATAAGTCATAGCACAACAGCTGAGGGAGGCTGATTCCAGATCCCAGAGCACCTTGTGTTTCCAAGTTAGGGAGTGGGAGGAAATATGGGGAGGTGTGAATTGCTTATCTCCATAGTGCCACCCACCTCTGCTGTGTTCGAGAGTCACATCGACAAGCTGCCGACAGCTCAGTGGGCAATGCCCCTGCCTACCCAGGCTCCCCTTTTAGTTGCCAATTATGGAATCCGCTGAGGAGGAAAGTAGGGCTGGTATGATCACCAGAAGATTGGAGGCCCACAGGCCCACTGGTCATCTCTGCCGAACTCCTTTGCCAGATAGTTGCCTGGCAGGTCAGCTGTTCCATGGGTGGAGGGAAGGGTTGACTCTGACTAATTGCATGTATGTAGCAATTTAGCCAATGCAGTAGTGCTACACACCCGCTTTGTCAGTGGCAGCATGCCCTTGGCACTAGCCTACCAATTAGTTTTGCTCTAACAAATCTAATTATCTGAGAGCAGTTAAGAAAGCCAGGAGACGGAACCATGAGGATCCAGAGCAGTGGGAGCTGGGACCAGGGGAGTTGGACAGTTTCTGTTCTTTGAATTAACTATGTTGTGACCAATCATGTAGAAATCACAGTCCACTGAACAGCAGTGCACTTGGAGGCACAGAGGCTCAAGGGTGGGGGTGGATCACTCCTGGCCCTTCTGGACTCTGCCATTTCTCTAACAGTTTATTCCTCACTCTGGCTATTTTTACTAACTCAAAACATCATTCTTCCTATTGCATTCCCAGAGCACACACTTTTTTTTTTTTTTTTTTTTTTGAGACAGAGTCTTGCTCTGTCGCCCAGGCTAGAGTGCAATGGCGCAATCTCAGCTCACTGCAACCTCCGCCTCCCGGGTTCAAGTGATTCTCCTGCCTCAGCCTCCTGAGTAGCTGGGATTACAGGTGCCCGCCACCATGCCGGCTAATTTTTGTATCTTCAGTAGAGAAGGGTTTCACCATGTTGGTCAGGCTGGTCTCGAACTCCTGACCTCAAGCGATCCGCCTGCCTCAGCCTCCCAAAGTGCTGGGATTATAGGCGTGAGCCACCGCGCCCGGCCACATCTTGTATTTTGAATGTGTAGTTTTGGACTTGTAGCATTTTAGCAAGCATTTGTTTTGGTGCAAAGGGCTATTAGTAATGTCAACATTAGAACATTTTAAAAACGAATACTTCTTTCTGATGAAACAAAACCTCTTTTTAAAAAACTTTTTTTGACGACATGATGGTAACATAAACTTGTACTATGACATAGGACAGTGTCTACAAAGGGACTAATAAACTGGTAAAATTCATCCCCTCAACACACATGTTTTTTAAACAAATATGACATCAATAACAATCTCCTGTCATTTTAGGAGATTAAGGAATGAGGCATCTACAAACCATATTTAGGAGGTAGTTTGGGGTAGGGAGCTGAGTTTTCTAGTAAGGGTCGTATTTGGCTCCATTCCTATTACTTACAAAAATTAAAGAAATGCTTTAACTTCAGCAAAGAAGTAAACAGCTTGGCTTTATCGATCAGTACCAGTTTGATCACATGATGGGGGAAGAGGAAGAAATAGACAAAGTAATTTCTATTGGCTTATGTTTCCCTAGCACCTCCACCAAGAGTCTAGAGGCAGTTCAAGGGAAAAGGCAGATAAAAGAAAGGCAGTACATGTTCATGTTGAAGGTGGTGAGTGACTTTTGGCAGGTAAGGAGAGAACACGAAGTCCCAGACTTGAGCGCCCCAGGCATCAGCGGCAGTGGGAAGAGCAATTACTAGTCACTGCAGACCCCTTTGTACTATGTGCAAACTCTTACAGTTTTAAAATAATAAACAATAGCAACAAAACTAAAGCTCCCTAATATTTGGATTAAACCTCTTCATTTTTGTATTTAGGAATATCAACATTAAAAAAAAAAAAAGTTAAGATAAGGTATGTAATTTGGTGCCTCCTCAAAGGAAATATCAAAATGTCCTTGATAATATTGCATGCTTATGTGGAAGTGCTTTCTTTTATCTTATCTTTCCTTTTTTTTTTTTTTTTTTTTTTTTGAGACGGAGTCTTGCTCTGTTGCCAGGCTGGAGTGCAGTGGCGCCATCTGGGCTCACTGCCACCTCCGCCTTCCAGGTTCAAGCAATTCCCCTGTCTCAGCCTCCCGAGTAGCTGGGACTGCAGGTGCGTGCCACCATGCCCGGCTAATTTTTGTATTTTAGTAGAGACGGGGTTTCACCATGTTGGTGAGGATGGTCTCGATCTCCTGACCTCGTGATCCGCCTGCCTCCCAAAGGGCTGGGAGTGCTGGGAGTATAGGTGTGAACCACCGCGCCTGGCCTGTGTAAGCACTTTCAAAGCCATGAACTAAGCATGAAAGTGAGGATCCAGTGGAAGGGCATATTTGCCAGCTAACAGGTAATAGGAATAGAAGTTAAGTCTTATAATTTCCTCTGAGTTTATTTTTTTTTAATTTTTTATTTATTTTAAAGAGAATTGCTAATCTTCTCTGTATCATTCCAATTTTAGTATATATGCTGCTGAAGTGAGCACATTATTTTCTCTTGGAACTGAAGAAGATGTTTGTCTTTCCTGACAAACTGGTATGAGCTCTTTCCTCAGTTAATTACAACATCACAGTGCATTTTACTTTTTTCTTTGTCTAAAAAATGAAAAAGCCTGGGTTCTCACTATAACTTTTTACTCTCCTCCTCATAAGTTTTTCATTGTTTAACTTTCAGTTTAACTTTGTTATTATTTAATTTTTTTAAATTCAGGAGACATACACGATACAAGTGATTAAAAGAAATAAATAAAAACTGAAATTCTTCAGGGTCCACCTTTCTTGGAATAATAGGTCTGAAATATTTTTTTCAATTGGAATTTTTTTTTCTGATTATAAAACAATCTACTTGTTTACCCTAAAAAAAGGAATAAAGCAAAAGACATAGTCACTGCTAACACTGGATTGACTTTCTTCCCCCTCCACCTTTTTTTCTTTTTTTTTTTTTAGGACTAAACATGCTCTACATGGTATTCTACTGTATGGATATACTGTAATTCATTTAACCCATCTATTAGTGAAAATTAAAGATGTATCCTTTTTTTTTCTCTAGAAACAACATTGCAGCAAACAGCCATATTTTTGTGTGTGTGTGTGTGTGTGTGTGTGTGTGTGTGTGTGTATCCTTATTATTTGTCCTGTCCTTTTCTAAGGATAAATTCAAAAGATAAACATATTTAAAATTTGGATATATATTGCCAAACTAGAAAAGTTCTATGATCCCACCAATAGGGTGTATGAGAATCTCTATCCACAGAGTCTCACCAATACTTACATAATGTTTCCTCTTAGATGTTTCCTGTTTCGTTTTTGAAGGTAACTTATCTTCTCCTGAACCAGCACTTTCAGAACTGTGCAGCACAGCAAGCCAGGCTTTTTTTTCAGAACAGGCATTTCCTAATGGACTGTGTGTGTGAGAAGGAGGGCTGGAGGATTTGGATTTGCTCACCTCTCAGCAATAAGGAAAGCTCATATCTGGCAGGTGTGCTAGTTGTATATTAAATATTAAATATGAATTAAGCCTAACTATTGGCCAGGCCCAATGCCACATGATAGGGATATGATGGTGAAAAAAGCAGTTGGTCTCTGCTCTCAGGAAGTACACATTCTCATGCAGTATTTTCTAAGGCATTATCTTCTATCTTGACCATGTGATAGGGGACGAAGAGGTGCACCTTTCTAACTTGCATGTGTTTGATTTTTGAATTCAATTTTTTTTGTCCATTTGTATTTCTTCCACTTTTTAACATAACTACTTTTTGGGCTTTTCCTTCTTTCCCTTTTGGATTTGTAAGAGTTAAATGCATTAATTCATTGCCATTGTAACAGACACCAGCCCCTGTCTTTGTCCTTGGTAACGGAGCTCTGATTTTGTTTCGGGACTGTGTGACCGGGGTAAGTGGAGCTAGACTCAGTGCCTGGAGTTTGAGGAGAAACAGGAAGCGATGCACTGAGCCCTGGCCCCAGCACCGAATCATGTGAGCTCACAAATGCACCGTTTACTCTTACAGGGCCTCCATTTCCTCACCGGTAGAATAAAGGCACTAAACCAAGATAATGCTTTTGGGTTCCTTCTAGCTCAGGTGGTCTATGGTATTTAGGAACTTAAGAGTACAGAAACAAATTTAACAACATTTATAGAACGTTTGCAGTGCAAGAAACTATTCTAGGCATTGAGAAAACACTGAAAACTAACACACTGTCCCTACTTTTAAAGAATTCATGGGCCAGGCGCGGTGGCTCATGCCTGTAATCCCAGCACTTTGGGAGGCCAAGGCCGGTAGATCACAAGGTCAGGAGATTGAGACCATCCCGGCTAATACAGTGAAACCCCGTCTCTACTAAAAATTTTTAAAAATTAGCCAGGCGTGGTGGTGGGCGCCTGTAGTCCCAGCTACTTGGGAGGCTGAGGCAGGAGAATGGAGTGAACCCGGGAGATGGAGCTTGCAGTGAGCCGAGATGGCGGCTCCAGCCTGCACTCCAGCCTGGGCAACAGAGCAAGACTCCATCTCAAAAAAAAAAATAATAATAATTCATGATGGCCGGGCACAGTGGCTCATGTCTGTAATCCCAGCACTTGGGGAGGCCAAGGTGGGAGGATTGCTTGCATCCAGGAGTTGGAGACAGAGTGGGCAACATAGTGAAACCCTGTCTCTAGAGAAAATAAAAAATTAGCCAGGCATGGTGGTGCATCCCTATAGACCCAGCTACTCAGGAGGCTGAAGCAGCATTGCCTGAGCCCAGAAGCCCGAGGCTGCAGTGAGCCACAATTGTGTCACTGCACTCAGCCCAGGTGATAGAGTGAGGCCCTGTCTCAAAAAAGACCCAACCAACACAAAAAAGAATTCAAGAGCTTATAGAGGAAATAGAGCTATAGACATGAATGGATTTTCCAATGCACAGAATTAGAAAAAATTAATTATCAATTTTTTTTAAGTGTTATCTTTTGGCCAGGTGTGGTTACTCACACCTGTAATCTCAGCACTTTGGGAGGCCATGGCAGGTGGATCACCTGAGGCCAGGAGTGAGAGACCAGTCTGGCCAACATGGTGAAACTCCATCTCTACTAAAAATACAAAATTAGCCAGGCATGGTGGCGGCGCCTGTAGTCCCAGCTACTCGGGAGGCTGAGGCAGGAGAATCGCTTGAACCCATGAGGCAGAGGCTGCAGTGGGCAGTGATTGCATCACTGCACTCCAGCCTGGATGACACAGCGAGACGTTGTTTCAAAAACAAAATAAGTTATCTTTTTATACTGAATATTGACAATGAAAAGAAAAAATGTTATCTTTCTTATACCATTGACAGAAATTGATAACGTGGGATTGAAGACTTACATGAGTAAAACAAAACTTTTAAAGAACATATAAAAGAAAGTCCTCAGAACTTCAGGGTATGAAAGAATTCCTTCAGGCACAAGAAGCACAAATCATAAAGAAAAAGATAGATTTGACTACATTAAAGTTAATTACTTCCGTTTATCAAAAGATACCATAAAAAAGAAGAGTATCCTGACTAGGTGCAGTGGCTCATGCCTGTAATCCTAACATTTTGGGAGGATTGTTGTAGTCCTAACACCAAGGCTGGAGGATGGAGCCCTGGAGTTTGAAACCAGTCTGGGCAACATGGCAAGACTGTGTCTCGACAAAAAATAAAAAATTAGCCAGGCATGCTGGAGCATCTGCACTCCCAGCTCCTCAGGAGGCTGATGCAGAAGGATTGCTTGAGCCCAGAGTTCAAGGTTGCAGTGAGCTATGATAGCCATTGTATTCTATCCTGGGCGACAAAGCAAGACTCTGTCTTGAAAATCAACCAACAGGCCAGGCGTGGTGGCTCATGCCTGTAATCCCAGCACTTTGGGAGGCCGAGGCAGGTGGATCACAAGGTCAAGAGATCGAGACCATCGTGGCTAACATGGTGAAACCCCGTCTCTACTAAAAATACAAAAATTAGCTGGGCATGTGTGCGGGAAGTCAGGGACCCCCACTGAATTACTGGGGGTGGGTTCCCCCGATAGCATGGTGGCACATGCCTGTAGTCCCAGTTAGTCAGGAGGCTGAGGCAGGAGAATTGCTTGAACCCGGGAGGCGGAGGTTGCAGCGAGCTGAGATGGCACCACTGCACTCCAGCCTGGCAACAGAGTGAGACTCTGTCTCAAAACAAAACAAAACAAAACAAAAACAAAACAAACAAACAAACAAAAAACCCCAAACCAAATCAAAACAAAAACACTTGGCAAACAAGCTGCCTGTTTTAAAGTTGAAGACATGCATCCTCCCATGGCTCCGCAATTCTACTCCTGGGCGCAGGCCCTGAAGATATCGGGTGAATGTGCGCTAGGGGGCATGGACAAGAATGTTCACAGCAGCATTGTTTCTGAGAACAAAGAACTGTAAACAATTCAAATGTCCAGAGGAGAACGGATCAATAAATTACACTCATAGAGCAGTGAACATGAATGATGTAGAACTATAGGATCAACATAGGTAGGCCGAGTGTGGTGACTCACGCCTGTAATCCCAGCACTTCGGGAGGCTGAGGAGGGCGGATCACTTGAGATCAAGAGTTCAAGACCAGCCTGGCCAACGTGGTGAAACCCCATCTCTACTAAAAATACAAAAATTAGATGGGGGTGGTGGTGTGTGCCTGTAATCCCAACTACTCGGGAGGCTGAGGCAGGAAAATTGCTCGAACCCAGGAGGCGGAGGTTGCAGTGAGTTGAGATCGCGCCACTGCACTCCAGCCTGGGTGACAGAGCGAGACGCCATCTCAAAAAAAAAAAAAAAACAAACAGGCCGGGCGGGATGGCTCACGCCTATAATCCTAGCACTTTGGGAGGCTGAGATGGCCAGATCATGAGGTCAGGAGATCGAGACCATCCTGGCTAACATGGTGAAACCCTGTCTCTACTAAAAATACAAAAAATTAGTCAGGCATGGTGGCGGGCGCCTGTAGTCCCAGCTACTTGGGAGTAGGCTGAGGCAGGAGAATGGTGTGAACCCAGGAGGCGGAGCTTGCAGTGAGCTGAGATTGCGCCACTGCACTCTAGCCTGGGTGACAGAGCGAGACTCCGTGTCAAACAAAACAAAACAAAACAAAAACAAAAACAAACAAAAAACAAAGTGGGTGAATCTCACACGATTTTTTCGTTAAGAAAAAGTTACAGGTAATATATACAGTATTATATCACTTATATAAAGATCCAAAATAAAACTAAATAATATAGTGTTTAGGGATACATATAAAAGTAGAAAGAAAAGAAGAGAGTAGTAAACACCAAATTCAAGATAGTGGATATTTCTGAAGAGTTGGTAAGGACAGGCAGTCAAGGAGGAATTCACAGTGGGGTTCAACAGAGCAGGTAATGTTCCATTCATAACACTGGTTGTGGGTATGAGGCATACACATATGCACACACACAGGCACTTACAGAGGCTTTTGGGGGTGGCAAAGGGGGAAAAGGTCATTTCTTGGATGAAGGGACCCCAAAGCCTTGAAACGACATGGTACACCTGGGAAACTATAGGCAGTTTGTCACTACTTGAACATAAAGTGTGCGAAGAGGAATGGTGAGAAACTCCTTCGACGTACAATTGTAGAACGTGCATTAAGAGCCAGGCGCTGTGCTACACTCTGGCACATGCAAGTAAAAGGGTCGGTTCCCGCCCTTGAGCTCACACTCTATGGATGGACAGACTAGTAAGTGCTATGGTGGGGAGGGTACAGAAAGTGTATGGAGAGAACAAATAAGGAGCCCAAATCCAGAGGAAGGTTCTCTGGAGAAGAAGACATTGCAATGGATTTTGAAGAATCGGTAGCAGTGATCCTGCTGAAGACCCGAGGAACACGGATCCCGAAACAGGGAATGCTGTGTACTGGTAAGAAAATAGAGTAGAGGCCGGGTGTGGTGGCTCACACCTGTAATCCCAGCACTTTGGGAAGATGAAGCGGAAGGACCACTTGAGCCCAGGAGTTCCAGACCAGCCTGGGCAACATTGGGAGACCTTGTCTCTGAAACATATAAATAAATAAGTAAACAAATAATCAAATTTACTCTGGTATGGTTTACAAATTAAAATATACCTATTTTAAATGTGTAAGCTGATAGGTTTTGATGAATGTCTATACCTGTATAATTATCACTACAATCAAGATGTAGATCAATCCCATCATCCCAAAAAGTTCCCTTGTACCCCACTGTAGTTAATCCTTCCCCACCCCCCGTCTAGACAATCGCTGGTATGTTTACTGTCACTATAGATGAGTTTTGTGTTTTCCAGTATTTTATAGAAATGGAATCATACAGTATATACTCTTGTGTCTGGCTTCTTTCATTTGGTGTAACATTTTTAGAATTCGCCCATGTTACCTTTTTAATTGCTGAGTATTGTTCTGCAATTTGTTTATCCTTCTACCTGCTGATGGACATGTGGATTGTTTCCAGTTTGGGGCTACCATTAATAAAGCTTCTAGGGACACCTAACAGCATTTCAAGGAATACTTTTCCTGCTTAGACTAGCCAGAGTTGGTTTCTGGTGCTTGTTAAAGGCCATGGCTGAAATGGTTTGTATGATTGGGGTTTTGGAGGTGGCAGTGAGAGGATTAAAGATGGGGTTGGTGAGAAAGGCCAGTGACTGCTCTTGTGAGCTGGAAGCAATGGGAAGACACTACAGACACTACAGTATTTTGAGTCTGGAAATGAGTGACCAGAATGGCTTTTAAGTTTTTTTTTTGAGACAGAGTCTTGCTCTGTCACCCAGGCTGGAGTGCAGTGGTGTGATCTCATTCACTGCAACCTCCGCCTCCTGGGTTCAAGTGAGTCTCCTGCCTCAGCTGCCCAGGTAGCTAGGATAACAGGCACCCACCATCACGCCTGGCTAATTTTTGTATTTTTAGTAGAGATAGGATCTCACCACATTGGCCAGGCTGGTCTCGAACTCCTGACCTCAAGTGATCCACCCGCCTCAGCCTCCCACAGTGCTGGGATTACAGGTGTGAGCCACCACGCCCAGCCCTAAGATAGTTTTTAGTAGCAGAGAGGGGCTAAGTTGGAGAGAGTGAGACTATGGCAGGGAGACCAGTTGGATGCCATTTGGAGTAATCCAGGCAAGGAAGAATAAAGGCCTGAATCAAGGAAATGTCCCTGGGGTTTAGAAGGAGGACACAAATGGAAGAGTTGTCACATGAAAAGAGTTCACAGGATTTACGGGTCAATTAAATGTCATGGTTACGAGACAGGAAAACTTTCAGAAGGGCTCCCAGAGGGTAGGCTGCAGCCAAATCAAGACATTAGGAAGCAAATTCTTAGAAACCTGGGTGTTTTGGGTTTTGGGGGTTGTAGCTGGGTGGAGTACATTTTTTCCTTACTATGTAATAAAAGCAGGAAGGGGGGCAGGGGTAGAAGGAAGCAGGAGCAGCAGAGTTCACTTGCACACAGATCCAGCAATAAGGAACCCAATTAAATTGTGGTCTGGGTCCCATTAGCCTCAACCTACCTTCTTACCTCAACCTCTTGGCCTGTTAGATTATAAAAATGGTCACATTTTGAAAGTGGAAAACGTCTTTCAATTTAACTCCACCTATATTTAGTGAACACCTACTATGTTCCTGGTCTCTGTGCTAGGTCCTAGAGTTACAAAATGAGCCTAAGCACCTGAGTTTCAATTGTGAAGGCTGGGCATCAGAGTCATCTGTGAGACTCACGTCCAGGCCCCACCCCTGGAAAACCGGATTCAGGAGGTAGGACCCACTCATCTATATTAAATCAAACAAACAATAACCACAGAAAATGATATTGACAGTTCTGTTATATGATTGTAAACCACTGATGAATCAGGCCCTGTTATCTGTATCTTATCCTAACAGCCACCCTAACAGGTAGGTATCATCTGTTAGGTAAATATATGCATGTGCACAAGTAATTATAGAAGCAGAATCATACTGGGAGAAGAATATATCTATTTATTCAATATTTATTAGGCACCTAGTGCTATGGTTTGACTGTGTCCCCCAAATCTCAGGTGTTGGAAACTTATTCCCAGTGTGGCAGTATTGAAAGGTAGGGCATTTAAGAGGTGGTTGGATTGTGAGAGCTCTGCCCTCATGAATGAATTAATGGGTTAATGGACTAATGGGTTAATGGATTAATGGGTCATCAAGAGAGTGGAACTGGTGGTTTTCTACGAAGGGGAAGAAAAGAGGCTGAGCCCAGTGGCTCATGCCTGTGATCCCAACACTTTGGGAGGTCGAGGTGGGAGACTGAGGGCAGTAGTTAAAAACCAGCCTGGGTGACACAAGGAGACCATGTCTCTACAAAAAAATCAGAAGCCAGGCGTGGTGGCTCACGCCTGTAATCCCAACATTTTGGGAGGCCAAGGCAATGGATCACTTGAGGTCAGGAATTTGAGACCAGCCTGGTTAACAGTGTGAAACCTCATCTCCACTAAAAGTACAAAATTAGCCTGGCGTGGTGGTGCACACCTGTGGTCCCAGCTACTTGGGAGGCTGCCACAAGAGAATCGCCTGAACCCAGGAAGCGGAAGTTGCAGTGAGCTGAGATTGTACCACTGCCCTCCATCCTGGGCAACAGAGTGAGACTCTATCTCAAAAATAAATAAATAAATAAATAAATAAATTAGCTGAGTGTGGTGGTGCACACCTATAGTCCCAGCTACTCTGGAGGCCTAGGTGGAATGACAGCTTGAGCCCTGGAGGTTGAGGCTGCAGTGAGCTGTGATCACACCGCTGCACTCCAGCCTGGGTGACAGAGTGAGACCCTGTCTCAAAAAATGATTAGTAGTAAATACACTTTGAAAATGAAAAAAAAAAAAGAAGAAGACAAAAACCTGAGCAAGCATTAGCACGCTCAGCCTCTCACCATGTGATCCCTTGCCCTACCTTGGGGATGCCACAGAGTCCCCATCAGCATGAAGGTTCCCCCCGCCGAGAAGACCTTGGACTTCTCAGTCTCCATAACTGTAAGAAATAAATCCTTTCCTTTACAAATTACCCAGATTCAGGGATTTTGTTATAAGCAACATAAAACCGACTAAGACGCAAAGAGTATCAGGTGCTGGGCTAGATTCTAGAGCTACAAAGATGAAATGAACACAACATCACTGCGCAGAAGGTCTGGCAAGTATACAGGCATAAAAATCTCAGATCGTAATACGGAACTGAACCCTGTTCCAACAGTTATGTACAACGGGTGACGGAACAGCCAGAGTCCCAAAGTCACATCACTGTGATGGGAAAGTACCTGAGGAGATTCCATTTAAGCCAAATTTTAAATAACAAAGAGGAGTTCACCAGGTCCACAAAAGGGGGAAGGCCCATTCAGGCTGAGGAAACCTCGTGTACCCAGATGGGCGTGAGAGAGAGGCACGCTGAAACAAGCGAGAGAATTCAGCTCCTTCATGGACCTATTTGGAGTAGACAGACCAGCAGCAAAGAAGGCAGGAAAGGTTGGCAGGTGCTGGATACTGAAGGGACCTTATTTATGAAATTAGAAATTCAGTGTTTGTCCTACAGACCTGCGGTTTTCAAACTATACTCAGTGGAGCTGTGAGTGCTCCTTGGAGTCCACACAGGGGTCATCTGGGGGTAGGCAGTGGGGCCAGGTGGGCAAGGCTCTGGGTCTCCCATTCCTGTTTCAACTCACCAACTTTGCTTTTACTTACTTTATGGTTGGCATCAGTGAAATGCTTTTTCTTTTAGATAAAGGGTTTCACAATTGGGGAAAGTTGAAAAATCATAGCTTAGGCAATGACCAACCCTTGAAGAATTTTAAGCAGGAAAGCAGCATGAGTTTCCAAGGTGGAAAGACTTGGAAACAGTGGCAAATGCTGAGGAGACGTCAGGAAAACAAGTACTGAAAGTGTGCTTTGGGTTTGGCTATTGGAAAGTGACCTTCCTGAAGCAGTTGGTAGGGAGTAGGGGTGTTGGAGAGAGCGGAGAACAGAAGGCAGAGGATATTGGAATGAATGGGAGGAGAAACTGTGGAGCTAGGGAGTGGAGACGGTGCTCTTAGTCTTAGATATAAAGCAACAGAAGGAAATCTGGCAATAGCCAGGGGGAATTTCTCTAACTCACAAGTCCCCCTTCTTAGCTAAGTGATTTCCCGACTACAAGGTCACAGGGGCAGACTCTCAGGAGCCATGTTTGTACACAGCTGCCTCCTTGACTATGGTTGATTGGCCTTTGGTGGGGGTACGGCATCCAAGCTGGGCCAATACTTTCCCCAAGAAATTCAGATTTGGGGCCTAGAGAGAAAGCCCATCCTCTCTGGTTAGTTGTGTAGTGTTGGGAGCTGCTGCCTGGAGAGTCAGATGAAGTAAGCTGCAGATGTGCAGATGGACAGACAGGACAGACAGGAAGGAGCTGCTGGCTTTACAGGTCCCTGTTCTAAATCCTTCTCAAGGTTCAAGGAAAGCCAGCCATTTGGGTTCTGGGTGAAACTAGCCCAACAGGAACCCTTTGTTTTCATTAACTCACATCGTTTCTCTTACAACAAAAATAATCCTTTCTGGTACAGATGGTGTATGTTTTCTTTCCCTTTTTTCCAAAGAGAGAAGAATGGTCAGTAGAGAGTTTGAAGATATAGAGAAAGAGTGGATAATTGATAGAGCCATTCTCCAAAAAGAACAGAAGGGATGGAGTCCCTAGAGCACAGATCAGGAGTGGCAGAAAGAGATGCCACCTTCCTCTGAGACAGGTGGGTAAGAAGTGAGAAAAGTGCGAACATAGATGAGTATGTGGGCTGGGGGTAGAAGAGTGTTCCTAATGACTCTTATTTTCTTTTTGAAGACTCAATGTGATCTACAAATCATGAGTGGGGTGGGGCACATTTGCTGGGAGACTTGAGGAGAGTGGCAAGGTTTGAGAACAGCCGTTGTGCCAGCGGGCCAGGGATCTGGTCACAGATAAATAATACAAAGACAGTTGAGGCCGGGTGTGGTGGCTCATGCCTGTAATCCCAGCGCTTTGGGAGGCCTAGGCGGGTGGATCACCTGAGGTCAGGCATTTGAGACCAGCCTGGCCAACATGGTGAAACCCCATCTCTACTTAAAATACAAAAATTAGCTGGGTGTGGTGGTGGGCGCCTGTAATCCCAGCTACTCAGAAGGCTGAGACACAAGAATCACTTGAACCCGGGAGGCGGAGGTTACAGTGAGGCAAGATTGCGCCACTGGACTCCAGCCTGGGCGACAAGAGCAAAACTCCATCTCAAAAACAAAACAAAACAAAAAAAAGACAGTTGAAAATCCTAAGCATGTGCTGGTGAATGCAGTGATAGAGTCTCCCTGAAAGCCTTCACTCATTTGCCTACCTATTCCCCCTTAAAATACAAATCAGGCCACAGACAGCAACTCATACCTGTTATCCCAGTACTTTGGGAGGCTGAGGCAGGGAGGATCCCTTGAGCTCCGGAGTTCCAGACCAGCCCTGGCAATAATAGTGAGACCCATCTCTACAAAACGTACAAATATTAGCCAGGTGTGTGGCATGCACCTGTAGTTCCAACTACTCGGGAGGCTGATGATGGAGGATCACTTGAGCCTGGGAGGTTGAGGGTGCAGTGAGTTATGATCACACCACTGCACTCCAGCACAAATTAGATGATACCATTCCTCTGTTTAGATTTTTCAAATGGCTTCCTACTGCTTTAAAATAGAAATTATTTCTAATCTTGCTCAGTAACTAGGAGAGGGGAAAGCAGAAGGAAAATGTATGGATCGATCCCGAGCTGTGGGTATGAAACTGCCCTGAGGTGGAGGGTGAGACAGGGTGGATACCAACAGCCTGGGAGAAAAAAGGAATACTGGGGTGGCGGTGGGAGTGGGAATATGAGCATGAAGTGAATATACGGGAATGAGACAACTAGAGACATCTGTGCTGAGCTTGTGCATGGGATGTTCTGGGTGAGACACTGGTACAAGGTGGGAACATTTAAGGACTTTCTGAAGTGACATATTTTGAGATAAACTTTCTCCCCTTTCTATGAATAGCACTATCTATTACCCAGTCACCCAGATCTGCAACCTGGAGTCATCTGACGAGTTGTCTTTACTTTTTCCTCCTCCTCACATTTGGTTGGCCATCAGATTCTTTCAATGAGAGAGGGACTGAGAAGTCTGGGGAGAAGAAATTTGGAAGACTTTTAAGGTTTGATACTTTATATTCTTTTGGAGTGCAGACTGGGCCTAGTAAGGAGCTTTTACTGTGTGTTGAATAGAGAGGTTTGTATTTCAGCCAAGAAAGCTTCCCGAGGGGGTGGCATAAGAGCAGTGTTTTACAGAGAACATGAAAGGAAGATTGCTACACGGGCAGACAGAGTTACAACTGCAAAGGCAGAATTCTTAAGGGGAGGGAGGGCAGTTAGCAGTTAGGATCTGGCGTCATGCAGCCTGTGCGTGGCCTGAGTCACCTGGCAATTTATTTTCATATCTTGGGACCTTGGTTTCCATTATTATACTAAAAATACAAAAACTAGCCAGATGTGGTGGCACATGCCTATAATCCCAGCTACTCAGGAGGCTGAGACAGGGGAATCACTTGAACCTGGGAGGAGGAGGTTGCAGTGGGCCGAGATTGTGCCACTGCACTCCAGCCTGGGCAGTAGAGCAAAACTTTGTCTCACAAAAAAAAAAAAAAAAAAAAAAAAAAATGAGGATAATAATATTGTATTTCTTTTATTCTAAGACCCACTGCTCCCACCCCATCCCACTTTAATGTTTCTTTATTTAGGACTTATCTTACAAATGACACCCCAAAATGCTTGCTTTACCACAGGGCAAGGAAGAAAAATTGTGACAGTGTTATCACTAACTGGGTTTATGCAAATTTAGCCATCCACAGAAAGATGTTCACTTGATAATTAGCTTAGTTATTTGCCTTTGTGGTGCCATGCAGTTGAATTTTAATTTGAACCCCAAAGTGTCACTTTAGGTATCTTCTAAAAGGCTACACTGTGGTGGAGTATTAAAATAATAAGTTATTGTATATGCAGATTAGCTGTCACACATCAGGAATGCAACCAAATGTAGTAGAGATTGCCAACGCTCTTGGTAAATCTGACATTGAAGTTACAATGTTGGGGAAGCTAGGCCTGACCACTAATGTGCTTGAGGACCCTGAATATTTAACAGTCAATAGTCTGTTTTTAGCTAACAAGAAAAGCTGTATAGATTCCAGGGATATACAATTAAAAAAAGAAATCAAGTATATAAGCAAAGAATAAATGTATATAATGCTTCTATATTCTTTGAAATGCCTCAAAATTATACTGTTAATTTTTCTTTGTTCTTCCTTCCTTTCTTTTTTTTCGTTCTTTTTTTTTGTTTGTTTGACACAGTGTTTTGCTTTGTCTACCCAGGCTGGAGTGCAGTGGCACAATCATGGCTCACTGTGGTCTTGACTTCCTAGGCTTAAGTGACCCTCCCACCTCAGCCTCCTGAGTAACTGGGACTATAACTGGGACTATAGGCATGTGCCTGGCTAATTTTTGTATTTTTTGTAGAGTTGTAGAGACAGGATTTCACCATGTTGCCCAGGCTGGTCTGGAACTCCTGGAGCAAGGGATCTGCTCACCTCGGCCTTCCAAAGTGCTGGGATTACAGGTGTGAGCCACCATGCCCTGTCTATACTGTTAATTTCTAAAGATGCTAAAGAGATCAAGCTATCTCTTGATGGGTTATAAAAAACAGTATGTCATCATGCCATACTTAGCCAGATGGTCAGAAAGTTATATTAAGACTTTAGAAGGCTAGATGCGTGGCTCACACCTGTAATCCCAGCATTTTGGGAGGCTGAGACAGGAGGATCACTTGAGGCCACGAGTTTGAGACCAGCCTGGGGAACGGAACGAAATTATTTCTGAGACAAACAAAAACCTCAGACAGTGAAAGTGAGAGAGCTTAGACTTAAGCCCTTTGATTATAGTACTGAAGAGGCAAATGGTACAATTACAATAGCCAACATTTACTGAATGATTGATATGTGGCACTGTGTTAACTGTACAGCTTTATCACATCTGTGGTGTTATGTTCATTTTAAAGTGAGAAAGCTGGGACCTAAATCCAGGAGGTTTGCCTCCAGAGTCTCACTCAGAGCCACTATGCTGTTAGAACACCCTACGTATGCATTTTTATAGATACGCCCATGCTTTTTAGGTTGCCTTAAAAATTATTCATTACATATAAGACATCCTTGTACTTTTTACAATCAATGGCATCTTAAAATCAAGGAGTATGGTAAATACCTGCCGTAGGATCAGATGATAAGTATCTTAAAGTGCTTCTAGAAAAAGTGGATTAGAGGGGCAGGTGTTACAAGGTGAGTATGCTGAGCCTGGTCTTCAGAACCCCACCATTGCAGAACAGGTGAAAACCACCGGGAGTCGTGTCAGTCAGCCGGAGTGCTTTCTGCAGTTTGGAGAGGAGTTCCTCCACACGAAGCACCCTACCTCCCATACCCGCCTAAATCTATGTCCAACCCAAACGGCAGCTCCTTCAGGAAGTGGTCTGTGGCTATATGAGAAGATGCACATGGGAGCAATTTTCAAATTATGAAGGGATGGAACCAATACGTGAAAGATGGATTTTATCACTAAAGTTATCCTCGCTCCTCTCCTGGCCTCAGTTTCTCTAAACTGAAAAGAAGAGGTGGCTTAGCCTATCTCTTCCTTTTATAATTTCTGCCTCTAACCTCTTCAGATTTCTGCCAATCTGCTTTGAAAAGCAAATGTCCTTCCTCAGACCTGCAGGAGGCGGCTCCTCCGGGCTGGCAGCTCAGCAGGGCGGGGCTCGGGGAGCAGGAGAAGAGGCGGGGGCTCGAAGGGAAGCGCGGCTGCAGCCACGTGACTTCCTTCCCAAGGAGCCTCAGCTGCCGGCCTCCCAGCAACCGGTGCGTCCCGCCTAGCGACGCCTGCGCATCCCGGTTGGCCCTCGGGGGCGGTTGTGGCAAGGCGGTGCCCACGGTCGCGCTGCTCATTGGTTCGCGCTGCCGTCGATCAGACCCGTTGCCCGGGCGCCCGCAGGCGGTGCTGTCGGATGCCCCGCCCCTTGGCCGCCAGGTTCGTGGCTGGCTGGCCGCGGCTGTCACTCCCCGGCCGTTTCCCTGCGGCCAGCGCTCTACTTGGGGCGGGAGGAAGAGGGGCCGGACTGGGGCCTGACGAGCCGTCGCCGTCTTCGCGGCTGCTATGACCAGCGGGCTAGGCGCCCTCCGCAGCTCCGCGCAACGCTAGTCGCGGCCGTGCGCCCGCCGTAGCCGTCTGCGTCCCCAGCGCGGCCGCTCCCGCGGCCCCCTCGGCTCTGCCAGCGCCGCCTGCGAGGCGAGGCTAGGCGAGGCGGAGGCAGGATGAAGATGACGGTGGATTTCGAGGAGTGTCTGAAGGACTCGCCCCGCTTCAGGTAACCGGCACGGCCGCCCGGCGTCACCGCGGAGCTGCCTTCCCGGCGCTGGGGGCGTGAAAGCCGGGCCCGCGCACCGGGAGGAGGCCCAGCCGTCCGCGCTTTCCGACGGGGCGAGCGGCCGTTGCCGCCGCTTCCAGCCTGCGAGGGCACTGCAGTCCCCACCGAGCCTTCCCGAGGGGCGAGGAAGTGGCGGGGACGGGGACGTCGCCTCCTCATTTCTTTCCTCGCCCTCTGCCGGGCCGGAGCGCCCCGAAGGCCGGCGCACCCTCTCCCGCTGGGGCAAATGGGGTGCAGCCGCGCTCCCGAAGTCTCGTCCCCTTCTCGGGCGCTCGCTCTCGCCCCCTTCCTCCTCTGGCTGCTCTTCCTTCCCCCTTCCTTCCGCCCCTTCTTGGTTTCCACCCCCTCCCCACCCCCTCTTTGAGGGAGCTTTCAGGGCATCCTCTTGCAGTTCACTTAGTTCCTCTTTGCGCTTTTCTGCCCCACTTCCCCGGGGAGGAGGGAGTAGGGGGCGGACTGGGACGCCGGCTTCTGCTTCGCGGTGCCCCCGGCCAGAGCGACTCTCCGGAGGGCGCCGGCGGTGGGTGCGTGGGGGAATCGCGGGGGGAAGCGCTGTGACCAACCGCGGTCCATGGACCCTAGTTGGTGACTACCTGCTTTTCTTTCCACTTAAGCTCGTTGAAGGGGGCGCAGCTGTCGAGGGGTACTGGGCTGAGGGCGGAGGACTAGGAGAAAAGTGCATTTCTGTTTTGAGAACGGAAGTAGGAGGGCCGTGAAGATTGCCTGTGTGTTCCTCTTCCAGCAGCCTCTGCCTTGGAGGGCCCGAATCACAGTCGGATGCTCCCAGTGGATCTGTCACAGAGCTGACAGGGGGGCACTACGACTCACATGGGCTGCCCTTCTTTCCATGTGAGTGGCCGTCCAGGACACAGGTTCTTTCTGTTTTGAGTATGGTAGGAAACTCTCAGTTGTTTTGGACAATGGAGTTTTTCTAGGTTGCATTTTACAGGACTGGCCATAGTCCTTACACATATAAGGCCTTAGGACTTCCGTTAGATAGTGACATTTCTTGAAAGCTTCCTCTGAACATTGGCGTGTGTGTGCCCGCTGATGTCTGGGCCAAACCTGGATTGTAAATTGCATCTTCTGCCTGGGAACTAACTGTTCTCATCCTTAACACTGTTAATTGAATTTCTTATTCTCCTTTCAGTGAAAAGCAACGAAAAGAATTGTAAAACTAAGGCACTGCTACTTAGAGAAGATTTAAGAACGCTTTTTGCCTTTGCCCTTTGATGATTTTGGGGTGTTAATTTTATTGGAGCTTAGGGCTGTTGCTTATTTAACAAAACCCACTTCCTTTGATAGCTGTTGTTGCGATTCGTTTTTGAAACTTTGATGTTCTGCGTAATTGAAGGACTCAAGAGACACAAATAGATTGCCTAGGACAGGCGTGCAGGTTGATTTCCAGAACAGTGTGGCAAGTGGAGTAATTTTTAAAGTGCACCTTAGAAAGCTTTTTGTGAAATTTTGTTACTATGACTCAGCTATTTATTTTTAAGTGAAATAATCACAGCATTTTTCTCTTAGAAGGTGTAGCTCTGAGCTCCCATTGTTTCACATTAATTTTTTTTTTTTAAGTTGAGAGAAGTGATTTGGAAATACTTCTAGCTACTGGGGTTGGTCACAAACCATGTGATGTCTTTGTTTTTGAAATAAAGGAATCATTGAATATAAAATGAGAGGGCAAGATACTGATTAAAGTTGTAGGGAATATTATAGTGAACTTTTATTAAGCTCGATTGTAACATAAATTCTATGTTAATTAAAATATTAGAGGTTTTCAAGAGTTGTTTCCCATATTCCAATTATTGTTAGCTGCAAATTGGGAAGAGATATCAAAATTTCAGTAAATTCGACATCTTATATACATTTTGGGAACAAATTAGATTTGCAGTAGAGGGAAGACTGCCAAGAAATAGAAGTTTCATTATTCATATTCTTAATTTTTTATGTTTTTTCCATAATCCTGTTACTATGAGGATTTGTGTAGCATTTGAAAAGAATATTTCAGAAGTCTTCATTCACATGTTGTATGTATAAGAAGAGCTTTACTTTTGAGAGTATTGTGTCTGTTGAGTGATAGTGAAACTTGTATCAAAATAAAGAAACTTGTGAGGCCTGGGCTTGTTTTTTGATAGTAAGGCAGCTGCACTTGTCTCCTGATCTATTGTGCTGTCTTTAAACTAATACCTATTTTTATTCATAAATGAATCTTATGGCTTTTAAGTCTAGTGTGTGCACATAACTGCCTTGGTGCTGTAGAATTAATGCAAAAGGCGCATCTTGCTGATGAAAATTTCACCACTGTTGGAGCTTTAAACATTCATTTTCCTGTTAAATCAATGAGGAGAATACAAGGGGACTGGTTGAAACAGGGAGAAGGATGTTGCAGTTGCAACATTGTCTTTTGTAATTTGAATAGTCAATGGTTACTTTTACATCCCAGTGAATATTTTTTTGTTTTGGATTGGAGGGTACATTTCGTTGTGTAATTTTGGGTTCCCTTTTTGGTTTTTTAAATACCAGTTTAAAATCAGCTTAAAGGTCAAAATCTTGTTCATCTAAAATCTAAAAACCTTGTTCATCTAAAAATCTACAGGAATGTAAAGTGCGTAAGTATACTTTTTTTTTGAGTGGAAATTTTGCATTTTGGCCAAAATATGTTGAAGTTTGAATTTGTTTGGGCCCTACATTGTATGTAGTTGCATGTAGTAGGTCTTTAAAACTTTACAAAACCTCTATAAAAATACTGCATTTCTTTTATTTAAACATACTCTTGGACTGAACACTGTGGCTCACATCTGTAATTCCAGCACTTTGGGAGGCCGAGGCCGGCCGATCACTTAAGGTCAGGAGTTTGACACCAGCCTGGCCAACATGGTAAAACCCCATCTCTACTGAAAATACAAATATTAGCCGGGTACAAGTGTGCACCTGTAATCCCAGCTACTTGGGAGAATGAGGCATGAGAACTGCTTGAACCCGGGAGGCAGAGGCTTCAGTGAGCTGAGGTCGCGCCACTGCACTCCAGCCTGGGCAAGAGAACGAGACTCTCTCAAAACAAACAAACAAAAACCCAAAACGTGTTCTGTTTTATTTAGGAAGTGAATATCTGTTTGAAATAAAACGTAAAATAAATAAATTGAATAAATAAAAATCTTTCTGAATTATGTGAGATTTTTGTCCTGAGCAATGTTCAAGTATAAAAACATTATGGCCGGTACAGTGGTTCATGCCTGTAATCGCAGCAGTTTGGGAGGCTGAGACAAGAGGATCGCTTGAGGCCAGGAGTTTGAGACCAACCTGGGCAACAAAGTGAGACCCCGTCTCTACAAAAATAAAACAATTAGTTGGACGTGGTGGTGTGCACCTGTGATTCCAGCTACATGGGAAGGTGAGGCAGAAGAATTTGTTGAGGCAGGAGGTCAAGGCTGCAGTGAGCTATGTTCACACCTCTGCACTCCAGCCTGGGTGACAGAGCTGGACTCTCTCTCTCTCTCTCAAAAAAAAAAAAAAAAAAAAAGAAAAGAAAAAAAAATTGGCCTTAGCCTTAGTGTGCTTTAGTTTTTATCTGATAATTTATTTTTATCGTTTAACAATGTCTATCATATACCATCCTGAAGGTTTTTCATTTCTAGATTCTATTTCAGATATGATTCTTGTTCAGTAACTTAGAATAACTTTTTTTTTTTTTTTTTTTTAAAAAGGTGTTTGTGGGTGAATTTTGTTTGACAGAGTGAGTCTTACTTTGTTATCCAGGCTGGTCTCCAACTCCTGGACTCAGGTTCCCCTGCCTCAGCCTCCTGAGTAGCTGGGATTACAGGTATGAGTCACCATGCCCAGCCAGGTGAAAGGTTTTAATGGGTGAAAGACATTGGAATAAAATGTGACTACTAAATACACCTCAGTTATGTGTTGCTATTAAGTCTGGATTGGTGCCAATCCTGTCTCCTTCCTTTGCCTTCCATCTTTAGAATAAACTTTTAGCAACTGGCAGTTAATACAGTGGGCAAGGGCTAGGGGGAAATGTGTGTGTGTGTTTTTTAATCTCAGAAGCAATAGAATGGAATTATAAAGTAATTTTATTGTGAACCAAAATACAGAAATCCTGACTGCGTGTGGTGGCTCACACCTGTAATCCTAGCACTTTGGGAGGCTGAGGTGGGTGGATCACTTGAGGTCAGGAGTTCGAAACCAGCCTGGCCAACATAGTGAAAAACCATCTCTACTAAAAAATACCAAAAAATTAGCGGAGTGTAGTGGCGGGCACCTGTAATCCCAGCTACTCGGGAGGCTGAGGCAGGAGAATTGCTTGAACCTGGGAGGCGAAGGTTGCATTGAGCCGAGATGGCGTCACTGTACTCCAGCCTGGGGGACAGAGTGAGTCTCCGTCTCAAAAAAAAAAAGTCTTGTAGGTGGGGTGCAATGGCTTACATTTGTAATCCTAGCACTTTGGGAGGCCAAGGTGGAAGGCTCACTTGAGCCCAGGAGTTTGAGACCAGCCTGGGCAACATAGAGACCTTGTCTCTAATTTTAATTTTTTTAAAAAAGCTTGTAAAGTAGGACTTATCCTCATTTTAAAAATGTGTGTGTGTGTGTTTTGTTTTGTTTTTTTTGAGACGAGTCTCACACTGTCGCCCAGGCTGGAGTGCAGTGGTGTGATCTCTGCTCACTGCAACCTCCACCTGCCGGGTTCAGGCGATTCTCCTGCCTCAGCCTCCCAAGTAGCTGGGATTACAGGTGCCCGCCACCACGCCTGGCTAATTTTTTACTAGAGATGGGGTTTCACCATGTTGGCCAGGCTGGTCTTGAACTCCTGACCTTGTGATCCGCCAGCCTTGGCCTCCCATAGTGCTGGGATTACAGGCGTGAATCACCTCGACCAGCCTAAAAAATGTTTTAAAAAATCCGCAACTGGACATTTTGATAGATGAGTTGACTTTTTACTTCTTTTGCTAGTAATTGACTTTCTTAATGGTGGACTTTCACATGGTGGACCTGGAAGGGAATTCACTCGTTTACTTCATATGTTAAGCCAAAGGCTTCAATTTCATTTGTTAGGCTGGGTGCGGTAGCTTATGCCTATAATCTCAACAGTTTGGGAGGCTGAGGAGGGAGGATCACTGAAGGCCAGGAGTTTGAAGTCAACCTAGGCAACAGAGTGAGACCCTGTCTTTACAAAAATTAGAACAACAACAAAAAGTAGCCAAATGTGGTGAATGTGGTGGCCCACACCTGTAGTCCCAGCTACCCAGGAGGTTGAGGCAGTAGGATTGCGACGCCCTGGAGTTTGAGGTTACAGTGAGCTATGATCATGCCACTGTACTCCACTCTGGAAAACAGAGCAAGACCCTGTCTCTTTAAAAAAAATTATTTAAGAAATTGTGTCAGTTAAATTTGCATTGTTTATGGTATCTTTTATCATATAGAAATTTAAAAGCTGGCTTTTGTTTATTGCCTAGAAAAGTCTTCCCTACCCCATTATAGTTTTTTGTCATTTTATAGTGATTTTAAGTTTCATATAATGCAGCTGAGTCTTAGTTTTGATTGTAGAAGATAATCTGTTTTCTTCCTAGTGAAAACCACTTGTTCTAACACCTTTGAAAAAATTCATTCTTCATTAATTTAAAATGAATTGCACACCCCTTTTGTGATGTGTGGGAGAACAAATTTCCCCTTGTTACATGTTTTACAAATTTAGTCTTTACAGTACTTTTTTCTTCAATTTCAGAAGAGGGTATGTCTTTCTATGTATTTTGGCCTTACTTATTTAAAACTTTTATTATGTAAAATTTCAGGGATGATTCAACTATATGGTATTTAGGAAGAGACATACTTTAGATTTAAAGACATAAATAGTTTGAAAGTAGAAGACAAACCATGCAAACAGTGCCCAGAAGAGAGGTGGAGTGGCTGTGCTAATAGCAGAGAAAATAGACTTTAAGACAAAAATTACTACAGACAAGTATAGTAAGAGGGCTGGGCGTGGTGGCTCACTTCTGTAATCCCAGCACTTTGGGAGGCTGAGGTGGGCAGATGGCTTGAGCTCAGGAGTTCGAGACCAGCCTGGGCAACATGATGAAACCCTGTCTCTACCCAAAATACAAAAAAAGTTAGGTGTGCGTGGTGGCACATGTCTGTGGTCCCAGCTACTCAGGAGGCTGAGGTGGGAGGATCACTTGAGCCTGGGAGAGGTGGAGGTTGCAGTGAACTGAGATCGTGCCACTGCACTCCAGCCTGGGTGACAGTGAGACTGTGTCTCCAAAAAAAAAAAAAGAAAACAGTGTATGTGTCAGTGTGTGTGTGTGTGTATAAATAAAAGGGTCAATCCATAACAAAGACATAATGACTATAAATATATATTCGCTTAGTTGAGCTCCAAAATACACGAAACAAAAACTGACAGCATTGCAGGCAGAAATAGACAATTCAGCAATCATAGTTTGAGATATAAATACTTCCAATAATGAGTGGAACAACTAGGCAGATGATTAATAAGGAAATAGAAAATGTGAACAGCACTATAAACCAAGAAGACTTAATAGTTATCTATAGGACACTTCATACAGCAGCAGCAGAATTCACATTCTTTTTGAGTTTACATGAAGTTTCCTTCAGCATAGACTATGATGTTAGGCCATTAAACAAGCCTCAATAAATTTTAAAGTATTGAAATCATACAAAATGTTTTCTGACCACAAGGGGATAAAATTTGAAATCAATAGCAAGGAAATCTGAAAAATTCACAAATATGTAGAAATTAGCAATACACTTCTAAGTAAACAGTGGATCAAATAAGTCACGAGCAAAATGAAGAAATGCTTTCAGATGAATGAAAACAAAAATAGAACGTGCCAAACTTATGGGGTACAGCTCAAGCACTGCTTACAGAGAAATTTATACCTCCAAACGCCAATATTAAAAAAATGAAAAAAAGAGGCTGGGTGCGATGGCTCATGGCTGTAATCCCAGCACTTTAGGAGGCCGAGGCAGGCGGATCACGAGGTCAGGAGATCGAGACCAGCCTGACCAACATGGTGAAACCCCATCTCTACTACAAATACAAAAATTATCGGCATGGTGGTGCACACCTCTATTCCCAGCTACTCGGGAGGTTGAGGCGGGAGAATCACTTGAACCGGGGAGGCAGAGGTTGCAGTAAGCAAAGAGTGCGCCACCCACTTCAGCCTGGGCAACAGAGTGAGACTCTGTCTAAAAAAAAAAAAAAAAGAGAGATCTCAAAATAGTAACCTAATCTTTACCCCAACAAACTAGAAAAAGAAGAGTAAGCAAATCTCAAAGCAGCAAAAGGGAAGAAACTAAAAAAGGTAGAGCAGAAATAAGAGAAAACAGAGAAGAGAAAAATCGAGAAAAATAATTGAAACCAAAAGTTGGTTCTTTGAAAAGCCTAGCAAAATTGACAAATCCTTAGAGTGACCAAGACAAAAAGAGCAGTGATTCAGATTACTACATTCAGCAGTGAAAGAGGGCACTTCTCTACTCATTTGAAGAAATAAAAAGGATTATGAGGAAATACTACAGATAATTGTATGACAGTAACTTAGCAGAAATGAATATATTTCAAGAAAGACACAAACTGCTGAAACCGACTCAAGAAATAGAAGGTCTGAACAGAACTATAAAAAATAGAGATTGAATTGATATTCAGAAAGTTTCCCAAAAAGAGAAGTCCAAGCCAAGATGACTTCACTGGTGAGTTCTACCAAGTGTTTAAAGATGCACTAATGACATTCCTTCACACTCCTTTAAGAAATAGAAGAGGAGACATCACTTTCCAAGGCATCCACATTCCTCATCATTAGTGCATTGTTACCCCGCTACCAAAGCCAGGTGATATATCACAAAAAACCCTACCGACCAGCTGGGCACAGTGGCTTATGCCTGTATTCCCAGCACTTCGGGAGGCCGCGAGGATTGCCTGAGCCCAGGGGTTCAGTCTGGGCAACATAGTAGGGAGACCTTGTCTCTACCAAAATAATAATAACAATAATAAATAAATAAATAATAAAATTAGCTGAGTGTGATAGCATGTGCCCGTGATCCCAGCTACTTGAGAGGCTAAGATGGGAGGTTTGCTTGAGCCCAGAATGTCAAGGCTACAGTGAGCTATATTTGCACCACCGCACTACAGCCTGGGTGACAGAGCAAGATCCTGTCTCAAAAAAGAAAAAAACAAAACCAGGCCACGCGTGGCGGCTCATGCCTGTAATGCCAGTACTTTGGGAGGCCACGGTGGGAGGATTGCTTGCATCCAGGAGTTCGAGACCAGTCTGGGCAACATAGTGAGACCTTGTTTCTATAAAAAAATTAAAAATTAATTGTGTGTGATGGTGCATGCCTATAGTCCCAGCTCCTCAGGAGGCTGAGGACCACTTGAGCCTGGGTAGTTGAGGCTGTGGTGAGCTGTGATCGTGCCACTGCACTCAGCCTGTGTGACAGAGACCTCATCTCAAAACAAAAATGAAACAAATCCACCAAAAACAAAGCAAACAAACAAACCCTATAGACCAGTATTCCTTATGAATGCAGATATAAAAATCTTTGACAAAAGTACTAGCAAACTGAATATAGCACCATATAAAAAGGATTGTATACCATGACCAAGTCATATTTATCCCAGGCATGCAAAGTTGATTTAATATACAAAAATCAATTAATGCAATATACTATAATAATAGGGTAAAGATTTAAAACAACACAGTCATCTCAATAGATGCAGAAAAAGCATTTGACAAAATCCACTCTCATGATAAAACTATTCAAAAAACGAAGAATAGAAAATTTCCTAACTTGATCCTAATTTGATAACGGCCATCTTTAAAACACCCTCAGCTAACATCATATTTAGTGGTGAAAGACTAAAAAGCTTTCCCCTAACATAAGGAGCAAGAAGCCTGTCACCCCTTCTGTTCAACAATGTTGGAGAGGATAGAGCCAGAGCAGTTAGGCTGGAAAGACAAATTAAAGGCATCCATATAGGAAAAGAAATAGTAAAACTATATTTTTAGATAATATGTCTTATACAATCAGCCTTTGTATCTATGGGTTCCACTTTTGTGAGTCAGTCAATCATGGATTGAAAATATTTTGGGAAAAAACAATAAGAAATAACTATAACAATTAAAGTACAAATAAATAGTATAACAATTATTTACATATAACATTTACATTGCATTAGGTATTAGAAATAATCTAGAGACGATTTAAAGTATGTAAGACCATATATGAAGGTTATTTGCAAATACAATGCCATTTTATACACAGACTTGAGCATCTGTGGATTTTGGTGTTAGTGGGTAGTGCAGGGGGTGGGCAGGGGGAGTCCTGGAACCAATGTCCTTTGGATACCAAGGGATGAAGGTATATAGAAAATGCTGAGGAATCCACAAGGATCAGTTATAACTAGTAAGTTCATCTAGGATGTAGTGTATAAGGTCAATGTACAAAAACTATTTGTATTTCTGTATACTAGCAAAGAAAACCAATCTGTCTACAGTAGCATCAAAAAGAGGAAAGTACTTAGAAGACAGTACACTGAAAACACCAGCGAAAGACCTTAAAGACCTGAGTAAATGGAAATACATCCCATGTTCATGGATCAGAAGGCTGAATATTGTTAAGATGGCAATACTCCCCCAATTGATATTCAAACTAACCACAATCTATTAAAATTCCAACTGGTTTCTTTGAAGAAATTGTCAAGCTGATCCTAAAATTCATGTGGAAGTATAAGTAACCCAGAACAGCCAAAACAATCTTGAAAAAGAACAAAGTTGGAGGATTCAGTTTCCAATTTCAAAAGTTACTACAAAGTGATTGTAATGAAGACCGTGTGGTACTGGCATAAGGATAGACATACAGATCAGTGAAATAGAATTGAGAGTCTAGAAACAAATCCTTACATTTATGGTGAGCCAGTTTTAACAGAGGTACCCAGACAATTCAATGTGTGAAAGAACAGTCTTTTCAACAAATGGTGCAAAGACAACTGAATATCTACACATAAAAGTATGAAGCTGGAGCCCTATCTTATGCCATAGGCAAAAATTAACTCAAAATGGATCACAGGCCTACATGGAAGACCTAAAACTATAAAGCTCTTAGGAGAAAACTTAGAATTAAATCTTTGTGACCTTGAATTAGGCAGTGGTTTCTTAGATATGAAATCTGAAGTACAAGCAACCCAAGAAAAGATTGATAAATTGGATTTCATTAAATTAAA
The DNA here is from genome assembly GCF_008728515.1 of Papio anubis. NCBI lineage: Eukaryota > Metazoa > Chordata > Mammalia > Primates > Cercopithecidae > Papio > Papio anubis. The sequence continues at coordinate 191,307,250 of NC_044977.1, read as the reverse complement.
AACTTCCATGCTTAAAAGGACACAGTAAGAATGTTAAAAGTCATGCACAAAATGGGAGAAAATATTTGCAAATTATACCTGTTAAGGGATTTGTATTAGAGAATATAAAGCTCTGCAACTCGAAGGGCAAATAATCCAATTAAAGAATGGGCAAAGGATTTGAGTAAGTATTTCTTCAAAGAACATGCCCAGATGGTCAATAAGCACATGAAAATATGCTTAATATCATTAACCAGCAATGCATATAAATACAAATGAAACCATGATGAGATACCACTTCATACCCACTAGGATGGCTATACTGGAAAAGACAGATAATAACCAGTGTTGGGAAGAATGTGGAGCTGTTAGAAACCTTACACATTGCCAGTGGGAATGTAAAATGGTGAGCCACTTTGGAAGAGTTTGGTGGCTCCTAAGATAAGAAGTTAAACATAGAGGCCGGGCGCGGTGGCTCACGCCTGTAATCTCAGCACTTTGGGAGGCCGAGGCGGGTGGATCATGAGGTTAGGAGATCGAGACCATCCTGGCAAACAAACATAGTGAAACCCCATCTCTACAAAAAATAAAAAAAAAAAAAAAAAAAAAAAATTAGGCATGGTGACTCGCACCTGTAGTCCCAGCTACTTGGGAGTAGGCTGAGGCAGGAGAATGGCATGAACCCGGGAGGCAGAGCTTGCAGTGAGCCGAGATCGCGCCACTGCACTCCAGCCTGGGTGGCAGAGTGAGACTCCGTCTCGGGGGGAGGAAAAAAAAGGTTAAACATAGAGTTACCATATGAGTTCTAGCCAGCCATTCCACTTCCAGGTGTATACCCAAGAGAAATGAAGGTATATACCCACAAAACTTTGTACAGGAATGTTCATAGGAGCATTATTCACAGCCAAAAAGTGAAACAATCTGTGTCCGTACATGGATAAATAAAATGTGGAGTATACAAATGGAATGAAGGTATTCAGCTGTCAAATGGAATGAGGTATGGATGAACCTTGGAAACATTTTACTAAATGAAGTAAGCCAAACACAAAAGCCACATATTATATAATTTTATATGAAATGTCCAGAATAGGCAAATTCGTAGTGTCAAAATAGATTAGTGATTTCTAGGGGTTGGAGGGTGAGGGAAATGCAATTAGTGATTGCTAATGGATATGGGGTTTCTTTTGGGAGTGATGAAGATTTTCTGGAGTTAGATAGTGGTAATGGTTGTAGAACTACTAAATATACTAAAACCCACTAAAGTGTATTTTTAAATGGTGAATTTATGTTGTGAATTAAATCTCAATATAGCTGTTACTGAAAAAGGTTTGAAGCATAGAACATTTATAATCAAATGCATAGGTAGAATAGAAAATACATGTTGAGCCTCCATATTCCTTTCACCCTGACTTAACAGTTATCAATGCATGATGATCTTTAAACCCCACCCCCTTGTTTCCCCATATGTGCATGTGTGTGTGTGTGTGCGCGCATATATATATATATTTTTTATTTAAGTGAGACATGGTCACACTCTGTCACCCAGTCTGGAGTGCAGTGGTGCAATCTCGGCTCACTGCAAGCTCTGCCTCCCGGGTTCAAGTGATTCTCCTGCCTCAGCCTCCCGAGTAGCTGAGATTACAGGCACGCACCACCATGCCCAGCTAATTTTTGTATTTTTAGTACAGTCGAGGTTTCGCCATGTTGGCCAGGATGGTCTCGAACTTCTGACCTCAAGTGATCTGCCTACCTCGGTCTCCCAAAGTTCTGGGATTACAGGTGTGAGCCACTGCTCCTGGCCTCCCCATATGATTTTTGAAGCAAATCTCAGAGTATAGAATTCCATCAGTATGTATGTGTATGTCTCTGAAAATATATACACTTTAAAAAAATTATATAACTACACACCATTATCACATCAGAAAAAAGTGACAATAATTAATAGCATCAAACATCCATCAAATAAGCTTCATAGCTTATGTAGGATTTATTTTGTGTCCTTTATCATGTTAGAAGATTGTGTCCCTTCTTTATCAAGTAAATTCCCTCATTCCCTCCCCTATAATCTGTAGATAAGAAATCCCGGTAGATCATCTTGGCAGAAACAAATCATTAGAGAACATTTGGCAGTCATCCATGGACCGTTTTGGACCTATACTTTTCATACTTGTTCATCTTCCTTTCTAACCTGAATTTGTTGCTGTCCTGGTATTTTGCACTTAATTTTTTGATTATAGAAAATTTGAAATATATACAAATTAAACAGAATAATATTAGTGACCCGTCATTATCCAGTTTAAGCAAATACCAATGTTGTGTCATTCTTGTTTCATCTATGTTTCTATTATACTTACTCTCTCTTATGCCATAGGTAAAAGTTAACCCAAAATGGATCATAGTTCTAAATGGAAGACCTAAAACTATAAAGCTCTTAGGAGAAAACATAAGATTAAATCTTTGTAACCTTGAATTAGGCAATGGTTTCTTAGATATGAAACCTAAAGTACAAGCACCCAAAGAAAAGAAATTAAAAAGTATTAATTTGTATTCAGAGTTTTTTTCATGATAAAAACTTGCATACATTGAAATGCACAATTGTACACTACCCATCACCGGCACCTCTGTCACAATACAGCCTGTTTTCCAACTTCCCGGAATGCTTCCCCCACCACCCAAAGACAACCACTGTTCTGCTTTTTTTAAACTTTAGATTCATTTTGCCTGTTGTTAAACATTATAAATAGATTCTTACCGTTTATATGTCAATTATTATTCTCAGCAGTTTGGTACTTTTGCTTAGCATTTTGACTATGAGATTCATCCATGTTTTTCTGTGTGTCACTAGTTCATTTTTTTTTTGAGACGGAGCGTTGCTCTTTCACCCAGGCTGGAGTGCAGTGGTGCGATCTCGGCTCACTGCCTACTGGGTTCAAGCTATTCTCTTGCCTCAGCCTTCTGGATAGCTGGGATTACAGGCATACCCCACCACACCCAACTAATTTTTGTATTTTTAGTGGAGATGGGGTTTTATCATGTTGGCCAGGCTGGTCTTGAGCTCCTGACCTCAAGTGATTCACCCACCTCAGCCTCCCAAAGTGCTGGGATTACAGTCGTGAGCCACTGCACCTGGCCAGTGTCACTAGTTCTTTCTTACTGCTATGTAGTATTTCTTTGTGAATGTACCATAATGTATTCATTCTCCTGATGATGGATAAATTGCTTCCATTGTTTGACCATTGTAAATAAAGTTGTTACGAACATTCTTATACAACTTTTCTTATGGCAGGTTTTCATTTCTCTTAAGATAAATACCTAGGAGTTGAATTGCTGTGTCAAGGGATAAATGTGTTTATAAGAAATTGCAAAGCATTATTCCAAAGTGATTATACTGTTTATAAATCTGCCAACAATGTTTGAGGGTTCCTGTTCCTCCACATTCTTGCTAGCATTTGGTAATATCACTTTTAGATATTACCCATTGTGTGAGTGTATAATGTATTCTTGTGTGTGTGTGTGTGTTTAATTGCAGTTGTATGTTACTTAATGACCAGAATACCTTCTGAGAAATGCATCATGATTTTGTCGTGTAAACATCATAGGGTATATTTATACAACTTAGATGATATAGCCTACTACACATCTAGGGTATATGGTATAGCCTCTGGGTTCTAGGATACAAACCTGTATGGCATGTTATTGTACTGAATAGTGTAGGCAATTTTAGCACAGTGGTATTTGTGTATCTAAACATACCTAAACATAGAAAAAGTACAGTAAAAATATATAATTCCATGGGACCACTGTTGTATTTGTTGTCTGTTGTTGATTGGAATATAATTATGACTGTGTGTGTGTATACATACACACACACACGTATATACACACACACGTATATATGTGTATATATACACACGTATATATACCTATATGACTATATAGGTATATATAATTATGACTATATACATATATGTATACATGTATGTATATATATACAGTCATATTCCAGTCAACAACAGATTGCATCATATATTCTGTTAAGTTGTTATGATGTAATACTACTTAGTCCTGTTTTGAACATGTTGATACCCTGCTTTTCTGGATTATTGGTAATTTAATAATTTTCTATTACTTTTCTGGAGTTTAGACTAATCTTTTAGACATGTGTGTATATATATATATATGCATCTCTGTGTGTATATATACATACAGATGCACATAAAATTGAATGCATTGTTTTTTCTTTTTTTTGAGATGGGGTCTCACTCTGTCACCCAAGTTGGAGTGTAATGGTGTTACCTTGTCTCACTGCAACCTCCACCTCCCAGGCTCAAGTGATCCTTCCACCTCATTCTCCTGAGTATCAGGGAACACAGGTGCACACCACTATGTCTGGCTAACTTTTTGTATTTTTGGGAGAGATGAGGTTTTGCCATGTTGCCCAGGCTGGTCTCGAACTCCTGAGCTCAGGCTATCCACCTACCTCAGCCTCTCAAAGTGCTAGGATTACAGGAGTGAGACACTGCGTCCGGCCTAGATATGTTTAGATAACACAAATACCATTGTGTTACAATTGCCTACAGTATTCAGTAAAGTAACATACTGTACAGGTTTGTATTCTAGGAACCATATAGGCTATACCTTGTACCCTAGGTGTGTAATAGGCTATACCGTCGAGGTGGCTTACAGTCTGTGATGCTTGCACAGTGAAGAAATCCCCTAACAGTGCACCTCCGAGAAGATATTGCCTTTGTTTTTTTTTTTTTTTTTTTTTTTTTTTTTTTGAGGCGGGGCCTCTTCTTCTGTCCCCCCTGGTTTGTTTGCCTTGGCCGGTTCTCCCCTCCCTGCAAGCTCCGCCTCCCAGGGTTACGCCATTCTCCTGCCTCAGCCTCCCGAGTAGCTGGGACTACAGGCGCCCGCCACCTCGCCCGGCTAGATTTTTGTATTTTTTAGTAGAGACGGGGTTTCACCGTGTTAGCCAGGATGGTCTTGATCTCCTGACCTCGTGATCCGCCCGTCTCGGCCTCCCAAAGTGCTGGGATTACAGGCTTGAGCCACCGCGCCCGGCCCTGCCTTTGTTAAATGATGGATGACTGTAGCTTTTTATTGCTGTTATAGCAAATTACCCCAAACTTAGTGACCTAAAACAACACAAAATGATCTTACAGTTCTGGAGATCACAGTTTTGATACAGATCTCACTGGGCTAAAATAAAAGGCCAGTTGGCAGGGCTGCATTCTTTTCTGGAAGGTCTGGGGAAGAATCCTTTATTTTAGTTTTTTATACCTTGCCTTCTCCAATTTCAAAGGGCTGCCCATATTCCTTGGCTCATGGCCCCTTTCCATCTCCAAAGCCCGCAGTGGTTGTGATACTCCCTCTTCTGTCCTCTTCTTTTACTGATAAGGACCCTGGTGATAATGTTGGACTGATGTTCCAGAATAATCTCCCAATCTCAAGGTCAGATGATAGCAACCTTAATTTCCTTTTGCCGTGTAACCTAACGTATTTGCAGGTTCTGAGGATTCGGATGTTGACATCCTTGCCGGGGGCGGGGGGGGGGGGGCGTTATTTTGTCTACCACAGTCCACCCCCTGGCTCCCCAAAATTTACCTCTATTCCACATGCAAAACATAAAACATATTCACCCCATCCCAATATCCTCAAAAGTCTCAACTCAACACTTATTTGTAATTTTGCCAAAGATCTAATCTGTGTTCATTAGTTTACATATGACCTTATAATCATAGTGAAAATTTTGGTGGCTTTGCTATTTTTAATTTAAGAGTATATTATAAAATTTTAATATTGTTAGGAAGGCTTTTCTTTTTTGGACTACTCAATGGCTGTAGTGAGAAAGGGGAAAAGAGTAGAACTAGCTAGGAAAGTTCTGTGGTTAAAGACTGCATCATATATTCTATGAAGTTGTTGTGACATAATACTGCTCTAGATTATTGATAATTTGATAACTAACAATTTATGTTACTTGCTTTTCTGAAGAGTTTAGACTAATCATCTTTTAGAATGACCCCCTTTCTGAATTTTTCAGATTGTTTCCTTGGGGCGGAGACAGTTTAAACTTTTTTGGCGCGAATACTCATTGGTGATGATGCATTGTGTCATCTCCACCTGGAAACCCATGATGGTTGCCTGTCTTCCTGTTGGGAATGCAAGGTTTGATCCCTGGAGTTATGGGTAGGAAAGGGTGGCTAGCAGGTGGTGGTGGTTGTGGGGAGTAGCTTGTAGATTAAAGGCTCAGGGAGAAAGGAGCTTGATCTTCAAGGAACAGAAGGAAGGCCAATGTAGTTGGAGCAGGGTGCGCAAAAGGAAGGGATAGTTAAGAATTAAGATCAGAGGTAGGCAAGGATGAGATCATGTTAGGCATTATAATTCATCTGTAGTAATGAGTTTGAATGTTGTGGTTAGTGCAATGGGAAGCAATTAGAAAGCTTTCAGCAGTGGTGGGAGATAAGGTTTATGTTTTGAAAATATTTTGACTACTGTTGGATAATGGATTGTATGGGGAAAGAGTGAATGGAGAGAGACTACATAGGAAGCCATTGTAGGAAACTAGTTATCAGGCTGGGCCATGTGAGAGACAACTTGGGAGATAGCTGAGAACATTTTTTGGTACAATCAAGAAGAGTTACTGTTGAATTTTTTATAGGGAATTAGAAGAATAAAAAAATAGCATTTTTGGCTTTAGCAACTGGGTGGATGGAGGTTCTGTTTATTGATAAAGAGGAAGGCAAGGGAAGAATAGGTTTTTTTTTGGAAAAAAAAATCAAGAGTTATATTTTTTACATGTTAAGTTTGAGATACCTAGTAGACACCGAGGTAGAGTTGTTAAGTAGGGCTGGCATTGCTGTGCAGCCTTGTGTAATTTACTTTAAAAACTGATGTGATTCCATCCTATATTCCCTTTTAGATGGTAAACTCTTTGGGACAGAGACCACCAGTATCTTTTTATTCCTTTGTTCTTGAGCACGATTTCTTGCAAACAGTAGATAGGCAGCAGGCTTTTACTGCCAATAAGTACTTTCTTAAAATAGTTATACATTCTCCATTTTCACATAACATACTATAATTTTTATTTTAGGAATTTTTCTGTTATTGTACAATTGATGAATTGCAAAACTGTAAGTAACTTATGACAGCTGCTAGGGCTTATTTAAATTTCCTTTTACAATGTAGTAATTAAGTCAGTCCAAAATCTTTATGTCTTGATGTGTAGTTGTCATAATTCTTGAGAAACTCTGACTAGTCTAAGCTACCAGGGTATTTTTATATGAGGACTCTAAGGAAATATTATATTTAATTTCATAAACATTTTGACAAACAACTATTCAGATAATACTTGTAGTTGTATAGCAAATTTAAAAAATGTGTTTGATATCCTGCTACCTTGATCAACTCTTAAAAACTTTTTTTTTACACAGGGTCTCACTCTATCACTCGGGCTAGAATGCAGTGGCACAATCATAGCTTACTGCAGCCTCGACCTCTTGGCTCAAACGATCCTCTCACCACAGCCTCTTGAATAGCTGGGACTGCAGGTGTGTGTTATTGTGCCTAGCTAATTTTTAAATTTTTTTGTAGAGACGAAATCTCACTATGTTGCCCAGGCTGGTCTTGAACTCCTGGGCTGACGCTATCCTCCCATCTTGGCCTCCCCAAGTGGGATTATAGGCGTGAACCACCGCACCTGGTCTTAAAATTTTTTTAGTTGACTATAAGTAGTCAAAACTAAAAATATAAGACAACTTGAAAAATATAAGACAGTCTTTTTCTATTGTCCCTGGACCACCTGAATCAGAATGAGATATTTGAAAAAAATGCAACTAAGGTTCCTTGAGTTATTATTTGTTTGTTTGTTTATTTATTTGAGGCAGAGGCTTACTCTGTCACCCAGGCTGGAGTGTAGTGGCACGATCTTCACTCACTACAACCTCCACCTCCTGGGCTCAAGCAATTCTCCCACCTTAGCCTCCCTAGTAGCTGGGACTGCAGGTGCCTGCCACCATGCCTGGCTAACTTTTTTTTTTTTTTTTTTTTTTTTTGGTAGTGACGGGGTTTCACCATGTTGCCCAGGCTGGTCTCGAAACCTGAGCTCAAGTGATCTGCCTGCCTTGGCCTCCCCAGAGTGCTGGGATTACAGGCATGAGCCACCATGCGCAACCTCCTTGAGTGATTTTAAAAGACGCTTTTGGGCAGTCCCCAGATCATTGGAATAAGTATGTTTTTCTAAGGTAATCTTTGAAAGCACAGATCCATTTGGAGATCTATAATCCTAAAAATCAATGTTTACTTTTAAATCATATTCTGGTTATCTATTGCTGTGTAACAAACCGACCTAATATTTAGTAACATTTATTTATTTATTTAGAGACAGAGTTTTGTTCTCTCGCCCAGGCTGGAGTGCAGAGGCTTGACCTCGGCTCTGTGTCCTCTACCTTCTGGGTTCACGCAGTCTACTGCCTTAGCCTCCTGAGTAGTTGGGACTACAGGCATGTGCCACCACGCCTGGCTAATTTTTATGTTCCCATGTTGGCCAGGCTGATCTTGAATTCCTGACCTCAAGTGATCCACCTGCCTTGGCCTCCCAAAGTGCTGGGAGTACAGGTGTGAGCCACTGTGCTCGGCCTGATAGAGCTTTTTTGAAGGACAAAGTAGTAAGGTATTTCAGAATTTAAAAAATACATATATTTTGATTTAGCATTTTTACATCTAGGAATATCTTTTTTTTTTTTTTTTGAGACGGAGTCTCGCTCTGTCACCCAGGCTGGAGTGCAGTGGCCGGATCTCAGCTCACTGCAAGCTCCGCCTCCCGGGTTCACGCCATTCTCCTGCCTCAGCCTCCCGAGTAGCTGGGACTACAGGCGCCTGCCACCTCGCCCGGCTAAGTTTTTTTTTTTTTGTATTTTTTAGTAGAGACGGGGTTTCACTGTGTTAGCCAGGATGGTCTCGATCTCCTGACCTCGTGATCCGCCCGTCTCGGCCTCCCAAAGTGCTGGGATTACAGGCTTGAGCCACCGCGCCCGGCCACATCTAGGAATATCTTTAAGGAATTACAGGATAAGCATGCAATGTTACATGAACAAGGATTTATTTCCTGGGTTGTTTATCAGAACATAGGAAAAGTGAAAAATAATGTATGTAGTATGTTGGCTACGTAAAATACTGTTTTTGTTTTTGTTTTTTGGTAGAGGTGAGGTTTTACCTTGTTGCACAGGCTGGTCTTGAACTCCTGAGCTCAAGCTGTTCACCCACTGTGGTCTCCCAAGGTGCTGGGATTACAGGTGTGAGGCATGGTGCTTCCTGGTCAATACTGTTACTAAAATATAATAATAGCTAGCATGTATAAAAAATATATACGAGGACTGGTCAGGCGCGGTGGCTCACTCCTGTAATCCCAGCACTTTGGGAGGCCAAGGCAGGCAGATTGTCTGAGGTCAGGAGTTGAAGACCAGTCTGGCCAACATGGTGAAACCCCATCTCTACTGAAAACACACAAAAAATTAGCTGGGCATGGTGGGCAGGCGACTGTAATCCCAGGTACTTGGGAGGCTGAGGCAGGGGAATTGCTGGAACCAGGGAGGTGGAGGTTGCAGTGAGCTGAGATCACGCCACTGCACTGTAACCTGGGTGACAGAATGAGACTCTGTCTCAAAAAAAGATACAAACACACACACACACGACCATTCTAAGTATTTTATATATATTAAATCATTTATTCACAACTCTGTGAGATACATACTATTTATACTAGGGGACAGAGAACACAACTATTAAGTGGTAGGAGGAAGATTTGAACTCTGTCATTTCTGCTCTGAATCTTGAACCATCTTCAGTAGAATCTAAGCCACGAATTGGTAAACTATGGCCTGCATGATTTGTGGATGTACATGCTTTGTAGTCATATAGGGACCCTCCCTGAGAAAGGCCCTGTGCTTGGTTTAATGCTCTGCTGTTACTATTTTGAAATTCTTTTTTTTTTTTTTTTTTTTTGAGACGGAGTCTCGCTGTGTGGCCCAGGCTGGAGTGCAGTGGCCGGATCTCAGCTCACTGCAAGCTCCGCCTCCCGGGTTTACGCCATTCTCCTGCCTCAGCCTCCGGAGTAGCTGGGACTACAGGTGCCCGCCACCTCGCCCGGCTAGTTTTTTGTATTTTTTAGTAGAGACGGGGTTTCACCGTGTTAGCCAGGATGGTCTCGATCTCCTGACCTCGTGATCCGCCCGTCTCGGCCTCCCAAAGTGCTGGGATTACAGGCTTGAGCCACCGCGCCCGGCCTTGAAATTCTTAATAACTTTTAAACAAGAGACTCCATTGTTTTTTCTTTTCAATAGTCCCTGCAAATTATATCATCATTTCTACATGTGAGCTAAGGTTTTACATTTTAAAAGTTAAAAAAATTTCATGACTTAAGAAATTACATTTTTTTGTAAATATGGTTTTATTGGAATATAGCCATGCGTATTTATTTACATATTGTCTGTGGTTGCTTTTTTTTTTTTTGCTACAACGGCAGAGTTGAGTAGTTGCAACAGGAACTGTATGACCTGCAAAACTTAAAATATTTACTTTTTTTTTTTTTTAGACGGTGTCTCACTTTGTTGTTTGGGCTGGAGTGCAGTGGTGTGATTGCAGCTCACTGCAACCTCTGTCTCCCAGGTTCAAGCGATTTTCGTGCCTCAGCCTCCCAGGTAGCTGGGATTACAGGTGCCTGCCACCATGCCTGGCTAATTTTTGTATTTTTAGTAGAGATGGGGTTTCACCATGTTGGTCAGGCTGGTCTCAAACTCCTGACCTCAGGTGATCCGCCTGCCTCGGCTTCCCAAAGTGCTGGGATTACAGGCGTGAGCCACTACGCCCGGCTGAAATATTTGTACAGTGAACAAATCCAAGAAAGGATTGTGCAATGAACACCTGTGTAACCTTCATCTGGAGTTACCAGTTGTTAATACTTTGGCACATTTGCTTTATGTGTGTCTCTGTCTCTCTATCTTACACACATGTATACATAGGTATATAAAATACATCCCACATGTACTTTTTTTTTCTGAATCATTTGAAAGTTTGACCTGCATCTCCTAAAAATAAGGACATTCTCCTACATAACCACATTTATAACACTAAAAGTAATTTCATGTTGAAATGTTCCCAGTTGTGCCTGTTGTACCTGTTGTAACTAATTTGACTAGTTTTATTTCTTTGAATCAGGATATTCCATCAAGGTTCATGCAGTGGTTGCTTTTTCATTACATTTAGCCAGTGGCATGTTCCTGATCTTTTAATCTTTCATATCTCATTGGAATGATTTAAAAACTATGAAAAATTTGGATTATGGTGGAGCCTAGGAGAAGTCTCAGTCATATCTGAGGCCTTGGATTTGAATAAGGGCCAAATCATGCAAGATATTTTATGTCATGTTAAGAATTTTGGGGGATCATCATAGAAAATATAGTGAGAATCTTTTAAAGAAATGTGACATGTTCAGATTTGCATAGTACATATGACATTGACTTTTAGCCTGGGCAACATGGCAAGACTTTGTCTCTACAAAAAATTAAAAAAAAAAAAAAATTATCCAGGTGTGGTAGTGCATGCCTGTAGTTCTATAGCTACTGGGGAGGCTGAGGCAAGAGAATCACTTTTGAGGCTGCAGTGAACTGTGATCAACTCACACTGCACTCCAGTCTGGGCAACAGAGCAAGACTCCATCTCTAAGTAAAAAAGAACACAGAATGGACTTTCCAGGCAAAAATATTTTAGCGTTTCACAATATGGAACAAAAAGATACAACCTTGAGAGAAAACTAAGTGTAAAAATACATTCAGAGACAATACGGGAAAGTGAATTATGAAATGAGCGTGAGGCATTAAGGATTTTTTGTTATTATTATGTGTGATAATGATAAAGAGGCTCTGTTTAAAAATCTTATCTGTTAAGGATCAATAAAATAATACAGCATCTAGGATTTGCTTTAAAATGCATCAGTTAAAAAGGGACAGGACCGTATGAAGCAGGAATGACAAAGTTCTGTTAAAAAATGTTATCTGTGAAGGATCAATAAAATAATACAGCATCTAGGATTTGCTTTAAAATACATCAGTTAAAAAGGGACAGGACCGTATGCAGCAGGAATGACAAAGTTCTGATAATTGAAACTAGGTAATGGGTACAAAGGAGTACATTATACACTTCTCTATTGTTGTATCTGATTCATTTCATAAGAGGTTAGAAAAAGACATAACCTCTGATACCTCATTTTTTTTTTTTTTTGATACACAAAAAATGAACTGGAAGGTTAGCTTGTATGTGAAAGTTGTCTCTTATCCAAAACTTCTGTTTTGGATATAACAGAATAGCAGAAATGTTCTTTATATAATAATGTCAAGATGTGTATAACAAAGGAACTTATTTCTAAATAGTTGGTTAGGAAAATAATTCAGAGCAAGAATAACTTATGTATTTCTGAATCTCTTGAGCATATTTTAAGATATTAAGAAATAATCTTTCCAGGTGAAGTGTGCAAGAAAATTTTTTTAAAAATCTTGCTTTTACAGTATTCATTTAAAAACTCAAATCTTTTAGGTATGGAAGAAAGCTAACTATGACAATAGAAAACTTCTGTACAAATTACAAAACTGTTTAATTCAAACCACCACTCACAATTGTACAGCAACTATTGTAGAGATTTCTTGCTCATCAATCAGCTATTGTGTAAGTAGTATGTAATCTTTCCTATGACTACAGCACTAATGCATTACTAGTACTGCTTTCCTATGATTCCAACAGATACAAACAATGGCATCTCTTTTGGTTTGAACCCAGCAGCTGTATCCTGGCGACAGGTGCTAGTAGCGATCATTGAAGTAAAAGTTATGACGGTAGAGTTTGATCCTAAGAAAGATAGCAGATGACTTCGTGTTAAGACCTTTGCCTTCTATATTATTAATGTTTTCATTTGGCTTATTTTAATGTTTATTTCATCATTTGAGAAGTCAGATAGGCGATGCACATCAGAATGACCCGAGGAGCTTTTTCCAAAATGCCTTTGTTTGGACTCTGCCCCAGACCTACCGAATGAGAACTTCTGGAGGTGAACAGGACTCAGGCATAGATACTTTCAAAATGCCTCGTAGGTGATTCTGATGTGAACCTTTCAGGACCACTGTTCTAAAGGTCTCAGAATTCTCAGAATGAATTACATACTATTCATTATATATAAACAGATAATAATAAAGCGCAATGACTTTTAGTCCTTTCTTTTTAACCTAATGGTTAAAAAGGTAAGGCATAGTTTTCCATTGGCTGTCTATAGCCCTGTTTCTTATTCTATCACTATAGAACAAGTAAGTCATTCAAAATTGCAATAGGGCCGGGTGCAGTGACTCACGCCTGTAATCCCAGCACTTTGGAAGGCTGAGGCAGGTGGATCACTTGAGGTCAGGAGTTGGAGACCAGCCTGGCTAATATGGTGAAACCCTGTCTCTACTAAAAATACAAAAAATTAGCTGGGCATGGTGGCTCGTGCCCGTAATCCCTTCTACTTGGGAGGCTGAGGCGGGAGAATCACTTGAACCCGGGAGCTGGAGGTAGCAGTGAACTGAGATAGCGCCACTGCACTCCAGCCCAGACAGAGCACAACTGTCTCAAAAACAAAAACAGAATTGCAATGGATAGCCATTAAAATGTTTCTAGCAGGCAAGTGATATGTTAACATTTGTATTTCAGTAACAAATTATTAGTAGCAATTAGTAACAAAAATGAGCATGCCCGTTGGCTCAAGCCTGTAATCCTAGCACTTTGGGAGGTCGAGGTGGGCCAATCACTTGAGTCCATGAGTTCAAGAGCGGCCTAGGCAACATGGCAAAACCCCATCTCAACATAATACAAAAGTTAACTGGGTGTGGTGGCATGCACCTGCAGTCCCAGCTACTCAGGAGACTGAGGCAGAAGGATTGCTTGAGCCCAGAAGGCAGAGGTCGTAGTGAGCCCAGATTGAACAACTGCACTCCAGCCTGGGTGATAGACCGAGACTGTCTAAAAAAAAAAATCAAACAAAATTATTGTATCACACCCCAAACTGATGTCAGTAACAAACCCTCTATAGACAGCCTCATCATAGCTTGTTTTGAGATAATCTGTCCACCCCACTGCTACCTACTGTTACATTGTATTAATGATAGTCTCCCTGTGATACTCATTTCATCATTTTTACTTTTATGCACAAAATTTCTCAGTTTACATTCATTTAAACTTTGCTAAAGCCTTCTAATTTACGCCCTCCGGTGTGTCTTCTACTCTCCAATAAACTCGTCTTTCATGTCACCTAAACATTGCCATAGTGACCACTTCAAACATTCGTAGGTATTGTAACTTCAGTTGGCAAGCCCCTGCTTTTTCTCTTGTCTTTAAAAAAAAATTGTGAAGCTTTATTTTTTCTTGTAAAAGTTTTAAAAAACAATTTGTTAGTTGGAAAAATAAAATACAAACATTTAAAATAAATTCTAAGTAGTATTAACTTAGCATTTGATTTGGGGTGTAACTATGCTAACATATTTTTCTGTCATGAATGGGATCAGGTTTTATTTGGTCTTCTGCACTTGGCTTTTTTTTCACTTACCAATACAGTATTCATTTTTCTTTGTTATCAGTGTATATAGATCCACCTTATTCTTTTAAATGGCTGCACACTAATTCAATGGCTGTATTGTAATTTGATTAACCAGTCCCTTGATGGGGTTTTCATTTTTGGTTTATTTACTTTTTTCTATAAACTTCCCTCTGCACTTCTGTTGTATTTGCCTTGACATATCTGTAGCATAAATACCTAAAAGAGTCATAATAATTTGGTTCAAAGAGGGTATTTACTTAAAATTCTAGAAGATGTTCATAAATTTTGCTCCATTAAAAAAAGAAAATGAGGGAGATCAAGTTCAACTACATATACTATCTTTCTTTTGTGAGTGTGCATTATCATAGTTATTTTAAAAATTATTTTTATTTTATTTTAGAGACAGGGTCTTGCATTGTCACCTAGGCTGGAGTGCAGTGGTGAGATCATAGCTCACTGTAGCCTTGAACTCTTGAGCTCAAGCGATCCTCCCACCTCAGCTTCCTGAGTAACTAGGTCTATTGGCTTGTGCCACTGTGCCCAATTTTAAAAAAATTTTCTTGTAGAGATGGGCCTTGCTATGTTGCCCAAGCTGGTCTCAAACTCCTGGATTCAAGTACTAATCCTCCTGCCTGAGCCTCCCAAAGTGCTAGGATTACAGGCATGAACAACTGTGCCTGGCTGTCTCTTTTATTTTTAAAATAGAATTTTAAATCAGGAATGGCTAATTTTGTCAAATGCTTTTTTTTTTTTTTTTTTTTTTTTTTTAAACCCAAGACAATCTCACTCGGTCCCCCAGGCTGCGGTGCAGTGGTGCAATCTTGGCTTACTGCAACTTCTGCGTCCCGCGTTCAAGCCATTCTTGTGCCTCAACCTCCCTAGTAGCTGGAATTACAGGCACATGCCACCAAGCCTGGCTAATTTTTCTTTTTGTATTTTAGTAGGGGCCGGGTTTCACCATGTTGGCCAGGCTAGTCTCGGAACTCCTGACCTCAGGTGATCATCTGCCTTGGCCTCCCCAGTTGCTGGGATTATAGGCATGAGCCACTTTGCCTGGCCTACTATGGTGGTTTCTGATCAATATATTACTTTGATAACTCCGCATTGCATAATGTAAAGCAAAGACTGTAAAATATCTTAATAAATGAGACTTAATAAAGGTTTTTTTTTTGAGATAGGTTCTCACTGTGTTGCCCATGGCTGGAGTGTGGTGGCATGATCTCAGCTCACTACAACCTTCACCTCCTGAGCTCAAGCGATCCTCCTGCCTCAGCCTGCTGAATAGCTGGGCACCACCACGCCTGGCCAATTTTTTCTCTTTTTGGTAGAGTCTGGGTTTCACCATGTTGTTTAGCCTGGTTTCAAACACCTGGGCTCAAATGATTTGCCCACCTCAGCCTCCCAAAGAGCTGGGATTATAGGCATGAGCCATTTCACCCAGCCAGACTTAATTAATGTAATTCTCATTCCTGCTTTTTCCATTCTAGTAATAATAAACTAATTATTGGGGATGAAGTGGGGAGTGTGTGTGAACATTCCTTAGTAGAAAGCAAATCTCAACATTTCTAGCACCTGGACAATGGAGTATGTTCTGTGTTCTAATCCTTACTGTCATTAATTTGCTGTCATATTGGTCTATGTACTTTACATCTGACTTGTTTATTATCTATAAACATCCAGTTAATATCATTGGCTGGGTGTGGTATCTCATACCAACATTTTGGGAGGATGAGGTGGGAGGATCACTTGAAGCCAGGGGCTTAAGACCAACCTGGGCTACAAAGCAAGACCCCATCTCTATTAAAAAAACAAGAAAAGAAAAAAATTACCCTACTTCTCTCAAAGAAGTTTTCTTTCTTGTTTACTGTTTTTTGAGACAAGGTCTCACTCTGTCACCCAGGCTGTAGTGCAGTGGCATGATCATGGCTCACTGTAGCCTCAACCTCTCAGGCTCAATCGATACTCCCACCCCAGCCTCCCAAATAACTGGGACTATAGGCATGTGCCACCACGCCTGGCTGATTTTGTTTATTTTTTTTTGTAGAGATGAGGTTTCAGTGTGTTGCCCAGGCTGGTCTTGAACTCCTGACCTCAAACAATCCTCTCACCATGGCCTCCCAAAGTGCTGGGATTACAGATGCGAGTCATTCTGGCCTCAAAGTTTTGAGAATCCTAAAATCTGAGCTGGGAGACATCAGTGAAATAATAACCCATTTTAACTCTTTATTTTAAAAATAGAGAAAACAAATCAATTCCACTGAAGTGCTTGAAAGGAATTAGATAAATACAAAAGAAGAAAACACCCAAAATAAAGAATTAGACCAGGCGCAGTGGCTCACGCCTGCAATCCCAGCACTTTGGGAGGCCGAGGCGGATGGATAACCTGAGGTCAGGAGTTCAAGACCAGCCTGGCCAACATGGTGAAACCTTGTCTCTACTGAAAATGTAAAAATTGGCTGGGTATGGTTGCGGGTGCCTGTAATCCCAGCTACTAGGGAGGCTGAGGCGGGAGAATGGTGTGAACCTGGGAGGCGGAGCTTGCAGTGAGCCTGTATTGTGCCACTGCACTCCAGCCTGGGCGACAGAACGAGACTCTATTTAAAAAAAAAAAGAATTAGCTGAGCATGGTGGTACTCTCCTGTAGTCTCAGCTACTTGGGGGGCTGAGGTATGAGGATCCCTTGAGCCTAGGAGTTTGTGCTTCAGTGAGTTATGATTGCATCACTGCATTCCAGCCTGGGTGATAGAGCAAGACCATGTAAAGAAGAAGGAAAAGAAGAAAGGAAGCGAAGAAGTGAAAAAGTGATTCTTTGGTTTGAGCCCAGGAATTTGAAGTTTCATTGAGTTGTGATCATGCCACTATAGTGGTCTGGCCAGCAGAGAGAGACCCTGTCTCAAAAAAACAAAAAACGACATTTATTATGATTAGCATAGTCAGGTCATTAATTTTGATCGTGAGTCTCTGAAAGGATATCCAAATGCCCAAAAGAAGGAAAAGCAACACAGCTATCCCCCTCACCCAAAATCAACACAAAAATCATTCCAAACAGTTCACCACTGAATAAATTTTCATTATCTTTCTATCATAATTTGTTCCAGATTTAGTGAGATTCCTCTTAAAGATATGTTTTTGTGGCATGTCAGTTTTTTCCCCCAGGAAAATAAATATATGTCAGTTTGTTAGACAAATTCAGTATTTCAAAGTTAAGTAGTAAGTTGCTTTTTTTTTTCTTTTGAGAGAGAGAGTCTCGCACACCTGGCTAGTTTTAGTAGAGATGGGGTTTCACTGTGTTGTCCAGAGTAATCTCGAACTCCTGACCTCAAGCTGTTTGCCCGTCTTGGCCTCCCAAAGTGCTGGGATTACAGGGGTGAGTCACCACGCCTGGCTGTCAGTCACTTTTTTATGGCAGATGTTCATGGCTGTGTAATTCATTCTGCTGTTTATTTGGAAATATCTCCTGTCTTCCTTGGGAGATTTAGCTTGTTGAGTATGGTTACAAGTGGGTGTATTTTCTGATCTTATCCCTGTATGCCTTTTTCAGCTTAGAATATTTCGATCTCATTATGAAGTAGATATAATAAAAATTGGTCAGGCACAGTGGCTCACGCCTGTAATCCCATCACTTTGGGAGGCTGAGGTGGGTGGATCACGAGGTCAGGAGATCGAGACCATCCTGGCTAACATGGTGAAACCCTGTCTCTACTAAAAATACAAAAAATTAGCCAGGTGTGGTGGCGGGTGCCCGTAGTCCCAGCTACTCGGGAGGCTGAGGCAGGAGAATGGTGTGAACCCGGGAGGCGGAGATTGCAGTGAGCCGAGATCGTGTCACTGCACTCTAGCCTGGAAGACAGAATGAGACTCCATCTCAGAAAAAAAAAAGATATAATGAAAATTAATAAAATAATTCAAAAAGACCTCCAAGAGGGTGTATACATTAAATAAAGTAAGGAACTTTACTGTATACCAGTAAGCAAATAGGAAATAAGTAGAGGTGAAATTCCATTTATATTAATAACAAAAACTATAACTAGAAATGAATTAACATAAAATGTATGGGACTTTATTTATTTATTAATCTATTTATTTATTTATTTATTTATTTATTTATTTTTGAGATGGTGTCTCGCTCTGCCGCCCAGGCTGGAGTGCACTAGCCGGATCTCAGCTTACGGCAAGCTCCGCCTCCCGGGTTCACACCATTCTCCTGCCTCAGCCTCCCGAGTAGCTGGGATTACAGGCGCCCGCCACCTCGCCCGGCTAATTTTTTTTGTATTTTTGGTAGAGACAGGGTTTCACCATGTTAGCCAGGATGGTCTCGATCTCCTGACCTCGTGATCCGCCCGTCTCGGCCTCCCAAAGTGCTGGGATTACAGGCTTGAGCCACCGCGCCCGGCCAGGCCTTTATAATTTATAAAACAACTATAAAACTTGACAGAAAGGGGGAAATATGAGTAAGGAATCATCTGTTACATGAAGACTTAACATTGCAAAAATACCCATTCCTCCTAATTTATAAATATAAATGCAATGTCAATCAGCATTTTAAAGTTTGTATAAAAGAACAAACATGTGAGACTAGCCAAGAAGATTTTGAAAAATTAAAGCAGTAAGGACAATGTCCCATATCAAACTTTAAAATGTATTGTTGAAGTATAGAGATTGATCCTAGAACAGACAGATGAACAGAATTTTTAAAAATCCAAAGACAGACCCCAGTGCATATAAGACTTTAGAGAATGGTGAAAGTACTATTTAAAATCAAGGGGAAAAGTATCGTTACTAGATAATAATGAGAGACAACTGGCTGTTTGGGTAGGATACATACATTTCCTTAGAATAAATTTTAGATGGTGTAATGCTTTAGATGTTAAAATTGAAGCTGTGAATGTAGTATTGGAAAATATACGTGAAAATGTATGCTATCTTGGGACCAGGACAGTCTTTCTAAGCATGACAGCAAAGACAAAGGCCTTGAAATAGATTTTACTATATAAAAATATTACCCCTCCCCCAGCCGGTCTGAAGGTAGTCAGTGATCTCAGTTGATTGTTCAGTCAGTTACAGATTGATCTCCTGGTTCTGCTCTTTCCCCTCTTCTCACTACTGCGTTTAACTAGTCTTAAAAAAAAGTTTCTTCTTCCCCAGCAAGTGAAAGATAGGAAAATATTTGAAAAAATGTGAAAGTAGTTTCAAATCCTGTATATTTGGAGAGCACAGAAAAATGTCCTGCAATTCCAGTTGAATGCAATGTTGCATATAGGCTGATCTATCCAGACAGAAAGTCGATTAATGGTTGCCTAGGGCTGGGCGCAGGGAAAGAGGTAATGGGAAGTGACTGCTAATGGGTATGGGATTTCTTTTTGGGAAGATGAAATGTTCTAAAATTAGATTGGGGTGATGGGTGCACAACTCTGAGTATGTTAAAAACTATTGAATTGTACACTTCAAATGGGTATGGTATTTGAATTTTGTCTCAACAAGGCAGCTAAACATTTTTTTATGCTGATACTACCTCTGTAGAAAATGGGCTAATATCATAAAAAAGGAAATTGAAGCAAAGAGAAATAGAATAGAAAACAATACAGTCTATTGCAAGCATCTCCATGTTATTATATAGTGTCTCAATATTTTTGAATAGCCCCATATATAATATTTAGGAGGTTGTACTCACTACAAAACACTTCTACAGGACAGTGTTTTTATCTGGGCTTATTGTTTATCTCTTTAATAGTTAAACGACTATTAGAAACAATCTTGAAGATGCGTTTTAAGGCAGACGGAGCAAGGACCTGAAACAAGTTAATGGCAAATTGATAGAGCAGTGACTTGGCCTGGGCGCGGTGGCTCCTGCCTGTAATCCCAGCACTTGGGGACGCTGTGGTGGGAGGATTGCTTGAGGCCAGGTGTTTGAGACCAGACCTGTTTCTACAAAAATTAAAAAGTTAGCTGGGTGTGGAGGCGTGTGCCTGTAGTCCCAGCTACTTGAGAGGCTGAAGCATGAGGTTGGAGAATCACTTGAGCCTTGGAGTTTGAGGCTGCAGTGAGCTGTGATGGTACCACTGCACCCCTGCACTAGCAAGAACAACAAAACAGCAGTTTCTTCCTTTTTGAAGGAAAGTCTACCTTTTAATCCTTTGAGCTAGGTTTTGCAGCTTTACTGGTGAGCAAGACTCCTGTCTCTGCCCTCATGTAGCTTGTCATATCTGGATTATTGAAAAGCAAATGGACACTTAAGTTACAGTGTAAGTGATATAATTTAAGTGAATCCTGGGAACTGTGGGAGAAGAGAAGAAAGACCTCTGTCTTGCATAGGAAAGGAAAGCTTCTTAAGGTAAGGAGTATTTAAATTGACAGGTGAAAGACAAATTGAGAATTACCAAGGTGAAGTACAGTTTAAGAGGAGAAGAGGCCTTCTGGCAGAGAAAACTGTAAGTTCAAAGGCCCAAATGTAGGAAAAGAGTGTAGAATGTGGAGGATGGAGGCATTTTAAATAAGGGTCAGATCATGGGCCTTTTGAGTCACATTAAGGACTGTAACTTGAGGATAGTGGGAGTGCCATAGAAAAATATTAAGTAGTAGGTGACAGTATCTTTTTTTTTTGAGATAGGATATAACTCTGTCACCCAGGCTGGAGTGCGACTGTGGCTCACAGCAACCTTAAACTCCAAGGCTCAAGCGATCCTCCCACCTCAGCCTCCTCAGTAGCTGGGACTACAGGTGCATACCACCACGCCTGGCCAGTTTTTAAATTTTTTTGTAGAGATGGAGTATCTGTATGTTGCCCAGGCTGGCCTTGAAATCCTGGGCTCAAGTGATCCTCTGACCTTGGCCTCCCAAAGTGCTAGGATTACAGGTGTGAGCAACTGTACCCAGCTGTTGACAGTTTCTTGATCATATTTATGCTTGTTAAAGAACATGATGCTTGTAGCGTGTCAATGTAATTAACTTCACTGGGGCAGGAGAGTCCTTTAGAAGGTGGTCGCTGTAATCCAGGTGAGAAGAAATGATGGTCTGCTTTTGGTAGTTAGTGGAGGTAAGAGTGAGATAGCCTCAAGGTATTTAGGAGGTAGACTGATAATAGGACATTGTGATTGCTTGGACATGGGGCACGAGGAAGGAGGATTTCAGGATGATGTCTAGATTTATGTCTTGAGCACCTGTGAATGGTGTTGCTGCTCACAGAGAGAGAACAACATATTTTTGGAGAATTTGATGCCCGTTTTTGAGTTATGCATGGCACATTCAGGTAGAGATGGTCATTAGGCAGTCTGAAAGCTCTGAGAGAGATCTAGGTTGGAGATAAAGATTTGAGGCCAGGTGTGGTGGCTCATGCCTGTCATGTCAACACTTTGGGAGGCTAAGGCGGGAGGATTGCTCGAGGCCAGGAGTTCACAACCAGCTAGGGCAACAATGGGAGACCCAGTCACAGTAAAAAAATAAAAAAATAAAAAAAAATAATAATAATTCCAGGCATAGCGATGCCCAGCTGTAGTCCCAGCTGCTCAGGCGGCTGAGGCAGGATTGCTTGAGCACAAGGGTTCGAGGCTGCAGTGAGTCATTATTGTGTCATTGTACCTCAGCATGGGTGACAGAGACCCTGTCTCTTAAAAAAAAAGACTTGAGATCTTGATATTTATGATCTTGAAGGTAAATTGGCTTTACAAGTGAGGATAATTTCTTTTACATTTTAAGATAGATGCATATTAAACTTAAGTTGAAAGAGCTGCTCTTTTGTTGGACATGTTCTAGTGTTGTGAGATTCAACCAAATTGACACATTCCTTTAGTTTTTTTTCACAGTTTTTGTGCCACTTGGAAATTCATTATAAGAAAATACTTCATTGCAGTTATCCATTCTCTTCTGGATATTTATTTCCTATTTTTCTTTGTGAAAAATGAACACTTGTGTTCATAGTGTTACTATGACATTTCCATGTAAGTTTGTGCACATGTGAGAGCTAGGGAGTGGAACTACCGCGTTGAAGGGTATGCGTCAAATGCTTTCTTTTTTTTTTTTTTTTTGTGAGGCGAGTCTGGCTCTGTCGCCCGAGGCTGGAGTGCAGTGGCGGATCTCAGCTCACTGCAAGCTCCGCCTCCGGGTTCATCATTCTCCTGCCTCAGCCTCCCAAGTAACTGGGACTACAGGTGCCGCCCATCTCGCCCGGCTAGTTTTTGTATTTTTTAGTAGGAGGCGGGGTTTCACGGTGTTCGCCAGGATGGTCTCGATCTTCTGACCTCGTGATCCACCCGTCTCGGCCTCCCAAAGTGCTGGGATTACAGGCTTGAGCCACCGCGCCCGGCCAGCGTCAAATGCTTTCTAAAGGCGTTATATTAGTGTACACTCCTACAAGCTGTATAGGAGATGGAGATGGTGTCTGTTTCATATCCTCTCCTATGTTTTGTATGGCCAGACTTTAAAACTTTTGCTAATCTGATGGGTGTGAAATGGTATTTCGTGATTTTAAATTTGTGTTTCTTAACCACTAGTGATGTTGAGCATCTTTTTTTTTTTGGATGGCGTCTCATTCGGTTACCAGGCCAGAGTGCAATGGCATGATCTCGGGTCACTGCAGCCTCCACCTCCCGGGTTCAAGCTATTCTCCTGCCTCAGCCTCCCAAGTAGCTGGGACTACAGGTGTGTGCCACCACGCCCGGCTAATTTTTTGTATTTCTAGTAGAGACAGGGTTTCACTGTGTTAGCCAGGGTGATCTCGAACTCCTGACCTCATGATCTGCCTGCCTTGGCCTCCCAAAGTGCTGGGATTACAGGCGTGAGCCACCGTGCTCAGCTGACGTTGAGCATCTTTTCATGTTAATTGTTCATTCATATTTCCTCTTCTATAAGTTGCCTATTTATATTTTCTTATTTTTCTGTTGGCCTGTTTGTCCATTTCTTTTTGATTTGTAGAATTTGTAGACAGTCTAATCCTTTGTTAATAAAAATCACACCTCCCAGTTTGTGGGTTGTATTCACCTTATTAGCATTCTTTTTTCCTCCATCCTAAAATTTCACCTTCTATGACTTGAAATTTTAAAAAATTTACTGACTCATGAAAATACATTTATCATTTTGCATGTATGTTTTATTTTTTCTAAATAAAGTTTTTATCTTTTGCACATGCAAAAATTTATCCAGTCAATGGTATGCAATAAAATCATATATCTGAAAATATTTAAAAATAAATGATACAAATGTCAGTAAGTGGTTTATCTGGTTTCTCTTTAATAAAAAGAACTTATCTTTTTTGGCTGAAGGCAATATTTACTTTTTAAAAAAATGGACGAGGTCAGGAGATCGCGACCAGCCTGGCCAACATGGTGAAACCCCATCTCTACTAAAAACACAAAAATTAGCTGGGCATTGTGGCGCACGCCTGTAGTCCCAGCTACTTGGGAGGCTAAGGCAGGAAAATCGCTTGAACCCCAGAGGCAGAGGTTGCAGTGAGCCAGTGCACCACTGCACTCCAGCCTGGCGACAGAGCGAGACTCCATCTCAAAAAAAAAAAAAAGACTATGTTTTAGAGCTGTTTTAGTTTCACAGCAAAATTGAGCAGAAAGTACAGAGAATTATATTCTCTGCTCTGACACATAGAACCTTCCCCACTATCAACATCCTGTGCCAGAATGGTACATTTGTTACAAGCAGTGAGTCTGCTTTGACACATTATCATCACCCAAAGTCCGTGGTTTCCATTAACATTCATTCTTGATGTTTAGACAAATGTATAATGACGTGTAGCTACTGTTATAGGATCATGCAGAATAGTTTCACTGCCTTAAAATTCTTTGGGCTTTACTGATTCATCCCTCCCTTTACCCCAACTCCCAGCAACTACTGACATTTTACTGTCTCCATAGTTTTGTCTTTTTTTAGAATGTCATGTTGTTGAAATAATATAGTGTATAGCTTTTAAAGATTGGCTTCTTTCACTTAGTACAGGTTAAGTATCCTTTATCTGAAATGCTTGGGACCACAGGTGTTTTGGGTTTCAGATTTTTTTGATTCTGGAATATTTGGATTATACTGGTTCAGCATCTCTAATCCATGAATTCGAAATCTGAAATACTCCAGTGATTATTTTCTTTCAGTGTCATGTGGTTTCTCAAAAAGCCTCAGATTTTGTAGCATTTTGTATTTTCTATTTTTAATTTAGGGATGCTCAACCCTATGCATTTAAGGTTTCTTCATTTCTTTTTAGTGCTGGATGATACTCTGTTGTCTGGATGTACACACTTGATCCATTCACCTAGTGAAAGACATCTTGGTTGCTTCCAAAGCTGGCGTAACATCCTTGTACAGGTTTTTGTGTGGATATGTTTTCAACTCATTTGGGTGAATACCAAGGAGAGTGATTGCTGGAATGTATGGCAGGAATGTATTTTGTAGGCTGGGTGTGGCGGCTCATACCTATAATCCCAGCACTTCGGGAGGCTGAGGTGGGAGGATCACGTCAACTCAGGAGTTCGAGACCAGCCTGCACAACATAGTGAAATCCCGTCTCTATAGAAAGTAAAAAAAAAGGGCCGGGCGCGATGGCTCACGCCTGTAATCCCAGCACTTTGGGAGGCTGAGGCGGGCAGATCACGAGGTCAGATCAAGACCATCCTGGCTAACACAGTGAAACCCTGTCTCTACTAAAAATACAAAAAATTAGCTGGGCGTAGTGGCGGCGCCTGTAATCCCAGCTACTCGGGAGGCTGAGGCAGGAGAATGGCGTGAACCAGGGAGGCGGAGGTTACAGTGAGACAAGATTGCACCACTGCACTCCAGCCTGGGCGAAAGGGCGAGACTGTGTCTCAAAAAAATAAATTAAATAAATAAAAAGAATGTATTTCATTTTTTAGGAAACTGCTTAAGTCTTCCAAAATGGCTGTACCATTTTTTTTTTCCATCAGCAAAAACTGAGAGAGTTCCTTTTGCTGAACATCCTCACCAGCATTTGGTATTGTCCGTGTTCTAGATTTTGATCATTCTAGTAGGTGTGTAGTGGTTTTTCCTTGTTTAATCTGTAATTCTCTGATGACATATTATGTGGAGTATCTTTTCACCTACTTATTTGCCATCTGTGTTTCTCCTCCTTTCCTTCCTTCCTTCCTTCCTTCCTTCCTTCCTTCCTTCCTTCCTTCCGTCCGTCCTTCCTTCCGTCCGTCCTTCCTTCCGTCCTTTCTTCCTTCTGTCCTTCCTTCCTCCTGTCCTTCCTTCCTTCCTTCCGTCCTTCCTTCCCTCCTTCCTTCCTTTTGGCAGGATCTCATTCTTTTGCCCAGGCTGCAGTGCAGTGATACAGTCATAGCTCATTGCGGCCTCAAACTCCTGGCCTCAAATTATCTTCTTGCCTCAGCTTCCAGAGTAGCCGGGACTACAGGTGTGCACCATCATGCCTGACTTGTCTGTGGATTTTCTTTAGTAAAGTGTCTGCTCAGGTCTTTTGCTCAGTGGGTTTTTTTGTTTGTTTGTTTGTTTTGAGAGACAGAGATCCTCACTCTGTTGCCCCAACTGGAGTGCAGTGGCATGATCTTGGCTCACTGCAGCCTCCGCCTCCTGGGTTCAAGCGATTCTCCGTGCCTCAGCCTCCTGAGTACCTGGGATTGCAGGTGCACCACCACACCTGCCTAATTTTTTGTATTTTTCATAGAGACAGGGTTTTACAGTGTTGGACAGGCTGGTCTCAAACTCCTGACGTCGAGTGATACGCCCGCCTCAGTCTCTCAAAGTGCTGATATTATAGTCATAAGCCATCGTGTCTGATCCCCTTTTTCCCAGTTGTTATTTGGGTTGTATGTTTTCTTATTGTTGAATTTTAAGAGTTTTTTGTATATTTTGGGTAACAGTTCTTTTATCAGAAATATACATATAATTTTTTTTTTGGTAAATACTTTCTCTCAGTCTGTAGCTTCTCATTGTCTTAAGCAGTATTTACTTTAAAATAAATGTCAGGCAGTTTAGTCTGTGGACTATAATTTTCTAATGAACTGATGAATGTCGTGACATAAGAAATTAAGACTGTGGTGTCCCTCAACCAAAGAAAATACGGCAATAGCAATACAATTTTAAATAAGCAAAGACTTTCAACCAAAACTACTTACAAAAGGAACAAAGTTTAAATGCCTTAAGGTCTAAATTTAACTATTTTAATATAACAAAAATCACATTAAATTAACTGTTTTCATCACTGTATCTTTATGTTGTTGAAGTAGTTTCTTTTCATTCCTCAGTATATTTCAACCATGAATATTTTAATTTTTCTTAAATATTTAAAATTGAATCTTCTGTTACTCTGTGTCCTCTTATCCTGCTTTTCTTAAAAGCACTTATAACCCCTTACATGTGGCCGGGCGCGGTGGCTCAAGCCTGTAATCCCAGCACTTTGGGAGGCCGAGACGGGTGGATCACGAGGTCAGGAGATCGAGACCATCCTGGCTAACACGGTGAAACCCCGTCTCTACTAAAAATACAAAAAAAAAAAACTAGCCGGGTGAGGTGGCGGGCGCCTGTAGTCCCAGCTACTCGGGAGGCTGAGGCAGGAGAATGGTGTGAACCCGGGAGGTGGAGCTTGCAGTGAGCTGAGATCCGGCCACTGCACTCCAGCCAGGGGGACACAGCGAGACTCCGTCTCAAAAAAAAAAAAAAAAAAAAAAACCCCTTACATGTATACGTATTTCATATCTGTTTACTAATTGTGTTTCCTTCACTTAGACGCCATGAGATCAGGGGCTTGTTTTACCGCTCGCTGTTTCCTAAGTCTCTAGTACAGTGTGTGACATCCAGTAAATGCTCAAGGGATTTTTTTCGAGGAAACAAAAAACATTACTTTACTATTTAAGTTATTTTTTAAATTACTGCTTATTTCAAAGGTAATTGTTATGGTTTTAATTTGTTATCTTCAAGATGGACTTTACAAAGACTTCTTATAGCTCAAAAGGGCTTAAAATCTCTGCTTATTACTAACTACTGCTTCAAATTTCACATTTCATAATCTTATTTTTTATTTTGTTTTTTGAGGCAGAGTCTTGCTCTGTGGCCCGGGCTGGAGTACAGTGGCACCATCTCGGCTCACTGCAACCTCCACCTCCCGGGTTCAAGCAATTTTCCTGCCTCAACCTCCTGAGTAGCTGGGACTACAGGTGCCTGCCACCATGCCCAGCTAATTTTTGTATTTTTATTAGAGATGGGGTTTCACCATGTTGGCCAGGCTGGTCTCAAACTCCTGACCTTGTGATCTGCCCACCTCGGCCTCTGAAAGTGCTGGGATTACAGGTGTGAGTCATCATGCCTGGCTCACATTTCATAATCTGAGCAACAAATTATGCTACCTAATAGAGTATAGTATGAGCCAATTTTTCTTATTTATTTATTTTTGCAATTTACTCATGTAACAGGCCAATTCTTTTTGAGACAGGGTCTCACTCTGTGACCCAGGCTGGTCTTGAATTTGAACTCCTGGCTTCAAGCAATCCTCCTTTCTTGGCTTCCCAAAGTGCTGGCATTATAGGCATGAGCCACTGCACCCAGCCTCCAGTTCTTATTTTTAGCCAAGTGTAGATTCTTAAGCATTTTGCTGGCAGGTCTGTGTGGTAAGTGATGATACAATCCTTTACCGTCATCAAGACCCAGCTTAAGAACAATTTGTTTTTGACATTCATTGTGAGTTTTTTTTTTTCCCCCTTAGTACTAAATAGAGACAATGTCTTGCTTGTTGCCCAGGCTAGTCTCAAACTCCTGGCTTCAAGAGATCTTCCTGCCTCGACCTCCCAAAGTGCTGGGATTATAGGCATGAGCCACTACTCCTGGCCTTACAGTGTGTTTTAATCCTGCATATTTATTTTATTTTGTTAATTATCTGTAAGTCTCTCCATGGTTTGATCTAGAAATTTGTTTGTCTGAAATTGGCATGTTCTAGGAATATGTCAGTTAGAGGAAAAATACTGTAGATTACCAAGGAAATAGCTAAATAAATGTGTGCCTTTTGATGTGAAAAATTGTTTTAATGTGTTTTTTCTTCCAATTTAAAAAATTGTGTTTAAATACAAATAACATAAAACTTACCGTCTTGACCATTTTTTAAGTATACAACTCAGTGATATTAAGTACATTCATATTGTGTAAAGGATGCATATTCTATTATATGCATATGTCATGTTGTGCTTATCCATTTTTTTGTTGGTAGACACTTGAATTGCTTCCACGTTTCATCTATTGTGAATAATGCGTCTGTGAACATGGGTATACAAATATCTCTTTGATACCCAGCTTTCGGGTTTTTTGAGTATATACTCAGAAATGAAATAGCTACATCGCATGGTAATTCTTTTTTAATTTTTTGAAGTGTTGCCGTAGTGCTTTCAACAACAGTGGTACCGTTTTACATTCCCACCAGCAGTGCACAAGCGATCCAGTGACTCCACATCCTCATTGATACTTGTTATGCTTTTTTAAATAGCCATCCTAATGGGTGTGAGATGGCTTCTTAGTCTGTTCCTGCATCGATGACAGAATAGCATTGACTAGATAATTTATAAATAATGTACATTTATTTCTCACAGTTCTGGAGCTGGGAAGTCCAAGATAAAGATGCCAGCAGATTAGTGTCTGGTGAGGGCCAGCTATCTCTGCTTTCAAGATGGCACCTTGTTGATGTGTCCTCATATGGCAGAAGGTGGAAGGGCAAAAAAGGGAGCATTAGGACCCTTTCTTCAACCTCTTTTATAAGAGCCCTAATCCATTCATGAAGGCGGAGCCCTCATGTCTTCATCACTTCCCCAAAGGCCCCACCTCTTCACACTGTGACAATGGAGATCAAGTTTCAACATGAATTTTGGAGAGACACAAACATTCAAACCATAGCAGGTAGTATCTTGTAGTTTCGATTTGTATTTCCCTAATGATTATTATGTTGACCTTCTTTTCATGTGCTGATTGGCCATTTGTATATCGTCTTTGGAGAAACGTCGATTCAGATCCTTTGCCCATTCTTGTATCATGTTGTTTGTGTCTTGTTGAGTTTTAGGAGTTCTCTGTGTAGTCTGAATATTAATCCCGTACCAGATGGTTTGCAAATATTTTCTCCCATTCTGTGGATGGATTTTTTACTCTGTGTCTTTTGATACACAGAATTTTTCAGTTTCATAAAGTGCAGTTTGTCTATTGTCTTTTGTTGCCTGTGCTTTTGGTATCATATCCAAGAAATCATTACCAAATTTAGTGTCATAAAGCTTTTAACCTATGTTTTCTTCTAAGAGTTTTATAGTTTTAGATCTTAACATTTCAGTCGTGGATCTCTTTTGAGTTAATTTTTGTATGTGGTGTTAGGTAAGGGTCTTCATTCTTTTGCATGTGGATATCCAGTTTTACAAGCACCATTTGTTGAAAGGACTATCTTTTCCCCATTGAATTATAGTAACACTCTTGACAAAAATCATTTGACTATATATATGAGGGTTAATTATGGACTGTGTTCTATTCTGGAGGTCAACATGGCTGTCTTTATGACAGTATTAATCTGTTTGATTACTGTGACTTTGTGGTAAGTTTTGAAATCAGAAAGTGTGAATCCTCCAGTTTTACTTTTCTTTTTCAGGATTGTTTTGGCTATCCATTGTCCTTTGAAATTTCATATGAATTTTAGGATAGGTTTTTCTGTTTCTTTTTTTTTTTTGAGATGGAGTCTCACTCGCTCTATCGCCCAGGCTGGAGTGCAGTGGTGCAATCTTGGTTCACTGCAACATCCGCCTCCCAGGTTCAAGCAATTCTCTTGCCTTAGCCTCCTGAGTAGCTGGGATTACAGGTGCCCGCCACCACACCCAGCTAATTTTTGTATTTTTAGTAAAGATGGGGTTTCACCATGTTGGCCAGGCTGGTCTTAAACTCCTGACCTCAAGTGATCCTCCCACCTCGGCCTCCCAAAGTGCTGAGATTACAGGCGTGAGCCACTGTGCCCAGCCAGGTTTTTCTATTTCTACAAAAAACATCATTGTAATTTTGACAAGAATTGCATTAAATCTGTAGAAGGCTTTGGGTAATTGACATCTTAACAATATTAAGTCTTCCATTTCATTAACATGGGATATGTTTCCATTTGTTTATTTCTTTTATACTTTCTTTTTTTTTTTAGGTATGTCTCATAGTTTCTATTGTACAAGCCTCTCAGCTCGTTGGTTAAGTGATTTTCTATGTGTTTTGACTATTTTGATGCTATTATAAATGGCATTGTTTTCTTAACTTTCTTTTCAAATTGTACATTCTTAGTGTATATAGAAATGCAACTAATTTTTGTGTGTTGACTATATCCTGCTACTTTGATGAATTTATTTATTCTAACAGGTTCCTTTGTGGAATCTTTAGGGTTTTCTACATACAAAATAAGGTCATATTGTCTGTAAACAGAAATACTTTTACTTCTTCCTTTCCAATTTGATTGCTTTTTGTTTTTCTTTTTCTTGCCTAGTGACTCTGACTAAGACTTCCAGTGCTATGTTGAATAGAAGTGTTGAAAGCAGTATCCTTGCCTTGTTTCTAATCTCATGGGGGAAGCTTTCAGTAGAGTATGAGGTTCACTGTGGTTTTTTGGTATATGGCTTTTATTTTGGTGAAGCAGTTTCCTTTTATTCCTTTTTGTTAAGTGTTTTTTATCATGAAAAAAAGAATTTTGTCAATATGATTTTTCTGCATCAATGGAGATCATGGATTTTTTTCTCTTCATTCTGTTTATGTGGTATAGTACATTGTTTTTTCTTCATATGTTGAATTATCCTTGCATTCCAGGAATAAATTCTACTAGGTCATGGTGTATAATCCTTTTACTATGCTGTAGAATTCAGTTTGCTAGTCTTTGTTGAGGATTTCTGCCTCAGTGTTCATAAGGGATATTGTTCCATAGTTTTCCAGTTGTGTCTGGCTTTGGTATCAGGGTAATGCTGGCAGCATAAAATGAGTTTGGAAGTTTTCCTCCTCTTCACTTTTTTGGAAAAGTTTGAGAAGGATTGGTGTAAGTTCATCTTTAAATGCTTGATAGAATTTGCCGGTGAAGCCATTAGGTCTAGGACTTAATTTTTTTTTCTTTTTTTGAGACAGGATCTCACTCTGTCACCCAGGCTGGAGTCCAGTGGCATAATCTCCGCTCACTGCAACTTCTGCTTTTTGGGCTCAAGTGATTTTTGTGCCTCAGCCTCCCGTGTAGCTGTGACTGCAGGCTGCGAGCCACCAATGCCCGGCTAATTTTTGTATCTTTTCTAGAAACAGGGTTTCGTCATGTTGCCCAGACTGGTCTCGAACTTCCGAGCTGAAAGCAATCTGCCTGCCTTGGGCTCCCAAAGTGCTGGGATTACAGGCATGAGCCACTATGCCCTGACCTGTTTTGGAGATTTTTGATTACAAATTCAGTCTCTTTACTAGTTATAGGTCTATTCAGATTTTCTCTTTCTTTATGAGAAAAGACTAAAGTCTTGATAAGTTGTGTTTCAGGGAATTTTGCATTTCGCCTAGGTAGTCCAGTTTGTTGGCATGTACTTGCTCATAGTACTCTCTTATAATCTTATTTCTCTGGAATTGGTAATAATGTCCCCATTTTCACTTCTGATTTTAGTAATTTGAGTCTTCTCTTTAAAAAAAATTCTGTATAGCTAAAGGTTTGTCATTTTGTTGATATTTCTAAGAACCAGTTTTTGGTTTCATTGACTTTTCTCTGTTGTTTTTCTATTTTCTGTTTCTTTTATATGTGCTGTAATCTTTCCTTATTTCCACTTGCTGGCTTTGGGTTTGGTTTGGTCTTCTTTTTCTAGTTCCTTAAATCATAAAGTTAGGTTTTTGATCTGAGATCTATCTTTCTTTTTTCTTTTGAGACAGAGCCTTACTCTGTTGTCCAGGCAGGAGTGCAGTGGCATCATCTCATCTCACTGCAACGTCTACCTTCAGGCTCAGGTGATCCAGCCTCCCAAGTAGCTGGGGCTGCAGGCATGCACCACCACGCCTGGCTAATTTTTGTATTTTTTGTAGAGATGGGGTTGTGTCATGTTGCCCAGGCTTGTCTCAAACTTCTGAGCTTAAGTGATCCACTTGCCTTGGCTTCTCAAAGTGTTGAGATTACAGGTGTAAGCCACTGTGCCCAGTCCTTTCTTGTTTTTTAATATGAGCATTTATAACTGTATTTTAATGTTTTTTTTTCCTTTTCTTAATTTAAAAAATAACTCAAACTTTTTTGTGTGTGGAGATGGAGGCTTGCTATGTTATCCAGGATGGTCTCAAACTCTTGGGCTCAAACAATCCTCCCTCTTCAGTTTTCCAAAATGCTGGGATTACAGACATGGAGCTACCACCCCTGGCTTGTTTTTTTTGTTTTGTTTTGTTTTTTAATAACAAAATGTTCCTTCCATAAGTTTAGTTTCCAAATTTTATTTCCATTCACTACTAAAAATTATTTAACTGCATTTTTTAATATTGCATGTACAGAAATTTAAATTTTTATGAAGTGAAAATGTCATTTTTTGCCTGTCTGCCTTACTTCCTTCCTCCCTCCCTCCCTCTTCTTCCTGTTCTTCTTCCTCCTCCTTCTCCTTCTCCTTTCTTCCTCTCTCTCTCACATAGGATCCTTTTATAAGGTGGGTCATTAAAGACATATTTAAATATGTTGCATGACAAGATTTAAGCTATAGGACAAATAATATTTAAGCATTTAAGCCAATCAGTCTGCAAAAATTTTAGTAGTTTATATTTCTTTCTCCTTGAATTCTGTTAAACACAACATATTTTGAACTTTTGTAGCGTGTCTTAGTTTATACTTCCTTGGAAGTGTCATACTTACGAGTTTTGTGAAGCTAAGTACATGACTTACTGTCAAAGCTGTCAGCAGACTTACTCAAATGCAATCAATGTAAAGTGGTAAAATCTAGGGCCAAGAATAAAGTCATATGAAATATTTACTCAAAATACGAACACTCGGGAACAAAAGGGGAACTGAGTGATCAAACCTGTAGCTTAGAAGAAAGAAAAGAAGGCTCACCCTTGTAAACTCAACACTTTGGGAGGTCAGGGTGGGAGGATCACTTGAGGCCAGGATTTTTAGTTCTCTCAATCTGGTGTCTTGCGATGAATAGTTTTCTGTTGTTTAGGTGGTAATATTAGGTATCACCAGGAATGTGCAACTATGAGACTGTAGAGATCAACAGCTGTTTTAATGAGTGTCCACTGTATGTGTAGTCCTTTCCTAGCCATGGTAAATCAGTGGATTATATCTAGTGATAAACTATGGAATATAAATAAACGCCCAACCTGAGTACACATGACTGAAATTTTACAATCTATCACTTAAATTACACAATCTCCTTTAGAATATATGTGAAGATATTTAAATAAGAGGGTGAGGACTTATTGATAGAAAATAAATTTTGAAGTATAAAGATTCTTGACTCTTGATTCTTGATGTGATTGCATTAAGGTTAACGTAGCTAGATTGATTATTCAAGTAAAGGTAACCCAATTTTCCAGTTGTGTTTATTACTGAAAAACAAGATTGCTAAATTTGTAGGACAGAATGTATAATCCACCTGATGTGGTTTGGATCTGTGTCCCCACCCAAATCTCATGTTAAACTGTAATCCCCATTGCTGGAGGTGGGGCCTGGTGTGGGGGTGATTGGATCATGGGGACGGTGTCTCATGAATGGTTTAGCATCATGCTCTTGGTGCTGTTCTGATGATAGAGTTCTCACAAGATCTGTTCATTTGAAAGTGTGTAACTCCTCCCCGTGCCCCTGGCTCCTGCTCTGGCCATGCAAGACGCGTTTGCTTCCCCTTTGCCTTCTGCCATGATTTGGTTTCCTGAGGCCTTCCCAAAGCCACTGTCACACTTCCTGTACAGCCTGCAGAACCATGAGCCAATTAAACCTCTTTTCTTTATTAATTACCCAGTCTGAGATACTTTCTTTTTTTTTTTTTTGAGATGGAGTCTCACTCTGTTGCCTAGGCTGAGTGCAGTGGCACAATCTCGGCTCACTGTGACCTCTGCCTCCCGGGTGCAAGCAATTCTTCTGCCTCAGCCTCCTGAGTAGCTGGGATTACAGGCGTGCACCACCACACCCAGCTAATTTTTGTATTTTTAGTAGAAATGAGGTTTTACCACGTTGGTCAAGCTGGTCTCCAACTTCCGACCTCATGATCTGCCCACCTTTGCCTCCCAAAATGCTGGGATTACAGGCGTCAGCCACCGCACCAGGCCTCAGGTATTTCTTTATAGCAATGCAAGAATAGACTAATACATCATCCTTAACAGTTAATGAAATTAATTGGAAGTGATTGGGCTTGTATATGTGTTCCTTTAATTTTGAGAGTTTATCAGCAAAGGGCAACAGTAACCATAGCCATACAAAATGAAACATAGAGTTGGATGCAATCAATCCTAATTTTATAGAAAGACAAGAAAGCACAGATCTCAGTCTGTCTGTGCCTTGTCTCGTGTAGAGTGAGAGCTAGATCAGGAGTTCTTATATTTGTAGGAGTTAGACCGTGTTTAATGTAAATGGCAATAGGTTGGTTGCAGTGGCTCATGCCTATAATCCCAGCACTTTGGGAGGCTGGAGCGGGTGGATCACTTGAGATCAGGAGTTTGAGACTAGTCTGGACAACATAGTGAAACCTGTCTCTACTAAAAGTACACAAAAAAGTAGCCGGGCGTGGTGGTGCTCACCTGTAATCCCAGCTACTCATAAGGCAGAGGCAGGAGAATCGCTTGAACCTGGGAAGCAGACTTTCAGTGAGCCGAGATTGCACCATTGCACTCCAGCCTGGGTGACAGAGCAAGACTCTGTCTCAAAAAAAAAAAAAAATTATATATTATAATTATATTGTTAAATTATATTTGCATTATATAAATATGTGTGTATATAAAATATATATGTATATAAATATATGATGTGTGTGTGTATATATATAAATATATGTATGTGTGTATATATATGGCAGTAGAACTTTTGCCTCAGCCTTCTGAGAAAGAAAATGAAGATTTCTTTTTCATCCAATGAATTACCTTTCACTTTGGGGAATGGGTTGAGAATGGAAAGAGGAGGCAGGGAATCTGCTTACTTACCTTTCTTCCTGAATGCTACAACGCATTTTCAGGGTATCTAGTTGGGAACATTTTTATTCTCATGTGCTGCCTGTAATTC
The DNA here is from genome assembly GCF_008728515.1 of Papio anubis. NCBI lineage: Eukaryota > Metazoa > Chordata > Mammalia > Primates > Cercopithecidae > Papio > Papio anubis. The sequence continues at coordinate 191,271,506 of NC_044977.1, read as the reverse complement.
AATAATTTTATATTTCTGGGATATTTAAAAATATTTGATTAATCTCTTCCTTAGAAGCACATTTTTGGTTCATCAAAATTTCAGGCCAGAAGTGTTTTTCAATGTTTCTAAAATTGTTTTTCAGCCATTTTAGTTTGACTTAAGCCTGATGTTAATTCTTAGTCCTCTTGTTTGACCTGTCAGCAGCTTTTGACATACTTACTCCTCCTTCTTTGATACACTCTTTTCACTTCCCTTCTCTGTGGCACTCTCTTGGTTTTCTTCTTACTTTATGTGTGTATATACGTGTGTTGCCTAGGCTGGTCTTGAACTCCTGGGCTCAAGTGATCTTGTGCCTCAGCCTTCCAAAGTGCCGGGATTGTAGGAATGAGCCACCTCGTGGGGCCTGGTTTTCTTATTTCATCAGTTGCTGCTTCTCAGATTCGTTTCCTCATTCCTTTTGTTCTTCCTGACCTTTACTATCAAAATGCCCCAAGCTTAAGGCATCTCTGCCTTTACTTTTTATTTTAATAATGTCCAGTCTTATCGCTGCCGATACTGTCTATGTGCTCTTGATTCCTAAACTTACACCTCCAACTCAGACTTCTAAACTCGAGACTCATGTGCATCCACCTATTTGAAGTCAACCCTTGTATATCTTAATAAATATTTTGGAGTCAAATCCAAAACTGAGCTCTAGATCTTCTCTCCCTAAATCTGTTATGCCTGTAGTCTTCCCCATCTCAGTTGGTCATAACTAGTTTTCTTTTTGCTCCAGCCTGAAACTTTGAAATTATACTTGATTACACATTTACCTGTACCTGGTGTACCCATGCATATGCTTGCATGTCACATCTAATTCATCAAGAAATCCTCTTGGCTCTACATACAAAATATATCCAGAATCTTAGCATTTCTCACCACTGATTGCTACTTACCTTGTGCCGTCTTCATCTTTCATCTGGATGACTGCTGTAACCTCCTTACTAGTCTCTTTGCTTCTTCCTCTTTTGTTTCTTTGCAGTCTTTTCCACATAGCAGCCAGAATGAGTCTTGACAAAGTATGTTACAGCCTGTTTCTTCTCTGGTGCAGACCTTTCAGTGGTTACCCAGTATAGCTGCTGTTATCATTGCTGTGGGCCTACAAGGCTCTGAATGTGATGGGGCGCTCCGTTAGTATTCTGACTTTTTCTGCAGCTCTCCCCCTTTCTGGTTCTGTTTCGGCCATACAGGCCTCCTTGCTACTGAACGTTTCAGGAATGTTGCATTGGTGGCTTTTTCGGCCTGTAACACCCTTGTCTGCATGGCTCACTGTGTTACTTCAGGTCTTTGCTCAAATGTCACTTTCTCAGTGAGAACTATTTTGATCAATTTTAAATAGTAAAATTGTAGCCGTCCCTCTCTCCCCTTGTTTCGCTTTCCTTTTTTCCCATAGTACTTATCACATTATCGCATAGCATCCAATTGACGTCTTGATGATGTTTACTGTTTATAGCTTGTCTTCCCCTTCAGAATGTAAGCTCTAGGATGGCAAGGATCATTGTTTATTTTGTTCTTATATTCCAAACAATACACATTTGCTGCCATTTGTTGTTAGAGAAAAGGGAAATTTCTTCATTTGCCAGAATTTTTCTAGGAATGGTATTTTTTTAAAAATAAATTTTTAGTTGTTGGTTTTAAACTTTTCCCTGCTTCTGATTAGTATGACTTGTTTGATTCTTTTCTTCAAGTGTCCACAGATCCTGTCTGATCGTAAATTGAATGCCTTAAAGAAATCATGATCATGTAATTTTGTGCTCCTGGTGGAGCAAATACCTCCTTAGCTCCCGTCAAATTTCTGTCAAGGCCTGTTTTAGAAGTCCAAATCTGTGTTATTCTAGAAGAGTATTATATTATAAAAATTTTCCTTTTCTGTCAACTTAAAAAATTATACCTATAATAATGGTTACACATAGGTAAATAGGTACCACCTTGTATGCCAAAAGAAGACTTTTTCCTTTTTTCATTGTAACTTTAGTTTTAAGGTTTATGCAATTATTTGTAGTTCTTTATTATTTTATTTTTTTCTGGTGACTTTCATAGTAACATTTATATAAGGCTGGAGAGGCCATAGCAGATTAGAATAACAAGGCTGCATGCAGCAAGAGGGAATTGGAAAGTTGCACATAAATACATGTATACTGAGATACAGGTATGTAACCATTTTGAGTGACCCCAGGCCGCAAATAACAGTTGTTTTAAATGCTCCATTCATCCACCCATTCAACAAGTGTTTACCTGGTAACTAACTGAACTAGAGATAGCTAAATGAATCATAGTGTCTGCTTTTGAGGCCCTCAGTCTAGACATAATGACCAGTAATTTAATTATCATTAGTAAATTGAATGTCAGGCGCTCTATTTGAAGTGCGCCGAGTGCTCTGTGGAAATGGTGGTGGGGGGTTGCTCATTCTGCTGAGGAGTAGAAGGTGCTTCGGTGTTAGACGTTTACCATCCCAGGTGGTTTATGTGTGAAGATTGTCTTTAAAACCCTGAGCCTGTTTATTAGGCTCTTAAATTTGTATTCAGCTTCCTCTTTACAGATCTTGTAAAATTTCTGGGGCTTAATGGAGATGAAATACTGTGTAAAATGATTTTTTTAAACACAGCTGCTTTACTTTCATCTAATAGTTCTGTCATTTAGCAGCTAAGTTTTCTCTCAATTCAAGATTCTGTGATTCTGGGGTTGTCGCTCATGTACTCAATGCTTTTCTCTTTGTGTTTTGCATTACTGTTCTGTAGTCATCTCTCTTTGTTTTGGAGACAGAGTTCACTCTGTCTTCCAAGCTGGAGCGCAGTGGCACAGTCTCAACTCACGGCAACCTCCGCCTCCTGGGTTCAGGTGATCCTCCTGCCTCAGTCACCGGAGTAGCTGGGATTACAGGTGTGCACCCCCACGCCCAGCTAATTTTTCTGTATTTTTAGTACAGACAGGGTTTCACTGTGTTGGCCAGGCTGGTCTCAAACTGCTGACCTCAAGAGATCCACCTCGGCCTCCCAAAATGCTGGGGTTACAGGCGTGAGCCACTGTGCCCAGCCTAGTGGTCTTCTCTTAACATACAAATGTGATACCATGCATGAAGGTGGCATGTAGATTATAAAACATAGGGAGATGTAATGCAGATTAACTTTTATGTATTAATACAGATGCTTGGTTGTTTATGGAGGAGCCTGGGAAAGTTATAAATGTGACTATTGAGCAGCCCATGATATGTTGTGGAGAGAACCCTGCAAGGCTGAGTATTTGGTTCCCTACCTGCTGTGATTTGCAGAATATTTTGTGCCTCCCGTATTACTTCCAATTCCTGAAAAGGGTAATGGGAAACAGCCATAAAAGCAGGAATGTGGCAGGTTTCTGATTATAACGTAGTTAGTTAATTAGTTAATTATAGAGACCAGAGTCTGGCTATGCTGCCGGGGCTGGTCTGAAACTCCTGGGCTCAGGCTGTCCTCCTGCCTTGGCCTCCCAAGCTGCTGCCAGTATTACAGGCATGAGCCACCTCGCCTGGCCTCTGATTCTAATTTTTGACAGTTTTGTCTGGGTCTGTCCCTAAATACCCCTACCATCTTGCTTCCTTCTCTCATTGAGGGTCTGCTTATATCTCATCTTTGAAATACTTGGTCGTCTTTTCATTATTATCAGCCACCATGTTCTTTCTTCATGGAACTCTCCTCTGCCCCTTTTGTGAATCATGAAGTTTACAATGCTGTCTTCTCCTTAGATGTATTGCCTGTGACACTCTACTAATAACACCAAACTTTAACTGCTTTGGTTGAAAATTTGATTTTAACCCTTTAAGCAATGATAAGCTAATTTTCCTGTCATGTTGAAGCCTACTACAATGGTAAGAATTCTTGGAAATGGAATGATTTTGTAGAAAGTCAACTTTAAAAAAAGTTTTTTTTTTAAGACTTTCTCCCCGTAATGCTCATTTTTCTCATTAATGTAACCTTACCCCTCTTTAGATGACCAGTGCCTTCATTCTAGTTTTACACCCTGTGTGGTGAAAACTGGAAGCGACTCTTAGCCATTTGTCACCAATAATTTATTGATCCCAACATGATAAATGGCCATGCCTTCTTCTGCCACCTTTTTCTTATGGCACAGTAGGATGATGTTAACTGGCATTGTAATTATAGTGCCATTTCGCCTACTTGGGTCTGCTAATTCCCTAAACAAGAAACACAGGCTGTTAAAGGAGGAGGGTGAAATAGAAATAGAGCTTTCTAACCTAGAACGGATTTTTTTTGTTTTTTTCAGGGAAAAAGAATAACTTAATATCTGATCACACTTAAAACATTACTAGTATTTCCTTAGATTAGTATTCTGTAAATAATGAATATTTGCCACTGCACATGTTAAAAATGACTGTATATAGCTACTATCTTTATGCAGAGCAAATTTGGAAGTGACTATTGAAATCATCTACCTGTTAATATGAGAAGCTGAAGCCCCAGGAACAGAAGATTCTATAGACCTCTCCTCCCACCTCAAATTCTCTATGTAGGATGATTATCTGGAACATATATATATATATATATATTTTTTTTTTTTTTTTTTGAGATGGAGTTTCACTCTTGTTGCCCAGGCTGGAGTGCAATGGTGCAATCTCAGCTCACCGCAACCTTCAACTCCCAGGTTCAAACGATTCTCCTGCCTCAGCCCTCCGAGTAGCTGGGATTACAGGCATGCACCACCATACCCGACTAATTTTGTATTTTTAGTAGAGACAGGGTTTCATCATGTTGGTCAGGCTGTCTTGAACTCCCAACCTCAGGTGATCCTCCCACCTCGGCCTCCCAAAGTGCTGGGATTACAGGCGTGAGCCGTTGCACCCGGCCCTATTATCTGGATAATATTTTAAGTTCTTCCTTTTTTTTTTTTTTTTAAATCATGAGCTGGGATTTAAAGGGGTTATTGATATCTGAGTTATGACTTAGGAGTATGATATTCATTCACCAGGGCCATACCATTTGCATCTCAACCTTGTGCTGTGATTTGGTTGCTTTTTCAATTATACACCTCCCTGGCTCCCTGATGGTTTTATTTTGGATACTATGTATTGACGGGAAAATTTGAGGGCAAAAGGGTTATAGATTTTTTTTTAAGCTACTTTTTTAAAAAAAAATTTTTCCCCTCCCCCCTCCATCACTGGGAAGTGGCAGAGTAATGTTTACAATCCGTAAAACAGAAATATAATGGAGCTTGCTAAGAAAAATACAAATGTGGATGGAAAACAAAATTTTTTTTCTGGCCAAGTGTGGTGGCTCACACCTGTAATCCTAGTACTTTGGGAGGCTGGGATGGGAGGATTGCTGCAGGCCAGGAGGTTTGAGACCAGACTGCTCAATAAGACTGGTCAACATAGTGAGATCCTGTCTCTACAAAAAATAAAACAAAAAATAAAATACATCTGTTTTCCTCCAAAATATTAAGCCAAACAAAAAACTTGAAAAATCCCACTATTTTCATCTATATTCATACTCCTTGTCTTTTAAGAAGTATGCAGAGGAGACTTTTGAGAAGATGGATGAAACTTGTTAATGTAAAATCTGGTGAGGCTTTTTTTTTTATGGCTTACACATTTTTTTCCCCCCTTAACTCTGTTGAGAGCACAAGCAAGGGCCACCTGGAGGAAATCTTACTTAGAAGAGAAACAAATCCAGGTTCTATTAGATTGGTGCAAAAGTAATGGCAAAAACCGCAATTACTTTTGCACCAACCCAATGGCTTTCCTTTGAATGCTTAATCCCGAATAATAGAATGTTAGGTCTTGAAGTGATATTAAAGATGTTCCAGAGTGAGAGAACTGAGGTCTGGTGTGGTTAAATGATTTTCTCAGGGACTCATATTAGTTGACAGACTAAAATGTTGGTTTTCATTTCTAGTTTGTTTTTCCACTACTCCCTTTCCTATTACAGGATTGAATTTCTCATGGATCTTGCTAGGTTTGCTTAGTAGACCAATTTGAGCACATAGGAGCGAGCAGTTACAACATTTCTAAGATAATAAATAGGGAAGAAAGGCCTTTTAATTTCATCCATTGAAACTTCTGAAAACAATGAAGGCAGAGACATTTATTTTCTTTATTTATTTAGAGATGGAGTTTCACTCTTATTGCCCAGGCTGGAGTGCAATGGCACGATCTTGGCTCACTGCAACCTCTGCCTCCCGGGTTCAAGCGATTCTTTTGCCTCAGCCTTCCGAGTAGCTGGGATTACAGGCGCACACCACCAGCCTGGCTAATTTTGTATTTTTAGTAGAGATGGGAGTTTCACCATGTTGATCAGGCTGCCCTCAAACTCCTGACCTCCCGTGATCTACCTGCCTCAGCCTTCCAAAGTGCTGGGATTTCAGACGTAAGCCACCACACGACACCTGGCCAGCAGAGATGTTTATAAAAGGTTATTATTATATAACGAATACACAGTTGCTTCTTGGCCTTTTGGCTAAGATTAAGTGTAAATATAAATTTAGAACTATAGCCTTCCTTTTTACGGATTCTGTATTGGTTCTCCAAAGGAGCTGGATAGAACCTACCTTGATAACCCTAGACACCAAGTGGATTTTAAAATATGTCATCATCGCGTGTATCATACATGTAGTCCTCCAGCCTAGACTGAAGTTAGGAAGTTAGAAGACGACTCCAGTCTGTATTTGACAGGTGATCTTTGGAAAGGGACAGCAGTATTGAAGTGTTTTTATCTTTCTTCCAGTAAGCCTTTTGCACTCCTAGAAGTGTTTTCCCTTAAAGGAAATTAGATTTGCTGTTTTAATTGCTGATCTTAGGCCTGTTTTAACTGTCTTTTGCCCCTTTTTCACACTATTTCAAATTCAGTTTGGAAGTATGTGATGATCTCATTACTGCTTTCTTCTCACGTGGCCCCGTAACATGAAAACAAAAAGAGATTGTATGTTTTCTTTAACACTATATAAATAATCATAGCGGGCATTCACTGACTACTTAGTGTTTTCACATGTATATTAACATTTGTCATATGTCTCTGTGGGAGAGACTGTTGTTTATCTGTGTTTTAAAGAAGAAATTGAAACACAAAGAACTTGTTCATCATTACACAGCTAGTACAAAGTAGAGTAGGGATTCAAACACCAGAAGTTTTCTTTTTATTTTTTTTAAACTTTATTCTACTGCCTCTCAACATAAAGATGTTGTAGAGTCCCAGCATAAAGGACCCAGAACCTAACCAAACTAGTACGGGGTGGCCATTCACATTATAAAAGTATTTAGTGGGGGATTTCTATTAGAAAGCAGGTTTCTAGAGTGTGTGCTGTGTTGTTTTGGTCCAAAACAGAGGGAGTAATCTCATTGGTATAGGGCCTTTTCATGACTCTTTTTTTAACCACTTACCAAATCCCAGGATTACCCCTGGGCCAGTGGGCCTTCCTTGGTGTAGCTGTTGTCCTTTCCTTGCAAAGAATAGTCCAGCATTGCCCAAGGTGCGTAAGGCTGTTGAGCTGAAAGAGGAAGCTGGCTTAGGATGATAGGTACTGTGATGGACACATACATACAGGCACCTCTCCTGAGTCTCTAAACGGTTATTCAATTCACATGCAACTTTTAGAAATACATGTGTTATATAAAACAAAGGAATACAACAGTTTCAAAATCTGCACGTTTTGAATATCTATTTCTATTTGATGATTTTTTATTAGGTAATTATGACTTAGAGCCTGAAATCAACCTTTAATGTTTGAGGATATTTATGTGCCTATTAATGATCTTGAATATCCTGCTATTGGCAATTTAGATTGCATCACCATGTGACCTAATTTTAAATTATTAATTTCATTTTAAAGCTATTGCCAAGTTGGAGTGAAGGGTTTTTTTTTCTTTGGTTGTTGTTAGTTTTTAAGGATTTTAAATGGATGGGAAAAATAATTTTTTAGCATACTACTTCTTTTTCTTTTTCTTTTTTGAGACACAATCTCACTCTATCTCCCAGGCTGGAGTGCAGTGATGCGATCTTGGCTCACTGCAACCTCTGCCTCCTGGGTTCAAGCGGTTCTCCTGCCTCAGCTTCCCAAGTAGTTGGGATCACAGGCATGCGCCACCATGCCTGCCTAATTTTTGTATTTTTAGTAGAGACAGGGTTTCGCTGTGTTGACCAGGCTGGTATTGAACTCCTGACCTCAGGTGATCTGCCCGCCTCAGCCTCCCAAAGTGATGGGATTACAGGCGTGAGCCACTGTGCCCTGCCCATAGTTATTTTTTCTTTCAAATAATTTTATAAAGAAAATGTAATGCTCATATTATGCATACTATTTAGTTATTTTAATGTATACTCTTTTATAAACAGTAGCTTAAAAAGTTTATTGCTACAACAAGGATATACAGTTATCTGAGTGGAGAGAGTTCTATTTTTGAGCCTCATTCATTTCATAGCCATGTCTTGGTGTTAAACTTGCTATTGGATTTTTTTCTCTTCTAGTTTTCTTACTTGTTTTTTTTTTTTTTTGAGATGGAGTTTTGCTCTTATGGTCCAGGCTGGAGTGCAATGGCGTGATCTCAGCTCACCGCAACCTCTGCCTCCTGGGTTCAAGCGATTCTCCTGCCTCAGCCTCCCTAGTAGCTGGGATTAGAGGTGCCCGCCAGCACGCCTGGCTAATTTTCGTGTTTTCATTAGAGACGGGGTTTCACCATGTTGGCTGGGCTGGTCTTGAACTCCTGACCTTACGTGATCCACCCACTTCAGCCTCCCAAAGTGCTGGGATTACCGGCATGAGCCACCGCCCCCGGCTTCTTTTCTAGTTTTATGTTTTGAGGTAACTGTTTTCTCAGTTGACAATAACAAACTATGATACATGAATAGATAAAAGAATGAAGATATTGTTATTAAAAATAAGGTATCTGTTTTTCGGAATTCTGGGCTTATTCAGCTTCTTAGAGTACAGACAGCTAGAGCTAAGTCCAAATTTTATTTTCTTTTATGTATTTCATATATGAGAAAAGATTTTCATTCATGTTCTTATATTTGACATTCATAATAGTCAGTAAACTTTTTCTGTAAAGGGCCAGATAGTAACTATTTTATGCTTTGTGGGCCATATGGTCTCTCTTGCAACTACTCAACTATGCCATTATGGCGTGAAAACTGCCATAGAGAGTACGGAAGTGAATTAACTTGTCTCTGCTTCCTTAAAACTTTAGAGGAACAGAAATTTGAGTTTAATATAATTTTCATGCATCACAAAATATTGTTTTTTAAAAATATTGTTCAGCCACTTAAAAATGTAAAAACCATTTTTAGCTTACGGACTTTGTAAAAACAGGTTATGGGTCAAACTTGGCTGTTGGGTAATTGTTTGCTGACCGTTGTGACTGTTCATTGTCTTCTCTTTTCTTCCCTTTCTCTTAACATCTGTCTCCTTTATTTCTTATTTTCTGTTTTGCTGCTCAATCGTATATTTTATTTCATTGTTAATGTGTGTATAACTTGATTTTTTTAGATTAAATTTTAAGCTATGGAGGGTGGGGGTCTATAATTTTGGCCTCTTTATTACCTTGCATTTTTATAAAAGTTATATGCTTAGTAAGAATTTGGGGCCGGGCACGGTGGCTGAAGCCTGTAATCCCAGCACTTTGGAAGGCCGAGATGGGTGGATCACGAGGTCAGGAGATCGAGACCATCCTGGCTCACCCGGTGAAACCTCGTCTCTACTAAAAAATACAAAAACTAGCCGGGCGCGGTGGCGGGCGCCTGTAGTCCCAGCTACTCGGGAGGCTGAGGCAGGAGAATGGCGGGAACCCGGGAGGCGGGGCTTGCAGTGAGCCGAGATCGCGCCACCACACTCCAGCCTGGGTGACAGAGCGACACTCCGTCTCAAAAAAAAAAAAAAAAAAGGAATTTGGGAGGATTGCAGAGAAATAATATCTATCATTTAATATTTGAAAGATTGTTGTGTAAATTCTTTTATTTCACTTATTAGTTTATTAAACATATGTCCCAGAATGGTTCTATCTCATTAATGAATAGAAGTCATCTCAGTGGTAAGCTAAAGGAGAGGATGAATCTGTGAATTGATTTTGTTCCTTGTGTCATGTACTGTGATTGATGATATGAACAGTACTCATTTAGTCTTTACACTCCCTGTTTTTTAGTTTGTTTGTTTTTTAAACGAGATGGGGTCTTGCCCTGTGGCCCAGGCAGGAGCGCAGTGGTGCAGTCATAGCTCACTGTAACTTGAAACTCCTGGGCTCAAGCAATCCTCCTGCCTCAGAATCCCCAGTAGCTGGGATTACAGGTACACACTACCATGCCTAGCTGACATTTTTTATTTTTTATTTTTTGAGAGACTGGATCTTGCTTTGTTGTCCAGGCTGGTATCAAACTCCTGGCCTGACACTACTTTTTGTATTTTTTGTAGAGACTGGGTTTCACTCTGTTGGCCAGGCTGGTCTAGAACTCCTGACCTCAAGTGATCTGCCTGGCTGGGCCTCCCGAAGTGCTGGGATTACAGGCGTGAGCCACATTGCCTTACCTCTTACCTTTCTTTAAATGTGTTGTTTCACAAAAGTGAATTAGTAGAATTGCACAGTGAAATAAGATTGGAGAAGTTACAAAAAGTTTCTACCAACCCATTTGTTTAGTAGAAACCAACGATTAAATCTCAAACTGGTCATTTCAACTAATTTGCTTGAAAGAAATGGAAGATTGAGTAAAGATAAATAAAGGTTAAAATGTAAATGAAGAGGGTATCTGACAATTAGAGTACTTAGTGAGTTTCTCCCTTGGCTCAACATTTTGTTTGTGTGTCTGTACTGCTATGGGGAACTGAGACTGGTGAGCGAGGTGCACAGTGATAGAATGTGTGCGAGGTGCTGGAGGGGCACAAGAGGGTATGCCATTGAGCTTGAGTGGTTGAGGGGTTCCAAAAGGACCATGTATTGGGGAGGTGGTGTTTGGACTTCTTTTTCCCCTTTATTAGCTTTAAAAGTTACTTAAAAATGCATAGTTATTGAAAATAAACAATCCAGAATTTAGTAAAAAGTGCAAATCCTTATTTATCCTTTCTGCTGTCGAATTCCCATTCTTCAGAGTTGTAGTTTGCAGACTGATAAATATGATCCCAAATTGAGCTTATGCTATGCATATAATTTTGTAGCTTGCTTTTTTCCCCCCATATAATACTCTATCCTGTGCATATTTCCATATTAGTAGATATAGATCAACCTCATTTAAAATCTGCCTCACTTAATGGTATGGATATATTGTAATTTATTTACATTATTTCCTATTGCTGCACATCTAGGTTTCTAACCCATTACAGTGAATATCCTCATACACATACATTTGTTCTCTTGTGTAAATTAAGTTTTAGATGATGAGTAGGTAAAGGGACTGAGGACTGATGTGGATGAAAAATGTTTTCTAGGTCAAGGGGTCAGTGCATAGTTTGAAAAACTTTGCTGAAGCGAATGAGAAGCTTTTAGTCAGGAAGAAGTATTTCTGTTTCTGTGCTAGAGAGTGTGGCACCTTCCATTCTCCCCAGTCATATGCTAGCGCATCTCGTTTTATCACAGGCATTTCTTTACTGAATAATTCATGGTTATTTTCTTATCTTAGAGATTTAAAAACTTCTTAAAAATAAATGTTACCCGATGGGGAAGCAGAATCACAAGCCGATAAGGTGATTATTCAGAGGTGTCACAGAGGTGAAGTGGGAGTTCTGGAAATAGAGTTTTTTGTTTTATTTTGAGACAGGGGCACCTAGGCTGGAGTGCACTGAAGCCTCAACCTCCCAGGCTCAAATGATCCTCCCACTCAGCCTCCTGAGTAGCTGGGACTACAGGCATGAGCCACCACGGTTGGCTCATCTTTTTATTTTTTGTAGAGACAGGGTCTTCCTGTGTGTCTCAGGCTGGTCTCTAACTCCTGGGCCCAAGCAGTCCTTCCCCTCAGCCTCCCAAAGTGCTGGGATTACAGGTGTGAGCCACCACGCTTGTTCCGGAAATAGTTTTTATTCTGCCTCTGTCTCCCGAGAATATCTTACTCAGTGTAAATCCCCATTACTATCCAACTTTAACAAAATTTAGTTAAATCTTAAAATACCTCTTTGAGAATTGCTAGTTTATCAAGTAGATATACAAAAATGGCATAAATGACTTAAAGTAGATGAATTACATTTTGTTATACATACTCTTGAGTGTAAAATGTTTTCATCCCTAAAAACTTAGTTGCTACTATTTTGTTTCAGACGGATTTCCAATTTTGAAATGTTGTCTTGTAGTGTGATATGAAGTGCTAACTGGCATTATAATTGTACTCTCTTTTGTCAATAAAGTATTTGGCTTATTTAGTTTCTGCATTTTTCATAATCTAACCTTCGCTAATTTTTCTGTATTAAAATTATATTGCTAGGAGAAGAAGAGAGACTAAAATTAGTGTTAGGTACTGATTAAAAAAATACTTTGGAAACAAAAAAGGGTGATATTTTTCTGAGCTATTTCTAAAAGTAAAAGCTCTTCTTTTTGGTTGCTGACAATGCCTTGCAGTTTGGTTGCATGTGTTTTGTTATCAAGAAATCTGATTCTTTGTACGCCTCAACTTTTTTTTTTTGAGACGGAGTCTCGCTCTGTCGCCCAGGCTGGAGTGCAGTGGCGCGATCTCGGCTCACTGCAAGCTCCACCTCCCGGGTTCACGCCATTCTCCCGCCTCAGCCTCCGAGTAGCTGGGACTACAGGCGCCCGCCACCACGCCCGGCTAGTTTTTTGTATTTTTAGTAGAGACGGGGTTTCACCATGTTAGCCACGATGGTCTCGATCTCCTGACCTCGTGATCCACCCGCCTTGGCCTCCCAAAGTGCTGGGATTACAGGCTTGAGCCACCGCGCCCGGCCTGTACGCCTCAACTTTTAAAATTTCTCATTTATTTAAAAAGTGCATGCTAAATAGCTGTATTTAGTGTTATTAATTGGAATAATACTAATCCTTTGAGTATAAATTAGCGTAATGTGTTCTGTCGTTGTCCTAAACAATAATTGTGTTATCTGTTGTATTGCATGATGATGAAGTATTTATACTAAATTCCAAGGTAATTATTACTTCATGTGAAGTGTAATTTTTAAGCATTCATATCTATCTTTTCATTTAGAGTTACTTTTCAAGAGTAAAGTATACATTTGAACAAATGAAATAACTTATTTTATATTTAATTTTTCTAGGGCAGCTTTGGAAGAAGTAGAAGGTGATGTGGCAGAATTGGAACTAAAACTTGATAAGGTAAATTTTACATGTTTAGCTTTTTAAAACATCGATTCTTGTTTGCCGTAAATAACTATTAGTACCTACAATAGTAGGTACCTTTTTTATTTTTTGGAGACAGACTCTCACTCTTGCTCAGGCTGGAGTGCAGTGGCATGATCTCAGCTCACTGTAACCTGTCTCCTGGGTTCAAACGATTCTCCTGCCTCAGTCTCCCAAGTAGCTGGGATTACAGGCGTGCACCACCATGCCCAGCTAATTTTTTGTGTTTTTAGTAGAGACGGGGTTTCAACATGTTGGCCAGGCTGGTCTCAAACTCCTTACCTCAGGTGATCCACCCGCCTCGGCCCCCCAAAATGCTGGGATTGCAGGCGTGAGCTGTCACACCCAGCCTGGTAGCTTTTTATCTCTATGAGGGTAAATGCTATTATTATCCCAGATTTACACATGAGGAAAGTTAAGACTAGAGACACTAAGTAGCTTGTGTATAAAGTCTAATCTAAGTGCCAGAGCAGGAATTCAAATCCATGTATGACTTCAAAGCTCACTAAACATCCTTTATGTTGTTAGAAGCTTTTTCTGGGGCCTGGTGTGGTGGCTCATGCCTGTAATCCCAGCACTTTGGGAGGCCGAGGCGGGCGGATCACCTGAGGTCGGGAGTTCGAGACCAGCCTGACCAACATGGAGAAACCCTGTCTCTACTAAAAAAATACAAAATTAGCCGGGCATGGTGGTGCATGCCTGTAGTCCCAGCTACTTGGGAGGCTGAGGCAGGAGAATCGCTTGAGCTGAGGAAGCGGAGGTTGCTGTGAGCTGAGATCGCGCCATTGCACTCCAGCCTGGGCAACAAGAGTGAAACTCCGTCTCAAAAAAAAAAAAAAAAAAAAAAAAAGAAGCCTTTTCTGTATTTTCTACTAAAAACATCTTTCTTTTTTGTTGCTTAATGGATTTCATATATAACCTGACCATTGTATAAATTTGGGTGTGACCACGTTCAAATATAAATACAATTTAAAATATTAATTCAATTTTTAAGCTAATGCCAGAAATGCTTAAAATATACCTAGTAATCGGTATGGTCATATTTTGTGGAAGGATAAATGTACATTGATTTCCTCCATCTATATTATTGATTATTTTTTTGGTGTCTGTCCAAGACACATTGTTTGCTATATAGTAGGCAGAATTAGTAGAATGAGAAGACAGCTTCTGATCCATTTGTTTAGATGTACTTCTGAAGCCACTGCTCATTAAAATGTTTCTCTTTAAATTTCTGGAGATAAATCAGATGTATATATTTGAAATACCTTTTCTGGAAATAATTTTCTAGTTTAATGATTATTATAAATGGCATTGCTGTGTAATGTAGTGCTTCTCAAACCTAAACTTTGCATAGGTATCCCTTGGGGATCTCATCTTGTGAAAAAACAGATTCTGCCTCAGTAGCTGGAGATACCTGAGATTCTGTGTTTGTAACCGGACTCCAGGTGACGCCCATACTCTTGGCCCATGGGCCACACTTTGAGTAGCAAGGATATTAAATACATTAAGCTGAAGGTTTTCAAATGTTTTGAAACCATGAAACACACATCTTTATATCATATAAATAGTTTAGAAACTATATAAAATAGCATTAGTTCTATATGTAAACAAATTACATCAAAATTTTAGATGTTTAGAGAGAAGTTATTTTTGTATAGTACTCTATAATTTTTAAAGCCCTGTAATATGTAGTATCTTTTTAATTTTTACAATAATTCTGTAGTGTAGGTAGGGCAAGTGTTATTATTCCCATTTTATAGATGAGGATAGCAAAGCCCGAGGAAGTGACGGGGACTTGCTTCAAATCACAGAGTAGAAGAGGCACGACCAGGGTTAGAACCCCTTCTCTTTTTTTTTTTTGGGACAGAATCTTGCTCTGTCACCCAGGCTGGAGTGCAGTGGCACGATCTCAGCTCACTGCAACCTCCACCTCCCAGGTTCAAGCACTTCTCCTGCCTCAGCCTCCCTATTAGCTGGGACTATAGGCTCATTCTGCTATGCCCTGCTAATTTTTTGTATTTTAGTAGAGATGGGATTTCACTGTGTTGCCCAGGCTGGTCTCAAACTCCTGCACTCAGGCAATCTGCCCGCCTTGGCCTCCCAAAGTTCTGGGATTACGGGCATGAGCCACCGCACCCGGCCCCCTCTGTCTGTATGATCAGTTCAGTGCTCTTCTTGTGCACCCTGCACCATGTTCTGAGGAATGCTAGCTAGCCTCCAGGCAAGTCTTTGCAAAAATTAATGTTTTAATTTTGGATAAGGATATTTGAAAATGCCTTCCTTTGTTTTCCACTTAAAAATTACATGTCTGGCTTTTTATTACTCTTTTATTTTATTTTTTTTTACCCTGAGGCATTACATTTATTTTCAAGTACTCTTTGAAACAAAATTTTAAACTCTTAAGGTAGAAAACAGAAAATATAGTTTTGATGTTATGGAAGATGTATGAGAGAGTATGTAGAGGGGCAAGGCCTTTTAAAGAATCACAGAGTGGTATAAGAAGGGTATCTTATTACTTATATATACAAAAATAATACATATATTGTTACATATAATATACATGAAATAAGAGTAATGTAATAATGTAGAACTGCATGTAATTCATATGAAACACTGTGGTGGGACACCTCAGAGTTTAAAATACCTAAACAGATAGAATCCACTGACAGTGTTTTTGCTGATTATTTTGCTGTTATGAGTGAATTCTTTTTTCCTTTGTATTATTCACTTGGGGTAGGGCACACTGCTACAATCTTCAAACCAAAAGATTCAAATCTAAAACAAGTTATTGAAGTATTGACATTCAGTACTAAGAACTATAAGCCCATTCTAGAGTCTCTCTTACCCAAAGGGCTACTAAGGACACATGGAAACTTGACAGCTTAAAAAATATCACCTATTTTCCCTCCCACTGAGGTTCCATAGTTACTTTTATATTTCTCTGGTTTCTGTACCTCTCCCAAATTCTTTTTTTTTTTTAATTAAAAAAAATTTTTTTTTGAAATGGAGTCTTGTTGTGTCGCGCAGGCTGGAGTACAGTGGTATGATCTTGGTTCATTGCAGCCTCCACCTTCCAGGCTGAAGCAATTCTTCGGCCTTAGCCTCCTGAGTAGCTGGGATTATGGGAGCACGCTACCACGCCTGGCTAATTATTTGGTATTTTTAGTAGAGACAGGGTTTCACCATATTGGCCAGGCTGACCTCGAACTCCTAACTTCAGGTGATCTACCTGCCTTGGCCTCCCAAAGTGCTGGGATTACAGGCATGAGCCACCATGCCTAGCTCAAATTGTTAATCTATTAACTATTATTTTTATTTTAGAAACTGTGGGGAGTTGGCATAGAGAAGAGAGGCTGAGAGGAGGAAATGGTTGTTATTGAAGGTAGTGGCATTGAAGGACTAATGGGGGTGGTGGAGGGGTTGCTCCAAGTCTAGGTTAATGATTGCATAGCTTTGTGTGGGGCAAGTTCCACCTATAGTATCATTGTAAATCACACCAGGGACAGGTTAAACTAGCTTGTTGGCTTTGCCTGTAATGTATGCCACCAGTAGTTCCATTCTTGTGAATAATGCTTTATGAGTGGCATTGCTCTATGGAGTTCAATTATTGATCCATTCTTCCTGGTGTTCTGTCATTGACAGCATCATAGTGCATCATCATTGCCATCTAGACTTATTTTCTGCATGTGTTGCATTGTCTCACTGGCATGCTTGTTCCCCATTGAGCAGATACTCTTTAAATCTCAGCCAAGTACTACCAAGTGTTGGCTCTTTTTCTTCTGTTGCGTTATTTCGTGCATGTACTTTATAATATTGTATAATTTTGTATAATATTATACAATGTTATAATATACACAATGTTATACACAATATAATATACACAATATATACAATGTTATAATATTGTAATTTTTGGGGGGCAGCATAGCCTGGTATTAAGAACACAAAGCCTGGAGCTGCTGCCAGGTTTGAGTCTGGCTCTCTCATTTACTAGCAGTATGGCCTTGGACAAGCTCTTCAACCTTTCTGTGCCTCCGTTTCTTCTCTCCAAAATGGGGAAAATAAGAGTGTCTATTTCATAGGATTATTATGAAACTAAAGTGAGATAATACATGTAAAGTACTTAGCACAGTTCTTGGCATGTGGTAAATTCTAAGTAAACAATGATGCTCTCTCTTCAACAGACTGTTAGCTCCTTGAAGACAGACTGTCCTTAGAAAGGAAAAAAACTGGCCAGAGTGGTGGCTCACACCTGTAATCCCAGCACTTTGGGAGGCCGAGGCAGGCAAAGCACTTGAGGTCAGGAGTTCGAGACCAGCCTGGCTAACATGGTGAAATCCTGACTCTACTAAAAATACAGAAATTGGCTGGTTATGGTGCCCCTGGCGTGGTGGCGTGCGTGCGTGCGTGTGTGTGCCACTGCACTCCAGCCTGGGTGACGGAGCAAGACCCCGTTTCCAAAGAAAAAGAAAAAACCCTTATTTGTTTTGTATACTTAGTGTATACAAAGTCCTATGTTTTACTTATATTATTTCTTACCATTATAGCAATATTGCAAAGTAGATATCCCTAATTTGCACATGAAAAAACAAGAATCGGAGAGTATGTTACTCAAAGATAGTCAGCAGATAAGTTGTTTGTATTCCTATCATCTGGCAAAGTGTTTATGACATAGTGATTGCTTAGTAAAAAGTTGTTGAATGAATTAGGGATATTAGTTTGATAATTTAGATGGACTTGACATTTATTCTTGTTGTAGGTAAAAATCTTCCCTCTTTGTAGGTTTATAGTATTCAGTTATAATCTCATTTATCAGCGTCATCTAACAAGTATTTTGACAGCTGGCAAAATCTCAGTCTTCTCTCTTTCTGCCTCCCTCCCTCTTCATTGCCAAGCCCATCCTTCCTCCTGGATGGCCGCAGTGTATATGTGGTTCTGCTGTATGACAATTTCCTTTTCTCTGTAACTCCTGTGATAGTGACCACTGTTCTACTTCTGATACCTATTTCGTGGCTATGTTCTGTGCCTCATCACCCAGGGTTCTAATCTTTGAAATCTGGAATGCTGGTATCCTACTTTCTGACTTGAGTCTCCAGTCCTTCCAGTTCTCAGCGTCATTACTGCTTCTGTTCTTCAGCCCTATCTCTGGTCTTTCACTATCCACTTGTGATATTTCAGATCACTTTTTTTTTTTTTTTTAATTTTACTGTAAGTTCTGGGATACATGTGCAGAATGTGCAGGTTTGTAACACAGGTATACGTGTGCCATGGTGGTTTGCTGCACCTATCAACCCATCATCTAGGTTTTAAGTCCCGCATGCATTTGTCCTAATGCTCTCCCTCCCCTTGCTCCACCCCCGAAAGACCCCGCTGTGTGATGTTCCCCTCCCTGTGTCCATGTTTTCTCATTGTTCAACTCCTACTTATGAGTGAGAACATGCGGTGTTTGGTTTTCTGTTCCTGTGTTAGTTTGCTGAGAATGATGGTTTCCAGCTTCATCCATGTGTCTGCAAAGGACATGAACTCATTCTTTTTTATGGCTGCTCAGATAGTTTTTAAATACACTTCAATGTATTCCTCTTTTTTGTAATTAAAAAAAGTTGAGATAAAATTAACCTAACATAAAATCCACTGTTTCAAAGTGTGTGATTCATGGTTTTTAGTATAGTCCCAGTGTTGTACAACTATCACCACTATCTAATTCCAAAGTAATTTTCACCCTAGAAAGAAACCCTGTATCTATTAGCATTCACTCCCAATTCTCCTCTCCCTCTATCTTCTGGCAACAGAATCTACTTTCTGTCCCTGGCGTGGTGCCTTTTCTGAACATTTCAAATAAATGGAATAACACAATATTTGGTCTTATGTGACTAGCTCCTTTCTCTTAGCATAACGTTTTTAAGATTCATCCGTGTTATAGCATATATCAGTTCTTTGTTGTTATAGCCGGATAATGCATCATTGCATGGATGTACCTCATTTTGTTTCTCCATTCATCAGTTGACGGACATTTGAGTTGTTTCTCTTTTTTGACTGTTGTGAATAATGCTGCTATGATCCCTTTCAGAGTACTCTGAATTTTATTACATCATTATTTCTCTTCAGAGACTTTCATGTCCCTTCCGTAACACCTACTCTGCAGAATTCTCCGCTATTCTCCACTATTTTAAGTCTAACCATCTATATTATTTGTCCCATATCTGGCCTACAAAACCCTACAGGGGAAGTTACACAACTGTTTGGTGAAACCAACTGATGGTGCTACACATTCCTGGAATTCTTGATATAAAGCAGTTTCCCCCAAACCCAGTCAGGTTCCTTTCTTGTTACTGTTAGTGGCTCTTCAAGACCTCAAGATTTGCCACATTGTTCTTCATTCTTAGCAGATGACCTTGTCTCTTCTTCTGCTTGGTGGGAAATGCCTTTATTTCTTACTCCTAATCTAGAAGTTTAACAGGCTCTGTTCTTACCATTTTAGTTTTTCTGCTTCTTTGAATGATAAAAGTATCCCTTTTTCTATGCATTTGCAAGCCCCCTACCTCCTCAGGACTTCGCTTCAGCATCTCTCTCGTTTCCCTTCTCTGCCACCTCTACCTTAAATTGATAAAGTTTATTTATTTATTTATTTATTTATAAAATAAGTTTGTTTCTTAGTAAAACAAAACAAAAGCAAGCAACAATAAGAAAACCTCCCCCTCTGACAAGGAAGCACAAATCTCTATTGAATAATTACCATGTGCCAGTAACAGTTTGTGCTAAGAATCTTTTTTTTTTTTTTTTTTAAAGACAGAGATAGGGTCTCGCCATGTTGACCAGGCTGGTCTCAAATGCCTGGCCTCGAGAGATCCTCCCATCTTGGCCTCCCAAAGTGTTGGGCTTACAGGCATGAGCCACTGGCCTGTGCTAAGAATCTTTATGTGCATTATCTTACTCTTTTTTTTTTAGTAACCATATATGGTTTGGTACCATTGTTACGTATGATACAGAAGAAGAAATGGAAGTTTGTTGAGGTTAAGGTCACTCAGGCTCACTTAGATGTTTAACAGTAGGTTGAACCTAAGCAGACTTAGCTGAGAACCCTATGTTTTTTACCATATGTTTTACTATTAACCTGTCTCTCTTTGTTTTTATGGAAACTTTAAATTATTTTTTAATTTAATTTGTTGCATAATACGACCTGTGTAGTACACAATTTGAAGGTAAAAAAGTGTGTACCCAGTGAAAATCAGTCATTTTTGAATCTCTTTCCTAGAGGAATGCACTGAACTAGTTTCTCTTGCACCCTTGCACAATTCTCTTTGTTTTTTTGAGACAGCCTTGCTCTGTCACCCAGACTGGAGTACAGTGGCATGATCTCAGCTAACTCCACTTCCCGGGTTCAGGCAATTCTCCTGCCTCTGCCTCCCGCCTAGCTGGGACTACAGGTGTGCACCACCATGCCTGGCTAATTTTTGTATTTTTAGTAGAGATGGGGTTTTGCCATGTTGGCCAGGCTGGTCTTGAACTCTTGACCTTGAGTGATCTGCCCACCTCGGCCTCCCAGAGTTCTGGGATTACAGGTGTGAACCACTGTGCCTGGCCTTTTCACAAAATTTTCTACGCATATAAAAGTATTTGTACTCTTCAGTACAAATGACTCCCCATTTCAACAAAAATTTTAGCACTGTTCTACATTTTGATTTTTCTCTTAATATATCATGGATGTTATTTGTTATTATAGAGCTGTCTCATTTGAAAAAAATTGTTGAATTGTATTACCTTGAATGGATATATCGTAATTTATTTAGCTGTCCACTGACGGACACGTAGCTTGCTACCAGTATTTTACTGTGACTGCAGTGAATAACTTCACATGTGTCATATGGCTATCTGTAAAATATTGTTGTATAATACATTTTAAAAAGTGAAATTGCGAAGTTAGATGGTATGTGGTTTTTAAATTTTGATAGCTCTTGCTAAACTGCCTTCTGTAGATACTGTATCAATTTACACTCCTACCAGCAAGGGTGCGTGAGAGTGACTATTTCCCCATACTTACCCTCTTTAAAACAGCATGTTATCAAACTTTTTGATCTTTGCCGTTAGTAAAAAAAAAAAAAAAAAAAAAAGTAATTTCTGTTTCTTTTATTATGAGTGAGAATGAATATCTTTTCATGCGTTTAAGACACATGTATTTCTTTTTTGGGGGGGATAATTTTCTCTGCATGTGTGTTACCCATTTTTTCTAGTGAATAGTTGGATTTTCAAAATAATTTATATACCTTTCTTATGGTAGGGAAATTTGTCCTTTGTGACTTATCTTAATATTGTTTTCCTATGTTGTTTCTTTTGACTGTGTCTGTTTTTTCCTTATAGGAATGTCTTATATAATTGGATCGATCAGGTTTTTTTTTTTGCATAGTATTTGAGCTTTGCATCCTTCTCAGACTTCCCACTTTGAGATTATTGAAAAAAAAGAAAAAGCTTCTGTTTTCTCTTTGATTTCTGATTTTGTTTTTATGTTTAAATCTTTATCTGTAATTAACTTGGGGGTCTGTAATACAATTTAATTTCTTTTTTTATCGCCTTCAGTTGACTATCCAGTGTCCCTAATATCATTTATCAGATAACTTTTCCCCCACTGGCTGGAATATTACTTTAATCAAATATGGCATATTTCTATCTGTTTTTTTGACTGTGTATTCTCTTACATTATCAGTTTGTCTATTTGCATTGACTACCAGACTTTTATTTACTTTCCTTTTATATTTTAATATCATATAGTACTAATGTTCCTACCTTATTACTCTTCTTCAAATATTTTTTTTTGCTCTTCTTGCATAGCGGTTACTCCATATGAACTTTAGAATCAGTTTTTTCTGGCAAGACATTTTATTTTATATTGTAAATAGCAAACGATTTAAAAGACATCTGTGCCAGCATTTCTCACAGTGGGTTTTGTGGAACGTTGGTCATATAATAATGCTTCCTCTCACACGAATTCTTTTTGGGAAATGCTACATATTTTATACCTCCCCTCTTGGATGCACACTGATAAATCAAAAGCCCGTAAGAGTATAGCAATATCTTCTGTTGCCTTTTCTAGGAATCTTGCCCTGGTCCCCACAGCCCTGGTTAGATGGTCTTCCTTTTTTCTTTCATGCATAGTTTTGTCATAGTAGTTGTGTTTGTGCTCTATAGAATTTATCTACTTGTTAGAATTATAGAATTAGAGTTTTTGAGAGCAGAGATTATGCTTTCAATTTCTGTTCCCCTAGGTCTTTGAGCAGCAGTTTTGATTTATACTCTTGAGATCCTTCAGGGGTTTTCTAAAGTTTTTCTTGGCTCTTTTTCCTGTTCTTGGTGACCCCCCTTCCATCCCCTCAGTACTTTTCTCTCCTTTCTCTACAACAGTTTCACTTTCATCTGTTTTTTAATATTTGACATTTACCCAAGATTTTGGTTAAAAAAAAAAAGTTCTGTGCCTGAAAGAAAGAAGAGAAAGAAGGAAGGAAGGAATGGAAGAACAGGGAGATGGAGGGATAAAGGGAATGAAAAGAAGGAAGGGAGAGAGAAAGAGAAAGATGAAAGAAAGAGAAGAGCCCAGTACGAAGGCATAGACGATGCCTGGAACAATGGGTATTAGAGAAATTTTTTTTTTGAGTACATGGTTGATCAATCACTTTAGACATCTGCTTTGATAGACTAACGTTGAAATGATCAGTAAGCTATCATACTAGTTTACTTACCTTTCCTCCAACGTACTTTTGTTATTGTTATCACACAACCTCTGGATCCTAAAAGGTCAACTTCTTTGGTACAACTCTGCTATGGATTTACTTTATAAGCCAAAGGAAAAAAGAATACTTTTCAATTAGTCTGTTTTGAGTTTGTTGATGAAACAAATTGAACTTAACTAGGTCACCTCATATAGTTACTGCCAGCACTTGTTCAGCTAAGTAATTTGTAAAATTATCTTCAACCTGATGAATATTTTTTTCTTTTTCAGCTTGTGAAGCTTTGTATTGCAATGATTGATACTGGAAAAGCCTTTTGTGTTGCAAATAAACAGTTCATGAATGGGATTCGAGACCTGGCTCAGTATTCTAGTAACGATGCTGTAGTGGAGGTTAGTATTACTGAAATTACAGTTAAAAATGAAAAAAAAAAAAGCAATAAGACATTAAAGAATTGTGCATTCATCTACCTTATTTAGTTATGGTGATACTTAGAAGTAGAAAAGTGATCACCCCTTGGTGCTGTCTTGTATAATTCTGTTTTCTACGATAGAAGTTGATGGTTTATTTGCATTGCGCATTATCTAGCATGGCTCTTCTCACCTAGTTTCTTATTATTTTGTTTAGTTTACTAAGTTTACTTGCTGCTAGGTGAGCTGAAGCAACTGTCAGAGGGCCTGAGCAGGAAGATCAAGATCATGCCTCCTAGTAGCTGTTTATAGGGGCACACAGAGGGCCTTAACCTGAGTGTAGTGTCTAACGCTATGTATGGGGGCTGTATAGGTACTGGTTAGCCAGCTTATGCCGGGTTACCTTAGATCCCTTGGTATGCTGTGTGGTGTTATATTTCTTTCATGAGAAATAATAACTGGTGAAGAAATGATTGTAGTTTGATGATTATTTGATCCTAGATGCCTACATGGGTCATCTTGATGCACTCAGAACAGTTTTAGCTTAGGTTTACATTTGCCATTTCTATTGGTAGCATAATACCACTGAAGGGGCAATACTAATTCTTTCACATTTTTAGGGTTTTATTTGTTACCACATGTAGACTTGGCCTCTGCAGAGTGTACCTGTGAGGTAGTGAGATTGTCCCTGGAAATAAATGTTACTGTTTACAGTGTAACTTGATCTGTCAGAAATGCTGAGGTCACATTTTTGTGACCTATTTAAATGGCTCTTAAATGATTTGGTTTTCTTTTGATTTCTTTCTCATAGACAAGTTTGACCAAGTTTTCGGACAGTCTTCAAGAAATGATAAATTTTCACACAGTAAGTGTCAGTAAGTAGGTGTTAACTATGACCATATTAACATTTTAGTATTTTTCTTGAGTCGCAATATTTTATGAAATGACTAAAAGTGAATTACATGGCTTTGACTCGTCATCAGCTTTTTAGTTGGGTGAATCTAAAACGTACACAGTGTGTGTATTTGTGTGTGAGTGTGTGTGCGTGTGAAAGAAGAGAATAAGAGTATTATTTTCCATTCTAATATAGTGAACTTAATATCATTGAAGGACATACCCCCAAAAGTTAAATTTTTTTCCGTTTAAGTTGTGGTTTTAAAAATTTTTAAGCATGTATTTAAGAATAAAGAAGCAAAAGTCATTTTAAATGTAGCTATTTCTTTTTAGATACTTACCAATATATCCCCTTTATCTAAACAATTACCAATATTAAAGAGTGCTATATTCTTTGAGCTATTTATATGTGCATTTAAGATTTGTGGACATTTATCCTTCAAGAATGAGGGATATATATTACTTTGGGAATGTACAAAATTCCTTTACAAAGTTTATGAAAGTTTACTGCAAAAATCACAGCTTATAAGCTGTATGTTTCTTACATTTTTAAAAAAGCTTAATTGATATGGCTGTTGTATATTTAATCAGTGCTTTAAAATTTATTAGCCGCTGTCTGTACTAAGAATATCAATACTTATAATCTTCATAAAATCTGCTTGTTTTTGGTTCTTAATTTGATTTTCTTAATTTTTTTGTTGGTTAGCATATTTAGGATGAAGTAATATGACAACGTTTATTTTAATTGCAGTTCAAATTTTAGCTATACCAATATTGACATGTACAAGTATCTGCTTGAGTGACTGTTTTCAGTTCTTTTGGGCATGTACCTAGGTGTAGAATTACTGGGTCATGTGGTAATTCTATGTTTAACTTTTTGAGAAACTGCCAAACTGTTTTCTACAGAGACGGTACCATTTTACATTTCCACCAGTAGTGTTTGAGTGTTCCAAGTTCTCCGCATTGTTACCATCACTTGTTATTTTCAATTTTTTTAAAAAAAATTATAACCATCCTAGTAGGTGTGAAGTGGTATCTCATTGTAGTTTTGATTTGCATTTCCCTAATGACTCATGCAGTTGAGTATCTTTTATGTGCTTACTGGTTTCTTGTGTATCTTCTATCATTTTTTTTTTTTTTTTTTTGAGACGGAGTCTCGCTCTGTCGCCCAGGCTGGAGTGCAGTGGCCGGATCTCAGCTCACTGCAAGCTCTGCCTCCCGGGTTCACGCCATTCTCCGGCCTCAGCCTCCCGAGTAGCTGGGACTACAGGCGCCCGCCACCTCGCCCGGCTAGTTTTTTGTATTTCTTAATAGAGACGGGGTTTCACCGTGTTAGCCAGGATGGTCTCGATCTCCTGACCTTGTGATCCGCCCGTCTCGGCCTCCCAAAGTGCTGGGATTACAGGCTTGAGCCACCGCGCCCGGCCGTATCTTCTATCATTGTTAGCATTGTTGTTTATTGAAGTCCTTTATTTATTTAGAGATAGGGTCTCACTCCGTCACCCAGACTGGAGTACAGTGGCACAGTCATACCTCACTACAGTCTGGAACTCTTAGGCTTAAGTGATCCTCCTGCTGTAGCCTCCCAGTTAGCTAGGACTACAGGCGTGTGCCACCATGCCAGGCTAATTTTTTTTTTTGGTAGAGATGAGGTCTTGTTCTTTTGCCCAGGCTAGTCCTCAACTCCTGGGCTCAAGCCATCCTCCCGCCTCAGCCTCCAAAGCACTGGGATTACAGGTGTGAGCCACTGCACCCAGTCCCTTTGTCAGTTATTTAATTGGGCTTTGTTGTTGTTGTTGTTGTTGTTGTTGACTTATACTTGTTTTACATAGTTTGGATGTTAAACCTTTATCAGTATATGTTATACAAATATTTTCTCTCATTTTGTAGGTTTTCTTTTTTACTTTCATGAAAATATCCTTTGACACACAAAAGTTTTTAGTTTTGATGAAGTCTGAAGTTCAGTTTCTCTACTTTGTCTTTTGTTGTTTGTGTTTTTGGTGTTATGTGTGAGGGAATTCATTGCCAAATTCAAGGTCATAAAGATTTAGCCTTACGTTTTCTTCTAAGAGTTTTATGATTTTAGCTCTAGTATTTGACACCATTTGACCACATAATAGTTTTCTTTTTGCCTTCTGTTGAATATAGATGGCAGTGTTTGGTATATTTGATTTCTCTTTAAACCAAATATGATTTAGTAAGAAAGTTTTTTTTTTTCTTTTTGATATAAGTGATTGACTTTAAATTGTCATAATAAACTAAATGTTTTCTCTATAATTTATTATCCTTTGAAATATTCCTCTCCTTAAAGCAGTAAACCTTATGCTGTTTCTTTATATAATAATACCTTGCTCTTTGTTACGGTTTTATATGTGAAAAGTTATGATTAAGATAAACTTTTGGCAAATAATTTTTTTTGTTTTTTTGAGACAGAGTCTGGCTGTGTCTCCCAGGCGATCTCGGCTCAACGCAGCCTCCACCTCCTGGGTTGAGGTGATTCTCGTGCTTCAGCCTCCCAAGTTGCTGGGGCTACAGGCATGCACCACCGTGCCTGGCTAATTTTTGTACTTTTAGTAGAGATGGGGTTTTGGCATGTTGGCCAGGCTGGTCTCAATCTCCTGGCCTAAAGTGATCCACCCACCTTGACCTTCCAAAGTGTTGGGATTACAGGCGTGAGCCACTGCACCTGGCCTTGAAGCAAGGTATATATGTATTGTTTCCTTTGGAGGAATAGAGATTGGTCTTTGTTTTATTTTGTTTTTTTTGTTTTGTTTGAGACGGAGTCTCGCTCTGTTGACAGGCTGGAGTGCAGCGGCGCAATCTCGGCTTACCGCAACCTCTGCCTCCTGGGTTCAAAGGATTCTTCTGCCTCAGCCTCTGGAGTAGCTGGGACTACAAGCGCCCGCCACCATGTCCAGCTAATTTTTTGTATTTTTAGTAGAGTTGGGGTTTCAACATGTTGGCCAGGATGGTCTCGATCTCTTGACCTTGTGATCCACCTGCCTTGGCCTCCCAAAGTGCTGGGATTACAGGCGTCAGCCATTGCACCCAGCCGAGATTGGTCTTTTTAATACCAGTGCTCTTAATCTTAATGTGCACCTACACTCCTGAAACCTGTGCAGATTCCACTTTTCTCACTTTTATTTCTCTTTTCTTCCTTCCTCCCTTCCTCCACCTCCCTTCCTCCCTCCTTCTTTTTTTTTTTTTTTTTTGCTATTCCTTATACTTGAGAAACCTCATACTCTCTGTTGACTATAAAACTCGTTGCTTTAAAAAGATAATTTGTATACTAAGAAAAAATCACTCTTTGTCCATCTGCCTGGAGGTCTGAAGGCTGCATGTTGGTCAGCTTGTTTGTGTTTACATACATGTTTCTATACAAGAAGAACTTTTTGTCTGACACTATACCCAGAAGTCCACTGTGTATTTTATTCTCTTATTCTTTTTGACAGCATCTCAGAAATTTTCCTTTTAATAGATATAAAAATGAAATTGTGAGTCCTGGGTTTACTTTCTTTTAATTTTCTTCTTTTTATAGTTAACATGCCATCTGAAATCTGGCCTTTTTGTTGTTTTGTAACCAATACTTTAAATTTTTTTCAGAGGAATGACTTGTGTCACTTGAACTAGAATTCCTATATTTGTCGCAAAAGTTCTTCCCTCATCATAGCCCTGTTATACTTCACTTTAATTAGACTATGGCTAGGGATAACACTTACCTTGTTTACTGTTATACTCCCAGTAGTTACATAATTCTCATTTTAGGGAAGTCATTTAATTTTTCTGAGATTCACATTCCTCCTCTGTAGGCTGGGCGTGGTGGCTCATACCTGTAATCCCAGCACTTTGGGAGGCTGAGGTGGTTTGATTGCTTGAGCCCCATTAGAGACCAGCCTGGGCAACATGGCGAAATTTGGTGTCTACAAGAAATAGAAAAATTAGCTGGGTGTGGTGGCTCACGTCTGTAGTCCCAGCTCCTCAGGAGGTTGAGGTGTGAGGATAACTTGAGCCTGGGAAGTTGGGGTCACAGTGAGCTATGATCGCACCACTGTACTGCAGCCTGAGACACAGTGAGACCATGTCTCCAAAAAAAAAAAAAAAAAGATTTACATTCTTCCTCTATAAAATGAAGGGAATTTACTAGATGACTTTTCATTATTAAAATTTTATTATAAGATTTAAATTTGTTCTCAGAGCCATTTGTTAGAATGCAGAAAAAGCCTAGTTATATAAAATGCTTTTTTTTTTTGTAGCATTCTCTGGAATTCTAATTGCATAGCATCCCAGTATAAAGGATGATCAAGAAAAACTGCTTTCTGAAACAATAAATAGTGTAATCTGCATTAGATTCTCTAGCAGAGCTTATAACAATTGGGCTTTGGTATATCAGTTTGTGTAAGGATAAAAGTCTGGATATTTCAGAGGTGTCATTTACGAACTTTGTGGGCTTAAACATTTGAAAATAATAAAACCATTTGTGTTATTAGCCAAATAAAGATTAAACATATGTTGGAGTCAGATTGTCCGGTCATTTAATACAATAAATCATTTAGATTATCATGTAATTTATTTATTTATCTGTAAAAATGGATAGAACTCTTCTTATTCCTTTTAGAATGAGAATATCCTAGGTTTCTCTTTAACTCATATGTTGTTGTTGTTGTTGTTGTTGTTGTTTCTGTGAAATGGAGTCTCGCTCTCTCTCCCAGGCTGGAGTGCAGTGGCACGATCTTGGCTCACTGCAACCTCCACCTTCCAGGTTCAAGTGATTCTCTTTCCTCAGGAGTATTATGTTTAAAATTCTTTTGTTTTATCACTCTCTCTCTCTCTCTCTCTCTCTCTCTCTCTCTCTCTATATATATATATATATATATATATATATATATATATATATGTATCTTTTTTGAGACGGAGTCTTGCTCTGTTGCCCAGGCTGGAGTACATGATCTTGGCTCACTGCAACCTCCGCCTCCCAGGTTCAAGTGATTCTTATGCATCAGCCTCCCAAGTAGCTGGGATTACAGGTGCCCACCACCACACCCGGCTAGCGTTTATATTTTCAGTAGAGATGGGGTTTCACCATGTTGGCCAGGCTGGTGTCGAACTTCTGACCTCAAGTGATCGGCCCACCTTGACCTCCCAGAGTGCTAGGATTACAGGTGTGAGCCACTGTGCTTGGCCTTAACGCATATATTTTTGTAAGATGTGAACACACATGACTTTTTCAGAGCAGGTCATGTATGCTACATTCTACTAGATATTAGAATTTGTTTGAAGAGTGGCTTATTTTCCTAGAATTTAAGAGATTTTGGTGATTCCATTGATGACACTTTTGGATTCTAACTTGCTGTTGGTATAAGGAACTTGGAATATTTATTTGATTATTATCTTTGCTGAATGCAGCTTTAAAGTTGATTTGGTACATAAATTCTATGAACATGTATGACTCTTTTTGCTATCTGTTTGTCTGTCAATCATTTTTGAGACGGGGTCTTGCTCTTTTGCCCAGGCAGTTAGTGTGATCATAACTCACTGCAGCCTCGAATTCCTGGGCTTAAGTGATTCTCCTGCCTCAGCCTTCTGAGTAGCTGGGACCACAGGCATTCACCACCATGCTCAGCTAATTTTTTAATTTTTTTGTAGAGATGGGGTCTTGCTATATTGTCCAGGCTGGTCTCAAACTCCTGGGCTGAAGTGATCGTCCTGCCTCGGCTTCCCAAAGTGCTGGAATTACAGGTGTGAGTCATTGTGCCTGGCCAGTATTTTTTTTTTTTTTGTACATTTGATTTTTCAATTTAGAGCTGTACACTTACTCAACAAATGGTTTTAGACAGTGAGAACAGGGTAGTTTCAGTGTTTCCCAACTCCTGTCATCTCATGGCACAGATTGAAAATGTTAGTCATGTGTGTATGGAACACTGGAGAAAACTTCATGGGGAGATAAGGGCACCTCTCTGGGTGAAAAAATTTTAAGTTTCTTTTTAATGAAGTTATATTTTTAGAAAACACAGTGTTAGGGAAGATATTGTGTATTGAATGTGTATAACACTTCCAGATGTTTTATTTTTATTTATTTATTTATTTATTTTTTGAGACAGAGTCTTACTCTGTCACCCAGACTGGAATGCTGTGGTGCGATCTTAGCTCTCTGCAACCTCTGCCTCCCGGGTTCAAGCGATTCTCCTGCATCAGCTTTCCAAGTAGCTGGGATCACAGGTACCTGCTTCCAGGCCCAGCTAATTGTTGTAGTTTTAGTAGAGAAGGGGTTTTACCATGTTGGCCAAGCTGGTCTCTAACTCCTGACCTCAAGGTGATCTGCCCACCTTGGTCTCCCAAAGTGCTGGGATTACACGAGTGAGCCACCATGCCTGGTCCAGATGTTTTAAAAAAATAGGATTGAGGCCGGGCGTGGTGGCTCACGCTTGTAATTCCAGCACTTTGGGAGGCCGAGGCGGGCGGATCACGAGGTCAGGAGATCGAGGTCCATACTGGCTAACACGGTGAAACCCCATCTCTACTAAAAATACAAAAAATTAACCGGGCATGGTGGCGGGCGCCTGTAGTCCCAGGTACTCGGGAGGCTGAGGCAGGAGAATGGCGGGAACCCGGGAGGCGGAGCTTGCAGTGAGCCGAGATCGCGCCACTGCTCTCCAGCCTGGGCGACAGAGCGAGACTCCGTCTCAAGAAAGAAAAAAAAAAAAAAAAAAGGATTGAGCTTGCTTCATAACTTTTTAATAAAGGTCTTTTACGGGAGGCTGAGACGGGAGAATGACCTGAGCCCGGAGAATGACCTGAGCCCAGGAGGTGGAGCTTGTAGTGAGCTGAGATGGCGCCACTGCACTCCAGCCTGGGCGACAGAGCAAGACTTCATCTCAAAAAAAAAAAAAAAAGAGGTTTTCTGCATGAAATACTTTCAAGCAATTCCTGGTCAAGTTTTAAAATTGATGATCCTATCAAATTATTGGTCATTGTTAATGATGAGAAACTGCCTATATAGGCATATTAGCAAAAGGCAGAGGAATATTTGTTGCCCTTTTCCTCTGACTCTCAGGAGCTCCTCTCTCACATGTAATTAGAACTTAAATAATTGTATCTTCTTAAGTTGTATTTCAAAGAGGCAATCACTCATAAAATGGAAGTGCTCTTCTTTTTCTCTGATTGACACAAGTAATGCTTATATTTTCTGGGACAAATTGGATTTTTTGTTTTTTAGGTGGAGTCTTGCTCAGCCCCCAGGCTGGAGTGCAGTGGCGTGATCTCGGCTCACTGCAACCTCCGCCTCCCGGGTTCAAGTGAATCTTGTGCCTCAGCCTCCCTAGTAGGTGAGACTACAGGCGCTTGCCACCATGCCTGGCTAATTTTATTTTTTATTTTTTATTTTTAGTAGAGATGGGGCGTCAACAAGTTGGCCAGGCTGGTCTCAAACTCCTAACCTCAAGTGATCCACCCATCACTACCTCCCAGAGTGCTGGGATTACAGTGTGTGACCTGGATGGATTTTGAATAAAATAATGAAGCCTTTCTGCAGGTTTACACAGAAGTTGCTCTACCTCTTCCCCCTTCTACCTACTTTTAATGATTCTCTTTTTGAATTCAGACGATAGCACTGACTCACTTAGTGACTCATTTTCAGCTTCATGTTTCCACAGTCTGAATCCATAAAGTTTGTCAGTATATGTTTTTTTGTTGTTGTTTTGTTTTGCTTTGTTGGTTTTTTTTTTTTTTTTTTTTTTTAAGACAGAGTCTTGCTCTGTCGTCCTGGAGTGCAATGGCGTGACTCTGCTCACTGCAACCTCCGCTTCTTGGGCTCAAGCAATTCTTCTGCCTCAGCTTCCTGAGTAGCTGGGATTATAGGTGCCCGCCACCACACCTGGCTAATTTTTGTACTTTTACTAGAGATGGACTTTCACCATGTTGACCAGGCTGGTTCCAACTCCTGACCTCAAATGATCCACCCGCCTTGGCCTCCCAAAGTGTTGGGATTATAGGTGTGAGCCACCGCCCCTGGCAGTGTATGTGAATTGTCAAAAATTTTAAGGACTGCTTCATATAAGTTAATCGGATAGCAGGGTGCCAGTTAGTAAAGCCATGTTTTACAGTCAATAACTAGTGTTAAACAAATCTGCAAGTTGAGAATTATTCCTCCCAAGCTGTTTGAATTCTTCTTTTAATTCATAAAGTTTAGCAGAATTTGTTCTCTGGAAGTCAGTGCACTTTTGTATGAAATAGAAGATAATGATATTCTCATAGTATTTCTTTGATGATACTAAATGTTTAGTCTTAGATTTATTATTTTGATAACATTTAGTTTGGGATTAACATGTATCATATCTATATGCATACTTTTATATATGAAAGATCCTCTGTGAAATGTTTTACTAGATCATCAGAGTTTTCCAAATGAATTTATTTTTATTTTTAAATGAACTTCTGGGCTCAAGCAATCTTCGCATCACCAAGTGCTGGGATTACAGATGTGAGCCACTGCGCCTGGTTCCAAATAAATTTTTTTTTTTTTTTTTTGAGACGGAGTCTCGCTGTGTCGCCCAAGCTGGGGTGCAGTGGCGCGATCTCGGCTCACTGCAAGCTCCACCTCCTGGGTTCACGCCATTCTTCTGCCTCAGCCTCTGAGTAGCTGGGACTACAGGCGCCCGCCACCACGCCCGGCTAGTTTTTTGTATTTTTAGTAGAGACGGAGTTTCACCATGTTAGCCAGGGATGGTCTCGATCTCCTGACCTCGTGATCCACCCGCCTCGGCCTCCCAAAGTGCTGGGATTACAGGCTTGAGCCACCGCGCCCGGCCCCAAATAAATTCTTAATGTAAATTTGCATCTTGCGGTCATTGTTAGCTACACTATCAGTATGCAAAATTCAGTGTTTCCATTCAAAGTTTTTCTTCAGCATTTTTACTTTTATCATTAGGCTTTTTTTTTTTGAGCTGGAGTCTCTCTCTCTCGCCCAGGCTGGAGTGCGGTGGTCCCATCTCGGCTCACTGCAAGCTCCGCCTCCTGGGTACATGCCATTTATCATTAGGCATTTCTTTAGGTAGTTTGCAAACAGTCAGTGCTCTTCCAAGATACCATATTCAGAATTTATTTATTTTGATTTGAGGTAGAATTTTGCTCTGTCACTAAGGCTGGAGTGCAGTAGTATGATCATAGCTCACTGCAGCCTCAATCTCCTGGGCTCGGGTGATCCTTCTGCCTCAGCCTTCCAAGTAGTGGGACTACAGGTGTACCACCATTCCTGGATAATTTTTTTTTGTAGAGAGGGGTGTCTTGTTGTGTTGCCCAGGCTAGTCTTGAACTCCTGAACTCAATTGATGTTCTTGCCTCAGCCTCACAGAGTACTGGGATTACAAGATGTGAGCTATTGTGTCTGGCTTTTTTTTTTTTTTTTTTTGTAGAGACAGGGTCTCACTATGTTGCCCAGGTCACTATTGAGCTCTTGTGCTAAAGCGATCCTCTCTGGGACTCCCAAGTGCTGAGATCAGAGGCATGAATCGCTGTGTCCAACCTCAGATTTTTTTTCTGCTATTGAGCACAGTTACTAATGTGCAGAAGCATCACTCAGCAATGAAAACTTTTTGATAGAGTATTTAGGATTAGCCATTATGCATGTGTTTATGTGGCATGCCATAAAATGTTATTCTCTTGACGAAATGTGGCACCTTTTCTATTTCTTGTGCTGGTTTGTAAATTAACAAAGTTCTTGACATTTTTTTTCTGTAGGCTGGTACATTGTACAATTCTGCAATTGTATGCAGCATTCTGGCTGTAGCTCTTAATTGAGTAACCTTGTAGTTAGCTTCTTGATCTGATATTATTGTAACTAATCTTGGAAAATAACTTTCTGTCAAATTTTGTGTTTGCAGAGGTTTAGCATACAAATCCTTCTGTATGAATGTACTTCTGCATTCTTAAAATGTTTCAATGTAAGTTTTTTTGAAAGACTATAAAATTAAGAATTTTGGGCTGGGTGTAGTGGCTCATGCCTGTAATCTCAGCACTTTGGAAGGCCACGGCAGGTGGATCACTTGGGGCCAGGAGTTTGAGACCAGCCTGGCCATGGCAAAACCCCATCTCTACTAAAAATATAAAAATTAGCTGGGCTTGGTGGTGTGTGCCTGTATTACCTATATAACCAGCTACTTGGGAGGCTGAGACATGAAAATTGCTTGAACCTGGGAGGTGGAGGTTGCAGGGAGCCGAGATCGCACCACTGCACTCCAGCTTGGGCGACAGAGGAATACTGTCTCAAAAAAAAAAAAAAAAAAAAAAAAATTTGGGAGCATTCCCCTTGAAAACCAGCATAAGACAAGGATGCCCTCTCTCACCACTCCTATTCAACATGGTATTGGAAGTCCTGGCCAGAGCAATCCGGCAAGAGAAAGAAATAAAGGGCATCCAAATAGGAAGAGAGAGAGTAAAACCATCCCTGTTTGCAGACAACATGATGCTATATCTAGAAAACCCTATAGTCTCAGCCCCAAAACACCTTCGGCTGATAAACAACTTCAGCAAAGTTTCAGGATACATAATCAACATGCAAAAATCAGTAGCATTTCTGTACACCAACAACATACAACCCGAGAGCCAATTCAGGAACACAGTCCTGATCACAGTTGCCACAAAAGGAATAAAATACCTAGGAATACAGCTAACCAAGGAGGTGAAAGATCTCTATAGTGAGGATTACAAAACATTGCTCAAAGAAATCAGAGATGGCACAAACAAATGAAAAAACATTAAATACTCATGGACAGATAGAATCAATACTGTTAAAATGGCCATACAGCCCAAAGGAATTTCCAGATTCAGTGCTATTCCCATCAAACTACCAATGATAGTCTTCACAGAACTAGAAAAAAACACTTTAAAAACATTCATATGGAACCAAAAAAGAGTTTGAATAGCCAAAGTAATCCTAAACAAAAAGAATAAATAGAGCTGGAGGCATCACATTCCAGACTCCAAACTATGTTTTTATTTTTTATTTTTTTGAGACAGAGTTTCACTCTGGCTGCCCAGACTGGAGTGCAATGGCACAATCTCAGCTCACTGCAACCTCTGCCTCCCGGGTTCAAGCAGTTCTCCTGCCTCAGCCTCCTAGGTAGCTGGGATTACAGGTGCACACCACCACTGGGTCTGGCTAATTTTTTGTATGTTTAGTAGAGACGGAGTTTCACCATGTTGCCCAGGCTGGTCTCGAACTCCTGACCTCAAGTGATTCTCCCGCCTTGGCCTCCCACAGTGTTGGGATTACAGGCGTGAGTCACCACACCTGGCCTAGACTTCAAACTATGCTACAGGGCCACAGTAACCAAAACAGCATGGTACTGGAACAGAAACAGACACATAGACCAGTGGAACAGAGAAAAGAGTCCAGAAATAAGGCCGCACACCTACAACCATCTGATCTTCAACACAGCTGACAGAAACAAGTCATGAGGGAAAGGACTTCCCTATTCAGTAAACGTTGCTGAGATAAGTGGCTAGCCATGTACAGAAGATTGAAACTGGACCCCTTCCTTACACTGTATACAAAAATCAACTCAAGATGGATTAAAGACTCGAGTGTAAAACCCAAAACTATAAAAACCCTGGAAGAAAATCTAGGAAATACCATTCACGACATAGGCCCTGGCAAAGATCTCATGACAAAGATGCCAAAAGCAGTTGCAACAAAAACAAAAATTGACAATTGTGACCTAATTAAAGAGCTTGTGCACAGCAAAAGAAACTGTCAACAGAGTAAACAGACAGCCTACAGTGGGAGAAAATATTTGCAAACTACTCATCCGACAATGCTCTGATATCCAGAATCTGTAAGGAACTTAAACAAATGAACAAGCAAAAAACAAACAATCCAATTAAAAAGTGGGCAAAGAACATGAACATTTTTCAAAAGAAGGCATATACAGCCAAGAAGCATATGAAAAAATGTTGAGTATCACTAATAATTAGAGAAATGCAACTCAGAACCACAATGAGATTCCATCTCACACCAGTCAGAATAGGTATTAATAAAAAGTAAAAAAAATAACAGATGCTGCCAAGGTTGTGGAGAAAAGGGAATGCTTGCTTATACACTGCTGGTGGAAGTGTAAATTGGTTCAACCATTGTGGAAAGCAAAAAGGCAATTTCTCCTTTATTTTTCCCATTTACGGGGACTGTATCTGCCATGACACACACTGAAGAGTGGTCCTTTTAATGTTAGTGAATGTGACTTAGTGGTTTAGCTGCCTTTGATGAATTCTTCTCAGTAAAGTGGTGGATGAACCAGGCTGCAACACAGGCTAATTAAAACCAGATTGTTTGTGAGTAAGAAGCAGGCATTAGTAATTTTTAAAGCTCCCCAGGTCATTCCAGTCTGCAGCCCAGTTTTAGAAACAGTGGATTGTTTCCTGTAAACAAACCACCTGGAGATCTTGGTACATGGAGATTCAGATTCTCCATTTCTAACAAGAATGGGGTGATTCTAGAGATTCTGTAGTTCTGACCAGCTCCCAGGTGATGTGGATAATGTTCGGTCACACCTGGCAAGCTTTTAAAATACTGATTCTGGAGTCTCACCAGTGTCTCTAATTATTGCAACATCTGTGTATTTAAAAGTTGCCTAAGTTATTTCAATGTGCAACCAATTTGAGAACCGCTGGGTAGAGCAGTTTGGTACCAATGTTTGTATAACAGAATCATCTAGCAAACTCCCTAAAAATACAGAAGCAGCCTGTGTTTCTTCAACACGGTTGCGTCTTTGTATTTTCTTTTAGCTTTCCATGTGATTGTGATACAAACCTAAGCCAGAGGAGAACCCCTGCCTTAGAGGAAGGAAGAAATGGTTTGGAGAAACAGATTAGTACAGGTAAAGGGGCCAGATGTGGTAGCTCACACCTGTAATCCCAGCACTTTGGGAGGCCGAGGGGGTGGGTAGATCACTTGAGGTCAGGAGTTCGAGACCAGTCTGGCCAACATGGTGAAACCCCATCTCTACTAAAAATACAAAAGTTAGCTCGGTGTGGTGGCGTGTACCTGTAATCCCAGCTACTCAGGAGGCTGAGGTAGGAGAATTGCTTGAACCCAGGAAGTGGAGGTTGCAGTGAGCTAAGATTGCACCACTGCGCTCCAGCTTAGGTGACAAAGGGAGACACTGTCTCCAAAAAAAAAAAAAAAAAAAAATTACTATAGGCAGAGAAAGTAGAGAGGACTAAATAATATTCATTAACATATTGGGACCAATCTGATGATGATTGCAAAGAAGAGTTCTCTTCATTGATTTTAGGCCTCTCTATTATAGGCCTAATGAGATTAACCAAAAGATCCAGTGAATCTGTAGTGGCACAAGCCATAGCCTTGGCCTTTGCTGTATATTCTGGAGAGGACAGGAATGATTGTGTCGTGGAGAATCATCAGAAGAACGTGCTGTGGTAGCTGAGTAATACTTAATGTGTGTTTTTAGAGACAGGGTCTCCCTTTGTCACTCAGGCTGGAGTGCAGGGCCATGATCATAGCACTGCAGCCTTGAACTCCTGGGCTCTGGGAATCCTCCCACCTCAGGATGGTAGGTGTATGCCACAATGCCCTGCTAATTTTGTTCTTTAAAACAATATTAAAAACAATTTTTTTATTTAAAATGTTTGTGGGTGCATAGTAGGTGTATATATTTAGGGGACATATGATATGGGATATTTTGATAATGTATAATAATCATATCAGGGTAAATGGGGTATCCAACACCTCAAGCATTTATCCTTTATGTTATAAACAATCCAATTATACACCTTGTTATTTTAAAATGTGCAGTTAAATTATTTTTGACTATAGTCACCTTGTTGTGCTAGCAAATACTAGATTTTGTTCTAACTATATTTTGTATCCATTAACCACCCCCATGTCCCGCCACCCTCCACCTAGCCTTCCCAGCGTCTGGTAACCATCATTCTACTCTCTATGAGTTCAATTGTTTTAATTTTTACCTCCCACAAATAAGTGAGAACATGAGAGGTTTGTCTTTCTGTGCCTGGCTTATTTCACTTAATATAATGACCTCTAGTTCCATCCACGTTGTTGCAAATGACAGGATCTCATTCTTTATGGCTGAATAGTACTGCATTGTGTATATGTACCACATTTTCTGCAACCATTCGTCTGTTGATGTACACTTAAGTTGCTTCCAAATCTTGGCTACTGTGAATATGCTACAGTAAACATGAGAATGCATGTATGTCTTTGATATACAGATTTCTTTTCTTTTGGATATATACCTAAGAGTAGGATTGCTGAATGGTATGGTAGCTCTATTTTTAGTTTTCTCAGGAATCTCCAAACTGTTCTCCATAGTAGTTGTACTAATTTACATTCCCACCAACAGTGTACAAGGGTACCCTTTTCTCCACATCCTCACTAACATTTGTTATTGCTTGTCTTTTGGATAAAAACGTTTATTTATTTGTTTATTTGAGACAGAGTCTTGCTCTGTCACCCAGGCTGGAGCGCAGCGGCAGGATGTCAAGTTTACTGCAACCTTCACCTTCCATGTTCAAGTTGTTCTCTTGCCTCAGCCTCCCCAGTGGCTAGGATTACAGGTGCCCACCACCACGCCTGGCTAACCTCAGGAGATCCGCCTGCCTCAGCCTCCCGAAGTGTTGGGATTACAGGCATGAGCCACTGCACCCAGCCTTAGATAAAAGCCATTTTAACTGACATGAAATAATCTCATTGTAGTTTTGATTTGCATTTCACTGATGATCATTGATGTTGGGCACCTTTTCATATACTTGTTTGCCATTTGTATGTCTTTTTTGAGAAATGTCTGTTCAGATCTGTTGCCCATTTTAAATTAGATTCTTAGATTTTTTCCTAGTTATTTGAGCACTTTATAATATTCTTGTTATAAATTCCTTGCTAGAGGGGTAGATTGCAAATATTTTCTCCTGTTTTGTGGATTGTCTCTTCACTTTGTTGACTGTTTCCTTTGCTGTGTAGAAGGTTTTTAACTTGATGTGATTCCATTTGTCCACTTTGCCTTGGTTGCCTGTGCTTTTGTAGGGTATTAAGAAATTTTTACCCAGTCCAATGTCCTGGAGAATTCCCCCTATGTTTTCTTTTAGCAGTTTCATAATTTGAGGTCTTAAAGTCTTTAATCCACTTTGATTTGATATTTATATATGGCAAGAGATAGGGCTCTAGTTTCGTTCTTCTGCATTGGCGTTGTCTGAGCTTTATTTACTGAACAGACTGCCCTTTCCCTGTTGTATGTTCTTGGCACCTTTGTCGAAAATGAGTTCACTTTAGATGTATGGATTTGTTTCTGAGTTCTCTATTCTGTTCCTTTGGTCCATGTGTCTGTTTCTATCCCAGTGCCATGCTGCTTTGGTTACTATTGCTCTGTAGTATAATTTGAGGTAATGTGATTTCTTCAGTTTTGTTCTTTTTGCTTAGGATAGTTTTGGCTCTTGTGTGTGTGTGTGTGTGTGTGTGTGTGGTTTCATGTAAATTTTAGGATTTCTTTTTCTATTTCTGTGAAGAATGTCATTGGTATTTTTTCTTTTTCTTTTCTTTTCTTTTCTTTTTTTTTTTTTTTTTTTGAGATGGAGTTTCACTCTTGTTGCCCAGGCTGAAGTGCAGTGGCACTTACTCGGCTCACTGCAACCTCCGCCTCCTGGGTTCAAGCGATTCTCTTCCCTCAGCCTCCGGAGCAGCTGGGACTGTAGGCTTGCGCTACCACGCCCAGCTAATTTTGTATTTTTAGTAGAGACGGAGTTTCTCCACGTTGGTCAGGCGGATCTCGAACTCCCGACCTCAGATGATCCACCCGCCTCGGCCTCTCAAAGTGCTGGGATTACAGATGTGAGCCACCGTGCTCATCTGTCATTGGTATTTTGATTGGGATTGCATTGAGTCTGTAGATTCCTTTGCGTAGTATGAACATTTTAACAATATTAGTTCTTCCAGTTCATGAACATAGAATGTCTTTCCATTTCTTTGTGTCTTCGACTTTTTGCATCAGTGTTTTATAGTTTTAATTGTGGAGATCTTTCACTTCTTTGGTTAATTGCTAAGTATTTAATTTTATTTGTAGCAATTGTAAATGGGATTACTTCCTTGATTTCTTTTTCAGATTCTTCACTGTTGGCCCATGGAAATGTTACTGATTTTTGTATGTTGATTTTGTATCTTGCAGCTTTACTGAATTTATCAGTTGTAATAGTTTTTTTTGGTGGAGTCTTTAGTCCAAATATAAGGTCGTATCATCTGCAAACAAGGATAATTTGACTTTATTCTTGCCAACTTGGATGTTTTTTATTTTCTTCTCTTATTGCTCTAGCTTAGGACTTCCATAATATGTTGATTAACAGTGATGATAGTGGGCATCCTTGTCTTCTTCCAGATCTTAGAGAAAAGGCTTTCAGTTTTCCCCCATTCACTATTATACAAGTTCTGGATCTATTGCATATGGGCTTGATTATGTTGAGGTATGTTTCTTCTATACCCAGGTTTTTGAGAGTTTTTATTATGTTGACTTGTATCAAATGCTTTTTCAGCATCAATTGTGAAGTCATCATATGGTTTTTGTCTTTAATTCTGTGTATCAAATTGATTTGCATATGTTGAATCATCCTTACATTCCTGGATTATATCCCAGTTGGTAATCCTTTTAATGTGTTGTTTAATGAGTTTGCTCATATTTTGTCGAGGATTTTTTCATCGATGTTCATCAGAGATATTGGCCTGTAGTTCTGTGTGTGTGTGTGGTTATTTTTTATGCATCTCTGTCTGATTTTGGTATCAAGGTAATAACTGGCCTCATAGAATGAGTTTGTAAGCATTCCCTCCTTTGCTATTTTTCAGAATAGTTTGAGTAGGATTGGTATTAGATGTTCTTTAAATGTTTGGTAGAATTTTGAAGTAAAGCCATCTGGTCTCAGGTATTTCTTTGCTGGAAGA
Source organism: Papio anubis (assembly GCF_008728515.1). NCBI lineage: Eukaryota > Metazoa > Chordata > Mammalia > Primates > Cercopithecidae > Papio > Papio anubis. The sequence continues at coordinate 191,230,256 of NC_044977.1, read as the reverse complement.
CTTTTTTTTTTTTGAGGTGGATTTTTCACTCTTGTTGCCCAGGCTAGAGTGCAATGGCACGATCTTGGCTCACTGCAACCTCTGTCTCCGAGGTTCAACTGATTCTCTTGCCTCAGCCTCCTGAGTAACTGGGGTTACAGGCAAGTGCCACCACGCCTGGCTAGTTTTTTTGTATTTTTAGTAGAGATGGGGTTTCGCCATGTTGGCCAGACTGGTCTTGAACTCCTGACCTCAGGTGATCCACCCACCTTGGCCTCCCAAAAGTGCTGAGATTACAGGAGTGAGCCACCAGGCACAGCCTGGAAGACTTTATTTGAGCTTTGGTCTCGTTACTGGTCTGTTCAGCTTTTGAATTTCTTCGTGGTTCAATCCTGGTAGGTTGTGTGTGTCTAGGAATGTATCCATTTATTCTAGGTTTTCTAATTTATTGGCGCATAGCTGCTCATAGTAGCCTCTAATGATCCTTAAGATTTCTGCAGTATGGGTTATAATGTGTCCTTTTCCATCTCTGATTTTTTTACTTGGATCTTCTCTCTTTTTTCTTAGTCTGGCTAAAGGTTTGTCAGTTTTTTAATCTTTTTGAAAACCAACTTTTTCATTGATTTTTGTATTGTTTTCTTCTTTTCAGTTTCATTTATTTCTGCTCTGGTCTTTATTATTTATTTTCTTCTGCTAACTTTAGGTTTAGGTTTGGTTTCCTTTTGCTTTTCTAGTTAAGATGCATCATTAGGTTGTTTATTTGAAGGTTTTTTGTTTTTGATGTAGGCACTCTTAGCTATAAACTTTGCTCTTAATACTGCTTTTACTGTATCCCATACATAGGCTTCAGTTTGTTGTGTTTCCATTATCATTTGCTTCAATAAATTTTTTAGTTTCTTTTTTTTTGAGATGGAGTCTCGCTCTGTCACCCAGGCTGGAGTGCAGTGGCGCAATCTCTGCTCACTGCAACCTCTGCCTCCTGGGTTTAAGTGATTTTCATGCCTCAGCCTCCTGAGTAGCTGAGATTACAGGTACGTGCCACTACACCTGGCTAATTTTTGTATTGTTTAGTAGACATGGGGTTTTACCATGTTGACCAGACTGGTCTCAAACTCCTGGCCTCAAGTGATCTGCCTGACTTGGCCTTTCAAAGTGTGGTGATTACAGGCCTGAGCGACTGCACCCAGCCCGGTTTCCTTCCTAATCTCTTCATTCACCCACTGGTCATTCAGGAGCATATTGTTTAATTTCCATGTGTTTATATAGTTTCCAAAATTCCTCATTATTTCCAGTTTTATTCCATTGTGGTTAGAGAAGATCCTTGATATTATTTCAAGTTTGTTTGTTTGTTTTGAGTTTCTTACCACTTGTTTTGTGACCTAACATATGGTCTTTCCTTGAGAATGATTCATGTGCTGGGAAGAAAAATATGTGTTCTACACTCCTTCAATGAAATGTTCTTAGATATTCATTAGGCCTGTTTGGTCTATAGTGCAGACTTTTTTTCTTTTTTTCTTTTTCTTTTTTTTTTTGAGATGGAGTCTCACTCTGTCGCCCAAGCTAGAGTGAGTGCAGTGACACGATCCCAACTCACTGCAACCTCTGCCTCCTGGGTTCAAGTGATTCTCCTGCCTCAGCTTCCCAAAGTGCTGGAATTACAGGCACGTGCCACCACACCCAGCTAGCTTTGTATTTTTAGTAGAGATGGTGTTTCACCATATTGGCCAGGTTGGTCTGAAACTCCTAACCTCAGATGATCTGCCCGCCTTGGCCTCCCAAAGTACTGGGATTACAGGCGTGAGCCACTCTGCCTGGCCTATAGTGCAGATTAAGTCTGATGTTTCCTTGTGAATTTTTTGTCTGGATGATCTGTCCAGTGCTGAAAGTGGGGTTTTGAAGTCTCCAGCTGTTATTATATTGGGGTCTGTCTCTCCCTTTAGCTCTAATGATACTTGCTTTATATATCTTGGTGCTCCAGTGTTTAGTACATATGTAATTACACTTGTTATGTTCTTTTGCTGAATTGAACCGTTATCATTATCATGACCTTGTCTCTTAAAAATTTTTTTTTTTCCTTGAAGTCTGTTTTGTGTGATATAAATACAGCTGCTTCTGTGCCTTTTTGGTTTCCATTTGCATGGAGTATCTTTTTCCATTCCTTTGTTTTCAGTTTATTTGTGTCTTTATAGGTGAGCTGTGTCTCTTGTAAGAGAACAGATTATTATGTCTTGTTTCTTTATCCGTTCAGCCACGCTTTGTCTTTTGATTGGAGGGTGTAGTCCATTTACATTCAATGTCATTATTGATGAGTAAGGATTTACACTTGCCATATTGTTATTTGTTCTCTCGTTGTTTTGTGGTTTTCTCTTCCTTCATGTCTTCCTTTTAATGAAGGTGATTTTCTCTGGTGATATGTTTTATTTTCTTGCTTTTTATTTTTTGTTTATTATATGTTTGTAGATTAGAGGTTACCATGAGGCTTGCAAACAGTAGCTTATGGTAACAAATCAACACTGATTGCGTAAACAAACCAACAAAAAGAAAACTAATAAAAGCTCAATACTTTAACATTGTGTCCTCACTTTGTAACTTTTTTACTGTTTCCATATTATTGTATTGTCTCTGTTGAAAAGTTATACTCATTATTTTTGGTTTATTTTCTCATCTTTCTATTAATACTTAAGATAGGAGTAGTTTACACAGCACAATTACAGTGTTATAATGTTCCGTGTTTGTCTCTGTACTTACTGTCACCAGTGAACCTTGCACCTGCAGATGATTTCTTCTTGCTCATTAACCTCCTTTCCTTTCAGAGTGAAGAACCTCCCTATAGCATTTCTTGCAGGACAGGTCTGGTGTTGATGAAATTCATCAACTTTTGTTTGTCTGGGAAAATCTTTATTTTTATTTTTGCTTCATATGCTATTCTGGAGTAAAAAAATTTTTTGCTAGCACTTTAAATATGTCATGCTACTCTCTCGGCCGTAAGGTTTCCATTGAAAAGTCTACTGCTAGATATTTTGGAGCTCCATTGTGTCAATTTGTTTCTTTTCTTGTGCTGCTTTTAGAATCCTTTCTTTATCCTTGATCTTTGGGAATTTGATTATTAAACTAATAATGGATTAAATCTTTAAATCTACTTGGTATTCTATAACCTTCTTTTACTTGAATATTTGTATCTTTCAGTTTCAGAAATTTTCTGTTACTATCCTTTTGAATAAACTTTCTATTTCCCTCTTTCTACCTTACTCTTAGATTTGTCCCGTTGAGGCTATTTTGTAGATCTTATAGGCATGCTTCATTCATTTTTATTCTTTTTTCTTCTCTGTTTTCAAACAGGGCTCATAAGTCTCATGAATTCTTTCTTCTGCTTGATCAGTTCTGTTGTTAAGAGACTCTGATACATTCTTTAAATGTCAAGTGCATTTTTCAACTCTAGAATTTCTGCTTGGTTTCTTTGTTAAATTTATCTGATAGGATTCTGAATTTCTTCTCTGTTATCTTGTATTTCTTTGAGTTTCCTTAGAGCAGCTGTTTTGAATTCTCTGTCTGAGAGGTCACATATCTCCAATTCTCCGATTTGCCCCTGGTATGTCATTTAGTTCTTTTGATGAGGTTATGTTTTCTTCAATGGTCTTGATGCCAGTGGATGTTTGATAATATCTAGGCATTGAAGAATTAAATATTTATTGTAGGCTTCACAGTCTGGGCTTGTTTGTACTCATCCTTCTTGAGAAGGCTAAGCAAGTATTCAAACCTACTTGGTTGTTATGATCTAAGTTTTTGGTCGCTACAGCTGCATTAGAGGGCACCCCAAGCCTCGTAATGCTGTAGTTCTCGGACACTTACAGAGATACCAGCTTGGTGGTTGATATGGTTAGGCTTTGTGTCCCCACACAAATCTCATCTTGAATAGTAATCCCTGTAATCCCCACGTGTCCAGGGAGAGACCAGGTGGAGGTAAATGGATCTTGAGAGTGGTTTCCCCCATGCTGTTCTGGTGATAGTGAGTGCATTACGTGAGCTCTGATGATTTTGTAAGTGTTTGGTAATTCCTCCTGTGTTCATTCTCCTTCCTGCTGCCTCCTGAAGAAAGTGCCTTGCTTTCCCTTCACCTTCCACCATGATTGTCAGTTTCCTGAGGCCTCCCCAGCCGTGTAGAACTGTGAGTCAATTAAACCTCTTTCCTTTCTAGATTACCCAGTCTCAGGCAGTTCTTTATAGCAGTGTGAGAATGGACTAATACTGTGGTCTTGGATAACATCTGGAAGAATTCCCTGGATTACCAGGTAGAGACTCTTGTTTTCTTCCCTTACTTTCTCCAAAATGAATGCAGTCTGTGTCTCTCTCTCTGGCTAAGCTGCCTGGAGCTCAGAGAGGGGTGACACAAGCACTCCTGTCGCCACCATTGTGGGGACTGTACTTGGTCGGATCTGAAGCCGGCAAAGCACTGTGTCTTGCCCACATCCTGCTGTAACTATTACCTGGCTGCAGCCTGTGTTCTCTCAAGACCCTCAGGCTATACAGTCATTATTTCAAGAGTGGCTGGAGCTAGTCATTCTTGTGTATTTCCCTTCGGGGCGTGTGCATTCCCCTGGGCTCTGGGCTCCAGAGAGGTTCAGAGATAGTGCCTGGAAGCCAGGGCCTGAAATCGGACACCTTAGAAATTTCCCTGGCGCTGTATTCAACTATGTTTAAGCTGGCACTGAAATCACAAGACACAGTCCTTTCCACCCTTCCCTTTCCTCCCCCAGGCAGTGGAGTCACCCCCGGTGTCCACCTCCGCACAGGCCCACAGGGAGTACTGCCGCAATGTTGTCACTGGTCACTTAAGGCCCAAGGGCTCAGCTTTTCATGAATGTCGCCATTCCTGGGACTCACCCTTCAGGGCAGTGAGTTCCCTTCTGGTTTAGGGTGATTCCAGAGGTGCTGTCCAGTATTCTCTGGAATCAGGGACCCTAGAAGCCCACGTGGTGCTCCTCCCAGCTATGTTTGTGGTGGTACCTAATCTGCAAGACAAAATCCCCTTTATTTTTCCCTCCCCTTTTCTGAAGCAGGAGGAGTCTCTCCTCGTAGCCACCGGAACTGTGAATGTGGCCGGTCACACCTGAAGCCTGCATGTCTCAGAGAGTCTTAGCTGAGGCCCACAGTGTGTATTACTTGGTTACTGCTGGTGATTATTCAGGGTCTAAGGTCTCTTTAGTCAGCAGGTGATGAATTCTTCCAGGCCTTGATCCTTCCCTTCAGGTTCCTTCTGGCCCAGGGTGTGTCTAAAAATATCATCCAGGAGTTAGAGCCTAGAATGGGGACCTCACGACTCTGCCTGGTGCCTTATTCAACTGTGGCTGAGGTGGTATTTATGCTGCACAACAGAGTCCTGTTTATTCTTTCCTCTCCTCAAGGAGAAGGAAGGAATCTCTTGGAGCTGGGAGCCTTGCTGCCTTTGGTTGGGGAATGTGTGACACAAGCTCCCTTAGCCACACTGGCTGGTGTCTCACTAGGTCATGTACCTCCAAGTCCACTGGCTCCGAGCCCAGCACAGCACTACAGCTTGCCTAGGAGTTACAGTCCTTGTGACCCAGCCTGCCTTTTAATGTTATTTAGGACCCCAGAGCACTTCAACCTGTGGGGGCAAGGCTTGCGAAAACTCCAGTTCCACCCTCCAAGCTGTGTGATTGTCCTGTCCTGGGGCTGGTCTCAGTGCTGCATTCATTGGCGCTGGCTGAGTCCTGCTGGGGTTGGCAGCGCTGCCTTCTGGCGAATGGTCCCACGGTGGCTGTGCTCTTTCCGCATGCGCAGCACAGATTCTTCCTCGTGCCGTGTGGTTGCTACGAGCGCGTTGGGGAGGGCTGGGGCCAGCCATTTAAGACTGTCTTTTCTATCCTTTTCACTGCCTCTTTCAACAAGACAAAGGTAAAAGCAGGTACTATGATTGCTCACATGATTTTTGGTTCTTATGAAGGTGCTTTTTGTGTACGTGGTTGTCAAATTTGGTGTTCCTGCAGGGAGGACCATCAGTGGAGGCTTCTATTTGGCCATATTGCTCTGCCTTTTGTTGCGATGAAGTCTTATTATGTTCCCTAGGCTGTTCTCGAACTCTTCGCCTCGAGTGATCCTCCCATCTTGGCTTCCCAAAGTGTTAGGATTGCAGGCATGAGCCACTTTGCCTGTCCCTGAATAATATTTAAATAAATCACAGGGACTTTAAACTACAAAATGTATACTTAGAGCCAAAGACACCTTACTTGTAAGAACTGGAAACGGGGATAATGCTGTCTATGGATATGCAGCCTATTCTTTTACTAACCTTTCTGGACTAGCTCTTTGAAGTGCATCTTAGCTTTCATCCTTTCCTGAAGAGAGCAGAGATAGTGCCGCTTTAACTGTGTTCATACATGTATGAGGAATAACTTTAGTGTGAGCTGTTGGTTTTAAAGAGTCATACATTATTCTGTGCACTTTTGTAAGTTCATAATGAGCAGATTGGTCAACTGACATTTTTGATTATTTGTAATATATATGTTGCTTGGAATAAAACTGTTAATTTCCAGAAATATAAGTGAACCTTAGCTTTTCTGTTGGTGGCTTTTAAACTTTTATGATGGGAAAATGTGTGAATTTTCTCCTGGGAAGGTATAGACTAGAGATTTAGATACCAGTAGACTAATTGCGGAATTTCTGTGTAGCAGTTTAGTATAGCAAAGACTTAGCTGTCCATGAGGAAGGGCTTTAAGAACAACAACTACTACCAAAAAAAAAAAAAAAAAAAAGAAGAAAAAGAAAGAATTAGCTGTTAGGTAGCTGTGACTTGAGAATTGGCAAGTCAGAGACAGAATCGTTGCTTTATTGACAACATACTTTTCACACTAATGGAAGTATTAAAAGTATACAGCCTACATTATTGTGGCTGGGTGCAGTGGCTCACGCCTGTAATCCCAGCACTTTGGGAGGCTGAGGTCAGGAGTTCGAGATCAGGCTGGCCAACATGGCGAAACCCCATCTCTGCTAAAAATACAAAAATCAACTGAGCATGGTGGCACATGCCTGTGTCCCAGCTACTCGGAAGGCTAAGGCACAAGAATTGCTTGCCGAGATCATGCCGTTGCACTCCAGCCTGTGTGATGGAGTTATACTCTTGTCTCCAAAACAAAATCAGTAAATAGCCTAGATTATTGACATCTAATTTCATGAAATACTTGTCATTCTATTCAAGTGTATAGAAAATTTAATTTTGGTAATGTTACATTTTAAAGGCAATAGCATCCTGGATATAGGTATGGGCCAAGGTTTCATGATGAAGTTACTAAGAGCAACTGCAACAAAAGCAAGAATTGACAAATGGGATCTAGTTAAAGAGTTTCTGCACAATCAAAGAAACTGTCAACAGAGTAAACAGACAGCCTATAGAACAGGAGAAAATATTTGCAAACTATTCATCTGGTAATGCTCTTACATCCAGAATTTATAAGGAACTTAAATTATAAAGAAAAACACAACCCCATTAAAAAGTGGGCAAAGGACATGAACAGACATTTCTCAAAAGAAGATGTACATGTGGCTAACAATCATATGAAAAAAAGCTCAACATACTGATCATTAGAGAAGTGCAAACCCAAACCACAGTGAGATCCCATCTCACATCAGCTGGATGAGATACCATTACTGAGTATATACCCATAGGAATATAGTTCTGTTACGAAGACATATGTATGTGTATGTTCATTGCAGCACTATTCACAACAGCAAAGACATGGAATCAATCTAAATGCCCATCAGTGGTAGACTGGATAAAGAAAATGTGGTACATATACACTGCGGAATACTATGCAGCCATAAAAAAGAATGAGATCGTGTGCTTTGCAGGAACATGGATGGAGCTGGAGGCCATTATCCTTAGCAGATTAACATAGGAACAGAAAACCAAATGCCACATGTTCTCACTTATAAGTAGGGGAGCTAAATGATGAGAACACGTGGACACATACAGGGGAACAGCATATACTGTGGCTTTTTGGAGTGTGGAAGGTAGGAGGAGGGAGAGGATCAGGAAAAATAACTAATGGATAGTAGGTGTAATACCTGGATGATGAAATAATCTGTACAACAAATCCCTGTGACACATGTTTACCTATGTAACAAACCTCCACATCCTGCACATGTACCCCTGAACCTAAAAGTTAAAAAAAGTTGAAAAGCAAAAAAGAGAAAAATGTTCTGCTTTTCTCTTTGGAATATAATGATTTTTAAAACAGCTTTATTAAGGAATAATTGACATAAACTGCATAGTTAGAGCATACAAATTTGATAACTTTTGAGATCCACATATCTCCATGAAATCATCACTACAAATAATTTAGTGAATATAACGATCATGCCTGAAAAGTTTTTCTTTGCCACTTTGTAATTTCTATTTCTCTCTCTTCTTCCCTCATTCCTAGTCTGTCATGAATATGTTTTCTATCATTATTGGTTTGTTTGCATTTTCTAGAGTTGTATGTAAATGGACTTTTGTGGTCTAGTTTCTTCAGTGTTGTTATTTTGAGATCCAATTATATTGCATGTTTCAGTCCTTCATTCCCTTTTTATTGCTCAATACGATTGCATTGTATGGATTTATCACACGTTTTAAAATCCATCCACCTGTGGATGGTTATATTAGCTATCTACTGCTGTATAACAGATTATTTGAAAACTCAGTGGCATGAAACAGCATGCATATCTTATCTTACAGTTTCTGGGCCAGGAATTTGGGAGTGGCTTAGTTGGGTGACTCTGACTGAGGAATTTCATGAGATTGCCTCGGTCTCTGGTCCTCTGACCAAGGATCCTCTTTGCAGGGATGCTTGATTGAGTGTCCTTTTGACATGGAATCTGGTAACTGCTGAAACAAGTGATCCAAGAGCAGCATGGGCAAACAGGGAGCTTCAATGCCTTTTTTTTTTTTTTTTTTTTAAAGACAAAGTCTCACTCTGTCGTCGAGGGTGGAGTGCAGTGGCATGACCTTGGCTCACTGCAACTTCTGCCTCCCAGGTTGAAGTGATTCTTGTGCCTCAGCCTCCTGAGTAGCTGGCATTACAGACGTGCGCCACCACAGCCAGCTAATTTTTGTATTTTTAGTAGAGTTGGGGTTTCACCAGATTGGCCAGGCTGGTCTCAAACTCCCAGCCTCAAGTGATCCGCCTGCCTCAGCCTCCCAAAGTGCTAAGCCACCGCATCTGGCTGGAAGCTTCAATGCCTTTTATAACCTGGTCTCAGCAGTCACACGTTGTCACATTCTTCATGATACTATTTGCTAGAAATAAGTCACTCCATCCAACCCACACACAAAGAGCAAAGAACTGGGGCTGCTTTTGAAGAAAGCAGTGTTAAAGAATTTGTTGTCATATTTTAAAACTACTGCAATGGACTTAGGGGTTGTTTTTAGGTTTTGACTATTACAAATAAAAATGCTTATTAAAATACATGTAAAAATCTGTGTAGACATATAGTTTTATTTATGTGAATAGCTAGGTGTAAAATGGCTAGTTTGTAAGATACTGTTATGCTTAAATTTTTACTGTTTTTAAAGTAAAGACTATAAACCATTGCTAAGAGAAAATAAAATATTTAATTTCTTTTATTAATGTTTATATTAATTTTTAATACAGTCACGCATCATTTGACAACAGTGATATATTCTGAGTAATGTGTTGTTAGGTGATTTCCTCATTGTGTGAGTATCGTAGAATGTACTTAACACAAACCTAGACAGTGTAGCCTGCTACACACCTAGGCTATGTGGTATAGTCTATTGCTTTCAGGCTACAAACCTATACAGCATGTTTCTGTAATGAATACGTTAGGCATTTGTAACACAATGGTAGGTATTTGTGTATTTAAACATAGAAAAGGTACAGTACAGATACAGTACTATAATTTTATGGGACCACCGTTATATGTGCGGCCTGTTTTTGACCAAAATGTCATTATGCGGCACATGACTGTTTTACATTTCTTAAAAAGGTTAATATCTGTAAAGGAAACCTACACAAATGTTGTTTTGCGGAGTGGGTTGTACCATTTTCCATCAGCAGTGTAGGAGAGTGCAGGGGTTCCACGTGCCCCGCAGCACTTGGCATGGTCACTTTTTAAAATTGTTTATGGTTTTAATTTGCATTTCCTTATTAATAAGTAATGATGTTGAGTATTTTGTTTCTTTGCCATCTATGGATCTTCTTTGGTGAAGTGTCATCTTTTGTTCATTAAAAAAATGGATTTAGGCTGGGCACGGTGGCTCACGCCTGTAATCCCAGCACTTTGGAAGGCCGATGCGGGCGGATCACGAGGTCGGGAGATCAAGACCATCCTGGCTAACACGGTGAAACCCCGTGTCTACTAAAAATACAAAAAATTAGCTGGGCGTGGTGGGCGCCTGTAGTCCCCGCCACTCTCGAGGCTGAGGCAGAATGGCCTGAATCCGGGAGGCGGAGCTTGCAGTGAGCCGACATCGCGCTACTGCACTCCAGCCTGGGGGACAGAGCGAGACTCCATCTCACACACACACGCACAAAAAAAGAAAAAAAAAAAGAGAAAAGAAAAAAATGGATTTATCAGTTGGGGTAGTGGCTCTTGCCTGTAATCCCAGCCCTTTGGAAGGCTGAGGCGGGCGGATTACTTGAGGTCAGGCGTTCATGACCGTCCTGGCAACATGGTGAAACCCTGTCTCTACTAAAAATACAACAACTAGCTGGTGTGGTGGCATGTGCCTGTAATCCAAGATACTTGGGAGGCTGAGGCAGGAGAATCACTTGAACCTGGGAGGCGGAGGTTGCAGTGAGCCAAGATCACACCACTGCACTCCAGCCTGGGCGACAGCACAAGACTCTGTCCCCCCCCCCAAAAAAAAAAAAAAGGATTTATCTTCATCTGTGCTGAGTTATCGTATGCTTTGCTTTGCTTGTATTTTCTTCCATGCTTCGGCTTGCCTTTTTCATTTTTGTAGCAGTGTTTTTTAAAGATCAAACTTTTTTAAATGAAGTCAATTTATTGATTTTAGTTTTTTATAGTTTTCTTTTGTGTTCTGTTAAGAAATGTTTGCTTAACCCTAGTCAGTAATTTTTTTTCAGTGTTTTCTTGTAGAAGTGTAGGTCTATGATCTATTTCAGGTTAAATTTTATAAATGTCCTGTGGTAAGGGTTGAAGTTCTTCTTTTTCCTCTTTATTATTATTAAATTATTTGCATATGGCTCTGCAGCTTGCTCTGTACATTTTCCCATCTTTATTGGCACCTTTGGTAAAAAAATAAATAAATAAAAGTTGACCATATGCGTGGGTAATTTCTGCTTTATTGGTCTTTTTTCTTTTTTTTTTTTTCCTGAGACAGTCTTGCTTTGTTTCTGGGCTAGAGTGCAGTGAACTGAAAATGACTCACTGCAGCCTCCACCCCCTGGGCTCAGGTAATCCGCCTGCCTTAGCCTCCCAAGTAGCTGGGACCACAGGCACATGCTACATACACGCCTGGCTAATTTTTTGAATTTTTGTTGAGACGTGGGGTCTCACTTTGTTGCCAAGGCTGGTCTCCAACTCCTGGGCTCAAGTGATCCTCTCAAAGTGTTGGGATTACAGGCGTGAGCCACTGTACCCAGCCTTTGCCTGTCTTTATACATTACCACACTCCATTGATTATAGTAGCTTTCAGAGTAAGTCTTGAAATCAGGTAGTATGGGTATTCTAACTCTGTTCCTCTTTTTCAAGGTTATTTTGGCTATTCTAGGTCCTTTATGTTTTCATATAACTTTTAGAATCAACTTTTCGGTTTCTACTGAGATTTGGAGCGGAATGGCATTCAATGTATAGATCAATTTGAGGTGAATCAGTATTTTGCTAATAATCAGTCTTCCAATCCAAACAGTATATGTGTTACTCAAAGTAGAGGGCCATAATTATTCTATTTGTGTGTGTATGATTTGCTCACTTTATTTGACAATCAGTGGTTAGTTCTTGTCCACAATGACTTTATCAATAGATTTTTGAAAGTGGTGACCGGCACATAGGTAATCAATGTATAGAGCTTGTGAATGTTCAGCTTCATCATGTTTTCAAAACCACATATGGGTACCCATGAGATACTGCTTGTTCCTTTGTTCCAGACAGCTTGGTTCTGCCTGGTGTCAAGGCGCACATCTAGAGTTCCCACCTCCTTCATGGCAAATTTCTGGATCTCTTTGAGTGCCTGAGGGCCACGCTTCTTGAAGCCCACTTCACGGATGTGCTTCTGAATGTGGCTGGTGTATCCTCGGGTCACCTTATCGATGGCAGGATGATTCTGAATGTTGATGGTGTACCCTCGGGTCACCTTATCGATGGCAGGATGATTCTTTTTCTTGCCGCCCATCTTTGTGGAGCCATTCTGCTGGACCCAAGTTAGAAATGAAGAGCATGAAAGATTGTCTCCATTTGTTTTTTTTTAGTTTCTCTGAGCATGTTTTGTGGTCATCACTGTGCAAGTCTTGCATACTTTTTGTCAAATTTATCCTTAAGCATTTCCTATTTGTTATTGTAAATGGTTTTTTTGTTTTGTTTTGTTTTGTTTTTTCTTAGATGGAGTTTCACTCCTGTTGCCCAGGCTGGAGTGCAGTGGCATGATCTCGGCTCACTGCAAGCTCCGCCTCCCGGGTTCAAGTGATTCTCCTGCCTCATCCCCCCAAGTAGCTGGGATTACAGGGATGTGCCACCACGCCCGGCTGATTTTGTATTTTTAGTAGAGACAGGGTTTTTCCATGTTGGTCAGGCTGGTCTCAAACTCCCGACCTCATGTGATCCGCCCACCTTGGCCTCCCAAAGTGCTGGGATTACAGTCGTGAGCCACTGTACCTGGCCAGTATTTTTTTTTTTTTTAATGTTCAGTTTCTGTTTGGTCATTGCTGGTCTTAGAAATACAACTGATTTTTATATTTTGACTTTGTTTCTACAGCCTTCTTAAACTCACTTATTAATTTTAGCAGTTTTTTTTTTGCAGGTTCCATAGGGTTATCTATGGAGCTGATCACATCATCTGTGGATAAAGACAATTTTATATTCTTCCTTTCTAATCTGTATGCTTTTTATTTCTTGTAAAAATTTATTTATTACATTGCTAGAATTTCTAGTGTAATGTTGAATAGAAGTGATGAGTAGACATTGCTGGCCTTGGTCCTGGTCTGAGGGTGAAAGTAGCCTTTTGCCACTAGCCAGGGTGTTAGATACAGAGTTTTCATATGTCCCCTTTGTTGCACCGAGGAAGTTACCTTATATGTCTGTATTCCCGAGAGTTTTTAAAAATCAGGAATGGATGGTTTTTGTTCCAGTGCTTTTTTGTATCTATCATACAGTTTGTTTTTTAAGTCTGTTAACCTGGTGAATTACGTTGATTTTTTTTGAATGTTAAATCCATCTTTCTTTCCTGGAATATATCCCAATCGGTCATGATGTGTTTTCCTTCTTATGTATTATTCTGATATGTCATTACTATATATTGTTAAGAATTTTGGCATCTATATTCATGAGGGATATTGCTTTGTAGCTTTCTTTTCTTACAGCGTCTTTGGTTTTGTTCTGTTTTCTCAGAGACTAGATTTTCTGAGAATTTTTTTCTGAAGAGTTTATGTCGAAGTACTGTTCTTTCCACATTAAATGTTTGGTAGAATTCAGCAATGAAGATGTGAAGACATCTTTGTGGAGTTTTTCACATTTTTTCTTTTTATTTATTTTTAATTTTTAATGTATTTGTAGGATGTGTTTTCCTTTTTATTTATTTTGTAAGGTATGTGTGCCATTTCTTTCTGATACTTTATAATTAGAGGTTGAAACTGCTTTACAGTTGACATCCATATACTCGCCCCAAAGGTATATTATGCTGCATTTGCTTTATCACATATCTATTCATTTATCCTCCCCTCTATCCATGCCTCAATATTATTAATGCATTTTAAAATAATTTATAGACAAAAGAACATTTCTTTTTCAAATAGATTCCCAGGTTTAGGTTTTTTTTACAGTTCTTTCTTTCTCTCTGTCTTGTCTTTTCTTTTCCTTTCTTTTCCTTTCCTTTCCTCTCCTCTCCTCTCCTCTCCTCTCCTCTCCTCTCCTCTCCTCTCCTCTCCTCTCCCTCTCCTCTCCCTCTCCTCTCCCTCTCCTCTCCCTCTCCTCTCCTCTCCTCTCCTCTTTTACTCTGTTGCTCTGGCTAGAGTGCAGTGCAGTGGCATGATCACAGCTCATTGCAACCTTGGACTCCTGGGCTCAAGTAATTCTCTTGCCTTAGCCTCTTGAATAGCTAGGACTACAAGTGTGTGCCATCATGCTTGGCTCATTATTTTATTTATATATGTATATACACACACACACACACACACACACACACACACAGAGAGAGAGAGAGGGAGAGAGAGAGAGAGAGAGAGATACAGATCATTACCATTATCCAGAAAGTTCTCCCATACTACTTCTCAGACAGGCCCAACCCACACCTCCAAAGGCAAGTGCTGTTCTTGTTCTGATTTTCTTCCGTAAAGTAGTTATGCTTTTTCTATAACTTCATATAAATGGAATCATATTGTACATATGTGTGTCTCTGTGTGTGTGTGTGTGTGTGTGCGCGTGCGTGCGTGTGTGTGTGACTTCTTTTGTTTGGAATAACATTTTTGAGATTGGTATTGTTGCCTGTTTCAGTAGTTCTCTCTTTTTAATACTTTGTAGTATAACTTAATATAATGTCATATTATTGCTTTATGCCCTACTATATGGTCAGTTCTCTTAAATGTTGTTAGTGTTCCTGAGAAGATTGGATGTTCTCTTTTCATTGGTTTTTTGTTTCTCTGTCTTTTCAACCAACCTAGTTAATATGCTATTTGTTTCTTCTTTATTCATTTAAAAATCTATTGTTCCATATTTACACTTTCATTCTTCATATTTTAAAGTTATTTTTAAATTTAAATATAACAAAATTGATTTTTTGTGGCATATAACTTCATAGGTTTTGACAGATGCATATAGTTGGGTTTCCACACCAAAGTCAAGATGTACAACAGTTCCATCAACTCCCCAGAAACCCTCATGTTGCCCCATTATTAACCCTTCCATCTTCCTCCTGTCAGTGGAAATCGCTGATTTTTCATCCCCTCAGTCTTGCCCTTTCCTGGATGCCATACAAATTTTGTTTCATTTAGCAAAATGCGTTGATTCACCTATGTTGTTGGCATGTATTAATAATCGTTCTTTTTTATTGCTGTATGAATGTATCATAGTTTGTTTCTATATTCACTGGTTGAAAGACATGTGGGTGTTTTCTATATTTTGGCAATTAGGAATGAAACTGCTATAAACATTTGAGTACAGGTTTTTGTGTGAACATAAGTTTTAATTTCATTTGGCCAAATACGTAGGATTGGGATTGTTGTATTTCATGTTCATGTAATTTTAACTTTATATGATACGGAACGTTTTAAACTGTAGACTGTGTCTTTTAAACTCTGTTCAGGGTATCCGTTTCATCTTGAATGAGACTTGATAGTTTTTGTCTTTCACAAAATGTATGCATTTCATCTGTTGAATTTGCAGGCCTACAGTTGTTTCTTAGCTTCGCAGATTACCTTTTTAATATACATGCAATCAGTAATAAAGACATGTCTCTCCTTCATAGTGTTTGAAATTTGCGTCTTCTTTCTGATCACTGTGGTTAGAGGTTTATCGATTTTATAATCTCTAAGAACCAAATGTTTTGATTCTTTGATTTTTCTCTGTTAACTTTCTATTTTCTATTTAGTTGACTTCTCTGATCTTTATTATTTTCTTTCTTCTGCTTACTTGGGTTTAGTACTTTGAGTTTAACATAATACATACAAAATTTAATTTCTCTCTGGAAGTAAATTGACAGATTTTGAAACGTCCAGATTCCTGGGGAATGTGTGTATGTGGTATTCGGGAGAAAACAGAAGACAGAGCTTCAGAGATAATGAAATTGTGGTATTTTTAATTAGTAGAAGAAAGGAGGATTTTCTTTTGAATATTGATCTTTCTGCCTGTTCATCTAACTTTCTTTCAAACTCTGAATGAAGTGTATCTGTAAATTATTAAAGGTGGAATCACCATGACAAGCATTTGAATGTTTATCCTACACAGAGCCATCTGTGCGAAATACGTGGCATCTTTTAAGTTGGGCAAAATACTATCTGGAGGAATCAGATTTCATTCTTGTCTCTACCGTTAGCAGTTACTTAACCTGAAGGATGATATAATGTTTACTTGAATTCAAAATACTCATTTAAGTCTGCAAGTCTTCCCAAATGAGTAACCTCTACCTCAGCTAAGGTATATGGTGTTCCTGGAGTTGTTTTCATTTGGTATGCTGTAGTGTATTGGAGTAAATAATTTCTGTAATGTGTGGACCAGAATTTGTATTCGTGTTTTAGATTGTCTTCCAAAGCCTGAATTAGAATTAAGGAACTATGTTGCTCCACTGTTTGAGCACTCTATTTAAATATTAAAGCAGGTTTGTTTTCCTCTGTAAATAGAAGTAATATTATTTCTGAGAGATGAAATTGGCTTATCTGTTTTGGGTTCTATTTTTAAATGGTTATTTCTTTTGTAGCCCTCAAAAAGAAATATAGGCAGTATTAGAATTGGAGAATTGATGAAGGGGTATGGTATTTATAGAACGATAAGAAAATTATTTTGTTTACTTTTCTAATCACTTAATATTACATTTTATTTTTTAGATCCTGTTTGACCAAACTCAGAGATCAATTAAGGCACAGCTTCAGAACTTTGTTAAAGAGTAAGTCAATTGCAGTGAAGAGGAAAGAAAATTAACTAGTTAATGATCAATCTGCGAATTGGTATCTTTTGGAAGAAGTTATATACCATGAATTACTGAAAATATTGGTGTTTTTATTTGCTTTGTGAAATGTATGCTGCATTTCTTCCTGAATTATTCTATAAGTAGATCAGACTTGATATCTTTCAGTGAATCACTTCTTCCACAAATACGTGTTCTGGAGGATACTTAGCTAGGATACATAGCTGTAGGTTTAAAAAATATTTTTAATGTAAATAATCTAATTGTTCTTTCACCATCAAAGAAAACCCCAAAAGTGGATGAAATACTATTAGCTATTGTAGTTGAAACTATGTTTTCCGTTATTTCAGTGTTTCAGTGTGGTGTTTTCTTTGAAGAGAAGATAATGGAATATATGAGAATGAGTCATGAAAGTACATGATTTTTGGACCCTGGTGTGGTGGCTCACACCTGTAATCCCAGCACTTTGGGAGGCCAAGACGGGAGGATCACCTGAGGTCAGGAGGCGAGACCAGCCTGGCCAACATGGAGAAACCCCATCTCTACTAAAAATACAAAATTAGCTGGGCGTGGTAGCGCATGCCTGTAATCCCAGCTACTCAGGAGACTGAGGCAGGAGAATCGCTTGAACCTGGGAGGTGGAGGTTGCAGTGAGCTGAGATCACGCCATTGCATTCCCGCCTGGGCGACAAGAGTGAAACTCTGTCTCAAAAAAAAAAAAAAAAAAAAAAAAAAAAGTACATGATTTTTGTTACTTATGAGTATTTTGTGTCACATTCATCACATTTTCTTTGTGAAATAAAATAGAACTGGAAATTTTAAAAATCAGAAATTTCCAAATTAGGAAAGTTTTTCTTTTTCACATTAATAATACAGTTTTTTCTCTTGATTCCTGGCTGGGAATATATAAAATTACAGATAAAGTTTATTATAATAGAGCTGTATGGTGGTGTTAGATCTCATTAAGATAGTACACTGTTTTTAATAGGTTAGATTTTGTTCTGGAGGTTATGTATCACAGTTTCTTTTCTTTTCTTTTTTTCTTTTTTGAATATCGAGACGGTCTGTCTCTGTTACTCAGGCTGGAGTACAGTGGCTTGATCATAACTCACTGTAACCTCGAATTCCTGGGCTGAAGTGATCCTTCTGCCTCAGCCTCCTGAGTAGTTAGGACTACAGGCGTGGACCACTTCTGGCTAATTTTTCTTTCATTTTTTATATTTGTAGAGGCAGATCTCACTATGTTGCTGAGGTTAGTCTCAAACTCCTGGCCTCAAAGCAGTTTTCTTACCATAACCTCCCAAAGCACTGGGACTACAGGCATGAGCCAGTGCACCCAACTAGATTCTTTATAAATTATTTTGTGATAGATTAATACTTAGAATGTCTTCATAGAATGCACACATACAGTTTATGGCTTCTTTCGAGGAGTTGAATGTCTTTCTTACATATACTTTATTATGATTTTTATAAAATCATTTGTCTTCCAGTTATTTTACCTAGCTCCCTAGTAGAAAAATACAAGCAAAGGGATGTTATGTGAGTAAGGTCATTAATGAACCAAGTGTTTCAGATTTTCAGACTATTGAAAGGGATACTGTTATTCTTTGCTGATGTAACGGTTCTTTCAGAAATTGATGTGTTCCAGTCTGGGCAATAATGTGAGGCCACAGAAATAAAAAATAAAGATTAGCCATGTGTGGTGGCATGTGCCTATAATCCCAGCTGCTTGAAAGGCTTGAGGTGTGAGGATCGCTTGAGCCCAGGACTTTAAGGCTGTAGTGAGCTATGATCTTGCCACAGCATGAGAAATGAATGTTGTTTCTTAGGGTGTGGTCTGTAGACCACCCGTAGTAGTAAAATCACGGGTGTGTCTTAAAAATAAACTCCTCAGATTTCTAGGATTTTTCCTGAAGGCTAAAGAATTATAATCTCTTGGAAAGAGCTCTGGAAATTACATTTTTAATAAGTGCCCTATAGTGATTCTTATGTATAGTACCGTTTACAAATCATTTGGTTAAATAATAGTACGTATCCCTGAATTTGTCTTTAGAAAAACAATTAACTTTTCCTTTATGTTTCTGTAATGTTAACTTGATAATTTATTGTCACCTCAAGTTATATAGATTTAAATAGTGAAATTTTAGCTGACTTCATCAGGTTTTATACAAAACTGAGAAACAGTACATATTTTAGTTTGAAGAGTGAATGTGTTTCAATGTGAGGTGAAACAAAAAATGGAGGAACATAGGAATTCAATTCTAAATGTTATTTTGCTAAAGTTTTTTGTTTGTTTGTTTGTTTTTTGTTTGTTTGTTTTTTTTTGAGACAGAGTCTTGCTCTGTTGCCAGGCTGAAGTGCAGTGGCGTGATCTCAGCTCACTGCAACTTCCACCTCCCATGTTCAAGTGATTGTCCTGCCTCAGCCTCCTGAGTAACTGGGACTACAGGCATGTGCCACCACACCCAGCTAATTTTTTTGTATTTTTAGTAGAGACAAGGTTTCACCATGTTGGCCAGGATGGTCTCGATCTCTTGACCTCGTGATCCACCCACCTCGGCCTCCCAAAGTGCTGGGATTACAGGCGTGAGCCACTGCGCCCAGCCTGCTAAAGTTTTTTAATGAAGCAAGTTATGAAAGTTTCACTTTTTCTTTTTTTAGAGATCTTAGAAAATTCAAAGATGCCAAGAAGCAATTCGAAAAAGTCAGTGAAGAAAAAGAAAACGCATTAGTAAAAAATGCCCAAGTACAAAGAAATAAACAACATGAAGTTGAAGAAGCCACCAACATTCTGACAGCAACAAGAAAATGTTTTCGACATATAGCCCTCGATTATGTGCTTCAGGTATGTAGTTTCTTACTGTGTAGGTTTTCAGACAGTGCTTACTAAATAGGTTGTTACTTTTGAGTGATTGCCCTAAGAAGAGTAAATAAATACTTTGAGCTTAAAGTTAAAACATAATCTTTCGTGGAAAATTTCCATCTGTATAGCTATAGTGTATCTATGTGTGTATGGATATATATTCCTTGGGTTCTGAATTCTGCCTCTTTTCTCTTAACTTTATATTCCCCATTTAAAAATGTTAAAAATCTTTTTAGTTGCTATATTTTGTTCTCTGGAGTTGTTGTATCAATTTAATTATCTTTTATACCATTTTATTATTTCAGTAAATTTAGGGGTTCAGGTGGGTTTTTGGTCACATGATGAATTGCATAGTGGTGAAGTGTGGGCTTTTTTTGTATCTGTCACTCCAGTAGTATACATTGTACCCAATAGGAAATTTTTCATCCCTCACCTCCTTCCCAACCTTCTCCCCTTTCTGAGTCTCCAGTGTGCATTATACCACTCTGTATGCCCCTGAAAACCTACAACTTAGCTTCTACTTATAGGTGACAACACATGACATTTGTTTTTCTGTTCCTGTGTTACTTCCTTTAGGGTAAGGGCCCCTAGTTCCTTCTAAGTTGCTGTAAAAGACATTTATGGTGTTCAAGTTTTTACTGGCAATAGGGAAAATATAATTTTCAGTAATTGTGAGTGATAATAACATCTTTACACTTCTTATTTCTTTAGATTAGATTCTTAGAGGTGCTAAGGTTCACCATATTGCCAAATGAAAAATCTTTCTAGAAGTAGTGTTACCATATTTTTGCATTAGGTGCTGCTTTTAAAAACTAGAAATCTGTATTTGGTAAATTGCTTGGTGATCTTCCAGTCTAATTTATAACTGAAACTAGTTTGAATGTGATAGGTCTCTAAAGGTATTTGAAACATGGAAAAAGTGAAGGCATATTATATTGCTTGTTTCTATATATCATGGAATTTAAAGCCAAAAAACCTTGAATGCTTAGGGAATTACCTCATATAAATCTTCTTTTCAAAACAGTAGTGGTTGTCTTCAGAGATTGTTTACTTCACAATGATCGCAGAGTATTTCTTAAGAAAAAATACCAAATAGAAATTAGTAATTAAAAATTACTTAGGTAACTTTGCAAAACAATAGAAAATTAGCTAAGTTTTTTTCCATTAAGTTCCTGTTCAGTAAGTGGGAAGTTAAAGTTTTAAAATTAATTGACTGTACTTTTGGAGGAAAGGTTGCTAGACTTGAGTAGGCTATTTCCTGGGTCCTGTGCCTACCTCACATTGTACATTTTCTGCTGTAGTGTGAGTACTCGCCCTGCCTGCCCCACTAAAATGGCTCATGCAGAGGTTGTATTCGCTAGACATGTTTCAGTTTTTAACCAACTTGGCTATTCTGTTTTACTCCTTCTTGAAACATTCTTTTATCTTGATTTATCTGAAACTGCTTTTAGGTCTTCCTCCCAACTTCTGTTTCTTTTCCAGTTCTGTCTTGGGCCTCACTCCTTTGTCTGCCTTTGCACTTTCCTTTCTAGTGTTCCATCTTTGGTTTTATTCTTTTCTTTTCTTCATTGTTTTCTGTCAGTCTCGTCATGCCCCTTGCTTGAATCACTACCTGTTATAAGTAGATGACCAAATGTTTTTTCACAGAGGTACTTCGTTCTCGTGTTCAGAACTGAAATCTCTCATCTTCCAAAATGGCTTCTCTTTCCCTTTTGCCCTTATCTATTTGAATAGTGTCACTTTTTTACTCTCATAGAAGTTTGAAATGAGAGAATTATGTCAGATATTCTCCTCATTCTAAGCCAGTATATGTAGTTGCCAAAATGTCTTGAAAATTCCTCCAATGTACCTCTTAAATGGGTTCTTTCTTCACCTTTGCTGCAGCCCTAACCAAGCCTTACCGTATCTTGTCTGGAGTATTAAGGTATTCTCATGAAATTGGTCTGCCTTGCGTTGCTTTTACTTGCCCTGTCACTAACTCATTCTGTTTTATGATCAGAGTTACTCAGACTTCTCCAGGCCAAAAGGAATAATTTTTGCCCCTGCCTTCTCTGTGTGCCTGTATTTTCGTACACATTGCAGTTAGACTACTTACACGTTATTGCAAATATTTATTTATATGTTTTTTCTATTTCTAGATTGTATCCCTAGCCTCTAGTCCAGTGGTTAGAAAATAGATACGTTGTAAATGGTTTTTGAGAGAGCGAATGGCTTAATGTTACAAATTTTATAGTGAGAGGATTAGCTGAAATTTTCATTATTTTTAAACTTATATGTTATTTTCTTGGGTATCCATATGTAAGTTAGGAATTCTCACACTGCCTCCTCATGCCCACCCCCCCCCAACAAATACCTATTAGTTTGTTTGATTTTTCTGATGGGAACTATTTTATCACTTTATGGCCTTTATTTCATTTATGTCTACTTTAGAGAATAGTAAGTAATAAATATCCAAATGTATAAAGTTTGTCTTAACTACTCTAAATATTTGAGTTTACTTTTTTGCTCCAATAATTTAAATGCTATATAATTTAATTATATAATATAAAAATCTATTTTATATAGCATTTTATTTTATTTATAACATTTAAATTTAAAAATTTTATATAGCACTTAATTTTTTTTCAAATAGAAAAAAGGACATATAAAACAGGCATTTTAACATTATTCAGCGTTTGAGTAGTAGGCTATTTGCAGCTTCTGCTTTACTTAGAGCATTTGAAAGTAAATATTGTAGTTCTCTAAACTGAATAGGCTTTGAAATACATGTAGAAGAAACTAGGCTTTTGTTTTTGTTTTTGTTTTTTTGAGAAAGAGTCTTGCTCTGTTGCCTAGGCTGGAGTGCAGTGGTGCGATCCCAGCTCACTGCAACCTCCGCCTCCAGGGTTTAAGTGATTCTCCTGTCTCAGCCTCTGGAGTAGCTGGGATTACAAGTGCCCACCACCACGCCTGGCTAAGTTTTGTATTTTTAGTACAGACAGGACTTGAACTCCTGATCTCAAGCAGTCTGCCCGCCTCAGCTTCCCAAAGTGCAAGGATTACAGGCATGAGCCACTGCACCCAGCCAGAAACTAGTCTTATAGTTAAGTTACTTAGATTTTTCTTTTCTTTTCTTTTATTTAATGCTTTAAAATTATTTGATAAAATACAGAATTCAGTCGGAAGGACATATTAAAGAGATATTTTATAATCTTTTGACAGTATTGGCAAAGAGTGAATGATTCTTAAACATTTCATTAAGCTGATACATAATAACAGACAAAAATAAAATGTTTATTGTGAATTTCTAGAGTTGGGAGAGATCCCCTAAAAGGGAAATCTTTTAATTTATTGATCTTTCAGTAAATTTAGTCTAATTAAAACATTTACTTAAAATCTGGCCGGGTGCAGGGGCTCATTCCTATAATCCCAGCGCTTTAGGGGGCCAAGGCGGGAGGATTGCTTGAAGCAAGGAGTTTGAGACCAGACTGCAACACAGTGAGAACCTATCTCTACAAAAAGTAAAAAAAATTAGCCAGGTCTGGTGGTGTGCACCTGTAGTCCCAGCTACTCAGGAAACTGAGATGGGAGAATTGCTGGGGGCTAAGGCAGGAGGATTGCATGCCCAGGAGTTCGAGGCTGCAGTAAGATCTGATCGTGCCACTGCACTCCGGCCAGAGTGGGCAACAGAGTGAGACTCTGTCTCTAAAAACAAAACCTGTTAATTTATTTAAGAAATATTTATTGAGTGCTTAGTGTGTGCCACTACAGCCGGGAATAAGGCAAAGACCCTGCTCTCACTATAATTTACACTTTGGTTAGGGAGAAGACACAAATCAGAAAATATAAGGTAGTTATTAATGTTCTGAGTAAAATAAATAGGGTTGGTGTACTAGACAGTGCATAAGAAGCTACCTTACACCTTTGTGAGGAGACGGTATTTAAGTTGAGACCTGATTGGTATGAGAGCCTGGTACCCATCTAGGCAGAACATCATAACGTGTAGACAGAACAGCCAGTACAAAGGCATTGAGGTGGGAGTGGTCCCAGGTTGTGGTTGGAGTACAGAAAGGGGGAAAGTAATAGAAAACTAGGTTGAAGGGGTGAGGTGGGTAGGGGCTACATCACAGTGGGCCTTGCCAGCCATGGTAGGAAGTTGGAGGGTGTTAAGGTAGAGGTAACATGATCTTATTTATATTTTTTAAGGTGGGCCCGGCGTGGTGGCTCACACCTGTAGTTCTAGCACTTTGGGAGGCCAAGGCGGGTGGATCACCTGAGGTCAGGAGTTAAGACCAGCCCGAGCAACTTGGAGAAACCGTGTCTCTACTAAATACAAAAAATTAGCTGAGCGTGGTGGCACATGCTGGTAATTCCAGCTACCCAGGAGGCTGAGGCAGGAGAATTGCTTGAACCCAGAAGGCAGAGGTTACAGTGAGCTGAGATCGCACCATTGCACTCCAGCCTGGGCAATAAGAGCAAAACTCCATCTCAAAAAAAAAAAAAAAAGCAAAAAAAATGCTGACTGGTTGCTGTGTGTGTAATAGATTGTAGGGAGTCGAGAATGGAAGCAGATGGAAGCAGAGAAGAGACTAATTCATAGCCTTTTGCAGCAGTCTGGAAAAGACATGATGGTGATAGTGGTAAAGTGATGAGAATTTGCATTTAGGTTGTATGTTGAACTTTGATGAGCAATGAGATAAAGAGGGTGGGAAAAAGATGGAATTCCCAGAGTTTCAAATGTCAAAATAGTTCCATCACTCTAATATTTAAATAACCAGTTTTTCTTTTAGCTCAGAAATGTATGAGAATTTCACTGGAATGTTTGTCTTAACTGTGTTTTGCAAAAGGATAGTTGAAGGATGAAAAAGCTCGAACTTTGTTTTTATTCGCTTTTTGGAAAAGTGTTAAACCATTAAAATAAGTTTTATAATATTGCGTTATGGATTAGCTTTAAAATAATGCATGGGTGATTAACCACATGTGTTTTCCCTTAGATTAATGTTCTTCAATCAAAAAGGAGATCAGAAATCCTAAAATCAGTAAGATATTAATTGAAATGATGTTTTAAATATTTTAATATGAAACTAAATGTACATATTTAGGTGTTGAAAGAACATCTGCTATGTACATGATAAGGTTTATGATTGCTCTTCTTTTTGATCTTCATCTGTATTTCTTATGTGGCACTGGACTTCTTTGTCTCCTTTGTGTTCGAGTTATTTGTGTGTCTCGTCTGTTGATACACTGTGAGGTCCATAAAGGGACACTCTCTACTGTTAAACGTTTTTGTTTTCTTTTATCCTAATATGTTGCTTTACATGCACTAGATGCCCAGCACCATTTGGTGAATAACTAAAAATGTTTGGTGTAAAAACCTGTGAGAATATTTCAGAATTTGTTTCGAAAGTTATGAACATAAAAAACTGTTACACTTAGGTTTTGAATTTTTTCTCACTTGTTTTGCTTTAAAATTTTTTTGCCCAACCTCTTTCAACATATTTACATTTTTCTTTATGATTTTTGGCATTATTTGGACTTTAAAAATATTTGAGATTGAGGATTTATATGAATAGTATCATTTTTGGAGAATTTTTCCCTTAGAGTTGATGGTGGATCATTCTTTTGGTTTGTTCTTTGGTATGCAGTTACAGAACCAGTGGGATGAAATTGGGGGATCACTTTTTTCCCTGAGCCTCTTCACCCCATGACAATGATTTTTTTTTTTTTTTTGTGGTGGGGAGCCGTTTTTTTGGTCTTAAAAGCTAACGAAGGCTGTCTGTGGTGGCCCATGCCTGTAATCCCAGCACTTTGGGAGGCTGAGGCAGGTGGATCACCTGAGGTCAGGAGTTCAAGACCAGCCTGGCCAACATGGTGAAAACCCATCTCAACTAAAAATACAAAAAAATTAGCTGGGTGTGGTGGCGGGCGCGTGTAATCCCTGTTACTTCATGATGCTGAGGGGAATTGCTTGAACCCAGGAGGTGAAGTTTGTAGTGAGCCGAAATTGTGCCGTTCACTCCAGCCTAGGTGACAAGAGCAAACTGTCTCAAAAAAAAGCTAACAAAGAAGTGTGCAGGGCATGATATGGTATGGCATATCATATCTTTATATTTTGATAACTTTAGTAATAATCTCTCAACTCTGAATTACTTACTGACTTTTCCCCCAAAAGGCTATATTTAAGTAGCCTTAGATCCTTGTCCCCACCTAGCTTTTTTTCTAAATTGTATGTATATATTTGTGTTATAAATTATCAGGTAAACACATTGTACTTCCTGTTTTTTAAAGATAATGTTTATACCCCACTTGTTTTCGAGATTGACAGTAATGTGTATTAATTGTAGAAAATTAGAATGTGTATGAAGAAAAATAAAAATGACTTACTAGTTCTGCTACCAAGGGGAAGCCAGTATTAATATCACGGCATACATCTTCGTCTTTTTACTCTCTATGTCCGTCCTTGTGTGTGCGTGTGTGTGTGTGTACATAAACTTGAATATATGCCTTTTAAAATCACATTTAATGTTTTAATGGGAATCATTCCTACATACTATTTTATAACTTTCTCTTTTCACTAGTACACTGCAAAGTTGTATGTCATTAAATGTCCTTTATTTAATGATGGCGTTTGTGGCCGGGTAGAATTCTGCCACCTGAATATCCTAGGGTTTGGATTAAATGTCCTTTATTTAATGATGGTGTTTGTGGCCGGGTAGAATTCTACCACCTGAATATCCTAGGGTTTGGCACATGTTTTTTGTAAAAGTCCAGGTAGTAAATATGGTGGCTCTTTTATACCCCTTAAGGATCTCTGTTAAATCTATTCAACTGTGCTATTATAACGAGAAAGACAATATGTAAATGAATGGCCATTGCTGTGTTCCAATAAAACTTTATAAATAAACACAAATTTGAATTTCATGTAATTTTCACATATCATAAATTTCATTTATTTTCATTGTCTTTAAATCATTTAAAGATGTAAAAACCATGTAGCTCATGGACTATCAAAAAAGTGGTGAGGCCTAATAAAGTTTGCAGGTCATAGTTTACTGACCTTGAAGGAATATACCATAAATTAATTTCACCTATTAATGGATATTCAAATAATTTCCTTGTTTTTGACATTAAAGCATAGCTTTGTCCTCATCATTCTAATGAATAATCCTATTATTTTCTTAGGATAGATTTATAAAGAAGATATTATATAGTCAAAGAATTAAGACTTTAGAAAAATATTGTCAAATTTCAAGAGTTATACAATATTTCTTCTAATATTGTGTGAAAATGGGTTTTCCTCCACATTTTACCAACACTGAGCATTCCAGTTTTTTCCCCCATGCTGCCCCTAGTTTGTTGGATAGAAAGCACGATCTCATTATTCAGTTTTGCATTTTGTTAATACAAATGAGTTTGAACATTTTTCCGTGTTTTTTAGCCAGTTAGGTACCTCATATGTCGTTCGTCTTTTTTTCTGTTGGAGTGTTCATCTTTTTCATGTTGATTTGCAACATCTCTTACATCTTAAGACTGTTAATTCTTTGTCATGTGTTTTTCCCTAGTTTATCATTTGTCTTTTAATATGCTCGTTTTGCATTTTGATGTACAGGCATATTTTATATTTTTATGTAGTCCTAGCTGTTAATCCCATCCCTCTTTTTAAATTGTTCATTAATTTTTAAAAATAATTTATCAGTTTTTATTCACAAATTTGTGCAATGATCACTATTATCTAATTCCAGAATAATTTTCCTCTTCTGAGTTTTGTCCTTTTGCCTCTGTGTTTTAATGGTTTTTTTTTTTAAGTAG
This sequence comes from Papio anubis, assembly GCF_008728515.1. Classification (NCBI taxonomy): domain Eukaryota; kingdom Metazoa; phylum Chordata; class Mammalia; order Primates; family Cercopithecidae; genus Papio; species Papio anubis. Next base: position 191,202,816 of record NC_044977.1, on the reverse strand, counting down.
TTTTTTTTGGAGGATTTTTGAGTATTAAGGACTTTATGACCTATTTTAGACTTCAGAAAATTGAACAGATGCCACTTGTTAAAAATAACATGGATGTTTAGAATATTTTTTCAGTATTCATTTAATTATATAATTCCTTCCATGTAAAAACTTAATTAAAATGAGGGTGATTTTTCTCTTTAAAATAGGTAAAATATGGGAAAACGTGGACAAATCTCTGCTCATTAATGTCAGCTTTTTAGATTTGTGGAATGAATGTAAGAAAGTTCCATATTGGCAAATTCAGTTGACTCATTTTATTTTGGTATCTTGAGAGAAAAACCAGCATTCTCCTACTTTAGGTTGTGCTTGGTGCTCTAGTAGATTGTAAAGTATTTGTGTTTTATTTTGAGCACTTTATATTTCTCTTATCTTTTTGCCTTTTTTGCAGTTTAAGGTTTGTCAGTGAGCTTGGTTGAAGGAGCACATAAATACTTTATAATGGACCTAGGAAAATAGTAGAGTTATTGAAAATTGGATTATTTGAATCTGCTGTATACATTTTGATCACCTAAATATAGTCTAAACAACTAAAATTTTGAACATTAAAAAAATTTTAAACCACTGGGAAATTTCTTTTAAATAAAATTTATTTTCATTGTATTTGAAAATATTTTTGAAATACTCTTTTAAAACAGATGACTCAGTTTAATTTTCAAATAGGTTTGATGAACTGGGCACGGTGGCTCATGCCTGTAATCCCAGCACTATTGGAGGTGGAAGTGGGAGGATTGCTGGAACCCAGGAGTTCGAGATCAGCCTGGGTAACATGGCAAGACTTTGTCTCTACAAAAATTAGCTGAGCATAGTGGCACATGCCTGTGGTCCCAGCTACTTAGGAGGCTGAAGTGGGAGAATCACCTGAGCCTGGGAGGTACAGGTTGCAGTGAACTGTGTTTGTGCCACTGCATGCCAGGCCTGGGTGACAGAGCAAGACGCTGTCTTTTTTATATACATAAAATATTTCAGAATGTCTATCTACGAGTAGATTTTAAAATGGTCATCTTTTTTTTTTCCCCCTTTAGATGTTGTCATTTATGTATGCCCATTTGGCCTTCTTTCATCAAGGATATGATCTGTTTAGTGAACTTGGACCCTACATGAAGGATCTTGGTGCACAGGTAATGTTGCGGTATATTTCTTGATTCTGTTTTATACACTGGTATTTGTATTTTTAAAGAAATTTAGCATATTGGAGGTGTGTTAGTCTCTTCTCATACTGCTGTAAAGAGCTGCCTCAAACTGGGTAATCTAGAAAGGAAAGAGGTTTAATTGACTCACAGTTCTGCATGGCTGGGGAAGCCTCAGGAAACTTACAATCATGGCAGAAGGCAAAGGGAAAGCAAGGCATCTTCTTCACAAGGCAGCAGAGGGGAGAATGAATGCAAGAGAAACTACCAAACACTTATAAAACCATTAGATCTCGTGAGAACTCACTATCACGAGAACCAGCATGGGGGAACGCCCCTGCATGATTCAGTTCCCTCCACCTGGTCTCTCTCTTGACACATGAGGATTATGGGGATTATAATTCAAGATGAGATTTTGGGTGAGGACACAGCCAAACCATATCAAGGAGGACTTGATGTTTTATTTATTTAATGAAGAATGAAGTTGGATGCTATAGCAGATTTATATGTGGGTTAATACTCAAATGTTTGCATTTTGGGTATACCCAAAAAATGAAATCAAAGGTAAAAAGAACCTTATGTTATAGTTTGTATATGAAGGTATTGAAAAGGAGAATTTAAAAACAAAGTGTGGCCGGGCGCAGTGGCTCACACCTGTAATCCCAGCACTTTGGGAGGCCAAGGCGGGCGAATCACAAGGTCAGGAAATCGAGACCATCCTGGCTAACACGTTGAAACCCCGTCTCTACTAAAAATAAAAAAAACTTAGCCAGCCTTGGTGGTGGGCGCCTGTAGTCCCAGCTACTCAGGAGGCTGAAGCAGGAGAATGGCGTGAACGTGGGAGGCGGAGGTTGCAGTGAGCCGAGATCGTGCCACCGCACTCCAGCCTGGGCGACAGAGCAAGACTCCGTCTCAAAAAAAATAAAATAAAATAAAAAATATAAAAACAAAGTGTGTGTTTTGCAGTCTACATAACTGGACTTATTTTTAAATTTCATACATTTGGATAAGTGAATTATTGTTCCAATTTGCTTTTCAGTTGAGTTAGAGCTCTTTTTTATTTTCTAAAAACTTGTATCTTGTTATTTGAATAAAAAAATTTTAGAGTCTTAAAATTATAGAGCTCTTGGGAACTTTTTCATTTCATATAGTCACATGTGGCTATCTATGGCTATGTGTAATAGCTCTATACATATACATACAAATTTTATATGTATAAAAATGTCGTTATGTTCAAACTATTTTTTCATATCTGATCATAACGTTATATTAGATCTGTTCGGGGGACTTTGTTTTTTGTTGATGAGCATTCTTTATTTAACACTGTCGATTTTTAGGTGATTTTCTTTCTCAAGATGTTTCAGTTTAGTTTCCAAGAGGAGGGGACTGATGATGAAAAATAGAGTTTAGGCCAGGCACAGTGGCTTATGCCTGTAATCCCAGCACTTTGGGAGGCTGAGGCATGCAGATTACATGAGGCTGGGAGTTTGAGACCAGCCTGGCCAACATGGTGAAACCCCGTCTCTACTAAAAATAAAAAAATTAGCTGGGTGTGGTGGCATATGCCTGTAATCCTAGCTACTCGGGAGGCTGAGGCATGAGGTGGAGTTCTCAGTGAGCCAAGACTGGGTCGTTGTACTCCAGTCTGGGTGACAGAGGGAAACTCTGTCTCAAAAAAAAAAAAGGAAAAGAAAAATTGAGTTTAAGGAAAAAGGTAAGAGTGGAATGGGAATTGCATTTACTGACCAGAGTATGTGTGAGTTGTGGTGTGTGTGTGTGTGTGTGTGTATGTGTGTGTGTGTGTTGAGACAGGGAAGGACATGTAGGGCATATGCCGTGGATTACATGTATTCTGTTTTCTGCTTCTACAGAACTTACTCTCTTGGGAGAAGCCAACAAGGCACCACACTCTTAATCTCTGTGCTGAATACCTTGTGTGTGTAACAGTTGGGATGAGGTTTGTTTGCAAATAATAGAAAACTGAGAATATTAGTAGTTTAAAAAAGAGAGTTTTATTTCTCTTATGTAAAGTTGAAGACATGGTATGGCGGCAACTTGGTTAGCAGGAGTGCAGGCTTCTGTTTTTTGATTCTACCTCATAGTTCAAAGTGGCTAATCAAGCTTTAGCTAACATACCCATATTCCAGCTAATAGGAAGAAGGAAGGGAGAATGAAAGATACGTTTTTCTCTTTTTAAGCACATTTCCTAGAAATTGTACATATCACTTCTACATACATCCCAATGCCAAGTCCTTAGTCACAGGGTCACAGTAGCTGCAAGGGAAATTAACCTTAATGCCAGATAGCCACGTGACCTGCTAGAATTTAGGGGTTCCATTGTTAAGGAAGAAGGAGAAAACAGATATTGAGGGACAGCTGGCCTTTTCCACCATATGGGGAAGGGTCAAAGTGTTGCAGGAACATATAGACAGGACATGTAAGCCGGACTTGGGGGGAAGGAGAGACCTTCCTAGGTTTTAGACATTCCTCACATACTATCAAATATTAGATTACACTGTCATCTGATATTCAGCATAATTTATAAAAGCAGTGTGAGTTGAATTGCAGTTGGCTAGCTGAAAAAACTATGTATTTTTTAAACATTTAATCATTTTAGTTTTATAGGTCCCCCCCCGCCCGTCCCAGATCTCAAATAAGTCTGCAGGTCCTTGAAAAACATCTAAGCCCCAGAGCCTGTAGTGCCTGGTCGATAAGATGTCCGGGTTGGAGGTGGCCAATTGCGATATTCTTTTCATAATTAGTAGATAATGGCATCTGCAACTAAGGTCATGGCAGTAGAGATAGAAATGGTTAGATTTGAGGGTTAATATGCAGCCCATTCGAGGGTGGAAGGGCGTGATGAGTTCACGCTTAAATATATTGATTTGTGAGGATAAGACGTGTAAGTGGATATTTGTGGAGCTCAAAAGAGGGAAGTAGACTAAATCAGTAGCATATAGTTGCTGATTGCAACCACAAGAGTGGGTGAGTTGATGGGGGGTGAGTTAGATATCTCTGAATCATAGAGCTATTTTTAAAAAAATCTAGTTGCCTAGACACCATACATAAAGATTTTTATTTTGTAAGTTAAGGTTGAGGTCCACTGGTATTGAGTTTAAAAAAAAAAACTGACTTGGGGCAGGGACCTAAGAAGGACTAAATTTTGAGATGGCTCAGTAAGAGAAGCTGTGCTAGGACGTAGATGAGTGAGGGGGTGGAAAAACAGGAGACTGGCATTGTAGGCCAGGAAAAGTGTTTCAAAGGGAAGGAGTGGTTATCAGCTTCAATTATTAGAAAGTTAAGTAAACCTAGGACTGAGAAATACCTGTTGGATTTAGCAGCAAAAAGTTGTTACCTCTGTGAGAGATGCTGTTTCCATGGCGCTGGGGACCCGGGCAGTAGAAGCTGAATTACAGTGGGTAGATTAATATGGAAGGGGCAAATAGAGAAGGTGGTAGTATTTTAAAGAAGTTGTGTTATGAAGGAAAGAGGGAAAGAATGTGGTAGCTGGAGAAAGAGTATGGGTTAGCGGTTTTATTTTATTTTATTTTTAACTATAACCAATCAAATATTGTGTTTGCTTTATTTCTGTGTCTGTTCTGTAAAAGCCTCCCCATTGCATTCCCTCAGTGGAGCTCAGGAACTGCTTTTGATTTGGAACTTCCTGATTCTTTTTTTTTTCTATTATTATTATTATTATTATTATTATACTTTAAGTTCTAGGGTACATGTGCATAACGTGCAGGTTTGTTACATATGTATACTTGTGCCACGTTGGTGTGCTGCACCCATCAACTCCTCAGAACCCATCAACTCGTCATTTACATTAGGTATAACTCCCAATGCCATCCCTCCCCACTCCCAGCGGTTTTATTAAGGTAGAATGATTTGCACCAACTTAAAAGCAGATGGTAGTTCGAGGGAGAAGTTGAAAAGGAGAAAGAGAAGTGATGATATCTGAGGTTGGTGGGAGTGGAAGGGATTTAAAACACAGAAGGACCAGGGATACCTGCTTAGTGATAGGAACCTATTAAAATGGATAATGTCCAGTACTAACACAAACACGGGGCCCTTTTTACTGTGCTCCAAGTTATCTTCCTGATACATTTCCCAGTGTCTAGAAGATAAGACTCTGCCAGTCTTCACATTTCCCCAACTCGTGCCTTTTCCCAAACCCCCACCATCACGAAAGATATTTTTTCTTTATTCTTTTTCCCCATCAGAGAGGGGGAATTGTCCCCACTTTCCTGTTGTAATAGCAATGGGGTTAGGGATGCAAGAGACATTTCTTTTTTCCTTTTTCTTTTTTTTTTTTTTTTTTTTGAGACGGAGTCTCGCTCTGTCGCCCAGGCTGGAGTGCAGTGGCACGATCTCGGCTCACTACAAGCTCCGCCTCCCGGGTTCACACCATTCTCCTGCCTCAGCCTCCCAAAGTGCTGGGATTACAGGCGCCCGCCACCGCGCCTGGCTGCAAGAGACATTTCTTACCCATTAGACAGGCAGAAAACCATCACCTACATTGCAGAATTCATATGTAAAGTATATGCGTGCATATTTGTAAATATTTTGAATTTGGGGGCTCCCTTGTGCTGCATTTCAGTCTGAATGAATAATATTTATATGCCACTCAGAGCCGTAAAAACCATAGGATGGTTAGTCCACTCATTCCGCATAAGAAATTTGTGTGAGAATATATTTTTCTAGTGCACCATGTATAGCATACCCACTAAATCAATGCTACATGTCACTAAGGTGTGTGTGTATTAGATCCTAGAGTAGTATGGTTGCCAGCTGTATCACGTACTTTATAATAGTGATAGATCTGTTTTATTGTGGGTATTTTTTTGGTTAATCTCTATTACTATTCAGTAATACTATCTGACTAGAATTATTCTTCTGTAGAAAAAAATCATTTGTGATAAAGGATCAAATAGCTTTTTTGAAAGAGACTTTAAAAATTTAGTCTTTAAAAGATACAACTTAAAATGTTTAGACATTTAACGCTTTTTTCCATATTCCTGCTGATCTGATATGTATGTTTTAATTTTTTCATTTATCGAACATGTGTTAATCATTTATGGGTGATGGAGGTTCAGAGTTGGAAAGCATCATCTTTGTCTAGACAATGAAACCCACATAATTAATAATGTATAACCCAATTATTGTTAGTTTAGCAAATATGATTTCAAGAAGCCAGTGCATTTCTTGTGACATATTACCGGAAATTGAATACTTCCCTTATGATGGATATCCTTTCTAATACAAAGAAACAAGAAATAAATGGGTTTTTTATATATGTGTATATTATTTTGGGGGGGGGGGTGGGGGATGGAGCCTTGCACTGTCGCCCTGGCTAGTGTGCAGTGGTGTGATCTCAGCCCACTGCAACCTCTGCCTCCTGGGTTCAAGCAAGTCTCCTGCCTCAGCCTCCCGAGTAGGTAGGATTATGGGCACCTGCCACCACGCCCAGCTAATTTTTTGTATTTTTAGGGGAGACGGGGTTTCACTATGTTGGCCAGGCTGTTCTTGAACTCCTGACCTCCTGATCCGCCCGACTTGGCTTCCCAAAGTGCTGGAATTACAGGCGTGAGCCACTGCGCCCGGCCGGGTTTTATAGTTTTATTAAGTTTTTTGAGCTTTTAAAAATGAGCCTTAAGAATTGCTGATTTCCTACCTTGGTCTTATGAATGATTACTATTCTTTTATTATTTTTAGCTTTCTCTTTTATCTGGTGAATTATTTTTTCTTCTTTTTAGATTTGATTATGACGTTAGGGAGCCAACCTGAAAACATGAAGAAACATCTTGAATGATTGGAAGTAGCTGTTAGAGTGAATTTGTGAGAGCTGGTGTAGCTGGTTGGTACTAGTTTAGCTGCACTACTTTTTGCTATTATGGGAAAGAAGTCACTAGTGTCTTCTTCGTATCTTTGATTTTAACTACCTGAATTTGCTTAGTAGGTCAGCAGGCAGCTTAAGCTAGAGTCATTTTCCTTATTTAAGGATTGAAAGTGTATCACTGGGGTACCTGTGACAAGGCCTCCAATCATGTATGTGCGGCACCATGACTATTCTTGGAAATCTTTTTTCTTCTAATGGAGATATGGATCTTCTCAAAGAGAACTTGATAGCAGAAAAAAATATGAACTTCTACTTCAAAGTTTAGCCAAAACCTTTTTAAATAAGCTTAAATTGAGTGATTTTTTTATTTATCTGTGAAATGATTTGGAATATGGTTTGAAAAAATAATCCATACTTTTTTTAAGTCTGCAGTTTTCTCTTTTTCCCTTTTTACAGTTGGATCGACTGGTTGTGGATGCAGCAAAGGAGAAAAGAGAAATGGAGCAAAAACATTCCACCATTCAACAAAAGGTACCTCAGGGGAAATTAAAAATTAATTCCGTTTTACGCAGTCGCTTGGTTGTTGGTTTATGCAAGGTGTCATTGTATTGGAACACATCTTTGGGTTGTTCTAATAATTAAATTGTGCAGATAAATTCCTCTTCTGTTTTTGAAGAGCAAAATGTTCTTCAGATTTTAAGGGACGTATTTTGTTATTTTTTCGGATCTTTGAAAGCTGTGCTCCTTGAATCAGTTTATAAAAATTTAAATCTCTTAGAGCCGTAACTAAGCTAAAAGTGGCTTTTACTTAGAATTTAAAACACTATTCATAATTACATTCAGGATACCACCAACTCCCTGTAAAAGAGTGTGTCTGTGTGTGTGTTGCGGGGCAGGGGGTGTGGATGCATCTTAGTGTCAACATGCGTGTTTGGCCTTACAGACTTTCCAACTGCAGTCACTGCAAGGCAGCCTTTCCTCTCTGTGACGAGATGCTAAAGCTTCACCTGCATTGCCTGTTGAATTGCCTAAAGCTAGCAAAACTGACTTTGAAAATAATGTTTTTAAAAATGAAAACTCAAATATTAAACCAGTTTTTATTTCTTCATGCTAAAAGAGTTGAGTGTAACATGCCTGCAACTCAACTTTCTTATATCGTCAGTGGTACTTTTTGTGTAGTTATCTGAAAATAAAGGGAGAGTGTTAAAGTTGAATATAGAAATTTAAGTATGTACAGGATGCCATCTAGCATTGCTTTAAGAAATCTGTTTTCTTGGTATTGAGCAGTAAAATCAACTTTTTAATGGTTTATTTAGAATTTAAAATACCAGTAAACTAGATCTGATATAGAAGATGTCAGTGAAAAAAGAAAACAAAATCAGTAGTAAAAGTAAGAAAAATTTAATTGATGATGGAGTATTAATGCTCAAAGAAAAATAATTAAAAAAGGAAAGATTTCTACAAGACCACCTTTAAGTTAGTTACTTTCTGGTTAGTGTCGGGTGAGACAAACTCCACGTTTTATTTTGTTTTGTTTAAAGTTAGATTAACTTTTGTTTGGGTAACTTTATTTTAAGTTGACAAATAAAAATTTTACGTAATTAAAGTGTACAGTCTGATGTTTTGATGGGTAACGAGTTTTAATGACATGATCATGAAAAGATTGCTAAAAATTGGGACCAATTGTTTTTAATTAAAATGAGATATCGTGGTATTTGTAGGAATATTTGAATATTTCCTTAAATTGAATTATTTAATAAACAGTACACATCTTTTAATATCTTTTCCTATTGTGAACACAGTTCAATGTTGTACTGAAGGTTCAAAATGGTAAATTATTAACTCTAAGAATAACTTACTTGATTTTAAATAATATTCAACTGTTTTCCTTTAAAGAAAATAGTGCTGCTTTTTGCTCATTATGAATGCTCACCTCTTTTCTGCCCTTAAATGCTGACACAAGGCTGCATTACAGGTAAAAAAAAAAAAATCCACTAAAAACTAAGGGAAAGTATGTCTCATGCAGTTATTTAGATTTTTCAAAAATTTAAATTGATCAGTTGGAGAAACAGTGATGCTTTGAACATTCACGTGTGGATACGTGCATGCATTTTGCATTTGTGATATATTTATACCTAGGAGTAAAACTGCTGAGTTAGAAGATGTATTAGCTTTAGTAGATCATTTAGCATAAGCAGATAATGCTACATTGTTTTTCAAAATATTATACTATCTTAGCAGACAGCACTGTATGAGAGTTCCTATTTGCCACCTCATTATATTATGAGACTTTTAGATTTTGGCCGATTTGATCAGTAGATACTGACATCTTCTCGTAGTTTTAACTTCTTTAGTGACTAATGAGCTTAAGCACCTTATCTTGTCTCTGTTGGTCTTTTGCGTATCTTACTTGTAAAACGTCTATTAATCTTTCTCTCATTTTTCCACCAGGCTGCCTAACTGTTTGATCAACTTAATAATACATTTGAGGCATATGTGTTTTTAATTTTCATATAGCTTATTTTTATCAGTCTTATGGTTGATGCTTTTTGTGTCTTGTTCAATAAATTCCATTTCAAGATCATGAAGAGATATATCTTGTATTATAGATTTACTCTTTAGATTATTTTTATTATTTTTTTTTTTGGTCCTGTCACCCAGGTGGAGTGCAGTGGCGCGATCTCTGCTCACTGCAATCTCCTCCTCTTGGGTTTAAGTGATTCTTCTGCCTCAGCCTCCCAAGTAGCTGGGATTATAGCTGCGCATCACCATACCCAGCTAATTTTTGTATTTTTAGTAGAGATGGGATTTCACCTTTTTGGTCAGGATGGTCTTGATCTCCTGACCTCAGGTGATCCATCCACCTCAGCCTCCCAAAGTGCTGGGATTACAGGTGTGAGCCACCGTGCTACTTTTTAGATCTTTAATTGGGGTTTTGTGTGTGGTGTGAGGTAGAGATCGTTTCCTTTAATTCTCCCACTGGTAGTCAGTTGATCCAGACGAGTTATTAAAAAGTTTGCTCTTTCCCAAATGCTCTGTGGTATATCCTGTGTTATATATCACGTATGTGAGGTCCATTTCAGTTTCTCTATTCTGTTTCACTGTCTTTTTGTCTAAACTGTCGATACTATGCTGTCTTAATTATTTTTGGCTTTAGAGTGATTTCTTTAGTGACTAATGGGCATCTTATATTTACTGGTCATTTGGATATCCTATTTGTGAACTATTAGTCTTTTTATCTCATTTTCCCACCAGGTTGCTTAATTGTTGATCAAATGCTTTTAAAATTTTTTAATTTCATTTTTAGTTTTTGGTAGTACATAGCAGGTGGTATTATTTATGGGGTACATGAAATATTTTGATACAGGCATGCAATGCATAATAATCACATCATAGAAAACAGGATATCCATCCCCTCAAGCATGTATCCTTGTGTTACAAACAATCCTATTATATTCTTTTAATTATTTTTTAATGTACAGTTATTTTGACTGTAGTCACCCTGTTGTGCTATCAAATACTAGGTCTCATTCATTCTCTTTTTTTTTTTTTTAGTATCCATTAACCATCCCCACTCGCCCACACCCCCAGTGCCCACCACACCTCCCAGCCTCTGGTAACCATCCTTCTACTCTCCAGCTCCCTGAGTCCAGTTGTTTTATTTTTTAGATCCCACAAATAAGTGAGAACATGAATGTTTGTCATTCTGTTCCTGGCAAGCAAATTCTTGATATGTAATAGCAAATCTTCCTACCTTTCCTCCTTCAAGCTTCTATGAATCAAAATTGATATGTTTATTTTATTATGTCTTTGATTCTATGCGCTTGTTATGTTCTCCATTTATTTAAGTTTTCTTTAATGGCTTTCATAAAGTTTTATGATTTTTCTTGTACATCTTTTGTTAGATTTATTCCTAGATATTTATATTCTAAATGTTATCTTTAAATTTATTTATTTTACCACTGTTCTGTCTGTGATAACATTGATTTTTCTGTATTGATTTTGTAACCAGTAATCTCTTTTAATATTGATTTATCTCTCAATTATTTTGGATGCTATGTGTATAAAGTCTTATCATCTACCAATAATGATAGTTTTTTCCTTTCTTTCTAATCTTGTACTTTTTTTTGTTGTTTTGCTGGCTATGAGTTTCATCGTGATCTTGAGTGAAAGTGGTAACAGTGGTTTTTCTTGTCTTGTTTGCTATTTTAAAGGGAAGTTTCTATTAGATTCCCCTTTGACCAACCTTGGTTTTACATTCTGTTCCCTGGACCTCACACCAAAACTCAAGTTCTCCTGATAGGCAGATGTCCTTGCTCTCCTTACCTCTTTGAATTCCAGTGCTCACTCAGTCTCTTGCCTTTGAGTATTCCTTCCTGATTTATCAGGTCATCAATGTATTTAAGGAGATTCTAACACTATGTCTTTCGTCCAACATATTTCATTGCTAAAATTATGAAATCTGTCACATTTTAAGTACTACAAAATATTAGTTGATATTAATAGTAATTAAAGTGAAGACAGTTTATCTCAAGAAATATAGTTGAAAATTAGAGAAACACTTGTAATACACTGCACTTTCAAGGAAGTCTTTTAAGTTGACCAAAGTTATGAAAAACTGAAGATGTTACAAACGAAACCTTTAGAATGTTAACAAAGTCAATTATATTTATTGCTTCCTTAATTCTGTCTGTATAATTAAATAAATTATAGCCTCAAATAAATTTTAAATGAGGGAATTAAAGTTTCCCTGATTTTTTGTTCCCCAAAGAAAAAGTAGGAAGAAATGTAGCAAGTCGTTTACAGATTCTGCTTCATTTGATTACTTTGGATTATCATGTCTTTTCGTGGTTAATGTTTCAAAGGCGTCAGGAGAGGTTATTATTATTATTTTTTTCTCTTTTAAAGTTCTGAATTTAGTCTGTTTCCTGTTCCTGACTTAGTACTCTCTTCAATTTGGAGGGCCCTTAGATGGTTGTCGCTCTGCTCGCCTCCAGGCAGGGCCCCAGCGTCTCAGCAGATGCTGCCACAATGTTTCGCACGACAGGAGGTTTACTGCTGCTTAGTAGGGTAGAATTCTCATTTTCATCATTGGTCCAGGAGGAATTTTAAAAGTTATGGGGCTGGCTTTAGAGTTTTAAATTTGCTGAAAACAGCAGTCTTAGAGTTTTACTCAAAATGCTTTGGAAGTTTGTTAGGCAATATTTTAAATATTGAATTTCTGATTTCCAAACTTCATGAATGTTTGGAAGAAAATTGAAAGTTTAAATTGCATTCAGGTGAAGATTTAGATCATTAAGACCCTTGAAGAAGACTATGAGTGATTTCATAGTACTCATAAAAAAGGGAGTTCAACTTGCCCACTTCAGACTGTAGACTAAGATCCATTTCCTTTGAAAACTAAATTTTATTTTAGGAAAAAATGCCATAGACACTGTCAGATTCAAGAACTACCATACCCAGGCATACAATGGCTCATGCCTGTAATCCCTGAACTTTGGGAGGCCGAGGCAGGTGAATCACTTGAGGTCAGGAGTTTGAGCCCAGCATGGCTAACATGGTGAAACCCCGTCTCTACTAAAAATACAAAAATTAGCTGGGCGTGGTGGCACACGTCTGTAGTAGTCCCAGCTACTCAGGAGGCTGAGGCAGGAGTATCACTTGAACCAGGAGGTGGATGTTGCAGTGAGCTGAGATTGTGCCACTGCATTCCAGCCTGGGCAACAGAGTGAGATTTTGTCTCAAAAAAAACACAAAAAAACTATCATGGTAGTAATATATTTAGAAAATAGTGGTAACTTTAAATAATCCCAATTAAATATAACCATATACTTTAAAAAAATTGTTAACACATATCACCATAAAATATTGTGATGGACTGGGTGCAGTGGCCCATGCCTGTAATCCCAGCACTTTGGGAGGCTGAGGCAGACAGATCACCTGAGGTCAGGAATTCAAGGCCAGCCTGGCCAACATGGTGAAACCCTGTCTCTACAAAAATACAAAAATTAGCTGGGCATGGTGGCGTATGTCCGTAATTCCAGCTACATGGGAGACTGAGACGGGAGAATCACTTGAACCCGGGAGCAGAGGTTGCAGTGAGCTGAGATCACTTCATTGCACTCCACACTGGTCAGCAGAGCGACACTCTGTCTCAAAAAAGAAAAAAAAAAAGTTGTGATAATTTTAAACATAATAGCCTGTGTAGTATTTAGTTGTTTCCCTTGTTTATTTGTATACATATTATTTTGTGCTTTTAATCACAATGTAGATACAGTTTATATTGATTTATTTTCTGTTTTGCATTATATTCTATACAATTATCTGTCCTTAGGTCATCACAATAAGTATTGCATAAAATAATTCACTAAAGTCAAATACTTTAATGTATTGAAACATTTATTTATTATTGATCATTTAAGTCTCCCTTCATTTTTCTTATTAATATTGTTGTTGTAACTGTCTTAATATAAACCTTTTTTTCCTTTTGAACTCTTTCCTTAGGATCCATTTCTTGTCTAGGAAACTTAGTCAAGTCATATGAACTTCTTTATATGTTGTTTTGTCTAGGATTTCTCCAGTGATGATTCTAAGTTAGAATATAACGTAGATGCTGCAAATGGCATAGTTATGGAAGGATATCTGTTCAAACGAGCCAGCAATGCCTTCAAAACTTGGAACAGGTAATATATTTCAAATACTGGTCTTGATCTGTACATAGTTTTGATTTTCCAACTTTCTCTGTGATTTGACAGCTCTCTCCTTCGTAATTCTTTAACTTCTGTAAATTCCATAGAAGCTTTCCTGAACCCAGGCTATTGAAGAGAGATGCCCTTTAGAAGCAGGTGAAGAATAACATCATTAATTCTAAATTCTAAAAGTAAGCAAGGATTAAATAAGGAAGCAAGGAAAATTTTTATAATGCTTGGTCTATAGTGGCTGGCTAGCTCATTATAGTAAATCAGTTTTGAATATGGTCTACCTCCTGTATTTGTCATAAAATAAATTTGAGTACAAATTATGAATATGATAGATGAATAGGACAAGTGAGCTTTCTTTTTTGGTTTCTCCTCTATATGATGTTTATGTACATTTTGACTTAGTGTTTGCTTATTGTATTAGTCCATTTTCTCACTGTTATAAAGATACTATCTGAGACTGGGTAGTTTATAAAGAAAAGAGTTTTAATTGATGCACAATTCTCCATGGCTGGGGAACAGTCATGGCAGAAGGTGAAGGGGAAGCAGGCACCTTCTTCGCAACGCGGCAGAGAGAGAGTGCTCAGGGGAAATTACCACTTTTAAACCGTTATATCTTGTGAGAACTCCCTCACTATCATGAGAACAACATGGGGGAAACCACTCCCATGATCCAATCACCTCCCACCAGGTCCCTCTTTCAACATGTGGGGATTACAATTTAAGATGAGATTTGGGTGGGGATACAGAGCCAGACCATATTTCACCCCTGACCTTTCTCAAATCTCATGTCCTTTTCACATGTCAGAATCAAACATGACTTCCCAACAGATCCCCAAAGTCTTACCTCATTCCAGCATTAACTCAAAAGTCCAAGTCCACAGTCTCATCTGAAACAAGGCAAGTCCCTTCCGTCTATGAGCCTGTAAAATAAAAAACCAGTTAGTTACTTCCAAGATACAATGGAGGTATAGGCACTGGGTAAATGTTCCCATTAAAAATGGGAAAATATGACCAAAACGAAGGGGTCACAGGCCCCACACAAGTTTGAAATGCAGCCAGGCAGTCATTAAATCTTAAAGCTCTAAAGTCTCCTTTGACTCCATGTCTCACATTCCAGGGCAGGCTATGCAGGGGGTGGGTTCCTATGGCCTTAGGCAACTCCATCTCTGTGGCTCTGCGGGTGTAGCCCTGTGCTGCTTTCAGGGCTGGCACTGAGTGCCTGCGGTGTTTCCAGGTGCATGGTGCAAGCTCTTGGTGGATCTACCTTTCTGGGGTCTGGAGGATGTTGGCCCTCTTCTCAAAGTTCCACTAGGCAGTGCCCCAGTGGGGACTGTATGTGGGGGATCCAACCCCACATTCCCTTCTGCACTGCCTTAGGGGAGGTTCTCCATGAGGGCTCTTCCCCTGCCGCAGACTACTTCTGCCTGGACCTTCAAGCGTTTCTATACATCCTCTGGATTCTAGTTGGAGGTTCCCAAACCTAAATTCTCATCTTCCATGTATCTATAGGCCTAATACCACGTGGAAGCCACCAATGCTTGGGGCTTGCCCACTCTGAAGCAGTGGCCCGAGCTGTACCTTGGCCTCTTTTAGCCGTGGCTGAAGTTGGAGTGGGTGGGACGCAGGGCACCAAGTCCCAAGGCTGCACAGAGCAGCAGGGTCCTGGGCCCTGGCCCACAACTCTGTTTTCCCTCTCGGTCTCTGGATCTGTGATGGAGGGGCTGCCTCAAAGATTTCTTACATGCCCTGGAAACATTTTTCCCATTGTCTTGGATATAAACGTTCAGCTCCTCATTACTTACGCAAATTTTTGCAGCTGGCTTGAATTTCTCCTCAGAAAATGGATTTTCTTTTATACCTCATGGTCAGGCTGCAAATTTTCCAAACTGTTATGCTCTGCTTCCCTTTTAAACTAAGTTCCAATTTCATATCTTCTCTTTGTGAAAGCATATAACGGTATGCTTTCAGGAAAAGCCAAGTCACCTCTTCAATGTTTTCCTGCTTAGAAATTTCTTCTGCCAGATACCCTAAATCATCTCTTTCAAGTTTAAGAACAGATCTCTAGGGCAGGGGCAAAAATGCTGCCAGTCTCTTTGCTAAAGTATAGTGAGAGTGACATTTGCTCCAGTTCCCAATAAGTTCTTCATCTCCATCTGAGACCACCTCAGCTTGGACTTCATTGTCCATATCAGTATCAGCATTTTGGTCAAAAGCATTCAACAAGTCTCTTGGAAGTTCCAAACTTTCCCTCATCTTCCTGCCTTCTGAGCCTTCCAAACTGTTCCAACCTCTGCCTGTTACTCATTTCCAAAGTGGCTTCTACATTTTCAGATTATCTTTATAGCAGTATTCCACTCTGCTGGTACCAGTTCTCTGTATTAGTCTATGTTCACACTGCTATAAAAATACTACCTGAGACTGGGTAATTTATAAAGAAAGGAGTTTTAATTGACTCACAGTTCTCCATGGCTGGGGAAGCCTCAGGAAACTTAGAATTATGGCGGAAGGGGAAGCAGGCATCCTCCTCACAAAGGTGGTAGGAGAGAGCGAGCTCAGGGAAACTACCACTTTTAAACTATCAGATCTCCTAAGAACTCCCTCACCATCCCGAGAACAGCGTGGGGAAAACCACCCGCGTGACCCAGTCACCTGCCACCAGATCCTTCCCACGACACGTGGGGATTACAGGTCAAGGTGAGATTTGGGTAGTGACAGAACCAGTCCATATCACTTATGAATCTTTTTTTTCCTGCACTTTGTGAACAAAATGTTTATGAATCTTTAAGCTAGGTGATCCTGATCTTTAGCTCTTTGCAATAACTTCAATAAAACAGGAGTTTTAGGAAATGGGAATTTTTTCATATGTGAAGTTGTGGCAGCTGATGCTCCTTTATTGTAAACTTGATGGCTACCAAAAACTTTGAAGGTGTTGCTAAACAAATTTTTATAAAATATAAATCTGTTAAATGTCTGTTAAAAGAATGTATAAAATATTTCATTGTATTTTCTCATGTAGTAATATACTAAAATGAAATAACTTCAGACATTAAAGCTTCAACTGAAAGATTGGTTGTCGCAGGATCATTCTTCTGGGTATCAGTGATTAATCTTTTATTCAAGGATGCCTCTATTTTTGCCAAAAATAAAAAAGTAGTCAAAATTCTGTAATATGAGTAGTAGTTGGATTCTGGTTGATTTATTATTATTGGTTATAATGTGTTTATTGACCAGAATATGAATTTAATGATAAAGAAGGTTGTTTTTATTTTTAAAAAATGGACGTTAGTAAATATAATTGCCTGGTAAGTTTAACTTTGTGTACATTTTTGTTAAATGGAAAAATTTAATGTTTTATTAAAATGGATTTCTAGTGTAATTATTTTTATGTCTTGGTGTCAAGGTTATATAGAAAAAGCATTCACTGGGTGGGCATGGTGGCTCACGCCTGTAATCCCAACACTTCGGGAGGCTGAGGCGGGTGAATCACTTGAGGTCAGGAGTTTGAGACCAGCCTGGCCAACGTGGTGAAGCCCCATCTCTACTAAAAATACAAAAATTAGCCTGGCGTGGTGGTGCATGCCTATAATCCCAGCTACTCGGCAGGCTGAGGCAGGAGAATTGCTTGAACCCAGGAGGCAAAGGCTGCAGTGAGCCGAGATTGCTCCACTGCACTCCAGCCTGGGTGAGACTCTGTCTCAAAAAAAAGAAAGCATTCACTGACATTTCTGAATGTCAGTGATTTATTGAGCATTTCCCCACCATTTGATATTGACGGATGTTTACATGGTAGATGGTTTGTTTTATTCAAAATGATTTTTCTGAACCTGAGAGTGAATATAAAAATGGAAAGAAGAATGATTATATTTGATGTTAAACCTGAGGTTAGAGAGCTTTAAAAATAATACATGGGCTGGACGTGGTGGTTCATGCCTGTAATCCCAGCACTTTGGGAGGCTGAGGCGGGTATATCACTTGAGGCCCGGAGTTTGAGACCAGCCTGGCCAACACAGTGAAACCTTGTCTTGACTAAAAATAGAAAAAATTGGCTGGATGTGGTGGCACATGCCTGTAATCCCAGCTATTTGGGAGGCTGAGGCAGGAGAATCGCTTGAACCTAGGAGGCAGAGGTTGTAGTGAGCCAAGATTGTGCTGCTGCACTTCCAATCTGGGCGACACAGTGAGACTCTGTCTCTTAATAAGTAAATAAATAAAAATAAGAATAGTACATGAATATAGGAGGACCAACTCAAGTGGTGTGGTTAGAAATAATATTTCTAGCTAAAGTGAAAATGAAAAATTAAAATTACATTTTCTAAGCTCTAAAAAGTAAGACAGTAGTAGTCTTTTAAGCCTTTCCTGATAAATTTCTGTAGCCAGAGTAGAAGTTGGGGGGGAAAAAAAAAAGCAAAAAAAACAGCTTGAATGGTGAGTCTTTATAATAAAGATTACTCACCAGTATGTTTTCATGGTATAATGGCAGAATTGAATTTTAGCCTTCAGATTTCAAAACAACCTACTTAGAGTTTAGCAAAGTGAAAATACAGTAAATCCGTAGAAACATACCATTATGTTAAGAAGAAAAGAAATGAACTTCCATGGACTACTCCAATGAGAGATGGTCTCAGACTTCAAAATGAAGCATAGTAAGTGTTAGTGGAATATTGCACTGCCATTTAGGACAGTAGAAGGAAGGTAATTTTGATTTATACATGAACCTTTTCATTATTATTTATTTTCTGAATTACATTGACATGGATATTAAAATGCAGCTGAGATCAAGTGAGGAATAATGGTTAAATTTTCAATTGTAGACATTACCTCCTATTTACAAAGTGAAAAAACATTGCTTTGGAAATTAGGCTATTTTTAAAGGAGATGCCATCTATCCGTAGTGAAATGGCACTTATTGATTAGAATCATAGACTGAGACTGTAGAACACCCTTATTTTCAGTAAAGAAATGGAGCTTCAGAGAGGTGGTCACTCTTTCAAAGTCACACAGCTGGTTTGTGAACAAATTGAGGTGCAAAACCTGGAACTCTGAACTCTTCCTCAAGTATCCTATGGCATTTTTCTTACTTGCTGCGAAAATTCCAAACCATCTTTATTTTGATAGAACAAAATACAGCTTCAACTATGAAAAAATACTTCACTTTAAAAGAACTTCCTGAAACACTTACATTAGGAAAAATTATGGATAGCAAATTAATACCATTTTCACATCCTGTTGAAGAACGTTTTGCCAAAAACACTAGTAAAATTCTGACTTGTACAAGAATATAGCATATAAGGCCAGTCATTGTGGCTCATGCCTCTAATCCCAGCAGTTTGGGAGGCCAAGGCAGGCAGATTGCTTGAGCCCAGGAATTTGAGATCAGCTCGGGCAACATGGTGAAACCCCATCTCTACAAAAAACAAATACAAAAATTAGTCAGGTGCGGTGGTGTGGTGCCTGTAGCCCCAGCTACACAGGTGGCCGAGGCAGGAAGACCGCTCGAGGCCAAGAGATTGAGGCTGCATTGAGCCTCTGCATTGTGCCACTGCCTGGGTGACAGAGACCCTGTCTCAATCAGCCAATCAACAACAAAAGTCCAAACCTTGTGACTAAAGTCTTTAAGTATTTACTAGGCGATAGATAAGGAACTAGACAGAAGGGAGAAGAAAGAAGAGTAATCTTTTAAATGTTATTTAGAATTATCTTCTGCTTTTTAATATTAAAAATTTGGAATTTAAATTTCTTAAAGTATCTCAAAATTCAGTTCTCTGTCCAGCTTAATTTATTTTACTGGACTTTGAGTAAACGACTGTATTTATGATATTGGTGAGTTAATTTTAAAAATTCAGGAATCCAGTGATTCAAATATGAAGATTTGGGGGATTGTTTATGGATTACTTTTAGGGCACCTTTTTTGTTTTAGTCACCATAGGGTACCACACATTTGCTATTACCTATACTTCTGTGGAATTTTTGCATACAGTCTTATCAAAATCAACTATTTAAAAAGACCTTCTGGCTGGGCATGGTGGCTCATGCCTGTAATCCCAGCACTTTGGGAGGCCAAGGCGGGCAGGTCACTTGAGGTCAGGCATTCAAGACCAGCCTGGCCAACATGGTGAGACCCCTGTCTCTACTAAAAATACAAAAATTAGCCGGTCATGGTGGCACGCATCTGTAATCCCGGCTCCTTGGGAAACTGAGGTGGGAGAATCACTTGAACCCAGGGAGGCAGAGGTTGCAGTGAGCTGTGATTGTACCACTGAACTCCAGCCTAGATGACCAGATCGAGACTTCATCTCAAAAAAAGAAAAAAAAAAACTTCTTTCTCCCATAAATATGATACACTTACTATGTACCCACAAAAATTAAAATAAAAAAAAATACTTTCTTCCTCAGGGAAATGTGAGTGTGACTAGGAATTTCCAGATAGTTTTTAAACCTCACTTTGTGCTTCATAAATTACAAGTGTATTTCAGATGATTCCAAAATCTGGAATTTAACTGAATAGATAATATTTTGTATGATATGATTGAAATAGCATAAGGAGTAAAAAGTTTTATTTCTTATGTGGACTGTTGTAGTTTGTAATATCTCAAAAATTTTATAAATCTATACAATGTATTTTTCTGAAGATAATGTGAGGTCACCACAATAATTTTTCTTTGTCGGGTCATTTTCTCAGTATGGCAGCTTCCTTTCAGGCTCACATTATTGGATTATTAGAACTTAACTTCTCTTTTGCTTTTTATGATAAATTCAGAAAAGGTGAATGAAGAAGGAAAATAAATAGATACTAACATAATTTATTTAGTGATAACTTGGAAAAACTAATAAAACTGAATAATTGCTTGCTATGCTCTGTCTTTGTTTAAATAGAAAATACAACTAAAAGCATAGAATATACTACACGATACTTTAGAGCAAAATATTCTGTATGCTGCTGATGTAGATGTAAATGTTTTATTTCTATTGGCCTTTTGTATTATAAGAAGTATATACATAGATGAAAGGTTAATACTATGTATGTGTGGCCTTCAAGTCCCGTATATCATTTCATGAAAATGGGATGGGCAATTGGGAGAAATGTTTATTTGGCTAATATTTTATAATCTTTGACATCCTCTGTTTAGTAAACCTACTTTCTTTATGAAAACTTCATTTATCTCAGGTTTATATAGACAATTCCTACAGTGATTATTTTCCTTAACTTTTAGGAGCAGCTTATTAAGATGAGGTGCGAGGTACTATCTATATTTTATAGCCATGAACTTTGAGGCAGAAAATAATAGTAGAGAGATGCCCAAGTATGCTGAGTCCTATCAGAACTTCCTATGACATAGTATTTGAAGAACTTTTTGAATATTCCTGAAATTTTCAGAGTCCTAAGAATTGGAATTAATTGTACAAATGCATATGTGTATAAAAAGTAAATAAAATGCAATAGATACTTTTGATTATTTTGTTAGGTTCAGAGCTTAAGCTTGTTTCTTAATTCTTGCTTTATTTTCGTATCATGCTAGTCCTTTGCTTATTTTGCACATTTTTCGTTTTCATTCTTTTACCACCTTTCCTTTATGTTTTAATCCTGCCCCGTTTTTTCACATGACAGGAAAAAGCCCGATCATATCAGGTACCAAATGGCTTCCTTCCCTTTACCCTCATCTTACTCCAGTTTCCTTTTTGGCACGAGAAAGCTCATAATTAACTTGCATTTCAGTTGGATTACTTGCAATGGATAAAAAGTCTCTTTATGTTTTAAATTGGGAAGAAAATATAAATATTTTATTTGAGAAATGGAATTATACCTTTTAATTGCACATCTCCTCAATTTGTTTTAATCTTTAAAGGAATATTTGATTTATTTATAATTACCCAAAGAAGATACAGATTGAGTAATTTTCCTTTTTTAAATATGTCTTATTTTTTTAAAAAGAGAAAGGCTGGATATGTGGCTTATACCTGTAATACCAGCATTTTGGGTGGTCGAGGTTGGAGGATCACTTGAGCCCAGGAATTGGAGACCAGTCCTGGCAACATAGTAAGACCCCGTCTCTGCCAAAATACATATAAACAAATAAGAAATTAGCTGGGTGTGGTGGCATGCCTCTGTGGTCCCAGCAACTCCAGAGGCTGATGTGGGAGGATCACTTGAGCCCAGGATTTCCAGACTGCAGTGAGCTGTGATTGCACCACGACACTTCAGGCTGAGTGTCTCTAAAAAAATTACATATATGTCTAAACAAATAAAAATATAGAGGGAAATAAGCTAGTAAACTCTTTTTAAAAATTTGAGCAGTAACTAGGATTAGTCCTTTTGGTAAAACCATATTGATTATGTTGAAAGAATACATTGTCAGTTCCTTACCTTTTTTTGTTTTGCCATTATTTTCTCTGTATAAAAATAAATTGAAGGCCGGGCGCGGTGGCTCACGCCTGTAATCCCAGCACTTTGGGAGGCCGAGGTGGGTGGATCACAGGGTCAGGAGATCGAGACCGTCCTGGCTAACATGGTGAAACCCCGTCTCTACTAAAAATACAAAAAAAATTAGCCAGGCGTGGTGGCGGGCGCCTGTAGTCCCAGCTACTCGGGAGGCTGAGGCAGGAGAATGGCATGAACCCGGGAGGCGGAGCTTGCAGTGAGCCGAGATTGTGCCACTGCACTCCAGCCTGGGCGACAGAGCGAGACTCCGACTCAAAAAAAAAGAAATAAATATATAAATTGAAGTAAAGGAGCATTCATGTTCAGGCTTTTAATTTTTACCAATTGTTTACCTGTTTGGCACTTAAATGGATATGTAAATAAACCCATCATCCTTATAGTTCTAGTAATAAAGCTTCTACAGGTTTCAAAGTTTGACTTTTACTCATGTTCTTGATTTTAAGAGCAGTGTGGGACTAGTGATCAAACATGGTAAAAGATTTTTTTGTGTATATATATATATTTTTTCCTGCCCAAATGTTGTCATTTGGAAACTCTAATTGGTATGTTAATATTAATAACTAATAATTTATAAATTTAATATTTACAACATATATTTTTAAAGTATAATATTTAGAATTTAATAAAATGTGTATTATATTGAGTTATTTCAATTTGAGATACAAAGTGGTACCTTATTTTTCTTAATGAAGCAAATTTTTCTATTTTAAAAACTGTCTTGGTTGGGCGCGGTGGCTTATGCCTGTAATCCCAGCACTTTGGGAGGCTGAGGCGGGTGGATCACCTGAGGTCAGGAGTTCAAGGCCAGCTTGGCCAACATGGCGAAACCCTGTCTCTACTAAAAATACAAAAATTGCCGGGCATGGTGGTGCATGCCTGTAATCCCAGCTACTCGGGAGACTGAGGCAAGAGAATCTCTTGAACTCAGGAGGCGGAGGTTGCAGGGAGCCGAGATCGTGCCATTGCACTCCAACCTGGGCAACAGAGTGAGACTCCGTCTCAAAAACAAAAACAAAATCAAAAAACAAAACAAAACAAAACAAAAAGCTATCTTGTATTTTGGCTTTGTGGTCAGTTTCTGAATCCAAACTTAAGTATTTTTTCTATATTTCACAGTCCATGAGCTGTTTTTAAGTCTTACTTTTCCTTTTCTTAGAAATGTTAGTAACAATTAGAGCCGGGCGTGGTGGCTCATGCCTGTCGTCCCAGCGCTTTGGGAGGCCAAGGTGGGTGGATCGCTTGAGACCAGGAGTTAGAGACCAGCCTGGCCAACATGGTAAAACCTCATCTCTGCTAAAAATACAAAAATTAGCAGGGTGTGGTGGCGTGTATCTGTAACCTCAGCTGCTCGGGAGGCTAGGGTACCAGAATCGCTTGAACCCAGGAAGCGGAAGTTTCAGTGAGCCAAGATCGCACCCCTGCACTCCAGCTTGGGCGACAGAGTGAGACTCTGCCTCAAAAAAACCAAAAAAACAAAAACAACAACAACAATGAAATGTTAATAACAACTAGGATTATTCTATAGAAAGAATTAAAAATTATATTCCCTTTTACTTGATTAAAGTTTTGGTCAATGTTAGGTTATTAGTTTTTTTATTTGTAATAACAATGGAGGAGTGATAGTGTCGTAAGACACACAGATCTTAGTATAATAATTGAAAAAATGTTGTCTACCTAGGATGTATGACATTTTTCCTTAAGAGATGTAAAATTAAGAGTTTATATTTTCTTTCCTCAGTTTATAAAAACTGATGATATGAAAACGTCATTCAGAAGCAGATAGATGGCAGAGGAACTGGGTTTCAGAAATACATGTGATCCTTAGAGTTAATAATCAGAGGGATAGGTCTCTGACAACATACGTTTTAATATAGCATTTTGATACTATTTTTAGAAGATATTGTCCTAAGATGCAGCAGGTCAAGAGAAGTTAATTTTTTGAAGACCTCAGAAGCGTGAAAAGTTTACATAAGCGTGATTTTTGTTGCTCAGTAAAACTCTTGGTAGCTTTCATCGAATTATGGAATTGACTATGATATAAAACAAATGATTTTGTATTACTACAGTTCACCCTACTTCAAATGATTTTTACATAAACGCTTTCATCAGTGTCAGAGATTGTTTCCATTGCATGTCATCCCATGTGGCAGGGTTGCACCATTTTGTTTGTTTGTAGGTACTTCCTTAACATTTCTAACCAACTGTCTGTCCCAAAGTAAAGAAACCCAGAAGTTCTTCCTTTTCTAGCCTACCTCTTGATGATTTGCATTTAGAGGCAACCCAGCTCATTTTATCTAGATGCTTCTTTAACAAATGTATTTTTTAATGGTAAAGGTGATTCCTCTTTAAGTGGTAAGAAAACCTAACAGTCTTTCTAGTGAATGGCTTAAAAATGGAAAAGCATCTCCTAGTCATGAGATGAGAACAGCTTTGGATAATTAACTTAATTTTTAAAAATAGAAATTCTAAATGTCTAAATACAATTGCTAATGCTTCATATTAGTACCAATGAAAAGGTAGAATCTCTATCTGCTAATTGATTAATAACTAATGTTACAGTAGAAATCATCTCACATGAAACTAATTTTAAAATAATGATTCAAATACTGTTTTACTTTTCATGCTTTATAAGAAGTTTTGCTTTCTTTTCTGAATGGCTTTTGGCTGTGAATTTTTTTTATGCCTTTAGGTCTTTTATTGTTTTAATAAATTAGAATTAGTAAATATGTCATACATAGCTTAGATTTTTCTTCTAAAGAAGGTCGTAAGTAAATTGTTTGCCTAATAATTTACAGTAACGAGCAGAACCATATAAATACTTGAGTGAATCATTTGTAGTAATAACTTTGATTAATTTGCTTAGGAGTATTTTATATGAAACTAAGACCAAGCTAATTTGTGATTGTCTCTTGTTAGATGTCAGTTCTGACATGATTAGTTTTCTGTTGTGCTTATCAAATCAGACTCTTACTGAATTATCTGCTGAAAGGTTGAAAATAAAGCACAATTTGTTTCAATGTTTTACTGTATATAAGTGGATACTTTTTTTTTTTTTTTTTGAGACAGAGTCTTGCTCTGTGGCCCAGGCTGGAGTGCAATGGCGTGATTTTGGCTCACTGCAACCTCTGCCTCCCGGGTTCAAGTGATTCTCCTGCCTCAGCCTCCTGAGTAGCTGGGATTACAGGCACTTGCCGCCATACCTGGCTAATTTTTGTATTTTTTATTAGAGACTGGGTTTCACTGTGTTGTTCAGGCTGGTCTCGAACTCCTGACCTCAGGTGATCTACTCGCTTTGGCCTCCCAAAGTGCTGGGATTATAGGTGTGAGCCACTGTGCCTGGCCACAAGTGTATACTTTTATTCACAATATACATTTATACCAACTTTATAAGAAAAGCAATTATTTCTGGGGAAAGAGTTCAGTTATTTTTGAGGAACCTCAAAAACTAAATTTGTACTTTAAAACAGTTATTATTTGGTGGTAGCATAAAGGGTAACTGCTTTTGTTAGGATGTAAATTTATGACATGAAATTAATCAAAATGTAGTACTTTAATTTTCCTAACCTGTGGTTTTAAAACGTTTTGTTTTTTACTTTCAATAGTTTTCCCATATTAGAATCAGTTTATATAAAGCAAAATAATACAATGCACTTCTCAAAACATAATTACCACAATGTGATTTCCAGTGCTTTCTCAAATATTTCATTTCTAACAACAATGGAAATAAATTATGTTTATGAAAACTTAATCTATTTTGTGTTTCTGTAGGCGCTGGTTTTCA
Source organism: Papio anubis (assembly GCF_008728515.1). Taxonomy (NCBI): domain Eukaryota; kingdom Metazoa; phylum Chordata; class Mammalia; order Primates; family Cercopithecidae; genus Papio; species Papio anubis. The sequence goes on along the minus strand of NC_044977.1, from coordinate 191,176,889 downwards.
ATACAGAATAATCAGTTGGTTTACCAGAAAAAATTTAAGGTAGGTATTAATAAGTGAAAACCTAATGAGTTATCAATTTCAGTTATTTATCTTCTTGTTTTGGTAAACATTGAAGTCTCTAAATACTCATGTGTGTAAAATTAATATAATTATTAGTTTTCTGTTTGAGCAGGTGTAAGAGGACTCTAGGGTGGAAAATTTCAACATTTCATTCTTAAAAGCAAAGTGATGTTGAATCCTGAATTCTTACTTCCTCACTTTGAGATGGATTTTTCTGGGTCACAGGATTTTAAAAAATGTTTTGGTAGCTTTTAAATGGTATATATTAGTTGTACATACTTTTGTGGTACATGTGCTATTTTGATACTTGTATATAATGTGTAAGGATCAAATCAGGGTAACTGGGGCATCAATCACCTCAAACATTTTTCTTTGTCTTAGGAACATTACAAATCTCCTTTCCTAGCTATTTTGAAATATACAACATACTTTTATTTCTTTAAATGTATCTTTGTCTAGTGCATGACAGAAATAACACTGCCATTCTATACCACTGTTTTGAAGATGAAAGAGAGGATGCCTTTTAAATAATGTCACAATAGGGCCAAAGGTGATAGGACAGAATGGTTAAAAATTACATTAATTAAAATGTAAGCTGAAAGTAATTTAAATAGAACCCCTTAAATTTGTTAATATTGTTTTATATGTTTGTTTTCCTGAACCTTATTTTAAGGATGAGCAAGTATTATTTATGGGAAAGACATATTGGGATTACATGTGAGTTGAGAATATTAAAATAACTAGAAACAAAAAATGAATCATTAGTTATTCTCATAACTAATGATTATCTGAATGACATTCTGTAAACTGCAAATTTCAAATCTCTACTCTTGAGATGACACTGAAATTTTATTTGCAAGGTTCTATGGTAGCAGGTGTGTATGACAGAAGCCGTTTAATCAGCTAATTAGTTCATGGTTTCTTCTATTCTGATAAACTTGGTATTAAATAGTAGAAAGTGATAAAATCTTTTTGATTCACTTAGGTATTTTAGGAAGTTGTAGCTTTCTTTGAGTTATTTAAAACTTGACTGAATAAAGGCTTCTCTTTTGGAGGAAAGTAGCTTTATTATATGTGAGTGGGGACCAGGAGAGTGGATATGAAAGAAAATGGAAGAAAAGCTGCAGAACATTAACATTTATTGAGAATCTACTAAGTATCAACTGTTGGACCAGGCTCTTTATATGTAAACCATTTCATTTACTCTCTATGTAATTTATGAGGTAGATACAATTATTAACAGGACAAAATTACTTTTATGTCTATATTGATAACCCCTATCTGTGTCTAAAAAATTAGACCGCTTATGCCAAGTAATATTTTTAAGTATTTTGTTATTGGTAGTATTAAAACCTAAGTGGAAAAGTGTGGAAATGTGGTTTCCTCCCTGTAGGATAATCCGACTGTAGTAGTTGAAGACCTCAGGCTCTGCACAGTGAAACATTGTGAAGACATAGAGCGACGATTCTGCTTTGAGGTGGTCTCACCAACAAAGTAAGTGGTTCTAAAGGATCTGTGATTTGCTTTTATGTTTTTATAGTTTGTCTTAAAGAACTTCCCAGAGTGGAGGAATTTGCATTTGTCTGTAATTTTCTGTGCTAAAGAGGAAAAAAAGTTTTAAAAATAAATTTCAATAATTAATGGTTACAGATATAGTCAGATATTTATGTAACTTCTACCATTTATCCTATTCTTTAATTCCATAAAGGTGATTTATGTGCTCATATGAAAATTTTAGCTATTATGATGATGAATTAAAATCATATGAGTTTCTTTGATAACTATCATTTTATATTTGTACCCAGTAGAAAAAAAATGAGTATTTTTATGTTTATATGGTAAATTTAAGAGTTTTTTTTTTTTTAAATATTCAGGGATGGGTTATTTGTTTTTAAGAGATAATTTGTTTCATTGGCACCTTGATTTCTTCGTCAACATACTTTGCCCTAAAGATACATGAAATAAAAACTTTTTTCAACAAATTATATATATTTTTTTTTGCTAGAAAATTATTAAATAGCAAAGTGAAAAACATACAAAGCTTATAGGGTGTTTTTGGCATTAACTGAGTATCTGAGAAAATATGTTATTTCCTTTTAGAAGTTGTATGCTCCAGGCAGATTCCGAAAAGCTGCGCCAGGCATGGATTAAGGCTGTTCAGACCAGTATTGCTACTGCTTATAGAGAGAAGGGTGATGAATCAGAGGTTAGTAGAGGTATTAGCAATACCAAATAATATATTGCCAAAATTCTTGATTTTAGTTGCAATGCTATGTGACTATATGTAACATCGTTTTTTACGGAAGATGATTTTATGTAATTGAAATGAGTTTTATTTTTAAAATGTGGATTTCTTTTTTATTTCTCTTGATTTCACTTGCCATTTTATTTCGGTATTTATGAATGTATGTTTGTTTTAATATTTGAATGTGTGAACCAGATTGGAATAAGGTATTTCCCTGTTTTTTTTTTCCCCCAAAGTATTGTGCCATTTTAGTTAATTATAAAATAAAGTAATCATCATGAAAGGTATTTATAACTGAATGAAAGCAAAAAAGGGAAGCGCAATATTGACTCTTAGGTGAAGGCCCCTTAAAAAGATAAGGTGAATGTGGAAACTTAGGTCATAGTCTGGCCTCATTTCTCAAAGAGCTTACTAAGAAAGTCTTTTGGGCAAGGCAATGAGTGAGTAAATGAGTCCTGAGAAATGGAACTCAGCACTTTTGGGTCATCTGGCAAGACTGTGGCATAGGCTTAGTGATAGATAATTGTCGGGAATATGGGGAATCGATTTTTCTCTAAACTGTATTTCAAAACTTACCGTGGCCAACTTCCAGCTCCCAAATATAGATCAAAGCAGAACCTTTTCAGGCATGGGATTGTGGGGGGCGACTAACTTGATCCAAGCAGAAAGGCGTAGAGATGAAAGCAGGAAGTGGACCAGAAGCCAAGCTTATGTGAACTTGTCTGGGTACAAATGATGGGAACATTGACAAAGGGCATGTTGGCAAAGATAGCCCTCAATATGTCTGTCTCTGGAATCACACGTCTCCAGTCTGGACCAGTTGCTCCCTAAGCCTGCAGTATGGCTGTGAGTCTGGAATTTCCTTACGAAATCATTTCTGGAGATTCTTCTCTTTCCTGTATCCCGTATCTTTCTCCTTCTTAAGAAAAACTTAAGTACTTTCTCTAGTAGCTTCCTGAAAATTAGGCATTTGTGATTCCATGCATGTCTGAAAATGTCTTGATTCTGTCCTCATATTTGATTGGTAGTTTGGCTGGATATTTTAAGATTGGAAATAATCTTGAGAATTTTAACAGCATTGTTTGTTTTTTTAGTTTCCAGTGTTGATGTTGAAGCTTTTCTTATTAATGATCTTTTGTATTTCTCCTCTGCAGTTTCTCTGTATTTTCTGGATTGGTATTATGGTTTGTTTTCTTATTTTTGTGTCCGGGTGTGTTGTTTTGCTCGACTTTCTGGGAAATCTTCTCAGTTAATCTTTCAAGTCTTCTATTGAATATTTCAGTTCTGCTAGCACATATTTAATTTCCAAGAGCTCCGTTTGTTCACTAACTGTTTATAAATACAGACCTGTTCTTTTTTCATGGAATCAGTGTTAGAGCTGTGGTTCTTAACCATCATTGCATACTATAATGTCATCACACAGGGAGCTTAAAAAACCCCCATTGCTTAGGTACCACCCCAGAACACTTGATGGAGTTGACCATCAATACTTTAACAGGCTTTCTAGGTTAGTTCCATAAACAACCAAGGTTGAGAGGTATTGCGTTAAAGGCTTCCTTTGGCTATCTGATCATAAATGTTAGGCACTAAAAACTTCTTTGGAAGCTCTGAGCACAGAATTAGGACTTTGTTGACTGTGGCCTTCGCCTAAGTCTGGACCATTTGTTGAGGAACAACCATCGTCAGGGTCTTTTTGAGTCTTTTCGGCTGGTGTGATTTCCCGGAGAAGACTCACTGATCTCGCCTCACAGGTGTGAGGGACTGGTGGGGAGCTAAGCACTGGGTATCTTAGCATATTGTATGTATGTTCATTTAATCCTCTGGCTTCCACGTTTCAGGTGAAGTCGATCCAGAGACACTCTGTTTTAATCCTCCAGAGGATAACTTCGTCATTGTGTTTATGTGTAGAGAGCAGTCAGTCCCCTAGTGGCATGGAGATGGGGGGCGGCGACAATAGGATTGAACTGTCCTGCTTAAACAATCATTCCTCCTATTAATACTTTTGTGAATTGGTGTCATATTCAGTGCTGTGTTCCTTGGAGTGGCTGACCCAAGTTATGCTGTGCTTGTGTACTTAGTTCTCTAATTTGGTGCAAAAACATTAGCATATAGAGAAAACTTGGGAATGAACCAACCTGATTTCTGTATATAATATTGACATTCTTTCCTTATATAGTTGCTCATTAGCTAATTCCCATTATCAAACACGTTCTGGTAAAACAAATATTTCTTTCTTAAAATTTCGGAATAATCCTAAACTTACAGGGAAGTTTTTTTTTGAGATGGAGTCTCACTCAGTTGCCCAGGCGGTCGTGCAGGGGCATGATCTCGGCTCACTGCAACCTCCACCTCTCAGGTTCAAGCGATTCTCCTGCCTCAGCCTCCCCAGTAGCTAGGATTACAGGTGCCCACCACCACGCCCAGCTAATTTTTGTATTTTTAGTAGAGACGGGGTTTCACCACGTTGGCCAGACTGGTCTCGAACTCCTGACCTCAGGTGATCCACCCACCTCAGCCTCCCAAAGTGCTGGGATTACAGGCGTGAGCCACTGCGCCCAGCCCCACAGGGAAGTTCTAAGTACAGAACAAATAACTGTTTCCCCCAAACCTTTTGAGAATAAGTTGCCAGCGTGATGCCACATCACTGCATCATTGCTTTTTTTTTTTTTGAGACAGTCTCTCTGTCCTCCTGGATGGAGTGCATTGGTGCAGTCTGAGCTCACTGCAATCTGCACCTTCTGGGTTCAAGTGATTCTCGTGCCTCAGCCTCCCGAGTAGCTGGGATGACAGGCGCACACCACCATGCCTGGCTAATTTTTGTATTTTTAGTAGAGGTGGGGTTTTACCATGTTGGCCAGGCTGGTCTGGAACTCCTGGCCTCAAGTGATCCACCCACATCTGCCTCCACCCGCATCTGCCTCCCAAAGTGCTGGAATTACAGGCTTGAGCCACTGCACCTGTCCTGCATCGTTACTTTCTTTTGTTTATTTTTTGAGACAGAGTCTCACTCTGTTTGCCCAGGCCAACGTGAAGTGGCGTAATCTCAGCTCACTGCAACCTCTGCCTCCTGGGTTCCAGGGATTCTTGTGCCTCAGCCTCCAATGTAGCTGGGGTTACAGGTGTACACCAACACACCTGGCTAATTTTTTTTGTATTTTTTAGTAGAGCTGGGGTTTCACCATGTTGGCCAGGCTGGTCATAATTCCTGACCTCAAGTGATCCGCCCACCTCAGCCTCCCAGAGTGCTGGGATTACAGGTATGAGCCACTGCACCCGGCCTGCATCATTACTTTAATGAGTACCTCCTACAACCTAGGACATTCTCCTATATAATCACAGTAGAGCCACCAATGAAGAAATAAACATCGATACGTGACTACCATTTAATTTCCAAACATCATTCAAGTTTTAGCAATCGTCCTAATGACGTTCTTCATGGCAAAAAGATCTAGTTTACAAGTATAGATAGCATTTACTTGTTACGTCTCTTTAATCTCTTTCAGTCAGGAGTAGTTCCTCATTCTTACCTTGACCTTCTTAATCTTGATAGTTTCGAAAATTAAAGACTAGTTGTTTTGTAGAATGTCCCTCAATTTGGCAGGAATGTTACATAAATGATATTGTGTTCTTTTCACTTTATCCTCTCGGGTCACATGATTTTGATTTGTTCCCACTGGTGATGTTAACTTTGATCATTTGATTCAGGGAGTGTCCTGGTGGGTTTCTTTACTGTAGGATTAATCTTTTAAACTTTGTAGGTAATAAGTATTTTGTTGAGGAGGTGCTTTGAAATGAACTTTTGGCAGAGAATGGTGTTTAGAAATCAAAATAAGTTTTTGGGTGTGTATACACATAATACGTATTTACATCTTTTAAAAATACATTTATTTACGTTGAAAACCATTAGTGTGCCTGTTGGTATCTCCAGATTTGATAGGATTCATTCTGGTTTTCTCCTTTTCCATACCGATAATTCCTTTCTCTGTGTTGAGAAATCTGGCTCCCATTTGTCTTTAACATGTTTACTTTTATGTTTGATCCCCCGTATGTAACCGATATTCTGTATCTGTTGCCACCTGCCCTAACCTTGTCCTCCCAGCTCTGCGTGGGGTGCCCTCTTGCTCCGTCAGACTCTGACACCTCACACTAGGTGGCACTCCTGCTTCGCAGCCTTCCTTTCCCTCCTCAGGCTTCAGCTTCCCTTGCTGAGCCGCCTCCCTATGCAGACATGCTGCTTACCCTTCTTGGGATCTGACAGCCTGCGCATGGTTATGCTTCTGTTTTTCATCCAGCTCGGTCCTCTCTAGAATACTGTGTACACACTCTTACCTTGCGTGGTCCTATCTAATGGCTGTTCAATAGCGTTTTCAAGAAGGGCAAGACAAGAGCCAAATTGCATTTTTATTGATTCTTTACTAATATACTGGCTTGTTAAGGTTGAAATTTTTTTATTTATTCATTTTTTTTTTTTTTTGAGACAGACTCTCGATCTGTCGCCCAGGCCGGAGTGCAATGGCGTGACCTCTGCTCACTGTAACCTCTGCCTCCCAGGTACAAGCTATTCTCCTGCCTCAACCTCCCAAGTAACTAGGACTACAGGCATGTGCCACCATGCCTGGCTAATTTTTTTTTGTATTTTTAGTAGAGACAGGGTTTCACCATATTGGCCAGGCTGCTCTTGAACTCCTGACCTTGTGATCCACCCACTTCAGCTTCCCCAAGTGCTGAGATTACAGGCATGAGGTACTGTGCCCGACCTGAAATTTTTTTAAACCAGAAGACTTTTTATAGACCATATCTGTCCTTGTTTAGGATCTAAGTACCACATCTTTGTATTTGGTCATTATGGCCATGTAGTGGGACGGTGGGGAGACAGAGTCTTGCCCTGTTTCCCAGACTGGAATGCAGTGGTGTGATCATAGTTCACTGAAGCCTTGACTTCCTGGGCTCAAGCAATCCTCCCACCTCAGCCTCCTGAGGGACCACAGGTGTGTCCTACTATGTCTAGCTCATATGTATGTATGTACGTATGTATTTACATACATATGATGGAGTCTCACTCTGTCACCCAGGCTGGAGTGCAGTGTCATTATCTTGGCTCACTGCAACCTCCGCCTCCTGGGTTTAAGTGATTCTCATGCCTCAGCCTCCTAAGTAGCTGAGACCACAGGTGTGCACCTCCAAGCCTAGCTAATTTGTATGTATGTATGTATTTATGTACGTATGATGGAGTCTCACTCTGTCACCCAGGCCGGAGTGCAGTGGCATGGCTCACTGCAACAGCCCTTTCCCGGGTTTAAGCAATTCTCATGCCTCAGCCTTCTGAATAGCTGTGACCCACAGGTGTGCGCCACCATGCCTAGCTAATTTGTATGTTTGTATGGTATGTATGTATGTATGTATTTACACTCATATGACAGAGTCTCACTCTGTCACCCAGGTTGGAGTCTCACTCTGTCAGCATGACCTTGGCTTACTACAACCTCCGCTTCCCGGGTTTAAGTGATTCTCATGCCTCAGCCTCCTGAGTAGCTAGGATCATAGGCGTGTGCCACCATGCCCAGCTAATTTTTTTGTATTTGTAGTAGAGATAGGGTTTCACTGTGTTGGCCAGGCTGGTCTTGAACTCCTGGCCTAAAGTGATCCACCCGCCTCAGCCTCCCAAAGTGTTGGGATTACACACATGAGTCACTGTGCCCAGACATATTATTTTTTATTATTTTTTAGAGACAGGCTCTTGCTCTGTTGCCCAGGCTGATCTTGAACACCTGGACCCAAGTGATCCTCCCGCTTCAGCTTCCTAAAGTGCTTGGATTACAGATGTGAGACACCGCTGTCAGCCAAAATATTAGCTTTTTGTTAATCAGCTATCTTTTATTTTTTTCCTCTTTTACCTGATATCCCTTGAAGTTTTAAACATTATATGTTCTATATTTGATTCACTCTGTAGTTATAATTATGTAGTTGATCTCTTCTTTAGTATTTATATAAGCTCATACCTTTCCTAGTTACTCACTGTAGTAATTAAAATAACTTGCTTTATCCCTGAGAAGTCTGAAAAAAAAAATGACTAGCTTAAAGTTTATTGAACACCTTGGAAAAGTGTGGTATAAAACAATAATTTATTTCATTCTTGAGTTTTAATAATCCCTTACCTATTACCTCTGTCTCCACTCTGCATGTTAAACTAGTGTTCCCCTTTCTCTCTGTCTTCATTTTCTGTACATATGTTCCTTGTGTCATTTATTATATATAATTTTAAATGTTTACAATGTTTCTCCCCACTAGAATAAAAGTTCACTGGTGGAAGAACCTACTTCTTTTTATCCTTGAATTTCTAGCTAGAATATTGCCTGGCTTATGCTTGTAACAGGCCTTTAATTTATTGATTGGAAGCTTTAGTTTGGAGCATGTAGTGTGCGACAAAGTATTTCAATCTTTTTTTTAAAAAAACAAGTAATTCTTAATTCTTTTAGAAGCTGGATAAGAAATCATCTCCATCCACAGGAAGCCTAGATTCTGGAAGTGAGTCAAAAGAGAAATTATTGAAAGGAGAAAGTGCGCTTCAGCGGGTCCAGTGTATCCCTGGCAATGCCAGCTGTTGTGACTGTGGCCTGGCAGATCCACGGTGGGCCAGCATCAACCTGGGCATCACCTTGTGTATCGAGTGCTCCGGAATTCACCGGTGGGTAGGCCTGCCCAGGATTAGAATTTCTTCTTTTGGATAAACACAGATTGAAATGGTCATGTTTCATTTGTTAGCTGCCCTTTTCCACTTCCCTAATTTAATCACCAGTTTGTACCTTTGTACCTTTTAAGAAGTGGTTAAAATCCTGGTTTGTAAAAGCTTTTGAGGACTTTGGTTCATCATTCATTACTAAACAGAAGATATGTCCCTGTCTGTGTATGTTGAGGGCTTTATTAGAGCCTGTGTCACATTAAAAAAGAATTTGCACAAATATGTAAACGGAGACTTGATAGTAATGCGGTCGTCTTTTTTCCACTTAGGAGTCTTGGGGTTCATTTTTCAAAAGTACGATCTTTAACTTTAGACACCTGGGAGCCGGAACTTTTAAAGGTAAAACAACAACAAAAAATTTTGCTTTAAAATTTTCATATTTTCACATAAAAGTGAAGATTTTAGAATCTTGGTTTGCAAATGTATGAGTTCTTCATGCTGACAATGTATGCTAGCTAAATTGTATTGAAACATATCTGAGGCTATTTTGGCAAATCTGGTGTTTTCATTGTAAGTTTTAAAAATGGCTGCATTTGGCTGGGCACGGTGGCTCACGCCTGTAATCCCAGCACTTTGGGAGGCCAAGGCGGGTGGATCACAAGGTCAGGAGATTGAGACCATCCTGGCTAACACAGTGAAACCCCATCTCTACTGAAAATACAAAAAATTGGCCAGGTGGGGCGGGCATCTGTAGTCCCAGCTACTCGGGAGGCTGAGGCAGGAGAATGGCGTGAACCCGGGAGGCGGAGCTTGCAGTAAGCCGAGATCGCGCCACTGCACTCCAGCCTGGGCGACAGCGAGACTCCGTCTCAAGAAAAAAAAAAAAAAAGAAAAAGGCTACATTTGTATATAGCACTCTTAACTCCAGGTTAGTTCACTGTTCTTGTTTTTCCTTGAGACAGGGTCTTCTCGCTCCCTTGTGCAGGCTGTGTAGTGGTGCCATCACAGCTTACTGTAGCCTGGACTTCCTTGGCTCAAAGAATCCTCCTGCTGCAGACCCCCCGAGCAATTGAGACCATAGATTCATGCCACCATGCCCGGCTAATTTTCATACTTTTTGTAGAGACAGGGTTTCACCATGTTGCCCAGACTGGTCTCGTGCTCCTGGGCTCAAGCAATCCATCTACCTTGGCCTTCCAAAGTGCTGGGACTACAGGTGTGAGTCACTACCCTTGGCCTAGTTCAGATTCTATGCCTTAATTTTAATCTTTTCTGATTAGATTCTTATTAAATATATAAGAAGTCTATTGCTATACTAAACTTCATGATGGATTAGTAAAGCTTTTGACCCCACTGGGTTGTTTTAGCATAGGGTGATTTGCAAATTTACATTTGTCAGGTTAGGAGTCATCATACCAAGTCTTCCTTTTTTCCCTAAGAATTTATATCTATGAAAATGTCATAAATAATTTTAGACCACTACAGGTTTCTGATAAGATTTACAAAATTTGAAATAGTAGTATAATCCTTTTAATTCCTGCCACCTAGTTTACCATATTGTAGAAAATAGATGAGTTTAAGGGTTGGAATATATACTCATTTGTTTCTGTCTGAAAATTGTGGCCGGTGTGGTGGTTCACACCTGTAATCCCAGCACTTTGGGAGGCCAAGGTGGGCAGATCACTTGAGGTCAGGAGTTTGAAACCAGCCTCGCCAACATGGTGAAACTCTGTCTCTACTAAAAATACAAAAATTAGCAGGGTTGGTGGCACATGCCTGTAATCCCAGCTACTGGAGTGGCTGAGTCAGAAGAATCACTTGAACCTGGGAGGCGGAGCTTGTAGTGAGCCGAGATCGCACCACTGCACTCCAGCCTGGGCGACGCAGCAAGACTCTGTCTCCAAAATAAAAAGAAAGCAGATACTAATTCCCATTCTTTTTAAAATAGGATGTTTTTTATTTTTTTTAAATTCACTCATTTTTATGACAATATTTTTCAAATTTTAATCATAGTATATTGTGAATTTATTTAACGTAAAAAATGTGTGCCTAACTCTTGATAGTTTTTTCCAAGTTCTCTCTCTTTTTTTTTTTTGGAGAGGCAGGCTTGCTGTGTCGCCCAAGCTGGAGTGCAGTGGTGCGATCTCTGCTCACTGCAAACTCCACCTCCTGGGTTCACGCCATTCTCCTGCTTTAGCCTCCCGAGGAGTTGGGACTACAGGCACCCACCACCACGCCTGGCTAATTTTTTGTATTTTTAGTAGAGACGGGGTTTCACAGTGTTAGCCAGAATGGTCTCAATCTCTTGACCTTGTGATCCGCCTGCCTCGGCCTCCCAAAGAGATGGGATTACAGGCGTGAGAGCCACGGTGCCCAGCCTTTTTTTTTTTTTCTTTTTTTCCTTTTTTTTTTTTTTGTGACGGAGTCTCACCTTGTCGGCCAGGCTGGAGTGCAGTGGTGCAATCTCAGCTCCCTGCAACCTCCACCTCCTGAGTTCGAGCGATTCTTCTGCCTCAGCCTCCCGAGTAATTTTTTTTTTTTTTTGTATTTTTTGTAGAGACAGGGTTTCGCCATGTTGCCAAGGCTGGTCTTGAACTCCTGGCCTTAAGTGATCCACCTGCCTCGGCCTCCCAAAGTGCTGGGATTGCAGGCATGAGCCACCACATCCAACCAATTTTTCCAAATCCGCAGCCAACTTTCTTAGCATCAGTAATTGAAAGATCCTTTCCTTTCCCATCATTTTCTTATTTTTCCTTTGCCTTACATTGAATTTCTTGTAAATAAGGTCGATTTCTGTGCTACTAATCTCAGTGATGCCTCACAGTACCAGTGTAGATTTTAAAGAAGACTTTGTATATAATAATTAGTATCTTTACTTTAAAAATGAAAAATATGCTGTGTAAAACTAGGAGTAATAATTGGTCAAAGAAGGAATTAGCACATTTAAGATTTTTAAGAGGTAGCTGGGCTATGGGACGAGGGGAAAGAAAGTGACAGGGAGAAATAATAGAAACAATAAATGGAAGGCCGGGCACGGTGGCTCACGACTATAATCCCAGCACTTTGGGAGGCTGAGGCAGGTGGATCACCTGAGGTCTGGAGTTTGAGACCAGCCTGACCAACATGGGAAATCCCGTCTCTACTAAAAATACAAAATTAGCCGGGCGTGGTGGTGCATGCCTGTAATCCCAGCTATTCTGGAGGCTGAGGCAGGAGAATCACTTAAACTTGGGAGGCGGAGGTTGCGGTGAGCCGAGATCGTACCATTGCACTCCAACCTGGGTAACAAGAGTGAAACTCCATCTCGGAAAAAAAAAATTAAAAAAGGAATAAATGGAAATGACAGAAGAGGGATGTCATAGAAGTAATGGAACCTCAAAAGGGCTCATGATTAAGGAAAAGGAGAGAGGCTGGTGTGATAGGTCATGCCTGTAATCCTAGCACTTTGAGAGGTTGAGGTGGGCAGATCATCCTTGAGGTCAGGAGTTTGAGACCGGCCTGGCCAACATAGCGAAACCTTGTCTCTACTACAAATACAAAAACTAGCTGGGTTTGGTGATGGCCATCTGTAATCCCAGCTACTCGGGAGGTTGAGGCAGAAGAATCACTTGAAGCCGGGACGTGGAAGTTGCAGTGGGCCAAGATCACGCCACTGCACTCCAGCCTGGGTGATGGAATGAGACTCTGTCTCAAAAAACTTAAAATAAAATAAAACAAATGAAATAAAATAAAAATAGGAGAAAAAGGGAAACCATTCTCTTGCCTGTGAGAGTGCTCTTCCCAGACTTTACTCCTGTCGTTGGGTCCAGAGAGCAGTTTAATCCTCTTGTTATCTCATCCCAGGCCTTGCCCACTCCCACATCTCACCTGTCCCAATACTTTAACCTCTATTCTCTAGATAGTGGTAAAGTCATCTTAATGTCTATTAGTGTCCCTTTTACCTACATATGATTTTTCAGGGAAATGGTTTGGGTGATCTGCTGTTGGTAAAAATGTTTGTTTTTGTGGTCAAGCCTGGAATTGGGCATAACTAGAAGCAATAAGATTAGCCAAGAAGGTAGAGATATAATTTACTAGCGAGGCAAGGAGAGCTTGAACAGAATTAAAGAGGTGAGTAGCAGATGGAAAGGAAAATCTAGAAGAATTTGGAACATATGACTAGGAGTTGTTTGTTATCTGAAGACAGAACCCAACCCAAAAAGAGGTACGTTCAAAAATAATTACCAGAAAGTTATAAATTTGATAGATTTGCATATTTCTAGGAACTAGACATGAAAACTGAAAAGAATAGATACTTAATTTTTAACTTACCGTCCTAAGACTGGCTAGTACTTACTGTATAGATAATGCTTTGTTGTCATACTTCTTGCCTTACTGTGGACATAGAGATAGATACAATAGCTGTGATATGTGGATAGATAGACATGTAGAGAGAGAGAATGACTCTGGTGGGGTTGATCATCTTCTAGGGGAGGTAGTTTGGTGAAGAACAGCAAAGTGATAATATTACTCTCAGTTCTTGTTTCATTTTGTTTTAACATAAAATTTCTTTGTAGAATAAGCAACTATAGAATATGCAAGGGAATTAGTTAACTGTACTTGCTTAAAGGACTTTTAAATTTTAGCTTATTTTAAGGTCTTTAATGTATAGCTTATTTTTCTTTTTTTTTTGCCAAATAGCTTATGTGTGAGTTGGGGAATGATGTTATAAATCGAGTTTATGAAGCTAATGTGGAAAAAATGGGAATAAAGAAACCACAACCAGGACAAAGGTACTATTTCACTTGTCTGTTTCCCCCTAATTTAGGAATATAGCTATGATTTTTATTTCACCGTAGTGATTGATTTATAACATTGAGACAAAGTGTTTAGAAGCAGTCATTGCCACTTCTGTTCAAATGCTGGCTATCTCTTTCTTCAGTATGTTAATTAGATAATTATATTGTATTGAACATATAATCAATGATAGGCTCTAGGGTAGAGAGAGCTTAAAAATTAGGGCTCTACAAGGCTGGGCGCGGTGGCTCACGCCTGTAATCCCAGCACTTTGGGAGGCCGAGGCGGGCGGATCACGAGGTCAGGAGATCGAGACCATCCTGGCTAACACGGTGAAACCCCGTCTCTACTAAAAATGCAAAAGTTAGCCGGGCATGGTGGCGGGCGCCTGTAGTTCCAGGTACTCGGGAGGCTGAGGCAGGAGAATGGCGTGAACCCGGGAGGCGGAGCTTGCAGTGAGCCAAGATGGCGCCACTGCACTCCAGCCTGGGCGATAGAGCGAGACTCCGTCTCAAAAAAAAAAAAAAAAAAAAAATTAGGGCTCTACATAGGAATGTAGAAACCCTTAACAGTCAGTTAAAGCAGAACTAAGTTCTGTCCACGGCAGCAGCATTCCAAAAGGGGTAATCTATTCATTACTGTCTCTAAGGATCAAGTTTCTGTTCATCTACAGTGGATAATTTTACACTGTTCATACTTAATTTAGCAAAGATTTATTAATCACATAGTTTATGCATGTCATTATAATATCGAAGAACTAAAGATGCGAAGTGTGCCTCCGGAAGGGGAGAGTACTTGATTGCTGTGTTTGAAATTATTCTTCCAATTCTGTATAAGGAGGGCTCATTGAATGCAGTGGCTAAGAGTTGGTACCTGCAAAGCACATGATTTTTGTTGTTGATACTGATTTCATTCTAAGTCTTTATGTATGGCCAATTGTATTTGAAAGTTATTGCTGTCTAAACCAATATCATTTAAATCAGAATCTTAATTATTTGCTAAAACAAGACTGTTATTTCAGACCTTGAAATAGCCTTCTATTTTAACCAAAGACCTAAACTTTTTAAGAGGATATAAGTAAAAAGTATAGAACAGATATGGCGTTTTATGATGGTATCATAAATTAGAAGTTTATTTTATTTCTTCTTAAATTAATAATGCTATATGTTGTTTTAAAGTGGTCTTATGAAAAATTATGGCCATCAGTAGTGCTAGTTCAGTATGTGAAATTATTTCTTTGAGTAAAAATGAAAATAAAGTTACTTTCTATAAATGTTTAAGTTTTTTTTCTGGTGATGTTTTCTACTCTGCAAAAAGCATGAGGGGAGTATAGAAATGAATAGCACAGAAATTAAGAGAAAGGAAGAGTATCATATTAATATTTGTGATTTTTCAGTTAGGTTATTGTTTATATTTCACTTGAGTGTGAAATCATAGTTCATTAGGTATTTGGAAGGAAAACATAATATATATGTGTATAATGTCACAGATTCAGTTTTAACCAGTATTACATTCAGTGACTTTGTTTGAATATATTCAGTATATAATGGTTTGTTTAGTATTAGCCATGCTAAGAGGTTAAGCACAACATCATGACATTTTTATGTGTATCAGACAGGAGAAGGAGGCATATATCAAAGCAAAATATGTGGAGAGGAAATTTGTGGATAAATATTCTATATCATTATCACCTCCTGAGCAGCAAAAAAAGTTTGTCTCTAAGAGTTCTGAAGAAAAGAGGCTGAGCATTTCTAAGTTTGGGCCAGGGGACCAAGTCAGAGCATCTGCCCAAAGTTCAGGTATTGCAAACTTTCTTACTGTGTCTATAGCTGTTTTCTTAAGCTCAGATCACTTTTATAATCCCTGAACTAATAGTCATTGTCATATTTTTTAATGTTAAAAACCTGTTCCCTTCTACATATTCTAAGAAAAACTGAATTTCTATGTCTTTAAAATAGTTAACTTTAAACAATGCCATAATATTTCACCTTTCTAGGTAATACGTATATTCTAAGAAATAAAACTGCTTAAAATGCAAGGGGAGATGGGAATTGTAAACCTGACATTCCAAAAGCCCTAAGTATCTGATTAACTACCTGATTTCCTTCCTATTTTTTCCTCCTAAATTTTTTCCCAGTAACGTTTTTTCCTGCCCTTTTCCCTTCTTATGGCCTGCTTTGTGCTTTGCTAACTTGCATGTCCCCAGTGATTGCTGTAAATAGCGACGAGGCCAGGCGGGAGTCTCTGTTTTGTCCTGATGAGCTAGATTCACTCTTCTCCTACTTTGATACTTCTTCAAAACTGCGTAGTAGTAAGTACTACTCTTGTGGAGCATTCCAAGTCTGTGCCAGTGGTCATTGTGCGGTGTGGCCATCTCTGTAGATGTTACCCATTGTCTGAGAATTACACATTCTTACAGTCATATCATAAATTAAGCTCTTTACTACCCCTGACATATTATGGAGTAATGAGATGTGTTACAACTCTGAAAATAAGTTTATTTTCAGGTTTTGTGATTGATTTATATCTTGATAAGCTAAGTGTTGAAAAGGGTTAAAATTATATTAAACGCATTCTACTCGTGGTGCCTGAGTTCATGTTGATGTGTAAGAGCTCATTTTAAAACCTTGTTTGTGGGAGATTGTTTTCTAAATGGCATGAACTTTAATCATTAGTTAATTTTTCTTTAAAACAGTCAAAAGTAATGACAGTGGAATTCAGCAGAGCTCTGATGATGGAAGAGAATCTTTACCCTCCACAGTGTCAGCCAATAGTTTATATGAGCCTGGTGAGTTCTGATGAAACTCAATGTTAATTGGTTTTGTTTGCTGAAAAATGCATGTGGTAAATGTCTATTCTTGATTTTTTTTATATATATATGTATTTTTTTTTTTTGAGATGGAGTTTTACTGCCCAGACTGGAGTGCAGTGTTGTGATCTTGGCTCACTGCAACCTCTGCCTTCCAGTTTCAAGTGATTCTCCTGCCTCAGCCTCCTGAGTAGCTGGGATTACAGGAACCCACCACCACACCCAGCTAATTTTTGGGTTTTTAGTAGGGACGGGGTTTCACCATGTTGGCCAGGCTGGTCTCAAACTCCTGACCTCGTGATCCACCCGCCTTAGCCCCTCAAAGTGCTGGGATTTGAGCGCCCGGCCCTACTCTTGATGAAATATTTTAAAGGAAGGGGTTAGTTTTTTAGAAGGTAACTAGGTGAGGAGTAATACTCTTAAATGAGAAAGCAGCAATTTCTTCATATTTGGAAATTCTGTCCTAGTTATATATTGTTCATACATTTTTAAAATTTTTATTTATTTATTTATTTTTGAGATGGAGTCTCACTCTGTCACCCAGGATGGGGTGCAGTGGTGTGATCTCTGCTCACTGCAAGCTCCGCCTCCTGGGTTCACGCCATTCGCCTGCTTCAGCCTCCTGAGTAGCTGGGACTACAGATGCCCACCACCATGCCTAATTTTTTTTTTTTTGTATTTTTAATAGAGATGGGGTTTCAATGCGTTAGCCAGGATGGTCTCGATCTCCTGACTTGGTGATCCACCCACCTTGGCCTCCCAAAGTGCTGGGATTACAGGCGTGAGCCACCGCACCTGGCGTACATTTTATTTTTTATTTTGAGTCTCACTCTGTTGTCCAGGCTGGAGTGCAGTGGCACAATATTGGCTCACTGCAACCTCCACCTTCTGGGTTCATGCAGTTCTCCCACTTAGCCTCCCGAGTAGCTGGGTTATAGGCGTATGCCACCGTGCACAGCCAATTTTTGTATTTTTAGTAGAGATGGGGTTTCATCATGTTGGCCAGGCTGGTCTTGAACTCCTGACCTCAAGTAATCCACCTGTCTCAGCCTCCCAAAGTGCTGGGATTATAGGCATCAGCCAGCACACCTGACCCATAATTGTACATTCTTCCAAGCCTCATGGTATGTGCTAAAATTGCCTTACCAACTGCCATGGATAATTTTTAATCCACGTGAACTGTGTGTCTTACTATCCTTTATGATTCCTTGTGGCTGTCCTACCAGGAGAACGAGATCGGCAACTCCTCCCCATTAGATTTCTCTTTTGACTTGTGCTTTATGCCTTTGTTCTCTCCTCCATGATTTCAGTGATTTTGGTCCTGCAGAATACTCAGGGGAGTCAGCACTCCTTAAATTATTTGAAGTGCTTGTAGTGCAAATTGGGATGGAATTGGACCATCCTAGGAATGAAGGGAGGTTTGGTCTAGTAGTAAAAGTTTTTATGGATTCTTGCTGCTTCTTAAGTCCCAACATTTAGGAATATACTCAATTTTAATAGAGTACAGAGTAATTAGCCTATCCCTTGGATACTGGCAAGAACAGAAAGGCCTGACGTATCAGTGATTGTCTTTATAGGAGAAGAAGGTGGAATGTTGGGGAATATCTATGTGAAAATCTCCCATAAGCTCATTATGATAGATTAATGGTTTCTTATATCATAGCTTTATTTTTTAAAAATCATGATAAAATGCACATAAAATTTATCTTAACCTTTTTTTTTTTTTTTGAAGACTGGGTCTCACTCTGTTGCCCAGGCTGGAGTGCAGTGGTGCAGTCTCAGCTCACTGCAAGCTCCGCCTCCCAGGTTCAAGTGATTCTCCTGCCTCAGTCTCCCAGGTAGATGGGATTACAGGTCCCTGCTACTGTGCCTGGCTAATTTCTGTATTTTTAGTAAAGATGAGGTTTCACCATGTTGTCCAGGCTAGTTTTGAACTCCTGACCTCAAGTGATCCATCCGCCTCGGCCTCCCAAAGTGCTGGGATTACAGGCGTGAGCCACCGCGCCCGGCCAACCTGGCCCATCTTAACCATTTTTAAGTGTACAGTTTAGTGGCATTAAGTGTATTCACATTAGTGTGCTACCATTACTGCCATTCATCCACAGAACTCTTTTTATCTTGTAAAACTGAAACTATACCTATTAAATATTTTTTTTCTTTTTCTGCCAAGAGCTCATTTTTATTGATGTATTTGTGTTTGCTTTTCAGAAGGAGAAAGGCAAGATTCTTCCGTGTTTCTGGACTCGAAACATCTTAATCCAGGACTTCAGCTTTACAGGGCGTCATATGAAAAAAACCTTCCTAAAATGGCTGAGGCTTTGGCTCATGGCGCAGATGTGAATTGGGCCAATTCCGAGGAAAACAAAGCAACACCACTTATTCAGGCTGTATTAGGGGTATGTGTTTATACAATGACATTTTCAGTAGCAACTGAATATAAAAAAAAATCATAATACATTCTGAACTGGCTTTAGTATTATCTTTGCTTCAAGAGATGGGTTGGAAAATAGAAGGAGCCTCTGTGCTATTAATAGTAGTGGTTTTTGAGCATCACTTTGATTGTTTCAACAGTTTTTTTGCAGTGGGAGAGAATTCCGATAATGAAAGTAGTGTGTTTTGCTAGTTCACAAACTGCAAATGAATCTCTATTAGAATTAATTCTTGGGAAGAAAATAATATAATTTATAATTTCTCTGCTTTGGCTGAGGGATATTCTTTCTTTTGGAGAGAATGAAATGGAAATGCTATTTGAGTAAAGAGAACTAATTGTTTTTAAAAAGAAATGTATTACTGTTTCTTGTTATTTGCTTTTGTATATAGTTATCCTCTTTTTTCCTTTAAGGGCTCTTTGGTGACATGTGAGTTCCTCCTACAGAATGGTGCTAATGTCAACCAAAGAGATGTCCAAGGGCGGGGACCATTGCACCATGCCACCGTCTTAGGGCACACAGGGTAACTGCAGTGCTTTAATATTTAAGGAGACTTTATTTGAAAAATTGTTTTGAATTAATGTTGTAGTTTTTCTCAGGTTAAAGTTTTTAGGTCATGTTTGTAAGGAGATGTGTTCCGTGACTTACTTTGTCATGATGGAATTTGAAAGTTAAAAAAATCTCATTCAGAAAAAGCTACTATTGGTTTTCAGATATGAAAATTTCAAGGCTTACTTTGACCTTAACTTGTCACTAAATAGATCAGTTTTAGTACTTAACTTTCTCTGTTACTAAAATTTGGTGATTTTGTCAGACAACTTAAGCCTATGTTTTGTGTTTATGCAGGTACATATACATTATTTCCATAGCATGCACACACATAACCTATTTAAGGATAATTTGATGACTTTGTAATTTTTAGTTTTTCCATAGGATAACTAAAGTCAAATTCTAAACTAAATTCTTACTTTGGGTTATGGATGTGTCTTCTGGAGTGATAGTAAGATTCACAGAACAATAAAACCTTGAAAATTGACTTTCTATTATTAGGAAGTATACATGAAAGAAAATGTTGGCTTTATATAAAAAATTTGTGTCTTAAGCTTGTTTCTTAATAAGACATCTCAGGGTATCCGATTATTACGTGGCAGATAAGCAAGAAGCTCTTATTTTAAAATATTTTTAAAATAGCATCTTCATTTATTTAGAGATGGGATCTCACCCTGTTGCCCAGGCAGGAGTGCAGAGGTGCGATCATAGCTCACTATAGCCTTGAGCTCCTAGGCTCAAGTGATCCTCCCCTAGTAGCTTGCATTATAGGCGTGAGCCCTGTGTCTGGCTATTTTTATTAATTAATTAATAATTTGTTTATTTTGAGATAACGTCTTGCTCCGTCACCCAGGCTGGAGTCAAGTGGCACGATCTCAGCTCACTGTAACCTCCGCCTCCTGGGTTCATGCTGTTCTTCTGCCTTAGCCCCCTGAGTAGCTGGGATTACGGGTGTACGCTACCACACCTGGGTTAATTGTTTATATTTTTAGTAGAGATGAGGTTTTATCATGTTGGCCAGGCTGGTCTTGAACTCCTGACCTCAGGTGTTCCACCTGCCTCGACCTCCCACACTGCTAGGATTACAAGCATGAGCCACCGTGCCCGGTCATGTCTGGGCATTTTTACATTGGCTTGTTTTCTTCTATCAGCAAGAAGCAAGGAGATTCAGTCTGACAACTTCATCATTAAAACTTGCTACACTTAAAAAAGGTAGTATTTAAGGTAGTACTTAACTCATACTTTGTATTTTCTTCTTTTTTTTAAGAGATGGGAGTCTCACTGTGTTGCTCAGGTTGGAGTGTGGTGACTGTTCATAGGCACATTCACAACTCACCACAGCCTTGAATTCTGGGGCTCAGGGTCTCCTGCCTCAGCTCCCCAAGTGGCTGGGACTACAGGCACGCCCTGCCACTCCCAGCTAATTTTTAAATTTTTTTTAGAGACAGAGTGTTGCTATGTTGCTCAGGCTGGTCTTGAACTTTTGACCTCAAGTGATACCCCCTACCTCCGCCTTCTGAGTAGCTGAGATTACAGGTGCTTACCTTGCCCAGCCATTATTTTCTTCTTAAACTATCAAAATTCTTTCCATTTTATTTCATAGACTCCATTTAGTCATTCTTTCATATTTTTAAATTTTTATCAGTTTATTCAAGTCATTAATATTTGCGAGTACAGCAAGGAGATTACTTCCCATTCTTTGCTGTTGTATTATCATTATTGTGAAGTTTACATTGCCTTGGCTTTCTTCATTTTCAAATAGTGACCTTGAGTGATCTTTTTTTCATTTAGGTTTATAGATACCTGTGCGCATCTTTGCATGATATTCTTTTTTTTTTTTTTTGAGACAGTGTCTTGCTCTCGCCCAGGCTGGAGTGCAGTGGCACGATCTCGGTTCACTGCAAGCTCTGCTTCCCGGGTTCAGGCCATTCTGCTCCTTCAGCCTCCTGTGTAGCTGGAACTACAGGCACCCGCCACCATGCCAGGCTAATTTTTTTTTTTGTAGTTTTAGTAGAGACGGAGTTTCACCATGTTAGCCAGGATGGTCTCGATCTCCTGAGCTCGTGATCCGCCCGCCTCGGCCTCCCAAAGTGCTGGAATTACAGGCGTGAGCCACCGCGCCTGGCCTTTTTATGATACTCTTTGAGGGTAGGGACCACACCTTATATATCCACCATGCTGTCTTTATAGCACCAGATTAAATAAGATAACGTATGCAAAAATACCTTGAGACTTGTAAAATGTTGATCTTGATAAGCTTTTATTAGTAGAGTTAGTGTTCAATTAATAGTTGTAGAATGAAAGAAGAATTTCCTAATGAAAATGTTATTTCTTTAAGTTAAGTAGTACTTTTTTAAGGTGAATACTAATTTTTTTTTCTTACTGACAATATCTCAAAAATGCTGTTTTCTTAAACAGGCAGGTATGTTTATTCCTAAAACGAGGTGCCAATCAACATGCCACTGATGAAGAAGGGAAAGACCCTTTGAGTATAGCTGTGGAAGCAGCCAATGCTGATATAGTAACCTTGTAAGTACTTCCTTTTTACTTGATTATTTCCATACAGTGAATTGCAGTTGTCCCTCGGTTATCCACAGTGAATTGGTTCCAAGACCCTGTGGATACCAACATCCACATATGCTCATGTCCCTTATATAAAATGGTATGCATTTACACGTAACTTACGTACCTCCCCCCATATACTTTAAATCATCTCTACTTATTACACCTCATACAATGGAAATACTATGTAGTTTTTATACTATAGTGTTTTGTATTTGTATTTACTTACTTACTTATTTATTTATTTATTTTTGAGACCGACTCTCGCTCTGTTGCCTAGACTGGATTGCACTGGCTCACTGCAACCTTTACCTCCCAGGTTTAAGAGATTCTTCTGCCTCAGCCTCCCTAGTAGCTGGGATTACAGGCATGATCCACCACAACCTGCTAATTTTTGTATTTTTAGTAGAGACGGGGTTTCACTATATTGGCCAGGCTGGTCTTGAACTCCTGACCTCAAGTAGTTCACCCACCTCGGCCTCCCAAAGTGCTGGGATTACAGGGGTGAGCCACTGTGCGTAGTGATTATTTTTTATTTTTACTTTTATTTTTATTTTTGAGACAGAGTCTCGCTCTGTCACCCAGGCTGGAGTGCAGTGGGACCATGTTGGCAACCTCCCATCTCCTGGGTTCTAGCAATTCTCCTGCCTCAGCCTCCTTAGTAGCTGGGATTACAGGCCCCCACTACCACGCCCAGCTAATTTTTTTATATTTTTAGTAGAGACGGGTTTCACCATGCTGGCCAGGCTGGTCTTGAACTCCTGACCTCAGGTGATCCACCCACCTCAGCCTCCCAAAGTGCTGGGATTACAGGTGTGAGCCACCACACCTGGCTGATTATTTGTATTTTTAAATTATTGTATGGTTATTTTTTATTGCCTTTTTTCCCCTGATTATTTTCCATTGGTGATTGGTTGAACCCACAGAGAAGGACAGCCAACTGTACTTCCACACAGTGTTAACATAGCGTTGTGCATTGTGTGAGCTTCGAAGTTGGCTGGTATTTATTTTGTGCCGTGTACTTCTCTAAGCACGTTAAATGTATTAAACACTTTAAATGCATGAACTTATTTGGTTCTCACAGCAGCTCTATGAGGAAGATATTGTTAATATTGTCTTCATTTTATAGAAAAAGAACCCAAACCGTAGATCATTTGAGATGTTAGTACGTGGTGGAGTTGGGATAGGAAACCAAGAATTGTGTCCCTAAAACCCATGTTCTTAGCCATTTGTGCTATACTGCCTGATACAGAAACAGAAAACCAGTGACTTTAAAATGGTTTCTTTTTTTTTTTTTTTTTTTGGGACAGAGTGTTGCTCTTGTCACCCAGGCTGGAGTGCAGCGGCACGATCTTAACTCAGCAACCTCTGCCTCCTGGGTTCAAGCAATTCTCCCGCCTCAGCCTCCTGAGTAGCTGGGATTACAGGCATGCGCCACCATGCCTGGCTAATTTTGTATTTTTAGTAGATGAAGTTTCTCCATGTTGGCCAGGCTGGTCTTGAACTCCTGACCTCAGGTGATCTGCCCACCTCGGGCTTCCAAAGTGCCGGGATTACAGGCATGAGCCACTGCACCTGGCTAAAATGGTTTCTTTATCTCTTTGTATAGTACTAGGGCAGAGGCTGGGATTGTTAGAGTAACAGGTAATTATTCTACTACCTTGAGAATTAGAGGATTCTACAATTCTGTAGGCAAGACAGTTGCATTGATGTTAGTAATTTGTGAAGTTCCATTACCTTTGGGCAGTGGTAGGAATTTGTACTTGTTTTTAAAAAGAATTGTTCACATAAAACCAGGTGCTGCCACCCCTAATCCAAGCTGCTCAGGAGATTGAGGTGGGAGGGCTGCTTAAGCCCAGAAACTGGAGAAAAGCCTGGGCAACACAGCGAGACCCTGTCTCTACAAAAAATTAAAAATTAGCCAGGTGTGGTGGCACATGCTTGTAGTCATAGCTACTTGGGAGGATGAACGAGAAAAAAAAAAATTATTTACCTGAATACTTAATTTTAAGATTAAAATGCATGCTTTTGAATGTTTGAATAAAATTTAATGTTATCTTTTAAATAATTTTGAGGTCTTAATTTGATTTACATATCAGATCAAAGTAGTTTATTACACATGGAATTCAGAAAATTAATTGCCACCTATACCTTATTATGTAGGAAATCTCAAGCATATTTTGTATTGTCACTTACTCATTTTATCCTGGGCTAAATGAAGCCCATAATTGCTTATCCCCCATCATTGGAGAAGAAATAGGTCCATTCACACTCCTGAGCTCCTACTGAGAATTCTTGACTTCTCATATGTCACCCTTCTGCCAAATAAAAAATCAAAACAGCAAAACATACTTTCTCAGATCCTTTCCCCCAAGGAGGGGTTACCGTTATTATGGAGGCTATTGCAGGAAAATGTAGAACTCTTAAATCATTACAGATTGACAGTAGAAGAAAGATAAGTTATTCAAGAAAAGATAGGAATGATATAAAGAAGCTCTGCAGGCAGCTTCCAAGGCAATACCTATATAGCAATGGATGCTTCCCTTAAAAATAATCTGTTCTCAGATCGTCTAAATTTTCTTGTTTTACTTGGTGTGAGTGCTTCAGTTTCACTTAAAAATTTTTGTAAGTAAGCATCCTCTGTAAAAACCCAAATGCCAAAGGAAGATTTGTGGAACTGTTGTTAATACACAGAGTGGTCAGGTGAGGAGATGAAGGGAATTGTGGAACGTTGAAGATAGGAAAATTTCATGTCACACGCTGCAGTTGCCAAAGAGAACATTTCAGAAGAGGGTGATGGAGGTCTGAGAAGGCAGTGGAATTATGGTGGCCCAGAAGGACAGACGAGAGGTACAGAGTAGGAGAGGGGTACCAAACACAGTATTTGTCTATTTTAAAATGTTGCTTAAAGGAAATACTTAGCTTCTGAACCTGGTGCTGCATGTCATCTGCTGCCAAGATGAATAACCTAAAAAGAATATATAAGCAATATGGTAATGTTGGAAAATTCTTGATAACCCATAGTCATTTATTATAATGTTTGTATATCAAAATATATTCCCAGTATTTAGAGGCGACACATGCTGTTTATATGTCTGGAACGACCTCACTTCAGGGCGAACCAGAGTGAACTTATGACAGGGTCTCACTTCTGCACTGTAGAAGCAATAATTTCAACAGTTGGCAGTTAAAATTTGACAGGTTGCTGTAAGAGCCAGGAATTCTCAGGCATCTGGAGGAAGCAAGCCACTAGAGGTACTGCAGGGATGCTGCTGAAATAGAACTAAAATGCAGTGGTTGGAAAAGTTTTATTGTCCTTTCTCTTGAGAGTTGTATGAAGGTGAGATAGTTACCTTTGTACCTCAGATTGCTGGGTTTGATAAACTAAAAGCCAGATTATTTTAATGGCAAATAAAAGACAATTACATTAGTACATGTATTACCTGTTTATAGACTTTATTTATGACATTGTATAATGTCATCTAAAACACTATTTTATTTATTTTTAGGTTACGTTTAGCAAGAATGAATGAAGAGATGCGGGAATCAGAAGGACTTTATGGACAGCCAGGTCAATATTCTACTAATAACCATACTGAAATGCAGTATAAGAAATGCATTCAGGAATTTATCAGTTTACAACTGGAAGATTCATAGTTCTTTAGCAAACTAATGTGATACTATAGAGTTTTTATAACCTACTTGTAAATTGTGAGTTGTTAGCTTTGTACTGTACTTAACTGAATCCTTGGGTGGCTAATCCTGGGCCTTTAAAAATTCGTAACTCTTCCTATGACAGTACACGTTGACTTGCTCTATTTAACTCTGGCTGCTGACTTCTTTATTTGCTGTACAGATGTCTTCCATATACATTCCAGTGAAGTGAATGGAATGGTAAAAATATTCTTTATATACTTACAGCAGCAAAATAGTTGTTTTCTTTTTGGAATTCTTTTTAGCTGTCAAGTGAATATAACAAAATTGTTTTCTTTTTGTTATTCAGGGAATTTCTATAAATTACGTTCAGGGAAAAAAAAAAAAAATCACCATGTGTCTGGCATATAAAAAGCCAGTATGGAAAATACCAAGAAAACGTTTACTGATGAGTTTTGTACTACAATCTAAAAATGAGTTGAAGATTTAAAATGAAAATTCACCAGGTGGAGAAGTCCATGATGTGAGTGGAGCTAGTTTGAAAGACTGAGGGCAAAGGTCTCATTTTATCTAAAGCTAAAGCTTTGCCTCCAGCCAGTTGTACATTATCTCTTAGATAAGTGGAATTATTTAGAACAATACTTTTTGCAGCTGATGGCAGAGTAGATTTATTCTACTTGAGAAATTTCAATTCATGATCACCTCAAGTTTCATTTTGAGTAATTTTCACCTTTGAATCAAGATGTCAAGGAAGAAATATTGCCCATCAGATTCTTCTCTTTGATGAACACGTTGATTAGACATTTTTCACAGAGAAGAGAGTAATTATTGGTTCTCTTGTTTCATGAATTTGAGTATGTGAATTACTCTGTTTTAAATTTATATGCACATTAGTAAAAAATTTCAGGAATTCATGACTAAAATACTTGAGAATGTTCAGTTTGCAATGAGTAGGTTTGGTTTTTTAAAAATGAATATGGTTACATTATTTTTAAAGTGACCTGGTAATATCATCTCTTCTTCCTGCTTAAATACATTTTGAAATTTCTGTACTTCAGCCATTTATTTTAGCGAGATTAATATATAATTAATGTGAGGCCATTCTTTCCTCAGAGGACCATATGTACTACTGCTTATTTTTGGCCTAATTTAATATGGAACAAGTAAGAACGTTAAGAATAGAGGCACTTCAGCTAGATATTTCTCATCTAGGGTGTCCCACTTTAATCCTATGGATCGTACAATACTAGGCGGCTCATGAAGTTCCAGGATGTAAGAGTGCTGATTAAGGGTGAAGCTCTAGCATTAATTCTGGATTTCACCCATTTGTTTTAAACTTGAATGTTAGATTTTAAATAGGTTATAATTTTGTAACAGATATTCTTAACTGATAGTATTACTAGGCCACTTTTGAGGCCTTTGTGTTTAAGCACTTTAAAATAAAAATTGTTTAAAGAATATGACCTGCTATTTGTGAGAGAAGAGTGAACCTCAAGATTTTAAGTTGAACAGTTATTTTCCCCCTGAAATTTTTAACTTCAATGTTTGGTTAGCTGCTCTTTCCTTAAGGTGTTTGCTGATGACGTTCACCCGGCTGATTAGCCAGGTGGTCAGTGGTAGACTCTTCTCTGAAGTTGGGAAGCTTGAAAGGAGAGGGCCTCTAAGTTCTTGCCACTTCTAGTTGCACCCAAATTGCTTGGGTTTCTGCTGCCATCATTTAGGAGCGTTCAAATGTCTTTCACTGTCATTTTTGAGTTTATATATACATAAACTTAAAATGTATAAAAAAGATTTTTCCAATTTATTTTAATGAAAACTTGAAAAAAAAAGCCTCGTTTTAAAACAAGCTCTCCTACCATTCTCACATTCTACAGGTTAAAAGATCAGAGTTCTGGAAATAGTATATCAGAATAAAATTGAGATTTTTGTAATTTATTTGAGGATCATCTTGAAAAGGGTTAGATTTTTAACTCATTCAGAGGGCCTGATATTTAAAGCAGGATAATTTTATGCGTAGACAGGGGACATGGTGAAATGGCGTAGCAGTTGCTCTCCGGTTACTGTTCTTTTCCTTTATGAGTCTTTAGAGAGCGGGTATGTTTGGCTCAGGCAGCGGCTCTTTGTTTTTCCTCTGCTTATCACTGGACATTTTTCTATCAAACGCTTTGGTTACTTGTTTTATTGGGATCCTTTTTTGGTTTTCTTAGCAATACTATGAAGACTTCAGAACTCTGGGTAACTTAAATGCAGGTATTTTTAATCTTTTGATAATGAAGAGCTCTATCCTTTAAAAGATTCAGATGTAATCTTTGGCAATCACTGATTTATTTCTAAGAAACCCCACTTGTGAACTTTCTATCTGTACAACCCTAAGGACCTGGGACTCCCTGTTTCTTGCGTGGGGTGATGTGAGAGCACACGTTTTTTTTCAAAAGAAGGTGTGTCTCTCTTTGGCAGTCCCTGTAGCCCTTAGGAGACGTGGGTGGGTAAGGGAAACAGCACACTCTTCTCTCAATTATTGGAAACCAGTTTGGTGGTTCCCACAGTCTCTGGCTCTGTGACTCTTCTTGATCGTTGGCAGGCTCTCAGCCAGTTGAGAATCATCACTGCTTTAGGGACCCACTGCTGGTTATGTGAGTATGTAGCAAGCACAAGTTGGGAATCGTTGATCTAAGCAATTATGAAAGTAAGCTGTTACCAACCCAGAGGGTGTAAGGTCATGCATATGATGACCTGGGGGTGGGTCTCACATGCTGCCATCCCTTTGAGGGGAGTACATTTCAAGAGCAAAATCAGCAAACTCTTGAATTGTCATAACTGCTGTTGTGGTAGATATTCTGAATACCAAAAATTAAAAATAAATTTAAACTGTCAGTGGAAACACAGCAGTCTGCATTTTAAAAACTCAGAGCTGTCCAGGCACATAGAATAGTTAAGTGTCTGAAGGGAAATAGAATGTGGTTAAGTTTAAAGAATATGCTTAGTATTATAAATGTTGAGTGATTAGTTGTTTACCATTTATAATAAACTGTTAAATGTATTTCTGGGAACATTCCATGGCAGCATATTCTGGGTTGTTGTTATGTAGACAAATTATATTTGCCTTGGGAAAAATTCTAAGTAATCAAAATTATATTTAAATATTAAAAAATCACATTGAAGTTCAATTTGTGTTAGCTGTATTAAATATCTTGGTCACTATTGTTCTTGTAACGTTTGCTTTGCTTTTGGCAACACGTTTTGAGATCTAAGAAAGGTAGTACTTTAACAGTGCATTAATCAATGTTTTGTTAGAAGCTAAATGTTAACAAAAAGTTTTGTGTGTGTATGTGAAGGTGGCAACTTCCTTTTGTATTAACGCTTTTTAAATGTATTCAGTCAGTGAAACCAATGATTATTATAGCACCAACACTTTCATTCAAGGAAACATTTAATAGAGTCTTATAATTTGTTTTGCATGGTACAATGGTTCTACTAAAATAGACTTCTGTAATAGGTACTAGATGATTTAAAAACAAAAACAGAGAAACCATTTAAAAAATTCCATAGCTTGTTACACAAAATATGCATTGCTAATAGTAGAAGCCATATATTGCCATTGTACTGTTGTAATACTTAACAGTGCTCATCTGGTGCTACCTGTAGACTGTTTGGTATTCACGTCTGCTAGACCCTTCTTCCTGTTTCTTCTTGAATGTATAATGTGTGCCTTTTAAGTTACTTCTAGTGTTGAATGGTAAAATCTTTGTGGTATTTTTGTATTATAATCTGCACTTTACACTTTCTTGGAAAGGAAAATTCCAGACTATCCAGTTTAAATAGTCTTTTAAAAATATTTAT
The DNA here is from genome assembly GCF_008728515.1 of Papio anubis. NCBI lineage: Eukaryota > Metazoa > Chordata > Mammalia > Primates > Cercopithecidae > Papio > Papio anubis. The sequence continues at coordinate 191,147,286 of NC_044977.1, read as the reverse complement.
AATGTTTACAATAAATATTTTAAATATTTTAATTCAATATCTAAAAATTAGAAAAAATATTTTATATGGTTTGTTGCTATTTGTTGCTCTCTTCTCTATTTATTTTATATCTTTTAGAATGGTTAAAAATGAGAATAGCAATGTTTGTCTTTTGATGTGGAAGTAAACTTTTACGAAATCATGGGTATAATTGGATTGTCTTACCAGTTGTTCCAGCGTATCAACCTTTTATTTTGGTCATGTCAATATGAGTTAGATGTTAGTTACTCTCAGCCACCTGTTAATAATCTCTTCTTACTGTTTTTTTCTTTTTAAAGTAGACTGATTAGGTTTAATCGATTGATTCAAGTCAGGAATAAATTTCCAGGGCTAAATGAAAACTATATAGAGATGTTAATAAGTTGCTTTTTACCTAGACTAAATATAAAAAGTGACTAAAAAGTATTAAAAAAAACATTTTTTTTTTTTGAGGTGGAGTCTTGCTCTGTCACCCAGGCTGGAGTACAGTGGCCAGAACTCGGCTCACTGCAAGCTCCGCCTCCCAGGTTCACGCCATTCTCCTGCCTCAGCCTCCCAAGTAGCTGGGACTACAGGCGCCCGCCACCACGCCTGGCTAATTTTTTGTATTTTCAGTAGAGACGGGATTTCACCGTGTTAGCCAGGATGGTCTTGATCTCCTGACCTTGTGATCTGCCTGCCTTAGCCTCCCAAAGTGTTGGGATTACAGGCGTGAGCCACCGCGCCCGGCCAAAAGTATTAAAATTTTTTAATTCAAAATCTTGGCTTATGCTGTTAGACCTTTTTACTAGATGTTTATTCCTATCCTCACTTTTTTTTAATTCTCTAGCTTTTGGTATGACATCTCTTGCCTCAAAAATCTCACCTTTTAAAAACTGACAAAACTTACTGCACTATTAACAACAACTGTAGCAATGAGTGTGTTATAAGATGGATGCAAGGTATCTTTTTTTTTTTTTTTTTTGAGACGGAGTCTCGCTCTGTCACCCAGGCTGGAGTGCAGTGGCCGGATCTCGGCTCACTGCAAGCTCCGCCTCCCGGGTTTATGCCATTCTTCTGCCTCAGCCTCCTGAGTAGCCGGGACTACAGACCCTCGCCACCTCGCCCCGCTAGTTTTTTTTGTATTTTTAGTAGAGACGGGGTTTCACCGTGTTAGCCAGGATGGTTTCGATCTCCTGACCTCGTGATCCGCCCGTCTCAGCCTCCCAAAGTGCTGGGATTACAGGCTTGAGAATGCAAGTTATCTTATAGGAGATAATTATGAAACATGTTACAACAATAATATTCAAAAACAGTATTCTGTGGTTGAAATCTTAAGAACAGAATTATGCCAAGCATTTGTATAAGGCTAATGTTAGCAGGAAGCATTAATAATGAATGATTTGTCTTGAAAATAAGATTCCTTTGTCTGAGGGATTGATCTGTATGTGTGTGTATATTTAGTTTCTCATGACAAGAAAAACGGTATTCAGTCAGCTATAATATCAGTATCTATAATCTCTTTCTCGACAACATATTTATACATATACACATTTATTTTTCTAATTTAACAGATGTCCTTGGTATTTACTTGCATTTTGTCATAGCATTCTTGCTCATATGACCTGCAGCAAAACAAAAACAAACCCAACTTTAAATATGCAAAACTATGATTTTAAAGCCTTTTTTTTTTCTTTTTTTTTTTTGAGACAGAGTCTTGCTCTGTCGCCCAGGATGGAGTGCAGTGGCGCGATCTCGGCTCACTGCAACCTCCACCTCCTGGGTTCAAGCAATTCTTCTGCCTCAGCCTCCCGAGTAGCTAGGATTACAGGCACTCACCATCACGCCTGGCTAATTTTTGTATTTTTAGTGGAGGCAGCGTTTCATCCTGTTGGCTGGACTGGTCTCAAACTCCTGACCTCAGGTGATCTGCCCGCTTCGGCCTCCCAAAGTGCTGGGATTGCAGGCATGAGCCACCACGCCCTACCTTAAAGCCATTTTCTAGGATTTTGTTGTTAATTTTTGTAGAGACATAGTCTCAGCATGTTGCCCAGACTGGTCTTGAACTCCTGGCCTCAACCAGTTCTCCCCCCACCACCCCTTAGCCTCCCAAAGTGTTGGGGTTATAGGCGTGAGGCACTACACCTGACCAGATTTTATGAGTTTAGTAAGCAGTGGATGTAGGTGCATTAGTTTTAATTACGCACTAAAGTTTGACTAAAAAAATTACTTTTTTACATGCTCTTTTAAATTCCTTTTAATTAAAAGACAGTATTATTTTTCCCTGAGTATCAGTTTGTCCTGATTATCGGTTTGTCTTGTTAATAACTTGCATCCATCCAAAACATTAGTATTTAGGTTTTAGTCATTTCTTTTGGCCTTTATCAAGGGAAACATTTATTGAAAGGAGGTCTCATTTACTATACCTCATTTAGAATGACTTTCCCCCTCATGTGTTAATAAACGTATTTCTTCACATTGCTTTAACACACTTGCATCTTTGCTCTTTTCTAACTCCGAGCTTTCTTCTGTGGCTGCATCTGAGGTGCTTTTTTCAGGTATAGTTTTTTGTTTTCTTTCATTACATAATTTTTCAGCATTTATTTTTAGTTGCCCCTTTTCTTCCAAAAATGCTCATCTGAACAAAATTTTAATGTAATGAATTATAAAATAGTACTAGTAATAAATATGAATGTTGTTTTATTAATACTTGTGTAAATGTTTAAAGTGTCTTTATTTTATTTCATGCAGGTGATGAAACTTACCAGGACATATTTCGTGATTTTTCCCAAATGGCATCCAATAATCCAGAGAAACTAAATCGTTTCCAGCAAGATTCACAGAAATTCTGAATTTTTTTTTAAATGGGAAAATATGAAATCTGGTGACCCCCTAATGTATACAGCTAAAACTTCACAATTTTTTACTGCTTTAATTCTACTTAATTTTGGTAGATATTGAATGGCTTGGGAAAAAGGTACCCATTCATATATTTACAAATTAAAACAGTTATCTAGTAGTTGGAGAGGAACCTAATTTAGGACCTCTTTTATTAAAAAAGCCTATTTAAAGGGCTATTTCTGTAGATAAAAGTTCAGTCTAGATTTAGGCCATCTCTAGGTTACAAGATGCTAGGAGGTCAGATGAAAATGATTCTTTTGCCAATGGGTGGTAGCACTGAATTTTTCCCACCGTGCGTCTTGCCCAGGATCATTCAGTCAAGCATGTCTTCATCAAGTGGGAGCCAACTGTCCTGCCTGCCTCAAGAATATGTTTTTTCTTTAGCTTTCCTGATGATTTTTGGTGGTTCAGAAATAGGTGTGTGTGTTTATGTGTTTTGGTAACCTAGCTTTCATACACTCAATATACGATTTATTAGAACCAGAGAATGTGTTTTCCCCATTTGTTCATAAATGCAGTTATACTTCTTAGATGACAGGTTATTGTCCAGTACTTTAATGTATGTATGTATAATGGCTGTACAGGTAGACCATAATTCAGTCCTTTAGATTTATTTTATGCAGCAAATTTTAATCACAAAAAAAAAAACCCAGTTCAAAATATGTAGTTCTTCATTGTTGGGTTGATTTCCTGAAGCCTTGACAGATGTATCGATGTAATAAAACTGTGTCTAACAGGTTGCTTGAATGTTGCAAAATTATGCTTTCATCAAAATTTAACTTTTAAAGGAAAAATCAATTTATAAAATAATATAGGCCATTTTTATATTTGAAATTTGTCCTTTTAAAGATATAGTTTTGCTGTTGCTCCTAGTGAAAGAATCTCTGTACAAAGGAGAAAAAGAACCCCACTTATTCTTAGTTAATACTAAAATATATAGCAATAAATTGCTGTTTATTTTTTTCTACATCTATTTTGTGTACTTGTACACAGTGTACATTCTTTTAAATTATATCATGTATATAGCTTTAGTGTTTGGTTACATGATTCACAGACCCCTGAATTCCAAAATATTATGGATAAACATATTACCATTTTTATGCCACAAATTAGTCTGATTCCATCTTTGAAATGTCTTATCAAGTATAAAATAATTAATTTGCCTTTTTTTTTTTTTTTTTTTTGAGATGGTGTCTTGCTCTGTCACTGAGGCTGGAGTGCAGTGGCGTGATCTCAGCTCACTGCAGACTCTTCCTCCCGGGTTCACGCCATTCTCCTGCCTCAGCCTCCCAAGTAGCTGGGACTACGGGCACCCGCCACCATGCCCAGCTGTTTTGTGTTTTTAGTAAAGACGGGTTTCACCATTTTGGCCAGGTTGGTCTCGAACTCCTGACCTCAGATGATCAGCCCGCTTTGGCCTCCCAGAGTGCTGGGATTACAGGCGTGAGCCACTGCACCCAGCCTAATTTGCGTTTTGATTCCTTTCCATTGTTGTCAACAATTAAGTTTATTCTTCTTTTAGAAATTATATGTAAATGATATTATTGATACTTTCTAAATAAAAGAGGTTTTTAAATATTTAAAAATGTTATGATCCAATTATAGATAAATTTTCTAACATTTCCCAGTAACTAGAGTTTTACAAATTGATTAAACATCAAATCAGAATCTAGCCAAGCAGGAATTATATTGAAGTAAGTTCACATCACAGAAAAGGTTCCATAATTTGGCCAAATTGCATGCACGCAATGCTTATTTAGTAATAGTCACTATATGTTAGATGAGGATAAAAATATATTTGTGAATTATTTCTGAGGAAATGCTAACTCCCACAGCATTGTATTTAATTATAACAATAACAGGAACATTAAATTTTTATCTTTGCTGTGTGATCTCAAAGTCATAGATCATCTGGCTTTTTAGGTACCTTCACTAAAGGCAAAAATCTGATTTGTAGTTTTTATTAGCGTGTACCTTGAAATTATTTGACCAAGAAGCTCAAAGAAAAGAAGAATGTTAAAAAGAAGGAAACCTCACTTTTCCATCAATGATAGTGCCCCTGCCTGTTTTAATCCCAGGATTTCATTCCTAAAGATCCTGACCTTTGTCTGAGGAAATCGAGGCAGTTTTCCTTTTGGATCTGGCCATTGGTGTGTGCTTCAGATCGCCTCTGGAGTCTCTGTGGTTGCAAAGGCAATTCCTTATGACACGCTTACCTCCTGCAGCTTGAGTTATGAGTTGTTAATGTGGCAGTAATTAGTATCTACTTAAATTTAGTGGTCAGAAATGTATTTGAAGTGCCCTAAAGATGATCATGGTTCAGAATATCTTCAGAGAAAGCAAAATCTTTAATATTGCAGGGAGGCTGGCAATACAGAAATACATTTCTGTGACTTCATTTCTTGAATATGCTGAGACCCAATTTGGACTGCATTTGGCAGAAATGATGGAGTAAACAGCAAGGCTTTAAATTAAATTAATAGTTACAAGGTAGGTTGGCTCTTAGGTGAATTTAGCCATGTCAGCTAATAGCTTTTCTATGGTGTGTAACAAATCTGAGTTATGTTATGCTGTGAATTATTCAGTGCATTATAAGCAATCATAGTTTAAACAATGTGAGTCATGCTTCTGGGCTTCGTTGGTCAGTGTAATTGGCCTTTTTATTTTCTTTCCATAACTTAAATCTGCTATTATTAATTTCTTATTCCTTATTAATCTGTTAGCTCATTATCTTTAGCTTACTAACTTAAAAATTAGATTAATATCAAAATAAGAATAGCACTATGAAGAGTTAATAAAATGCAATTTCATGTTAGAGCTAGAATAAAAGTAATTGAGCAGTTATTTGCAGTGTTTCATTACAACATTTATGTGCTTAAGATTTCTAAGGTTTTAAAAGTTACCTTTAATACAATCCTTAGAAATTCAGAAATTTCCTGATATTAGATTATGGTGTTTGCCTAATTTATACTGGTTTTCACTGTAGATTTTAATGAACTTTGATTGGTTACTTTTCCAGACATACAGATTTAATTTGGAATATGAACTTTGGTTCTTCATGAGTGCATTTTGAAAAAGAAAAAAATACACATTCAGAATCTGGCCAATTTAAGTTTGTATTTTAAAAATATTTTATGCATATTAAGTATGGTCGCAGTAAATTGTGTGTAAGACTAAATTTACTACCATTTTGAATAATCAGACATTCCCAGATCATTCTTATATTGTCAGATAACACTTCTGTATAATATCACTTTGGACCATGGACATGAGCTGGAAGAATGATGTATTTTTATAGATTGTATGTCCAGAATGACTTTAGAACCGCATGATACAGTGGAAGGAGCACTGGACTAGTAGTCACTACCCTTTTTGGATTCAGGGCTCCTCACAATTAAAATGAGTGGAATGAAACAAGGTGAAAACATAAAAACATCCCTTTGTATACTGTTTTGCTACTTACAGTGTACTTTGGCATTGCTTTATCTCCCTGGATTCTCACGGTAGGATTTCTGAGATCTTAATCTAAGAGCTCCGAAGTTGTCTACTTTTTTGACCCTAGGGTGCTCCTTTTGTTTTACAGAGCAGGGTCATTTGATTTGCTAGCTGGTGGCAGAGTTGGCACCATTACCCAGGTCTGACTACCAGTCAGAGGCACTTTATTTGTATCATGAAATGATTTGAAATCATTGTAAAGCAGCAAAGTCTGATAATGAATGCCAGCTTTCCTTGTGCTTTGATAACAAAGACTCCAAATAATCTGGAGAACCTGAATAAAAGTTTGAAGGGCTCGATTGGGATCTGAAGACAAAATTGTAGGAAATCTTACATTTTTGCCATAACATTAATGAAAGCAAAACATTATAAAAGTAATTTTAATTCACCATATACTTATCAATTTATTGATGCTTCCAGATGGCATCTACAGATATGGTTTTGTGGACATCTTTTTCTGTTTACATAAATTTATCCACTTAAAATGTGATAATGTGGAGACAAAGCAAGGTTTGATTACATAAACTTTTCTCTGCATTGGTCTTTTCACTATCTTATTTGCTGAATTTCTTAATTTTCTTCAACCTCCCCACCCTCCATTTTTTGGACATTAAACAGGGAAAGCTTGCTACATTATAAAGGTTGTTGGCACCATTTATTTTACACAAAGGCTAAAGGTTAACTTTTGGAAATGATGAGCTACTTTTATATATGTGTTTACTCGTGCTTTGTGATATTTCTGGATCATTCCAGTCATAGAGACTTATTACATGTACTATTTCTTGGTACCTGTGAAAAGGTATATTTTAAAGAATGTATAACCAACAGTCCATTTACTTTTTATTAGTATGTAGAGGATTTGTATCTAATTCATGAATGTAGTTTTACAATAGTTTCTCATTATAAATGGAGCAAAGTACATTATCTTTATTCCAAAATGTACATTATGTAAGAATTGTAAATATACTTGATTAAGTACTTTGTATGCCAAAAAATTACAATAAGTCAATAAAAATCTCACCTCTGGCTTAGTTCTTTCATGCTGACTTACATTTTCTTGTGAAATACACTGTGAACATATCTGTCACCAGCAGTTATTTTTAAGGTACTGTATTTCTTCCCAGCCCTTTCAAATCCACATTCATCCTATTTGCTGATTACTTCAATCAATAAATCCATTTGGATCTTTTAACTATACAATTCTCTGTTCGCAGAGCTGTTATGGCCCCTAATTCATTGGCAAAAAGATAAAAAGCTTTTTTTGGGGGGGTGGGGAGGAGCTTGCTCTAATTTTTTTCCATTATGATGGACATTAATGTTCCTAATCTATGCAGTACATTCACATTTTATCCTTTTAGTAAACAGACACACACGTTTGTCTGTGATTGGGACTGAAGGAATGGAAGGTTGAAAAAACCAAACGAAGTGAATCACCTGCATTTGCTTTTAAAAAGAGCTAATTGAAAGCAGACACATAAACTTTTCAATATAACTTGTTTTATTCAGCTTCATTTCATTTTCAGAATAGTTCTGTGGAGAACCCACATCAGTAGTCTGTAAATATTTTAAGTGAAAACAGTTTAATTTTTAAATTATTGCAAAAACAAAGCTTTTTGCTTGTGGAGAAATGTTAAGCAGCAGCAAGAGACTCATTCACAATTCCATTGTCTTACCTGTGCTGTCCAAAATGGAACTCACTAGCTACATGTGGCTACTTAATTAGAATTAGACAGAGTTCATTTCCTCAATCTTACTGCTGCATTTTAAGAACTTGGTAGCCCCATGTGGCTAGTGACTATTGTTTTGAACGGGGGAGATTGTAGGAGGAAGATTGTCACAGGAAGTTCTACTGGATAGTACTGAGGGAGATACTGTTACTTTTTTGGTGTATACCCTTCTAGACCTTTGGGTGTGTGTATTTATACAGTTATGCAATGGGATCATACTGTTACCCACTTTTTCACTTAATAGATGGGGAGACCTTAAAATTTATGGGAAATTTCAAACATGTACAAGTAGAGAAAATAACTTCAATAGCTATAATATAAGCCCATGGCTTATATTTATTCTCCTACCCATTTTTCCCCTTTCCTGGACTTTTTATTGAACCAAATCCTAGACCTTTCACCAGCAAATCATTCTGTATGTACATGTAAAAGTTAAGGACTGTTTAAAAAATCGTAACACTTCTTAAGCTACAAAACTACATAATCAGTATTCAAATTGGTTGTCTCAAATATGATTTTAAAAATAGATTGTGCAAATCAGAATTCACATAAGTTCCATACATTGCAGTTAGTGAATATGTTTCTTAGTTTGTATAGACTTTTCTTCCATTTATTACCATTACTATTTTCTTTTTTTTTGGAAATGTGGTCTTGCACTGTTGCCCAGGCTGGAGTCCTGTGGCAATCATAGCTCACTGCAGCCTTGAACTCCTGAATTCAAGTGATTCTCCCACCTCAGCCTCCCACATAGCTTTGAGTACAGACATGAGCCACCTCACCCATTTGTTTTTAAAATTTCCACCTGCAGTTTGTTGAAAACTTCACTTTTAATGACTGCATTATTTTAGCTTTAACTACTTCATTGATGACCATTTGATTCCAATTTTTTGCCTTCATGAACCTAACTTTGCTTTATTTTTATGTTTGTTTTTTGAGACAGTGTCTTGCTCTGTTTCCCCGGGCTGGAGTACAGAGGCGCAATCTCGGCTCACTGCAACCTCCGCCTCCTGGGTTCAAGCGATTCTCCTGCCTCAGCCTCTCAAGTAGCTGGAATTACAGGTGTCCGCCACCATGCCTGGCTAATTTTTTGTATTTTTAGTAGAGATGGTGTTTCGCCATGTTGGGCAGGCTAGTCTCGAACTCCTGACCTCAGGTGATCCGCCCGCCTCAGCCTCCCAAAATGCTGGGATTACAGGCGTAACCCACCATTCCCAGGCTAAGCCACCATACTTGGCCTTGCTTTATTCTTATGGTTAAATATTTTAGAACATTCTTAAATTAGGAAGAATTCCTAGAAATAATGCTGCTTCAGTGGTTGAGTGTATTTTTGAGACTCATCCAATGTGGTAGGCACTGTTAGGTTCTGGGTATATTGTGGTTAATAAAAAACAAATGTATATTCTGTTCTCTTGGAGTCACGTTCTTGCAATGAAGAAAGATGAGACTAGGGTAGTGTATATATAGGTGGCCCTCACAGAATTGTGGAGGATGGCACTTAGCCCAGACACTGGATAGGAGGTATTTAAAGATCATTTGTGTAGGCAGTGACATGTAAGCCAGGGTCTGAAGCAGAGAGATTGGATAATCTATGCAACCTTACAATGTGGAAATGGCTCAACAGGAAAAACATTTACCTAATCTCTGGTCAGAAATCAGAGAACTTGGCCAAAGTTAGAACTGAAAAGTTATTGTGCTTAACTCAAGTTCTTTGTGTATTTAGACATGTTATGATACACCAGTTACCTATCTCTGAGAAAACAGCGAATATTACCATCAGTCATATTGCATCCTTTTTAATTGTGCTACCACTATGCTTCATATGTTATAGGCACTCAGTATCTATTGGATAAATAGCTGACTGGCTACTTTGAACCTACTGTTTTTGCTTTCTGTCCGCAATACACTTCAGGAAGCTGCAACTTTTAATTTTTATTTATAGGCAAATAATTGGGAATGATAAGCTACAATAATATTGATAAGTCAGAATGATGCATTATCAGTGATAAGTCAGAACAATATAATAAGTCAGAATTATTTTTCTGACTTTCTGTGTAAAATTTATTTTTTTGTTACAGTGGCCTGATCGCGCCACCACTGCACTTTATTTGTATTTTTGACTTTTTAAAAATTTTAGTTTTTTGAGATGGAGCCTCACCCTGTCACCCAGGCTAGAGTACAGTGGTGCGATCTCGGCTCACTGCAACCTCCACCTCCCGGGTTCAAACGATTCTCCTGCCTCAGCCTCCTGAGTAGCTGGGACTACAGGCGCCAGCCACCATGCCCGCTAATTTTTGTATTTTTAGTAGGGACGGGAGTTTCACCGTGTTGGTCAGGCTGGCCTCAAACTCCTGACCTCATGATCTGCACACTCAGCATCTGCCTAACTCAGCCTCCCAAAGTGCTGGAATTACAGGCATGAGCCACCACATCCGGTCACACCTTATGTAAAATTTAAATGATCATTATGTCTTAGCCATAAATTCCGGGAGTAGTGTTCTTACAAAGGTTTGAAGAAATGTTTGTTGAATAAATTGATTATAAAATAAGAGGGGGAAAAAAAAAACTCAACCTTATTGATGGTGTAGGTAGGGGACGAAAAGGCACAAATTCTAGAATTCTCCTTTATTAGTGAACAGTAATTAGAATAATACTCTAGCATGCTTCTTGGAGAGCCTGTGGAACATATAATAAAGCTTTAATAGAGATTTGGGGTTTATTTGTAAATACCCCAGAAAAGCTTATGGTTGCCGAATTGTGTTTTCGCATGTGTTGGATATTTAGGCTTTAAAAAAGGAGTGTGGTGTCTTTAGTAGAGTTTATTGGTAGGCACTGTTCTAACTGCTTTTTAAATGTTGTCTCTCATAAGCCAATGAAGCATAGATACTAGTATTAGCCCCATTTTCTATATAGTGAAATTGCAGTTCGGCGTAATTAAGTAACTTGTGTAAAGTCCAACAACCTGTAGTGGAAGAGCCTGAATTTCAGCCTGGATCATCCACCCCAGGGCTTGCTCTCTTAACCAGCTGTTAACCATATGCTAACAGTTGTGGTAAAATACACACAACTCAGAGCTTGAGTTAACTGTTTTTGGAGCTAATCTTGACTAGACGCTTGGAATTGGAAACAGTAAGACTTGGGTTAGGATTCCAGCTCCTTTATTTACTAGCCTACTACATTTGGGTAATTCTCTAAATCTCAATTTCCTCCACTGTAAAATACTTCTATCTCATAGAGTTGTAAGGATCACATGAACTGCTGGAGTGTGGTAATTTTGCTATTTGGGTTTTCCCCCAAGGTGAGTAGTCTGTGTGAACTTGTTGCAGGCCTGTTTCAGAGATCCAATGTTTTCCAGAAAAGTGTTGCTCCAATAGAAAAGAACAAGAGTTAGAAATGAGATGGACCGAAGATCTGGGAAAGGTGGGCTCTACCCACACTTTGAGAAATGATGGCAGAGCCCAACAAACTCTGAGAGACCAATCTATAGGTGCGTTTGTCCATTATTTTCACCTCCTCCTCTCTCAAGCATGCACAGCACTTGTGCGTGTTTACTTAAAAACTACTGGGATAGCCTCAATTCTTAGAAGCCTGAAGTTAGTACGTTTTTATCTAGTTAGCAGTGTACAGCTAACTGCCGAGGGTCGAAATTGCCACTGGCTAGCTGTGTGACTTTGGGCGGGGGACCTCGGTGTGCAAAACTCCCTGGTACTCCCAAAAAGGCTCCTGATAAAGTGTTAAAAGTCTGCTTATAAAACAAAAACGGATGAAAGTCGCCCTCCAGGGCGTTGCTGCGCTGGGGCTCGGGGAGCAGCCTCGCAGGTTCGTGCGGGCGGCGGGGTCCCCCTGCTGGCCGCATCCTCCAGCCTCCCTCCGCTCGGCCTCCGGGACGACGTGCGGCCCGGGCCATTTCCTCCCAGGGCAGCGGGAAAAGGGAGGAGCTGCCGGTTTAAATTGCCTAGCTCCAGCTCGGGTGCAGGGAGAGGCGGAGACGGCTTAAAGCCTCCAAGAAACTGGGGAAAAAAAGGTGCAGAGATTAAAGCTTTCCCTCTTGGTGCCTCCAGCTTCGCTTTTTGTTAACCTAAGTTCCTCCGTTCGGGCGCCTCCATTCCTTTCAAGGCTCAGCTTGGGTAGCTATCCTCTGGGGCTCGGCGCGCAGGCCGCCATTTCTCAGCCGGGACAGCGGGCCGGCCCTCAGCACGCTGGGGTCCTCAGTCCGCCGCTCCCACGCCGGGCACGGGATCCCACTGAACCCCCAGCCGGGCCTCTAACACCCTCGGAACCTAAGACCCAGCGGTTACGGCAGACCGGCCCCGCCCCTCCACGCACCGGCGCCCGCGATTGGCTCCAGGCGGCACGGCCCCGCCCCCGCCATGGCCGCCGCCTGCCGCCGGGGCTAAGTGGCCGCCGGCGTCCGGGTCCCCGAGGGCTCTCCCGCGTTGCTGGCACCGCTGGCGCCGCGGTCTCGTAGCGCATGGGCCTCCTCCGAGGCGGGCTCCCATGCGCTCGGGCCATGGCGCGCCTGGGCGCTGTGCGCTCCCACTACTGCGCCCTGCTGCTGGCCGCGGCGCTGGCCGTCTGCGCCTTCTACTACCTCGGCTCGGGCCGGGAGACCTTCTCCAGCGCCACCAAGAGGCTGAAGGAGGCCCGCGCCGGGGCTCCCGCCGCGCCCTCGCCGCCCGCGCTGGAGGTGGCGCGAGGCTCCGTGGCGCCAGCCCCCGGCGCGAAGGCCAAGAGCTTGGAAGGCGGCGGGGCCGGGCCGGTGGACTACCACCTGCTGATGATGTTCACCAAGGCGGAGCACAATGCCGCGCTGCAGGCCAAGGCCCGCGTCGCGCTGCGCTCGCTGCTGCGCCTCGCCAAGTTCGAGGCGCACGAGGTGCTTAACCTTCACTTCGTGAGCGAGGAGGCCAGCCGCGAGGTGGCCAAGGGCCTGCTGCGGGAGCTCCTGCCGCCCGCCGCTGGTTTCAAGTGCAAGGTGAGCGGGCCGCAGCTGGGGGCTCCCGGTGGGTGGCCCACCCCATCCTAGGCGAGGTCAGTGCGCGCTCCCGGAGGGGATCCGGGGAACTAGCTTGCAAGCGAGTGTTGACAACCTGCGGGAGGTGTCGTTCGGGGGCGTGTCCCGGAGCCAGACGCGCTCAGCTGGTGCTGAGGAGTGGAGCTGCGTTTTTAATGACCGCCTCGCTTTCCTCTCCCCCAATTAAGTGCAGCCCCCGGGAGAGTCCGCACGCCCCCATTTTGCTAACGTTGCAGGGTTCAGCACTGCCTTCAGAGTCTGCACCTCTGTTTATGTTCCTCAGTTTTTGACTTATGAGGATGAGACTGGTCACCAGTAGTCATTCTGAGCAACTGGAGAGGGCCTTGGTGAGGCCGCTGGAAGTGTTGAAGTTGCAGTGATGTTTCTCATTGCTCTTAAGGTATTTCGGTCGGATCTGGTCAAACTCATTGTGAACCATCTTATCTCCTCTCTGTGTCCCTTTTACCCCTTCCTCCAAGGGTCATGAACCCATTTAGAGAAGCCTGGAGTTTCTCCGAATGAGGAAGAGAAAGCTCAAGAGGAACAGATATGATCTGGGGAGAGCAAAGCTGGCCGCCTTGTCCCAGGCCGGACCAATCTGCCTCCATGACAGCTTCCATCTCTGTTTATCATCTTTCTTCACTGCCTGGCTCTCCTTGTCTGAGATGGGTTCCTGACATAGTGGGAATTACCTAGGTCGAATTGCTTATTTGATTTTGAATAGTTGTACAGAGGGGATCCGAGGCCAGATTTTGGAAAAGGAGTAGTAGGTGATATTAAAGGGTGGAGACTCATGTTGATTGGGGAAGCATGCTGAGGTAGGAGTTGTTTATGTGAGTGCCTAGGGGAGCTGCTGCCAGGATTCTGCAGGCTTCGTGAGTCTGCAGTGGCTCCTTGTTGCCTACAGAGTCAAGTCCCAGTTTCTTGGTAGGGCTGTTGTGTTGTGAGCCTGGTCCACCTCTCTGGCTTCACCTCTCCTCCTTTCTTTACATGCACCTCATACCTTAGCTATGTGTAGAGTGGGTCTTATACGTGCTGTACTCTCTGCCTGCAGTGTCCTCTTGGGCCCTTGGCCATTCTTTACTCAGCTTTCACCTCCCGTGAGAAAGTCCCTAGACCCTTGGACCTCTGAAGCTCCTTTCTGGAGGAGGAGCCTGGCAACCTGTCCCAGGTGATCCTAATGACTCTAATATTTGAGAAACATTGCACTAGTTCGCGGTAGAAAACTGAGGGCCCTTGGCCATAGGGTCAGTCTGGGCAGATCTTGGAATTTGACCAGGTCTCCAAACACCACCTGGAATATCAGCATTGTCATCTCTTCTGGGCCTACTCTGCACCGTTGCCAGATCTCTATCCCCTTGTCCGGAGCTCCCGCTGCAGCTCTTGCTGCACACCCAGTGCTTTCCAGCCTACTTGCCTTTGCTTCTGTCATTCCCACTGTTGGGGTGCTCCTTCTTTCCATTTCCAAGTCTTACCCATCTTCAGATACCATCCCCTCCTTGGAGCCAAGGAACCGTCCCTTCTTTCCTCTTCTACTTCCCTGGTACTGTGACTATATCATGTCTTATCATCCATCCCTGTGTACAATGCCTGGCACTCTTAGTTGGCATCAGAAATATTGGCCCAGGGGTAGATCCAGCCTCAGGGCCGAGCTCATCCTGTCTTGGAGTAAGTGTTTCATGCTCGGATTACCCCACTATACTGGGCCCAGTTCCAGCAGCCTCACTCAAGGCCTGGAGGCAGCTGCAAATGACCGGAGGGAACTGATACCTCTTCTGTTGAGGTGTGAGGGGTGAGGGTCTAGTGTCTGGGGACTTCTAGCCAGGTATCAGTGGTCGGATAAGGGTTTATCAGTCCTGGCATAACATTGCTCCTATTACTTTTTTTTTTTTTTTGAAAGGGGGTCTCGCCTTGTTGCCTAGGCTGGAGTGCATCAGCACGATCTCGGCTCACTGCAACCTCTGCCTCCTGGGTTGAAACCATTCTCCTGCCTCAGCCTCTTGAGTAGCTGGAATTACAGGTGCCCGCCACCACGCTGGCTAATTTTTTTTTTTTTTTTTGAGAGAGAGTTTTGGTCTTGTCGCCCAGGCTGGAGTGCAGCAGTGTGATCTCGGCTTACTGCAACCTCTGCCTCCCAGGTTCAAGCGATTCTCCTGGCTCAGCCTCCTGAGTAGCTGGGACTACAGGCGCGTGCCACCACGCCCGGCTAATTTTTTGTGGTGGCTAATTTTTTGTATTTTTAGTAGAGACCGGGTTTCATCATGTTGGCCAGGCTGGTCTCAAATTCCTGACCTCAGGTGATCCACCCGCCTCGGCCTCCCGAAGTGCTGGAATTACAGGCGTGAGCCTTTGCGCCTGGACTCCATTTCTTTGTTTTGTTTTGTTTTTGGTAAGAATTCTTGCTGTGTTGCCCAGGCTGGTCTTGAACTCCTGAGGTCAAGCGATTCTCTTGCCTTAGCCTCCCGCATAGCTGGGATTACAGGCACACGCCACTGCACCTGGCATTCCCATTATTTTTTAGTTCATATTTTGTAAATTTTTCTGTTTGTGATGAAAACTGCTTTTTTTTTTTTTCCTTTAAATGTGTGATTTTTTTTTTTTTAAATGTGTGATTCTAAAAGGTTTGCTTCATTTTACTTGTGATTTAATTCTTCCTCAGGTTTGGAATATTTCTGAAAAGAACATATCACACATGCCTTTCCTCTGTCTGGAGTACTCCCTGCCCCCATCCTTAGTACTCAGCTTTCAGGCCTCGGCTTTGGTGTTACTTCCTCGGTAAACCTTCCTGAGCTCCCATTACACACTTTCAAACTCCAAGCACTTTTCCTTAGTAACATTTATCACAGTTGTATTTATATAATCGTTGGATTAATTATTTGTCTTCCTTGCTAGACTCTAAACTCCTTAAGGGCATTGACACTGACCTTAAATGCTGCATCCCTAGCACCTGACGTATGAGGGGATTTTATACCGGAATTGTTTTTTCAGTATTGACTCGGAAGAAGGAAACTAGAATTTCTCACTGGTTGTGTCAGAGCTGGAAGGGGTTTGGAATATATAGCATGACAGGTGAGGACACTTGCCTAAGACTTTCTGGAGAGTTAGTTGCGGCTGGACCTTCATCCTAGGTCAGTGCTGTTCCCTTTGTGCCATATTTCCCCTTTAAGGAGCACCTCAGTCTTGTAAGATGAAGTCCAGGGGCAGTTTATTTTTATTCCCAGGGAGAATTGATTTGAATTGTGTTAGAACTGTCTGAAGATAGCCTGGGGGCTCTTCTTCCCTTCAGATGGCTCTGGGACCTCAGCATGGCTGCAAGATGCAGAACAGGGCCTCAGTGAACGGGCACGGGGCTGGTGCTCACACACCGAGGTCTCAGGCCATTTTCAGGTGGCATAGAAACACCTTTTAGCTGAAGTGGTTGCGGAAATAGATCATAGAACATTATTAGTGACCTTAGATTTTATTTTGGCTAATTGGATATTAGCTAAAAAGGATTCATGTAGGGTTGTATCTTGTTTTAAATATGTTTGAAAGTTTTAATTAATCTGTTAGTTTGTTACCTGTGAACAGGGAAGCATGTTATTTGTTAATTAGTAAACTTCCGAACTTGCTATGTTCCAGGTACCAGTATAGGAGCTGCTTCTAGCCTATACAGTAAGTCTGTTTTCTGAATGCATCAGAATCACCTGGGGACACTTTTAAAAATACAGAATCCTGGGCCCCACCCTAGCCTTTGGGCTCAGAATCTCCTGGGTGGGGCCTGGAGATCTGTATTTGGATGGAGCTACATAGGCGGGCTTGGGAGTCACTGCTGTAAGAAATCCAGGAGTGCCTGCTGCCCTCCTGCTGGTCTCTCAGACCCAGTTCAGGCATCCTGTCCTCTGGGTAGCCTTCCCTGGGGAGCGCGATGCCTGGCTCATAGTGGGCATTCAGGAGCTCTTTAACTATGACTTTTCCATCCGGGCTATTCTGGCTGTGCTGACCTGGGAAAGGCTGCCACATTCACCTTGCTAAAATGCTGCCTTTTTAATTTTTATTTATTTATTTATTTATTTATTTATTTATTGAGACGGAGTCTTGCTGTATCGCCAGGCTGGAGTACAGTGGTATGATCTCGGCCCACTGCAACCTCTGCCTCCCAGGTTCGAGCAATTCTCCTGTCTCAGTTTCCTGAGTGGCTAGACTACAGGCACCTGCCACCACACCCAGCTAATTTTTGT
Organism: Papio anubis; assembly: GCF_008728515.1. Taxonomy (NCBI): domain Eukaryota; kingdom Metazoa; phylum Chordata; class Mammalia; order Primates; family Cercopithecidae; genus Papio; species Papio anubis. Next base: position 191,129,935 of record NC_044977.1, on the reverse strand, counting down.
ATTTTTTTAGTAGTGACCGGGTTTCACCGTGTTGGCCAGGATGGTCTCAATCTCTTGACCTCGTGATCCGCCCGCCTCAGCCTCCCAAAGTGCTGGGATTACAGGCACGAGCCACCGTGCCCGGCCAAAATGCTGCCTCAATGTATCAGTTCCATTCAGAACCTCCAGTGGTTTCTGGCTACCTGTCCTCCCAGGTCATGTCAACGTCCTAGACCCAAAGCAGTGGCTGAGCTTCCTGAGTTCTAGGACAAGCTGTTCCTTCTCATGGCGCTTTGCCTGCTCGGCTTCTGAGCATCTGTTGTCTCATTCTGTCAAGTGCAGTCTGACACTTGTAAAACTTAGATCAAGACTTATCCATTCCATGGGCCTTTCCTGCTGGATCAGGTTTGACAGAACATACCATGAAACCCCCAAATAATGGTGGCTTAAACAAGGTTGAATTTATGTCTCATTTCAATGCAGTCCAGAGGTAGGCATTCCTGGACTGGCATGGGGGGTTTGTGAAGTCACCAGGGTCCTTGGCTCCTTCCAGCTCTCTGTTTCGTCATCCCTGAGAGTGGCGCTGTCTTCGTGGTCCCGGATGGCTGCTGGAGCTGGGGCCATCACATCGGTGTTGCTGTGTTGCATTTAGTCCAGTTTAGCCCAGTGCTGCTGTGTGTATTGTTTCAGGTCCAGTCTCATAACACGGTTCTACTCTACTGACTTCTGGGAAAGTGATCACAGTGAACAGGCCTAAAGGCGCCTCTCACGTCTCCTCTCCTTGCCCGTGCTGGCCAGCTCTCTGCAGCGGCGGTGGGGCCCACCAGCCACTGTTTGTGTGGCCTCCACGGAGCACAGCAATATTACTTCTTTGTAGTATTTCCCTTGTGCTGTCAGCTCCAATGTTAACAGTTCAGAAAGACCTTCCCTGAATCTCTTTTCTAATGCAACCCTCATGCCAGCCTTCATCTTTCCCATCACCTTGTGCATTTTTTTTTTCTTTTTTTGAGAAGGAGTCTTGTTCTGTCACCCAGGCTGAAGTGCAAGGGTTCGATCTTGGCTCACTGCAACCTCCGCCTCCTGGGTTAAAGCGATTCTCCTGCCTCAGTCCCCTGAGTAGCTGGGATTACAGGTGCCTCCCACTACGCCCAGCTAATTTTTGTATTTTTAGTAGAGATGGTGTTTCACTCTGTTGGCCAGGCTGGTCATGAACTCCTAACCTCAGGTGATCCACCTGCCTTGGCCTCTCAAAGTGCTGGGATTACAAGTGTGAGCCACCGCGCTTGGCCTTTTTGTTTTTTTGAGACAGGGTTTCTTTCTGTCTGCCGCACAGGCTAGAGTAGAGCACAATGGTATGATCACAGCTCACTGTAGCCTCAAACTCCTGGGCTCAGGGGATCCTCCTGCCTCAGCCTCCTGAGTAGCTAGGACTACAGGCATGTGCCACCATGCACAGCTAATTTTTTTTTTTTTTTTTTTTTTGAGACAGAGTCTCACTTTGTTGCCCAGGCTGGAGTGCAGTGGCGCAATCTCAGTTCACTGCAACCTCTGCCTCCCGGGTTCAAGCCATACTCCTACCTCAGCCTCCCAAGTAGCTGGGATTACAGATGCCCACCACCACGCCTGGCTAATTTTTTTTTATTTTTAGTAGAGACGGGGTTTCACCATCTTCGCCAGGCTGGTTTCAAACTCCTGACCTTGTGATCCACCCGCCTTGGCTTCCCGAAGTGCTGGGATTACAGGCATCAGCCACCGCGCCCGGCCAATTTTTTTTTTTTTTATTGTTTTGTAGAGCTGGGATCTCACCTTCTTGCCCAGGATGGTCTCAAACCGGTGATCCTCCTGCCCTAGCGTCCCAAAATGTTGCATCGCAGTTGTGAGCCAACACGCCCAGCTGTGCGTTTCCTTTATAGCATGTATTCATTTTTTCATGTATTCATTCATCGGGGGTTGTTGGGTGCGTGTCCCGTTCCAGGCACTGTTCTAGGTACTTGTGAACAGCAGGGAACGGAACAAGTTTCTGCCTTCGTGGAGCTGAAGTTCTGGGGTTGCGGGGAAGGTATGGGAGATATATTTTTAACAAATAAATAAATATAGAGCGAGTGAGATTGTGATCAGTTCTACAGAGAGAAGTAAAGCAGGCTGAGGAGATAGGAAGTGTGTGGTTGTCAGTGTGGGGAGTTGTTAGCCGTGGCGCGTAGGTGGTCAGGGAAGGCTCCATGGATAAGGTGCCATTTGCGCAGAGCCTGAAGGACCTGAGGGAGCCACAGCCATCTGGGCAAGACTCCGTCTGAGGCCACTGCAAGTGTGCGAGTCTCAGGTTGGAGTGTGCTCTGCATGTTTGAGCAAGTAACTGTCCTGTTAACTTGTTTGTAGTCTCTCTGTACCCCCTCCTGGAAGGTAATCTCCAGAAAGCAGAGACCTTACCTCCCTTCATCTATTGAGGTTTACGGGAACCCCATAGATGCCATCCTTATTTCTGGCCTGAGTTGGAAGTGATAGAGCGGGCAAGCAGCCTCTTAACCTGGGACACAAGAACTGGAGGGACACCTCCCTGCAGGAGGGGCAGGTTCTGCACAGGTAGATTCCGGAGAAGAGAAAGAGAGGTGGGGGCCGGGGCTGACTTGCTTCCCAAACTCACCGGTCAGGTCCTCAGTCCGTCTCTCCTCCTGCCTTAGGGAGGAGTTAGTGTGTGAGGAGGGGAGGAGGATGGGGCGGGGAGCAAGAGGCCAGGGTGTTTGTCCAGGAGAGTATCCTCCATACAGAAGCACAGGACAGTGGACGGGGGGAGCATCCTCCATACAGAAGCACAGGACAGTGGATGGGGCTTCCTCTTTCTCCCGTGGACACTATAGTCTCAGCACTGTTTCTGGCACAATCTGTGTTCTCAACAAATATGTATAGTTGACTGACTAATAACTATAGTGATGAAACCCAGGATATCTTAGAAGAGTTGTCAGTGATCTGTCCCTTTTCCCTCAAACCTCAGCCTCTTTCAGAGCCTGAGACTGGGTTGCTCCATTTCCTGATGACAAATTAGGAGGAAGAAGGAAACTGCACATCCCCCACAATCCCCGTCTGTTTTCTGTCACCATAAAAATACCTGAGCCTGGGTAATTCAGAAAAGAAAGATATTTATTTAACTTGAGGTTTTGGAGACTGGGAAGTCCCAGAGCACGGTGGCAGCTTCTGGGGAGGGAAGCAGAGGCATGTGGAAGGGGCACAGCGTGAGGGGCACCTGGCTTTATAACAGCTACTCTTGGTAACTCATCCAGTGCCGTGAGTGAGTGAGAACTCCCTCCCTCCCAAGAGAAGTAACCCAGGCCTGGGAGACTGGCATGAATCCCTCTTAATGACTTCATCAGCTCATGAAAGCCTCACCTCCCAGCAGCATCACCGGGGATCACATTTCCAATACGTGAATTCGGGGGACACCCTTTAAACCTCAGCAGCCACTTACAGGTGACTGTTGGGTTCCAGGAGGAACACATGCCAAGGACTGGGAATGACCGGACAAATGTTAAAGTGCAGTAGGGGATTCTCAGAGTTTCTTTGAGTTCAAGAGCAAACCTGTGAGTGACTTGGAAAAGTTGAATACCTTAGCTCCTAGGTGGGGCTTGAGAGAAGCCTGGATGTGAAGACCTTGACCTTGATGCTGGCTGTCTCATTGATGAAGCTAATGACAAACAGGTGACCCTGGAAATGCAGTGGATTTTCCAGCTTGTCACAGCAGCAGGCACCTTGCACCTGAATGAAACTTTTGAATAAGTTATGATGGTCTGGAAAAGAGGTGATCAAAGGTACATGTCCTGAAGGGAGAGGCGCTTTGAAAAGATAGGCTGACATTTTCTATGGCAGTGTTTAGAGAACAGTGCATATTTTATCAAAGGCATTTAACAGTGGCTTTCTTTTAAATTGTAATATACTCATGAAAACAACTATAGTAGTTTGTGTGCCAATGTATGTTTCTTCTGGAAAACTTTATAATCATGGATCTATGGGGAATGACTTTGTATAGTATTGTATCAAATACAATAAACTCTGGAGAAGCCCACAAGTATGTGTTGAAATTATAAGGCAAAGCCTTGGGGTGATGATATAGATGAAATATACTGATAGATGGGGATTTATAAAATCTGCTGGGGCCTCAGTGCACGGATTAACTGTTCCAGCTTTGGGCATCAGTCATTCCTCATGACTTCCTGACTGTTCCTTGTTCCTATAGGCCATATTTTAAAAAGATACATAATTACCTTTTTTTGCAATAAAGATTGAAATGTAATTCATGTATCATAAAGCTCACTCATTTAACATATACAATCCAGTGGTTTTTAGTATATTCCCAAGGTTGTACAACTATGACCACTGATTCTAGAACACTTGTCACCTCACAAACCCTGTATCCATTAGCGTCACTCTCCATCCTCCTGTCTCCCCCGTCCTTAGAGACTACAAATCAGCTTGCTGTCTCTATAAATGTGTCTATTCTGAATATTTACTACAAATGGACTCATTAATATGTGGTCATTTGTGTCCGGCTTCTTTTACTTAGCCTAGTGTTTTTAGGGTTCACGTTGTAGCATTGCATTAATACTTCACCTTTTTTATGGTTGGATACTATTCCATCGTATGGATAATTATGCCACATCATCCATTCATCAGTTGATGAACATTTGGGTTCTTGCCACTTTGAGGCTGTTATGAATAATGCTGCTGTGAACATTTACTTAGAAGCTTTTGTTGGCCGGGCGTGGTGACCGATGCCTGTAATCCCAGCACTTTGGGAGGCGGAGGCAGGCGGATCACGAGGTCAGGAGACTGAGACCACCCTGGCTAACACCGTGAAACCCCGTCTCTACTAAAAGTACAAAAAACTAGCCGGGCGAGGTGGCGGCGCCTGTAGTCCCAGCTACTTGGGAGGCTGAGGCAGGAGAATGGCGTGAACCCGGGAGGTAGAGCTTGCAGTGAGCCGAGATCACGCCACTGCGCTCCAGCCTGGGCGACAGAGTGAGACTCTGTGTCAAAAAAAAAAAAAAAAAGTTTTTGTGTGGACATATGTTTTCACATCACCGGGGTATAACCTAGGAGTGGAATGGTTAACTCTGTTTAACCTTTTGAGGAACTGCCAAACTCAGTCACTATACCATTTTACATTCCCACCAGCAGTGTATGGGGGTTCTGGTTTCTCCACATCCTCACCAGCACTTGGAATCATCCATCTTTTCAATTACGGCTATTCTAGTGGGTGTGAAGTGGTATCTCATTTTAGTTTTGGTCTGCATTTCCCTAATGACAAATGATGAGATGATTACATGTTGCTAAGGACAACTACATACATGTATTTGGTATTTTTAAAATATATTTACCAAAATGCATTTTATTAAAAAACAAAAAAACAAACCAGTTACCTTGACTTTCCCCTCCTTACCCTGTGAGGTGTTACAACATGGCTAGAAACGTGCATATTCTGAGAACGTGGTTTGGAAATTTCTGACGTGTACCCTGATGCGCCTAAAATCAGCAAGGGGACGTTTACTAGTATGAAGTCTTGATTGGGAGAATAATAGTAGCAACATTTGTTCAGTACTTTATTTATTTAGTGATGGAGTCTTGCTCTGTCATAGTACCACATTTACTCTCCTCCCCTCCCCTCCCCTCTTTTCTTTAATTTTCTTTTTCTTTTCTTTTTGAGATGGAATCTTGCTCTTTCCCCCAGGCCGGAGTGCAGTGGTGTGATCTTAGCTCACTGCAACCTCCATGTCCAGGGTTCAAGTGATTCTCCTGCCTCAGTCTCCCGAGTAGCTGGGATTACACAGCTGTGCGCCACCATGCCCGGCTTAATTCTTGTATTTTTAGTAGAGACAGGGTTTCACCATGTTGGCCAGGCTGGGCTCGAACCCTTGACCTCAAGTGATCCGCCTGCCTTGGCCTCCCAAAATGCTGGGATTACAGGCATAAGCCACCGCGCCCGGCCTGTTCAGGCCTTTAGAATGTATACAAGTGCAGACGCCTCACTTGAGCATGGCTGAGGTTGGGGAAATCCCTGAGGCTGAGAGCAGGTGGCTTACGGAGCTCCCAGAGCAGCAGGAGGCACTTCAGGACCACGCTAGCTGCTGTGCCAAGGGGCTGTAGGTGTGGGGATGAGGGCTGGGCTGTAACCCACCTCACCATCTGTCATCCGCCTGCTGATGACACCCCAGATAAATCCATTCAATCTGAACCAAAACTGCGCTTGCTGGGAGTGCAACTTCCCTCTCTGCTTCAGGGAGCATTGCAGGTTCACGGAACATCGGAACAGGAAGGCAGCTCTGGGCTCAGTGCCCCTCCCCCAGCTGATACCCTGCGCCAGAAAGGGGCAGTGACTAGTGCCACACCGAGCTGCCTTTAGAAACAACCCAGGCCTCCTCTGCTGTTCGACGGAGGTGTTAGCAGCAGGTCGGTCTTTTTCGGAAGGGTGGGTTGAGAGGCAGCCCACCCTAATACCCACAGTGGAGGTAGGAGGGCCTGTCGTCTTCACCTATCCCAGGGGGCTTCGCCTCCCTGTCTCCCCCTGGCTCTGTCTCGCTCGGGAGGGGAGGATGCAGTCCGGCCTCCAGGAGGCAGAATCCGCTCAGTGTCCGGGGCTGGCTTTCCAGCTGCCCTGTGCCCGAGGCTGCCCAGCGGGGCCAGTGTTGCGGGAGCTGGATGGGGGCTGCGGTGCAGGCACAGGTTTTGTCCTGTGCTGCGCGATGTGCGCTGGAGGCCCTCCGCGGCTGCGGTCAGCACGAGTCCCCCAGGCCTGCAGACCCGAGGGGCCGCGGGCGTCCGGCGTGGGGCGGAACTGGCCCCTCCTCCGCCGCGCGGTCTCTCCCCGGCCGGGGCCGACGCACGTGTCGAGTGCAGTGCCCCGCGCGGCCGCTTGGGGGCGCCGCTGTATCGCGTCTGTGCGTCCGACCCCCGGTCTGCGAGGTGCGCGCGGCTGCGGCCCGAAGCCCGAGGCTCCCGCGGGCTGTATTTTTTCCCTCCTCGAGCCCCGCCCTCCCTTGTTGTTTCGAAAGCCCTGAAATGAAAGGCAGTCGGCAGGGCTGTCGCGGGCGGTCATTTCCTTCCTGGGCTGCTGGTAAACCGGCTTTGATGAGCCCTTTGGACAAGGCGGGGCCGAGCCGCTGGGACGGGCGATCCGATCCGCCGCCCGGTCGCAGGGACGATGCACGGGCAGGCCCCTCGCACCTGCCTGGTCCTCCCCGGGGCCCAGCCACATCCCTTCCCGTCCGCCTGGTCCCCGGCACACCCGGTGTGGGAAACGGGTCTGCAGGAGCTGCGTGCTGGGGGCGGCCCCTCGGTATCCTGGCGCCGGTGACGAGTTTGGCAAAGACCCGAGGCTGCCAGAGGCCGGCTCCGGGGGGCGCCCTGGTGCTGGGTCTGTCCCTGGCACTGGCCTGCAGCCCGGCGTCCTTAATCGAGGGAGGGACTCGGATGCCACCTTACAGGCCTATCCCACGCGACTGTCCTCGCGATGAGATGAGGGCTTCCCAGGCCTGTGCCTGGGGCGGGAGGCCTCTCCCTGGGAGGAGGAGCCCCACTGCCTGCCTGCTGGAAGGGCCGCCTGGCAGGGCCCGAAGGCCTCCCTGCTGCCCTTCCTCACACCCTTCCCACCCAGGGCCCTTGTCTTTCGCCCTGGGGCCACTCACACCATCCTGTGAGTTGTCAGGAGGACAAGTCAGGATGACCAGGGCAACATCATGTCCCACGCCTTATCCGCAGGCCGCAGGGACCTTGACTTCAGGGCTCTGACCCCAAGAGGCAACTCTAACTACTTGCCTGTTCTGAGCAGTGGAGCCAGGCCTCATCAGCTGGCAGAAAGTCTGCTGTTAAGTTAATGTGTTTTAAATTAAAGCCATTTGTTTTATTTATTAGGGTGATGACTGCTAAGCAGCCCTGATTAAGCCATCCTCTGCTGGTGGGACTAGTCTCCCAGAGGCTGGCCGCTGCTGCCCTGCTCAGTGCTGGCCTGGGGATAGCACAGGTGTGCTGCTTAGATAACAGATGAAATGAGACAGCTCGCGGCCTGGCACATGGCAGGTGCTTGGTCAACAGTGGCTGCTAATAATGGTACCAGAATAGGTGTGTTGGGAGATGACACCCTGCTGTCATCACTCTAGAAAGCACATACCTGTTTATTCACTGTGCTGGTATCTCCCCGGCCAGGTAAGTATGATACCGTTGATTCAGTTGCAGGGCAGTGCAGCTAGCTTGCCAAACAGCTTTCTGCCCAGGTTTATGTCCGGTGTCCCTGTGTTCTTGCAAGTCTTCAATTCTCCAAACTACTGTGTTTTTTTCTTCTCTGACACTCCTCCCGCCCCCACCTCTTGGCAGTATATCGTTTGACTCTCTCTGAAGGCATGGGACACCTTAGCCTTATTTGATGTTCAGGGGCATCTGCGCTTTCTCTTTCCTGCTGGAAGGAAGAGGCTCATCTTCATCACGTCCCTTCCTCACGGGCCCTAGCCTGCCTGGCCCTGGGCAGAGGCTCTGCCATGCGAGCCGGCCTGTGCCCCGGAGTGGGGGCTGCTGCTTGTCAGGGTGATAAAGCCTTTGTAGTCTTGTGTAGATGACAGTCGCCTCTGTGAATGTTCCTTAGTTTCTCAGAGGTTCCAATTCAAATTTGTTTATAGTAAACGGTGCACAATTACACAATTTTTGATCAAATTTTGATGTTTTGTTTCTCTCTTAATGGTTTTGGATTTGTTTTCTTGGTCTGATTGCACGCACTAATTGTTTATAGTCATTTTTGGGCATCAGCCAAGTGTAAGCTGTAAATGACTTAAAAAGGCCGGGCGTCTGTGGAGACGCTCATGGATCCATGTAGCCCCACATACTCCCAGAGCCGCTCCTATGCCTGGCCGCCACACTGCCCCCGAGTGGGGTCTCTGGCCTCACCTTCTGTGGCTCTTGCCTCACCGAAGGCTGTGAGGTGGCCCTGCCCAGGATGTGAGTTCTGTGTGACCGCTCAAGTGGCCAGGCTCCCTGAGTCCTGGTTGGGGTAGGGTTCTGCAAGGGCTTCATAGGCTCAGCAGGTGGATTTGTCTGAAAAACCTGCCCAAGATCAGGCATAGTGCAGGCTTTGCTGAGGGTGCCCTTGGCCACCGGCTCTCTGGAGGGTAGGAAGACAGGGCCGAGGGCTCTGGGTGTGCCGGGGCTGCTTTGTGAGGATGGAGAGGCTGGCTGGGGGCAGGAAGCTTGGAGGATACGCATCCAGGATACATGGGTAGGATGTGACCTGCCCACCTTAGAGAGGAGGGAACTCAGGCAGCTGGAGCCACAGACTGGCTCTGTCCTCTGTCCCTGGCAGGAGAGTCATGACCGGAAGATGGGGCAGAGGGGAGCAGCTGGGGAGGGGCGGCCTGGCTGGGTGAGTGTGCGGCTCTCTGGGTTGGCAGAGTCAGCGGCAGCCAGGACTCCGGAGCGGGAGCCACAGAGAGAGCTGGGGGCCTGTGCCGGCCCAGCCAGGAAGTACCTGGCCGCCATGGTGATCCACCTGGCTGGACTGCCTGGGGTTGCGGTGTACCCCAGCCACTTCCCATCTCTGGGACTTTGCTCAGGGGCTTCTTCCCCAGATCACCCATTCCTCCTGTCTTCATCTGATTAACTCGCCCTTCGTGATGAAGCTCAGATGGTGCCAGTTATGTGGGGACCACCTCTGACCTCCACCCTGGTGAGCCCCTTTCCCCTGGCTCCTGCCAAGCTGACACTGGCCCTTGTGCCAGCTGCTGGGGGATGAGGGCTGTGTCTTATTTTATTCTCCAGGACATGGTGGCGCAGGGCCTGGCGTGGGTAAGACTGCATAGGCTCGCACACTGGAGGAGCTGGATGCCAGCACGGTGGGCAGTGGGGTGTGAGTGCAGCCATGGAAGGCCGGGGTGGGATGGCTGGGCACCAATGCCCGTCAGATGTCCTGTGCACATGCTGCTCAGACATACAGGACCTGGCGTCCTTGGCTGCCTACAGAGGCCTCAAGCTTGTAAAGAAAGCTTTCTGGTCCCTCTTGTCGTGGATTCTCCTGCAGAAAGTCATCCGGCTTGAGACTAGCTATGAAGCATCAGTGGTGTTTTGGGTTTTGGAACTGACCCCCTTGCATTACCATGAAGAAATGCTGGTGCAGGCCCTTGGGAGGTCCAAGGGGCTTCACTTGTCTCCCTCACCTGAAAGCCTTGGGGAGGTTGCTTGGTCTGCCTCGAGCCCCGGCTGGCGGGCAGTGCCCTGGGCAAGCTCTTCAGCCTGCACCTGCCGCTGGGTGCTCACTTCAGCTGGAGTGCGGTGGACAGAGTCCTGCCCAGGTGTTACTGATCCTGAGTTCTGGGTCTTCCCCTGACCCTAGCTTTCATTGGCAAAGCCTTCTGGTGTCTTTGCCTCAGTTTCTCATCCATAAGAGGGGTGGGGATGCTCCGGCTCTGAGTAACAGTCTGTTCTCTTCCGGTGTGTGTAAACAGTGCGGGGGCTCATAGAGCTCATCTCTTTCCAGAGCCTGTTCTGAGTGTGCAGGTGAGAAGCTGCGGGGCGTGAGGAGGCTGCTCTTCCGTTCTTTCTGGGATAATCCCTGGGCGAGGCTTCCGTGCTGACTTTCCTTCCGTCCTCTGGGAGGTACTGGTTCGTTTCTCGGGCCCTGCCCTGTGTGGGGTGACCTGCAGAGCATGAGGGTGAGGGGCGCGGAATGCCCAGAGCTGCCTCAGGTTTATCATCACCGTCAGTGAGTCACAGTTGCCACCATCGCAGGGGCCCCAGGTGTCAGGCACCATGCTGGATCCTGCTTTTCCTCCCTCATTTAACCTGGGAGCAGTCAGGCCAGTGAGGGGCAGCAAGTCTCCCCCAGGAAGAGGCTGCACAGAGGAGCATGCTCGGAGCCCTGACTGGAGTCCGGCTTGCCGATTCTTCAGCACGCTGCCCGATGCCTGTTGATTTTGGCGGTTCATTCTTGTCCCTCCAGAGCCAGGAATGCTTTGTGAGAACTGGGGCCCCACCAGAAGGGTTTCCACGGTGCCCCTGTGCCTGCTGCTGGCTGGCCTCTTCCCCTGGTCAGCCGGGTGGCACAGAACAGGGGAATCGTAGGGCTGCCTGGGGTGGACCTTCCCTCCCTCCTCCAGGAGCTGCCCGTAGAACAGCAGTGAGCCTCTTTCCAGGAGGTGGGATTTACAGGCTGTGATGTTGGAGCCCCACCTCCCTCATTTAGCTGCAGAAGAGGTCTGGGTTGGAGGGAGTCCAGTCTCTGGTCCTGGAGTTGAGTCTATTTATGTTATCCATGAGAAAACTGGGCCCAGAGAGGCCAAGCAACTTGCTCAGGGCCACACAGCTGCTCAGTGGACAAGGGAGACTGGGAGCAGCTCTCCTGTGCCCTCTTGGTTCCCTGCGCCCACGGTCTCCCTGCCTGCCTTCCCTTGTGTTCGGAAGCTAGTTCCGCGCTGTGCTTGCTCTGTGCGCTGTTTTGTCTTCTGTTTTGGTTCCTAGCCTGTCACAGTTTTTGGATCTCACCCACTTGTGACTCCCTGCAGTCGCCTGTGTTTTGTGGACAATGAAAGCCTTTGCTCCCTGCCCACCGGAAGGAAGCTTGGCGACCTCCTCAGCTGCAGGCCCACAGTCACGGCTCCCTCCATCCCGTCGCCTGGCCCTGCTCATCTCACTCAGAGCTGAGTCCCCAGCCGATTCGGCCCTGCCCGGGGCTGAGCCTGTGGGTGCGAGCCGTGTGGGATGGGGAACCCCGCCGCTGTCTCCTGCCTGGTCCTGCGCTCCTGCAGCTCCAGTCCTGCCTTGACTGTCACAGGGATCTCCAGGCCCCCGCAGCGGCTCCCTGTTGGGCGAGCATGGTACTCGGAAACCGCCTGTTCTGCTGGTTTAGCCCGACTCAAGCTCCTTGCTGAGGGACTGCATTCCCGCTGCAAACCCATGGCCTCATGGGTCTTTCTGATGCTGCTGTGATCCCCGCTGTGTCCGCAGTGCTGGTGAATTTCCCAGCCTGGGGCGGCTGGGGTTAGGGTCCGAGTCTGACTTCTTTCTCCTTCCTGCGCAGCTGGTGTGGGAATGGGTGTGCGTCTCTTGAATGAGTATGGTGTTGGCTACAGATGGGCCGCTTTAGATTCTGGCTCTGCCTCATCTTTCTGGGAGGTGGGGGGTAGTTGTTTACATTCTCTGAACCACTTCCTGTGTGCAGCAGGGGCCCAGTCATATCACCTGCCCCAAAACACTGGTGTGGGGGCGGCATTCAGTGACTGACTGTGCATAGCGCACCTGTTTGTGTTTGACGCGTGCTGGGCGGGCCCTTGGGCACTGCCCTGGCCCCGTGAAGGCCCTGCAGGTCTGTGTCCCGCCCTTGGTGGCTGTGCCCAGCTTTAGCATGCCACCTCATGGTCCTGCTCAGTGGCTCACCTGCTCACCCTGTGTCAGGTCCCAGCCTGGCGCAGGTGGCAGCCCCTGAATCCGGGCCGTGTGATCCTGCTCCCTGGATGCCCAGGTTCGAGATGCTCGGGTTCGCCTTGGGAAACAAAAGAGCAGGTTTGGCACAGAGATCCCACAAACTACAGACTTAATTATGCCCCGTGGACGTGCTGAGCAAGGGTGAGAGGGTGACTGAGCCTGCAGAGGGCTCCGTGCAACGCCATGTGGCCCCCAGTTTCCTCACAGTGGAAAAGGAACGAGCTTCCAGCTCAGGGAACAGCTTCCCAGGAGCAGATGGCACTTTGGAAATCACCTCGTCGTGCTTTGAGCCGCGTCCTGTGGTTGGGAGCGTGGGGGGCGTGTTTCTGCTGCTGACCCCAGTTTCAGGGCAAGTGTAACCTGTGGTCAGTGCAGGGTGGGGCTTTGGTCCCAGGCCCTGGGGCTGAGGCCCTGGAGAACCTGGGAGGCCCGGGCAGTCATTGCTGATGTCTGCGCCATGGCCAGAGTCTCCGAGCCCTGATGGCCCCCTGGGGCCTGATTTATGGGCGTCTTTGGGGGATTTGTTCCAGCCTGGAAATATGAGGGAAGTCTCACCACCCTGGCGGGGTGCTCCCTGGCACAGAGCTGGGCATCGGGCACCCCCTGATTTGTCTGAGAGCACCGTTTCCTTCTAGCGTTACCCTTTAAAACTCGCTTCAGGGAAGAGCGATTGGCTACATAGTTGAATTTGCCGAGCAGCATTTGCGGAGGATGTAAACTGCCAGGTAGGCTGGCCCTGCTTACTGGTCTCTTCTTCGGGCTCATCGAGTGGCTTTTGCTTTGATCAGAAATGTGAACAGGCCGGGCGCATCGTTCATGCCTGTAATCCTAGAACTTGGGGAGGCTGAGGCCGGGATCACCTGAGGTCAGGAGTTCCAGACCAGCCTGACCAACATAGTGAAACCCCGTCTCTACTAAAAATACAAAATTAGCCAGGCGTGGTGGTGCGCGCCTGTAATCCCAGCTACTCGAGAGGCTGAGGCAGGAGAATTGCCTGAACGCAGGAGGCAGAGGTTGCGGTGAGCCGAGATCACAACACTGCACTGCAGCCTGGGAGACAAGAACTCCTTCTCAAAAAAGAAAAAAAAAAGTGAAATGTGAACAGTTGAAGTTTTTAGAACTGATGTGGCTCTCAGAGAGTTGGGAGACATTTTAAGGCAAATGCAAAATGAAAACATTTCCTTTACTTGAGGCTCTGTAGGCTGTGTCTTAAGCAGCGGCCTTGGGAAATGAAATGTGGTCTTGCAGTTTAGCCCCTGATTTCTGGAGCTGTTGACTTCTGAGCCTTTTCCTGTGACATGTGCGGCATCTGGACCTGATTTGTGGGAGTCTTTGGGGGATTTGTTCCAGCCTGGAAATATGAGAGGGAAATCTCACTGGCCCAGGAGAGGAGTCAGCTTAGGACAGCCTTCCCTGGGCCCTGCGGAGAGGGAGGGTCTGAGCAAAGGGCAGGAGAAAGTGCTTGGAGAAAAGCGGGCAGCTGGGGTGCGGTGCCTGGACCCCACGGAGAGCCCTTTGTGACTTTCTTCTCCAGGCAGCGGAAAGCTGTAAATCTCATTCAACAAACCGTCTTCATTTTCCCATGTTCCCTTGAGCCCTTGTCTCCCGCGGCCTAGTTTGGATCGAGCAGGGGAATGTTGTTCTCTACTCATTGCACTGAATAGGGGACCCACCTGTGGTGGCGTATGCCCTAAACCCCTCCCGTCTCGCTGCCCTGTCTCCAGCTTATTGTTCCTATCACTGTAGCATAAGTTATGGTCATATTTCTTTTGTAACCCGAGCTGTGAGTTTCTGGTTTTTCACACAATAAATAACACCACAGTGAATCTCTCTCGCCTCTGTGTGTGTGTGTGTACGTGTGGTTTTTTTTCCTCTTTTAAATTGTTCCCAGGAACCTTCCTTCATTCTTCACAAGAAACACTTCCCAGTCCTATGTGGTCCTCTTCCCACAGATTAACATGTGAAGATCCGGTCCATCAGGGCTGCTCCTCAGCCGCCACTCTCCTGCCTCTTCATTATAAAGAGTTTTTCTCGCTAATTGATATCGCACAACCCCACTTTCTGCCTCTCATGATATAATTTATTTTTTAGATGTTAAAAATTTTAGTTCTGGAACAAGCCAAAACAGAAAAATGAAAAAAAAAAAAAAGTGACAGATACTTTTGTTTCTACTGTGTAACTTAAACAGGTGCTAACATTTTTCTCTATTTGCTTAAGATTCTTTTTTTTAAGGAAATAAAATAGTATAGATGTGGCTAAAGCTTACTCTAGTTCTTCTCCATCCTGCTCCCTCTATTTACTGTCACAAGAAGTTGGTGTGTTTTGTGCAATTTGTATGTTTTCTTTTACCACGTGTGTATGTATGCATAAAATATCTATGTGTTACTGCTTTGTATGTTTCCAGCAGTTATGTAAACACTCTCGTATATCCATTTGTCATTTCATTGTGAGTATGAGATTTCATAGCATTATGATTGTGAGATTTATCTTTGCTGATACGTGGAAGTCTTGCCCGGTCATTTTAATTGCTGCGTAGTATTTTATTGTGGGCGGACCTCCGTTTACTCATTTGCCTTCTGAGAGATGGCTGGGCGGTTCCCCTGTTTTGTCACCCCCACTACGGTGACCACTCAGGCACACATCTGCATCTGCAGATGTGCTTGAGGCTCTGCAGGGTCACGCCTGGGAGGGGCTGCTGGGTCCGGGGGCACGTGCATCTTCTGCTTTGCAGGACCCTGGTGAGCTCCCCTCCAGGTGGCTCTTCCCCTTCCCATTCCGCATTCTCCCGAGCACTTGGCGGAGACTCCCTTTTATTGGTGTGGGTCCTGCTGCGTTTGAGGCAGGAGATAGAGGCTTGGGGGCAACTTTGGGAATAGGATGGAAGGGAAAATTTGAGAGCAGACCTGAGTGGCTCCTTCGTGCCACCTCAGACTTCCTGGCTGTGCAGACACTCGGGCCAGCCCTCCGAGAGCATTCAGAGTCTCTGTGGCAGGTAGAGAGGAGGGTGCCTCCAGCTGCTGGCGGAGCAGCCCCTCCCTGAAGTCTGGACCCAGTACTCAGCACAGCTTCACGGGGATCTGTCCTGGCCTCGCTCCCCTCCCGGGCAGGTGCAGGGCTGTATGAGAAGGACCTGGGGCCTGGCTCCTCTAGGACCTGCTGCATAACCTGTGGATAGCCCCTTTCCACCTGGCTGGGCCCCGCCTTTCCTGTCAGAAGCACATGGGGTCACATCAGTGATTTGGGTGACTGCTTAGCTCTACCCATATTGGTCACCCACTTGATTGTTGCAGTTAGCAAGTGGTCTCTGCTTTCCTAACCGTGGTCTGCTAGGCCTGAGCCTTGGGGAGTCAGCAGGTGCGGTGGGGGTGGGGGACCGGCCCGCAGTACAGCAGGGGCCTGGCGCGAGGGTGACTTGGCTGTACTCAGTGAGATGGTCTGTGCTTTCATGTAGCTTGAGGGAGTCCTCAGACCCCAGGGCCATCTGTCCAGTGCACATTTATGCCGACAGAGGGAAGCCTAGGTTGGCCCTTGTGGGTCATTCACAAAAGCCAGAGGCAAACGAGTGCTGCTTTGAGATGAGCATTTTTTTTTTTTGAGATGGAATCTCGCTCTATTGCCCAGGCTGGAGTATAGTGGCGCGATCTCGGCTCACTGCAAGCTCTGCCTCCTGGGTTTACGCCATTCTCCTGCCTCAGCCTCCGGAGTAGCTGGGACTACAGGCACCCGCCACCATGCCGAACTAATTTTTTGCATTTTTAGTAGAGACGGGGTTTCACCATGTTAGCCAGGATGGTCTCCATCTCCTGACTTCGTGATCCACCCACCTCGGCCTCCCAAAGTGCTAGGATTTCAGGCATGAGCCACCGTGCCTGGCCTGAGATGAGCATTTTTAAGATCCATGTAATCCCATCCAGTACTGCTGCTCTCTGAAGCCATCATTCAGCCTGGGCATCTACTATGTGCTGGGTGCTGTCCTGGGAACTTGGGTGTATCAATGAACAGAACAGACAGAACAGGTGAAAAGTCCCTGCCTTGTAGCACTTACATCCTGGCAGAAAGAGGATTAAATGAGCTCTTAAAAATGTCTAGTTCGCTGCCCGGGAGGCACTGAAGTAGGGGTTCATAAAGGGTTAGGTTTCTTTTCATTTCTTTGTTCCATGAAAAGCAGATGAATAAATCATATAGTAAGTTAGCAGGTGAGTACATTATACCGTGTGTCGGCAGGAGAAGAGGATGGGGGTGGTATGGGGGTGGTTGCAGTTTGTTTTTTGAGATGGAGTTGCGCTCCTGTTGCCCAGACTGGAGTGCAGTGACGTGATCTCTGCTCACTGCAACCTCTCCCTCCCGGGTTCAAGTGATTCTCCTGCCTCAGCCTCCCAAGTAGCTGGAATTACAGGCATGTGCCACCACGCCCAGCTTATTTGTGTATTTTTTAGTAGAGACGAGGTTTCTCCATGTTGGTCAGGCTCGTCTCGAACTCCCGACCTCAGGTGATTCATCTGCCTCGGCCTCCCAAAGTGCTGGGATTACAGGCGTGAGCCGCCACGCCCGGCCAGTTGCAGTTTTTAATTGGATGGGCAGGGAAGCTGTCACTGAAAGGTGGCATTGAGTGAAGACCTGAAGGAAGGAAGGAGCTGGCTGGGCAGCCCTGGCAAGGAGCATCCGGGCGGCAGGCGTGAGGGGCTGCTGTGTCAGAGGCTCAGCGCAGTGGCCTGGGCGAGCGCAGTGGGTACCCGTGCCAGAGCTAGCAGGAGGAGGGCAGCTCCCAGCCTGCATCGGAGTGAGGATTCCAGCTTTGACTGGCTCAGAGGAGCAGGGTCTGGCCTCCGTGTGGAGAGTAGACTGAGGGGCCATCACCCTGGCCTGGGGGAGAGAGGATGGTGCTGGGCCTGGGGAGGCTGTGGCGGTGGTGAGCGGTGGAGGGTTCTGGATCCATCAGGAAAGGGCCGTTACTAGGTTGGGATGTTGAGGTTTTCTCCACTGGAGTTTATTTATGCGTGGACTTGAAGTATGTGGCATCAAGAGGGCTAAAGACCACACGTTTACCTCTTTTGACAGCACTTGGGTTTGTAGTGAGCAGGCTCAGTGGGAGCTGTGCCCCTTAATGAAGGAGTCAGATAGGACAAGTGAAGCGAGGGCAACCCTGGTTCCTGAAAGGTTGAGTATATTCTGGAATCAGCGAGCCCTGGGCTGAAATCTGGGCTTTGGCCATCGACTGAGTCACCTTGGGCAGGGGCCTTCCCCTCTCTGGCCACAGCTGCCTCCTTTCCATGGGGCACGGTGATGGCAAGGATGAGATGAGCTCATGTCTGTCTACGTTGCTGCCTGACACGTTTCCTTTCTTTGTGATCCCATGAAGAGCAGGTGCCAGTGTGCCATGTGCCTGTCATGTGCCATGCACCTGGTGTGAGCCATGTGCCCGTCGTGTGCTGATGTGGGCCGTATGCCTCTGATGTGAGCCGTATGCCTGTTTTATACAGTATGGTGCTGCCATGCGCCTGGTGTGTGAAACCTAAGCCGTGGAGTGTGCTGATGTGAGCATGCCTCTGATGTGAGCCGAATGCCTGTTTTATACAGCGTGGTGCTGCTTAGAGAAGTGCCGGATCCTGAACATTGCCTGGTGGGTGTAGCCTTTTGAGGTTACAGGAAGGGATTTAGTGAGAGGCTTTAGATGAGACATTAGGTGAATTAGGTGAGTGGGTTCTGACGTCAGGCGGGGAAATCAGCGTGTTGAACTCCTCCTGGCTGCTGGTGCTGCGTTTGGCCTTTTAAACACAGTGTCTCACCCACAGAAGGCGGCATCGGATGTGAGCAGTGCATCTAAAATTCTGTCTGCATGTTTCCTTTGTGCATTTTCCCAGTGTCCTAGAGCTGTCTGCAGTATTACCTACTTAACGTATATTTTAATTTGACTCCTGTATTAGTCCATTTTCACACTGCTGATAAAGACATACCCGAGACTGGGTAATTTATACAGGAAAAAGGGGTTTGTTTTTAGAGGCGGAGTCTCGCTCTGTCTGGAGTACAGTGGTGTGATCTTGGCTCACTGCAATCTCCTTCCTCCGAGTTCAAGCGATTCTCCTGCCTCAGCCTCCCGAGTAGCTGGGATTACAGGTGCCTGCCACCATGCTCAGCTAATTTTTGTATTTTCTTAGTAGAGATGGCATTTCACCATGTTGGCCAGGCTGGTCTCAGACTCCTGACCTCAGGTGATCCATCCGCCTTGGCCTCCCAAAGTGCTGGGATTACAGGTGTGAGCCACTGCGCCTGGCCAAGGAAAAAGGGCATTTTAATGACTTACAGTTCCTCGTGGCTGGGGAAGTCTCACACTCATAGTGGAAGATGAGGAGCGAGTCACGTCTTACATGGATGGCAGCAGGCAAAAAAAGAGGGGAAACTCCCGTCTTTTGTCGTGTTGTTGTTGTGCAGGGAAACTCCTCCTTACAGAACCATCAGATCTCATGAGACTTATTCACTATCACAGGAACTGCATGGGAAAGACCTGCCCGCACGATTCAGTTACCTCCCGCCAGGTCCCTCCCACAAGATGAGATTTGGGTGGGGACACAGCCAAACCATATCAACTCCTTTTCCTTCTTCTTTTCTCCTTAGCTCCTCCTGAGGTAGTATCTGTTGAAATCCAAGTTCTAAAGCGTTTTTCTTAGTACTTTGCACAATGATATAAGCCCATAAGTATTGAAGTGGTTGGTCCGTGTGCCTGCAGGACTCCCTTTTGCACCCCTCTGGATGTGTGTGTATCAATCTCAGGGAGCACTGGACGAGGGGCTTTGTGAAACCCAGGAGAGCAGGCAGCCTTGGAAAGCGGCTGATAAGGTTTGACTGTGACCCCACCCAAATCTCACCGGAAATTCTAATCCCTACCTGTCAGAGGAAGGGCCTGTTGGGAGGTGATTGGGTCGTGGGGGCGGGACTTCCTCCCTGCTCTTCTCAAGAGAGTCAGTGAGCTCTCAGGACGTTTGCTGTCTGAAAGTGTGTAGTGCTTCCCCCTTCTCTCTCTCTGTCCTGCTGCACCCTCTGCCATGTGTCCCCTCCGCCATGACTGTGCGTTTCCTGAGGCCTCCCCAGCCATGCAGAACTGTGAGTCCATCAAACCTCTTTTCCTTATAAATCACCAAGTCTTGGGTAGTTCTTTATAGCAGTGTGAGAACAGACTAATACAGCAGCTGAGCCTGCCCTGGAGTTGGAGGGTTTGAGCCCGGCAGGGCTGTGTGGGGATCATGGCTCTCCTCCTTGGGCTCCAGCTGTGTCCCCAACCCAGAGAACCAGGAGGGAGGTGGGGGGCCAGTCGGAACTGGGGCTCAGTGCCAGTTTCAAGAGAGGCGGGCCCCTAGAGGAGGCTGCGCACAAGGGTGGGGTGTGGGGGATGGGGACGAGCCTCGCGGCCCAGGCCACCTTCCTGCCTGCGTGACAGAAGCAGGAATCTGGCTCGGTGCCTCCCTTTGGGTGTTACTCATGGTAAAACTGCAGTGTTCTTTGGAGGTCATAGGTCATGGGATGGAAGGACAAATCGAGGAATTTGGCGAAGAAGCCCTCACAGCCCGCAACTGGTCGGCTTGGTGAATATGTGGACTGTGACCGCCCACCCTCAGATTTCACAGTGAAATCCTGGAACTGCCATTTGCTCTCTTCTCCCTTCGCATCTCCTTCCTCTCTTTCCCTCGCCGTCATACCTCTTCCCCTCCTTTTTATGGGGTGGAACATGTTATTTTGTAGAAAAACAGCTTCTACTGTCAGGAAAATTTAGTATTAAATGTCAAAAAGCAAAACGTGATTTATAGAAAAGGCGAATTAAGGAATGCTTCTACCCACTGTGCAAGGATTATTTCAAAAAAGTTCACTGAAAGTATTCTTTAGTGAGTGCCAAAAACAGGTGGTGAGTGACTCCGTGCATTTGTTTTGACAAATGCCTGCTCAGTGTGGAGAGATGGAAATTGGGACCAGGAGGCTGGAGCGGCGGGTGCCGGGTGGCGAGTGGCGAGTAGCACCAGGGAGGGTGCGCCGCCCTCCCGAGGCCCGGCTGGGAGTCTGGGACTGGCTCTCCGACGGTGGCTGTGGGGGCTGGATAGTCTGTGTTAAAGAAATCATGGATTGATGCTTGTGGAACCCCTTAGGGTGTGTCACGGTGTCTGGAAGGCCATGTGGCCACATTCTAACGTCACTGTTGGCTGGTCACGAACACAGAGTGCAGAGGATAGTGCAGACCCCTGCTTGCCCCCACCTCTCCTTTGGAGCTGCCTTGTGGTTTATTCCTCATCAGCCTGGAGGAGTGTCCGGGGCTCACCCCCTCTGCCTCTGCTCACTCCTCAATCCTCTCAATGTGTTTCTTTTCATCTTTCCCCTGAGTCTTGCTCTCCCTCCAGGGACATGGTTCCATCCTGCTGGTTTGCCATAGTTCCTCATGGTCATCCTGGAAGTTCATCTGGAAGGCCTGGGTGTTTGAAGGTCCATGAGGTGCTATACCTACAAGACAGACAAACTCTGTATTGCTATGCTAACACGGTCTTCGTCCCTGTATCCACTTGCCAAAGACCCTCTTGCCATTGGAGGTGAGGAAGACACGAGCAGGGTGAGGGGAAGGAGAACTGGTCTGGCCATACTGGGCACAGAGAGGGCACTGGATCCTTTACCCGGGTCTTCTTTCTTCCAGCCATGACAGCCTTGTCTTCCTGGAGACCGATGCTTGATTGTTGCTCTGTGAGGAGCACCTGGGTCAAAAGCAAATTGAGATTTTAAAAGAGAGAAGGGGTTTATTGTAGCCATTTATCCTCTCTTCATTACAGGCAAGAAAAAACCTGGTGAACCACAAGTGTGCTAGATGGAGAAGGATGAGAATAAATGTGAAGAGAATAAATCAGCAGGTGTGTGTGTGGTGGTGTATTAGACCATTTTTGTGTTGCTATAAAGAGATACCCGAGATTGTGTAATTTATTTTAAAAAGAGGTGTAATTGGCTCACGGTTCTGCAGGCCGTAGAGAAGGGTGGTGCCAGCATGTGCTTCTGGGGAGGGCCTTAGGAAGCTTCCGATCATGGCGGAAGGTGAAGGGGAAGCAGGCACATCACAGGGTGAGAGCAGGGGCAGGACAGAGTGGAAGCAGGTGGAGGTGCCACACACTTCTACAACCAGATCTGCCGTGAACCGCCTGTGCGAGAGCTAACTTACCTCCAAGGGGAAGGTGCTAAGCTATTCATGAAGGATCCACCCCCACGATTCCGTACTTCCCACCAGGCCCCACTTCCAGCATTGTGGATCACATTTCAATGTGAGATTTGGAGGGGACACACATATCATCCTCTCTGCCTCTTCCCACTCCCACGTGAGGCAAATACCCGTGGTTCCTTCAGTCGTGCCTCGAATTAAATGGTTTCTGGACCGCTTGCCTCCTTGGGATGCTCTAGAACAGGTGTGTCCAGTCTTTTGGCTTCCTGGGGCCACACTGGAAGAAGACGAATTGGGCCGGGTGCCGCAGCTTACGCCTGTAATCCCAGCACTTTGGGAGGCCGAGGCGGGCCAATCACTTGCAGGAGTTCAAGACCAGCCTGGCCAATACGGTGAAACCCCCCCTCTACTAAAAATACAAAATTAGCTGGATGTGGTGGCACATGCCTGTAATCCCAGCTACTCAGGAGGCCGAGGCAGGAGAATCGCTTGAACCCAGGAGGCAGAGCAGAGAGGGTGGCGAAAACAAACCATGCACCCCCGCCCGGGGGAGAGTGTGAGAGCCCCACTCAAAAAAAAAAAAAAAAAAAGAAGAATTATCTTGGGCCACACATAAAATACACTAACACTAATGATAGCTGAACTAAAAAAAAAATTGCAAAAAACTCATATGTTGGGCCACATTCAAAGCCAGACTAGGCCTGGGTTGGACAAGCTTGCTCCAGAATTTGCCCATTGTCCTCCTGCAGTGTGACTCAAGAACCAAACCCAAGCAGTACCCTGGGGCCATCTGACAGGGATTGAGTAGAATGGGGTCATCTGTCACCTTCTTTCTCAGAGTGCCTAGGGGCCACCTACAGTGGAATCGCTTGGGAGTGGTATTTTTTTTTTTTTTTTTAAGACACAATTTAGCTCTTATCCCCAGGCCGGAGTGCAATGGCACGATCTCGGCTCACCGCAACCTCCACCTCCCAGGTTCAAGCGATTCTCCTGCCTCAGCCTCCCGGGTAGCTGGGATTACGGGTACCTGCCATCACACCCAGCTAATTTTGTATTTTTAGTAGAGACAGTGGGGGGGTGGTCTCTCCATGTTGATAAGGCTGGTCTCGAACTGCTGACCTCAGGTGATCCGCCCACCTCGGCCTCTCAGAGTGCTGGGATTACAGGCATGAGCCCCTGCGCCTGGCCGGGAGTGGTTTTTAAATGAAGATTCCTGTGCCTCGCTGCCGACCCTGACTCTGTGCTCAGGACCCCGGAATCTGTGTTTTAGTAAAAGTCTCTCCAGCAAGAGCCCACGTGCGCGTGCAGCAGAGCGGGAGACCCCAGGCCCAGAGCTGCCCTCCTGGTAGTGTGGGTGAAGCTGGCAGGCTTGCTGGAGACACGCTGCCCTGGTGACAGGTGACGTTTCATCACCCCCTGTCCGGTGGGTCGGTGTCTTTGCGTTACATTTGCTCCTACCCTGCCCTGGTCCTGTCAAGGTTTTGGACAACTGGAATAGAGCCCATCTCTGCTGACACAGCGGCAATCTTGCGGGAGTCCCAGAGCGTTCATTGCAGGTTGGTTACCTAGAAACTAGTGACTGTCCAGTAAGCGCGAGGTGGAGATGAGGGTGAGGAGGTAGCAGGTCAGCGTAACGATTGGACGTCGTGCCGTGAGGACAGTGTGGGGAGGAGGAGCTGTCGCTTTTGAACTGTCAGTAAAGTAGGTTGTGAGAATGGATATTGGACATGGTTTTAGAAATTAGCTGGGCAGGCTGCTTTTCCCCTCTTCAGCTGTTTGTGGTACTGCCTGGCAAAATTAAATTATTAGTACATCCAGGACATCCTGCAAAAGTGATAATTGACACGTGAGGGAGGGGCCCGGCCTGCGCTTCTGTCTTTTTCTTTCCTCATAAAAGCTGCACATCCATGATGATTGTTACCTTTCCCATTTAAAGCTAATCAAATTCAGAGCGTTTCCCACTTACCCTTGGAGACCTTTGTTTTCAAAGGGACCTCAAGTCACTGGTGGGGGCAACAGGCAGCTGCTGAGAACGACAGTGTTTCCAAGACCCGTTCGTGACCAAGCAAAGAGAGATCAATAGACCTGTGGCTCTGCCCGTCTATCACTCAATTATCTGTCGCTCCAGGAAAACCTCATTTAAGGAAACACCTTTGATATCATTTCAGACATAAAATTTAGATTCGGGCACAGCTGTTCTGAAGTAGTACTACAGGCGTTATTAAGAAATAATTTTTAGGCAGATAGTTAGGGTAAAGGTTCTCGGTGGACATTTTCTTATAATAAGAAACAACCCCCGAACCATCTCTTTTCTAACAGAAAAGGCGGCTTGAAGGGCCGGGCCAGCAAGCTCTGATATTCAAATACCACCCATTAGAAACTGGGTTCACTCAACAGGGCGATTCTCACCTCCTTCTCCTTGTCACCGGGTGTACCAAGTGTCATGGCCACCTCCAGATAACACCTTGTGTTCAGAACATCGGGAGCCCCACGTTTGCATATTAAAAGGCCTAAACTAAGGTGGGAGGGCCAGGTTTTTCTGTGTGCTCTGTAAATAACAGCCTGGATGCAGATCAGGCCCCACCTCCTCCAGCGTCCCATGTAACCCACGACTTTTCCACCGCACTTCCTTTCTCTTTGTTCCAAGCCCCCTCCCTTGTCTCTGTACGGGGATCTGTTCTCTTCTTTCTTCCTTCTTTCTTGCCTATTAAACTTTCTGCTCCTTAAAAGCACTCCACGTGTGTCCATGTCGTTAATCCTGTCGGCACAAGACCAAGAACCCTGGTGTTCCTCCGGTCATCAAAGTCGTATCAGTGGCTGGGCGCAGTGACTCACGCCTGTAATCCCAGCACTTTGGAAGGCCAAGGCAGGCAGATCATGAGGTTAGGAGATCGAGACCATCCTGGCTAACACGGTGAAACCCCGTCTCTACTAAAAATACAGAAAATTAGCCAGGCGTGGTGGCGGGTGCCTGTAGTCCCAGCTACTTGGGAGGCTGAGACAGGAGAATGGCGTGAACCTGGGAGGCGGAGCTTGCAGTGAGCCCAGATCACGCTACTGCACTCCAGCCTGGGAGACAGCAAGACTCCGTCTCAAAAAAAAAAAAAAAAAAGGTCATATCAGTAATTTGCAGGTTGGGTGTAAAATTGAGGCAACAGCTCCTACTGACAAAGTGAGATATTGTAGCCTGGCTCTGCGGGGCATTCTATCTAGCAGGTTAAAGGTGAGAAGGAGGCCTGTGCTCTGAAATACTTACAGTAAGTCCCATGTGGAAGAAATCTCTCTCTGGGTGAGGGCTGGGACGGAGATGGAGAAGCATATGACATGCCCAGAGGAGATGCTGGGGTGGGAAAGAACTGCTGAGTTCCCAAGTGCTATGGGGCCACGGGGCAGCATTCTGTGTCTGGAACGGCTGTTCCATCACGCCGCCCCTCTGCCCCTTTCTGTGCTCGTTCCTACCTGCAGCAAGCATGTACAGAGCCTCCACTGCACGTGACGCACTCGACTGAGAGCTGGGTGTGCAGCAGTGAGTAAGACAGACAAGGGCCCACCCTCATGGTGCCTTACAGGCCGGCTGGGAGCTGGGGAGAGATGGGCAGTAAGAGACTAAACACTGAAAAATATGACATATCTGCTGATAAGTGTTATGGAGGAAATGAATCTGGTCATGCAATAGGTAGGACTGGTGTGTGTGTGTGTGTGTGTGTGTGTGTGTGTATTGTGTGCAGGTGTGTGGTGGTGGTGGTGAGGGTGGTAGCTACTTTTTTGGTGAGGGGAAATCTCTGGAGGTGACATTTGAACTGATACCTGGACGGCTAGAAGGATTCAGGCAGGAGAAGGTTCTGGGGGAGGGTTCTCTCAGCAGAGTAGCCAGTGCAGAGGCCCTGGGGTGTTCAGGTGTCTGGCATGGGCGTAGGAATGAGACTCCCAGTCCGTTAGCAGATTTTTCTTTCCTCCTGGAAACGTGCCTTCACATTCATGGTGCAGGTTAATTGGAAAGTAGTGTTTTATTTTGTTTTCCCAGAAAGTCATTTTTCCTCCAGCTCTTGTTGGAGTCGCTGACAAGCCTTGGGGAGATCAGTACGTAACGTAGCTCTGCCTGTCCGTCACTCAATCATCTGTCTGTGGCTCCAGGAAAACTTCCTTTAAGGAAATACCTTTGATATCATTTCAGACATGAAAATCAGGACACAGAATAGCTGTGCCCTAATTTAAATTCTATGGAGCCCATAGTAGGGTCTACTGTGTCCCCACCCACCAGCCGCAGAGCCTGTCATTTCGTTTGCTTGTCCTCCGAGTGTATGGATACCGGGCATCACAGGGCACCTGCCCTTGCTTCGAGAAGGCGTGAACAGCTCCTCCTTGGGAACGTACCAAGGAGGTGTCGGTCCTGAAAGACCTGCCCCGCTTCTTCAGGTCAGCCTTGGTGTCCTGCGGCTTGACAAGGCTTGAGAGTGGGAGAGGCCATTTCCAACTGGGAGGCAGTTGTCTTTACTTAGTGACTTTTCTGATACATTAAGACCTCTTCATTTCAGAATTGTGTTTGATCTACCTATAGGTTTGGATCGTTTTAGTGACTTTTTTTTTTCCTTTTGAGACAGAGTCTCACTCTGTTGCCCAAGCTGGAGTGCAGTGGTGCGATCTTGGTTCACTGCAATCTCCGCCTCCCAGGTTCAAGCGATTCTCCTGCCTCAGCCCCCCTAGTAGCTGGGATTACAGGCATGTGCCACCACACCCAGCTAATTTTTGTATTTTTAGTAGAGACGTTGGCCAGGCTGGTCTCAAACTCCTGATTTCAGGTGATCCACCCGCCTCGGCCTCCCAAAGTGCTGGGATTACAGGTGTGAGCCACTGTGCCTGGCCTGTTTTAGTGACTTTTGAAGCATGTTTTGCAAATAGGTACTCCATGCTAAGCATGAAGAGTGTGGGCCCTGGGCAGCCCCCAGCAGAGGTGGGATCCAGATGTGGGCTGAATGTGGCAGGAGGAAGGGCCTGGAAATACCTTCCAGTGGAGCATTGTGGTAGCTCTTTTTGAGGCGGGGTCTCACTGTGTCACCCAGCAGGCTGGAGTGCAGTGGGGAGATCTTGGCTCATGGCAAACTCTACCTCCCGGGCTCAAGTGATCCTCCCACCTCAGCCTCCTGTGGTGCACTACCCACGCCTGGTTAATTTTTTGTATTTTTGGTAGAGATGGAGTTTCACCATATCTCCCAGGCTGATATGGAATTCCTGAGCTCAGGCCATCCACCTGCTTCAGCCTCCCAAAGTGCTGGGATTACAGGCGTGAGCCGCTGCACCTGCCTTTACCAGTTAGCTTTTATTAGTGCCTACAGTATCTTGGCACTGTGTAAATACGGAGTGTATTCTTTTCTCTAATCTAGGTGTTCTTGTGTGGAAAAAACTTCCCAACTGTTGGAACGGAGTACTGGCGGTGTCAGCTGTCCTTTACTGAGCTCCCGTTATGCTTCTCCTGAGAGCCCTGGGGGACAGTCACGTGACTCCCGCTGTGCGGAGGAGTTAGGGTGTTGAAGTACTTGGACCAGGGTTGCCAGGTGACTAGGTGGCATCTGAACATCTGAACCCCAGACCGTGCTTTTCATAATGAGTTCATTCTTGAGTCTCAGGAGGCACCGACTCCTCATCTTCGGGGTGACTCCAGCCTAAATGTTGCGCCCACTGAGCTTGGATGATAACTACGCGGGAGGCGAGCTGGCCAGCCCACTGGTGGACATTTCTGCTGATGGCAGACCTTCTCGCGGAGTCCGGATGTTGTTGCGGAATCCTTCCTGCCTGTGCTCCAGGCAGCCGCTCAGGACAAGTTGAAACCTGTTTGTGGTTCCTGCAGGAGGTGGATTCAGCAGTGGCAGGGGCACCAGGATTGCTGGACTTGGGTAGAGAGTGCTTCACCTTTGTGCCATCACCTTCCCTCCAGTAGCTGTGCTGGGGGATGGTCTCTGGATGAGCACGGGGAGGAGATGGGCAAACCCCTGGCCTCTGGCCGACCTGTGGCATTGCTGTCTGTGGCCAGAGGAGTGGCTGTTCTTTAAGCAGGCCTTGGGCTTTCCTGGAAACCTGGCATCTTTCCGTGCTTGGGGCCAGCCCTTGCCGCGTGCCTTCTTGGCTCGGGAGTGTGGCTGCCACCTGACTCCCAGTGGGGCAGGCCAAGTGATAAAATGGATTTTCTCCACTAAATGCAGCTAAAGGCTTGGCCTGACTTTGTGTCCCCAGGGAGTGTTTACAGGAGCGGTGGCCTGGCTCTCAGGCATCTCAGTGCCAGCGGGCACAGGGCTGGGTGGCAAAGATGCCTGCTTCTGCCTGGCACCAGGCTCTGCCATGACCGGTGCTTCGGCCTCTCTGCATCACACGTGCTGAGTTTGCTGTGCATGCTGGAATGTGAGGCAACCACGACCGGTGCTTCGGCCTCTCTGCATCACACGTGTTGAGTTTGCTGTGCATGCTGGAATGTGAGGCAAGCTTCACCTCTTTCCCCTCCTCCCCACACTGTCCCTTTCGAAAGAGTTGAGCCTTTCCAAGGTCTTTTATATCACACAGCAGTTTCTCGGTGACATATTTTAGTTTGAACAATGAAGTACTGGTTGAGGACATCTTTACCTAAAAAGAAAGCTCAGTCATTACTGAATATAGATGCAGAATTAATTAAAAATAAAAGTAGGCAAAAAAATTTAACACAGATTTACTCATTATTTCTGGGGGAGGATATTTCTGGGGCGGGATATTCCTGAAGGTTGGTGAATGGCTACAAATGTATGATTATAGGCGGGTGAAGAACCCTACTATGAGAAATGTTGTTAGGTGATTAAAAACAACCCCCAACTGCCTTCATGATATGAACACGGGTTCTTGTGGGTTGGGGTGACATTTCTGATGCCAACATTCTACATAAAATCACAGGGAACTGTATCGAACACACCCTAAACAGCTGGTGAGGAGGATGTGCTCTGGGTGACTCAGCTTGACTCTAGGCTTCATAAAGGCATTGCTGTTGATGCACACGAAGGGTCTGAAGAGAAATTATTTTGTAAGCTAGGTGTGGGAAAAATAGTATTTTATAATCAACAGGATTTTTAGTATGTGTATGTAAACAAATTAACAAAACCTACAAATTGTGATCAGACTTTTTTGTCTACATTCCTAAAAATCATATATTCCAGGTTGGCATTAAGCATTGTTTTGGTTCTTCTCATTGGCCGATTGCCTTCAGTATGGGAGTCATCTTATATTCCTGGATTCCCAGGTTGTATGTTCTTCCTGCAGCTCTCGAGATGGGGAACTTGAAAGGGAGGAGGGGAGGACGAAGGGGTGGCCTTTTCTCTCCCCTGCGCCTCTCATTTCCTCTCTTCACTCTTGCTTTGCTGCTCCCTGCCCCACTGCCAGGCATCAGCCCCTGGTCTGAGCAAAGGGCCCCGGAGTATGGCAGATGCCAGCCCGTCCTTGGGAAGGTTAGTTTGCAAACCTGTTGTAGTCTGTGGGAGGCCTGGGTATTTTGATTCACACTTGCTGTGTCTGTGGTTTGCCTCTTGCTGCATAAAGTCTATTCCATGAAACATACTCATTTATCTTTAAGCAGATTTATTATATGAAATATTCATGGGTGCAGGCTTGGCAGCCCAGCGTTTGGAACAATGTGCTGAGTACAGTTTGTCCTCGTAAGTCTATTAATGCTGATGGGATGCAGTTGTCTCCTGTGAAGCTTTGGGGTGAGATAGGGCCAGTAGGGAGTGAGCTGGCTGAGGACAGCTCTTCATCTCCCTTAGTTTGGCTGCAGCAGCCCTGCTCTGCATGTCTGCCTGTGCAGACCCGTTCTTTCTGTTTCTGCTTAGTGAATACAGAGGCCTTCTGTTCTGCGAGAACCCTCTTGTCAGCTTCCAGGTCCTGTGTAATTCCAACGAATAGGGATGATTTGGAGGTATAACGAGGCTCAGAGGGAAAAGCTGGCTTAGGAGAGAAAACTCATCTGTGGGGAGAGGGCATTTAGGGGACTGGGAGGAGGCTCCATACTAACACTTAGGAATAAGCACAGTGTGGCAAGCCCCGGGCTGAGTGTGTGTTCCAGATAGCCCTGGCAGACACCACAGGAACTACGTGTTGTCAGTCCTGTATTACCCATGAAGAAACTGGGGCTCAGAGAGGTTTAGTTACTTGCCCAAAGTGCAGTTCACTTAGTTTAGCAAACCTGTATGGATGTACGGATGGCCTGTCATGTGGCCAGTGGCTGGATACAGGGCACAGAGCAGTCATGGCCTCTGGCTAGAAGGAGTGCCCCATGCAGCAGATGGAGAGAAACAGAGTCCTGTAAAGTAAGCCAGACAGGGTAAGTGGAGCCCCATGCGATATGGGGTGTTAGGAAGGGCATGGTGAATTGTGGAAGGCTGTGGGAAGGCTGGAGGGGAGGGTTGGAAAACCGGATAGGATCTTACCAGGCACATGGGGGCTGGGAGAGGTAATTACAGACCCTGAGCCAAGAAGGCAAGTGGGAAGAGCAAGTACAGGCGTACAAGGATGTAGGTCTTACAGGTGTGGCCAGCAGATGGGAGACTGCCTGGTTCAGTGCTGCCCAGTCACAAGAGGCAGGGAGGGCAGGAGATGTAGCCAGAGCCACTACTGCAGGGGCTTATAAGCCTTGCTAGAGGATTTGGACTGTAACTAAGGGAGCAAAGAGTCATTGGAGGTCTTGAGGCCAAGGAGAGAGAAAAATGAATTTTTCTCTTTGGAAAACAATTCTGGAGGTGTAACAGAAGCTGGAATGGGGAGTGGGGAAGGCAGGAGGTAGGGAAACC
The DNA here is from genome assembly GCF_008728515.1 of Papio anubis. NCBI lineage: Eukaryota > Metazoa > Chordata > Mammalia > Primates > Cercopithecidae > Papio > Papio anubis. Next base: position 191,099,536 of record NC_044977.1, on the reverse strand, counting down.
TGTCAGAGAGGTCGCAGGGGCAGGGGTGACAGAAAGTGGAGGGGGTGTGGGAATGAGAAACATAATTTGAGATTTCTGTTGGGAAATAGCAGGAACTGGTCTGGATTAAAAAAGTATTAAAAAACAAACAAACAAAAAACAAAAACCAGCAGCCAGAAAAAGGATAAAGGAAACCAGTACATTAGAAGAGAAACGTGAAGATATTTTAAAGTGTTACATAAAACAAGTTTTACAGAATGATTAGGACCAATGTGGTATAAAAGTTTTTTTAAGTTTAGGCCGGAGGTAAAGCAAGGTGGCCAAATAGAGGCTGCCACCAATCACCCTCCTCACATTCATCTGGGAGATAATCAGGGAAAAGAACAAGAGTCTCTGCTTGGTAATTCAGAGAATTCTTCCAGATGTGATCTAAGACCATCAAGGTGGTACGTCTACGAATCTGCAAGGACCACAGCATTGCTGGGCTTGGGATGCCCCCTAATGCAGATACAGCTGCAGTGACCAAAAACTTACATCACAACACCCAAGTCCTTTGAATACCTGGAAAGCCTTCCCAAGAAGGATGAGTACAAACAAACCCAGACTGCAAAGACTACAATAAATACCTAACTCTTCAATGGCCAGATAAATACCTAACTCTTCACTGGCCAGACACCTACAAACATCCACTAGCATCAAGACTGACCAGGAAAATAGGACCTCACCAAATGAACTAAATAAGGTACCAGGGGCCAGTCTTGGAGAAACAGAGATATGTGATCTTTCAGACAGAGAATTCAAAATAGCTGTTTTGAGGAAACTCAAAGAAATTCAAGATAGCACAGAGAAGGAATTCAGAATCCTATCAGGATAACAAACAAATTGAACTAATTAAAAACAGTCAAGCAAAAATTCTGAAACTGAAAAATGCAATTGACATACTGAAGAATGCATCAGAATCTCCTAATAGTAGAATTAATCAAGTAGAAGAATGATATAGTAAGTTTTAAGAGGCTATTTGAAAATACAAAGTGAGAGCTGGAAGGATGGCTTGAGCCTGGGAGGCAGAGGTTGCAATGAGGCAAGATTGCACCACTGCACTCCAGCCTGGATGACAGAGCCAGATCCTGTCTCAAAAAAAGAAAGCAAGAAAAGCAAGCAAGCAAGCAAGAACAGTCAGAGGAGACAAAAGAAAGAGTAAAAAAGAATGAAGCATGCTTATGAGATCTGGAAAATAGCTTCATTGGGGCAAATCTAAGAGTTACTGGCTTTAAAGAGGAGGTAGAGAGAAAGACAGCCGTAGAAAGTTTACTTAAAGGGATAATAACAGAGAACTTCCCAAACCTAGAGAAAGATATAAATATTCAAGTACAGGAAAGTTATAGAACACCAAGCAGATTTAACCCAAAGACGTCTACCTCAAGACATTTAATATCAAACTCTCAAAAGTCAAGAATAAAGAAAGGATCCTAAAAGTAGCAAGATAAACAACATAAAATAGACCTCCAGTACATCTGGCAGCAGACTTTTTGGTGAAAACCTTACAGGCCAGGAGAGAGTAGCATGACATACTTAAAGCGTTGAAGGGAAAAAACTTAAATAGCATATATGGCAAAAATATCCTTCAGGCTGGGTGTGGTGGCTCATGCCTGTAATCCCAGCACTTTGGGAGGCCGAGGCGGGCGGATCACGTGAGGTCAGGAGTTCGAGACCAGCCTGGCCAAGACGGTGAAACCCCGTCTTTACTAAAAACACAAAAATTAGCCAGGCATGGTTGCAGGCACCTGTAATCCCAGCTACTCAGGAGGCTGAGGCAGGAGAATGGTGTGAACCTGGGAGGCGGAGCTTGCAGTGAGCCGAGATCATGCCACTGCGTTCTAGCCTGGGTGACAGAGCAAGACTCCGTCTCAAAAAAAAAAAAAAAAAAAAAAAATCAGACAAGAAGGAGAAATAAAGAGGCACCCAGACAAACAAAAGCTGTTGGATTTCATCAATACCAGACCTATCGTACAAGAAATACTAAAGGGATTTCTTCAGTCTGAAATAAAAGGATGTTAATGAGCAATAAGAAATCATCTGCAGGTGAAAAGTTCACTGGTAACAGTACGTGCAGAGAAAAACAAAGACTGTTAAAACATAATCGCAATGTGTGTACTTCTCATATCTTAAGTACAAAGATGAAAAGACAAATCAAAAATAATAACTTTTCAAGGCATAGACAGTACAGCAAGATGTAAATAGAAACAACAGAAAGTGAAAAAGTGGGGAGATGAAGTTAAAGTATAGAGTCTTTTTAGTTTTCTTTTTGCTTGTTTTTTAGTATGTTTGTTTATATCATCAGTGTTAATTTGTCATCAGTTTAAAATGATGTGTTATAAAATATTATTTGCAAATCTCATGGCAACCTCAAGTCTAAAAACATACAATGGATATGAAAAAGTAAAAAGCATGAAAATAAAACATAACACCAGAGAAAAACACCTTTACTAAAAGGAAGACAGGAAGGAAGGAAAGAAGGAAGAGAAGACCAGAAAACAAATAACAAAATGGCGGGAGTAAGTCCTTACTTAATCAATAATAACATTGAATGTAAATGGACTAAACCTTCAATCAAAAGAAAGAGAGAGAATGAATAGATTTTTTTTTAAGACCGAAGGATCTATTGCCTACAAGAAACACACTTCATTTATAAAAACACATATAGACTGAAAATAAAGGGATGGCGAAAGATATTTCATGCCAATGGAAACCAAAAAGGAGCAGAAGTAGCTATGTTTATATCATATAAATCGATTTCAAGAAAAAAATTTAAAAAGAGACAAAGAAGGTTATTGTATAATGATAAGGGGTCAATTCAGCAAAAGGATAGAGCAGTTATATATGCATCCAACACTGGTGCACTCAGATGTGTAAAGCAAATATTATCAGAGTGAGAGATGGAGATGGACGCCAGTACAATGATAGCTGGAGACCTCAACACCCCACTTTCAGCATTGGACAGATCATCCAGACAGAAAATCAACAAAGAAACATCAGACTTGATCTGTACCATAGACGAAATGGACCTAATAGATACAGAACATTTCATTCCGTAGTTACAGAATACACATTCTTCTGCTCAGCACATGAATCATTCTCAAGGATAGACCATATGCTAGGTTGCAAAACAAGTCTTGAAACATTCCAAGAAACTGAAATAATATCAAGTGTCTTCTCTGACTACAACGGAATAAAACTAGAAATTAATAACAAGAGGAATTTTGGAAACTGTACAAACACATGGAAACTGAACAATATGCCTCTGAATGACCAGTGGGTCAATGAAGAGATTAAGAAAGAAATTGAAAAATTTCTTGAAACAAATGATAATAGAAACACAACATGACAAAACCTATGAAATACAACAAAACAGTACTAAGAGAAGTTTATGGCTATAAATGCCTACATCGAAAAAGAAGAAAAAGTTCAAATAAACCACCTAATGATGCGTCTTAGAACTAGAAAAGCAACAGCAAACCAAACCCGAAGTTAGTAGAAGAAAATAAATAATAAAAATTAGAGCAGAAATACATGAAATTGAAACAAAGCAATACAAAAGATCAATGAAATGAAAAGTTGTTTTTTTGGTATTTTGAAAAGATAAACAAAATTGGCAAACTTGTAGCCAGACTAAGAACGAAAAGAGAGAAGGCCCAAATAAATAAAATCAGAGATGAAAACGGAGATACTATAATCGATGCTGCAGAAATTCAAAGGATCGTTAGTGGCTACTGTGAACAACTATATACTGATAAATTGGAAAAACCTAGAAGAAATGGATAAGTTTCTAGACATATACAACCTACTAAGATAGAATCATGAAGAAATCCAAAACCCAAGTAGACCAATAACAAATAACGAGATCAAAGCCATAATAAAAAGTCTCCCAGCAAAGAAAAGTCAAGGATGCAATGGCTTCACTGCTAAGTTCTACCATTTAAAGAAGATGTAATACCAACCCTACTCAAACTATTCTGAAAAATAGAGGAGGAGGGGATACTTCCAAACTCATTTTATGAGGCCAGAATTACCCTGATACCAAAAACCAGACAGACACATCAGTAAAAGAAAACTACAGGCTAGTATCCCTGATGAACACATGCAAAAATTCTCAACAAAATGCTAACAAACCAAAGTCAGCAGTACATTTAAAAAAAATTATTTATCATGACCAAGTGGAATTTATCCCAGGGATACAAGAATGGTTCAACATACAGAAACCAATCAGTGTGATAGATCATAGCAACTAAATGAAGGGAAAACACCATATGATCATTTCAGTTGATGCTGAAAAAGCATTCGATAAAATTCAACATCCCTTAATGATAAAAATCCTCAAAAAACTGAGTATAGAGGGAACATACCTCAATATAATAAAAGCCATATGCAATAGACCCACAGCGAATATCCTACTGAATGGGGAAAAACTGAAAGCCGTTCCTGTAAGATCTGAAATAAGAAGGATGCCCACTGTGTTGAATAGTGACATAGTACTGGAAATCCTAGCTAGAGCAGTCAGACAAGAGAACAACATAAACGGTATCCACATGGGAAAGGAAGAAGTCAAATTGTCCTTGTTTGCAGATGATATGACCTTATATTTGGAAAAAACTAAAGACTCCACCAAAAAAACTATTAGAACTAATCAATACGTTTAGTAAAGTTGCGGGATAGAAATTCAACATACAAAAATCATTAGCATTTCTTTTTTTTTTTTTTTTTCTCATTCATGAGATATTTATTAAAATAACACATTTAGGGAAAAAAATCAATACAATGAATACATCATTACTGAAAACTGTATACCATCACACAAAAAAGGATTTTATTTTGGGAAATTGTTTTCTAATTTATGGCAAGTTTTACTTTCAGAAATAAAACCACAACAACACAATCTAATACAATCTTAAAGGCTGGCATGCTGAGCAAGGAATGTTCTTATTCTTTCTAGGAGCTCCTTCTTTACACTGTCAGGTACCAGGGCTCTGCCTTTTGGAGTGATTTCAGCCACCAAGTCATCAACAGTAACGTGTTCTAGTCCTTTTTCTTTAATTACCTATTTACAGTGTGCCTTCAACTGATCCTTCCAGCCACATTCAATTAATTTAGCTCTCAGCAACTCTTTGAGGCGTTCTCTTTCTCCAGTTTCTATCAACTTTTGGTTAATCCCTGCTCTCATCTGCGCATCTTTGTTCATCTTGCTAACCACACTCTTCGGCTGCCCGGACTTAGACCCTCAGTCATCATTAGCATTTCTATATGCCAACAGCGAACAATCTGAGAAAGAAATCAAGGAAGTAATTCCATTTATAATTGCTACAAGTAAAATAAAATACCTAGGAATGAACCAAACAAGTGAAAGCTCTCTAGGATGAAAACAATAAAACACTGATGGAAGAAACTGAAGAGGACACCAAGAAATGGAAAGATATGCCATATTCATGGATTGGAAGAACCGATATTATTAAACTGTCCATACTACCCAAAGCAATCTACAGATTCAATGCAATCCCAATCAAAATACCAATGACATTCTTCACAGAAATAGGAAAAAAATCCTGAAATTTATATGGAACCACAAAAGACCCAGAATAGCCAAAGCTATCTTGAGCAGAAAGAACAAAACTGGTGGAATTATATTACATGACTTCAAATTGTACTACAGAGTTATAGTAACCAAAACAGCATGGTTCTGGCATAAAAACAGACATTGTAGACCAATGCAACAGGATAGAGAACCCAGGAACAAATCCGTACACCTACACTGAATTCATATTTCACAACGATTCCAAGAACATACACCGGGGAAAAGACAATCTCTTTAATAAATGGAGCTGGGAAAACTGGATAACCTCATGCAGAGGAATGCATCTAGACCTCTCTCTCTTGCCGTATAAAAAAATCAAATCAAAGTGGATTAAAGACTTAAATCTAAGACCTCAAATTATGAAACTACCAAAAGAAAACATTGGCGGAAACTCTCCAGGACATCGGACTTGGCAAAGATTTCTTGCGTAATACACCACAGGCATAGGCAGCCAAAGTAAAAATGGACAAATGGGATCACATCCAGTTGAGAAGCTTCTGCACAGTGAAGGAAACAACCAGCAAAGTGAACAGGGAGCCCAGAGAATGGGAGAAAATACTTGCAAACTGTCTATCTGACAAGGGATTAATAACCAGAATATATAAGGGGCTCAGCATCACTGATCATCAGAAAAATGCAAATCAAACCTACCATGAGATATCATCTCACTCTAGATAAAGTGGTTTTTATCCAAAAGACAGGCAATAAAAAAATGCTGGGTGAGGATGTAGAGAAAAGGGAATCTTCATATACTGTTGGTGGGAATATAAGTTAGTACAATCACTGTGGAGAATAGATTGGCGATTCCTCAAAAAACTGAAAATGGAGCTACCATACGATCCAGGAATCCCACTGCTAGATCTATACCCAAAAGGAAGGAAGGAAGTATATTGAAGAGATATCTGCACCCCCATGTTTATTGCATCTCTGTTCACAATAGCTGGGATTTGGGAGCAGCCTAAGGTTCCATCAGCTGATGAATGGAAAAAGAAAACAGTACGTATACACAGTGGAGTACTATTCAGCCATAAATAAGAATGAGATCCTGTCATTTGCAACAACAGTGATGGAACCAGAGGCCATTTTGTTAAGTGACATAAGCCAGGCACAGAAAGACAAACTTGGTGTATTCTTACTTGTGGGAGGTAAAAATTAAAACAGTTAAACTCATGGAGATAAGAGATTAGAATGATGGTTATCAGAGGCTGAGAAGAGTAGTGGAGTGAGTTGAGGGAGGAGGAGATGCTTAATGGATACAAAAAATATTTGAAAAGAATGAGTAAGATCTAGTATTTGCTAGCACAATAGGATGACTACAGTAAAAAATAGTTTATACATTTTCAAATAACTAAAAGAATTGGATTGTTTATAACACAAAGGATAAATGCTTGAGGTGATGGATACCTCACTTACCTTGATGTGATTATTATGCGTTGTATGCTTGTATGAAAATATCTCACATACTCCATAAATATATACACATACTCTGTATCCACAAAATTTAAAAATAAAAAAATAGTAACAAAATTTTTCTAAGTTTAATAGTGTTTTAGAAATTAAGAGAGACCCAGGAATAAAAGGAAAGGTGAACTAAGAGAGATATAGGTTAAAAAGAAATATAAGAGAAATAAGCTATATATAAGAGATACAGGCCAGGTGCCATGGCTCATGTCTGTTATCCCAGCACTTTGGGAGGCTGAGGTGGGTGGATCATCTGAGGTCAGGAGTTCAAGACCAGCCTGGTCAACATGGTGAAACCCCATCTCTACTAAAAGCACAAAAATTAGCCAGTCGTGGTGGTGGGCGCCTGTAATCCCAGCTACTTGGGAGGCTGAGGCAGGAGAATCACTTGAACCTGGGAAGCAGAGGTTGCAGTGAGCCGAGATAGCGCCACTGCACTCCAGCCTGTGCAACAAGAGCGAAACTCTGTCTCCAAAAAAAAAGAGAGGAGAAAAAAAGGGGGATACATATATAAGACACAAGGGAAATAGGCGGGGCGTGGTGGCTCACGCCTGTAATCCCAGCCCTTTGGGAGACCGAGGCGGGTGCATCGTGAGGTCAGGAGATCGAGACCATCCTGGCTAACACGGTGAAAGGCTGTTTCTACTAAAAATACAAAAAATTAGCCCGGGGTGATGGCACGCATCTATAGTCCCAGCTACTCGGGAGGCTGAGGCAGGAGAATCGCTTGAACCCGGGAGGTGGTTGCAGTGAGCCGAGATTGCACCACTGCACTCCAGCCTTGGTGACAGAGCGAGACTCCACCTCAAAAAAAAAATGGGGGGGCGGGAATATAGGCCAAAAGCAGAAGCAGCAGTAAGGAAGAGCTGGCAGGGTGGTTTATAGGGCCGCGGCAATCAGTGGCTCTGGAAGTGCAGGTAGTGCAGGCAACCCCATGAGACTGGAAAGGCAGGTGGAGGGAAAGCGCAAAGGTGAGTGACGGAGGGGAGCCCACCTATTGGAGAGCTTCGTGGGCACCACACGCAGCTGTCTGTCCTGCTGGCAGGGCAAGTGACAGTGTCAACAGGGCAGTCGGGGTTCATGTGACTTTGCCTTTTGCTTCTGGTGCCTGTTCAGGTGGGCTCTTGGGAGTTGATGAGGTGGTGATTGAGCAGCCAGGAAGCAGCGTGGCAGGTTCTTCCTGTCACCTACCAGAGCAGATGGTGGCCGGAGGTGGCGCTTGCAGAACTCTTAGGGCCACTGAGGAAGAAGGTGGAGGAACACGCGGCCTTCTGGCTTGAGTGCCTCCTGTGTGTCGTAGAATGATCTAGATCCTGTGGGGGCACGTGGAGCAACAGGAAAAACTTGCAAGACATGTGGGACGAGTGCATGGTCATCTGGTATCACGTGTGAAGCTGGGGCTACGTATGGGCCCTAACTGCTCATCTTCTGGATGGTGTTAGACAAGGAAACCCAACTCAGGATCCCGTGAGTACTCTTGTCTGCTCTAATCGCAGGTTGAGCTGATGTCTTCATCCTTTGTTGGTTGCCGTTAAGGAATGAGGATGCGTTTATGGTGGAAAGAGTGTGGGGCTGAGAATCTGGAGGCCAGGGTCAAGTTCTGACTGTGCATTTATTATCCGTGTGACTTGGTGCAAGTGTAACCTGTCAGTGTCTGCGTCCTTATTTGTCATTTGGAGGCTATAACAGTGATGTCTGCCTCACAGAAGCCCTGGGTTGTCATGGGGATCAATGTGAGTATGTGAGTGCTTCATAAATTGCAAAGCTCTGCCGTAGCTGATGATACCTCTAGACTTCTAAGTGCTTTGGGGAAAGTGTACCTGGTTATTCCTTATTCTTCTCACAGTGCCTCCAAAGTGTCAGTGATACTCAAGAAATGCTGGTTGAGTGTGAGTTTACTGCAGCACTGAGCAGTTTCTGGGTTCCATTTTCCAGTGGCCAGACCCTCTCCTTGTTCACACTGTTGGATGAGGGAGGTAGAGCTGGAGCATCGGACTGGCCTATGGAACAGATGTAGTGGCCACGAGGAGGTGGCGATGCCTGGAGCAGTGTTAGCCATGCAGTGTGATGAGGATCACACGCTCTCACGTGGTTTCCAGTCGCTGGGCACAGAGCTACCTTCAGGGTGGCCCAGCTTCAAGTTCAAAAGCAGGAGGCAGAGTAGGGGCTGTTTCCATTTCCCGTCCTCCCACTTCTCCTCCACTGCACAGCCCGTGCGTGCATGCCTGCGTGCCGCCCCTCACACAGACTCTCCATCTCCTCAGTGAGGCCACACTTCTGACCTGGTTATTTCTCGTTTCCTTGACTCTCCGTTGCTACCCCAGCCCCATCCCCTGCTGTGGGCCCCGGAGAGGCACCGCCTGCCGCTGCCTCTGTGGGCCCAGGTGTGTGCTGGGTGTCGAGCTTGCAGTGAGAGCTGGTTTGCTGAGCCGTGGTTTTTTTTGCGTCTGCTGCAGGTCATCTTCCACGACGTTGCTGTGCTGACGGATAAGCTCTTCCCCGTCGTGGAGGCCATGCAGAAGCACTTCAGCGCTGGCTCGGGAACCTATTACAGTGACTCCATCTTCTTCCTCTCGGTCGCCATGCATCAGATCATGCCCAAAGGTAACCTGGGCTTCCAGGAGCAACAGCCCCTGGGTGTCTGACTTTTGCATCCATTTCCCTGGTTCCAACACTGCCCAGGCCCTGTATCAGAGAGAAGAGCTCCACTGAACATGGGAGAGTGGACGAGGCAGCCAAACCAAGCCCTTTGTACCACCGAGCTTCCTACACCAAGAATCAAGGGCAGGGCCTTGGTTGCATAGCTCCCAGGGTCCATTTATGAGGACACAGGGGGTCTCTGGGCTCTGGCCTGGACTCTGCCCCTTGTACTCGCCCCCTTCCTTCCCCACTGCTCAACCCCCATACTGTGTGTGCTCATCTGAAAAATGGTAGGTTGGTTTAGATGATCCTCCATCCCAATTTATAATCTTGTTCTTTCTAGTCTGAATCTGTACTTATCTGATTTAAAAATAGCAAATCTAGATGTGAGAGGTGCAAATTATGACCATGTAGGACTTCTGAAGAAACTCTGATGCGTAATTAAAAGGATTTTCTGGGCGTCTGTCTCCAGGAAAGAGAGATGCATCATCCCGTGTGTGATAGGTCCAGCTTCTGTGGAATTTCTGGCAGGTCTGGTCATGCTTGGACTGGAAGCCTTGGAGGGTCTAACTCCTGGAGTGTCTCTGGTTTCTGGGATCTCCCTACAGCGATCCTTGATGGGTTCTGGAGCCCTAGATATTGACCAGTGTGTTAATCTGTTCTCATGCTGTTCATGAAGACATACCTGAGACTGGGTGATTTATAAAGGAAAGAGGTTTAATAGACTCACAGTTCAGCATGGCTGGGGAGGCCTCAGGAAACTTACAGTCATGGAAGGCGAAGCAAACACGTCCTTCTTCACATAGCGGCAGCAAGGAGAAGTGCCAAGTAAAAAGGGGAAAAGCCCCTTATAAAACCGTTGGATCTCATGAGAACTCACTTACTAGCATGAGAACAGCATGAGGATAACTGCCCTCCCATGATTAAATTACCTCCCACCAGGTCCCCCCCACCACATGTGGGGATTATGGGAACTACAATTCAAGATGAGATTTGGGTGGGGACACAGCCAAACCATATCAAACAGTTTCTGACCATGGTGAGCCATGTCCTGAGCCTCTTAATGGTGAGAAGGGGTGTTTGGGGCCTTGGGGTAGCAGTTATCTGAACTGTGGCTGGTCGAGTTTTCCAGCAGTTTCCAGACCATGCAGGTCTTGGTAGCCCAGGGGACAATGGGCCATATGGTGGAGGCCTGCTCCTCCAGCCTGGCAGACCAGAAGTGAAAAAGAAGGTGCCTGGTGAACCAGGGACTCAGGAGTTGAGAGTTGAAGCTCCATTCCTGTTGGGAGGTTGTCCTGGCACAGGGAAAAACAAGCCCATGCATCCTGGCTGGGACTTTGCAGGCAAGAGCCCTTTGTTGTGAGGCAAGGGCTCAGGGGGCTCCACGGGGCAGGAGTCTGAAGAACAGAAGAGACGAGCTCACCAACAGGGCCTAGGGCGAAGAACTAGCATTGGTGATCCTTTGCCGTGACCCAGGTGCAGCTCCATCAGCTCCACCCAACCCTTCTACCCGTCCTGTGGGGTTACAGGTAAGGCTGAGGAGTTGCAAGACCTGCCCAGGGTTATATAGCCTTTTAAGTGGCAGAGCCAGGATTGGAACCTGCTTCTCCACATAGTTACTGCTACCCCATCAGGTGCCCCGTACGTGACCTCTCTGGACAGCCCAGTACAGGAGCTGTGGGTGGCTCAGACTTGAGAAGGACGTGGTTCTGTTCTAGATTCTAGCGGGCAGACCAGTGGAGGTGTTGCTCACAGCTCCGTCATTGGCCACCTACGTGCCTAGGGCTGAGCCACTTTGTCTCTCTTGGCCTCACCAGTTTCCCCACCTGTAAAATGAGGGGCCGCAGCAGTGAACTGTTTCAACTTGCATTCTGAAGAGCCCAGGACTTGTAGGAATCCCCCCCTAGGGGTTTCTGTAGTCCTAGGGAGCCAGGGGGAGGCATACCTGCCCTCCCTTCACCTCCCTCCCTCCTGCCTCTTTCCCTGTCAGCTGTTAGGTCCCTGCCCATCACGTAGGCGGGGTTATGCTTTGGAGTACCCAGAGGGAGGTGAAATACAGCTCCTGGTGGTTTGTCAGGGAAGAGAAAATTCTTCTTCCTCCAGCTATAGGACATCCCAGCAATAAATTGTGCAGGGACCGATGACAAGAGTTAGGGACGCCTGGGCTGTTCTGGGAGAGGGTGATAATTATGCCAAGAAGGTGCTCTGGCCCTCTCTGACTTAGCCCTGTCCAAGAGCCTGGCACAGCTCAGGGGGGTGGTGGTGTCTGCAGAGAAAAGGCTTTGGTCAGAGCTTTGCAGTCAATGCAGTAAATGGACGCATCATCGGTGTCTCTCCAGGTGTCCCTCCATCGCTGTCCCTCCAGGTGTCCCTCCAGGTGTGGGCCCCGCCCTGCGAGGGGCGTGCATCAGGAGTTGGGGAAGGAGTTATTTTAGATGTGCCTCCAGCTGACCCAAACACCCTGTCTTTTCTAGGGTTCTTTAGGGGAGTGGTAATGTGCTTCCAAGCAATTCTTTTTTTTTTTGGCAGAGTTTTGCTCTCGTTGCCCAGGTTGGAGTGCAGTGGTGCGATCAGGGCTCACTGCAACCTCTGCCTGCCGTGTTCAAGCAAGTCTCCTGCCTCGGCCTCCCGAGCAGCTGGGATTACAGGCGCCGCCACCACGCCCAGCTAATTTTGTATTTTTAGTAGAGACGGGGGTTTCTCCATGTTGGTCAGGCTGGTCTCAAACTCCCGACCTCAGGTGATCTGCCCACCTCGGCCTCCCAAAGTGCTGGGATGACAGGCGTGAGCCACCGTGAACGGCAGCAATTCATTTTTATGTGTGCCCCAAAGCCTCTTCCTAAGAAAAGAGTTATTAGGAGTTACTAAAATTTGATAGTCATAAAATGAAATGAGCGGTCCTTGAGTTTCCTGTGGCGTCTGGGGCGTGTCCTGCCAGGAAGTCTGGCCTGGCACACTTGGCAGCCCTGGGGAGTTCCTACCGAGATCATTTGGAATTCCTGCAATTTTTGGAAGGACACTTTGTTTTCAGACATCATTTGTGCTGTCTTGAGTTTGTCATGATTCTTTACTGCTGCCTTTTTTGCATCCGTTGTTTTTTAATCGCAGAAATGAGTGTTGTTTTGTGCTTTGGTTGATGGTTTTGTTGTGGCGTAATTGCTGCATTCTTGCTACTTTGGCAATTCCGTTTCTTTCATAGCGTTTGTTTTTCTCCAGTAAAGTGAGAATGGAGTATGGGTGGAGCCTGAGCGCTTGGTCTCACCCAGGAGGGCGGGGTCAGGAAAACCTGGGCTCCTCTGAGTTCCTCCTGGAGGTCCTGTCTCGTGTTTGCCCCGGAAATCCAGATTCTTTATCTGTGTCCTCTTGCTTTCCCTTCTGTAGCAGGAGGGTCATCCTTCTGTACCTAAACTACTTTTAAAATATGCTTACTTTTTTTTTTTTTTTTTTTTAAGACAAAGTCTCCCTCTGTCGCCCAGGCTGGAGTGCAGTGGCACGATCTCGGCTCACTGCAACCTCCGCTTCCTGGATTCAAGTGATTCTCCTGCCTCAGCCTCCCAAGTAGATGAGATTACAGCCACCCGCCACCATGCCCGGCTAATTTTTTTTTTGTATTTTTAGTAGAGATGGGGTTTCACCATATTGGCCAGGCTGGTTTCGAACTCCTGACCTCAAATGATCTGCCCGCTTTGGCCTCCCAAAGTGCTGGGATTACAGGCGTGAGCCACCGTACCTGTCTATCATTATTAATTCTTTATCTTCTTTATATTCCCAACATGTAGCTTTTTACAAATTTAGGCAAAGTAGGAGTTACACTGTATATTCAAATCATTCTGAGTCTTTTTTATAGATCAAGATTTGAAATTGAATCTTCATTTCAACCCCCCAGCATGAAAGAAATTGTACAAATGAAGCTGTGTCATGATTTTTTCAGTTAATGGCTCACGTCCCCATTTTCTGTGTAATTATAGTCTTTGAAAATTTTTCGAATGGTTTTATCGAGTAGATGAACCTCAGTTCACTTTCTCATTTCCCTGTTCTCAGCTAGCTAGATGCTTTCTATTTTTTCTAATATCATAAATTATACGATGGATATCCACATGCATACAGATTATTTTCTCTAATTAGGATTCTTTCCTATGATAGTTCCCAAGGTAGAATTAGTGAGCCAGAGGTGACCCTTACAAGGCCAGGGTGTGTCAACCCCCAGCTGCCCAGGGTTGTCGACTCACACAGGTGAGGTTCTGTACAGTTTTCCAGCCTATTAGTGTCTGTACAGTTCTAAGCCTGTTAGTGTCTGACGTCTCACATGGACCACCTCAGGCAGCCACTTAAAAGCTTCAAGACAGTGGCTGTCCCCACTGGACAGGAATGGAAAGGGAGGAGCTGAGAGGTCAGGCCAGTTCTCCAAGTTCTCCAGTAATCTGTGTCCTCCCTGCCCCTTGGAGTTCTCAGTCCAGAGCTTATGCCCATTCTGATGTCCAGACCTGGACCCCCAGCCTCTTACACATGCCCAGCCCTGTGAAACTTACAGGACTTGGCATCCTTGCCTGTCTTCTGGGCCCCATGTCACAGCCCTGCAGAGGGGACATGGCTGGGATAGGGTTGGGCTGATCAAACCCATGAGTTTTGCCCTGATGGCCCCCTTAGAGCAGCAGTGACCAGAACCACATCTGAGCAAGGGCCTCAGGAAGAACGAAGGGGCCCTGCCAGGCGGGACATGCTGGCTCTGATTTTGATCAGAGCTTGTTTTTCTCTTCGCTGCTTGTTGGGGGTTCACATGTGGCCGGTCTCGCTGCTCACGCGTGCCTGCCTTTGTGCCCTCCGCAGACACAGCCACTCTGCTCTTCACCCACATCCACGGGGCTTTTATTTCCATTTGTCTGCGGTGTTGGGTTTGTCGCCACTGGAAGCATCTTACGCAATGGAAAAGAAAACATCTTTTGCTGCACTGGAGCTGGAGGGAGCCAAGGGCAACTCCTCCAGGACTGCCAGCTTCCCCCTCCTGGGTCACACGGCCTGAGGCGCTGTCAGCTGCAGCACTGCAGCGTGGGCTCTGCTACGGTGTGTGATCTGTGGTCGTGTGGGTTTACCCTGAGCAGGGCAGGCAGGCCTCCAGACAAGCGGCAGGGCTCTAGACGGGCCAGAGGCCCCCAGGAGACTCTCCTGTCGTCGCCCATGCACCCCTGGAAGGCTCTGCTGTCCTGCGGTCAATCCTTTGTCAATATCCCGCCTATACCAAGCACTGCTGTTTGCAAGACATGGTACGGGCCACCCTCGGTGTCTCAGAGATGTTTGCTGGGCTGCTGCTTCATGGGCTCATGTCACTGGGGCAGGTGGCATGGTCCAGCAATGAGGGCAAACAACATGAAGAGCCACCCAATGCTGAGGGCTTCAGAAGAGGACAGGTCACAGGCATTTGCAGGAAGAAGGAAGGCTTCCTGGAGGAGGTGGCTGTGAAATGTTCTCCAACTTGCCTTGTTTTTGACGACCTTGACAGTTTTGAGAAATACCAGTCACCTCTTTTGTAGAGGGTTCCCGAATTAGGATTTATCTGATGTTTTTCTCATCATTAGACCGAGGGTATGGGTTTGTGGGAGGTGATGGGGGGAACGCCGCAGAGGAGAAGAGCTATTTCCTTCACACCACATCAGTGACACACCACATCCTATCAAGGGTACATGGTTTATCACTGTTGCTGTTGACCTTGGTCACTGGGCAGAAGTCGTGTTTCTCAGGTTTCTTCGCTGTACATTATTCTTTTCCCCCTCGCCATACTGTATTCTTTGGAAGGAAGTCTCTCTATGTGGCCCATGCTTAAAGAATGTGGATAGTCACTTTTCAAAGGTCCCATGTCCCTCGCTTGGGCCCCATCACACACATCCTGCTGGTAGTGTCTGCCTCCTGACAAGCGCCACTGGCCATGGGCTGTGGGAGCCCAGAGGCTTTGAAGGACCACTTCACCATTCCATGCGATAGGCTCCATTCATTGTACTGCATGGGGCTGTGCGTGGCTGCGTCTGATGTCTCTTGATGTCCAGTGTAGGGAGCACTGAGGCAGGCAGGTCTGAGCAGGCCGAAAGGGGGATTGGTGTATCAGAGAGAGTAGGAGTCCAGGCTCAGGATCGGACAGAGCTGGGTGCGAATTGCAACACTGTGACTCCCAAGGTCAAGGCTTTGTGATCTTGGGAGGTTACTTAAAAGAGACCCCATGGTGTCGTGGTTAAGAGCATGGGCCCGGCTGGGCGCAGTGGTGCACGCCTGTAATCCCAGCACTTTGGGAGGCCGAGGTGGGTGGATCATCTGAGGTCAGGAGCTCGATACCAGCCTGACCAACATGGTGAAACCCCGTCTCTACTAAAAATACAAAAAAATGAGCCAGGTGTGGTGGTGGGCACCTGTAGTCCCAGCTACTCAGGAGGCTGAGGTGGGAAAATCACTTGAACCCAGGAGGCACAGATTGCAGTGAGCCGAGATCACACCACTGCACTGCAGCTTAGGAGATAGAGCAAGACCCCGTCTCAAAAATAAAAAAATAAAAAAAATTTAAAAAGCGTGGGCCCTGGAACCAGTGTGCCTGGATTCATGGCAGCCCCATCACTGAGTAGCTGTGAGACTGTGGCCAAGTTACTGAACTTCTCCAGGTCTTGCTTTTCCCATTGGTAAAATGGGGATAACAGCTCTTCATGTGTCATGGGGTTGTTATGAGAATGGAATGAGTTAGTCTGTGTCACCGGCTTGGAACAGTGCGTGGAACTTAGGTTCCCCAAGTGTTAGCTTGGCTCCTCTCTGGACTGCAGTCTCCCCCTCTTTCAAGTGGGGATAGCACAGTTCTGACTTGAGAAAATTAAGATGGTACTTAGCACCGTGCCTGGCACATTGTAAGTACGCAGTCATTGTTGTTAGCTGTTTCAGAGGTGATGTGAGTTCTGCCTCCAAACAGCACCAAAGGGTGTGGGGCTAGAGTTATTCAAAGACTCTTAGACCACCCACTTTTGCCTTTTGGGAAGAGCTTCTGATGGGGGATAAGCAGATTCTCTGCAAGACACGTCACCTCTTGCTCCTTGCGTGATAATTGCCAACTCTGACCTGCCTTCCTTTCAGGGTCACATGAGCTAGAAATAAAGTAATGCTGCTGGCTCACGCCTGTTATCCCAGCACTTTGGGAGGCTGGGGTGGGTGGATCACTTGAGGTCAGGAATTGAAGACCAGCCTGGACAACGTGGTAAAACCCCATCTCTACCAAATTAAAAAAAAATTAGTCAGGCGTGGTGGCACGTGCCTGTAATCCCAGCTACGCAGGAGGCTGAGGAAGGAGAATCACTTGAACATGGGAGGTGGAGGTTGTGTTGAGCCTAGATCGCACCACTGTACTCCAGCTGGGGCAACAGAGTAATAGAGTGAGACTCTGTCTAAAAAAAAAAAAAAAAAAAAAAAAAAGTAATGCCGCTAAAACTGCTTCATATCTCCCCCCACCCTCCCCTTCACCCCCAGCTCCCAGCATCAGAGTTTCTGAAATCTCCATGACATGCAGCATGTGATTATCGCCACCATCAGCCCCAGCCTGCTCATGTTTCCTACAGAGAGATGTATGGGAGTGGATAAAAAGACCAGACAAATGCAAGCTGCTATAAAATCCCTCAAAAGATAGGATTTGGGCCCGAGCCTCCTCTGCCCGCATCTGTTGAAGCCTAGTATGACGCTTGCCATTGTAGAAAAGAACAGCAAAGCCAGCTGGCAACAAATTGGAGTGACCCCGTCCAGCTCTCCTGGCATCCTGGGTGTTACCCCCCCGAGAGTCCTTATTTCAGTGTCTGTCATGGGGGCCTTATTGTCTTGAGGCTGCGGGCAGATGGCTGGACTCTTTCAAGGACATTCTTGGGTCCACTTTGGGTCACTGTTGCTGGGTGGCAGAGGCTGATGTAAGATTCAGGTAATTGACACTGGATGTTTCTTAACCTAGGTTCACAGGCCTGCATGAGAAAAAATTGAGGCAGGGCCAGAATGCCTGCAGGCTTGGGGCAAAATCCACATGGGAAATTCTAGACCGGCAGCTCCTTCCTCCCTCACTCCCTTCCTCCTTCCTTCTTTCCTTCCTTCCTGCCTGCTTGCTGTGAAACACTGAAGTCAGCGTGTGTGTGGCCTTTTGCAGAAAGCCTTTAAAATACCATCTTTTCTTTTTTCCTTAAGTAAAATTTGACAAATGTAGTAAAAGCCATATTGAGTTTTCATTTCTTCTGTACTTTTTGTACTTCTATTCACTGCCATGGGAGGTCTTAGTATTCTCTACGGTTCTTTTAGATCAGTTTCATAAAACAGAGGAGGGTTTTAAGGCTAGTTTATAGAACTTCATAACTTTGTTCAGTTTAAACTGAATCAGGAAACTGTTCAGTAATCAATGTTTAACCGTCATGAGGCAGACAGTTTCTAAGGGGAGGGTTCCTGCAGGAGGATGTGCGTACCTTCTGGAACCTGGGGTACGGTAGGTAAGGATTGGAGATTCCAGGGCAGCCTCTTCTCTGCCCCCACCCCATCAGCCTCAGTACCAGGAGAAAGCAGACACAAGGGCCCCCTACAATTGTGGGAGCCGTATTTAGATGGTTTTCCAGCCCCTGAGATCCTGGCTGTGAAAGGGGCGGATGGCGCATGCTGGTTCCCATAGTTAGCCCTGTGGCCCCTGCTTGCTTCAGAAAGGAGTGGTCTGAGGATTGACCGGGTGGGGGCTGGTTTAGTGTGGATGTGGGTGGGGTCGGCAGGCCTGGGAGTGAGTTCTCACTCTGCCTTTAGTGTCCTGGTTGGCTGATGTAGGGGAGCGGGAGAGCCTCCTCCCTCCCTGATTCTGCCCCACAGGAGTGTGGAGTAGAATGTGACTCCAGGACCCTCTTTATTAGTGAGCATGGTCCCATGCACGTAGGGGGCTTTCCTTCTTTCTGGAGTTTTCTTCTTAGCCCTGCGGCAGGAGAAGTGAACTGGAACAGGGCTGGCCTCTGCTCTCTTCTCTACCCCTCATGCAATCCGGGCTGGAGGAGACTAAGGTCTTGCTCAGACTTTGAGCCTAAGCCACATTCTCTAACCTGGTTTACCAGAGAGTTCTGTGTTCCACCCCAGTGACGCAGGGGACAAAGTGGCTTCTGAATCTCCCACCTGCGATGGCTCCTAATGTTTTGGTTTCAGAAACCAAAATAACATCTGGTATTGCCTAAACCCCTCGTGACTCCTAACACAGATCTCGAGTGAAAAACCTGCCTTCTCTGAGAGGCATTCTTTGTAAAATGGGAATAATGACCTATAGGACTCACTGGGGTTGTGAGGAGGACTGAGATACCGTGTGAAAAGTCCCAGGGCCTGATACGGAGAGATGCTTGGTAAGTGTTAGATAGTATTAGTTACTTTTCCTCTTGGAGGGTCAAGTACATGTCAGCAAACCAAAAGCTCTGATAAGTACTGCAGTAAAAAACATTCAGCTTTGCGTAACCAACATTGCTTAAACATGATTGACCACAGAATGCCTTTCTGACGAATACCTATTCACATTCTGAGAGCGAGTTGTGTCCACAGACTCACTTTAAGAAATGCTGCCCTCGCCTGGGCACGGTGGCTCACACCTGTAATCTCAGCACTTTGGGAGGCCGAGGCAGGTAGATCACCTGAGGTCGGGAGTTCAAGACCAGCCTGACCAACATGGAGAAACCCCGTCTCTACCAAAAGTACAAAATTAGCTGGGCGTGGTGGTGCACACCTGTAATCCCAGCTACTCGGGAGACTGAAGCAGGAGAATCGCTGGAACCCAGGAGGCAGAGGTTGCAGTGAGCCTAGATCGTGCCATTGCACTCCAGCCTGGGCAACAAGAGCGAAGCTCCGTCTCAAAAAAAAAAAAAAAAAAAAAAAAAGGCTGCCCTCAGATAAAGGTAATAAATAAATAACACTTGTGTAGCTCTCTGTTGGGATGCAGGTGTGGGCAGGAAAGCCTCAACTTCCAAGCACAGCTACCTCCTATCAGTCAGCCTTTCCTGCCCCCTGCCAATAGAGCATGTCGTTGGGGGTGCCATTTTAATTATTCACTTCCTCGGCTGTACTTCCAGATTTGCAATAGCTTTGGGTTTGCCTTGGACCCAGAGGCATTGGGAGGATCTTCCCTGGATCATCCGGGATCATGAATTGTGGCGGGGGCCCCGGGGACAGAGTTGTTGAAGAGGAGGTGCGTGTCTGGTGGCACACCGTGGGTGGAGCGCCCTCGCGGCACTGACCGACAAGTGGTTTTTTCAGAGGATCTCAACCCAGAGGGTGACTGAGGGTTCGCGACACCAACCCCCAAGGGAACTGGGCCTAAACGCCTTGGAACAGCAGTCCTCAGCCTTTGTGGCACCAGTGGCTGGTTTCGTAGAAGACAGTTTTTCAATGGACCGAGGGGTGGCGGGGATTGGTTTTGGGATGAAACGGTTCCACCGCAGATCATCAGGCATTAGTCAGAGTCTCATAAGGAGGGTGCAGCCTAGATCCCTCGCATGCGTAGTTCACAGTGGGGTTTGTGTTTCTTTGAGAATCTGATGCCGCTGCTGCTGATCTGACGGGAGGTGGAGCTCACGCAGTGATGCTCACTGGCCCGCCTCCCGCCTCCTGCTATGTGGCCGGGTTCCTAACAGGCCACTGACCTGTACCTGTTCGCATGGGGCTTGCGGACCCTGCCTCAGAAGACTGCCTGTCTTCTGAAGGGCTGTCCTGGGAAACTGGAACTCAGCCTGTTCTGTGTGTCCCCAAAAGGCCACACCAGGTGCAGCTGACCAGAATATAACTGTCGCCACGTGTCTGTGAGCCTGTGGGCAAGGCCCTTTTCTTCCCAGTGGCAGATCCTCCCATCCGATCCCGTCAGATCCGACCCCATTGGATCCAGCAGCCCTGGCTTCAGCCTGCACTGTGCTGTCACGCCCCCTGCCATGGCCACCCCCACTTCCTGCTCCCTCCACCTGGGCCACTCTCCCAGGGGCATTCCCGTGGCTGCCCCATCTCCTCCTCCAGATGTTTGTGCAATGAGGCCATCCCTGGCCATCCTGTGTGAAACCGTGCTCATCTTCTGTGATGATTGATGGCCCTGGCCCTTCCCTGCTTTCTTTCTCTTCATAGTTCTTATCGTCTGCTCATGTGGAATAGATTTTGCTTTTTGCTTGTTTGTTTTGATCATCTGTCTGCCCCATGTAAGCTCCATGGGGGCAGGAAGTTCTCTGTGTTTCATTCACTGCTGTGTTCCCAGTTTCTAGAACGATATACGGACACACAGTAGGCAGTCGATAAATATTCATCAAGTGAATTAAATGAATACCGTTTTGTATCTTGAACTACTTTATTTTAGGGGTCACCTCAATCTGCTAGAACTGGCTCATTGCCTTAGCCCTTTTTCTTTTTTTTTTTTTTTCCAAGACGGAGTCTCGCTCTGTCACCCAGCCAGGAGTGCGGTGGCGCGATCTCAGCTCACTGCAACCTCCACCTCCCCGTTCAAGAGATTCTCCTGCCTCAACCTCCCGAGTAGGTGGATTACAGGTGCCCACCACCACGCCGGCTAATTTTTGTATTTTTAGTAGAGACGGGGTTTCACCATGTTGGCCAGGCTGGTCTTGAGCTCCTCACCTCAGGTGAACTACCTGCTTCAGCCTCCCAGAGTGCTGGGATTACAGGCGTGAGCTACGATGCCCGGCCCGCCTTTGCCCCTTTTCTTAACCCTACTGGAGAACCATGTGGGGGTGGAATCCCACAGCTTCTGGTGAATCCAGTGGCCTCTGAACACTCCTTAGGGTCAGTCACAACCAGGAGGTTGAATTTTTGGGATAGCCATTTCTGGATGGTTCCCCAGGCCTGGGGAACTCTGATTCCTGGTGTGGCGGGTGCTGCCTTTGACTGCCAGCGTTCAGCTGCGGGGAGGAGCGGGGGTGCTCGTGTGGAAGAAAGCAAAGGAAAAAACGGACATTCAGGAACTTGCCTGAGTGAAAACATCTGAACAAATACTGAACAAAGGTTATAAACATGTGTCCAGTGATTTCAGTGAAAACCATTTTCTGGCAGCTCGTATGGAGCGAATTTGAGGCGTTTGAGTTCTCTTATTCTGAAGAGGGACAGCTGAGCAAATTTGTCATGAAATGCTAAAAATAGTAACGTGGTAGAGACCGTTTTCCACTCATTTAATGCCAGAAGCTCTTTCTAAGCTAAGGAAAATAGTTGCCAAATTGGTTGAACAGTCATACTTCCCATTTTGGTCCCCTTCATTAGATTCTGTCTTTTAATTTGTCAAGGTCTTCTTTTACATTCTTGGCTGTCGGTCAAAGGCATCAGCTGGCTCTTACTTCTTGCCAGGAGGTCAGCCAGCTTTTATTCTGGGCCTCGCCTCGCCTCACCCGTGAGGAGTCCGTCCTCCTGCCCGCTGTGTGCAGGGAGCTCACCTTCCGGTTGGTGGAGGGACCCCGGGTGAGTGGGTGTCACACAGGGAGCAGGAGGCCAGAGGTCAGCAGAGCAGCGTCCTGTCCTGTCCTGACTTCAGCGGGGCCGTGGGGGGTTGTTTGCATGCAGAATGCACCAGACGCGGTCAGTTCTGTGAGGGCACAGAGAGGAAGCTTTGAGGAGGAGGATGAGAGGTTAGCATGGGCCTTAAAGGCTTGGGGTGAAGGCTGGGGGGTGGGGGCGGGCAGCCATTCTGGGCCAGGGTGCACGGGGCGGCCGGGGCCTCAGCCTGGGCAGTGGCTGCTGCTGTCCAGATGGTGTCAAATCCCTGGCTGTCCCTCTAGTGTGCTTGCCAAGCTGCCTCTGGGGCTGACGTTGCTGTGCATCTTCTCTTTGTCCCGAACTTTGTGCACTGTCCCTGGCTGGAGAAGACTAGTTCAGTACTCAAGCCCTGTGTGTAGTTGCCGATGGCCAGGTCCTGCTGGTCAACTGCCTTGGACTGAGTCTCGGGCCTGCTTTTCTGTTTTCTCTCCCCCTTACTCTGGCTTCTAGATGTCCTTTGGAGTATTCCGGGCAATAGCTGGGCCTCCAGAGAGAGCGGGCTGCAGGGTGTGGGCCTGGACTCCCCTTGCCTGGCGGGTTTTCCCCGTCAGTGTTCCTGCTGCTCCCCTCCGTCCATCCTGCTCTCCAGCCAGAGTGGCTGCTGTTTTCTCTGGGTCAGACCCACGCTCGGCTTTCCCACTGCCTGGGCGTGCTCAGCTCTCTGTTTTGGCTTGAAGGCCTCGCCCGAGCCCTGTCCCCGGCTGTGCCTGTCAGAAGGACGCGAGTGTGCGGCGTCGGTGGGGCTGCCTCACACCGACCTCTGGGGTTGTAAAGGTCCCGGAGGGTCCTAAGTCGGGTCTGATGTGGCTGAGATGGCAAGAGCCGGAACGTTTCTGTAGAATCTGACAGCCCTCGATGGGGCCGAGGTGGTGAGGAGGGTGCCCACCCTGGGTGGACAGGAGCGCGCAGCAGCAGCGTGATCCGCCAGCCGAGTGGGATCCAGCGGGTGTGGCCCTCCCATGATGAAAGAGTTTGAGAGCGGCTTGTCTCCGGGGACCTGGCGTAGGTCTCCTTTGCCTTAACCCTTGGCTTTTTCACTTCCTCTGTCTGTCATCCACACGGGCTTCTTCCACCTTAGGAAGGTGAGGACTGCCTTCCTAAGAGGGTGAGCCGGTTCCTGTCCTTACCCTACTGGCATCTTACACTCTGGGACATAGCTTCTCCCAGAGAGGCGAGTGAGCCACGTAAGGGAAGGCGGGTGGTGGCTTCCCTTCTGTCTTGGGTTGAGGGGGTCAGGTACAGTATTTTATTTTATTTTTTTTTAAAGCATCATCGATCACATAATAAGGTTTGTCTGTTATAGTCCTTGTGAAATTTGGAGAATTCACAGTGCCTAGGGTAGGAGCGAGCTTCTGATGGTGAGCTGATTTGGGGGCTAACCTCAGGGAGACTCCTCTTACAAGTCTCGTGCCGGGTGTCGTGGCCCTCGCCCAGTGACCTCCCCGGGACTCTGGCCACTGTCTCTTTTTCTGCCCTTCCTTTCCCTCACCTTGCCCTCCCCCCCGTGAGAAAGTGGGACTCACGCAGCTC
This sequence comes from Papio anubis, assembly GCF_008728515.1. Lineage (NCBI taxonomy): Eukaryota > Metazoa > Chordata > Mammalia > Primates > Cercopithecidae > Papio > Papio anubis. The sequence goes on along the minus strand of NC_044977.1, from coordinate 191,075,775 downwards.
AGCTCCGTGACAGAGGGTTTATTAGGGGCAGCTCTGGGGACGGATCTTTTGGTGATTTCTTCTCTTTCTTTCTCTCAAATGGAATCATTGTTTCTGTCTACTCTTCGTTATTTTCTCCTCTCTACAGCTGCCCTTCAATAGTGTGCTTTTCTGTCCTGCAGAACTGAAGCTTGCACGGCCTTTGTTGTGACTTCCCCGGCACGAGCGTTGTCTCTTGGTGTTTTTCCGTAGACCAGCCTGCAGGTCATACGTTGTTGGTTTTTTTGTTGTGGTTGGTCTAGTCAGCCAGGACCAGAGCAGGTGGGACCGTGTGGTGCCACAGGCAGCCACCTGGGCCTCTTCAGCAGGCGTGTGGGCGGCGGGCAGGTGGGCTGACTGCTGCTCTCAGATACAGAGCTGCCACCAGGACGATGCTGTGCTAGGCACAGGACGGGAGGGGAACAGATGTGAGTCAGATGTGGGGTTTGCCCTCACAGCTTCACTTTCTAGTTGGGGAATAGGACATTTGCATAAAGGTACAAACACCTGTCATACAAAAAAGAAAGAAATAGGTGTCATCCAGATACCATCTCTGTTGGGGGATGTGGTGGGCAGCCTCTCACATGGCTCCTGGTGATCCCTGCCTCCTAGGAGTCATGCCCTGGTCGGGTCCCTGTCCCTTGATGTAGGCTGGACTTACTGACATGCTTCTAGTGAATAGAATCTGACAAAAGTGATGGCCTGTCACTCTGGGACTGTGTTATAAAAGCCTGCCACTTCTGTCTTGGGTACTTTCTTTCTCTCTGAGCCTTGCCTGGAGGAATTCAGCTGCCATGATATGAGCTGCCCTGTGGAGAGGTCTGCATGGTGAGGAACTCATGTCTCTGGCCAACAGCCAGGGAGGATCTGAGGTCCACCAGTAGCCACAGGAGTGAGCGGGGAATTGAGTCTTTACATAGTTGGGCCCTAGCCAACCTTGATTGCAGCCTGTGGGCCAGAGGCTAAGCTTGCCTGAATTGTCTCAGAAACTGTAAGATAAATAACATATTTGTTGTTTGCAGCTGCTAAGTTTTGGGTTAACTTGTTATGCAGCAGTAGGTAACTGATACGAGGGGATCTCAGCAGAGAGAGAGCCGTGGAGTGCCAAGGAGGCAGCACCTCTGGCTAAGGAATTTGGGGAAGGCTTTGAGAAGGATGTGGTATTTGAGCAAGGCTACCTTTTTTCCACAGAGCGTACACCTCTTGTACAAGGTAGAACATCTTGTGCATACCAGAAGGCCCGTCTGTCGGTCCCGTTTTCCAAGGTGGATAGAATGAAGGCACTGTTTTCTTGTTGCCTGAGAACCTCCAAACCCTCTGTTGAAGAAGGGCAGGGCTGGCTGTTTCCTGGAACCCTCCTGCCCAGCCAGACGTGTGGCATCTCTGATGTAGCTGAGTCTCCCAGGCCTGGTGGCCTCCATCTGCAGCGCCACCAGCTGTGTGTGGGGTTGCTTTTCACACTGTACGCCGATTAGGGAGCAACCACATGGGACCTGCAGGCCTGGCTCCCCAGGCGCTCCTTAGACCTGCGAGCCGTCCCACAGTCTGCAGGGGAAGCTCCTCACCTGCCCTCGTGGCTCTTCCAGGCTGGCTCAGCCTGTGGTGGAAGGGTCTGGAGACCCAGGTTAAAGTCTTGTTTCTCTCTCTTAACTGATGGCGAGGCACTGAGCATCCTCTGTGGGCCTTTTTTTTCCCCTCCACCTTTTATTATGGAAATTTCAAATATCCACAGAAGGAGAGAGGAGAGCGTAATGAATGCCTTTGTACTCATCACCGGCTTCAGTAGTTACCAACTCATGGCCTGCCCCTTTTCATCTCCACTCCCACCCACTGCCTCTCCCCCAGAAGCAAATACCAGATATCATATTATTATTTCATTTTAAAATACTTTGATAAATCTCTCTAACAGAAAAGCCCTTTTTTTTTTTTTTGAGATGGAGTCTCGCTCTGTCACCCAGGATGGAGGGCAATGGCACAATCTTCTTTCATTGCAACCTCTGCCTTCCGGGCTCAAGTGACTCTCCTGCCTCAGCCTCCCGAGTAGCTGGGATCACAGGCATGCGCCACCATGCCCAGCTAATTTTTGTATTTTTAGTAGAGATGGGGTTTCACCATGTTGCTTAGGCTGGTCTTGAACTCCTGACCTCAAGTGATCCACCCACCTCAGCCTCCCAAAGTGCTGGGATTACAGGCGTGAGCCACAGCGCCTGGCTGAAAAGTACTATTTGTGTATACATACACTATTTTTATTACATTTAGCAAAATTAACAATAAATAATACCTTATTGCCATCTAGTATCCATGCAGGATTCACATTCTTGAATTGGCTACATGTTTCATTTGGTTGACTCTTGAGTCTTTCCCTTTCACTCTCTTTTACAATTAAACTTTAGGCCAGGTGCGGTGGCTCACACCTATAATCCCAGCACTTTGGGAGGTCGAGGTGGGTGGATCACGAGGTCAGGAGATCGAGACCATCCTGGCTAACACAGTGAAACCCTGTCTCTACTAAAAGTACAAAAAAATTAGCCAGGCGTGGTGGCGGGCACCTGTAGTCCCATTTACTCAGGAGGCTGAGGCAAGAGAATGATGTGAACCTCGGAGGCGAAGCTTGCAGTGAGCTGAGGTGGCGCCACTGCACTCCAGCCTGGGCGACAGAGTGAGATTCCATCTCAAAAAATAAAATAAAATAAAAATTAATCTTTAAATTTTAAGATAATTGTAGATTACCATGAGGTTGTAAGAAGCAATACGGAAATCCTTTACCCACTTTCCCCCAGTGGTAACATCTTGCAAAAACTATAACAAATACAACAACCAGGATATTGGTTTTGTTGTTGTTGTTTGTTAGTTTTGAGACAGAACCTTACTCTGTTGCCCAGGCTGGAGTTCAGTGGCACGATCTTGGCTCACTGCAACCTTCACCTCCTGGGTTCAAGCGATTCTCCTGCCTCAGCCTCCCAAGTAGCTGGGATTACAGTTGCCCGCCACCACATTTGGCTAATTTTTGTATTTTTAGTAGAGACAGGGTTTTACCATGTTGCCCAGGCTGGTTTCAAACTCCTGACCTCAGGTGATCTATCTGCCTCGGCCTCCCAAAGTGCTGGGATTCCAGGCATGAGCCACTGCGCCCGGCCAGGATTTTGACTTGGATACCATCACGTTGAGAAGATTTATCCCCACAAAGATCCTTCATGCTGCCTTTTCTAGCCACACCCACCTCCTCCCACCCTTAGCAACCACTGTTTTCCTCCTTAATTTCTGTATTTCAAGAATGTCAAGAATGTGATTTCAGGAATGTGTATCAGTGGAATTCTAAAGTACGTAACCTTTTGGGATAGGCCTTTTTTCTCAACGTAATGCTCAAGAGATTCATTCAAGTTGTTGCACGTGTCAGGAATTCACTTTTTAATTGCTGAGTCATGTTTCATCGTGTGAATACACCACAGTTTGCTTAACCATCCATTTAAGGACAGCTGAGTTGTCCCCAGTTTGGGGCTAGTGTGACTAAAGCTGCATTTTGTTGTATGGACATAAATTTTTTTTTCTCTGGTATAAATACCTGAAAGTACAGTAGCTGGGTCTTTTGGTAGTTATTTCATTTTAGGAACAATTGGCAGACTTTTCCGGAGTTTGGCGATTTGCCAGAGTTTGGTAGACTTTTCCGGAGTTTGTTGATTGCCACAGTTTGACAGGCTTTTCCAGAGTTTGTTGATTGCCACAGTTTGGCAGACTTTTCCGGAGTTTGTTGATTGCCACAGTTTGGCAGACTTTTCCGGAGTTTGTTGATTGCCACAGTTTGACAGGCTTTTCCGGAGTTTGTTGATTGCCACAGTTTGACAGGCTTTTCCGGAGTTTGGCAAAATCCCGACAGGCAACGTATGAGTGTTTCTCAAGAGTCCCTTCGAAACTCTCCCCCGGCCTCTGTTTTCTGACTTTGCAGCGGGAGGAAAATGTGTGCTCTGATGATCTTGCATGATTGGGATTGTCCTGCACATGAAACTGCTTTATAAACCGTCCCTAATGGGGTCTGTTAGGGCTTCCCTTTTGTGGGTGCATCTGAAAACAGTGTCACACCATCTTAGCGGAGGGCTGTAGACATTTGTTAACCGACTGCCCCGGCGTTTCCTAGCCTGGCTGGATGCTGTGGGGCTGCTGGGTCCTGAGGGTTGCCACAGGTCAAGCGTGTTCATAAAGTTCATCTTGGCTTTTCCAGCACATTGCGGGTTGTGGGGAGTGAGATACTTGTTGCCTGAACAACCCATGAAGACCACAGTCCCTGCACAGACCAGGCTTCGGCTCGACCACTGAGGCTGCCAGGACTGGTCTTCTGGGCCACCTTGTCATTCATCTCTGACCTGGCTGGCTGGCTGGCCAGGAGTTCAGACTGGAACATGGAGATACCACTGAGCGTGTGTGTGTGTGTATGTGTGTGTGTGTGTGTGTGTGTATGAGAGAGAGAGAGAGAAAGAGAAAGAGAGAGGACCTTTTAACCGCAGACCCATGCCAGCTTTGCTTAAGGTGATGATAGTTTTCTCTTTTTTTTGAGACAGAGTCTTGCTCTGTCGCCAGCCTGGAGTGCAGTGGCGCGATCTCAGCTCACTGCAACCTCCACCTCCTGGGTTCAGGCGAGTCTTCTGCCTCAGCCTCCCGAGTAGCTGAGACTACAGGCATCCGCCACCACACCCAGCTAATTTTTGTATGTTTAATAGAGATGGGGTTTCATCATCCTGGCCAGGCTCATCTCGAACTCCTGACCTCGTGATCCACCCGCCTCGGCCTCCCAAAATGCTGGGATTACAGGCGTGAGCCACTGTGCCTGGCCAATGATCGTTTTCTCTAACACTGCCTGTGGTACATTCTAAGCTCTATCAGAAACAAAAATCTGAGGCTTTTTAAAAGCACTTCCCTCGCCTCCTCCTTGATGCTGTGTCTGACGTGACCGTCATTTCCTCAGTTGGTCGTCAGCTTTTCTTGTCCCTTGCTGAGGTGTCAGCTGATGCCCCCACCTTCGTCTCTCAGCCTCTGTTCCGGGGGCTGACTTGACTAATGTGTCCCCAAGTTGCCTGATGACCTCAGACACGAAGCACAGCAGTGCCTGGCCTCATAGCCCCGTCAGCATGGAGGACGACGGTCCCAGCACACTGCTCAGAGGGGCCGTGAGGAGTAAATAATAGACCGATGGCAAAAACACGGTGCAGAGGAATCCTGCTGGAGAAGCACTGACACAGTGGAGAGGATGTGTCCGTCAGGCCGTTTGCTCCTTACTTTAAAGGCCTGAGTGGTAGCTAGAGCTCTGTTCTTTGTGTTTTACGGAAGGAGATTTTAATGTTCGGTTCAATTCTTTTGTGGGTTTTCTCCGGTGCCTGCATATTCCCTCAGTGCATTGATGTCAGTCCCAAGCCTGGGGTTGGCATTGTGTCTGCTGCTCTCTTGAACGATACGTGGCTCCCAGGGATTTTCAGTGAGGTGAAGGGGTGGGTACAAGTCAATTTGATAGGTGAAATATGTATCATTATAGAATATTAAGTTTTCTTTCTTTTGAGTGAAATTGGATCTCCTTTCATATGGTAAGAATCACTGAATTTCTTTTCAATGAACTATTTATGCCCTTAGCCCATTTTTCTTTTCTTTTTTTTTTTTTTTTTTTTTTTTTTTTGAGACAGAGTCTCGCTCTGTCGCCTAGGCTGGAGTGCAGTGGCCGGATCTCAGCTCACTGCAAGCTCCGCCTCCTGGGTTTACGCCATTCTCCTACCTCAGCCTCCCGAGTAGCTGGGACTACAGGCGCCCGCCACCTCGCCTGGCTAGTTTTTTGTATTTTTTAGTAGAGATGGGGTTTCACCATGTTAGCCAGGATGGTCTCGATCTCCTGACCTCGTGATCCACCCATCTCGGCCTCCCAAAGTGCTGGGATTACAGGCTTGAGCCCCCGCGCCTGGCCCCCATTTTTCTATTGAGTTGTTGATGTTTAGTAATTTCAAGGAGCTTTGTATTTGTTAAAGAAATAAGCATTTTTGTTCCTGAAATACATTGAAAACTTTTTTTTTCTTTTTTTGCAGTCTTTTAACTTTTTTTTTCTATGAAGATTTTTAAAAAATTTGTGTTGTGGGCAGGTGTGGTGGCTCACACCTGTAATTCCAGCACTTTGGGAGGCCAAGGCAGTAGGATTGCTTGAGGCCAGGAGTCGAGACCAGCCTGGACAACATAGTGAGAGCCCATCTGTACAAAATTTCTTTTTTAAATTTGTGTTGTCAGACCTATCTTGTGACTTTTAGATTTTGTGTGACATCTAGAAAAGCCTTCTTTATTCCAAGATTATTTTAAAAAATTATCTCGTGATTTCTACGTTGTGAATTGTAGTGTGTTAACAGAGAAATGAACTACTCTTGTCCTTAAGAATAGTTACAACCCACTATCTTCTCTGAATTTATCTAAAATAATTCTTCTTCCAAGATGACCTGGGTGGGTATCTCTGGATACAGAAGACTGGAAGCTATGCATCGGATAGTCTCAAGATATCCTCTTAACTTGGGCTTGTGGACCCCAAATCAGTAAGTATTATTAGGAGTCCCAGATTTCCACCTTCTGGGGCTGCTGGTAGACATGGCAGTCTTTATATGTGGCAGCGAAAGCTGAGGAAGGATGGTGGGTAGAGGAACCAGAATGTTCTAAAGCTTATGGCCAATCTCCTCTCCACTGGCTAATATTGGACAGCATGTGGTTTTGAGGTTCTGTTCATCTTTGGATTGACACATTTTTAGATTTGCTAATTATTCTGTCAGGTTACTGTCAGTTTTTTTATTTTTATTTTTTTGGCCAGGGACCTAGTTGGTCTCTTTAAGATAATATTGAAATCTCTGCCCTATTCCATTGTGTGTTTTGGGATTAGTTCTCCATGTTGATATCTTCTGTTTCTGTGTGACTGGGGGAGAGGCTCTACAGTCCTTTGTTCTGACTACACTGAGCAATGTGGGGGTTCAGTGCTCCAGAGACCAAGTCTGAAGTTGGCCTCGGTCAGTCCTTGTCTAGTCTTTTTTCTGAGATAGAGTCTCGCTCTGTCGCCCAGGCGGGACTGGCACGATCTCAGTTCACTGCAACCTCCACCTCCCAGGTTCGAGCAATTCTCCTGCCTCAGCCTCCTGAGGAGCTGGGATTACAGGTGCACACCACAACGCCCAGCTAATTTTTGTATTTTTAATAGAGACGGGGTTTCTCCATGTTGGTCAGGCTGGTCTTGAATTTCTGACCTCATGATCTGCCCACCTTGGCCTCCCAAAGTGCTGGGATTACAGGCGTGAGCCACCACGCCCAGCCCTGTCCACTCTTGGTTGTCGGTTAGCTCTCGGTTTCCTGTGCGGATGGAGGGGAGGAGCAGAGAAGTAGCTAAGTCCCAAACTTGGAATTAATCAGAATAGCATGGGTTTGGGTCCTTCTAGGCCTCAGGTTATAATGCCTTTATCCCTTGGGCACTCAGGTCCTGTGAAATTTAGATGGTCCCTGAAATGTGTGCATCAGCCCAGCTGGGAGTTGGGTCTAGAGGGACCAGCCAGCATGGGTGTTTATCTGGCATGGCCAAAAGCGTGAAAAGCCACTGGAGTGAACCCAAGCCTTGTCAGAGAAACCTGAGGCTCCAGTACAGTTTCTGAGTCCAGAGCGACGGAAATGGGATCATCAACAAGGAATAGCCTCAAAATAGGACTTGGGATAAAGTGAGTATAGAATGTGAGAGGAGCGTCTGAGTCTTGCTTTTGTTGGCACAGGTTTGAGAATACGTTGGGATGACTTAAAGGCAGAGGTTGAGATGGATCCCCAGAGACACAGGCAGCTGTAAGGAATGTGCCAGAAGCAGAAGGGTTGAAAGTGTGTGCTGGGGACCCCCGGAGAGAGAGAGCACCTCTTTCCTGGGACCAAGGGCCCTTCCTCACATGCACTCTAGGGAAATCCTGGCCTTGTCTAGCTACTGATTTAAAAGGCAGTGGGTTAGACACTCTCTTCACAGAGGAACTTGAAGTCCAGTGACTTCTTAGAAGATTCTGGGAGAAGTGTTTGTGGTTATCCAGGCCAGTGACTCTGAACAAGAGGATGGATCAGAATTACCGAGAGAGCTTTCTCAAATACTTTGCCTGGATTCCAGCACTCAGAGATTTTTTTTTTTTTTTTAAATCGAGATAAAATTTATATACAGTAAAAATAAAGATGTTTGACTCCGTAGGCCTGGGATTGGACTGGGACAGGGTTATTTCAAGAAAATCACCCTGTGTAACTTCAATGTACATCTCCAGTTGAGAACTTGATTTTCTTTACTCCTAAACTTTGCTGGTGGGAAGACTGAGACCTGAGGGGTTGTTCACGGTAGAGCACGGAGCCAGCGGACCCGCGAGCTCCTGTCGGACCACAGGCCAGAGCCCAGCCTTCCTTCTTGTGGCCCACAGCTCTTTCTACTGAGTGACTGCCATCATTAAACTAACAAGTAACTGACGGAGCCACAGTAGACCTGTTTGGCACCCTCTTCCCGCCTAATTGAGACAGACGTTTCCAGGTTTGCAGCTGTTGCCGTATAGTCCTAGATTGCTGCCCCGCACTGGCCGTGAGGGTGTTCATGTGAGTCAGCCGATTGTAGGTCAGTGAACTCTGGTTGCCAAAGCCCTTGCCTGGGAGGAACCAAGTTGGTTATGAAAGGCAATGCTACGTCCTGTTGCACGTCTCTTAGTAAGTACTGGGGGGAGCATTTTCCAGGCTTGATTCCAGAGGAGTAATGGAATTCCAGTACCATTGTTTCCACCACCACTATTACCAGTGAACCCACTGTGCGCTTGGATGAATTATCTCATGTGATCCACCCTTGGAGTGGGAACAGTCATTTATCCCATTTTACAGATAAAGAAGCAGCTCAAGTAACATGACAGGGGTCACCCAGCTGGCTGATAAGAGCTGGAGTTCAAGCCCAGGCAGAATGACTGCAGCTCCTGGGCTCTTCCCCACACTGCTTCACGGCTTTCCAGATCAGGAACCACGCTGCTTCCTGGCTTTCCAGAGCATGAAATCTGGAACCACGCAGCTTCATGGCTTTCCAGAACTCCAGGAACCATGCTGCTTCACAGCTTTCCAGATCAGGAGCCATGCTGCTTCACGGCTTTCCAGAGCTCCAGATCAGGAGCCACGCTGCTTCGCGGCTTTCCAGAGCTCCAGATCAGGAGCCACGCTGCTTCCCGGCTTTCCAGGGCGCCAGATCAGGAGCCACGCTCCTGTGGAAACACACAGATCCCCATCTTGGAGGGTCACAGTGTGCACTATCACGCTGGAGATTTTGAGAAGAATTGCAGTTACGAAGTCCGTTTAGCTCTGACTAACCAGCAGGTTCCAACTTAACCTGACATGGAATGCTGCTTTCTACATTATCCTAAATGACTTACAGACCATTGTTTCTCAAACAGCAGTTGGGGAAACGCCATCATGGCTCGTAAGTCTAATGCTCTCATTTTCAGTGGATACCTGGGACCCAGGGAAGGGAAGGGACTTATCTAAGGCCCAACGCAAGTGTTCTGCGAGGCTGGGGGATCTCTGCAGCCTGAGTTTTGTCAGGACAGCCATCTTTGGGGGTACCTGGAATCCTGGTGGGAGCAGATAGATGATAACCCCAATGCGACTCCTTAGCTCTAGGCCTTTACAAAGGTTGCAAAAAGATTTTTTGTGTGTGTGGGTATGCGCAACCGCAAAGGAGGTTTGGAGGCGCTTTAGTAGTTCCTCTTTCCCAAGGCGATGATGGGAACCCCGAGCCAGTGACCAGGGAAACGGACTCTGCTTGTTGGGTCTGGACTCCTTTTCTAGCCCTGCCAGCAGGGCCTCTCCTGTGGGCCATGCTCATTCCTATCCTATGTTGACTCCCTGGGCCCAGCCGTAGTACCCACATATCCTAGCCCTTCATTCCGTTTGCGGATTCATTTCACTCCCTGGTAATGCAGTTGATCAAAATGTGTTTCTAAGCAGCAAGTCTCTATCAGCTGATTATTACAGAGGTTTGTTCTTTCCAGTGTTCCTGGCAAAATGCCTCCCGATATTTACTTATTAACTTGAGCATTGGTTTTTGCGTTCCTGTGGGAGAACCTGCATTTCTCGAAGCCGTCAGTGTTCTCGGTGGTGAGGGGAGGGATCCTTTGCTCTCTGGGATGAAAGAGTCACTTTCATTGAAGTGGCTGTGAAGAACGGTGGGTGCCATGACCTGTGAACGCTGTAGAACGGTTCTCTGGTGATAGACGTGTTCATAGTTGAAGGTTGTGTTGTGTGTTGCATAATAGTTATGAGCACTGAAAAAACACTGCCTGGGTTTGAATGCAGCTCTGCCGCTTACTAGTTGAAAATAATACTATCAGTTTGTGAAAATTAATTGAATTAATATAGGTACTTAGATGATACCTTACACGGAATAAGTACTATGTAAGGGTTTGCTATTATTGATTTTGTTACTGTGGCTTCGGCTGGGAAGTTTTTACATCCCAGCTCCCCTGACTCCCAGGCCCTTGGCTATTTGTACCCAAGAGCCTTTTCTTACTGTGGAAATAGCGTGGCCTAGAACTGTTTCTTCAGGCCCCTGGCCTTCCGGAATGAAGTGTCTGGACAACTTGTTCCTGACTGACTCTTTTTTGAAACTCAGGGGGAGTGGGAAGAGAAGTTCGACTTTGCACGAGTCTTCTCTTTGACTCTCCTTCCTCCTCCGAGTTACTCATCCTTGCTGTGAATCATCCGTGCCAATTATTGCTCCCTGACTTTGCATCCCTTCCTTCCCAAGCATACTTCTGAGATGTTTGTGCCAGTAGTTGTTCCACAGTCAGGAAATGCACCTTCATTTTTATAACCCAAGCCGGACAGAATTGAGTAAACCTGATAGACGCGATATCCCCAAGCCTCAGTTGGGTGGTTATTGGATTCTCTTCTGTTGTGAAATCGTCTGCGAGTCCGATTTCATGGGTAGGGAAAGCTGAGGGTGAGGCCCGATGAGCCTGTGAGCCAGGCGTGGCTGAAGTCAGCTTCTCTCTGCAGCTTGTGCAGAAGTTAACTGGTGGGTGAGGCCAGTAGAGCTGTTCCTGAGCCTTGGGAGGGAAGCCTCTGGTTCGCTTTTCCATAAGCTGCTGGCCTAGAGGGGAGTGCGTGGGACTAAGTGGACGGTGTTTCTGGAGAGAGGCTTTGACCGGTTGTGTCAAGCGCCGATGACAGGTCAGTAGGATGAGGACTAGATTTGCAATGTGAAGGTCATTGGTACTTGACCAGGCAGCTTTGTTGGAGCAGAGAATTGTGATCCTGAGCGGAGGGGATATATAGTTGTCTTTTTTTATAGGACTTTAATTTGTTTAGATTGTTTCAATTTTTGCCATTTTATAATGCCACACTATGACGCTTGTGAACATCTTTAGGTACATATTGTTTCTTAATATTATTTCCCGAGGATACTTATCAGAATAACATTTCACTGTAATGCCACTAATATATGGTTCTCAGTCTGTCCTTCGAAGACACTTTGAAATAACATAGCTTTTTGTTTGTTTGTTTTTGTTTTTTTTTTTTGTTTTTGAGACCAAGTCTCACTCTGTTGCCCAGGCTGGAGTGCAGTGGCACGATCTCGGCTCACTGCAACCTCCGCCTCCCAGGTTCAGTCGACTCTTCTGCCTCAGCGTCCCAAGTAGCTGGGACTACAGGTGTGCACCACCATGCCTGACTAATTTTTGTATTTTTAGTAGAGACAGGGTTTTACCATGTTGGCCAGGATGGTCTCAAACTCCTGATCTCAGGTGATCCACCCACCTTGGCCTCCCAAAGTGCTGGGATCAGAGGCGTGAGCCACCATGCCAGGCCACATTTTTGTTTTAAATAAATATCCCAGAGGAAAATGGAGACTAGCTGCTATCGTTTTAAGTTACAAGCTAATTGAGCCATGAAAACTCATTGCCAATTCAGTACCAAGAAGTGCAGAAGATAATTGCCTCAGTGCATATTGATTTTTTTCTCTCCAGGGTGGTTATGCGCTGACGTAATTGACAGCACCGGGTTTTTAAAAGGACATGCGAGTCCCAATGTAAAAGATTTTTCCTCCTGCTAACTGTTCTGTCTGTCCTCAAATGTGCTACTTTTTTTTTTTTTTAATGAAGTGACAATTAATGACTTGTTTAGCCGACACTGATAGCCAGTTTAATCTTGTCTCATCCAATATTCCTTATTACTTTGGCATTTTAATGTGTACAAAGCCATTTTCAGCCATCTTCTTTTTCTTACCCTCGGTAACTGTTACATCTATTTGCATTTACACCATTGGGTCCCCTGAGTTTGCATCCCAAGCAGGTTAAAATTCCAGGCAGTTTCTCTCTTCAGATTTAAAAAGAGAAGGCAGAGGCCTCCTTTCTCCCTCCCTAGGTTTTCATCGCCGGCCTGACTCATCTCTGGTCTCTTTCTCCGCCTACCCTGCCTATGTGATGTTTTTTCCCCTGAGATTTGTTGCTGAAAGATTGACTGCAAGAGCAGTCTCAGCTCTCAGTGGGCACACACCTATTGCCCCATGGGTACTATTTGTACACGTTGAGGTTGTTGGCCCAGTAGTGATGCTGGCAGGGATAGGGAGGGAGCAGGACCCTGTAGGCTGTGGGGAATAGGGCAGGGTGAGTGCCACGGGGTTAAGGAGCATCTTGCCCTGCTTCCTGCCGCACCCTGCAGGATGGCAAGGCCACTTTCAGTTGGCAGAACTCTGTTGTCCCATAGGACAGATGCTAGCCACATGCGGCCATTTTTGTTTAATTAATTAAAAGTAAAGAAAATTAAAAATTCAGCTTCTCAGTCACACTAGCCGTATTCCAAGTGCTCAGTGGCCACATGTGACTAGCAGCTACTCTGTCGGACAGCGCAGATGTGGAGCGTTTCCGTCAGGCACAGGGTTCTGTTGGGTGTTGGGTGGCGCTGTCCTCCAGGGCTTGGCTGCTTCCTGGGTGGTTGAAGAGGCCAGCATTGAGGGGCCTTGAAGACTGGCAGTGGCAGGTGACCTGGGCAAGCAGGCTGCAACCTCGAGCTAGCCTGGAGGGAATGGCAGTGCCAGGCAGGGAGACTGAGGCAGTGAAGAGAAAGAGGGACTGTGGCTTGGAGGTCCTGACGAGGCTCAGGCTCACTGGAACTCACTGGATACTTGAATGCAACAAGACTGTGTCTAGACCGTGGCAGGTGTGGCCGGCAGTGCTGACCTCCTGCCAGCCAGAGGGGTGAGCCTGCTGGAAGGGGCTCCAGCTGGGGTACAGGAAGAACATTCCCAGCACGGCACTGCCCGGGCCCTCGGAGCTGTTCCTGAGAGCTGTATGAATGGAGCTCCCGGGGTGGGCAGTAGGGGAACTGCCAGAGTGAAGGGACCAGGGCACAAAAGCTTTTCATTCATGAATCCCTTTCATTTACAACAAACCACGGGTGGGCCTCTCCCCAGGGATCTAGATGGTTCCAGGAACAAAGGAACACATAGAAAAAAGATGCCTTTTATTTTTTTAAAGATGAAAGAGGCTGTGTCCAGTGGAAGAACGGCGGCCACTTCTCGTAGAACTTCTGACCGGAACAGTCCTAGGCACCTGAGCGACTCTGAGGAAGGAGTCCATGGCGGCCACCCCTGGGGAAGCCAGGCCACCTTCTCAGAGCACTTCAAGGCAGGCATGTCTTGCTGGTAATAACAATGGCATTGAGTATGACTGTAATAATAATAGCTGCTAATACACAAGGCTTACTAAGACCCAGGCATTGTTCTAAGCACTTTATAGGAATTCATTGAAGAGAACGTTTATGAGAGCTGTAGCCAGCTTTATCACTGGAGGGTTCTCAGTGGCCCTCCATAGTACTTCACGTCAGGCCTGGCACCATAGCATTTAACATCAACAACCCTTGTAATAACAGCTGCTGTGTTTTATGGTTTAAAGAGAATTTTTATGTACATTGTCCTTTTTTAAAAAAAAAAAAACAGCTTTGTTGAGGTACAGTGTGTATACCGCAGCATTCATCCATTGTAAGTGCACAATTCTGTGGTTTTAGTAAATTTAGAGACGTATGTAACCATAACCACAATTCGGATTTAGAAACTTTCCATTCCTCCAAATGTTTCCTGTGCTTGTTTGAAGTTCATCTCTGCTCCTACCCTAGCCCTGGGCAATCACGGATCCGCTTTTTGGTTCTGTGAATTTGCCCTTTCTGGAAATGTCATATAAATGGAATCATACAATATATAATCTTTTCCACCTGGGTTCTTTACTTAGCATAATGTTGTTCTTGAGGTTCATCCGTGTTGTAGCATGTGTCTGTCGTTTATTCCTTTAAATTTGTTACAAGTGTTCCATTGTGTGGCTATCCCACGTTTTGTTCATGTATTTGTTAGTTGATGGACGTTTGGACCAGTCTCAGTTTGGAGCTATTATGAATAATGCTGTTATGAACATCATCTTTGTGTGAACATCTATTTTCATGCTTATTGGGTAAATTCCTAGGAGTAGAATTGCTGGGTCGTATGGGAAATTTATGTTTAACTTTGTAAGAAACTGCCAGTTTTCTCAAGTGCTTTTACCCATTTATATTCACTTCTGGGACGCATGAGGGCTCCAGTTTTTCCACATCCTCTCTAACACTTGCTATTGTCAGTCTTTTTATTACAGCCATTCTAGTGGGTGTATAAAGGTATCTCATTTAATTTGCATTTTCTTAAATACTAGTCAAGTGAAGCATCTTTTCACATTCTTGTTAGCCCTTTGCAATCTTTGGTGAAATATCTGAATAGATATATTAATTGGGTTGTTTTTATAGATATATATTAATTGGGGTGTCTTCTTATTACTGAGTTGCAAGCATTCTTTATATAATCTGGATGCAAGTTCTTTATAAGATATATTGATTTACAAATATTTTTCTCCCAGTCTGTGGCTTATCTTCATTTTAATATTGATTTATTTTTATGCACAAAATTTTTAATGTGGAAGTTCAATTTATCAATTTTTTTCTTGTATGCATAGGACTTTTTGTGTCATTATCTAAGAATTCTTTGCCTAACCCAAGGTCAGAAAGATTTTCTCCAACATTTTTTTCCTAGAAGTTTTGTAGTTTTAGCGATTACATTTAGATCTATGATCCATTTTGAGTTAATTTTTATGTATGATGTGAGATAAAGGTCTAAGTTCTTTTCTTTTATTAATTGTTTTGCATTTGTATGTCTAATTGACTATCCTTTACCCATTGAATTACAATAGTGACAAATAATAGTAATTACCTTCCCATTTTTGTTGAAAATCAGTTGACTATAAATGTGAGGATTGATTTCTGAATTCCCAATTTTATTGCATTGATCTATATGCCTTTCCTTGAGTCAGTATCACACCATCTGGATTTCTGTGGCTTTGTAGTTATTTTTAAGATCAAGTAGTATGAATTTTCCAACTTTGTTATTATGCAAAATTGTTTGGGCTTTTCTAAGTTTTTGCATTTCCATATACATGTTAGGATCAATTCGTCAATTTCTACCAAAAAGTCTGCTGGGATTTTGATAGTAATTTATAGATCAGTCTGGGAAGAATTCCCATCTTGACAATATTGAGGCTTCCAATTCATGAACATGAAATGTCTCTCCGTCTATTTAGATCTTTAGTTTTCTCAGCAGTGTTTTGCAATTGTTAGTATGTGAGTCTTGTGCTCCTTTTATTAAGTTTATTCCTAAGTATTTTATTATTTTAGGAATGGCTTTTTTTTGAGACGGAGTCTCGCTCTGTGGCCCAAGCTGGAGTGCAGTGGTGTGATCTCCACTCACTGCAACCTCCGTCTCCCGGGTTCAAGCGATTCTCCTGCCTCAGCCTCCTGAGTAGCTGGGATTACAGGCGCCCACCACCACTCCTGGCTAACTTTTTTGTATTTTTAGTAGAGACAGGGTTTCACCATGTTGGCCAGGCTGATCTTGAACTCCTGACTTCAGATGATCTGCCCACCTTGGCCTCCCAAAGTGCTGGGATTACAGATGTGAGCCACTGTGCCTGGCCAGGAATGGATTTTTTTTTAATTTCATTTTTGATTGTTTTGTTGCTAGTATATAGAAGTGTGATTGATTTTATGTTCTGAAATCTTGTTAAACTCCTTTTTCTGTGTGGATTCATTGAGATTTTTAACATACAGGATTATGTCATCTGTAAATAAAGACAGTTTGCGTCTTCCTTTCCAATCTGACGCTTTTAATTAATTAATTGCTTAGTTAATTCCTTTTATTTTTTGCCTTATTCCACTAGCTAGAACCTCCAGGACAGTGTGGAATAGAAGTGGCAATAGCAGACATCCTTGCCTTGTTCGCAACCTTTGGAGGAAAGGATTCAGTCTCTCACAATTTACATATGACAGTTGTCTGTGGGTATTACATTAATTTCAGATGTTATACCAGCCATGCATTCCTGGGACAAATCTTCACTTAGCTATTCTATGTAATTCTTTTTATGTTGATAGATAGAGCTTAAAAATTACAGTTTTCTTGTGCTCTCTTTTGACGCATAGAATGAGTTGGGAAGTGTTCCTTTTCTGAAAAATTTTTTCAAAGAATTGATAAGTTATTTAATTTTTTTTTTCTTGAGACAGAGTCTCACTCTGTTATCCAGGCTGGAGTGCAGTGGCGTGATCTTGGCCCACTGCAACCTCCGCTTCCTGGGTTCAAGCGATTCTACAGCCTCAGCCTCCCAAGTAGCTGGGACTACAGGTACATGCCACCACGCCTGGTGAATTTTTGTATTTGTTTAGTAGATACGGGGTTTCACTATGTCGGCCAGGTTGGTCTCGAACTCCTGATCCAAGTGATCTACCTGCCTCAGCCTCCCATAGTGCTAGATGACAGGCATGAGCCACTGTCCCTGGCCTCGAACATTGTCAATTCATTGTGACTTGTTTTGTGGCCTAGTATGTAGAGTCTGTCTCAGGGAATGGATGTTCCGTGTGTTCTTCAATGTGCAGAATGTGTATTTTGCAATCATTAGGTAGAGTATTCCGTATATGTCAGTTAGGTTAAGTTGCTTGATTGTATTAAGTCTTCTGCATCCTTGCTAATACTCTGTTCCATCAACTATCGAGAGTAGGGTATTGAGATCTTCAACTATAATTGTTGAATTCTCTATTTCTCCTTTCAATTATGTCAGTTGTTGCTTTGTGGATTTGGGAGATCTGTTTTTAGATGCATAGGCATATGTAATTCTTAAATCTTGCTGATGTATTGGTCCTTTTATAATTTTGAAATGTCTCTATCTTTAATGATCTCGTTGCAAAGTCTGTTTTGTCTCTTGTTAATACAGCTACTCAAGCTATTGTATGGTTATTGTATGCATGGTGTAGCTTTTTCCATTTTTTAAAACTTTAAACCTGTATGTGTCTTTGAATCTAAAGTGTGTCATTTGTAGATAGCGTATGCAGTTGGCCTTTGACAACATGGGGGTTGGGGTGCCAACCCCCCGTAACTTTTGACTTCCCCCAGAGTTAAATACTAATAGCCTACTTTTGACTTGGATCCTTACCAATAACATAAACAGTTGATTAACACATATTCTGTATGTTACATAGATTATATACTGTATTCTTACAATAAAGTAAACTAGAGAAAAGAAAAATTTTTTAAGAAAATCAGAAGGAAGGCGAGAATATATTTACTATTTGTTAAATAGAAGCAGATCATAAAGATCTTTATCTTTGTCATCTTCATGTTGAATAGAATGAGAGGAAAGAGAAAGAGGAGAGATTGGTCTTCTTTCTCAGGGGTGGCAGAGGTGGAGGAGGTGAAAGGGGAGGTAGGAGAGGTAGGCACACTTGGTATAACTTTTATTGAAAAAAAATTCACATTTAAGTGAATCCACACAGTTCAAACTTGTGTTGTTCAAGGGTCAACTGTAGTTTGAGTATACTTTTTAAAAATCCAATCTGACAGTGCCTTTCTTTTTTTTTTTTTCTTTTTTGAGACGGAGTCTCGCTCTGTCGCCCAGGCTGGAGTTCAGTGGCCGGATCTCAGGTCACTGCAAGCTCCGCCTCCCGGGTTTAGGCCATTCTCCTGCCTCAGCCTCCCTAGTAGCTGGGACTACAGGCGCCGCCACCTGGCCCGGCTAGTTTTTTGTATTTTTTTTAGTAGAGACAGGGTTTCACCGTGTTAGCCAGGATGGTCTCGATCTCTTGACCTCGTGATCCGCCCATCTCGGCCTCCCCCCTGCCTTTCTTTAAGAATGTTGAGATCATTCATATTTAATATAATTAATTGATTTGGCTGGGTTTACATTTGACATTTTGTTATTGTTTTTCTGTATGCCTTCTTCCTTTTTCATACCTCTGTTATTTTTTGATAGCCTTCTTTTATGTTAAATAGATATATTTTAGTGTACCATTTTAATCCTTCTTTTGATTTTTTAACTGTATTTAAAAATTTTTTTTTGTGATTCCCTAGGGCTCACAATATGCATTTTAATTTATCACCATTTACTTCAGATTAATAAGAACTTAATTCCTATAAAACAGAAAGTTTGCTCCCATAAAACACCATTCTTTCCCCCTTCCATACTATTTTTTCATATTTATTATGTTTATATATGTTATAAACCCAACAACCCAGTGTTGTAATTTCTGCTTTATCCAAACTTACACATCTTTTTAAACAGTTAAGAAATAAGAAAAATATATTCAGTCTTTTATATTAGTACATATATTTAACATTTTTGGTGCACTTTATTTCTTCCTGTGGAGGACGCAAGTTACCATCTGCCGTCATTTCCTTTCAGCCTGAAGGATTTCATTTAGGTTTTTTTTTTTTTTTTGGAGACAGAGTCTCACTTCGTCACCCAGGCTGGAGTGCGGCCGCACAACTCGGCTCACTGCAATGCCTGCCTCCTGGGTTCAAGTGATTATCTTTCCTCAGCCTCCTGTGTAGCTGAGACTACAGGTGCACGCCCCCAAGGCTGGTGAACTTTTGTATTTTTAGTAGAGGCTGGGTTTTACCATGTTGGCCAGGCTAGTCTTGAACTCCTGACCTCGAGTGATCTGTCTGCATTGGCTTCCCAAAGTGCTGGGATGACAGGGATGAGCCACCATGCCCAGCTTCATTTAGTATGTCTTACAAGGTAAATCTGCAAACAGTTTGTTCTCTGTCTTTGTTTATACAGAAATATTCTTTTTTTTCTTTTTTGCATTTTTGAAGAATTGTTTTGCTAGATACGGAATTCTTGGTTGATGTTTTCTTTTTGATTTCAATACTTTGAATATGTCATCACATTGCCTTCTGGTCTCCATTGTTTCTAATGAGAAGGCAGCCATTAATCATATTGAAATGCCTTTGTACACAACAAATTGTTTTTCTCTTGCTGCTTTCAAGACTTTTTTTTTTCTCTTTGTCTTTCACAGGTTTGATTATACTGTGTCTAGGTATAGACCTCTTTGTATTTATCCTACTTGGGGTTTGTTGAGTTCCTTGGATGTGCAGATTAATGTTTTACATCAAGTTTGGGAAATTTTCTGTCATTTTTTCCTATAAATTTGTTTCACCTGTTTTGTCTTTCTCCACTCCTTCTAGGTCTCCCATTGCATGTATATTGGTATGTTTGAAGTTGCCCCACAGGTGTCTTGGTTCATTTTTCTTTGATTTTTTTTCTATTCTTCAGACTGGATAATTTCTATTTATGTACAAGTGAATTGATTCTTTTGCCATCTTGAATCTTCTGTTGAGTCCCTTTAGTGAGCTTTTCATTGCAGTTATTGAACTAACTCTAGGATTTTCATTTGGTTCTTTAAAAAAAAAAGTCTCTATTGAAACACTTTGTTTATTCATTGTTATCATGCTTTCCTTTAATTCTTTAAACATGTTTTCCTTTAGTTCTTTGGATGTATTTATAGTATCTGCTTTGAAGCATTTGTCTGCTAAATCCGACATCTGGATACATTAAAAAATAAGTTTCTATTAACTGCTTTATTTCCTGAGTGTGGGTCACACTTTCCTATTTTTTACATCTTTTATAACTCTTTTTGTTGAAAATTGGATGTTTTGATATTATATCAAACTCCGATTTCTGGTATTTGCCCTCTAATGGTTGTTGTTGCTGTTTTGTTTGTTTAGTAACTTGTCTGGGACAAGTTATGATGTCTGTCTCACTTGCAATGTGTGGTCATTGATGGCTTTGCTTAGTACTTTTTTTTTTTTTAAGTACTTGGTACTTTTTTAATCTTTTGTTTTTATTTTAATAATTTGGTTTTTATTTTAAAACCAAATTAAGCCTTGGATTCCTAGAGGTTGTCCTGTGTCTGCGTAGCTTAGTGGGCACGTCACATATGTTACTATATCAATGGAAATAATATAGTATCCACCTCTTGAAGTTCTTGGGAGATTTGAATAAGTTAATCAATATAAATTACTCGGTGTCGTGACTGGCACATAGTAAGTGCTTAATGGATATGGGTATTCTTATTCTTTGGTGTTATCACTGTGTGAGGAAAATGAGGCTCAAAGAAATCTAGTGACTCAAGATCACACACCTGGTGAAAGCTAGAGCAAAGCTTAAACCCATACCCATCGGATGTTACTGTATGAGGCTGCACCTCCTGGTTCTGCATCTCTGTCATATTGTCACAAAATTTTAGTGTAAGTGCTTAATGTTTACACAAAGTTGGCTGTGGGGGAAATGGAGCAGTGGTGTGGAAACTGGAAGAAATGTTGCCATTCAACCTTAAGAGTATGATTCTGAGATACCACACAGTGGACAGATACGGGAGCTTAGCAGTTACGATGCAGGACAAGCAAGCCCCCAAATTGGGGCTTAGCCCAGGACGGTTCTTGGCTCCCCATAGGAAAGAATTCGAGAGTGCACCAGTGGTGTTAAGCAGCAACTTTTATTGAAATGGCCAGTACCCAGCAGCAGCAGCAGCAGCAGAGGAGTCCTGCTCCTTGAGGAGCACCTAGAGTATTCAGCCTGCCTAGAGTATCAGCTCAGCAGTAATTCTGCCCTCATAGGTATACCCGTTTTAATTATATGCAAATTCAGGGGCAGTTTATGCAGAAATTTCTAGGATGAGGGTGGTAACTTCTGGTTGTCAGGTTATTGCCATGGAAAGGGCAGTAACTTCTGGGTGTTGCCATGGCAATGGTAAGCTGACATGGCACATTAGCGGGTGTGTCTTATGGAAAGCTGCTTCCACTCCAGACCTGTTTTCGCTAGTCCTCAATTTGGTCCGGTGTTCGAGCCCTACCTCTGGGCAGCACAGAGGATTGTTTCAGCCTCATTCCCGGGATTTTCTTCTCCAAGGAGTAAAGAGCAAGTCCTGTATGTGTGGCTAACTGGCTAGAGACTATTTCTATTAACTATTCTTTTGGGAGCTAAACTAATTTAATTCCATCCTCTAGACTTTCTTCCTGTTCAGGAGTGGTGTCTCTGGGATGAGTCCTTCTCCAGAGTCAGATGTTTACTCTCACGTCTAAATGTAGAGCCAAGCAAGCTCGTTGAGATGTTAATTGAACTCATGTCTTTGGACGGATTTCATATCACAGTGGCTTTCTTTTGTAGAGCCTTCGTGAGAGAGGAGGGATTTACATGTTTTTAAAAAAGGTTGGGAGTAAAAGGTTGAAAATAAACAAGGACACCTCTTTGAAGTGTTTAGGAAGAAAGGGAGTTTTTAAATATTTCCTGGAATTCATCTAATTTACAAATGCACAACTTTGTTAATCATGTCCAGGCATGTCCTCAGCCCTGGGTCTTTCCGTAATATTAAGAGCATGTTCAGTGGAATGCAGCCTGAATCACTCACTTCTAGCTGCAGATGAAAACAGTTTCAATCAACTGGGACTCCACCTCAATGTGCATGCGAAGCAATTAAAATCAAAGAAGCTTAAAGGCATAATTTCCAGGGGTGGAATCCCATTTCTTTCCCCTTCTGTATGTTTCAGCTCTTTAGTCGCTCCAGTAAACACTAGGACAAGTTATTAGGAGGAGATTGCCTGTCTGATTGATTGACTGTAGTCTTAGGCCTCCTCACAGCACTGTACAGATAAATTGGAATTTTCAGAAAAAAAAACCGAATGAATATTAATAATAACAGTGGAGGCTGGTGTCAAGAGAAGGGACACAGAAGAGACAGTTGGGAGAAGTGAGAAGCAAAGCTTCAACTGGCCGGGCATGGTGGCCCGCGCCTTTAATCCCAGCACTTTGGGAGGCCAAGGCGGGTGGATCACGAGGTCAGGAGTTCGAGACCAGCTGGACCAAGATGGTGAAACCCCATCTCTATTAAAAATACAAAAATTAGCCGGGTGCGGTGGTGGGTGCCTGTAATCCCAGCTACTCAGGAGGGTGAGGCAAGAGAATCACTTGAACCCAGGAGGTGGAGGTTGCAGTGAGCTGAGATCACGCCCCTGCACTCTAGCCTAGGTGACAGAGCAATACTCTGTTTCAAAAAAAAAAAAGCTTCAGCCAGTGTTGTGGGTTAGAGGACCCAGGTCCATGGAGAGGTTACCACCAGCACGTCACTCATGCAGCAAAGATTTATTCAGTTTCACCTGTGAGCCAAATCTTGCCTAGGTGCTAGGGACATGGGGGTTAGAAAAACAGATGGAGTCAGTCTCTGTCCTCATGGAATGGACAGTGAAGATAGACATTAGCCAGGTAACGGGAACAGCTGCAATAAGGGCGATGAAGGGGAAGTCCAGGTGCTGCCCGATGGGGGATTCAGGGTGTGTGGGGGGGATTGTTACTAAAGGCTTCCTCCAGAGCGTGACATTTAAGGTGAGACAAACGGGTGGGACTTAGCCAGGCCAAGACACAGAGGAAGAAGAGTAGTTGAGGCCGAGAGCATAGTGAGTGGAAAAGCTTTGCAGGTGAAAGGAGCTTGATGTGCCCTGGAAGCTGAAGCCTTAGCTGCCTGGAGGGGTGGGTGGATCAGGCTATTCAGGACCTTGAAAGCTGTGCCAGGGATTGGGGACTTTATCCTGGGCACAGTGGGATTTGTAACCATTGGTGGCATTTTAACCAATGGAGTAATATGGTTTGCATTTTCATCTGGTGACTTAAGTACTTTTTCATGCGTTCTTCTGTGGGATGGACCTGAAAAAATGGTCTGGACTTGAGGATCCCTGGAGAGCACAGTGAAGCTCAGTGAGGAGTTCCGTTTGTTGGGTTGTGGTGAGGGAACCAGCAGTGGCAGGTTTTGAAGAGGGGAGTGACACGTCTGGGAGCAGCGCTGTAGTGGCTTTCAGTTCTGGGGAAACTTGATCATGCAGCAGAAGGCAGCTGAGGAGGCGGTCCAGGCACTTAGGAGCAAAGTGCCTGGACTTCTTAGGTGAGAGGGGAGGTTGAGAGCTTGTGGTAGGTGTCCCAGGGACCCTGGAGCCAGAAAGTTGTGGGCTGGTCTTCAGAGCCAAGGGAGGGCCAAGGGAGCAGGCAGCATTCACAGGAGAAGAAAGGTCTGAGTGAAAGTGATTGAAGAGAGGTGGGAAAGGGGAGGGAGATGCCTCTGGTCTGTGTGCAAGGAGGTGGGGGTGTGTCCAGGTATGTAGATGGGGGTGTGAGCCTCTTTTAGAGAAGTCAGGGTTAGGGCTCACTTGCAGGCACTCAGGAAGGACCGGAAGGAAGAAAGTGAAGATACTGTCCCCATTGTGTCCCTCAGCACCCGGAGGGGGTGTCGACCTGCTCCTCAGGCCGGGCCAGCCCAACACCAGTGACTAACATGACCTCAGGGTCTAAACTAATGTGTGCCGCAGCTCTTAAGTCAGAAAGCTGGTTTTTATAAATCACAGATTGACCTTATTACCCAGAGTCCTTCAGTGACCTCAGAAATCAAAGTGAAAAACAAAAACCAGCCCCAGACCTCTCTGGACCATCGTTTTGCTCCTGAAGCAGGACCCCAAAATACCAGTGGCCTGTTTTCTGCTCAAGTCTTTCTGTCCTCATGGTTCTGGAGAATGTCCTTTCAGTATCTTTACTCCTCCCCCATTTCACTGCAGATGTGCTCCAAGTTTCATGTTCCAGCAATCAGATGATCATGATGGAATATTCCCTGAGCTGCTTTTTCCATTCTTTAGTCTAAGTTCAAAGACACTGAGCATTCCAAAACCCCGCCTGTTCTGTTTCCCAGAACAGACCTTTCTTCCCTATTCTCCAGCACCCTCTTTTCCTTCCCCTTTCCTTTCCTTTTTCTTTTTTCTTTTCCCTCCTTCCTTCCTTCCTTCCTTCCTTCCTTCCTTCCTTCCTTTTCTTTCTTTTTTCTTTTTTCTTTAATGGGAGTGAGGTCATTTGTGGAGCTGTCAGTGCTCTGCAAGAGGGCAGACTTAAGGGGTGCCAGGCCCTCCTCACTTCTACCTTCTGGTTTGTATGGTTTGTAAAATGAGCTGTATAAATACCCAACATTTGATCAAATGAAACTGAAAGGATGATTGATGATGTGGGGATCAAACTTACTTTTCAATGTAGACCATTTTATTGGTAAAGATGAATGAGAATGATTTGACCTGAAAGGGAATCAGATTTTTTTCCTAATTGAAGTAGTCACTTCTTTTGGAATGGTAAGTTCCCTGGAATATTTTCCCAGCCTACTGTGTCTATGATAGACTCAAATATTGGAAGTGTGTCGGGTAGGGAAGGAATTCTGTTGGTTCTCTGGTGAATCCTGAGGAGACCTTGTTTCTGGGTAAGTAGACCTAATCAGGGAGACTCACACGTTTCTTTTACACGTTCCGTGTAAAAGAAAACTTACACGTTCCAAACCATTTTGAGGATTTTCTTAAACTTCCAGAATTAGGAGGCCATTTATTAAGATAGTCTGAGGTATGGTGTCAGCCAACAAGGTGAGTTGGGATTTTAATCATGTTTTCGGTTTAAAGGCAAAGGTTTAATCATGTTTTTGGTTTAAAGACCATGCCGTTCAGTTAGCCCCTTGTTATGATCTAAAGGTGTTTGGCAGCTTGAAATCCAAAAGGAGGTCCACTGAGGTATGGAGAGAGCTCCACATATTGGGCTAAAAGCCAGTCACATTTAGCATTTTGGAAATGAAAAATGTATGTAGTCTGTTGTAACAGTGAAGCAATTGCCAAGCTTTTCCATTGTTCTTTTACACCGAATTAACTCACTCTTAATGAAAGGACCGACACAGGCCCTTACACGCTGGTCTTCGTGCAGGGCCCGGCTGTGTATCTGGCTGTGGTGGTTGCCTTTGCTTGTAGCTCAATGGTGCTGATTACATGAGTTTAAGTATGCTGGACAGTGTTGCACAAACTAGGCCATTTGTGTTTCTTTTTCTCTTTCTCTTCCTTTGTAGACGATAAATTCAGCCCGTATTCTAACAGAAGATTTTCATTCCGGAATTTAAGGCGGTGTTCTTCTCTCACAGTGACATGCCCCACAGATGGTCTAGGGCTGCCACGTGGATCACACGGCCCTTCGATCCTGGGAAGTGTCGGGCCTTCCAGTTCTTTTCTGACCATTCAGCCTTCGCACTAGTTCCCTTCAAGTCCTCGAGTACTGAGGGGTGGAGTCCTAGTTGGTCCCAAATTGCCCCTTTCCTGGGGACCAGGGTGGGTAACAATTGGGTTCTGGGCTCCTTGGTAATTTTACTTCCTTCCTGTTTGCAACCATAGCAGAGCTTTGGATCATTCTGGAGGGAGTTGAGTACCCCGGATTCCTGAAAATGACCTGACCTTTTTGGATTCCTAGAACCAGACCTTCTTGCAGTGGCCACAACAGATGGAAGCCAATTTTTCAGAGAGCCCAAGAACAGACCAATCCTAGCCTGAATCCCAAGAGTTCAGTGGGAGACACACCATATCAGTCTGTTCTCACACTGCTACGAAGAAATACCTGAGACTGGGTAATTTGTAAATGAAAGAGGTTTCCACTCACACTTCCGCATTGTTCAGGAAACTTACAGTCATGGCAGAAGGCAAAGGAGAGGCAGGCACCTTCTTCCCAGGGGTCAGGAGGGGCACTGAGTGCCAGCAGGGGAAATGCCAGATGCTTATCAAACTGTCAGATCTCGTGAGAACTGACTATTATGAGAACAGCATGTGGGAAATTGCTCCCATGATCCAATCACTTCTTAGCAGGTCCCTCTTACGATGCGTGGGGGTGATGGGAATTACAATTCCAGGTGAGATTTGGGTGGGGACACGGCCAAACCACATCACACAGAGCGAGGGGAACAGGGTAATGAATTTAGAACCCCAAACCTGAACCCCATTCTTGCTTTCTCATTATATGAACTCATCAATTATTGGTCCTGCCCGAGCTTCAGTTTCTCGACTTATAAAATGAGGATAAGAACATGCACCTCACAAGGCCTTATAGAAAAGAAAGGAGATGAAGTGTGTGAAAACATGATGTAAGCTCTCATAACATAGTTAGTCTTCTTTACTCTCTATGGCTTTTGGAATTCCTCTATTGTTGGTACATACATTAACACCAGGCACATCAGAAGTTTCTCGGTTCTTTACTCTCTATGGCTTTTGGAATTCCTCTATTGTTGGTACGTACATTAACACCAGGCACATCAGAAGTTTCTCGGTAATTTTTGGGGTTCAGGAGTTGTTCTGGCAGTCCCACGCCAAACGTTTTCATCTTTACTGTTTAGAGGGAGGCAGTTGTTTTTATTGTTGAGAGAAAAAAATAGATTTCACATAAAGGGATGAAAAACGTAAGGTCTTTTGTTCTTTTTATTAATTTCCTTCCTTTCCTCAGTGACTTTGTGTATTAAGACCTACACTCTTGATGGTGAAAGCAGACCTTGGCTCATTGCTAGGTTTCGGCGTCGGGGGAGCGGGGAGGAGGGAGAATGAAAAACAAGCAGGATGTTTTCTCCTCCACGGGGCTGTTTATAAGCTTTTGGCAGCGTGAGTAACACGCTGTGCTCATCTAGTGAGTCTGGCTCTGTGGCCCTGAGGCTTGTCCGTCTGCATACAGGACTAATTGTTTTACTGGGAGAATGAAACTGAGAACCTTTAGAATGGAGATGTTACCTTCCAGTCTCTTGTGTAGTAAAAGCTGCTACGATTACTTTCCCTAGATAAACAAGTTGCTTTATGTAGTTGTCCTTGTCAGGTGATAGCAGCAGCAGCAGTGCCGGTTGACATTAATTGAGCAATTATTAGAGGTTAGTCACTATTCTCAGTGCTTTACAGGTGCTGATTCCTCACCTGCACCGCCACCATATAAGGTAGGAAGGTGGATACGGTCGTTTCCCATCTTAAAGGCAAGAGAATCCCGCGCAGACGGGTTAAATGACTTGCCCAGGAGCACACACCCCGTTCAGGGGCTGGCACAGTATCTGGAAAGATGGTGACTAGGTTTGGGGGTCTTGGATTAATGAATAAATGAATAAATAGGCCCTTCACAGTGTCTGTCACGAGGCAAGGACTCAACAAATGGCAGTATTTAGTCATACTGCTCTGGAATTGGACCAGAGGACTGGAGCGTTTGTTGAGATGGGAAGAAGGTGTGTTGGTAGTAGCATATTGTATTGGAGATCTTGGGTGACCAGCGTTCTCAAGAAAAATACGAAAGCTCATTAGGAACTAACCTCTGACTTTAGCGTGGGCAGTTTACCCATTGTCTGTGGGTTAGGCCACTCATTCACCTTCCCCTCTTACTTCCATGTATTACACGGTGGTTAAGGGTATCAGCCGTGGGGAGGAACAGCTGGGGTGCAAACCTCAGCACTGCCAGATACCACCTGTGGACACTTAACCACTTGGGCCCAAGACTCCTCCTCTGAAATGAGGGTGAGAGGATCCAGCACACAGGAGGATATAGTATCCACGGAAATATACCTAGCGCCAGGGTTGTTGTGAGCACCAAGTGAGCATATATACAGGAACAGCTTCCAACAGTACCTGGTACACAGTAAGCACTCAAGCAGTGTTACCTGCACACACCATGATTGTGGATATTTATTATCATCCACTTCCTCAGTCCCCTGCCACAGTCCTCAGAGAATTTGAGGTGTTCACTAAAATGACACAAAGGTAAAAAAAACAAACAAAACCAAGTAGAGACTCAGGGCCAGGGGTAAATGTGTAGAAGATGAAAGTGTGAGCCTCATACAAAAAGACACAAAGGCACACCTGGTGGCCAAACACGCTCCTAAGCCCCTCAGCCACGTAGCCGGTGTGAAAAGGGAGATTGTCACCTTTATGGAGCTGTCATTGTCAGAGAGAAAGAAGCAAGTCCGTCCTCAGGAGAAGCACAGTGTTCTCAAGCACCGACTTCTCAAATAAAGTACCTTTATTTCTTTTTAGAACATGTTCTCTAAGGTCTACACCCCTGGCCACAGGTGGGCCTCATCAAAGGCTTGGACGCTCTGGCCTTGCGTTTCCCTTTCACGGCCTGGAGTCACCACCCTTTAGCCCTTTGTCTGAACTGACTTCCTTGAAATCAGTTGGGCATTTTATAGTTTGGTTTGTGGTCAACCCTCATTAGCCAAGAAGGGATGAACCATACCATTTACTTTTCTATAGCTAAAGGTCTGGGCGACAGTGGCCTTGAGGATCCCTCATGCGCACAATCCTGAGGCAGGAATAGGGACAGGCCTTGAGGCTTCTCCCAAGGAGGGTCCGCGCGGCCCTTGCTCCTGGCGAGCAGGCGCGTGTTTGCAGGGGTGGGGGCAGTGGGCGCCTTTCCCGTTGGCTTGTGTGCGCCCAGAGCTGTCAGACCCGTGTTCCTGGTCACGTTTTCCGTGGCACAGGGTACTCCGGCCACCGCCATCTGCTGCTCCTAGCCAGACGGGGCCACATCACGCTCCAGAGACGGCTGGGAAGGGCCCTGGGGCTGGCCTCGGATGCTGACCCTTATCTGTTTGTTTGCTTCTTTCCAAGGGCTACAGAGCCAGGAAGAGGAGCATAGAAAGAAAAAGGAACAGGAAATTGTTCAAAAGAAGTTCGTGAAATGAGAAAAGCAGCAGGAAACAGCTCGGGAATCAGGGAGGCTGCAGCCGAAGGAAGTGTGTCCTAAGGACCAGGCAGGCCAGAGGGATAAATCATCCAGAGCTTTGTGGCTCCTTCCTCCTCGGCCCTCATGTGCTGGGTCCCCAGGATGGAAGGGATCTTTCCTGTACCTGAGGGAATGAGTGTGCCACTCACCGCCCCTGGCGTCAGTGCAGAGACGGGGATCTGGAGTTAGAAATGACTGTGCGCAAGCCAGACCACCCCAGGCCTGCTACGTCGCTGCCTCCCTCCCTGCCTCTCTTGTTTGCTCCCCTCCTTCCATGACGGGTCAGGGGTGCTCTGTTGGGACCCCACTGCTTGGGGCCGCTCAGAGATTCTTCTGTCCCTTCCCAGGCACTCCGTCACTCAGCCTCACCCTGGCCCGACTCTGCCTGCAGTGTGCAGTCCCGGCCTGGAGTCTGCCTGTGTTCGGGAGACAGTGGGAGGGAGAGGAGGAAGCAGAGGCCCGAGGGAGCACGGGGAGGCGTCTTCAGGGTCCACACATCAGTCATAGCATGAGCGACACAGGGCAGGCTTTCCTGGCTCAGCACCACACTTAGGAAATCCTTTGTTAATTGTGACTCGTTTTTAAATTTGTACCACATCTCTACGGTATAAGTGAAATCTGGAAAGTCACTTTTTTTGTGCTTTTCTCACAGGCAGGATGAAATTGAGTTCCCAGTTGGAAACTGCGTACCTCTCGGTGTGGGCTGTTTGCCTGTGGTTTGTTTCTGTTTTTAGGGTTTTCCTGTTGGAATTGATTAGTGGACTCATAAGCTGGCGGTGTCCATTCTGAGGCCTGTGTCCCTCAGCGTTCCTCCTCCACACACGCAGGCCTCTTCAGCTGACTGATCCTTTGGCCAGTGTTCAAGTCGAGTGTAAATAGGACGTGACTGAAAACCAGTTTTTGAACTTCCATATCCTTTTCTGGTCAGAGTATTGAACACTGCAGTTTTTAGTGGAGATAAGGGAGTTGTTGAATTGGGTCAGAGCGTTTTGGGTCTGGAAAAACTCTGAGGTACGAGCCCATCATGAGTTCCTTTTTTTTTTTGAGACGATGTCTCACTCTTGTCACCCAGGCTGGAGTGCAGTGGTGCAATCTCCGCTCACTGCAACCTCTGACTCCCTGGTTCAAGCGATTCTCCCGCCTCAGCCTCCCTAGTAGCTGGGATTACAGGCGCACGCCACGACGCCCAGCTAATTTTTGTATTTTTAGTAGAGACGGGGTTTCACCGTGTTGCCCAAGATGGTCTTGGTCTCCTGACCGCGTGATCCGCCCGCCTCAGCCTCCCAACGTGCTGGGATTACAGGCGTGAGCCACTGTTCCCGGCCCCGTCATGAGTTCTCGAATCTCCTCCACGGCCTCCCTGGAGTGTGGCGTTGTCCAGTGGGAACTACGTGAAGGCCCAGGGACAGGGAGCTGCCACCCTCAGAGCAGCCTCTTCCATCTTCAGACATATTTTAGAAACTCTTTCTTACGTTTTCCAAGACCTGCTTTTATCTCTTGATGCTGCAACTCTCGACCTCAATGAAGAAGCCTTTTCCCTTTCTTTTACAAATTCAAAGAGAGCCTTCCATCAGGGGAAACAGTCCTGGCTTCCGCATGTGCTCCCCGGCGGAAATATTTCTGGTATTCTCCAGATACCTGCTTCTGAATGCACAGCGGTTGGTCTCTGCCCCCCTCAAACACAGGGGGCCCAGGTGTGAAGACCATGCTTCAGAGCCGGGCACCTGAAGAGGGGCAGACACAAACCGGAGGGCAGAGTACGGGGCTGTTCTCAGCTCCCTGCGTGAAACCAGGGAGCCATGCCTCTGCGGATGGAGCTGCGCCAAGCCCTTATTTGATGGCCGCGTCCTGCTGGAGACACCGGGTTTGCAGTGGCACCAGATCCTCTGTGTGTGCCCTTCGTTGTGGCCACTCCACATTTCCGGGATGGTCTCCACCCAGAATTTGATTTGAACGTTGAGACCACATAATAGGATTTTCTGGAGAGAGCAGGGCCGGCTTCTCAAGCTGGTCTGAAAATGAAAGAGAGGGAAGGGAAAGGAGCTGGTCTGAAAATGAAAGAGAGGGAAGGGAAAGGAGCCCGGTCTGGGGATTGTTTGGGGATTAGGGGTTAGGCTTGGGCGAGGGTTCCGTGTGGGCAAGCGCTTGCATGGTTTGAACCTTCTGCCGCAGCCAAGCGGGACAGCATTCAGACTTTCTTACCAGCTTGCCCAGATGTGGGGCAGAAAGGGAAGAGGGAGGGATGGGGCTTAAAAAAAAAGCTGTCAGCAGTTAAATAGCAGAAAATGGAGTCAGACTGTCACACCTCCTTCTCATTCATTTTCTATCAAGATAAAACTTTTTACATACCATGACATGCACGGATCTTAAGCGTGTAGTTCAGTTCGTTTTGACAAACTTACGTACCCTTGTAACTGACGCCCCAGTCAACAAAGGCAACATTTCCATCCCTCTTTTTTTTTTAAGAGACGGAGCCTTGCTCTGTCACTCAGGCTGGAGTTCAGTGGCATGAACATAGCTCACTGCATCTTCCGACTCCTGGACCCAAGCAGTTCCCCCACGTCAGCTTCCTGAGTAGCTGGGACTGCAGACGCATGCCTAGCTAATTTTTTTATTTATTATTATTATTATTATTTTTTAGAGATGGGATCTTGCTGCATTGCCCAGGCTGGTTTTCAAACATCTGCACTCAGCGATCCTTCTCCCTCGGCCTCCCGAGGTGCTGGAATTATCGCCGTGAGCCACCGTACCTGGCCATCTCCCCATTTTTGAGGCTGCTGCTAACGCAGGTCTCATGGCCATGAACTTGTGTGGTTGGTTGGCATGATGCCACTGCAGGGCTTTCACATGCAGCCCAGGTTTGGGTTGGTGCGTTGGTCCTTCCCCGCCAGGTTGTGTCAGAGACTGATTCCTCCGCCGTTCCCGTTTGCCGTTCTGTGCCTCTGTTTCATGCTTCCGGCAAGCCTGGTAAGTATCTTTCTCTACCTTCTAGTAAGTCCTTGATGAAAATATTCAAGATTCAAGAGAGAATCTTGAATTCATTCATGTGAGGTCGTCTTGAAATTGAGGTCCTTCTTCAGATCCTGTTCTGGAGGCCAGGGATAAAAGGACAAGACACAGTCCATACCTGTGTGGGCCTCACTGTTGAGGAAGCATCACAGATGCACAAATGCCTAAATATAATACTATGTGCATGCAAGAGAACTATGTGAATTAATACTGCAAGGGAGCAAGTAATTCTACATGGACAGCCTGGGAAGCCCACAGGAGGATGAGGAGTTTGGCAGAAGGGCTCCTGCAGAAGCCTGAGGGAGGGACACAGACTTTATGAGCAGGACCCTTCCCTTTCACTGGAGTAACCCCTGGCTGGTAGTGCTGATGTGAGAGCCCAGCGAGGAGGGTGGCATGTGGTCCCCGACGTGCTGGAGGGGGAGGTCAGCAGCGGCAGCAGGCCGGGGAGTTAGTTCCTAGGTGGGGGCTTGAGAGTTTCTTGCTGGTTCCGAGGAGTTAGCCTTGTCCTACTTCTCAGATCACCTTTCCAGCAGACCCTGTAGGCCTGGGCTCTGTGATGTAAGGAGGGTTACCATGGGAACCGTGACTTTTGCATCTTCTTACTGAGCTTTGCATTTTGTCAATTCCAACCCCAAACATCTGCCTTTTACATGTTTAAAGTCCTTACGTAAGCATAAGGGAGTGCCAGCTGTGGTATGGGATACAGACTACCGTCTTGCTTCCGCCAGCTCTCCAGCCTCATCAGCATCAATGTATCTCCAAACATGAGGAACTGGAGAAGCTAGGGAGCTTAATAAATGCAATAAATTAATCAAATTATACCAGCGTGTCAGAGAGGTGGAACGTACTGATGGCACACAAGCAAGGATTCCTTGCTTGGGGAAGCTCTTTACCAAGTGAACCTGGTTCTGAGAGTCTTGTGTTTCCTCCTTTTAAAAAATAATAGTTGTTGCTGAATATGCCAGACACTGTCCCTACAGTCCAAGCCGTCATGGAGCTTACAGTCTTGGGAGAGAGGCCAACCATAAATAAGGAAACAAATAGATGTACAACTGTGGCTGGGCACGGTGGCACACTCCTGTAGTCCCAGCTACTTGGGAGGCCAAGGAGGGAGGATCGCTTGAGTCCAGTTCAAGACCAGCCGAGGCTACATAGTAGGACCCAATCTCTACGAAAAAGAAGAATAAGGGGAAGGAGAAGGGGAAGGGAAAGGGGAGAAGGAGGAGGCAGCCAAGGGGAGGAGGAGAAGGAGGAAGAGGAAGAAGAGAAAGGGAAGGGAAGGGAGGGAGGGAGGAAGGAAAGGAGGGAGGGAAAGAGGGAAGGAAAGGAAATAGCTAGGCATGGTGGCGTGCTCCTGTAGTCTCAGCTACTCAGGAGGCTGAGGCAGGAGGATCACCTGAGCCCAGGAGTTCGAGACCAGTCTGGGCAACATAATGAGACTCTGTTTCTTAAAAAAAATTAAAATTAACCGGGCGTAGTGGTGTGCACCTGTGGTCTCAGCTATTTAGGAGGCTGAGGTGGGAGGATCGCTTGAGCCCAGGAAATCAAGACTGCAGTGAGCTGTGATTGTGCCACTGCACTCCAGCCTGGGTGACCAAGGGAGACCCTATCTTGGGAAAAAAAAAAAGGTACAATTGCCAACTGTGGAAAATCCTAAGAAGAAAAAGAATGGACTGCTGTGAGGGAGAGCCTCTGTGGTTCCTCATCCCAGGACCCCCTCTTCTGCCTCCTCTGCAGAGGAAAAGTGAAAGCCTCATCTCCTTTTGAGTGTCTAGAGTCTCTAGACAAAGATGGGGTGGTGTGTGGAAGGTTTCCTGATTGCCAGTAGCAAGGCTGGCACGAAGCTGGCTTATATGAAGCTGACCAATGAAATGATCTACAGCCCTTGTTTTTAAAAAAAAAAAAAAAAAAAAATTCACCAGAGAAGTATCTCCCTGGCCTGGTGTCCTCCTTCTGCCCTGGGCTTCCTCTCTCTCCATCCTCTGACTGAGGGACTCTGAGTAGTATGTCACTCTGCTCCTGCAACCCCACGGAGCCAGAGGCTGTGCTTACCAGTGCCTGCTGATACAGCCCCTAGTCGCGTGACCTGGGGAAGACCCCCAACAATGACATCTCCACGCTTCCCGTCAGGGAAATGAGGTCGTTGCCACTGATGACTCATAGGAGGGACTCCCTGGTGGGAGCTGGGTGCTCTCCTGGACAGCGAGCAGGTGCGGGATGCCCGAGACGCAGAGCTGCGCCTGCTTTCTACCGGGACGTACCGAAGCTTTATCCGCGATGCCTTTCAGTAGGATTCCCCCGGAGCCCGTACGTTACCCCAAGTCAGTGGACTACTGTAGTGGGGAGGGTGGAGGAGCGGAATTTGGAAAACTGGGAAGCTCACTGGCCATTTGAAAACAACCAGAAAGGAAAATGAAAGGTCTTTAAAGTGATGCTTTTAATCATTGGGAACATAGGATTCAGTGAATAAAAATAGAGTTTCATGCCCGTTTTTAGGTGCGTAGCAAGCCTGTGCTGGTTGCTGTTCTTCCGCCAAGTCTTACATGACCCAGAATGTTCCTTAGTGTCGAGTACCTCCTAGGTAATAGCACAAAGGAGAATGAGGCCAGGAGCAGAACCAGACCATAATGGCCAGGCAGATGCTGGGGGAGGAGACGCTGCACCTTTCCCTGCGCCTTCCTGCTATTTTCTTTCCTGAGGAATAGCAGCCACACTCTCTGTCTTTGGATCCCAGCCTCGCAAAAGTTAGCCAGAGGACCCAAAATGCAGGGGAGATGCGGTTCCCTAGTTGAGAGCCCTGTAACATCTCTCAGGGTGAGCATCTCCACTGTTGGGAGTATCGTCTAGAGAGACAGAGCTCCTGGGGGACTCACAAGATGTGGACCAGGACACCAGGATCAGGGTAGAGGCATGGAGAGGTGCCCAGTCTTCAAAGTAGGGGTGTCGATCAGCTCGGGGGGCTGCCAAATCACTCCTCTCTAATGCCTAAAGCCCCTCACCCGGTCAGGTGTGTCCACCTAGCTCTCTAGCCATGGCTTTAATACCTTTCTTCCTCATACCCCTTGCTCCGACTCCACTGGTTCTCCTCCCTGCTTTTCAACAGAAACGTGCTAAATGCATTCCTTGATTTTTCACTAGTGACTCCCTTTGCCCTCTCTTCCCCCAAATCTTTGCATTTCTGTTTTCCCATAGTTCAGGTTTCAGCTCAAATGTTGCCTGTTGAAAAGCCCTTCCCTGACTATCCAATTCCAGTAGCTCTCACAATGTCACATTCTCCCCCATCACCCTATTTTATTTTCTCTGTAACACTTACTGCCGTCTGAGGCCCTCTCGTCTAGTCTATAAGTTACAGGAGCAGGAACCATGCCTGTCTTTCCCCTGCCTTATCTGCAGTGGCTAGAGCAGCGGCTGGTACACAGTAGGGGTGTAATAAATATTTGTTGAATGATTGAAAGAATGCAAAGTTGTTAGTCATGAACGAGGAGGGCATCCACGTCTTAGAACTTTGCAGTGTGCTGTTGCCGGCTGTGGGTACTGTTGACGGGACACTCACTCGGAGGTTCTGGCTTGGTGCTTCCCCTGGCCCCGGAGAGAACCTGGGGCTGTGCTCACATTCAGCAGTGCTCAGCTGGTAACTTCTTGGGGCAGTGTTCTTCCTCCTGAGGGAAACGCTTCGAGCAGCATCGTGTTTCTGTGATTATTACAGCATGGCAAGCCTCTCATTAGGTGCAGAAGGAAACTTTGGTGCAGGTCCAGCTTTTTCTTCTGAAAAGCAGAAAGGCTCTCTCTATCTTGGAGCAGAAAATCCCAGATCACCTGGGCTAGAAGGTGCTTTTGACCAATTTTGTTTGTATTAAAGGAATTAAAGTTACCAACCATCATGATGGTACTTAAGATATGAATGGAGGTAAAAGTGTTTTAAAAAGAAAACAAAACCCAAACTGGCTCGCATGGAAAAGGAACATCCCTTTTCCTTTTGTATGAGTTCAGCATTTCTGTGACCGCACAATTAACGCCTGGCTTTATAATTGAAATCACTTGGGAATTCTTTTAAGATTGTTCAACTGGGCCTGTAATCCCAGCACTTTGGGAGGCCAAGGCGGGCGGATCACGAGGTCAGGAGATCGAGACCATCCTGGCTGGTCAGAACAAAATGTTAAAATCAGTTAGGTATGGTGGCGCCGTAGTCCTTAGTTGGCCGGGGCTGGAGTAGGAGAATGCGAACAGAGGTGGAGCCTGCGAACCCAGTCAGTTACCAGCACTCCAGCCTGGGCCACAGGTGACTGCCCTCAAAGCATCATTCAACTCTCTATCACCGGTAGTAAACTTCAAACTCTGTACCCGGATGTTTACAACCTTGCAATGTGTGTTTGTTTTTTGTTTTGTTTTTGTTTTTTTTGAGATGGAGTTCACTCTGCCTGCCCAGGCTGGAGTGCAGGGTACACCCTCGGGCTCTCACTGCAAGCTCCGCCTCCCGGGCTCACACCATTCTCCTGCCTCAGCCTCCCGAGTAGCTGGGACTACAGGCTCCCGCCACCTCGCCCGGCTAATTTTTTGTATTTTTAGTAGAGACGGGGTTTCACCATGTTAGCCAGGATGGTCTCGATCACCTGACCTCGTCATCTGCCTGCCTCGGCCTCCCAAAGTGCTGGGATTACAGGCGTGAGCCACCGCGCCCGGACCCACTTAACTGTTAATGACTCCAATAAAGTCACAAATAACTGTGGTATGAATTGCACAGAGGCAACCTCATCTCTTAATACTGGACTAGAATATTCAGAAAGCGCATTTGCCCTGACGTGGCATTCTGGGAACCAGACCATGAGCACAGACCTGTGGGGAAGCGACCTGTTTTGGTAGAGGAGAGAAAGGGCAGAGCATGGCGTCCCTGCCTCATCAGGGCAGTGCATGCTTTTTGTATGTTTGTTTGTTTGTTTTGACATCCGTGGACATCGGGAAACTGCACATTTAAGAGTACAATCAAGACACCAGTAATCCGGATACCATCCTGCCTGGATAAGGTTAAAATGTCTTATATTTCCATAGGAATGCCAAAGTTTTTCGTTCATGCAGGCGTGTAGGACATTAAACCCCAAGAAAGGCCAAGTCAGATTTCTTAATCCACCCTAAGTGATGAAATTTGAAGTTTGGGTTTATGGTTGGAAAGTGACCGGGTAACAGTAGCACTGACTGACTCAACAAATACGCCATCTCGGGCTCCCAGAGCTGTTGTGCGGACGCTGGTAACAGACCCCTGTGCTTAGCCGTTCAGAACCCACCCTCCTTTGGGAAGGGTAGGGCTGCCAGGAGAACTTAGGCTTGCCTTTGGCATCTCCTGCCCAGGTACCCCGCTCTTACCATGCTCAGTTCCCGAAGTGTGCGGTCCAGGCTCACCCTGTGCCGTTTGCTGGCTGTTGACTCAGAGGGAAGCCCCTTGGTTGCTTTTGCTGTTGAGTTTGGATGGTCTGTATCATTTTAGGCAGCAGCAGGTTCATCACCTTCCACCTCATTGTCTGCAGTGAGTTTTATACCATCATTTAAATCTGACAGGAAGGGAATTGCTTTGCCTCAGTTTACCTCCCTGGACACAGAGGGTTGACTGAACTTTCCCATTCATGAGCTCATCCCCTCACCTATTTCTGAGGCTACTCATTCATGGCTGGGTTCCTTTTTTTTTTTTTTTTGGTAAAGGCAGAGTTTCAGTACATTGCCCAGGCTGGACTCAAACTCCTGGGCTTAAGGGATCCTCCTGCCTTGGCCTCCTGAAGTGCTAGGATTACAGGTGAGAGTCACTGCTCTGGCTTATTGGGTACCTTTAGGCCTGGAGCTCTGAGAATACAAATTGGCCTCTGGAAAAGGCTTGTCTCCGGAGGCTTGAGGATTTTTCTAAGCTGCTCAGATACTCAGAGCACCTGCTGTTTCCAAGATGTACTTGGCAAGAAGAGATGGGGAAATGTAGCATAAATACAACTAGATGAATGACAGGAAACGAAGCCAGGTGAGATGAACTCTCAGCTTATTGTTTGATTTTTTTTTGAAAAATGCATTTAGAAGCCCAGTAAATCGTCTTGTGGTGAAGCAGGAGGAATGCAGAAGTTTTGGAAGGGACTTGGCTTAGGAAGAAGGTTGTATAAATGGGTACCTCTGTTGACCTTGAGAAGGAATCCTAAAGAAAGTTGAGGTCATGGCTAAATGCCTTAAATCTGATACACATTGACTAAAAGATGGGTGTGTTCTGTGAGGTAGTTAATTAATTTCTTTTAAGACGTTTTCAAAAGCAATATATGTCCATTTTGGGAACATGAAAAATACTTAAAAAATAATTGCACATTTACCCCAGTGGGATTTTGTATATTTTCTTCTAGTTTCATGTGTGTGTATATATACATATACATAAATATATACATTAACGACTGGGCGTGGTCGCTCACACCTGTAATTCCAGCACTTTGGGAGGCCGGGGCGGGCGGATCACCTGAGGTTGGGAGTTTGAGAACAGCCTGACCAACATGGAGAAACCCCGTCTCTACTAAAATTACAAAATTAGCCAGGTGTGGTGGTGCATGCCTGTAATCCCAGCTACTTGGAAGGCTGAGGCAGGAGAATCGCTTAAATCTGGGAGGCGGAGGTTGCGGTGAGCTGAGATCATGCCATTGCACTCCAGCCTGGGCAACAAGAGTGAAACTCTATCTCAAAAAAAAAAAAAAAATATATATATATATATATACACACACACACACACACATACACATATTTTAATATACATTTGACACACCAATACTCCTGCATAGAACATATATTACAATATTATATAGTTATAATTTCAAATGTTTATTCCTGTGATTACAAAAGTGTGTGTGTCTTTGTATATAGTAGAAAACTAGGAAAAGTATAAGGAAGAAATTTAAAATACAGTTGCTCCTTTACTTATGGGGGGCTACAGCCCAATAAACCTATTGTAAATCAGAAATATCCTAAGTTAAGAATACATTTAATGCCTTGATAAACCCATCCTAAAGCTGAAAAATTGTTAAGTGGACCCGCATTGTGGCGGGGACCATCTGTATCTGTATCCCACTGTGGGACGAGGCTATGTGGCAGCTGGTCTCCAAAGCCGACCCCTAAGGGACACACCTCCTGGTACGCACACCTTTATGTTGGTTCCTCTCCCTGAATCTGGGCTGGCACTGTGGCTTGTTTTGACAAATGGGATGTAGTGGAAGTGATGCTGAGTGATTTTCAAGGCTGGGTCATAAGTGGCCCTGCCGTTTCAGCCCGGGTCTCTGGGAACACTCACCTTGGCAGACTTCATCTTGGACTCCAGCTGCCATGCTGGGATGGAGCCCCAGCCCCCGGGAGAGCCCACAGGAGCGCACTCAGGCTGACAGCCCTGCTGAGCGTGTGGCCGCGGCCAGCAGGGACTGCTGGCAACCTGTGTAGCCATCACGGTCAGCCAGCCAGGCTGAGCCTTTAGAGGCCTCCAGCCCAGCCACCATCTTACTGCCTTCACCCAAAAGACCCCCACAGTCAGAACCACCCTGCTAAGCCTAGTGGATGCGCGGAACTGTCAGGGATAGTAATACACTGTTGTTTTAACCCACTAGGTTTTGGAGTGATTTGTTTCCCAGAAGTAGGTAACTGCACAGGGAGCGGGTGGATTTAGAGGTAATCCCTGTTTAAAGGGACCACGTTGAGGCAAAAGAGCTCAGACTTTGTGATGGGGGCGGGGGCTAACTTGCATTCCTGCTGTGTCACTCACTGGCCGTGTGACCCTAGGCAGGTTAGTACAGGCCACCATGGACCCGAATTTTCAACATTTGCAAAATGGAAAGTGGGGGCCTTTCAGGTATTCCAGGGGCTGGCACACAGTAGGTACTAAGGAAATGTCAGTTTCCATGTGGCGATGTTTAATGATCGTGAGGAATGTTGCAGAAGAGGGCAGCTCTCAGTAGTAAGGCAGGTCCCAGCACCTCCCAGCCTCTGGTTCTTCTTCCATAGGTAGGGCCCTCTCTCGGCAGGGCCTGCCCATGCTTGCTGGGTGACTGGTGAACAGGGCTGCTGCCCTCAGGACCAGGGTAGGATGGAAGCAGCTGCAGCAGTGGCAGCAGCAGAGAATATCTAGTGAAAAACCCTCCAGTATTGGCATTTTTGAGGCTAGGAAATATACTATTTATTTCTGAACCTTCACATTTAGCATAGTGCTTGGCACATAGTAGGGATTTCGTGGCTTGCTTGGCTGGGCATGGGTGAGAACAATGCAGTAGATGTATCTCCTGTGTCTGATGATATATTTGTGCTGTTCTGAGAACAAACAAGGTATGAGTGAGGGGCAAAGACCATTTCTGTTCAGAATCACAGGATGGTAGGACTGGGAGGGGTCTCAGACCGCACCCGTTTCAAACTCCTCATCCTTACAGTCTGGGACAGCTGGTGATGGCTTAGCCATGGTTGGATGCAGTGCCATAGCCAGGCCTGTGAGCCACGGCTCTACCCCAGGGCCTAAAATCCCTCAGTTCACATTTCGTGGAATAATGTAGAGTCCATGTCAACAGTTGTTTGAAAAAACAAATAGAGGAAAGAGAAGGTGTTCTGGTGCTGCCTGTGATATGCAGTTATCGTTTCTTTATCCAGTGAGAGTGGACACTGCTCCCGTAGCCTGGAGATTTTCCAAGAGGGTCACTGCTGTCTCAAATACTTGGATGATGGGCCCAAAGCTGCAGCCTCAGCAGCTCTGACATTTCTGCCTTGTTCAGTTCCCCTGCCTCAGGCACCACGGAGCCTTCTGGTATTTGCATTTTGGGGAAAACCAGAAGGGACGAATATGCTTGGCACAACCTGCCATAAGTGGGTGATACCAGGAAGCTCTTCTTGGCTGAGCATGGGTGAGGTCAACACAATGGAGCAGAATGCCAGCTAATAAATGTGGAAGGAATGAAGGCATTGGAAAGTCACCGTTTGACAATCGACATAGTTATATATATATTTGAGATGGAGTTTTGCTCTTGTCGCCCAGGCTGGAGTGCAGTGGTGTGATCTTGGCTCCCTGCAACTTCCACCTCCTGGGATCAAGTGGTTCTCCTGCCTCAGCCTCCCGAGTAGCTGGGATTACAGGTGCCCGCCACTATGCCTGGCTCATTTTTGTATTTTTAGTAGAGATGGGGTTTCACCATGCTGGCCAGGCTGGCCTCGAACTTCCAACTTCAGGTGATCCACCCGCCTCGGCCTCCCAAAGTGTTGGGATTACAGGTGTGAGTCACCGTGCCTGGCTCAACATAGTAATAACTTATTTAGACAAGAATCATCAATGGATGCTAAAACAAACAGGTAAGCATTTGTTAAGAAATGGGATATTGTCAGAGTCTTAAAGTATCACCCCACAAAATGTTGTTGTTACAAAGAGAAAAATGGTAGCTCGACTGTGATCAAAGCTAACGTCACCAGTGATAGGACAGTCTGGCACCATGTGTCTGCCGGTGTGGCGCTGTGAGAACGCAGCATTGCTTCCGCGGCTTTCCTGACAAAGATGCACAGCCCGCTTCTAGTCAGGAGGAGACGTCAGGCAAACCCAGACTGAAGGACTTCTACCAAATAATTGACCCATGGCCCGGCGCGGTGGCTCACGCCTGTAATCCCAGCACTTTGGGAGGCCAAGGCAGGCGGATCACAAGGTCAAGAGATCGAGACCAGCCTGGCCAACATGGTGAAACCCTATCTCTACTAAAAATGCAAAAATTAGCTGGGCATGGTGGTGGGCACCTGTAATCCCAGCCACTTGGGAGGCTGAGGCAGGAGAATCACTTGAACCCGGGAGGTGGAAGTTGCAGTGAGCTGAGATCATGCCATTGCACTCCAGCCTGGCAAAAGACTCCATCTCAAAATCAATAAATCAATAAATCAATAAAAAAGTGGCCCATATTCCCCAAATTGTCCTAAGTCCTAGAAGACGAGGAAAGACTGAGGAATCGTTTCAGATAGAACACGTGGGACAGCTACATGCAATCTGGGGCCAGGAACTGTGTTTTTGTTTTTGGACAACTGACACATTTTGAATAGGACTGTGGATGAAATGGTATTGGGTTGTTACTGCTAGTGTCCTGACTTTGATGTAGTACTGTTGTTATGAAAGAGAGTGTCCTTGTTTCTTAGGAAGTGCACGCTGAAATATTTATGAGTTAAAACCTTGTTTTCTCTTTCTTTTTTTGCACTCAGCTGCATTCTGTCAGTTTGGTGCACTGTATTTTATGTCTTTAATTTAAATTAAAATAACTCAAATGTTATTTAATTAGAGGAAAAACTAATGATTAAATGAAATTAAAATTTAATGAAAATTGGGAAATAGATTAATGAGTGCTTAAGTGCAGTTTGGTAAACAGAATCTTTGCAATGATGGAGTCCACTGTGGGAGGTGACTAAGGGGGTTTCTTAGTGGTGAAATGTGTGGGGACGTCTGCTCCTTGAGGCGGGGAGAGTCTGTATTTCCAGTGAAAATTGGAGCCTGGATTCTCAGCAGAGGGGCCAATCCTGTGACTTCCCTGCCTTCCTGTGTCATTCTTATCAGACTCATAACAGGAGGGGCTCCTCTCAGCCTCGGTAAACAGAGATGAAAGCAATGAAACTTCAAGTGTCAGGGAGGCGGCAGCTCGAGAGTGGGGACAGTAAGCCCTGTGTGTGAGGATTCGATGCGGCAAAATATGTGAAGTGCGTAGCCCAGTACCTGAGAGGTAGGTACTTAATTATCTCCTAGATGATAGATCGTCCATCTTTTTTAGAAGATGTAGTATAAACAGTGGTAATAGAACATGACATTTTGTCAGGAGTTCTGGCTCAGGAGACAGGAAAGCTGAAGGAGCCATTTGACCATTGGCTAGTCAGTTTGCAAACTGTCACAGGGTGAAAGATGTTTGCTACTGAAAAGATTAAGGCCATATTTTTTCCTCCTGCTAGAAAAGGTCAGAGAGGTATTTCCGGATTCATAAAGTGGAGAAACTTTTTTCTTTGCTGTGATGTGGGTTTCTAGCACATGGGATGATGTGGCGCCATTCTTTCCACAGCCCTCCATGGTCCCAGGGAGAAGCTGGGCGCTGTGGCTGGGGTTGGTCATCTTCCCCTCGGTGAGAAGCCGGCTGTTCTCTGCCTGGTCCCATTTGCCCTTCCTGGGAGAGGATCTCAGGAGTCTGTGCCTCTCTCTTGGTTGTAGGTGCTTCTGCTGTACTTGGCTAGAGGGGGCTGAGGAAACCCTGTAGCCTGCAACCCTGTAGAGGGTGGTAGGAGGCTGGAGAGCACCACCTGAGAAGGATGAGTCTGCTGGGGGAGAGGAACAGAGACAGGGTAACTCCAGGAAAGAGTGGCGGATTCATTGTTCACAATGGGGAGAACTGCTGCCAGAATATAGAGACCTTCATGTTAGAGACATGAAAGAGGTAGCCAGGGTGCTAGAACTTGAAAACAAACTGTTTCCATGTTTACACAGGAAGGCAGGGAAGTCACAGGACTGGCCCCTGTGCTGAGAATCCAGGCTCCGATTTTCAGTGGAAATAGACTCCCCTTTTCACGGAGCAGAAGTCCCCACACATTTCACCACCAAGAAAGCCCCTTGTCACTT
Source organism: Papio anubis (assembly GCF_008728515.1). Lineage (NCBI taxonomy): Eukaryota > Metazoa > Chordata > Mammalia > Primates > Cercopithecidae > Papio > Papio anubis. Next base: position 191,032,197 of record NC_044977.1, on the reverse strand, counting down.
CCCATAACGGACTCCATCATTGCAAAGGTTCTATTTACCAAGCTGCACTTCAGCACGAATTAATTTGTGTTTGCTTAGGCATCGTAGCCAAGGACCCACAGATAAGCGTCCACGTCCATCATGAAATGTGTTTTCAGTGTCAGAATGGAACGAGGTGGTGGTCACACAAGAGGTTGGCCATCAGAAACAATTTCGGGAGGTGTCAGCCGTCTTGGTATGGGTACCCCAAAGTGAGGCATCCTGCTCACAGAACTCCTTGGGCATTGCAGAAACAGTTGTGGGGTTGTGATCCTACTCTGAGGGTCTGTAGCTTGCTGGGATCTGGCCATCTCTGGCCTGGTCCTCCTTGCTAATGACCATGCCTGGATTCCAAGGGACCCAGTGGGACACAAACGCAGGGAAGCAAGGCGGGAACTAAGTATGAGACAGGGGATGGGGGACAGTAGTCCTTCAGGATGGCAGCCCAGGCCTGGCAGGCTTGGATCTTGTTGCTGGACCAACTGGGGACAGCTGAGGGCTGAGCAAAGGTCTGGAGGAGAGCAAGCAAGAGTCTGCAGAAGCACAGCAGCGGCTCCACTGTCCACTGCAGCAAGGAGGCTCCATGAACAGGGAAAGGGGATCTGGATGTGCGGCCGATGACATGGAATTAGTCCCCATCTTGCCACTAGTGACCTCTTGTGACCGTAACAACACCTAATCTCTTTGGGCCTCTATTTCTTGATCTGTAAAGTGGGTGTAGTTACTTCTTGCCTTCTGTGGAAGTACTGCTCGTTCCTGCTCTATGTCAATTCTCTCCTTTTTAATTTACAACCGAATCCCATTTATCTGGGGGTAACCTTATGCCCGTAAAAGAATGCGTTTCATAGCTTTCCTTGTAGCTAAGTGTGACCATGTGACTAAATTGTGCGTAGTGAGATATGAGAAGAAACGCTAAAGACTTCCAGGAGAGATGCTTGAAGAGTCTGCCTCGTTGCAGGACGCAAGGTCAGGGGGTCCTTTCTCTTTGGTCCTTTCAGTTGCCTGGAATGCAACCAAGTTGGCTAGAGCCCCAGCAGCCCCCGTCTTGCACCATGAGGTACCTTGAGGATGGAAATGAGATCAAGGATAACAAAGGAGAAAAGCAGAGGTCGTCTGCGTCTTTGATGACTTCATGGAGCAGCCGTGCGCTCCGTGGATGGCTTAGTCATGCTCTTCTCTGTGTTGAAACCGTTGCTACTAGAGGTATTCTGTGATATGCAGTTGAACCCAATCCACATGGATGCACCTGCCCCCTAGGGTTGCTGTAAGGATTCAATGAGTAAAGCATGGGAAAGAGTTTTATGGGCTGGGAATGCACTTTGAACATTGCAACATGCCATAGAAATATAAGGAATTAGTCCTGTCATTGTCATTGCCATATGAATCAATGGAAGGGGCAAGGCTGCAGTGGACAGGCCCTGACAGGATGCAGGGCCAAGGGCAGGAGCAGGTGTCAGGGGACAGTGTGGGGATGAGGAGCTGCAGGCAGCAGGATGGAACCTTTGTTAGTTTACCTAGTTTTAGACTGAATCCGTAAGGTGGCATGGGCTCAAATGCCACTCAAGAGGGAGAGAGTGGTTGGAAGATGAGATTAGTAACAAGAGCCCATAATTCTGATAAAGAATCTCAAAACGGAGAATTTGGAAAGTTGCACTGTGACAGTTTGGGCAACCAGTGGTATCTGTATCGTTATTTTCAGAAAACACCTGAAATTCTATCCAAAAAGGATTGCTTTCTACAGCTTCCACCCCTGGGGGTCTCTGAAAAAAAGCCTGTTAGCGAAGAAGGAAGACCGAGCACCGTCAGTCTAACTGTTGTGAACAGAGTCCAAATGTGTTCCTACCTCAAATAGGAAAGAATTTAAGCTTTTGGAGACAAAAACAAACAAACAAACAAACAAAAAAAGTGATTATAGCAGACACTAGAGAGATGTAAACTATGGAAAGGCCAGCAGGAACCGTGGATATCCATACCATAGACATGGAAGATTTTCAGATCTCAAATTCCGTTTCCCCTGTGTGTTGAACGACATCAATCCGTGCGTGCGCTATCACTTCATGCTGGCAATAGAAGTGAGAGGGAAATTTACATTGGGTGTCATACGTGCTGTCTTACATAAGTCCCCCAAATTTTTCAGCCAAGTTCAAAATAAATTCTGTCCTATCCTAAAGGATATGATTGATACCTCTTCGGAGAAGGTGCTGAGGAGGAGGAAGGAGACTCATGTTACACTGTTGCTGAAGCAGAAACTGTGTCTTCTCATGATAATTTGTTTGGTCCACAGAACAGGAGCTGGGCGTCGTAAACAACGCCATGGCTGAGCCGTAGTTCACGCTGTTTTTCATGCTTCGTTTTGAGAGGGGGCGAGTAAGGCTGGAAGAAAGTTTGTTGTACAGCGAACATATGCAACTGGCTGTGGTTATTCATTGCAATTTCCTGGACCCAAAACCTTTTACCAGAGCTGCTAACAGGTTGCATAAATCACTCTATGAACTCTGTTTCCTTTCTCCCCCGCACCATCCGAGGAGGGGCAGGCTGCTAATGTGGAAAACATAGATTAGCACAGTGAGAGTCAGGGCCTTCCTGTCTGAGCAGAGCCTACAGAGCTGAGCTTTGGCCATGTCCTGGCCGCGCAGGAGCCCGGAAGGCAGGGCCGCGTGGGCAGTGAAGAGCAGTGCCGCGAGGGCAGTGAAGAGCAGGCACCAGGCTGTGGAGCCCAACAGGCTTGGGGTTTTGAGCCCTACCACTGACCAGCTGCGTGATCTTGGATTATTATACTTCTCGATTTCCTCATTTGTCAAATGGAATTTTTTTTTTTTTTTTTTTTTGAGACAGGGCCTCATTCTGTCACCCAGGCTGGAGCGCAGTGGTGCAGACACAGCTCACTGCAGCCTCGGATTCCTGAGCTCAAGTGATCCTCTTGCCTCAGTCTCCCAAAGTGCTGGGATTACAGGCATCAGCCACCACACCCAGCCAAATAGAAATAATGTTAATCTCAGGGCTGGGCGTGGTGGCTCACACCTGTAATCCCAGCACTTGGGGAGGCCAAGGCAGGCGGATCACCTGAGTTCAGGAGTTCGAGACCAGCCTGGCCAACATGGTGAAACCCTGTCTCTACTAAAAATACAAAAATTAGCCGGGTGTAGTGGCGGGCGCCTGTAGTCCCAGCTACTCAGGAGGCTGAGGCAGGAGAATTGCTTGAACCCGGGAGGCGGGGGTTGCAGTGAGCCAAGATTGTGCCATTGCACCCCAGCCAGGGCAACAGAGCGAGACTCCATCTCAAAAAAAAAACCAAACATATATATATATATATATATATAAAATATATATATATATATGTATCTCATAGAGTGTTTAGATGACTCAGTGAGTATAATGCATTGATACAAGTTGGCTATTGTCATTAAAAGCTGCTTTTCAACTTTTGTGGCATAAAACCCTTTCTTCCAGAAGTTTCTCTATTGGTCCTTGTCAATGAAAGGGACTCCCAATAGTCTTCACACTTTTTGGAGATGAGGGTCTTGCGGGAGGTGGTTGTGACTGGGGTTCTGTCCATGAAGCCCCAGCCACGTACAGATATATCTGGAGTTGTCTGCTGTCTTCACTTTTGATGTGGAAGCATTTCTGGCTCATAAAGACAATAGGACTTCAAAAGGGACTTCAGAGATGTCTGAAGGCTTTTCTCAGAAATGTGCGGTGGATCAAGCAAACTACCGAGTGAGGCAAATCTGTAACTGCTCTCCACCCGGAGCCTTTTTTGCTGAGTTGTCTTAAACAAATTACCGAAACTCTCTGAGCACCAGATTCCTCATCTGAAACTGGAAGATACTAACAGCCACCTCGAGGAGGCATGATGGAGGTTCATGGGCTGAGTCCATGCAAAGCCTTCCCAGGGCCTGGCACACAGACATCCTTTCCCTGCTCCTAGAGGGTGAACATTTGGTCAGGCTGGAGGAACCCCTAGAATCTGTGCCCAAGGCCTGGGACCCTTGGCATGTTCCCTTTCTTCCTTTGTAGCCCCTATTCCTATAGGGAGCCAGCTGCCCTGTGGCCGGGCCTTGTACTGGGAGGGAGATGGAGAAGAGCGCTTTGACAGAGAAACGTCCAGCTCAGAAGCGACCCAAGTTTCTGTTGGATATGAGATCCACCACTGCCAATTCCAACCACACATCCCGTTGGGGACACAGCCTGGGTCTGTGTGTTGCGGGGGCAGACCCTCTGTCACATGCTCAGACCTTCTACCACATGCTCAAACCCTCTGTCACATGCTCAGACCCTCCAGTGCGGGAAGCCAGCCTGGTCTGGCTGATGGAGCACAGGGGAACCATCCTGTCCCATGGGCCTCAAAATAACTCCTCTGGGGTCAGGATCCTCTCACTGTTAGGGGAAGTCTCCACCCCTTTCAGTTGCCCTTTGGCTCCCGCCAGCCAGAGGTGCTACTGAACAGCGATTTAAAAACACCAGAGTATGATAAGGCAGGTGGCATATTGCTGCAATATTTCAAAGTGGACAATGGGAAAATTAGCTCCCTTTCCAGGCAGCTGCTTCCAGGTCCCCAGCCTCATGACGCTGGAGTCACATAGCTTAATGCTGTCATAATTTCCCCTTCTCCCAGTTAGTGGAATTTGGGCTGACGCTCTGCAGTGAAAGCCCTCTAAAGTGTTATAAATATTTATCTCTGCAAATCTCTGAGGCCTTTTCAAAACAGAAAGACAGAGGAGGTGCTTGCGTGGTTCACCTGCCCCTCCCTGAAGGCCTGTTGTGTTTCCCAGGATGGTAGGCACCGTGCTTACCCGAGCATGTCTTTTCTTTGCACCATTTCTTGATCTATTTTGTTGCATGTTGCTTTTTGTGTGTTAAGATGTGTCTGCCAAGAATTGCTTCCGGGGATAGGAGAAGGCAAAGGAGAGGACAGAAGGCTCACGTTTTTTTTCTTCTGGAATTTTTTTTCCTTTTGTTGTTGATTTTTGGGTATCATTAATTACTCACTCTGGGTTGTAATTCCACCCATGGCCAGATGGCATGCTTGTGGCTGGTTTAATTGGATGCTGATGATGAGCTGAGTTGGCCCAAGCCATGTACTGGGAGGGAGATGGAGAAGAGCGCTTCGGCAGAGAAACGTCTGGCTCAGAAGCGACCCAAGTTCCTGTTGGATGTGAGATCCACCACCGCCAATTCCAGCCGCACATCCCCTTGGGAATGTTGGTTTGAAAATCTCCCAGCTGGTACTGGGGCTGTGCATGTGGCCCTCTCTGGTGTGACTGTACAGAGGTATCGGCCGCCAGCCAGGCCTCAGACCCAGGCAGAAGGCGTAGGTGTTCTCAGCCCTGAAAGCAGTCTCCTGGACAGCCAGGAGCTCCTGAGGAGTGCTGCCAGGGCTGTGGCGGCGATGGTGGTGACAGGGTCTTGGAGGTCTTGAAAGCTACACCTTTAGCTTGTACTCACTCGTCTTCTTGCTGATATTTTCACGGGGTGATGCAGATACTCCACGAGCTAGTTGTGTTGGGTGCCCGTTTAGTCTCGTGCACACCCTTTGGTCCATTACACAATGCTCTGTGTTCTCTAGGAGTTTATGGCCCGTGTTGGGAGTAGGTTGGAGGTGATGGGGCTAATAAACACAAGAGCATTAGCTAGGGAGTCGGGAGACCTGGATTCTGAGATCAGCTTTGCCACCTAGCTTGAGTGTAATGCCTGACAGGTCTCTCTTTTTGGGCCTCAGTTTCCTCATCTGTAAAATGGGTAGAGGTGCCTCAGTTATAACCAGGCTTTTCAGATCTGCCATGCTAGATCATTCTTTTTGTTGTGTTTTCTCAAGGTTTGGACGTGGTGGACATTCAGCCAGCCTGGGGTGCTGGCCGTTCTTGTGAGTCTTGTAGATGTCTAGTCTTCCTTTTTCTCAGACATTTTTCCTCATGATTTATAGGTTTCATGTCTTCCTGGCGTTGGGGGCAGTTATCTCAGTCATGTATTCCTTACATTTCGGTGGGCCTACTGCTGTCATTTCAGCTCTCCTCCAACCAGCATCTTCTCTGTGATGTCGCTTCCATGGATCAGTCTCATTCTGTCCTCACAATGCCTTCAGTGTTCTGTGTAACCCTCTTGCCCCTACGTATTTCCCACAGAGACACGGCTACATTAAGGACCAGAGGCCAGATGAACAGGCCCCTTTAGAAACCTCATCCTAATGAATTCCAGCATTCCTAGGAAGCATCTTTCTCTTCAACAGTGGCATTTACAACTTGGCGCCTTAATTCATAATTACATAAAGGGGCTAACCTCCTGGACAGGTGCCTGCACGACAGGGCAGGCTGCTCAGGGGCCTGCTGGCCTCTGGGAATAGAAGGGCGTGGCCTCCCATCTCAGTCGTTCTACATGGGTGTGAAGGGGTCACTTTGTGCTGGAGTTGCCGCCTGTCTCCCTCCTAGTCAGTGGACCTCACCTGGTGAAGTGTTACCAACTTGAAGCTAGCCCTTCCTGGAAGGTGCTTTAGGAAGGAGGAGTTGTAAATAACATCGAAGCAGCTCAGATTCCGGTGTCTTAGGCCTACGTAGGATGTTTCTGGGTTTACTCCCAGCTGGTCCCTAAAGTGCAGGGAAGTGCTCAGGTTTACTGACGGGTATATGAAGACAAGATTAAGACGCTCATCCAGAAGCATCTGATGGTCCTGAGCCCCGCCCTCCCAGCACATTCCCATTCTCAAGGAGACCGGTGTGCAGGTGGCCGTGACCAGAGGCAGCCGTGTGGGGAGCACAGAGCAGGAAGCCATGACTCCTGCAGGGCCTGCCTGGGGTGTTTAGACTGCTTCTTGCAGAATAAGAAGGGTTTAGATGGCCTTGAAAGAGAGAGCACCTGTAGCGGGTGGTGGGCTTTCGATGTGACGATTGACGGGCTGACTAAATGCATGGCTGTTCCTCCCATCAGGAGTCTCTTCAGTCACAGCAAAATTATCCCAAATTCCTTAAATTGCCTTCCCATAAATTCTACCTTTGGCCAGTGTGGTGCTCTGCTCCAGAATTCTGTTCCTCAAGTCACTAGGGTCCCTGTAATACTGTCCATAAGCTATTTCCCACACAAGGCACAGGAGAGCCTCCCCATTTTAGCAATGGAATAGCTGAGGTTCGGAGAAGTAACTTTCCCTGGGTCACAGGCTCAATCAGCAGCAGAACTGGATTCAAGTTGCACTCATGTGTTCTGACTCCCAGGGTGGGTGCCAGGAACTCGCTCTCACCACTTCATCACTGAACCCCGGGTGCCCCCTCTTTGGACCTCCCACAGCCACTCTTCGATTTCAGGCTTCAGCACTGGCCTCTCCCTCTGTTTTTTGCAACCCACGTGTCTCTCTTGAGGGCAGGGTCCTGGTCAGCCTGGTGCCCGGCACAACACCTAGAATCCCGGTCAGGCTGGGCTGGGTGAAGGATGGGGGAAGGACCTTCACCAGTGCCTCCTCCTGCACGTCTAGCCTGGAGTCATCTGGAAGCCATGGAAGCAGGCAGCTCTTAGGTGCCAGGTGATTGTGACATTGAAGAATTTGGGCTCATCCTGTCTTTTAGGCAGTGGATTAAAAACACAGTGGTATCTGAGATCATTCAGCTGTTTCACTCTGTCAGCAGCTTCACTTGACACACATCTGGGTTTGCAGAACGTGCTGATAAAGGCCTGAGGCCATAATGTTTTTTACCTCTGTCTTGTGTGGGTCATTTACCACCTGTGCTCCAAAGAGGAAACACCTGGATGCTTTGAGTGTTTTTTTTTTTCTTTTTTTTGAGATGGTGTCTTGCTCTGTTGCCCAGGCTGGAGTGCAGTGGCACAATCTCAGCTCACTGCAACCTCTGCCTCCCGGGTTCAAGCGATTCTCCTCCCTCAGCCTACTGAGTAGCGGGAATTACAGGCGCCTGCCATCACGCCCAGCTAATTTTTGTATTTTTAGTAGAGACAGGGTTTCACAATATTGGTCAGGCTGGTCTCGGACTCCTGACCTCGTGATCCACCCACCTTGGCCTCCCAGAGTGCTGGGATTACAGGCGTGAGCCACCGCGCCTGGCCCGCTTTGAGTTTTATGTAGGGAAGTAGGGCGTCCACATAAGGTATCATCCAAATGAGATACTTTTGAGAGTGAAATGGTGCACAGTTAACAGTCACATCAGGACAGCAGGCTGACGCTGGAGCATGTGGTCGCCTAGTTTTAAGCAAAATGGATGTCTGCAGTTGGAAGAAAAGACACGGCAGTCGTTTGTGAAGACTAATAGTGCAGAGGGGTTGCTGGTAGATGAAAGGCCTTTTGTTCCAGCGGTAACTTTGCATCATTCACTGACAACAGTAAGAGTCCAGTGCCCTTTTCTCTGCCCTCCGCGTCATTTTCTGTCCATGGCCGAGCCTCCCGGGAGGTGTGCCTGTGTCTCATTGTCCTTTTCTCTTTCCCTCAGAGATCCTGCGGCTCATTCAGCTGGACCTAGACCTGAAGTTTAAGACCAACGTCCGGGAGTTGTTTGAGGAATTTGACAGTTTCCTGCCAGGCGCCATCATTGGCCTAGCCCGGGAGATGCAGCCGGTTTACAGGTGCGTCATGACTGCGGGGGGGCCACCTCCACGACCCTCCCCACCTTCCGCCCTCTCTCTTCTGTCACCCATGGCAGACGGGGATTTACTGGCGTCCCATCCTTCTGCACTTGGTATCTTGGGCACACATTTGTGCTTATTGCTTACAGTTGACAGTATGGGCAGGTGGGTCTGTCCCAAGCCATAGGTGCTACCTCGTTATTTTGGGGGAGTTTGTGGCCTTTTTCTTCGGAAAAGCCCAGTTGTTTGGTTGTTGGATCTGCTTAAGTTCAGAATTTTAAAACTTTGGGCTTTGTCTTACAGAGGAAGATTTAACTTCCCTTCTAGTGACCAACTGGGCTTTCTTGGCCCCTGAGTCACCAGTGACCCCTATTCTCCATGAGCAGAGTGGGTGGACTGGTGGTCTTGTAGGGAGGGAGGGCGGCACAGCGTTGGAACACAGACTGGCATCAGTTGTCGGCACGAAGAAGCACATTCCAGGTGATGCCGCGTTTGGTTGTCAAGCGTGTGTCGTGGAGAAACTCCAGGACCTGAGAACCGTTCTTGAACAGTCACTGTAGCGCTATTTGTAGTAGCCAAAACTGAAAACGACTGAAACGTGCTACTTAGCGGAACGGATAAATAAAACGCATTCGTTCAATGGAGTGCTATACAGCGACGGCAAAAAAGGGAACAGCTCTGCGCGATGAGAGCGAAACTAACCTGGAGGCTTTAGGGATGAACGCGCAGGTGCGGAGAATGGGAAAGGAGAGCCAAGGGGGCGATGCCTCCCAGAGCCTGCGTGGCGGGCGGTGGGGGACGTGGGGCTCGGTTGGCTCTGGAGAGCCGCAAGGTCTTATTTCCTCGCTTGGGTGTTTGGCTTCATGTTTGCGTGCACTTTTTTGTATGTTCTTGTTCTACATCTTACAATTAAAAAATAAAAAAAAAAAAGGAAAGGAACAGCTGAGGCGGGTTTTGACTAAAGTAAACCAGGCCCGTGGCCCTGGGTCTGAGAGTTTCACGTTGCTGGCTGTTTCTCCAGCGGGTAGAGCGACAGTGCACCCAGAGCAGAGCTGCCCGAGTTTGCGCGGAAAGAGCTGGGAGTTTGCCGTCCCGCAGGCAGGCCCCGCTCTTTGTTCTCAGTGCACACCATGATGCTGGCCCCCTGCAGACCTTCCTGGAGGGGGGCCCAGTCGTTGGAGAGCTGCAGAGTACAGGCCACTAGTGAGTCAAGAGCCTGTGTTTCCCTCAGAGGGAGGGGTGAAGAGGCAGCTTCAGCTCGGTTGTGGCTATTTGCATGACCCAGATCACATAACAGGAAATTCCTGCAAGGCCCCTGAATGAGCTGATAACTCCTTGGGCTGTGTGGACTTTTCTCCCTTATATAATCCTCTCACGTGTTGCCCCAGAGTCACTGGGTAGGCCTCTTCCTCTGAGGTCAGGGGTTGGCGACTTAAGAGGAGAGGGTTTGGGCAAACACCTGCCATCTTAACTGTAGAAGACTCCCCACCTTCTTCCCCCGCCTTCTTTCCCGGGAAGATCTTCTGGGGCCCTTGATCCAACAGAGGGAGGTGATAGTGTTCACAGCGGTGAAGCCATATGGGTCTGCAGCACCCTCACTTCCTGCCTCCTCAGAAGAAAGAATTTGATGGAGGGGCCTCAGGCAGAGGGAGAGACCAAGGCAAGTTTTAGAGCAGGACCCAAAGTGTATGAAAAAGCTCTAGACCAGGAATGAAAGGAAATAAAGTACGCTTGGGAGAGGGCCAGTGGGTGACTTGGGAGATCGAACGTGCTGTGTGACTTTCGACTTGGAGTCTTACACAGTGGCATGGTTCTTGGGTGTGCGTTACTCCTCCCGTGGTTCTTCCCTGAGGGTGGCCTGCCAGGTGTGCTTACTGAGGTTGCGCACACACTCGCTGGGGCCGTTCTTCCCTGACCAGTCCAGCCTTCCGAGAGGAGGGGCCACCATTTTGCCTCCTAGTGCCCATGCTTGAGCCTACGTGCCCAGCTCCTGAGATCTTACCAGGAAGCTGCTGGTCATCAGTTTCAGGTTCTTTCTATCTGCTGGGACCCTGCCTTTCCCTGGCACTGGCTGCAACCAATTATCACTTTAGAGCGACAGTTGACAACTGCCTGACCATCAGCTGATGGTCGCCTAACATTCCTGGTGATGGTGGAGCCCTCTCCTGCCCTGCTCATGTCTGACTAGCTACCTACTGTAACAACAGAGGGAGCCTCAGAGCCCCAAGCCCTAGATACTAGTCCCAGCTCTGCCTTCTTGGGCCTTTGTTCCCCCACCTGAGAAGGAGAAGAGCTGAGCTCTAAGTCCCCCCTTCCTTGGCTCTGGCACTGAGGGTCACAGCCCTTTGGACCCTCATTGTCCTGCCTCTGTCTGGAAGTTACCTGTCTGCTGGTGAGCTCTTTAGGGATCAGAAAGAACTGATATCATGGGATATTTAAACTGGGCTGAGTGTTAAATGCAGTTACAGCTCCAGTGCCTTCAAGGTCTGCTTTGGAATCTTCTCACGTCATATAAGTGGAAACTTGGAAACCCCATCATGCTTAGACAGGATGGGCCAGAATTTGTGTTTTCTGTAGATCTAGGATTTTATAAACAGTGCAACTTAAAATCAGTTTAATTGTCTGGACTTCCCGAAAGAAAGCTCTGAAAGATTTTAGATTCGAAATGAAACTAAGATTTTCTTACCTTGAGCATCTTTAATGTTCATTATGTTATGATAACGATGAGACTCCGCTGCCGCGGAGTCCGAAGAATGCCATTTGCAGGGCCGGGGCCCTCAAACATCAACAGAGACTTACACTCCTTTACGTGCTGCCTCTGTCCACCCCTCAGCTGAAATGCTTCGAGAGACCTTTAGTCTCTGGAACTGAGTCTGCAGATGACTGCCCTGCACTGCCGTGCGCCCCGCTGGCTCTGGGGAATTGCCTGGTAACATTTGCAGTCTCATGCTGGGGCTGGGAATGGCTTGGTACTGGCTGGTCGACAGGGAATTGAGTGTGGTTTTTGCCTTCTTCAGTCTTCTTCAGAAGACTGGGGCACTCTGGGGACCTGGGAGATCCAGCGTTAGTTGTCTGCTGCTTTGGAGTGTTCACCTGGCTGGCAGTCGGGCTCGGGTGGGGAGGCCGAGAGAAGGAAGAGGATGGGAATGGAAGGGGAGAGAGGAAGCAGGGACAGGGCAGCCAGCCTTGCTCTTGAGCAGGCAGTCTGAGCCCCTGGGCTCAGCCATTGCTGTTTTGGGGGATGGGCAGCCCGGCCGTCAGACTGCTTCCCACAGAGGAGGCCTCTTACCCCTGCCTGGGACTTCCATGGAACTGGCAGTGGGCTCTGACCACCAACGGGTCTCCCCAGAGAGGAGAGTGAGGGGGACAAGTGTTTTAAGAAGAACATGCTAGCATCTATATGAAAGGAAAATTTAAAAACAAAACAGCACGAAACCAAATCTTGACTAGGTAAGCAGGCACATTTTGACCTGGAAACTTGCTGAGCAAGAACAGATTTGGATCTTCCCAGCTGTGTCATTTTTATAGTCACTTGTCCCATAGTTATTTTACCTCAAAATCGCACATTTTAAGTCATTTTTTTATGGCAGTCTCCCCTGTGTTGTGTGCCATGAATGTTAGAAGCTTGGAGGAGGTGGGGGAGGAGAAGTTATTCCCCATTGTCCATTTGACAAATAGTTTTTTTCACGTTGTTTCACAATCCCCACCCCCCCCAAATTTTTATATTTTCTGTGTAAATCTTACAGGATTTTGTAATCCGAGATCCATGGGACTGACCGTGTTTTCTGGAAAGGGACACGGGGATCATGGGATATTAGTGCAGGGAGAGAGGAGCCTTTCTCTCTTGGGTCCCTGTTGAGATTCTGTTGTGTCCAGCATCCCGTGACCTTCCCCATCTGCAGATCATAGTGCTGTCATCATCTCGGGTGGAACGTCGCCCTTCCTTTCTCTGACCTTTTCTCTGTCTCTTCCTCAGGAGCTAAAGCCCTGGACAGGTCCTCAGTGCTGATGTGTTTAGTTGGGATAAGTGGCCAAGAGGAGAATCTAAAAGACAGGCGACTGTATTTTGTAAAGATGCGCCATTTTGAATTTGTTTCCTTATGAAAGTATTAGAAAAGTAAACTGCCGTGCCCTGTTTGTGTGCAGCCGATAACCATTATAAAGGTGCGCCAGCAGGTGAAGAAGCTTGATGTGGAGGAACCAGCATCGGGTCGTACTCAGAAGTGAATTCCCATCTGACACTTGGGGAGTCACTGGGTTCTCTGACCCTCTGTTGTTTTGTCTGAAAGCGGATAAATATCTCTAACACACAGAATTACTGGAGAACTCAAATGAAGTCACAGTGGAAGTTTCTGTTGTAAGAGGGACCCTCATGAAAGAGCATTTCCCCTCCCTCCCTCCCTCCCTTAATCTTCACTCCTCTGTGTTTTCTTCACCAGATGCTTTGTTCCTCCGGACTCCTCCTCCTCAGTCCCTCCCCCAGGCATATAGGCTTGCCAGTTAAAATACAGGGCACCCAGTTAAATGGAGCTTCACATAAATAACAAATAAGTATTTTGTATGGTAAATATGTCCTAAATATTGCACGGGACATACTTATACTAAATAATTGTTTATCGCTTATCTGAAATTTAAATTTTTTTTAATTTTATTTTTTTTTAATTTTTAAAGACAGAGTCTCTCTCTGCTGCCCAGGCTGGAGTGCAGTGGCACACCTTGGCTCACTGCAGCCACCGCCTCCCGGGTTCAAGAAATTCTCCTGCCTCAGCCTCCCAAGAAGCTGGGACTATAGGCACGAGCCACCACTCCCGACTAATTTTTGTATTATTAGTAGCCATGGTGGCCAGGCTGGTCTCGAACTCCTGACCTCAGGTGATCCACCCGCCTCGGCCTCCCAAAGTGCTGAGATTACAGGTATGAGTCACCACACCCGACCCTGAAATTTAAATTTTAACAGATATCCCGCTTTTTTCCTAAATCTGGCTGCCCACCCCTACCCACGATTGTAAAACTTCCCTTTTTAGTAGCAGCAGGTGATCTGGCTCTCCTACAAGATGCTGGACTGAACAGGAACAAAGGGTACGGAAGTGGAGCTTGCAGGGAAACCAGGGTGAGAGAGGGAGGGGGTGGGAGGCAGCCCTCAAGGTCTCTGTGAGGCTCCAGGCTTGAGGTCACCACTCTGCAGGAGTTAGGAAGCCAAACCGTGGCCTGGGTCATTCGGGGAGGCCACTGGGACCAGGAGGCCTCGTCAGGCCCTGGCTTCAGGCCTCAGGGCTCCTGCTGATGCTGGAGTGATAGAGAGAGTGTGAGAGAGTGTGCGCGTGTGTGAGTGCGTGTGTATGTGGGCTGCGGCCCTGCGTTATGGTCACTTTGCGGAGCTGGCCGTCTGAGGATCCTCTGAATGGGAGCTTGTTGGTCACAGGCTTCCAGTTTTCTTCTCCCCGGGCTCTGCGGGCTGGCTGTGTGCTGTGTGAGCCCAGGCCCACCCTGAGGAGGAAGCGGCAGGCTATTCCTGTCAGCTGCTGATAACGTGCCACCAGGCGGGAATTCGCTTTTGTGTTAAGTATTTGAATCGTGTCCACTCGTTCACCTCTTTAGGTCACATGGTTTTATTTGCTGCCGGTGCTGTGCCAGCCTCGGCTTCTTCCAGACGCTTGCTTGGAAGGAAAGCGTCTCTGCAGGCTGTGTCATCCCACTCCAGGCACTGGTGCTGGGCTCCCAGGGGAGTGCTGGGGAGAGAGCGGGCACCAGCACAGAGGGAAGAAGGGAGGATGTGGACTGACCACCTCTGCCACTCAGTTGCTGTGTGACCTTGGGCAAGTCTCTTGACCTCTCTGAGCCTTAGTCTCTTTAGCTGAGAAATGGAGATTATAACACTATATGTGGCAGAGTTGAGGGGAATTGAATCAGATAATGTATTTATAGTACCTAGCACGGAACAGCACTCCTGGGTGGTGGTGACAACGTTATCCCCAGTCCCAGCTTGGCCACTGATAAGTTCTGTGAACCTAGGAAAGTCCCTTAACCTCAGCCTCAATTTCCTTATATGTACAACTGGGGCTGCTGACCCCTGAGCAAAATTATTGCTAATCTTTTGGCTTCTCAGCGTCTAAACCCCCTTCCTAGAATTGCGGAATTCTCTGCCATAGAAGCCTGCCTCCCATTATGGAAGACAAAAAGGCTGTATAAGTTCTCTCCTAGCTTCCTCGCAGCCAGCTGGGGTGTTGGTGCTGTGTTCCCCTCCTTCCCCTGTCTGCAGAAATTACCATCTTAAATTTATTAATAGCGTCTTATCTATACAGACCAGTTTTTATGGCTTCACCCTAAACAATGTAAGAGGTATTTGCAAAACAGATGGTATTACAAAGAGAAAATAACTAGTCCGTAATAGTGGAAGAACATTTTAATATCCCAGAGAATATTGGAAAGCAGGGGATCAAAGATGGGGGGAGGGACGAGTGTAGATTGCAGTGTAGTTGCAGCAGAGGAAGGGACATGGATGGCGCTGAGGAAGGGACATGGATGGCACTGGGGAAGGGACAAGGATGGGGGAGAGACAGAGGACTATGCCCGAGGCAGCCCCCATTCCCTGTTTCACGCATGAGCCTGCCTTCTGCCTTCCCCGTGCCTGGAGTGTTTTGGTCCCTGCTACGCTGTGCAGAGGGTGAACGTCTGGTCCTCTGCTTGCTTCCAGGTTCCACCCATGGCTCTAGCCCTGATCTCCAATACGGTTTCTGTTCCATTTCTGGCCCATGGAGAGATTTATCTCATTTTCAAGCCGACTGTGTCCTTTCCTCCTTTTGCCCTCCCATCGGATGAAAACAATTATTATCTAAAACTCATCATTAAAAAGTGATACATTTTTATGTTAAATAGCATATGGAGGTTATTAGTTTTCCAGAAATTTTCTTTACTTTTATCAGTGTGTGTGTGTGTATATGTAAATGAACTCTATATACCTTTGTACGTCTTTTTTTGTTCACTTAACAGTGTATCTTGGCCATCCTTATACCTAAGTCAGCCTTCTTTGTTAAACGTTGTTAGTCTCCTGATATAATTTTTCTTTTTACTATGAAAACTTTCCAACATATACAAAAGTAGAAAGCATCATGTAATATTTCTGGATGCTGGATGCTGTAATATTATAATATCCATTCACTCTCAATAACTATCAGCCCTTAGCCAATCTTTATTTTATGTCTTCTCCCACCCACTTTTCCTCTTCCCCTGATTATTTTGAAACAAATTTCAGTCGTCACAGCATTTCATCTGTAAATGTCATTTTCAGTCTGTTAGTTTTTTAAAAACACCTGCTGTGGCTGAGTTTAGAGCTGAGGAGGGTTATATGAGCTCCTAGCGTCACTCTGTCTTCAAGTTCCTCAGTCTGAAATCGGTTGGTACAAGGGAAGAAAATAAGAGAGAGGCAGCACTAACCTCTCGCCAACCACACTTTCCATCTCTCTGCAGATTGCCTCATGTCAGGATGTTAGTGTAACCGTCTCGTCTGGAAGGCTGTACGGCTGATATAAATTCAGGTCCACTGTTCACTAGGCGTGAAGCCCTCTGTTATAAGGGAACCGGCCACCACCCTCACTATGGGATGCATAAATGTAGGACTTGAAGATAAAAGCTATTGGATTCTTTTCGTCTCTCTGACACCTGAAGATGAATTTCTTTTTTTTTTTTTTTTTTATGTTGGAGACTGGGTCTTCCCCCCTGGCCGAGGGCAGTGGCCGGATCTCGGCTCACTGCAAGCTCCGCCTCCCGGGTTCACGCCATTCTCCTGCCTCAGCCTCCGGAGTAGCTGGGACTACAGGCGCCCGCCACCTCGCCCGGCTAGTTTTTTGTATCTTTTAGTAGAGACGGGGTTTCATCGTGTTAGCCAGGATGGTCTCGATCTCCTGGCCTCGTGATCCGCCCGTCTCGGCCTCCCAAAGTGCTGGGATTACAGGCTTGAGGCACGAACCTTGTTCTCGTGTTTTAAAAAAAAAAAATTCACCAAGATTGAGCCTGTCTGTTTCTATTAGAGTTAAATCTGAGTAAAGGAGAAAAAAGCTTGCCACCTTTTAAAATAGTGATTCCTTCACTCCCTGGGAGTTAGAAAACTGGGCTAAGTGTTTTTGTGTAGCCCGTGTGACCTGGAAGCCGTGCTATAACCCCTGCAGGAATTACTCAGAAAAAGGGAGGGATGTAGCTGCCCTGTGGTAGAGATCAGAAGTCTACTATGAGGTTGTTACTTTTAAATAACATCAATGGAAAAGGTATTTTAAAAGGAAAACTCTGTATAGAGAAGAACCCAAGCAGGATTGTGTTGCTGTCCATGTGACTGTCTTATCTGATGGCTGTGCCTCCCGGGCAAGCTAGGAGCTCCGGGATGACGTCTGAAGATGCGGGTGCATAGCCGGGGGCTGCTGAAGACCAGAGTGTGCCAGCTGAGAGATGAGGTCCGGGCAGAGCCCAGGAGAAGCTTCCTGTGTCTGAAAACACGACTTCCTCCAGTGCTTCTGTCTGTCTGCACGTTATGAATATTTTGGTGCTACTGAATCTGTTTGTAAAAGTTCACCACGTCGTGCCTGACACAGGTGTCTCCTGAAAGAATGAGTGAGGAAGTGAATGTGTGGAAGGGGTGGGACTGGGTGGCAGCCCTTCTGTTCCGCTGAGGCTGTGCAGACCCATGCCAGGCACTTCGACGTTTGTTGAGTGAATGCAGGAACAGATGTGTAGTCAGAGAGCATCCCCTCCACGGTGCTGGCCAGCTGCTAAGTCAGGCTCTGTAGTCCCATTACTGGTCTTATAGAAGTTGCTTTCACATTCAGTTTTTGTTTTTAAAGACAGTCCATGGGAAAGTTTGTTATTCTCAGTTTGTTTGTTTGTTTGAGACAGTTTCATTCTTGTCGCCCAGGCTGACGTGCAGTGGCGCGATCTTGACTCACTGCAACCTCCGCCTCCCGGATTCAAGCACTTCTCCTGCCTCAGCCTCCCAAGTAGCTGGGACTACAGGTGCCCCCACCATGCCTGGCTAATTTTTGTATTTTTAGTAGAGACGGGGTTTCACCATGTTGGCCAGGCTGGTCTCGAACTCCTGACCTCAGGTGACCCACCTGCCTCAGCCTCCCAAGTGCTGGGATTACAGGTGTGAGCCACCGCGCCCGGCCTGTTCTCAGTTTTTGATTTGGCTCATTGTGTGTTGGAGCCATAGGATTGGTCCCGTGAGGAATTACGAAGTAGAAGACATGCCTCTTGCTTTCAAGGAAGATATAATGTGAGGGAGATAGGGTAGATAAAATTTAATGAAAACACAAATGCCTGTGGTGCCAACACCACGTCAGTGCTGCTGTTGAGAGCTGTCCCATGGGCAAGACACAAAGACTTTTTGCTGTAGGAACTGTAAATTTTGCTGAGTGGCTCACCTCGCCCTCAGCTTAATATTCATGGTAGCCTGCACCTGCAGTTCCAGCTACTCAGAAGGCTGAGGCAGGGGGATCGCTTAGGCCGAGGAATTCTGTGGGTGTCTGCACTAAGCTTGGCATCAACATGGTGACCTCGTGGGAATGGGAGACCATCAAGTCGCCTAGGAAGGGATGCAGCAGCCCAGGTTGGAAATGGAGCAGGTTAAAACTCCTGTGCTGATCAGTAATGGGATTACGCCTGTGACTAGCCATGCACTCCAGCCTGGGCAACAGAGCGAGACCCTGTCTCAAGAAAAAACAACAACGACAACAATAAACAGAGAAGGAGTTCTGCCTTCAAAAAGCTAAGAGGTGTGTGTCATGTTCCCTTCTTTCCTCTGAAAACTCTCTTGAAGGGGTGGTTGCCTTTGCAATGCAGGCATAGCCTCTAAGAGTGCTCTTGGGATAGACCGAGCTCTGTGCCCGATTAGAAAGCTCACTGGGCAGGCATTTGCCGAGGGTTTGGCTGTGCAGTAGAGAGAAACCAAACCTTGTCCTCCAGGAGCTTGCAGTGGGGAGGTGGGTCTGGACAGGGCTGCAGCGGAGGCACAGCAGTGGGTGATGGGCCCACAGGACTGTGTGCTTTTTTGCATTGCTGCAATCTGTTTCCTTTGCCAAATAAACATCATCGCATTGAAAGAACCTTATTTGTAATCCAGGCAGCAGAAAGGCTTATCTGTAAGCATCTTCCTGGGGAAAAAAAGCAAAATGGCACAGTTGAATCGCAGTGGCATGTGTACAAGAGACCTTCTGTGACAAATCGCGTGTGGAAAGGACTGCACTGAGCGTGACCAGCCCCCCATGAAGGGAATTTCAGGATGGCTCCATGGCCATCTCGGGTGCAGACCTCAGCCACAGGACTGCATTTCCACTGTGGGTTCCTAAGTGAAATGGATCTGCAGTTCCCATCCCTCTGCTTCCAGGTTAGCACCAGAATTGGCTCTTATAGAAATATCAAGCTTTTAATCTGAGCCTGGGTTTCAGTTGGACATCTGTCTCCTCCTCCTGCTTTAGGTGACTTCTTTCAATGAGCTGCTTACCGTGGATCCTAGAGAACCCCTGTGATCTTCTATTTCATGGTAGCAGAATTGACCCCAACATCATCGAGTGCCCGAAGGAGTGTTTTGATCCAGGAACCCAGCCGTCTGCCTTTTGGGGACTGCTCTGTCATTGTTTGTAAAGAGGAAGCTGAACCAGAATTGGCGTAGTATGTCGCGATTTGCCTCCTATTTGTAAAGAGGAAGCTGAACCAGAATTGGCGTAGTATGTCGCGATTTGCCTCCTGGATGCCTGCCGTGTCCTGTGTCTGTAGACGAGCGCTCATGATGAGGCTGGTGGATCCTGATGGACTTTCTGAAATGTGAAGTCACAGAGATGCTCGCAGGGCCTTATTAATGCCAGTCACTGTGGAGTGAGGTGCCTGTTCGTGTGGCTTCCACTTCATCTCCCTCGGCTCTGTTAGAAAACCAAACACAAACACACCCACTGCTTCTCTTAACAAAATCAAGCCCGGTCTCTGCATGGAGACCCTTTCCTTTGCTGCCAGGACCATCCTATGTTGACTGGCCCAAGGATCACGAACTGGGAACTAGAAAGAAAGCAGGGTCATTCTAGCTGTCTACTTGGGCTGACAGTGAACAGGACTTTCGTGTGTCTGATGATGTAATTGCAGCTCATTTGTATTCAGTTTTCAGAGAGCCTGGAAGATTGCGTCTAAGCCAGGTAGAGACATCAGGGTGAATCATTATTTACAAAGAACAACCAGAGCAGACAAAAGGCACCTTTACTTCTTCTGCCAGTACCTTCCTGCCAAGATGTCGGCAGGGTTTGGGAGGGGTACGGAGTGTGACCTTGGTCTTGCGGGCCACTTTTCTACTCACATCTCACAGCCTCTTAGCTGCTGTCCAAGGTTAAAGGCATCATACAGAGGATCAGGCAAACATACTTCGGCATAAAAGGAGTAGTAGAATCCTTGAGGCCTTTTTGGTGCAGGGGAGACTGAAACAGTTAGAAAGGAGGAACTGTTTGGCCGGGTGCGGTGGCTCACGCCTATAATCCCAGCACTTTGGGAGGCTGAGGCAGGCGGATCATGGGGTCAGGAGTTCGAGACCAGCCTGGCCAATGTGGTGAAACCCTATCTCTACTAAAGATACACAAAATTAGCCAGGTGTGGTGGCACATGACTTTAATCCCAGCTACTCAGGAGACTGAGGCAGGAGAATCACGTGAGCCTGGGAGGCGGATGTTGCAGTGAGCTGAGATCGCACCATTGCATTCCAGCCTGGGCGACAGGGCAAGACTCCGTCTCAAAAAAAAAGGAGGAACTGTTTGACCCCCTTTGCCAACCAGAAGCTGGGAGAGATTTGTGGATGAAAAAACCCACAAATCAACGCCAGGAATACCTGGGTGGCATGTGATTAGCCAGCCACTTGCACCGATCAGATTAGAAGAGACCCAGTCCCCGGCCCACATGCCATATCACACTCAAGATGGAATGGAGTGGGCGGTTGTTGTTAAAAAAGAAATTATAAAGGCTGGACACGGTGGCTCACGCCTGTAATCCCAGCACTTTAGGAGGCCCAGGCCGGTGGATCACTTGAGGTCAGGAGTTCGAGACCAGCCTGGCCAACATGGTGAAACCCCGTCTCTACTAAAAATACAAAAATCAGCTGGGCGTGGTGGCACGCACCTGTTATCCCAGTTGCTCGGGAGGCTGAGAAGAATTGCTTGAACCCAGGAAGCAGAGGTTGCAGTGAGTCAAGACCACGCCCTTGCACTCCAGCCTGGATGACAGCAAGAGTCCATCTCAAAAAAAAAAAAAAAAAAATTATAAAATGAGAGAACATTTGATAAGCTCTCAAAAGAAAAGGTGATCCTCTAGTAAATGTAACATACTGCAGCAGGTACAAGAAGAGCCCATATGTGATTCAGAAACTGAGGGCACAGCCTGCAGCCGTTTAATTTCAGGTAAATGCCTCCAGGAAGTAAGACAAGTTTTTACAATTTGAAAACGGATTGTAAAAGAGAGGGAAGGAAAGCAATTGATTGAAAACCCTTCTGTGCCTGGGCTCTTGCCTAGTATTTCTGATGGTTCTTGGTTTTGTTTTGTGTGAATGTGGGCCCAGTATTACCAGATCTTCTGATTTTTTTTCTTTTCAAAAGAAGCCAGAATTCTGTGTTGTTAATGTAAAAGCTTCTGATTTTAAAATACCGACAATTAAGCAGACAATCTGCTGGTCAAAAAAGCCACATCTGTGCATCAGACTGAGCCCAAGAATGGGCAGGTTGAGACCTCTGGTTTAAAGGCCCATTGAGGCAAAAAACTGGCCAAATGCTCCCACCATCGGCTGGACCCTGTGAGGCTTTGGTTGGCTGGTCTTGGGAACTGACACCTAGAGTTTTATTTGGGTGCACTCCAACTTTATTTTTTCCCAACATTTTCTCTTGTTACTTGAAATAATTGATTTTTATTGGTAATTTAAAATTCCACCAAATGTTTCTCTACCTAATCTCAGATTTAGCTAATAACAAAATGTCAAGGCCAAGCATAATTCTTGTCTAGAAATGCAATTTTGGAAGAAAATTAAGAGATCCCCAGAGTCACCATTTTTGGAGGTGTAATTACTTTAATTGTCTGGAGAGCTTGAATGTGTGTAAGAGCATCTTTAAACTCCTCTCTGTGTCCGAAGATGCTTTTGGGAGGTTGAAGTTCTGGCCAGGGAGGAATGGAGGGAGAGAAATCCAAAGGGAAGAGAGGGAAGGGGAAGGGAGTGGCCTGGGTGTGATGTGGCAGGTATATCCTCATTGCTTCCCACTTCACCATCCTCCCCGTTCAGCGCTGGCTCCCAAGCGAGCCTGGGCAGTGCTGGTCGCATGAAGACCCCAGCGTGCACGTGCACACCAGCTCCAGTCCCTGCTGCCTGCTTGGCAGTGCCATTGAGGACATTGTTACTGGCATCACAAAGTGGCCTCTTTGATGGTCCATCTGAAAACGGTCTAGAGTCAGGAATAGTTGTATTTCTCCTGAATAACTTATTTTCCTTCTGTACAACTAATTAGGTCTCCTTTATTTCAGTTGACTAATAGAAAACTTATAGCCGAACTTGTGATACGCCTAGAGCAGGCTGACGGTTCTCATAGGATACATTTTGGTGTCTTTGCCAGCTAAGATAAGTTCCTTCAGGGACAAAAGGAGGGATAAAATTGGAAGAAAAGGAAGGAGATGGGAACCAAACCGTGAGCAGTCTGAATGAGACCCTGCCACCGAAGACCCCATTTTCTAGATCTGCCTGCCCACCATAGTAAGTAAAGATAAACGTCATGAGAAATAGTTACCATTCATGTATTGTTTAAACTAGAACACTTTTGATAACAAAGGTTGGGGCGAGGGCGCTAGGACAACAAGTGTGAAGCAGGGCTGTTGCAGGCCTCAGGAGACACCAGCATCTTGAGCATGATGTGGAAGAGCAGGGAGGGCTGGAAGAGGAGAGACTAGGGAGGGAACCAAGGCAGGGGAGAGAGGCTGTGAAGGGCTCCCGTATTTGGGGTCAGAAATAACCGCTGGGGTCAGCATCGTGTTCTCTATGGTTGAAATAAGGAGACACCATCAAAGTTGTGATTAGATGAATCACGTGGTTTATTGCTATACAAAGAGATGTTTGTTTTCCTTTGGTTCACAATGCCTAAAAAGGGGCAGAATAATGAGAACAATTCTCTCAGGGAATGCATTAGCCACAGAGTGAGTGGCTTCCAAAATTACTAGAGTCTAGTCACTCAATTAGGCGGGAAGCAGGCCTCTGTGGGAAGTAAAGTCTAACTAAAATGTGAGGGGTAACTTTATACAAGTGGCTCTTGGGAGAGCTGAGCCACACAGTGGAGCTGCTGGACAACACGTTAGATTCCCAGAGCATGGGCTGGCTGGTGCTGGCTGGCGACGGTTCTGAGATTTGCTCAAAGGCTAATGGAGTGTGACCCCACTGAGCTCTCGGTCTTTGAAGAGGTGGTTAAGAGTGTGGCCTCATGTTGGCATAAACTTGCCACCTCAGAGAGGTGGCTGACCGTGTAGCCCTGCCATAGCCCGAGGTCTTAGAATGCCAAAGTCTTGGGTTTATATGTAATTTGAAGCCCAGTAGAGGTCGTATACAGGGTCTTATAAGGTTTGATGACGTAACATTCTCTCTCAAGGGGAAGGAGAGTTCATTCCAAGTTCTTGTCATAGAAAAACATATGACACTCACGTAGCAAACTATGCAAGTGTTTGGAATTGTTTCAGAGCCAAGTAACACAGTGTATGTGGACCTATCATCTGTTAGAGCCCAGAGGGGGTGTTGCACCATTCTTGCGCTGGAATTTGGCTTTTGACTGGACTTTCAAGGTAAAGAGTAAAAGTGCCCTGACCGTATAAATGAATCTTACCAAGCGTCTTAGTTCAGGCTACTGTAATAAACACCATAGACTAGGTAGCTTATAAACAATAGAATTTATTGCTCACAGTTCTGGAGGCTGAAAAGTCCAAGATCAAGGTGCTGGCAGATCAGATATGTGTTAATGTAAAAGCTTCTGATTTTAAAATATTGACAATTAAGCAGACAATCTGCTGACCAAAACAGCCACATCTGTGCACCAGACTGAGCACACTTCCTGGTTTGCAGATGGCCATCTTGTACTCTTATGATGGAGAGAGCAGAGATAGGGAGAGGTGAGGCAAGCTCTCTCATGTCTCTCATAAGGGCACTAATCCCATGATGAGAGCCCCACCCTTATGACCTAATAACTCCCCCAGATTCCCCGAACACCGAACGCCATCCCACTGGAGGTTAGGATGTTGATATAGTTTGGCTCTGTGTCCTCACCCAAATCTCATATTGAATTGTAATCCCCATGTGTTAGAGGAGGGGCTGGGTGGGAGGTGATTGAATCATGGGCGTGGACTTCCCCCTTGCTCTTCTTGTGACAGTGAATGAGTTCTCATGAGATGCAGTTGTTTAAAAGTATGTAGTGCTTCCCCCTTCTTGTGCTCATTCTCTCGCTCTCGCTCTCTCTCTCTCCTGCTGCCATGTGCAGACGTGCTTGCTTCCTCTACGTCTTCCACCATGATTGTGAGTTTTCTGAGGCCTCCCAGCCATGCTTCTTGTGCGGTCTGCAGAACTGTGGTCAATTAAACCTCTTTTCTACATAAATCAACCCAGTCCCAGGTATGTCTTTATAGCAGTGTGAGAACAGACTAATATAGACATCAACATGTAAATTTTGGGGGGACATACCTGCTGTCCATAACAGCAAGGGTGCCCCCCACATTCTCTGCTAGCCCGTGTCAGCTCATGAGCTAGAATTTGGGCATGGGTTGAATAGGAAGGATTAGGCTTTCTCTGTCAGGTGGTGCTAACATTGCCTACAGACTAATTTGCTAATTTTGAGAACTAACCACCGGGATTTGGCCATCATTCCATGCAGAAGGAATCAAGGAATTGAAGTTGAGATGAGGTAACTCTGCTCAAAAGTGTAAATGCTTTATTGTCACCATTGATTTCTGACTGGTCTCAGAAGTTCCCAAGAGCTGCTTTTAGTGCGCATTAGCTACAAGTCAGAATCTCACCAGGGCTGCACCGTCTCAGCCTGTGACTGTAAAAGGGTGACTCACCTGTGTCCGTGTACTCCAGAGAGCCTCAAGATGCCCTGCGGAGAGGTTGTTGCTCCCTAGACCAGCACGTAGGGCTCAGGAGATACCGCCTTGTGCCTCCTGGATGGGCTTGTATTATGTCTGCCGCAGAATCTCCAGAAGCCGGGAGGGGTCCTCATCCGGGAGAAGTCCACAGCGGCTGTTGGTGAACACAGCCCAGCCCAGCCCAGCCCACCCCAGCTCTGTGAGGCGAATGGAATGGAGACGCAGGCTCCCATTGTGAAATTCACCTACGTGTCCTGGCCCTGGCATTACCCAGGATAAACGTAGGAGATGCATGTGGGCTTGGCCTCAGTCATGGGAGTGTTTTGGGAAGCGGCCTTTGTCTTCTCGTCTTGGCACATCTGAGCTTATCCAGTAAAGAATTCCACAGTTATTTCTTCAGGGCCTACTAAGGGCCGGGCTCTGAACAAGCCACAGGCCCCACCCTCAAGAGGTATACAGCCTAGAGGGCTGGCCCCATGCCTGCAGCTGAGGGGCTGAGCACACTGTGAACGTGTCCGTGGCCGCACTCCTGTGACGTGGAGGTACCTCCAGGCCTCATGTCCTTCCTGCTGCCTATTCTGACTCTGGGGGCCTGGTTCCCTCTCCCTGCCTCCACGTCATTTTCCGCCTCTTAGAAGATCCTTAGCCAGACTCTCTGCTTGACTTTCAATTTCATTTCACATCGGACATAGTCTCCTGGGTCACTAGCAGCTCCATGCTCCACAGCCAAGGGACCACCTACCCACTTCCATGTCCCCAAACTAATTGATGACTCCCTGTCTCCAGCTTTCCTGAGCTCCTGCTCATTTTAAAAGCCAAACTCCTTAGCCTGACACCAAGGGCAGCTACTCTATCCCCACATCCACCTCTCCTCTCACCAACTCCCCCTTGTACTTTTGTTTCAGCTGCACTGAACCCCTGGCTGTCGCCCACACAGGTGTCATCCGCACTTGGGGCCCTTGAGGATGCTCTCCCTCTGACTAGGATGCTCTCCCTCTGTCTAGGATGCTGTCTCTCTAGCCTCCTTTCCTTTCCTTTCCTTTCCTTTCCTTTCCTTTCCTTTCCTTTCCTTCCGGCACCGGCACCGGCACCGGCACCGGCACCTTTCCTTTCCTTTCCTTTCCTTTCCTGTCCTTTCCTTTCCTGTCCTGTCCTGTCCTGTCCTGTCCTGTCCTGTCCTGTCCTTTTCCTGAGATGGAGTCTCACTTTGTTGCCCAGGCTGGAGTGCACTGGTACAGTCTTGGCTCACTGCAACCTCCGCCTCCCAGGTTCAAGCATTTCTCCCACCTCAGCCTCCCAAGTAGCTGATATTGTAGGCACCCGCCACCATGCCTGGCTAATTTTTGTATTTTTAGTAGAGATGGGGTTTTACCATGCTGGCCAGGCTGGTCTCACACTCCTGAACTTGTGACCCACTCGCCTCAGCCTCCCAAAGTGCTGGGATGACAGGCATGAGCCACTGTGCCTGGCTTCTAGCCCACTTTTCTATATGCCCTGCTCATTCTTCGAGGTGCAGGTGAGATGCCTCCCTGAGGGCCGTCTGCACCTAGCGGTGTCCCTCACTCCTCAGGCTTGGAGGACAGATGCTTCCCGTGAACGCCTGTCTCCCTCTGCAAGGCTATGACCTTATTAGTCAAGGACCAGGCCCTTGACTAGTAAACTATTGCCCAGCCTCTCCCCTCCCAGTCTCACAAATCCAGTCTGGGTAGGGCCTGGCACGGAAACCGTTCCTCCAGCGAGTGTCCAGCTCTCTAATTACATCTTGTAGTTTTAGGGCTTGGTTATTATTTTCAAATGATGGCGTGAAGGGGAGGGAACTGCAGTCCCCAGCAGGAATAAACCCAAATCACTTACATTTCCTGGGAAGATACTTTCTTCTCTTATTGCCATTGCGGAGACAGACGAAAATGCTGGCAAAGTTTCTGTCGTTGAGGTTGACTTCTGACTCCACCACTTACTGGCCAAATGACTTTGCGAAACATACTTAAACCTTTCAAAGCCTCTGTTTCCTCATCTGTGAAATGGGGAAGACACCCAGCATATGGGCTGTAAAACGAGAAACTCCGCATCCATGGCGTATTTGAGATCTGGGACTCACATGTTGCTATTCAGGCAGAAAGGATGTGTTTGAAAAAGTCTGCCTGCCAATTCTGATATGCAAGGGTTTATGTCTTCTCTCTTCCTCCTGTTTGAGAATCACTGGCCTTCAGGATCTACTTAAGGGTACTCAGTAAGTAGCTGAGAATGCAATGATGTCGTGTACACATTACATAATACTAAGCACCGAGCAGCTCCATCAGAGCCCTCTCCCTTTCTCCATGTCCTATACAAGCCATAACTTTCCTTGGGGCTGTGAAGTCAGAGCGGACAGTATTTACAGAGCACAGAGAGGTTAACTGTAGAGCGCGCAGTAGGACCACCTGTGAAGCCAGAAGGAATTTGTCCTGTCATAGAAAGGGAGTGTGCTGTGCAGGAGGGCATCACCTTCTGCCTTGGATGCTGCTAGCCCCTTTCTCTTCACGGCCTTTGAGGTTACAGGCAGGTGCACACCCTTACCCACCCTTTACCCATGTGGGAAAACATGGCTTTGTGCTCTTATCCATGGTGCAGAAGACCAGTGCCCAAAGCCCAACGGCAAAGGTGCAGAAACTGGCCAGATTGGAGCTGACTGTGTGTGGTTTTGTAAACTGCAAGCTGAAAATAGCTTCCAACAATATGGGGTCAAGGATTTTTGAAGCACCATTATTAAAGCATCTCAAACTTCGGTTTGTAATGCACCTGTCCCCACATGCCACCCCCTTCCCCTGCCCCCGAAGAAAGTGTCACACCCCACTTTCTTTCTCCCTCTACTTTTTTCTTCCCTTCAGTGCCCCTTCTCTGTCCTGGCCCCCACAGCAAGCTGATGGGGCACCTGGGCACTGTGGCAGGCTGAACCTGTATGATGGAAGGATCCCACTGGCTGCCTGCAGCTAAGCCTAAGCTTGTGGACAGCCTCGTGAGACTCGAACGAGTTGAAGTGTAATCATCTCCTTTTAGACACTCACTCCTGTGTTCATTTCTCAGTTTGAGAACCTGTCTTCTGGATCCAGGCTTTTCTGATGAAGGTTTTTACCCTTCGATACCCTTTCTAAAAACGGTCTAGAAACAGAATAAGTTATTTATTCCCTTGGACCTCTGCTTGGTTTTTTGTTTGTTTGTTTGTTTTCTTGTCCAAGTTGAAGTCTCCGTGCCCTTTGACCGACGTGCAGTAGCCTTGCTGGCAGCTCCCTGCATCCTGTGAGCCACCCACTTCACCTCCTGTGCTTCTCCCGCACTTACAGCAGTGCTGTCGTCCTGTGTGCTTGAACGGTGCTCAACTGTGTGCACATTGGTTTTACATTCGTATTTTAAATTTCTCCTCATACTAATTCAGTGACCTAAGAATGCAGGTGGTTTTATCCTCGTTTTGTAGAAGACACTAAATTTTGGGTAAGTTGCGTTCACCCAGGGCCGCTTGGTCAGGACTAGGACCCAGGTTCCTGGGCTCAGTCCCCTGCCTGTCCCCAATGCCCCTGAGGTCCTGGAGTGATGGTTCTTAGACCGCATCCTCTGTTTCCTGAATTAGGAAATAGCAGATCTTGAGATGTTTTGCAGTCTCATACCCAACCACCTCATAGCCTGGGTCACTGAGTCCCATTTTTTTTTGGAGCGGGGGGGATTTGCAGTATACACGTGCATGTTAAAGATAATCTTAGTCTTTTCATTCAAACCTGTAGGAGCACTGAAGTTCCTGTGCTGGCGTTTGAGCCCTGTGCAAGTGGATCTCTCATCTCTGTCCACAGTCACGTTTGGCAAAGGCTGTATTTCTGCTCTGACCTGTGTGGGTCTCTCCAGCAAAATGATGTTACCGCTTTTCCTCCCAGCACGGTGATGTCCCTGGTGATGCTGTGATCAGTATGTAATTAAAGGGAGCCATGCATGGCTGCTCTCAGACTGTTGCTGGGGGCTTTTGATCATTGGGAAATCTCAGTGGTGTAGGTTTTAGTGGAAACTGTATCCAGCCAGGCCATTCATAGCTTCTACACCACAGAGGGAATGTTTGTCATTATTAGAGGGCATGGGTTTCACTTTTTTATGTCTGCAGCCTGAATCGGGTGAACCTTTCTCTTGCCCTATGGAAGCATTAAAATAATGCCTGCCTGCTTACCTGACTGCCTTCCTGCCTGTCCATCCCCCTGTCTGTCCATTCATCGTCCATTTATCCATCTAAGGTGAGAGCAAAGATTTGCCGTAGAAAATCTCCCACAGTAAAAACCTTTTCTACAGTAGAAAGCTCTTTCAGTCTGAGTTTCCATATCTGCCCCTTCACTCACAAGAACCCCATCCTGCTACGTATTTTGCAAAAGCAGCTGACTTCTGCTGCAGCGTCATTCCCATGGGTCTCAGCCTCCTGGTGCTGAGGCCTGGGTACCATGTTCTGAGCCAGCCTGGGTTATCCAGGGAAGTGTGGAGGTGCCCAGTGTGTCATCTGCTCTGGAAAATGTACTTCACTGTCCTCCCTCCCATCTCCCGACACCCCTTTCTCTTCACTAAAATGCTGAACAAACATCCCTGCCCCTGCTGACTGACTCTTTGATGAGGGGATGGAAAGACAGACTCAGGTGCCTTGGGTCACTCCCTTCCTATCCACCTGGGTTTCCTCCTGTATAAAATGAGAAAGGTGAATTGAACTGTCTTTCCTAACTCTAGCAGACCATGATCGATTCTGTTGATATCATCACAGAATTCTGGGAATGGGAGGGACACCGAGGGCATCTGCCTCCTGTTGGATTCTGCCTGCAGCATCCTGGATCTGTCAGTTTCATGTGGATTTTTTACCTCCCACAGTGGGGACATGGCCACTTTCAGAGCAGCCCATTATTTGATGATTGGATGAGTTTGGTAGAATGTCTTTCTGTATATTAAACCTAAAACAATCTACACCCCTGTGGTTTCTACCCATTGCCCCTGCTAAACACACTCTGATGCCAGACGAAAACATGTCCACACACCTTTCCCCACAAGAGTCCTTCAGATACTCACATTTACAGAAGAGCTCTGATTTACTGAGTCATGTTTGGAAACGACTGATAACTCTTCACACACACACACAGCCCTCTTCACACCATGATGCCAGCCAGCGGGAAATATGCCAGCCAGTGGAAAGCCTTTCCTGTCTGCCAGGCTTCCAGAGGCAGGGAGCAGGCCTGTCTGGAGGAACTCTGTGCAGACACACATTTCTTACCGGGGAAGCCAGCGCCCCAGCTTGTATCTTTCTCCAAGTCCCTTCCTGGCATCCTGCAAATTAATCTTGTCAGCTGCTGGGAACACCAGTGTGTGTGCTGATGGATTACAGTAGCGTGGGGTACAGGTCTGTAGCCTATAGGAGCAGTGGGGTGTATGGTATTGGGGCAGCCTCGTGCTCCTGGGCTACAAACCTGTGCGGCATGTTTCTGTGCTGAACACTGTAGGCAGCTATAACACAAGGGTAAATATTTGTATATCTAAAAATACCTCAATATAGAAAAAGTACAGTACAAAGAAAGAGTAAAACATGAAAAATGGTCCCGGGTGAGTCAGTGGGTGAGTGTGAAGGCCTGGGACGTTACTTTGCACTGCTGTAAGCTTCTTCTGTTCAGGCACATGTAGGCTATGCTACATTTATAGAAATAAATATTCTTCAATAATAAATTAACCTGAGCTTACTGCAGCTCTTTTACTTAGAAACTTTTAAATTTTAAAACCTTTTTGACTCTTGGAATAACACTTAGCTTAAAACACAAATATATTGTACAGTTGTAAAAAACTTTTTCTTTCTTTCTTTCTTTCTTTCTTTCTTTCTTTCTTTCTGTCTGTCTGTCTGTCTGTCTGTCTGTCTTTGTTTTTGACAGGGGTCTCACTATATTGCTGAGGTTGGTCTCAAACTCCTGGGCTCGGGCGACCCTCCTGCCTCAGCCTCCCAAAGTGCTGGGATTACAGGCATGAGCCACCACACTCAGCCAAAAGTAAATACTTTTTCTTTATATCCTTATTCTGTAAGCTTTTTTCTATATTTTAAGTTTTTAATTTTTTAAAACTTTTTTGTTGAAAACAAGCCAAACACACACATTAGCCTAGAAGCCAAACACACACATTAGCCTGCACAGGGTCAGGATCCTCAAGACGTCACTAGGCCATGGGAATTCTTCAGCCCCGTTATAATCTTCTGGGACCATCCTCTGCCTGTGTGTTCTGTCGCTGACTGAAACGTCGTCGCGTGGTGCATGACTGTACACAATGCTGCATGGCAACAAGTTGCCACACGTGTGCATCGGAGAGCCTTTTACACACCAGATCATCTGCCTGTGCTTGTTAGATATAGCAGAGGTGATTAAAATATGAAATGTTTATCACGCTGGAAGCTGAAAATCTCGTTTTCTTGGTGCAGACACATTCATTTTTAGAGTTCAATAGATGCTGTCACTTATGGGACAAATTTCTCCTGAAGGTCTTTGATCACATTTGCCTATAGAACTTCCAGAAACTCTTGGACACCTATTGAATCTTCCAGTTTTTTCTTTCTTACTTGAGAAGAAAGTTCCCACCATTTTTCTCCCTCCCACTCCCCACCCCCAGGGCTGGCTCAGTTATCCACCTGCCAATGTCAGCTGCTGGGACTCCAGGCCCATTCGGGAAAAATTAATTTTCCTTTCTTTATCAGAGCGTTGGGCCTTGCAGCCATCTGTCTGCTCAGCAGGCGGGGCACGTGGGGCTCCAGCCACCTTTCTCTTCACATTTCATGCCTCTTAATCTGGCTGATTTCTTCTCTTGCCACCCTCCTGTCAGGTCCCTGAAACCAGGCTGGTACTTACACCTGCCCACCATCTCCACCCCAAGCAGGGCATTTTATTTATGATGTTGTAAGCTTTTGTTTCACTATAACTCAGCAGGAAGATTCAGTTTACGGAATGTAGTTACTTCTGCCCTTGTTTACCAGAAAATCTAGTCCATCAGAATATATGGTTTTGGTAGAAAGAGAATTGTGCATGGAATTAAGCAAATAATTAAAATCTTGCTTCACTTTTTTCATTGGTAAAATAAGAATCATATTGTGCATCTCAGCGTTATTGAAGATCTGTGTAAACCTTAAAGTACTCCAGATAGTTATGAAAGACGATTATTCCTAGTCTTTAAGCATCCTGCTTCACTACGGTCTCCTGGCTGGTAGGTGTCAGTTGCAAATCTCCAAGTAAGCCGAGAATAAAATGATGGTGTTCCTCTTTGGTTCTTCAGCTCTGATTAGGTGTATCCATCTCCCCAGTGAAGGCTGATGTCATTAGTTCCTCCAAAAACTTTGCCTATCTCTCAAACTGCAATTTAAATGCAGTTTAAATTAACGGTGAACAGAGACATAGTTTGTAATAACAACTCCTACTTAATGAATGTGTGTCATGTGCCAAGCACTGTTCTAAGCACTTAGTTTCTGTTTTTTGTTTTGTTTTGTTTTGGTTTGTTTTTTGACACAGAGTCTCAGTCTGTTGCCCAGGCTGGAGTGCAGTGGTGCGATCTTGGCTCACTGCAGCCTTGACTCAAGTGATTCTCCTGCCTTAGCCTCCCGAGTAGCCGGGACTACAGGCGCACACCGCCATATCTGGCTAATTTTTTTATTTGTAAAGATGGGGTTTCGCCATGTTTCCCAGGCTGGAGCATTGGAATGTTGAATTATCCCAACTCCATGAAGCCAATACTATTTCTATCCGCATTTTAGAGGTGAGGAAGCTGAGGCAGAAGCTCATGGCCAGCGTGTCACAGCTGTGAATGTGGATGGAGGTGGGCTTCAGGCCTTGGCGGTGTGGTCCTGGAGTTCCTGCTCTTAATCACGTGCTATCCTTGTCCTCTGGGTATTGCAGGCTGGCACTGAGGGACCCCACTGGGTTCTTTAGTTCCTTAGGAGTGAGGTCCTGCCTGGCTCCCCCAAGTCTCACTGGCTGGCTTCTAGCATCTTCCGCTTGGGCCTGCTAGATGCTGATCACCTGCCTGGACTTCTGTCTTCATTGCCAAACCTCTTCACTGAGGCCCTCAGGGACAGACATCAAAGACAGGGTCCTCATTGTAGAGAATTTGCCCAAGGTCCTAAAACTAGGAAATGGAAGATCCAAGCCTCAGGTATAATCCAGTGTTCTTTTCACTGTGTGGTAATATTTATATTTTGTGATGACTATGAAATTAGCCTGGATGTGGTGGGGTCACTGGTAAACATTTGCCATAGAGGTTTGTCACCTCCTGCCTCCCTCGCCACCCTGGCCCTGGCCCTGCTTGTGCTCTGAGAGTGGTCTCCTCAGAAGGAGGCTCTCAGTTCTCAGTTTGAACTGTTGCTTGCCTTGTTGACTTGGGACCACAGTGGAGGAAAGAGAGCGGGAAAAGTGTCTGACGACTGGAACGGAGCTTTCTGGAGATGCATTTTCCTGCTGTAGCAGGTTCCAAGCCATTCTTTGTGACTGCTGATTTGTGGCGCATTTTGCTGCAGTTGCAGAAATAGCTGTGCTATAGTTAGCCAAAGGCTCTATGTCTGTCTGCTCTGTAACAGCTAGCTGCAAAGCCAGGGCCTGCCCTTGCTTGTTAATGCTGATGAATGTGGAGCTAGGACTGAAAAATCCACCCGCCTTTCAGGCAAGTCAGATCACCCGTCCCTTTCATGAACAAAGAAGACCGTGTGTGTTTGGAAATGAATGGGGAGAGGCAAAGAGGGTGGTTCAAGTTCTGAGTCTAGGGTGTTTGAGCAATGTAGGGGTCAGATAGTGGGTAATGAGGATGCCTGTGACAAAGCTTCCTCAGCAGCTTGGGAAGGAACCGGCCGAGGGAGCAGGCCAGCACAAGGGAGAACACTGTTTGTGTCCCATTTCTGAGAATAGGCTGTAGGGGGCACATGGGATACATTGAAGGAGGGACCTGAATGGTCCTGCCTGCAGAATTTGCAGGTCTTGGCAATGGTGTTGTGTTTGCAGGTCCTGGGCTAAGCAGACCTTTGGGAATCCTGTCACCATTGGGTCCGGCTCTGCCTTGTTTTTCGGAGCGTATGGGACAAAGCCGCCGTTGGTGGGCATGAAGGCCTCTTCTGATCCGGCCTCAAGCTGATCTTTCGGCCTCACTGCCCTCTCCTCTCTCCCCACACCCTGAAATTGTGTGCACATTTTGTTGTGTATGGCCATGGGTACATGTGTTCAGATGCTCGAAGGTGCTGACTTGAGCTCAGCCCCTTCGGATTGCCTGTTGCCTCTGTTCCCCTCTTCTCACCTCCAGGGCTTCGCTCAGGCTGATTTCTTGGCATAGCCTGTCCTTCCCCAACTCTGGCTGTGGAAACTTACTTCCTCTGTAAGCTGAGCTCTAGCATAGTGATTTCCACGAACCCTTTCCCTAATCTACACTTCACCCTTAAGTCGGAATCAGCTCTGCCCTTTCCTCGTTCCGGAAGCATTCTGCTAATGACGTGGTTAAAGCATTTATTTAATCTTACCTGGTGTCTCCACAGCTGAAGGTTATAAAGTCCTTGAGGACCAGCAAGGCCCATCCCGTCGTCACTCATCTCTGCCCTTCCCTCTAAGCCCAGCCCTACCTAGCAGTTTCTAGAAGACAGCAGGCTGCATTCAGATGGTCCCTGTCTACTGAGGGTAATCATTGGCACTTCAGAGTCAGCTCCAGAGTCATCTCTAAAGGTGCTAATGGGCAACTCCTAGCTGTTGGTGGACATGCTGGGGCTGTCCCTGAAAGTCCTCGGAGAGGGACCCCAGATCTGCCAGGAAATCCTGGCAACTGAGTACCTTGGACTGAGTATTTACCGAGACTGGCACAATGGCAGGAGAGCCATTCAGATGGCTAAAAAGCACACGAAAAGATGCTCAGCATCGTTAGTCATCAGGCAAAGTGTAAAGCAAAGCTACAGTGAGATACCAGTTCATATCCACTAGACAGCTGTAATAATAATAATAAAGGCAGGACAGTAACAAGTGCTGGTGAGGAGTTGGAGACATTGGAACCCTCACTCACTGATAGTGGGAATATGAAGTGGTACAGCCGCTCTGAAGAACAGTCTGGCTGTTCACAAACTTAGTTACCATGACCAGCCATTCCACTCCTAGATAGATGTGTAGAGACCCAAGAGAAATGAAAGCATATGCCCGCACACAGACATGCAAATGAACATTCATATCAGCATTATTCATAATAGCCAGAAGGTGGAAATAACCCACATGTCTATCAGCTGATGAATGGAAAAGCAAAATGTGATGAAACGTTATCTGGCCATAGAGGGACTGAAGAATTGATATATGCTGCAGCACGATGAACCTTGAAAGCATGAAGACGAGTGAAAGAAGCTCATCACAGGAGACCACGCTGTATGCGTCCATTGAGTCTAAATATCCGCAAGAGGCAAAAATGGCTGCTTGGGGCTGGGGCAGGTGGTCCAGGAGTTTTGGGGGAACGATAGCTAAAGGGTACGAGATTTCTCGTTGAGGTGATGAAAATATTCTAAAATAGTGTCATAGTTGCACAACTCTGTGAGCATACTAAAATCCACTGAATTGTACACGTTAAATGGGTGAATTGTACGGTATTTAAATTATATGTCAAGAAAGCTGTTACCAAAAAAAATAAAAAAGAGGGCAGGAGGATGTATATGGCTGCAGTGTAAGTGCGGACTTCAGCGTTCACGCTAAACTCTGCCGTCCCTGTCTGCCTTAGCCGCGACCTTCCCCACACACAGTATTTTTTCCAGGGTAGAACAAGCATAAGTACTGACAGATCTGTATAAAGTCATTTTTTAAAAGATGAAAATTTTTATTTCATTTTTATGATTTAGCTGCCTTTTTACCTTCCAAGAGAATGAAAATGACTGGACTTGCATTTTGGATTTTTTTCTTGGCCACTGGGACAGGATGGTTCTACTAATCTGCCAGTGCTAGCACATGCTTTCATTTATGCAATCAGCCAGTCCTTCTCGCACAGCAAATATTTATTGTGTACCAGTGTTTTAAGATCTGAAGAGACAGAAATAAAAGTCTCCATCTTCAAGAAGCTTATACCAGAGGGGAGACACTCAAGTAAGCAAGTAACAGACAAGTATTGTGATGAGGGGCTCTAAACACATAGGAGAGGCCCAACTAGAGGTAATCAGGGAAGGCATCAGGAAGAGGTGACATATTGGAAGGAAAGCAGGAGTTGGTCAGGAAGGAAGGACATTTTAGGTCCAGGGAGCTGCATGAGCAGTGGCTCAGGGTAGTTTAGGGAGCTGTGAGAGTTTAGTCCAGGACCCGAGGGTGTTCAGGTAAGAGTGCTGGTCCAAGGAGTCAGACACAGAGGGCCTCATAAACCATGCAAAGGCATCTGTGCTTTATCCTGTTGGGGATGGGGAGGTCTGGTTTCATTTTCATGTTAGGATGTTGATATTGGTTGCATAATGGAGATTAGATTGGAGGGGAGTGAAAACATGAATACCTGGGGCTGAGATGAGATTTGAGGAGGGCAGCTGAGAAGGAGGATGAATGTGCCATGGGTTAAGGATGCACCGGGGGTTCTGGCTTGGACGCCCGGTGGGTGATGATGTGGCATGTCAGGTAGGAAGGGATGTGCAGGTGTTTGTCAGTCATTTGCCTCCCTGGGGAGCCGTACTGAGGCGGAGCTATCAGTGCTTCCCTAAGCAGACTAGGACTGCATGCTAGGAAGGGACGAAGTGTTCCGTATCTGCCTCCTGCCAGCGGTGTGGCCGCGTGCAGTCAGCTTCCCTGTCCCTGTGGCAGGTTACAGGTCCTCATGGGCCCTGGCTCCTGACACACCAGGCTCTTTCACTTGTCTGGACCTTGGGTTTCCTGACTATCTGTATGAGGAGATGGCTTTATGGATGTTTAAGCTCCCTTCTAGCTCTGATATTATATCAGCCTATGTGATGTTCACATTTGCACAATTACCTCTTTCAGTGATTCATGTAGTCATTTCAGAGACCCTTCAAAATTCATTCGGATCAAATATCTTAGTTTTTATTAATACTTCCTCTTTCTACATGGTGTTTTGCTCTGTAAAAAAATTATATGTATACACACACACACACACACACGCACATATATTTTGTCTCACTCTGCCACCCAAGGTGGAGAGCAGTGACATGATCATGGCTCACTGCAGCCTCAACCTCCTGGGCTCAAGTGATCCTCCTGCCTCAGCCTCCCAAGTAGCTTGGTCTACAGGCACGTGCCACCACGCCCGGCAAATTCTTTTTTGATTTTTTGTAGCGATAGGGTCTCACTGTGTTGCCCAGGCTGGTCTTGAACTCCTGGGCTCAAGCAATCCTCCTGTCTCGGCCTCCTAAAATGCTGGGATTACAGGCATGAGCCACCACATCTGACTATTTTTAAAATGTTAACATTGTCTATACTTTCTTCATTACATGCTACCTCAACATCTTTGCAAGTAGATGGGGCCTGAGGAATAAATAAATCAATAAAAATATGTGAATTAAAACTTTGATTCCAGCGCCTTTTTGGCAAGCCCATGACATCCCTGGAGGAACTGACAAAGATACCTGGGAGTAACGCAAAGCCACATCCAGGAGTGATGCCTGAGAGTCAGATCCACTGTGGGATAATCCCCAAACTTAGATTCCAGGTTTGCTGTGTCTCCCTTCCTAAGGCCTCTCTTTTAAGCACTGATCTCTGAACACTCAGGTTTACTGGGGAGCTGTGTTGGAGAAGGCTTTTCCCAAAGCGAAGACTCTTCTAGAATGCAGATGCCCACCCCAGGTCCGCCAGGTTCCTCCCACCTCTGTCCACGAAGACCTCCTTCAGTTTCTTAGCCTGGCTCTGAAAATCCACAGGGGGAGCGTTTTGTGAAATGGAGGTTGCTGCAGTCGCGGTACGGAATGGTACACGGGGAGATGAAAAGACCATTTCCTTCTGCTTCCCTGTGAGAGCCTTTCGGTCCCTCTGTTTTATAACACCGTAATTGCATCGCAACCAGGCAAGAAAATCAAATCACCTCCTACCAGATTTGTAGTGTTTTTCCACCAGGCAACCAGGTCAGAGCAGAGGGCCCCTGGGAGGCTGTGCCTTCGCCCCCTCCGGCCACCTGGCAGATGAGGTGGAGATGCTGTCGAACAGTCTGACTCAAATTGAAAGAAGGAGGAGGAGCCCTCCAGGGGCGTCTCTTTTTGTATCTCCTTTTTCTCACGAATGGACATTCTGTCCCTGCATGCTTCCTTCCTGTGGAGAACGTGAAGCCTGTTTGCCCGGTTGGCTTTTTTGCCGAGACTATCGCAGAATTGAGAACGCCGAAGGTGGAAGGCCAAGTCCACGGGCTCTTTCCTAGGGAGCAGGAACTGTGCCTTCATCACTTTTATGTCCCCAGTGCTTGGTACAACGCTCTGTTGTACCACACATTCCCAGCGAACATTTGGGACTAATGTAAATGAATGAATGAATGAGTCACAGAATGACCAGTCACATTTACCAGTGAGAAGGTGACTTCTAAACTGCCACAGGCCAGGACAGCGCCAAAGAGGGTCAGGTGGGAGAACGAATTCCCCACCGCTTAGCTCTGAGGCTCCTGTGGCTTCCGCAGGCCTGGGTCTGGCAGCCTTTCCTTCACGGCCTTCTCCTGCCTCGGGTGGCACTGAGTGGGCCTCTCGACCTCACCTGTGTGTTAGGAGTAGCACTCAACTCACTAAAGAGAAAGAAAACCGCCAGCTTGCCCAAGGCAGGTCTGCGGTCAGCAGAACTTGAAAAATAACCTTATGACGTGCGTGTGATTTGGGCATAAGTCACTGTTGACATTTTTCATTTGCTGACCGTAAAGCAGAAATTCCTCCATGTGGTTTTGGGGTGCTCCCTGTGTCTTTCTCAGTTATCTCGGGGTGTCGTGAGCCTGCAGAAGAGCCGCTCCTGCCTGCACCTTCCCTGTTCAGGGCAGTGGGTTCTGGCTGCTGCGGGAGGTGGGCGCCTGCTGGAGCGGCTGTGACTGCCTAGGACTGTCCTCATGCAGGTCTCTGCCGACACCTGCTACCAGGTTGGTGCCAACAGGGCCTTTAGGTCTGATCCCATCTCCTGGCCACGGATTTCGATCATGAACATTTTAGCTTCTTTCAGGCAAGATTTCAGTTGAAAATCAATATGGATTCTTTGCTTCATTGAGATAATTTGCATTTGGAAGCGTGGGGCCAGGGCACTGATTGAGCTGGAGTTCTGATGCAGGATAACTCCCCACCGCAAGAGTTTTGAATCAGGTGGTGGGGAGGGCAGATGTCACAGCCCTCTGCTGCCCTTCCTGGGCTCTTCCCCATTGCCCACCTCCACCAGGCTTGTGAGCTCATATCCTGGCCTTGTGAGCTCCTTCCTGTACCCCTCCTGTGGACAGGCTGGGGCTGCCCTCCTGGTCTATGGCCCTACCTAAGGAGGGCCTGTCCTGGGCTGCTTTCCCAATTCCCCAGCCCTCCAATAGAAGGAAATGGGGATGAAAGGCCCAGGCCCTAGGCTTTCCCCTCTTTTAGGACTGTTCGGTCAAAGGTCAAGGAGTAGAGGCCAAAAGCATCATGTCCAGGCCCCTAGTTGAGTATCAGTTCAGCTCCCTGTCGGAGCCAGGCCCCCTCCCCTGCTCTTGGGGACACGTCTAGCCTAGGCGTCTCTGACGTCACTGTCTTTCTTGTTATGTGGTCACTTACACACCACTTTTTCTCATTCTCATTTTCTCTTTTTTACACATTCTTTTTTCTCTTAGCTTCTTGAGGGTGGGGATCAAGGCTTCCATTTTTTTCTCTTTCCCTGTGAGTGACTGCTCAGTAAATGTGTGATAAATGAATAAATAATGGGTTCGCTTGAAAGAAGTTGAGCTGCCATTTATTCCTACTGCTCTTTTCCCTCCGTCCTTCAAATAACCCATGACAGCCTTGTGCACCCGGCAGCCTGATAGAAAATACAGATGTGTGTTGCATCCGTGAAAAATGGTTCCAGTGCCAGCTCAGACTCCAGCCTTTCTGGAGCCAGCCGCTTTCTGTACTCTGTTTGGCTCTAGTGGCAGTTGTGGTCCCTGGACCCTGGCTGACTGTGTCCTGGCCAGTGAGGGCAGCCTTGTGATAGTGAAGGATGAAGTGGGGTCCACACTCCCATGGGGTTCGTGCCTCTGGAAACAAGGGTGCTCATTTTGAAAGTGTCTTGGGTTTTTGGAAGTAGACAGTAAGGCGTGTGTTCATTAGTCTATCAGTCTGTTAGCAGATATTTCCTGAGCACTGTCTGCTTAGCAGACGCTGTGCCAGGTGCTGGGGCTGCCTTCGTGAGCAAAACAAACGTGGTCCTTGCCCCCACGGAACTCACAATCTAGAGGGGGAGGCCTAGAAACATGAGACAAATTATCAGGGGAAAACAAAGGTATTCTGTGCCAGGCCCAAAGCCTCAGCGCTCTCTCATGCTGCCACCGCAAACCATTTCCCTTCCAGGTGAGTCCTAGGTCTCGGATCTATACCCATCGTTCTCCCAGAGGCATCTCAGTCCAGCCCCCAACCATCTGGTCCGCTCCTATAGAAAACCTTGTCATTTTCCCTAAAGCAGCTGGCAGGCACCTAGAACACTGCCGTTCAGTACGCGGGACTCGACCTGAGATCTGGCTTACTGCCTAACCACCCTGGCCCTCTGTCTCTTTGTCTGTAAAATGAGGGCTGTGGTCTGGACCCACACTTCTCAAGGCGAGTTCCATGGAACACCAATCCCAGGATGTGTCCTGGAAGAAAAGGATGTAATGATCAAGGAAGTTTGAGAAATACATACATTTTATTCCCCCTCTTCTAGATTCACGGAGCACACTAAAGGCCCTAGAAGTCCTGAAGTACACAATCCCGTCTAGCTTTGTTGAGCATTAGCTTTTTTCAGCTTACTGACCCAGATCCCTTTGTTCACATGGTACCTATTTTCCTAAGGCTGTAGGACTCCTGGAACTTGCTGCAGAGGCCTTTGAAGGGCCTTCTGCTCTGCATGCTGTCATTAGGGTTCTGGTGATGCCCTGGATGGGGGACAGAAGTTGATATGGGGCAGTGGCCCAGACCCTGTAGCATCTGGTGCCCCTCCTTCCTCTGTGATGATCGCGCCCGCGTCTGAGGAGATGGCTGGCTATGAATTTCCTGCAGTGGGCTCCGGAGACATTTAAGATGCTCACTGGTGGTGGCACTGCCTTGGAATCCACAATCATTCTTAGTTGGTCTCAGAACCATCAGCTGGTGAAAGCATCTGTCAGGGGAAACTTGAGCAGTGTTCAGAGCCCCATCAATAATTCAGCTGACGAGCTCCTTCAGACGCAGGCCTCGCAGCCCTCAGGACTCACTCGTCTTCTGCCCAGGGAGGCCTTCTCTGTTATATCACCGACGTTAGTGACTCAGGCAGCAGCACCTCCGTGTTCTTCCAGAATCCCCAAAGCCTCATCAGTGGGAAGAGGGAAGATTGGTGCAGATTAAGCCCTTCTAATTCCATCAGCCGGCCAGGAGGGGGGGCTTGCTGACGGGGAGGCTCTGGAGAGGGGATGCTGACGGTGGGGTTTAGGCAGCCCCTTGTGCTGTGCTGGGGGGATTTGTCCACTGCGATGGATAGGCTGTGGGCCCTCCACTCCTTCCACTGCCTCCAGCCATTCAGGAAAAAAACAAAGGCTTTTTTTTTTTTTTTTTTGGGTAAATTAGAGGCTTGCACATTGAAGATACCTAAAAATACTGGTTGAATGAGTTCTAGCTGATTAGATCTGGCTGTCATTCCCATTTAGTAGAATGATAGAATGCCATCGCTGGATGGGAACACGGAAATCATCTCCTCCAGCTCCTTCATTTTTCAGTGTAGGAAAGTGAGACCAGAGAACAGTGACCTTGTCAAGGTCACCCAGCCGGTTCGTTGCAGAGCCAGGCCAGTGCCCAGGCTCCCGGCTTACAGCACCTGGTCCTTTCCAACTGGCCACGCCCTGCCTCTGAGCACGGAGGGCTCCACGTCCTTCTTGGAGAGCTGCAAGCATCCCCAGGCACAGCGAGGTGGAGAGAGCAGTTGCTCTTCCCACTCTGGTGCTGAGCCCCCAAGGGGAGCGTGTCGTCCCTGCTGTTACACTGACAGGATGGTGAGAGGAGTGTGTTCTGTGCCATCAATAATGTGAAACCAAAACAACTGGAAACTTCCTTCCTTCTCTCAGCTTCTCCGCTAATTTGTGGCGCTGGGGCTAGCAGTCACCTCCCCCTTCCTGTAGAGTCAAAGGGCCTTGGGACTCATCCTTTCTCACCTGTTTGTGGGCTCTCCTGGGACCCAGCTCTAGGGTGCTCAGACATGAGGTACTTTCTAGCTAGACTTCCCAGCTAGACACTGAGCTACTGTGCTGAGTACTACTGAGTAGTAGTACTACCGAGTACTGAGTACTACTACTACAGTACTACCAAGTAGTAGTACTCAGTACTACTGTACTACTACTGAGTACTACTTTCCAGCTAGACACTGAGCTGGTGTTCCACTTTCACCTGGAGGATGGGGGGATATCAGAGCCTTACTTTTCCCATCTGTGTTTTTAACCTCAGCCCTTTTAGACTATTGAGGGGTACAATGGACTGAATAATTATATCCCCGCAAAATTCATGTGGTGAAATCCTAACCCCCAGTGTGATGGTATAAGGAGGTGGGGCCTTTGGGGAGTGATTAGTTCATGAGGGTGGAACCTTCATGAATGGGATGAGTGTCCTGATGAAAGAGACCCTGAAGAGCTCCCTCACCCTTCACCATATGAGGAGACTGGGGAAAGGCAGCCGTCTGTGAACTGGACAGCCAGTCCTCACCAGACACAGAATCAGTGGGCACCTTGGTCGTGGACTTCCCAGCCTCTAGAACTGTAAGAACTTGGCTTCTGTTGTTTGTGGGCACCCAGTCTGTGGTACTTTGTTATAATAGCTTGAACTAAGACAAGAGGAATGGAGGATGACTATGTAGGGCCCAGGCTGGGCTTTCTCTTGGAGGCTCAGTGCTAGACGATGCCTTTAGAGATGACTTGGTCAGCACCCAGTATTATAGATGATGACCCTGAGGCCTTGAGAGGGGTAGCCACTTGCCCAGGTCACAGGACCAGTTGATGGTAGGGCTAGGATGCTGGGATAAAGCTGACTGAGTCCCCGTCCTGGCGAGTGTTTCTCCTGTAGAGTCTCAGCACGAGGCCCTCAACCTTTCTGGTTTTGGGTGCCATTCTCCGGAATAGGACCAGCATGTCTGCTGGCTCCAAACCCCAGTGGTTAGAGAGTACAGAGGAGGTTTGGGGATCAGGGAATGCTCGATGTGACTGAGGAAGGTTTTAGAGTAGGGTGTAGGGGCAGAAAAGATGAAAGTCATTTGGGGCCAGGCATCAAAGAGGAGCGTTCAGAGGCTCTGAATTCAGTAGGGGAGTAAAATGCCTGGAGGTACGCTGTCTCGGGGGGTCATCATGGAGGATATGAAGGTCAAAAGGAGGTCAAGGAGCAGAGGTGCGGGTCGTGGGTGCCACTCTCCATCCTGCGTGTAGCAACCTGAGGCTTTCT
Organism: Papio anubis; assembly: GCF_008728515.1. NCBI lineage: Eukaryota > Metazoa > Chordata > Mammalia > Primates > Cercopithecidae > Papio > Papio anubis. The sequence continues at coordinate 190,988,957 of NC_044977.1, read as the reverse complement.
GCACAAGAGGGAACCCCATCTCTCATAACCATCTTGTCCCTCAAATCGCAAGCTGGGGCAGTCCTTGGCCGAATGTCTACCTGGAAGGCCTCTGGAGGTGTAGCCTGAGTAGAGGGCAGACCACATCCTTGGGTGAAAAGACAGACTTCTCAATGGCTGGGCAGCCAAGGCCTTCCTATAGCTCAGGGAGGCTTTGGTAAATCCAGCGTTTCCAAGGGCGTGGCCGGTGCGCTGTGGTTCCCTGGTGTTTGAGCTCTGGGAGTGTGGGGTTGCTCATGGAGAAGACGGCAGCAGGCTAGGCGTGGCCCACAGGCCACCGAGCTGTAATCTTAGCTCCAACACACGCCACACACCCTCACACTCTCCTTCCTGCCTGTGAGCCCCAACGGGGTAGGGGAGCACCGTGAGCCTGATTTCCAGGCGAGGGTTTGGGGGAATAAGCCCTAGGAACCCTGACTCTCTGGGAACAGGGCAGGGGCTGGCATGACATGCAGGAGCTGTGCCCGCCAGGCCGCACACCCTCCGCGCTCTTCCAGCTCCTCTGCCCGCCAGGCCGCACACCCTCTCCGCGCTCTTCCAGCTCCTGGGCCCGCCAGGCCGCACACCCTCTCCAAGGCTCTTCTCCAGCTTAGGTCAGCATTAACTCCTCTCCGCTGGGGCCTTTCCAGCTCCTGGGTCTGGGCCAGGTCAGCACACCCTCCGCTTCCAGCTCCTGGGGTCTGCCTGGCCGCACAATTTCTCCATGCCTTTCCAGTCTGATGCCCTGAGCTTGCGTTGTTCTCCGTAACCCCTGCAGAGAGAAACAGACAGAGCCACGGAGAAGGGAAATCCTGACTCTGAATCCTGAATGAAACGGGTTTCCCTCTTGAAGTTACTGAGCACTTTTCATGGAGCCGTCTGAGGAGAACACTAAGGGATAATAGCAATGCTAATGATAGTTATGGGAATACAGGAGTGTTTCTGTTGCTACAGCTGAACAGGAATAATAATCTTAGTTAATATTATTGGGGTGCTCCCTGTGCCAGGCACTGTGCTCAGTGCTTTCTTTATATGGAGTGTCACTGAATCCTCGTGGCAATGCTGTAAAGTCAATATAAATATTACCCCCATTTTCCAGATGAGAAAACTGAGGTACAGATGGTTTACACATGGTTCAAGGCCAGCCTTGGAGCCAGGACATGGTGGAGCCAGGATTCCATGCCCAGCTTGAAGCTCTTTACCAGGCTATCCTTCTCTGTGGCCATGGGGGCTGGGGCAGGGGGCATCTGAGCAGCAGAGGGCAGTGGTGGGGTTGGGAGAGGCACCCCCAGGAGGATGGGGCAGCTGCTCTGCCAGAGTGGGTGGGGGTGAGGCCTTTGCTGGACACCTAGGCTGTGCCCTCCTTTGAGTAGATCATCTCGTCCACGGAGTCTGGATAGAGGCCTTAGGCTGAAGACAGGGCAGAAATCTAAGCTTTTCGTTTTCAGAGAGAAAAGAGAGAGCATGTGAGTTTTGAGTGGAATGTGATCCTAGAGCTAGGCAGCCGGTACCCCCGTCATGAGCAGGAATCCTGCAGGCCCAGTGGGAACTTCCCATCCCAAGGGAGTACAGGGACAGGCTGCACCCCCCTGCCCAGCTCCTGACCTCCGCCTGCCTTCCCCGCTTCAGCCACAAACCCCTTGGCCTTGTTGTTTCAACTGCGGAACAGGCTCCCCAGCTATTGTTCTTGGAGACGATTCTGTGATCTTAGGACCTTTGAGAAAAGAACAAACAGCTAGGAAAACACAGGGTGGTTAAAAGATGTTTGTGATTTTTGTGCCATATGGAACAAAAGAGGCATTCGGGAGACTCAGCATTGTTCTGCGGGAGTGAGGATGAAACACCCTCGGAGGCCTCCTCTCATCTGGGGGCATCCAGCTCATTGTCGTGGAATGTAGCTCCAGCCAGTCGCTCTAGTGTCAGGCCTTATACTCTGTGCGGGGCCCGGGCTAGGAGTGTGTTTAAACTTGATTCACTTTGAATCCTCTCCTGGTTTCTGATCCATTCTTTCTGTCTTCTTGTTGGGAAAAGTGGCTCATGCTATCACCCCGTCACTGTCATTTCATACCAGCTACCCAGACTCCTTACTGGATACCCTTCATTGCCTGTCCTCAGCAGGACCAATAAAGTCATATTTATATAGCAATCCAAGGTCACGTAGTAATTTTATGCAATTCCCCTTATTGGATTTTTATATCAGCTTCAATATAGATGTTATTTCCTTTTTTTTTTTTTTTTTTTGAGATGGACTCTTGCCCAGGCTGGAGTGCAATAGCCCAATCTCAACTCACTGCAACCTCCACTTCCCGGGTTCAAGTGAGTCTCCTGCCTTAGCCTCCCGAGTAGCTGGGATTACAGGCGCGTACCACCACAACCAGCTATTTTTTTTTTTTTTTTTTTGTATTTTTAGTAGAGACAGGGTTTCACCATGCTGGCCAAGGTGGTCTCGAACTCCTGACCTCATGATCCACCCGCCCTGGCCCCCCAGATTGCTGGGATTACAGGCATGAGCCACCGCGCCCGGCCTTATTTCCATTTTTTCAAAGACAAAACTGAGGCTCAAAGCAGAGAGGTGACCTGCTTGCTGATGGACAGCTAATGACAGAGCCTCAGAGGAACACGGTGCTCTCAGAACCCCACTGGAGGTTCCTCCTTCAGGGAACTGCATTCTGAAAGCTGCCTCACCTCCTTTGGGAATTCTGAAACGTTGTGTGCCTACTCTTACCTTTACCCATGAAAGCTGTTTCTGGGATTGGGGCTCTCAACTCCAGGCTCTCAACTCCAGGCTCTCAACTTCTGGGTTGGTAGGTTTCACATTAATGAGGTTTAACTCACCATGGTTCATTTCTCCCTTTGCGGTCCCCTGTGTATGCCCCTGGGGCAAGTCTGTGAAGGCTCCATTCTCCCCCAGTTTGGAATGCCCAGTGCCCCTGCCGCAGCCCACAGCCCTTCAGAAGGTGATTGCAAGGAAGCCAAGACGTTCCTTTGCCTTCCCGAGGACACAGAGCCTAGCCTCGTCTTCATTCCTTCTGCCATGTCCACGCCTGGTGTCTCCTGTGCAGCCTTTCCTGCGTAAGTCACGGCCAGGCAGGCTTGGTGACATGCACTGGGAGCCCGGTGTGGAAGCTGGGAGGTCGTAATCGTGTAGTCGCACTAGTGGTGGCCACAGGCCAGGGGTTCCTAAGGAAATTGGAAGGGCCTCTGGAACTGCCTTCCTCCCCACCCTGCTCCGTATCTCCTTCAGAGTTTTTCTGATAGGGGTAGTGCTGCCTTGTTCCTTGGGAAGGCTTGGAGGTTTGGGGTCTTCGCCTGTATCTTATCGAAATCCCTGTGTCTCACTGGAGGAGTAAGAACCGGACCTGCCGTCAGGAAATGCCTCAGATGAGTGCTCAGCACCGGTGGCAGGACCAGGGATGTTTGGTTGAGATAAGAGAAAGCCCATGGGGGCATTATCTCTGTCTTCCTGTGGGACAGGAAATGAGCTTGTGCCTTCTGGCTCTCGGGGGCAGGACGTGGAGCAGGGAGCAGAAGCCTTAAGGGGTGAAATTCAGCGTCATGTGAGAAAGAACTCACTAAAAAGTAGTTTTCAAAAAGCAGAACATGCTGCCCTGAACAGAGTGAATTTCTTCTTCCCGGAAATTCCCAAGCGTTATTCTGACAGGGAGGCTGTGGCCCAGGGCCCAGGAATGGGAGCTCCAGTGCCGAGTGGCACTGAGATGACCACCTACCTTTACACTTATTGGCATGTAATTAGTCCCCTCCGTAGCGTCCCGTAGTGACAGCTACCCACAAGAGCTGAGCTCCAGGCAGGCACCACAAAGGGAACGAGGGCCAGGGACCCTCATTCTTATTGTTTCCCTGGGTGTGTACACGTGTGTGTGTGAGAGAGACAGCGGATGCGTGGATTTTGTCCCTTTGTTTCCATGCTACCCCGACCCCTACTCCACACCAAATAACTCATTTAATAACTTGGAATCCTCCCATGCGTTTATCTGTGCTTCTAAAAGTCATAGACAGTTACGACACACATCAATGCATAGATACATGCACAAGTTTTTAAAAATTGTTTTATAAAAATGAGATCATATTAATCAAATGTACTGCATGTTGCTTTTCTCGCTCATCAATACTTCATAGAAAAGTCCCTCGAGTTAACTGGTGTGCCTCTCTTATTTCATTCTGTTCATGGGGTCCGTAGGCTGGCTGGCCCGTATCTGATTCAACATTCTTTCTTTGATGTGCATTCATTTTGTCTCTAGTTTTTTCACTTCTAAATAATACTTCCATAAACACTGTGGTTTGTACATATGGACGTGTGCGTGTGTGTGTCCTTCTGAGGAGGAGTGCTTTTATTTCCCAGGCAGAGATTCCCAAGAGTAGGAGTGCTGAGCTTAAGGCGGGTGTGTGTGTGTGTGTGTGTGTGTGTGTATACCATATATATAGGATCTTTCCAGATTGTTTTCCCAATAAACTACAGCAATTCTCACTTCCATTAATAGTACGCGAAGGGGCCGGGCGCGGTGGCTCAAGCCTGTAATCCCAGCACTTTGGGAGGCCGAGACGGGCGGATCACGAGGTCAGGAGTTCGAGACCATCCTGGCTAACACAGTGAAACCCCGTCTCTACTAAAAAATACGAAAAACTAGCCGGGCGAGGTGGCAGGCCCCTGTAGTCCCGGCTACTCGGGAGGCTGAGGCAGGAGAATGGTGTAAAAACCCGGGAGGCGGAGCTTGCAGTGAGCTGAGATCCGGCCACTGCACTCCAGCCTGGGCGACACAGCGAGACTCCGTCTCAAAAAAAAAAAAAAAAAAAAAATAGTATGCGAAGGCACCTGTTTCCACATCCCCACAGCATTAATTGTGATTTCCTTGTTTGTGCTGGCTGGGCTGGAGGGTGGGCGGTAACACCTCACTGTTACTTTGTTTCATTTCTCTGACCCCTGGTGTGCCTCAGCATTATTGTATAGACTACCTGCCATCTAGATTGCTCTTCCACGAATCACCTATGGGACCTTTGCCTGTTTTGCTCCCAGGGTTCCAGAAAGGAGGACAAGGCTTTCTGCGTCAGGCAGGCAAGCAAGCCTGTGTCTCCATCTCAGCCTTTACCTGGTCCTGGAGATGGTCAGCTCTCAGTGACTTCCCTTCCCTTACCCTTCTGCACAGTTTTTAGAGTCCCCAGAAATGGGAAATTAAATCATATTCTCCCAAGTGTCCCAGGGTAAGGGTGAGGGGGAGAGCAGGAAATAAACTCGGTGAGAGCTGGTAAGTTATCCTGGGGGTTGGTTCTACTGTCTCTCTCTCGTGTTTCCTGGGCCAGGTTCCCTCACTTCTTGCCGATGTGAGCGCTGCATGTGTGAAATCAGGACCAGACACTCGGCAATGCACCTGTAAATAGTGTGGGTCCTGGCTGATGTTTCTGAAGCTTAAAGTCTCACTACGCAAAGGGTAGTTCCTGGACCAGAAACAGAATCTCAGACCCCACCCCAGACCTACTGAATCAGAATCTGCATTTCAACGAGATCCCCAGATGATTCATAGACACATTAAAACTGGAGAAGCATTGGCTTAAACCATGCGGATTAGAATCTGTGAGGGGAACAGAAGCGATGAGAACTTACTTGCCCGGAAATGTTGCTGCCGTTGAGAATGTTTTCGACGTGTCGGTAGATCCAGCATGGTGCAGATTCGACAGCGCAGGGTGGCATGCCTTCTTTCTCTTGCTCTTGAGATCTCATGGTGCCTGTCACCTTCCAGAATACAGCGCCCCTCTGCCTTGGGTGACAGGAAAGCTCAACACACCCCAATCCAGCTGCTTCTCCCTGTCACTGAGTCTTACAGCCCCATCGAGTCCATGCAAACAACCTGTTTCAGATATAGCCCGACTCCGTTTGTGGCAAGTACTGCACGCTTCAGCTGCCTGACTCGAGTTTCCTGCCATCTCCTGTGCGGCCCAGCCCCTTCTCACTGCCCCATCACCTGTCCTCGGTCTTTGTTTCCTGAGCCTGGGGCAGCCTCAGCACCTCCAGTTTTCATACGGAGCTGCCCCCATCAGATTCTCTCGCCCTCCGACAAAGCACTGTTAGTTACTCTCTAGGTAACTGGGGCCCCGTCCTGGCCTGCACCTGCCGCCCTCCTTCCTCCACCTCAGACGTGAGCACCTCAGCTCAAAGGTGAGAGCACACAGGGTGTGCTGCCAGAGCCAGACGAGGGGGTTACTGCTTTGCACCGGACGAAGCGAGTCGTGCGGTTCTCCCGTAAATAGCTGTGCTTTCCAAAGCGCTTCCACTGTGGTTCCTGTGGCCTTCACACGTCCTTGGTTTGCCAGGCAGGGTTTATCAACCAGGGATCACGTAGGAAGCAGAAACCACTTCAGGTGGTGTAAGCAGAAGGAGTTTCATATTGGAATCAGGTGCTTACAACATTGTTGGAGGGGCTAAAGGGGCAGGGTTCAGGCTGGGCTTTTGGAAGGACTCCCAGCTCATTCAGAAGCAGCTGCTGCCAGCCCACAGCCGTTTCTGGACTCTCCAGGAGGCTGAAGGGTGGACAGTCTAAGTTGAGGTCTGAGGATTATGGAGTTTGAACAGAAGCCACCACCACTGCCCTGCTTTTCAGGTACTCAGGAAGCGGCAACATGACCTGGGTTCAAGGTGACAGGGACTAACCAGCAGTGACAGCCAGAAGCCACATTCTCACTGGGCAGGTCTCATGCAAGCACACTCGTTCCTGAGTCACAGCACCTGATTGATGTCCAGAGCTCTCGCCGCTTGGGCATCTGGGAAGCATAGTTTCCCTCGTTCCAACCTCTCAAGGGGAGGAGGATCCACGGGAGGTTTGGGAGGAGCCAACTGTGCAACCTCAGCTAGGTCCGATTTTGACGAGTGGAATGGGTGGGGCATTTGGCGTTCACACTCCCAGGAGTGCCTGCACCCAGGCCGGCCCCGGTGTCTTCCCAGACTTGGCTTTAGCACCTTCTGCAGGTGGCAGCCTCCTTGCACCAGCAAGGAGACCACGGTGTGGCTTCACTTCTCCCTGCTCTTCTAAGCACGTAAGACTGCGACCTTCCTGTGTGCTCCAAAAGCGATTTCTTTTTCACTTAGTGTCGTCTGATTGAGAGTGACAAGCTTGACAGAGGTTTCAGCAATGTGGGCAAAGCCGCGCTGCCTTCTACATCAAGTGCTGTTCATTTGGATCATAAGGATTTCACGTCCAGTCCTGGAATTAAATGTGTAAAGGGATGTTCTCCCAGCACTGTCATTAGCAGGAACTTTTTGGTAGGAACATTCTTGTTGATGACATGGTGTATAACGTGATTGTGGGCGTAGGGGGACAGATGTGTTTCAAGTGCTAGAAGAATGACAATGATCTGGTCTCATGGGACCCAGGCACAGGCCCGTACACACAGCAGGTGCTCGAAATGGCTTATTTGGTACATGGAATGAAATAAGAAGCTCAATGCAGGTGGAAGGACATTGGGGACGCTCCGTGTCTCGCAGCTCTCCAGGCAGTAGTCATTCCTTGGCCCCTCAGATCCTCCATTTTGGGGGAACAGTATGGCTCTACTTTGTGGAGAAACAAATTTGGGCAGCTGAGTTCAGGGCTCCATGTGGAGGAGCGAGAAGGGGGCCACCCACTGCAGCTTTCCCAGGGAGCATGTGGACTGGGCACAGTTTTTGCAGGATGAGTGGCTGCCACCATGAATGGGCAGAATCATGGGCAGATCATCCTGCTTCCTTAATTGAATTTTGGAATGCATTCAGAATCTTCATCCTGGGGCCTGGCACTCAAGGTGTTCATGACCTGGCGCTGACTCAGTGCGCTCTGGCCAGATGGGGCACTCATGGCTCCCAGATGCTGTGCCAAGCTTTCACCTGCTTATCTTTGCTTACACTGTTCCTGCCACCTGGAGGGACTTCTCTTCACCCATCTCTACCTTGAGAAATCCTGTCATTCATAGCCAACTCGGACACCCCTTCTTCATAGCCTTCTTTGCCTGCCAGCCTCAGGAGCACCCTCTGGCGCTGTCAGAATGCCCAGGACTCCTTTCCACCCCTTTCTCCTGGCCACACCCCTTTCTCCTGGCCACACCCCCTTCTGGCCACACCCCTTTCTGCCTCTTTGCCTGGTCCTGTGGGTGCTGTGCAGGCTCCCTCAGCCAAGCTCTGCATTCCCAGGCCTGGCTCTGAGTAGGTGTTTGTGGAGTGAATGGCTAAAAAGTAAAGCAAAAAGCTCATGAAACAGAGGGGAAATCCAAAAGTGATTACAGAGAAAAAGGATTCTAACAAAAAAGACCGTGAGTGCCAGGTTCGCACTGCCTGGGTTCAAGTCCTGGCTCCACTATTTAATAGCTCTGTGACCTTGGACAAACCACTAAACCTCTTTGTGCCTCAGTTTCCCCCTATGTTAAGGATCAGCATGCTACCTACTCACAGGGACGTTCTGAGAATTAAGATTCTTTAAAATATGTCAGCTTTTTGGAACAGTGCCTTCCTCACAATAAGTGTTAATATACGTTAGTACACCACTCCCCTCCCAAGCTTTCCCAGATCCCTGGCTTGTTGAAGATAGTGTCAGAAACTGGGGTTTTTCCAAGCTCCCGCTAAATGTTCACCTCCGTTTCAATCCTGCACTTGTGGCCAAATCAGTTGGAGATGTTTTCCGGAGACGGCTCCAGCCTTACTGTGGAAGGGAGAAACGACAGGAAGTTCCCCTGACCAAGGAGTGGCTCTTGCCAGGCTCTGTGCAATTGCTCCTCATATGAAATGCTGTTTAATCTTCACACAGCCTGTAGGTATGGATTAATATTCCCATCTTGGAAGCTGAAGCTCAAAGAAGAGCAGCAGCTTGCCTAGGAGGACATGGCAAGTGAGGGGCACGGCTGGAGTTGAAGCCCAGATTGGATTTTGAAACCCATGTTCTCTTGACTGCTTCTTCCAGCTGTTCCCACCACCCGGGGCTGGGAGCTGGGGGCTGCGTGTGTGTGTGCACGCATGTGTGCATGTGTGTGGGCGTGTGCGCATGTGTGCGTGTGTGTGTGTGCACGCGTGCACTGTTTCATCTAGCTGTTCCCACCCCCCTGGGCTGGGAGCTGCGTGTGTGCGTGTGTGTGTGTGTGCATGTGTGTGGGTGTGTGCGCATGTGTGCGTGTGTGTGTGCGCGTGCACTGCTTCATCCAGCTGTTCCCACCCCCCGGGGCTGGGAGCTGCGTGTGTGCATGCGTGTGGGTGTGTGCATGTGTGTGGGTGTGCGCGCATGTGTGTGTGCGTGTGTGCGTGTGCACTGCTTCATCCAGTTGTTCCCACCCCCCGGGGCTGGGAGCTGCATGTGTGCATGCGTGTGTGTGTGTGCAGTCCTCACTGGGGTGGGTGGGCTCGATGGCCCTGCTCTGAGTTGCCTCAGAACTGAGCAGAGTGGATCAGTGTGGATAGATCTTCTGGGGCCTGGGAACCCCAAAGCATCCAGCGAAACCCGTGTTTGTCCAGGGTTCAGCCATGGCAGCTCACAGAACCCAACCCAGATTCCAGTAGCCTTTTGCCCAGGCGTGGCTGAGATGTCGGCAAGCCTCAGTTTCCTAGCTCATGGGTCCCCCTGACGCCTAGAAATGGTCTCGTGGGTTTTAAGAATAATTATAACGATCTTGTCCTCACTTCAGCTGATTTGGTATATACCAATTTACTGATTGATATTAGCACCCGCATCGTTTGCACATTTCTGCAGTGACAGTAATGCCAAGTAAACTGTAGAAGAAATGAGTTCCTGAAGCATTTACAGGCAATCAGGATGTTCACTTTGCATGGAGAGCAGGCACGCGCTATTTGAATCAAGCTTCCACGATTGGGGCGAGCAAATGATCTTATATTTACATATTTTTCCGAAGGCCACTTTACCTCAATTTTAAATCTTTGAGTTCCAATTTTTGAAAATTCGATTTTGTTGTAACTGAGGTAATACAGCCTCAAGGCCCTGTGAAGACAGCTTATATTAGAAGTCTGTCTGTTAATCTTACCAGCTTGAAGACAGCAGAATTCTGTGAGAAAAGATAGGCTTCAGGAGTCAGTACCAGTGACAGTGGGTAGACCAGTGATAGTGTAATACTCGTTCAGCTTCATCACAATCGGCGTGTCCTTTACACGTCAGCTTGCAGACGTTCACAGTGACAGATGCTCCCGTCATGAGAGACACTGGGCACCGTCAGACACCTGCCCCTGGAGCACCATCCTAGCCAGAGATACACACAGGCCCAGCACACTCAGCTCAGCCAGACCCTCTCCCCCACCGCCTTTCCCCCTGCTCCCCATCCAGCCTCTCTCCCCACTTCCCCTCTCTGTTATGGATTGAATTGTGTTCCTCAAGCGTTCATATGCTGAAGCCCTAACCACCACTCCCTCAGAATGTGACCTTACTTGGAATAGGGTCGTTGCAGATGTCATTTGTTAAGATGAGGTCCTCACGGTCGACCCTAATCCAGTATGACTGGTGTTTTTATAAAAAGAGGAATTTGGGCACAGACACACTCACACAGGGAGAACATCACGTAAAGGAGAAGGCAGATCACGGCTTTGCTTCTGCGTGCTAAGGAATGGCAAAGACTTCCAGCAAACCACCAGAAGCTAGGGGAGCGGCCTGGAACAGGCTCTGCCTCGCAACCCTCAGAGGGATCCAGCCCTGCCGACCCGTGATCTCAGACTTCCAGCCTCCAGGACTGCGGACAATCAGTGTCTGCGGTTTAAGCAAACCGGTTTGTGCTACTTTGTCGTGGCAGCCCTAGAAAATAAATATACACCTTGCCCCATCCACATACACACACCTCACACAGACACACTCATACACCACACACACCACACAGACACCACACACACTCATACACCACACACACCTCACACACCACACATGCACACATATTAATTCACATAATGCACCTACACGCCACACAACCCACAGCACACAGCCACCATACACACACCCACCCACACAATATGCCACACAACTGACAAGGCACGCGAGACACATACACTACACACATCGAGTACTCATACACCACACACACACCAATACTAATATACCATACACACACCTCACATACCACATACACGAGGTACTAGCACACATACACCATAATACTACCATACACCATACACATATACTCACACACACTCCATACACCTCTCACCATACATGCATGTTCTATACACCATACACCACACACACACCCTACACACCACACACACACATGCATCACCTATATGCTGGGGTCCACACACACACACATACCCCAATTCCCCACACACACATAATTCCCAGCATACACGACACATACACCACACACATGCACGATGGCTCATGCACCATTAATATACCTCACACATATACCACACACACACTTGTACACCACACACACAGTCACACACACGCACACATATACCATACACACGTATACCACACACACTCATACCACACACACACATCACACACACATATACCAAACACACATACACCACACATACACCACACTCATACACCACACACCACACACCTCACACACCTCACCCACACACATGGCCACATATTAACTACATACTAATCATAAAGCAATCTAGTTATAATTCCCCACACACCTCACCCACACACATGCACACATACACCACACACATACACTATACTGTAATACCAGACACTGCCATTATCTTCATATCATGGCTAACACACATCGCAAGGGCGATCATGGCAAAGCAGAGCAACCCACACCTCTACCCACACGCAGACACCCTACACACACACGACACCACACAATACCTAGTATGCCACCCAATAATAATATTGACGACACATATCACCACACGACACATAATACATAATACATCACACACCACACACACACTCAGCACCCACACATGCACACATACACGCATTAATAATTACATGCACCTCCCTATACACCTCCACACAGACAACCTGGCTTGAGTATAGGCCTATGAGCCTGGCCTCCTGAGCTGCAGGCCTGGTGGGTGGTCTAGCTGTCATGAAAGTCGCCATGGGCTTGGTCGGCCTCGGCTGTGGACGTTCCTTGCCTGTGCCCTCCTTCTTAAAGCGATGCTCCTGTTGAAGAATGGAGATGTGCAAGCAATGAAGGGAGAGAATGTGGAGGAATGCTGAGCATGAATTTTGGGGGTAGCTGGTTGGGGCGATTAACAGTCCTGGCTCTGCCCCTTTCGAGTTCACTTTCCTGAGAATTCACTGCTTTATCAATCTACTGGAAATAATGATACCTTTGGGGTTTTTGTAAGAACTAAAGAAAATACAGGTAAAGCTCTGATGTAGTGCTTACCTCACAAGATGACAGCTGCCTTAATTATTATTTCTAGCCACTGTGTGGGACATGACGTTCACAGTAGCGTGTTGTAAGGACATCCTTGGATTTACTTTCTAGCTTCGTGGATGGGGAGAGTGAAATCGAGTTCCAGTCACGCGCTGCATAACGTTTTGGTCAATACATGATGGTGGTCCCGTATGATTGTAATACCGTATTATTACTGTACCTTTCCTGTGTTTGGATAGTTTAGAGAGACAGATACCATTGTGTTACAGTCACCTACAGTATTCAGCACAGTCACATGCTGTGCAGGTTTGTAGCCCAGGAGCAACAGGCTGTACCATACAGCCCAGGTGTGTAGTAGGCAATACCATCTAGGTTTGTGGAAGTCACTCTGTGTGTCCACACAAAGATGAAATCACCTAACAATGCATTTCTCAGAGCAAACTCTGTTGTTAAGCGATGCATGACTGTATCTGTGCTGTTTTTTTCTTTACAATTTGTAAAGTTTTCCAGATTTTTTACTCCGAATGTGTCTTTTACAGAGAGGAAATCAATTTTCTAAAAAACCAGGAAGATGCTCCCCAGTCTCGAATACAAGAGTTAGCAGTTTGATAAGAGTTGAAGGTTCCTGAGAATGTTCCTAGTTACGCCGCTGGTTCATAGGATTTCTGCATGTTTTTATCAGTATGGTGGTTTGTGTTTCTAATTAATGTTTATGCCTAACTGGTTGTAACATGCAGTTATGTTTAGTAAAGAAAAACAAGAATGGATGGAAGAATATGTGAACATTGCAGGCCAGGCCCGGAACTGGGACTTGCAGCTCAGGTGACCCAGGGTTGCCTCTGCAGGTCACCTAGGTCTCTCTGTAAGATGAAAGGCCAGACCTCCTATGGGGAGTGGTGGGAGAGGCATACAGCTAAAGGGGGGTTTCCAGCCACATCTCATCTGACACGGTTCAACTGCCTGAGAGCCGAATGGCATCAGAGTTGTGTTGGCCAGATAAAATGGGTTGTGTTTGTTGTGTGCGGGGACCCTCCTCAGCACTGGCCAGCAGCTGGCTGGAAGAAGGGCCCCACTGTGCGGAAACCTGGGCAGGTCATGTCTCCACGTGGGAGTCTCCATTTTCCTCATTTAAGAAACGAGGTGGTGTCTCTACCGAGACTGCCTCATGAGGCCATGGGGATTCCGAACACTGAGGAGCTGGATCCCCACTGGAAGCGCAGGGAGGACGGGGTCGCAGTGGGGAGAATACTGACTGTTCTTGCTAGGTTTGCCCCCTGGCACTTGCGGCCCCCCCCTTCTTCTTCTTCTTCTTTTTTTAGACGGAGTTTCTCTCTTGTCACCCAGGCTGGAGTGCAGTGGCACCATCTCGGCTCACTGCAAGCTCCGCTTCCTGAGTTCAAGCGATTCTCCTGCCTCAGCCTCCTGAGTAGCTGGGACTACAGGCGCCCGCCACCACGCCCGGCTAATTTTTGTATTTTTAGTAGAGACGGCATTTCGCCATATTGGCCAGGCTGGTCTCGAACTCCTGACCTCAGGTGATCCGCCCGCCTCGGCCTCCAAAGTGCTGGATTCCACCGCACCCGGCCACCTCTTTTCTTTATGAAGGGTGTCTGGACTCAGCTTTTCGTCTTGCTGAAGTGAAGCTGTAAATGTGAAGCTGTAAATGAAAGTCGTTCTGGGCAAAACAAAACGAGAGCTCTCTGTTCCACCAGGCAGAGGGCAGGTGCCTTTGTGTGTTTGCGATTTCTTTTTATTTTCTAATCCCGTTACCAACAGAAAAAGACTGCGCAGCCTCTGATTTTATTACCATCCGGGAGCCGTTCATCTGTCATCTGTGGATGCTTGGCCCGATGTCCAGGGCTCCAAGTGTCTACTCTCCTCCCCTCACCCCACTGCCACCCCCGCCCCCGCCACCTCTAGGAGGTGTTTTGGAGAATTAGGCCTTGGCCTAGGAGGGTAAGTGCCCGGGCTTCCATTCTGTCTCAGGGTCTTAGGACAGAAGCCAGACAGCTTGACGGTCCTGAGGCAGGCAGAGGTGGCAGCTGAAGACAGTGGTGAGAGAAGTGTGGACGAGGACTTGGCTCTGCGGACCTGATGGGTGGCCAGCCTCCCACCCCAGCTTCTCTGCTGGGGACGCCCCAGGCCCCGCCCGCTCTGCGGCCCTCCGTGCCGCGGCGTGCCTGCAGTTCCGCGCCTGGCCGGCAGGGGTCTCGCCTGTGTCGCGGCCGGATCCGCACGCGGGGCTGAGAACTCGGGGCCCTCCCACCGCAGCCCGGAATCAGAGGCCTGGAAGGTTCCAGCGAGCCTGAGCCTGGCGTAGAAGCCACCTTGAGGCCCAGGAGGGGGGAAGGGGCGAGTCCAGTGAGCGAGGGTGTGTGCGGGGCCATGCTGGGGCCAGATCGTTTTAGGTTGTTGCGGGGGAGGGTTAGGTGGGAGAGCATCTCCATCAAAAGCAACACAGCACAGCAGGAGCGCGTCTCCATCCACGACACTCGTGAGTGACAGAATGACAGTGTGTTGGGCTCCCACAAAGAGGTTTTTATTGTTTTGTTTTGTTTTGTTTTCAGAGTGATCACATAAAGTAACTTTATATGATTGATAACTTTATTAATCATAACAAACTGGGCACTTTAACATAAGGAGACCACGTTTAATTTAAAGTATTCTTTTTCCTTGGGAAGCAGTACCTGCGGTGTTCAAGTCAATAGTTACATGCGACGCGTCAGTGAAATGCTGCCGAAGTTGACCAGAAGTAAATAATACAGAAAGGGGAAGGCTTTGGGCTTTCTAAGAAGTAATGATATGAGAGTAAGGGAAGGTGGGGAATAAGAACTATGCCAGGGGATGCTGGTGACAGCTGGAAATGTCACCAGGAAAGGAGAGAGGGAAGCGCAGGGAGGCCGGGAATCATACCATGGTTTCCTCACAGTTTCACCGACACTGGCAAAATGACCCGGGGGGGGCTCAGCCACGGTGAGCCCGGATCCCTGATCTTACTCAGGGATCCCTTGGCCCCCGCTGATAGTTGAAACAGGTCTCCAAATGACTGCTCGGTGGCCCCGTGAGTGGACGCAGAGGCGCAGACTTGGCTGGAGCATTCAGGGATGGACTCTGTTGTTAAACGACGATTTCCTGTTATTAGGTCATTTTCTCTACCATCTGACACACTTTCAACACTCACCTACCTTTGAACAGAAGTTTCAGTAAGTCTGTTGACCGCGCGTGAGTCCTACTGTGGACTTCACGTGGCACTCTGCCGTTGGGCGTAAGTCAAACGAGATGATATGGTCTGTAGATATATCTGTTTCTCTTAAGCTTTGGTGAATATCCTGGGGACAGTTGTACTCTCCAGTCACAGGATCAAAGCTTACTGCATCTTCCTGAAGAGTCAGTTTTACTCAAAGATTTAGTAGAGGGAAAATTTGTCTGTTAAAACATACGTTTATATATGATAGAGTTTTAATTTTTCATAAACCATTTAGATGAGACATACTTTCACACACTTGGCTGTGTCGCAGGTCCCCTTGACATTCACCTCTTTCCTATCCGTGGGGTCAGCCTGTTTTGTAGTTTTATCATTGGATCATTCTTGTGATGTTATTTGATGATTATGAACTAGAGGTGGGAGACACAAGTGGCCAGTTGGTTATATGGATGAAATACAGACCAGCCAGTGGTTTCCACATGCGTCGCAGCCACAGCACCATCCCCAGGGCACCTCAAAAGACAGGCTCTCAGGCCTTGTCCCTGTTGGTCTCCAAAGCTGCATTTTGACCATGTACCCAAAGTGATTCTGGCTTGTAGCTAGACTTGCGAATCAAAGAACCAAATGGTTTATTCTAACTAGACACTGGGAAAGGGACTGCAAACTGATATTCCACAGGCCAGACAGAAGAGGGTTTTTTTGGTGTGGGTTTTGTTTTGTTTTGTTTTGTTTTTTGCCTGTAGCATTTTGTTGTTGTTGTTACCTTGTATTAGTTGCCAACATTTAAAATCCAGTTGTTCCATAGCTTTCCTTTCAAACTCAGAAGTCAAGATGATACTAGGCCTCCTTTTCTCCAGAACCCCTGGCCTCAGCGGAGCAGCAGCCCTCTCAGGTGGTCACGCCACGCTCTCTGGATCTCCTGGGTCCCCGCTCCGTCCCCACTGCCTTGCTCTCTGGGAGCTTGAGGTTGTGACTCCTGCTGGGTGAACATGTGGTCGTGCAAGCGGCAGAGTCTCACACACCCTTTCCCAGCAGGCAGTAGAGTGCACTGCCGCCCCACCCCCTCCCCCCAGGGGAACTGCTCACCCGGGCACTGCGGCCTGGGAAGTGAAGTATTGTAGAAAGAAGAGCTTAAGCTGGGGAATGATTGGGACTCAGAATCATCTCCTCCGCTTGGTGCTTCTTGTCTTTGAACCGCTTCTTTGTACTTCTGTTTCTGTTCCTAGAGCCTCGTTTTCCTCTCATGGCACCCGCCCTCTCATAAAATACACACACGCACACACACACACGGATCCCTCATCACTGTCACAGTGGGTGTGTGCTCCCAAAGGGCCTCTCTCATAAAATACACACACACACACAGACACACACACACAGAGACACTGATCCCTCAGGGCCTCTCTCATAAAATACACACACACAGACACACACACACAGACACAGATCCCTCAGGGCCTCTCTCATAAAATATATACACACACACACACACACACACACAGACATGGATCCCTCAGGGCCTCTCTCATAAAATACACACACACACACACACACACGGATCCCTCGTCACCGTCAGTGGGTGTGTGCTCCCAAGGGCCTCTGCTCATCAGTCGATTTCATGGGCCTGACCCCCCATTTTCCTTTCCCCATTGCTCCCATTCTACACTCTGGATCCATCTGTATGTAAAGTCTAAAAAGGGGCCCAAACACCAGTAGGAAGTAGTGTTTATAAGAAAATGTATTCAGAATTCCAAACAACAGCCTTCAAGTGATGAACTTTTAGTGTGTGGAACCTTTCTCCCCTGGCTGGAGAGGCCACGTGGTTAGGCAGGAGCACAGGGACTCAGCCTGTGCTGGCCCTTCACAGTAATCAGAAGCGTATGACCCCAGCTAGTATTTTTTGAGTTAAGCCAGGAACTCTCTTTTACTCCATGAGGTCAAAGGACACGCTTGGAACTGGTCACCTGACAAGATTGCATTATTTCTCTAACTTTTTTTTCCCCTAGTTTCTCGGGGCCTGAATTTCATTCCTCTTGCCCAGCAACTTCCCCTTGATGGATTGTAAAGGTCTCACAGAACAGCACCTCTCCTGTCATTTATCTGAGTCTAGGGAAAGGCACAGTGACAGGGCTTCCAAAGACAAAGAACATTTTCCTATTTAAAATTAATTTCTCTCTTGTTTTACCTATACTGGTTATTTTTAGGTTCTGTGTGTGTATGACTTAGGCCCATGCAGCCTCTAACAAATGCAGAAGAGATGGACACAGGCCGCTGGTGTGGGGTGATGGACACAGGTCACTGGTGTGGGGGTGCATCCCTGCATCCCTGTTTTTCTTGGTGACAGAACCACCGAGGGCCAGCATTAACTAAACTAGGCCCAGCCTCATAGCCTGGAATTCCAGTCTCTTGTCTGGAGCAAATCGGCATTTCTGTCCAGGGTTCCCAGGCTCCCTTTTATCTGCCCCCCACAGCACTGACTGTTATTAGCATGAGCCGCCACTTCTCCCCGTTCAGTGCAGACTGGCAGTGTGGGGTTAATTCCTTAGACATACACAAACCTGGCAAAATCAGAAAACAGTCATTCTCACTTCACACCTGATAGAATAGCCATTGTCAAAAATACAAGAGATGGCCACTGTTGGCGAGGGTGTGGAGAAGAGGGAACCCCAGCACACTGCACTGTTGGTAGGAGTATAGGTTGGTACAGCCTTGATGGAAAACAATATGGAAATTCCTAAAGAAATAAAACTAGAACTACTGTATGACTCAGCAATCCTTCTTCTGGGCATTGACCCAAAGGAAATGAAATCACTACCTCGTAAAGATAACTGTCCTCCCATGCTCACGGCAACGTTATTCACAGTACCCGAGATACGGAAGGAACCTACATGTCTGTTGATAGGTGAATAGAGAAAGAAATTGTAACATACCACACACACACACACACACACACACACACACACAGAGAATATTAGCCTTTAAAAAGGAGTCGTACCATTTGCCACAGCATGGATGAACCTGGAGGACATTACTGCTAAGTTAAATAAGCCAGACACAGAAAAAAATATATATTGCATCATCTCACTTATATGTAGAATCTTTTTAAAAAGAGGAAAAGCTGAATACACAGTGGGAGAGAATAAAATGATGGTTACCACGGCGAGGGTGAGGGAGGAAATGGGGAGATGCCAGTCAGAGGATACAGCGTAGCAGACATGTGGGATGAACGGGTCTAGAGGGTTCTTGTGTGACATGAGGGCTATCATTCATAATATTGTATTCAGGAATTTTGCGAAAAGAGTTTGTCTTAGGTGCTCTTGCCACACACACACAAATGAGTAACAGTGTGGATTGATGGATATGTTAATTTGCTTGACTGTTGTAACCATTTCACTACCTGTGTATTTCAAAATATCATGTTGTATACCTTAAACATGTAGAATTCAGAAAAGAAAACATTCATTCTATTCTGTCAGAAAATGTAGACTCAGACATACCGGCTAATTTTCTTTTTCTCCCTCCCCTCCCCTCCTTACCTCCCTCCCTTCCTCTTTCTTCCTTTTTTTTTTTTCTCTGTTTCTTTACTTTCTTTTACTTTCTGCCCTCCCTCCCCCCCCCCCCCCCCCCCCTCCCCCTTTTTTTTCTTCAATAGAGATAGGGTCTCGCTACGTTTCCCAGGCTGGACATAAAGCTCTGGGCTCCAGCAATCCTTTTGCCTCGGCCTCCCAGGTAGCTGGGATAACAGGCACACACCACAGCGCCCGGCTCCGATATATTTTTTGCTATATCCCAATTTCATATATTTCATCTTTAAAAGGGGCCAGATGTTATTTCCATTCAGGAAATATGTTAATTAGAGCTACATGTATCACTACCATATTTTATCCAAATCTCACTGAAATATGCAGTATACAAAAGGAATGTCCCTGGGACTTGCTAATGTTTTAAAATATTTATTAAAGTGATAGCAGTTGTATGCATTTCTAGAAAAAGTAGCAAATGGGAAGGAAATGGTTTTGCAAAAGAGGATGTGTTTACCCATTTCATCATCATGATGCCCTGAGAGTAAAGAGACTAACCAGAGAGATTCTGTTTTCTCCTAATGTGATTTAAGAGATTTTGATGAAGGCGACAGTGGGGGTACAGTGTTTAATTAAGTAGTACATGTTCTACTTAATTGCTCCTAATCAATTAAGTAGAACATTCAAGCTGGGGGTACCTGCCCAAGCTCCGTAAGGATGGCACAGCGCTGGCAAGAGGCCTGGCGGCTCTGAAGTTGACATATTATGTACTTGTCATAGCCTCACTGTCACGTGCTGGGAGGTGCTTTGTGGGTTACAGCACGGAGGCTGGGGAGCTGCTGGGATTGCACCAGAAGGCCTTCACAGGGACTGGCAGAGGCCTTGGCTGTAGGCCGCTCTGTGGAAGCTGGCTCTCTTGGAAAAGGCCAGTTATATCCTTGCACTTGGACAGCGAGAGTCTACCTGTCTAGGAGAGAGTCTACAGGTCTAGGAGCGTCTACCTGTCTAGACTAGTTCCCTTCAGGAAATTTGGACTGAGTCCCTGCTTTGTGCCAGGCACAGGGTTAGGCAGCAGGGATAGCCAATATACAAAGACGCAGTCTCTGTCCCCAAAGAACTCCCAGTTTAATAGGACAGAAAGGGATGCAGGATCAGTATAAACACCACAACCGTAGACATAGCCCAAGGCTTGGGGGCGGGGAGGGAGCGCGACAGAGGACGTGGCCTGTGAGCTGGGTTTTCATGACAAGAAGTTTTCTGGTGGACGAGGAGGGAGAAGGCACCACAGCCTCAGTGAGGGTAGTGTGTGCAGACCCAGGAACTTGGGTCTGGGTGGAGTACAGGGGAGAGTGCCGGGGAGAGAGGAGGAGGAGGCTGGCAGGGGCAGAGGCCACATCGCAGGGAGCCTTATGTGTTGGGCTAAGGTGACGTTAATTCTGTAGGCGCTGAGAACATGACATCAGCCTGACGCCAGGGCAGAGGACTGCAGAAGCCTGCCTTCTGGGGGAGGCGCTGTGATGTGTGTGCTAAATGTGTCCCTGGTTGTGCTGGCTAAAGCACACTGTCTGGTGCTCTGATGGGTCAAAACGCCATGCTGTACCTGGCTCCCAAACCGTACAGGCCACACTTTCCAAGACAGGACCCCGCGCTAGGTGTGGAGGCAGGAGATTCGGAGACCAATAGGAAGCCAGCCCTGTCCATCTGGCCGTCAGACATCCACAGAGGATGAGTAAAGGAGGGACAGACATGGCTGGGACACTCCTTGCCTGTGGCATGAAGCAGGAGGAACAGTGGTGGCGGGGAGATTGGTTTCAGGTGCAGGATGTCAGTCAGCTTTATGCAGGGACTGGAAGTTCCGAATTTCCACTACTTTCTTCTGTAGATATTTATTGTACTTTATTTCGTCTGTCTTCTTTTTTAAGTCAGACACAGGGAGAATTTTTCTCTTCTCCTTCTATTTTGTGCCTAGTGAGAATCAGATCCCAATTACTGACTAAAGCTACACTCTAAAAACAACTTTGAAGAACTTTTACACTGAACAAGATTCAGACACAGTTACTGCATTTAATTCTTCGTCAGATGGTTCTGTCTTTGCTCACTTGCCCAGGGAACGGGGCTTGTGAACACCTTTATTCTGGAGAATGGATTTTACTTTCAGCTGACTTGACTGCATCCAGGCTGACAGCATGGGCCCCAGATGGTGGCGCTGGGTTGGGCGGTGCTGTAATATGTGTGCTAACTGTGTCTCTCTGTGGTCATGACGCCTGGGTGGTGATGGACACAGACCGTGGCTGTCCAGCTGCTACCCCACACGTGAGTCCACGCACCTGCACCAGGGTCAACCTCGTACGTGTGAAGCCGAGCACGTTTGTTTATTTCTCAGAGTTTATTATTTTAATCTCTTGGGAAGGGAGAGGGAGAGGAGAAAACAGACCCTCTTCAACAGCAAGTGGTTGTTTGAGAACCCGATGTCCGTCTGCCATGTCCTCGGTTCCCCCGGTGCATTCCACGTTAATTACACCGTACTCTGCTACCACAGTTTTTCCTTTGGTATCCACAGCTTTGGAAAATAAATACATTGTGATTGTGGAATGGTCTGTGCTTGAAGCAGTGAGATGGAAAGGGAGAAGCAGCAGCCCTGCCAAGCCAAGGGGCACATGTCCCAAGTCAACAGGGCTGCTCAGGGCTTGGGCAGAACATGGGACAGAAGGCCCAGTGGCAGCTTGGAGACGCCAGGCTGCAGGCCAGGAGGCCCAGGGAGAGTCCCACACGTAGGTAGTGTTGGGAACGAAGGCAGAGAGTGAGTTTTCCAGTCCCTCTGATTGCCATCAAGAGGCACCAGGGCCTTAACTGTCAGAGCCCAAAGGAAAAAAATCACTTTCTTCTGATGACGGGCTCCACAGCGGGGGCCAGCGCAACGAGGAGGGCTCCCGAGACCTTGGCAGCACCAGGGCCCCGTGGCTTCACCTCCTCTGCCACTGCGAAAAGAAATTATGGTCAAATAGATATAGAACACAGAATTTGCCATTTTAACCATTTTGAAGGGTACAGTCACCGGCATTAATTCTATTCACAATGTTGTACAACTGTCACCACCATTTCTCATATATGTGCATCATCCCAAACAAACTCTGCCCATTAAGTCATAACTCCCCATTTCCTGCCTCTCCCCAGCCCTAACCTTCTGCCTGTGAGTGTGCCTGTTCTTGGTATTTCCTATGCGTGGAATCATGCACGTTTGTCTCCTCTGCCACTCTCCGCTGCCCCCAGGCCCAGAAGCACACTGTTCCCCTCCCCACCCGCCCCACTGCTGGGCCCAGGACTCTGGGGGCCCTTCCTCATTCACCACCACGGTACCCTCAGTGAGCCTTTCTCGGTTCCCCTTCACCAGCCGAGTCTTTGTCCAGACATTTGGTTTGAAGCGTCTTTCTTGCCTAGCCTGACTTCTTTGTGTGTGTGTGGTGGGGGGTGGGGGCATTTGTGTGAGGGTCTTTTCTCCACTCACACTCCCCCGGCGAATCAGAAGCAGCTGTGCGGTCCCGGCAGCGGTGCTCAGAGCTGGGTTTTGTCTTAGTGACTGTTCACAGGGCGCTCGCCATGCACTGAGAGGCAGCCAGGACAGTCTCATCAGCTGCCTGGGTTCAGATCCAGACCTCACCACTTACTGGCTGGGGGGCTTTGACTCAATTCCTTAACCTTTGTAAGCCTCGGTTTCCTCGTCTATAAAATGGGGATCATGATAACAACCTCATAAGTTTATGAAAGGTGAATGAGGTCACAGATATAAACACAATAGTGCTTGCATGTGCTGGCATGTGGTGCTAGATTTGTGTTGATACGCACTTGCCACTGTTGTAACCCACACGGGGTGCTAGATTCGTGTTGATACACATTTGCCACTGTTGTAACCCACACATGGTGCTAGATTCGCGTTGATTCGCGTTTGCCCCTGTTGTAACCCATACGTGGTGCTAGATTCGTGTTGATACGCGTTTGCTGCTGTTGTGACCCACGTTACAAAGTTTTAGTGAGGATGACATAATTGATTTAAATGGTTTAAAAAGTGACTGGCATTTAGTAAATGTCAGCTACAGTACATCTCTCTGTCTGGGTATGTATTCTTACGTCAAAAGCAACTCAACACTGAGCCTGCTTTCAGGAACTGTCTCCAACTTAAAGTTGCCACCAGTCTGGTTGAGGGGACTGGGCCACACCAGCAGCAGATGAAAAATGAACTGGCCTGTATGTCTTGTTCCTTTCTTCAAGACAACAGGGACATGGGAAGTCCCTGCAGATGGACACCAGGGGAGCCCGTCCAAGGGGTCTGCAGCGTGAGAATCAGAACAGCCTCTGCCTTTGCCCAGCGCACACATCGCAGCCTGAGCATTTGCACCCCTGTTGTTTTTCTTATTAAATTTGGAAACAAATTATACAAATTTGAACTATTTCTAACCTCCATCAAAAGACAGTCACATTCTATCTCAATTTGGAAGACTGAGTGGGTGTTACTGTTTACGTGAGTACCTACAGTTTCAATCAAGATTCTCATTTTTTTAAACCCATGGAAGAAAATTATCCTCTATGGAAACCAAGCTTTGCAAAGCTTGTCTCTGTGTTCTGATTTTAATTGCCAGTTGAAAGGAAACTTCAGCCTTGCTTGTTAAATAACTGTGTAAATATTACCAGGGCACGGAGAAGGCCTGGGGAGGAGAAGGAACGGTTGGTTTCCTTGCACATCTGTGCCTCTTTCTGAAGAAATGAAGACTCAGATCATTTCCAAAGAAACAAGTTCAACTTCAGATGGGAGGTTGAACTCGTTTCCTGAAGGCCGAGGAAATGTATGTGTGTGTGTGCGTGTATCGTGTGTGCGCGTGTATCGTGTGTGTGCGTGTATCGTGTGTGTCAGCATGTGTGTCTGTTATGTACACGTGTGCATATGTGCGTGTGTGCATGTGTCAGCATGTGTGTCTGTTATGTACACGTGTGTGTGCGTGTGTGCGTGTGTGTGTGTCGTGTGTGTCAGCATGTGCGTCTGTTATGTACATGTGTGCATACGTGCGTGTGCGTGTGTGTGTTGTGTGTGTGTCAGCATGTGTGTTATGTACACGTGTGCATATGTGCGTGTGTTATATAAATGCACATGGGCATGGTCGTGTATGTGTGCGTGTGTGTGTTGGGGACGCACTGGGAACAGAGCATGGTCGTGTATGTGCGCGTGTGTGTTGGGGACACACTGGGAACAGAGCATGGTCATGTGTATGTGTGGGAGGGGGACACACCGGGAACAGAGCATGGTCGTGTATGTGTGCGTGCGTGTGTTGGGGACGCACTGGGAACAGAGCATGGTGTCTGGGTCACATGTTGTTTCTCCACACCCGGAGGCCTCTGAGTGTTGTGTCTGCACCACTGTCACTGGCCTCCCCGTCTGGCCACACAGATCCTCCTGCTGTGCATGGGCTGGGACCATGCTAGAGGGACCCTCCAGTCTCCCGTCGGTGGTCCCAGGCTTAGCAGGTGCGCGTAAACGGGTGTTGAGACAATGTAATTTTCTGCTCAAGGTCAGAGGGATTTGTTTTTGTCTGTGTGGAGACAGCCGCGGTGGCTCGGAGAAGGCTGGATGTCCATAAACGCGTGCTAAGCATAGAGCCATCCGTCAGCCTGATTTCTCCTCTTGCCTTTGCTTCAGACCCTAGAGTGGACAGTGCTATGTATTACATATTGAATTGGGTTCCCTGAGCCTCTGGCCTCTCCCTGGAAACGAGTAAGACCTTCTCTGAAGCTGCTTGAGTTCCTGTGGGCCGGGAACAGGGCAGGGAAGGAGGGGTTTACTGACTGGTTCTTCCCAGCCAGCTGTGGTTAACGTGGCCTCTGAAAACACCTTACTCCTCCTCGTTGAGCTGCTGACCTGCAGCTCAACGTGTTCCCACTCTGATTCACTGAGACTCACTCCCCCTCCAGTGAAGGCTGCCCCACCCGCGGATCAGGAGGCTGCAGTGTTAGGGCCTTACCTCAGGTTTCCCTGGCCACTGCCGCCTGCAGGCCCTCGTTCTGCTGTGGCTCTTCCCAAGAGTCATCAGGCGCTGTTGCTCACGGATAAGCACCCAGGTGACAAAGTCCCCTGGAGAATTGCCCACCAGTGTGACCCAAACAACCCCTTTCCCCAGCACCACACATGAGCACTCAAACAGGATGTGGAGGCCCAGCTCTAAGAGCGCTCATCTCTAAGGCTCAGCTCTAGGAGTGGGGCCTTCAGGCCTCCCGCTCTCCCCCGGCCTTCCCTGACCATATGGGGCACAGGTTCTGGGCTGGCCCCAGTCCTAGATGGTGGAAGGCAAGGAAGGAGAACCCACATCACCCACCTGCCGTGCACCCGGGAGTTCAGGTATTGCTTTGTTTAATGCCTGGCAGTCTTCTGAGGCATTACACTCCCCACTGCCACAGGGAGAGGACTGGAGCAAGAGGAAGAGAATTTGCATTTGCGAGTGCACGCTGCGTTTCAGCGACAGCCAGACACTGCATTACCTCATGCAGCCCTCGTGGCAGTCTCATGAGATATAATGCTTAGTTCTGGTGGAGCTGGGGCCAGAACACACTTTCCCTGACTCAGAGTCCTCACCTCTTACCTCCATCTCCTCACTAGTCAAAAGTGTGGCCTGCATTGGTATCACCTGGGGGCTTGTCAGCGATAAGGAATCCCAGTCTGCATTTTAACCAGATCCCAGACACACATTTCCCACGCACAATAAGGTCTGGGAAGCACTGCCCTGCGTCTTGTAACTCTTATGTGAGAGAACCCTGGGAGGGGAGGTGGAGGTGAGTGGGGTTAGCCGAGAAAACCTTCTGGAGGGCCAGTGGCAGAGCTGAGCCACAGAACAGGTACATGGTGAGAAGGAGGTGGCACTTACTAATCAGAAGGGCATTGGACTTCCTGATCGGACTCCCATGTCAGCGTTTGTGTCTGGACAGAACAAGGGGCGAGGAAGCCTGGTCTGGCCCCTCTGGGCCTGCATGTGTGTGGGCAGGTGTCTGGTTGGGCCCCTCTGGGCCTGCATGCATGTGGGCAGGTGTCTGGTTGGGCCCCTCTGGGCCTGGATGCATGTGGGCAGGTGTCTGGTCGGGCCCCTCTGGGCCTGCATGCGTGTGGGCAGGTACCTGGTTGGGGCCCTCTGGGCCTGCATGCGTGTGGGCAGGTGTCTTGTTGGAGCCCTCTGGGCCTGCATGCCTGTGGGCAGGTGTCTGGTTGGGCCCCTCTGGGCCTGCATGCGTGTGGGCAGGTGTCTGTTGGTCTTGGGCAAAGGACGATGTGACACTGAGGGGGTGAGGGAGGAGGCCCCAAGAGAACAGAGAAGTGTAGAAGATGCCAGCTGGCCTGGGGGCATGGATGTGGGTTTCAGCAGAGTGCAGACAGGCAGTGGGGCATGGGGCCTCCATGGGGCCTCGCTGGGCTGCGTTGGGTGCTTGCTTTCTTTTCTCCTTTGCCCTCTTCCAAGGTGTGTCCACAGCCAGCGTTTCTTTATGCTTTTCCCTCAGTCTGAGACCTAGGAGCAGGAGAGGCCGGTACTGGAAATTTCGTGTTTCATGGCCTCCCCCGCAAGCCAGCCCCACCAAATTCCACGCAGGGAGGAGGAGGAGGAGGAGGAGGAGGAAGAGGAGGAGGCTCTGTCCCTTTGACTGCCCCAGGCCTTGGGGTATGGGCGTGGGCTGGGGGAAGATAGGCTCCTAATTAGTTTGGATGTGCTTGGAGTCAGGGCACTTTTTCCCCAGTGGGCAGTTCTGCAGCCTGAATAGCCATGGGGAGAAGAGCAGGGGGAGGACGGCCAGATAATTCCAGAAGAAAGGCTCCGGGAGTAACCAGCAGAACTGCTGTTATTTTGGGGGATTCTCATTACTTTCCCCAGGTAGTGGCTTGAAGTAGCATCTAATTTTAATGTCCACTTTGATCTGGATTTTTAAAATTCCACTCTTTATGTTCATTCAAATCCCAGTTGGCTGTTCCGGGTAAGCCCAGGCCCTAGCACCCTATCCGGAGAGAGCTGAGAAGTTGCAGGCCCTGCGTGCAGGAGGCCTGACTGCCTTGTCCTCATGCTCTCCCAGCTCCAGGCAGCCCCAGGCATACCTGTGTTGACACCTGAATAGAGTGCGCACTGGGGACACCTGAATAGAGCGCGCAGTGGGGACACCTGAATAGAGCGCGCAGTGGGGACACCTGAATAGAGTGCGCAGTGGGGAGAGAGAGGGAGGGTAGCTCAGATGCTTTTCGGCTTTCACAGGGAGCACCCCAGGCACAGCAGAGATTCAGGAGAATTATCTGGAAGGCCTGGAGAAGCAACTCAAGCACAAGGGATCTGAGGAGGAGCCAGGGAGCACATTTCCAGTTTAAAGGGGAAAATTGCCTCCCTGGAAAGTGGGCACAAACGGGAAGAGGGCGGAAGAGGAGCTCCGGGGCCACGCGCAGCCTGGCAAGGGCAAGGCTGGCTGCATCCAGAGGAGCAGGAAAGGCGGGTTTGCCGCCGGCCACCTGAAGAGACGGTGGTGTGTCAATGGGCCACACGGGCAGTGCCTCCCAGCCCCCGTACTGCTCCCTGCGGCCTGCCCTGAGTTTGGAGAAGCTGCACTGAGGCAGGAGGAGGTGACCACGGTGCTGCCACTGAGGCGGCCTGCAGCCGGGAAGGCCCAAGAGGCCAGTCTCCCTCCTTGCGGTACATGTGGGAGGTATCGGGGAGTGGCCTGGCCAGTGTCATCTTGAAAGTCAGTGATCATGATTAGAACAGCCACTGCCACTGACCCCATAGCCAGAATGCCCAAGGTAGAAGCCAGGACCCGGAGCTCCTTGTCCGCCTTCATCACCTACATGCATCCATTCTCACAGCTAGTCAAGCATCTGCTAAATAGGTCCTAAACCCTTCGCTTCTCTCCATCCTTGGCACTGCCACCCTCCCCCCCATCACCAAAGCATCCTCCTGCCTGGTCTTGCCGCTTCCAGCCCTTCCTCCTGCATGCCAGTGCCCACCCAGCCAGAGCGACCTTCCTCATACACAAGCTGCCTTGCTTCAAACCTTTTGTTCCCTTCAGCGGCAAGGTCAGCTTCCCTGACCTTCCTCACAGGGCTCATCCTAAACTGGTCCTGGCTTGCAGTCAGGCCTCTGACCCCACAGCCCCTGCCCCAACCACTGTGCTTGTTGAATACAACTGGATAGACTCGTCCCCTACAGGTCTGTGGTTTCTGCTGAAATGCATTGACATTTGCATGGAGACGGGGAAACAGCTTCTGTTCCAGGGAAGCAGGGGTGGGGGAGCGGCCGAGACTCCACACCTGCCCCACCTTTGATGAGTTGTTTAAGCAGACAGTTCGGATAAAGCCCTAGTAATGATGCTCCTTGATCCAGCCTAGCACAAATAGGAATCTGAGCCGGCCTGTCAGAAGGACAGATTGTTTTGTGGATTTTCTTCCCTTAAAAAAAAGAAAGAAAAATTTAAAAGCAAAGACGGCCGTAGAGTGCTGAGCTGTAAGGCTGCAAGGCACACAGTGCAGCCAGCTATGTGGCAGGCTCGGGGCAAGCCGGATGTTTGGGGTTGCTGGAAACCAGGTCTATTTTGCCCGGGTGTGCCCTGTCTGTACAAATGGCCTTTAATGCAGCTGCCCCTGCGCACAGGCCCCAGGCAGGCCTTGAAAGAGGAGAGGCTTGAAAAGTCAAGTTTGGGTCTTCTGCAGCTCAGGCACCGCCAAGCCACAGTGAGTGTTGGCCTCTGCAAGGCCTGACAGCACAGAGGACAGAGGCGGGTGGAGGCAGGGGCTAGCCTTGGGGTGGGGGAGGAGGCTAGCCCAGCAAGCTTTTGAGGTACCTCTTTCCTGTGTTGGACATGAGGTGAGAGCTCAGAGCAGCGGTGCCATCACCACAGTCAAAGGGCAGTGAGGCCAGTAGCGACCTGACAGTTTTGAACCAAACTCTGGGCCAGCCCCCGGCAGAATGGAGTGGTCTCACCACGTCAGTCCTGCCCTCTGCTGGGATTGTCAACCACACGCAGGTTGTGGCTCGCGACTGCCCACCGCGGCCTGCAGGATGACTGGGCTCTTGGAGCTGCGAGGGAGCACAGGAGCTAAGCTGCTCCTTTCTCTCTGACCGCACCACTGTGCTTCTTGAGTAGAACTGGATGGACTCCCCCACAGGTCTGCGGTCTGTGGTGAAATGCGCTGGCACGCTTAGACATGGGGAAGGAGGCTCCATTCTGGGGAACCAGGGATGGGAGGGTGGCAGAGATGCCAGACCTGGGCACCTGGGGTGAGTTGTGTATTTTCTGAACCAGCTTGGAGCTGGAGCAGCAGGGCCAGGGGTGGGGACCCGGATTGTGACACTGGTACCAAGTCACCATTCCCAAGAGGTGTGGAGGGGTCAGAAGGGGTGTTGAGCCAAAGGGTAAATGCAGATATTCTCTCTCCAAAGCCCACACTCCTCTGAACCGTTCTCCAGGGACCTCGCTTGGCCCCTTTTGTCCCCACCTTGAGCTTTCATATGGCAACCGTTTATTTTCCTACTTGACCTCGTGCAAGGAGAGGATTTAGAGCACTGGGGGCGATCGTGCAAGGAGAGGATTTAGAGCACTGCACCGGAGGGCTGCACGTTGTCACAGAGTCAGGGGCTTTGTGGAATTTGGCTGGCAAGCAGAAATGTGCAGACATGGCTGCTTATGTTTGCGACTTTATCTCATGGGCTGAGCGGGGCCTCCTGGCTGGGGCCGTGTCGGTGCCACCTGTGACCTGGCACCTCACTGTTGCTCTTGGCAGGGGGGTGCCCTATGGCTGAGGGTGGGTTTAGGAGAGGTTCTTCTTCTTTTTTTTGAGTTGGAGTTTCACTCTGTTGCCCAGTGATCTCGGCTTACTGCAGCCTCCGCCCTCCGGGGTTCAAGCCATTGTCATGTCTCAGCCTCCCGAGTGGTTGGGATTACAGGCATGCGCCACCACACTCGGCTAATTTTTGTGGAGTTGAGATGGAGTTTCACCATGCTGGCCAGGATGGCTTCAAAATCCTGACCTCAGGTGATCCACCCGCCTCAGCCTCCGTAAGTGCTGGGATGACAGGTGTGAGCCACGGTGCCCAGCGGAGAGGTCCTTCCTCGGGGTTCCTCACTTTCTTTCTTCCTGCTGGACTGCCACAAGGTTCTGTGTGTTTATGCCGAAATGCCTGAGGGAAGGAAGTCCCAGGGACACAGGGAACTTTCTGGCCCTGCCTGTTCCTCCTTCCTGCACCTGCGCAGCTGCTCAGACAGTAGCACCAGAGGGAGAGAAGATGGGCAGGTGCCAGCAGCCCTCCAGGAAGACCACTAGGGAGGGCGGCAGACGGGGAGGCAAACACCTGAGACTGATCGCCCCTATTTCCTAAAAACTGAATCTGCAGACACCCAATAGGACAAACCTAAGGACTCTGCAAAAACAAGTAAATATAGTGGTTGCCTTACGTGCCCGCCACCCTTGACATACATAGCACACTGCTGAGGTCCCATAATTGGAACCACCCAGATGCCCCACACTGGATCAATGGTGAGGCTTTGTCAATACTAAAAGTGAGTTTTTGAAACAAAAGCAAGTAACAACAACAACAAATCCGTGTTGTATTCAGGCACTTGTGATGCAGTTAAAGGGAGATCAATCGTTGGAGTTCAGTGATCGCGAGATTCCCTTGATGCTCCCGCCGAAAGCTTCATAGACTTCTAGTCCCGGCCTAGAACTGTCGGCTTTCAGGACTGAAGAATCCTCTAGCTGATTCATCCATTTAATAGGTATAGGAACCGAACGCCCAGGAGGGGAAGTGATTTGCCCAGGGCCACCCTGCTGGTGGGTGCACAGCCAGGTAGACCAGGTGCAGGGCCTTGTGGCTGCTGCAGACGACCGGGGAAGCTGGTGTGTTTGGCATTGAGAATCCGCACTGCTGCTCGCTGAAGTTGACATTGTGGCTTTCCTTATCTCATCTGAATGTATTGAGCATTTTAGTTGCATTATCTCATAACATTTTCTCGGCAGTCCTATTTATATTTGGGAAGCCTGCAGTACAGTTTGAGTGCCTTCTCCAGGGTAGATGCAGAGGACCAGGATTTAGGCCCCAGACTGGGATTGTTTGCCCCCAGAACCTACATTCTTAACCCGTATGTGCACTGGTACATTGTTTTTCAAGGCAGTGGAAATCTGATCTATAGCTGCCTCCCGGCCCTCCCTCCACCCCAGACCGACGGAAGGTGGCGGAGCTGGGCCTCCCTCCTGGCACCTGTACACATTACTGTGCTGCTTCCAGGAAGCCTGTCCCGGGGCCCTGCTCAGTGCTGTGACAGAGGGGGACAGGACCAGTATTAGCATAGAACCTGTGTATACTTCACACATGGCTATGCCACCTGTTGTGTGGCCATTTTCAGGATAAAATAACTGAGTGGCTTTCATCTCTTTATAAAAATAATAAAAACGCTTTTTTTAAATGTGATCCTTGGGCCAGCAGTGTTAGCATTCCCTGGGAGCTTGTCAGCAATGCAGTGACTGACAGCTCCCAGGTGAGCCCAGGCTCAGTGACATCTGAGAAGGGCTGCCCACCCCAACATGACAGGCTCCTGCAGGCGGGGCCTGGGCCTGGCCCATCACACTGTCACTGTGCCAGTTACTGTTTTTGCCTTGGCCAAGATCCATGCCACAGATGTGTAGGACAGTGATCAGGGACAGCCAAAGGTGAGGGTCCCCTTAGATGGAATGGGAGGGCACCCCACTTCTTCTGATCTTGAGAAGTAACAGTTTGCAGCTGGGGCTCATACTGCCCAGCACCTTCATGCCTGGGTGAGCCACGTCCACGGAGTCTCCACCACCTCTGGCTCCTGGGTTGGAATACCCCCCTCCCATGAGGGTGAAGGGCGCTGGTGAGGATTGATGTGGTCTAACTGGGGACACAAGGTTAAATTCCACACATACCCTCGCTACCGCCTTTCCCGCACATGCCTGCACTCTGCTCGCTGTCCCGGAAAACACCCCACCATGTGTCCTGGCACTCTGTCCTGTGACCTCCAGCGCCATGAGGCTGTCGGGGACAGTGAGCCGACTCTGAAGGTGACTCTCTGTGGCTTTGTCTTCACTCTGACAAACACTCCCCCACCTCCCACCCCCGGCTCCCTTAAACTCAGGGAAAGAGCAGGGTGTGGAGCTGAGCTGGGGCCTGGCTGCCCAGCTGGGCCAGGTGCCTGCGGGTCCTCACCAACTTTGGCTGCCGGCTCTGTGGTCTCCTGGTTGGGTCCTGGGGCTCTCACCAGAGTTGAGCTGCTCCCTGTGACAAGTACAGGGACTTGAACAGCTGCTCTCGGTACAAGCGCCAGTACTGGAGGCTGGGTGCCTTCCCGGGCCAGTGCTAGGAAGGGCGTTGCGCAGAGGGCTGCGGGTGTCCCCGGGTAAGGTCACCGTCTGGGCCCCTTCATTCCTGGTCTCTGTCACACTGAGCACCTCGTCACACATGTGGATTCCTGGGCTGGAGGAGCCAACTTCTCTGCCTTGCCCTCTCTGTGCTCTCTTCCCTCTAGTGAACTGGGCCCAGGCACGTTCTCCTCCCGCCCCTGCCTGTCTGAACAATTGTGCCACTGCCTTCATCCAGCATTCTCCTCCTAAATTCCTGCCATCTAGCTTTAGAATCTCTTGTCATTTGGCCGGGTGCAGTGGCTTAAGCCTGTAATCCCAGCACTTTGGGAGGCCGAGACAGGCGGATCACGAGGTCAGGAGATCGA
Organism: Papio anubis; assembly: GCF_008728515.1. Lineage (NCBI taxonomy): Eukaryota > Metazoa > Chordata > Mammalia > Primates > Cercopithecidae > Papio > Papio anubis. Next base: position 190,956,161 of record NC_044977.1, on the reverse strand, counting down.
GACCATCCTGGCTAACACGGTGAAACCCCGTCTCTACTAAAAAAAATACAAAAAAACTAGCCGGGCGCGGTGGCGGGCGCCTGTAGTCCCAGCTACTCGGGAGGCTGAGGCAGGAGAATGGCCTGAGCCCGGGAGGTGGAGCTTGCAGTGACCTGAGATCCGGCCACTGCATTCCAGCCTGGGCGACAGAGCGAGACTCTGTCTCAAAAAAAAAAAAAAAAAGAATCTCTTATGCCTTCCTTTATTCATTAATCCATCCATTTGAAAGTAACAGTTCTGAAGGCCCTTCTGTGAATGAAATGCCCACGCCAGGCCCTCCAGACATAAAGATGAACGAGACACGTCCCCTTATCAGTCCCAGAGTCGCCTGCCTCTGCCCACCCTCACCCTTTATTTGCCTGTTACTCATTCCTGATTGTCTTATGCAGAGCCCCTTGGAAACGAATTCTCTTTCTCCAGCCCTTCTCACACCCAGCCCCTCCTCCTCCGTAGATGACTTCATGTCTTCCTTCCCTAACCTCTCGGAACTGCCACTGTCCTCCCTTCTGTCCCTCTCTGCTCCCAGCTGCATCCTGGGGTTTCTCTTCCCGGACAGCTCTTCTGCCTGGCAATTCTCCCCTTCCTGACCCGGGGCAAGCGTTTCAGAGCTCTCTGCCGCAGGTTCCTCGTCTAGGACATGGAAATCATCGTACTTACCTTGTTCGCTTATTACAAACATATCGAATACATTTAAGAACTTAAAAGAGGGCCTGGCACATAGGAAGTCCTCAGTAAATATTAGCCATTATCGTGATTCTCATTTCTGAAAGAAGCCGCCCTGCCCTTTCCTCTGTATTTCTTCTCTGCAGTCTGTCTTTCCCTCACGTTTGCATCCCTTCCCCCTGGCATACAGAACGCTCAGCTCTCCCTCTGTACAATATCCTCCCTCTGTCCTCTCTCTGCCTCTAGGTGCCATCTGCCTCCCTGGCGTCTGTTCCTTCCTGTTCACACGCTCCCCAGTGCTAAGGGTCCAGCTTCCCGGCCTCCATCCCTCTCCTCCAAGGTCACTATCGCCTCTTGTGGTGCTTCCAAGTCCTTGCCCTCTACAGCTTTCCATGCCGCTGTATTCCCACGTGCAGTGAGGTACTGGGGGCAGGTGACACTGGGTAAGGGGCCAGGAGATGCAAGTTGAGGCTGCCAATCTGGCAGCAGGGGTCAGAGCTTCCCAAAGATCTGATGAGCAGGTTCTGTGTGGGGTAGGTCAGGACGTTGCCGCCAGAGAGGGTTGTCAGTTCCCATCACTGGAGCAGAGTGCCTCTGGCGGCAAAAGGTTCCTGGAGAGCCGCGTGGGCAGCTTAGCTGGGGTTTGAGGACACTGTGGTCAAGGTGAAGGGGAGGGCCGTCAGCATTTAGAATTCTTGAAGGGTGTCCCTAGGGATGGAGCATAGAGGAAGGGGATCCCAGGTGTCGAGCAAGGAGCTGCCAGCCAGATGGCGCAGGGCTGCGATGGGAGGTGGGGAGGACAGCTCTGGAAGTGTGGGGAACTGTGTGCGGCCCTGGGGACTGGGGAGAGTGGCAGTAGGATGTGTCTCTACTTTGTGGAGGGGGTACTGAGATACTGTCTGGGTGTCATTCTGCCCAGATCCAAGTGTTTGAGTGAGAGGCAGAGAATGGGCAGTCGATATCAGTAGGAGGCTTGGAGGGCGGCACTGGGGAGAAGGACCAGCTTGGATGGGGATGAGGAAGAGGGGGAGGTAGGTTGGAGGGAACTTGGTGGGGCATCTGGGTCAGAGGGCTAGGGCACAAGAGGCTGGAGGAGGCACAGTGGGCCTGCAGAACTAGCTGGAAGGCCCGAGCGGCTCAGTGGCTCTGCAGGAGCTCCCACGGCAGAACAGGCCCCCATGGCCTGAGTCGCTACCGGCCTCTCGGCTGTCAGTGTGGAAACAGGTGGCTGGGGTCCTCCAGTGCCCTGCATCTTCCTGGCTCCTCTTCTTCCACCCCCTAAATGTCAGAACTCTCCAGAATTCTGTACCGCCTGCTTGGTGCTCTCTGCTTATGGCTGGTACCTCCAGCCACCTGCTGGACTCCTCCACATTGCTGTTCTCTGGGCACCTGTTCAGGACTCGACACGACATTCCCTTTTCCTCCTCCCCGCACCCACTCCTCCCCGCACCCACTCCCCGCACCCACTCCTCCCCGCACCCACTCCTCCCCGCACCCACTCCTCCCAGCCCTGCCATGGCTGTTCTTGGCTCCACCCTCTGAGTGGGAATCCAGGCTTAAAACCCCTCCAGTGCCTTTTCCCCATCAGCTCTCTCCCTTGCCCCTCCCAGGGCCCAGGCTCCGGGACTGTGTGTGAGTGAGTGAGCCTGAGTTCCCCAGTCCCCGCTCATCTGTTTTTACAGCTCTGGGGCTGCAGGTGTTGGGGGAAGGCCATGTGACTGAGATGCCCAGGCAGGCTGGGTATGGGGAACGGAGGGCCAGGAGAAGCCTTCGAGAAGGGCATGACACATCCTGAGGGTACGGGGCAGCAGCCTTGGGGTCCTGGCAGTGCTGTGCCATGTGGAGGCCTCAGGCCCGCCAGCTGCCCTTCTGCAGGGCTCTGGAGAAACGGAGGCCTGCAGGAGGCTGAAGTGCTGTCCTGCACCAGGTCAGATGCCTTGCCATCAGGTCTGCTCACCCGCTACGATGTTCAACCCTAGGCCAAGCTTTCCAGGGCCCCACAGAGATGGGCTGGTCATAGCTGATACAGCTTTGAGAATGAGACCGACTCTGTGGGTCACCTTTATCATTCCAGACTCCAGGAGGCTGGCCGGGTGGACGAGGGCTGATCGCTGAGGAGCTTCCACACCCTAAGCCTGGGTGGGGAGGAGCGTTTGCAGCAACAGCCTTACAGAGGCTGAGCACCGCAGGGACAGTCAGGGCTGCTCCTCAGGGCACACTGCTGGGCACGGTCAGCACACCGATCAGAGCAGAGCCAGCCCAGCTCATTGGGGGGATCCTCCCATCCCGTCCATGTTATTGCAGCACTGCCTCTGGTTCGAGATTGCAGGCGCTCCCTCTTCACCTTGTGACTGCCCCCGTCGGCAAATTCACGTGGAGGATCTTCTCTTCCCCTTAGCCGGGTTTCCGGAGGGGAGAGCAGGGAGGTTCTACGTGCATCCCCACCTTCAGGTGCAGTAGGTGCTCCTCGCAGCATTTGCTTGACCGCTCACTGCTTTCTTCTGTCAGCTTGGTGTGTTCTCAGGTGTCCCTGCATGTCTCCGTAAGAGCAGGAGACGTTGCAGGAGGAGCTTTTGGACATCTCTCTGCTGGGGCCCCTGTGCCGCCCCCCACATCATCTCCCATCCCTCTGCTTTGCCCTTCCCCAGCCACTGACACCTGCCTCTTCCTGGACAGGGACTGCCCTGCCCACTGTGGGTCATTCTCTCCCCACCCGCTGAGAGCAGTTCTAGTCCCCACAGGTGTCCTCGGAGTCCCTAGATGGTGAGCTGTGGTGTTGTCCTCCGTCTTCATTGCTGGAGAGTGCTGTGGGTTGCAGTGTGTCCCCCAGAATTCCCAGAATTCCTCTGCAGAAGTCTTACCCTTCAGTACTTCTGAGTATCACCCTTTGTGGAAATGAGGTTATTGCAGATATAAAGAGTTGAGATGAGGTTCTGCTGGGGTAGGGGAGGCCCCGATCCGTATGACTGGCATCTTGATAGAAAGCGGAAATGTGGACACAGAGGCACGTGTATGCAGGGAGGTAGCATGTGAATATGAAGGCAGAGAACGGGATGATGCCTCTCCCAGGATCCCAGACGGCCAGCAAGCCACCAGGAGTGACGGGAGGGCCTGGAGCAGACCCTCCCTCTCAGCCCAGACAGAGCCAGCTGCCGGCACCGTGATCTCGGACCTCCAGCCTGCGGAACTGAGAGGCAGCACCTTTCTGCTGCTGAAGCCGCCCCGTTGGTGGTACTTTGTGATGGCGCCCTAGCGAGCTAACAGAGCCCATTGGCCTTTAGGTAAAAATGAGGCCCACCGTGCAGGCTGTAGCAGGGGCACCTCTCCAGAATGCTTGGCTCGTCTACTAGCCACCCCAGTGCCCGCCCTGTCACGACTGTCCCTCCTCCCGCCAAAGGCCCCTGCGTGGCGTAATTCAAAACAACGCAGACTCTGGGAACACGCGTGGTCAAGTTCCAGTGCCTGTGTCGCAGTCGGCCGTGACCCCGTGCAGGCGTCTTCCTCTCCTGGAACGAACAGGTGGGCGTGGGGTGGGTGGTAACACTGTCCTGATTAAAGCCGTCACATCCGCGCAGCAGATGTCGCCTCCTTTCTCACTTCCCTGCGCCCCCAGACCTTCCTCTGGGCCCTCTCCCTTCCCTGAACCCCTGTTCTCTCAGCAGGCCGTGCGGGTAGTACAGAGATGCAAACAGTTGCAAAGCAGGGGCACTGGCAGCCTCCAGCACGCAGGGAGAGGCTCTAGGAGGTGGAGGCCGTGGTGCTGGTTCTTTCTGGAGGGGAGGGGCTGTGGCTCATGTTGGGGGAGGGCTTGGAGGGGAAGCCCTCTGCGGTGCGCCTCCCTACCCGGTCTCTATGGGTCTCAGTGTTCGGAGAGGGTGCCCCTCTCCTGCCAGGCAGCCAGCACTGACCCCAGTGCCCACGCAGCCTATGAAGCAGCAGCCCTGCCTCGCCCCCGCTTGCCCTGTCCAAGTTCTGGGGATGGTGTGGTTTGGAAACTCCGTTGCCGGCCTTTAAAGAGGGCTGGGGTTTGAAAACAAGCACATGTTTCTTATGAGGTCCCACAGACAAGGGCGAGCACATGCCTGCCACCTGTTTAATGTCCCTCCTGTTGCCCCAGGCAAGGCCCCCCAGCCATTCGGGCACCCAGCTGTCCTCCAAGTGCTAGCGTGGTGAGCTTGGAGGAGGTGGGCCCTGCCAGAGGGGAAAGCACAGCCTCTGCGCCTCCTGGCAGGCTGGCTTTGAGCGCTGCTGCCTTGCCTCACCACAGGGCTTGTTTTGGGCAAGTGGGAGGCAGCAGTTCCCTTTTCCGGGCACAGGCATTTGTGGAAAAGCATAAATGATTTGCCTGGAAATGTGAGGTTGCCCTTTCAGCAGTGTGACTCTGGGCAGGGCAGTTTTTGAGCCTCAGCTTCCTCATCTGCACAATGGGTACACGAACCAGGAGTCCCTAAGAGTTTTCAGGCTCTGGTAGACCGTGTCTCTATGAAGAGCCTCTCTTGGTCCTACTGCAAATGGCCTGTGTGACATTGGGAATACTTTTTTTTTTTTTTCAAGATGGAGTTTTGCCGCCCAGGCTGGAGTGCAATGGCACGATCTCCGCTCACCGCAACATCTGCCTCCCAGATTCAAACGATTCTCCTGCCTCAGCCTCCTGAGTAGCTGGGATTACAGGCGTGCACCACCACACCTGGCTAATTTTTGTATTTTTAGTAGAGACGGGGTTTCGCCATGTTGGCCAGGCTGGTCTCGAACTCCTGACCTCAGGTGATCCACCTGCCCCCGCCTCCCAAAGTGCTGGGATTACAGGCGTGAGCCAACGCACCTGGCCTGGGAACACTTCTTACCTTCTCTGTCCAGTAGGGAGACCTCAGCCTACTTTAGGTCTTGTTATCAAGAGATCCTAGTAAGGGTCAGTCATGAGCTGGCAGTAAGGACTGCTCTAGGGACACGGACACTTAGGACTCTGTGGTGACCCTGCAGCTCCAGGATGTCCATGTCTCCAGTTTGATAGCGCAGGGCAGTGGTTCCCCTAAAGGACCGAAGAGCTCGAGCCTGCCCCACAGAACTTCAGCCTCAGCTCCAGGTAGGACCAAGATGCAGGGACATTGGTCTGAAATTAGCCGGCATCAGCCAGCCAGGGCGCAGGGTGTCCAGAGAGCCTCTGGGCCTGGGTGGACTTGAAACACCCCTGGGTCACCCCAGGGGACCTGGCTGGCGTGGATGAAGCGCTGGGCAGCTGCCAAGTGTCGCTTCCCTCCTGGCCTCTAATCTCAGATGACTGGAAAACAAGGTCCTTCCACATCAAACGAGAGCTCATTGGGCCTGGTGCGCATGCATGGGTATAAGGGGAATCGCGTTTCCTGGTTCTGGGCCTCGCTGACTGCGCAGCCCCCAGGCCGGGAGCTTCCTCCGGGAAGAGGCCCAGATGCTGGCCCTTCAGTGACTGCTCTCGAGGCTGAAGGACGCCCCAGAGGTACACCTGGCGAGGCCGCGTGCTGAATCTCAGACCTCAAATGGAGCCTTCTTTGCCTGACAGCCTACAGCCTGCACTTAGCCTGAGTCAGCACAGGCTTCTAGAACCTTCCTGCAGAGTCTTGTGCAGACAGCCCGGGCTCAGTGTGTTCCCATTCTCGCTTCCTCCCTCTTGGAGGTGGTGTTGGTGAACTCGGCCCGAGGAGCTGAGAAAGGGGCAGGAGAAAACAAATCATGAAGAGTCGGAGGCAAAAGGGCCTGTGGTTTGGAGTGGCAGGAGGAGGAGGCGGGAGTGTGGATGGCCACGTGTGTCCTTTACAGGGGAGGATGAGCCTTAGATTCTCCAGCCAGGGTCTCTCGAGAGCCCTTTAGCAGAGCGGCCTTGGTTGTGTTCATCAGGGAAAGACCTGAAGCGAGGAAGTAACTTTGCTTTTCCAAATGACTTCAGAACCCCTTTCCATAAAGATGGGCTTTCTTCACGAAAGCTAGTTCACTAGCTTTTAATACCTTTTTATGATTATTAAGTTACATTCAATATTAAAAATTTAGAAAATACATTTATGACTGGAAGAATGTTCTTAAAGCTTCTTAATTTTTATTTTCCCAATGGGCCTCCTTGACTTCTAGAAAGACCCAGTATTTACCAGGGACTGTCTGCGTGGGGGCTTGTTTTCCAGTTGAAATTATTTCTAAAGGGGCGAAAAAGGCTTATCCCCTCTACCGCGGGTCTCCAGGTAACTGTGGAAGATGGGAACAAGACTCTCCACAGGCCAAGTGGTTAGACAATTAGACCAATCCAGACAGTCAGAGCAAAGTGCCTGGGTTGTGGGCATGGGGAGGTTAGTCAGAGAAACTGCTGGATGCTCCAGGACTCAGAACCAAATACCTGCATTTATACAAAGGTTTCCTCTGAATACACGTCGTCAGCCCCAGGCCCCTGTGAAGAAGGGCAGGGGTCTGGGACACTCAGTGCCCTGCCTCGAAGAGGCCTCAGGTCTGAGCCCCAAGTTCCTAACGTGCCAGCAGCAGCCGCGTCACCCAATCGCCCTGTTGCCCGTGCCCTGGCCTTGGCCTGTGCCACCCAAATTCAGAACTAAGATTGAAATCCAAGCGCACCTCCTTGGAACCCTAGCCCGTGGAATCCGAGGCAGGCAGATCAAAGGGACCTCAGAGATCAGAAGCCCTGCCTGCAACGAACTGAGGACCTCTGTTCCCGTTCTGCAAAAATGCAGTAATGTCCCTGGGCTGCCAGGGAGAGGGAGCCAAGGTGGAGAGTGTGGGAGGGCTTTGTGACCCACGCCGTGTTGTTGCGTCGGAGGCATTGGCGGTACTGCGTGTTTAGGCCACTTCCCGTGGGATAGAAGTTCCTTGCACGAGCTCTGATACTGTCCACACCCCGTATCACTCCTTCTGCCTTAAGGCTCATGTGATTCCTCTATGAGAACCAGCGGACACAGAGGCCAGAGAAACCCGCCATTCCCCCAGGTGACTGCTCTGTCTGTCTGGGTTCATTTGGGGATGGTAGGGACGCCTTGAACAAGGACTCCCTGAACATCGCTTTGGGCGGAGACAGTCATTGTTCCTTTTCAGGCTGTGTTTCTGCTCCAGCACACACACGGGGCAGCTTGCACACCCAATTTCCTGTCCCTCCTTTCCTTCTCAGGCTGATGTCCAGACTGGTCCTTTCTGGCTCCTCCTCATCAAATACCTCTTCATCCTGATTGAGTGGTGGTGCTGGGCATTGTCCCCAAAGAGCCATTTGTGCCGTGGCCTTCTCCTGGAGGCATATTCCGTCCTCCTGTCTCTGCCTCCGGCCCCATCTCCTGAGCCCAGCGAGCTCAGCGCTAGCTGACTGTTTGCTCCTCCTTGCTGCAGACATGGAAGATTTGGGAGCCTTCCTGCTGAGGTTGGTAAGGATACCTGGGGCTGGGGGCGGCCTCTTTGCTCCCCACTTGCTAGGGAGTAGAAACCATTTAAGACATCTGAGCAGCCTCTCCGTGGTTCCTGCTCCTCACTCAGCCCCACAGTAGATCTGGCGGGGAGGTTGAGGGCTCAGTGAAACTGCAGGTGCCGCAGCGGCAGCATCGTGTCGTCAGTGTCCTGCCCGCTCTGCTCCCACCTGGCATCCGTAGCTGCACGGTTCACCCCACACCAGCCTTCCCATCGTTCCTCATCAGCCCCGTGATCTTTCCTGGGGCCCTGCTGTGCTGGTGCCCTTTGAGGTGTTGTGGACACAAGAGACTGCACGGGCCGCACCCCCAGCTGGGGGAGTCTTCTCCCTCCTGGGTCCTCCGGGCAGTAAGAGAGGAGACGGGGACAGTAAAGATGGACGCGTGGGCTCCGTGGAGCATGAGGTGGTCCAGGACCTCGGCGGGCACAGGCTTTGCCTCCCTGCCTCTTGTGCCCTCCCTCCCTTTGGTCTCTGCTCCACCTTGGTAAACACTTCCGTTCCCAGCCCTTGAAGGGTAAATCGAGCTCCTTGGTGGTAAAGCACCTGCTGCCCCTAGTCACAGGGTTCCTCCTCTATGATGTCGTGGTGCCCTGGTCTGCCTGGTAGAATTTTAGCTGGTTTATAATCTGGTCCTGAAATGAACCACTGGGAAGAAATAGGGAAAAGTAAACACACAGCTGCCACACTGCATCCCAACCCCGTGTGACCCCTTCACCGCGGGCTTTTGTGGCAAGACGACAGCATCTCAGTTTCCTTGAGAAGCTTATTTTTGCCAAGACTGTTATCACCAGGCAGGCACCAGAGCTCCGTTCCACTCACAGGCCAGTCACAGCAAAACACCAGCAGTGAACCTGTGGATTCCCCTGTAAGAACGTCCAAAGGGCACGTTTCCCCCCCTCGGCACTCTCTGTGATATGTGAGACCTTGAGGAAGGTTCCTCTGTTCCCAGACGCGGAGCAATGTGCTGGTGCTGAGAAGTGGCTCAGGGCCATGGGCAGGGTCTCTGGTTTTATTCCCCTGTGCCTTCTGCTTCATCACGCAGATCCTATCCTGGGATTGGGTGGGGAAATCTGTCTGTGGGGGACCGGTGGGGTAGCATCTCCAGGCTGGAAGGCAGAGTTGGTTCTGCCATGATGCGTTCCCCCCCGTGAGGACCCACTCCCACACCTGTCCCTGCCACGGTGGGCCTCCCGATGTTCCTCCTTCCTCCAGGTCACAGGCACGATTGCTGTGGCCCCTTCTCTGTGGGGGTGGGCTTGATGCCTCTCCCCTCCGTCTGCACACCCCTTGCAGCACACACAAGGCTTTGATATTAAGGAGGCTGGAGGACAGGGCAATGCTTTAACCCTGGCACTCACAGGGAGGTGTCTAGGCCTTTCTTCTCTCCTGCCGATGGAAGCGTTGGGGTAGAGGACCTAGAAGAGGCTAACACTCCCTGAACGGTGAACCTAGATTGGTTTCTAAATCTGCTGAGAGAAAAATTGAAGTGACATTCCTTCTAAAGTAGACATCATCCTACTTGGCTCTTCTACAGCTGTCTTTCACCCTAACCCAGGGTGTGCCCTGGGCTGTCACAGGCCTCCCCAGCTCCTGCCCAGCCTTTCTGAAGTGCCAGGCTTGAGGCTCAATGAATGAGCCTTGTTGTAAAGCAGAAAACAGTTCGGTTGCAGTCTGGGTTCGGCTGCCTGCGTCTTGACTAGATGTCTATTCAGGATCGTGTCCCCTGCTTCTCTCTCCCTTCTCCTTTTCAAGATCACAGATGAAGACAAGGGGGTGGAAAGTTCTACCTACATTGCTGCTATCTTAAGAATGTGGACTTTGGAGCCAGATTGTCTGGGTTTAGTCCCTGCCTCTGCTGCTTACTAGGTGTGTGACTTTGGGCAAATACCTTGACCTCTCTGTGCGTCGGTTTTCTTGGCTGTGAAATGATGTATCATCTCAGCGCACCCATCCCTTGGGGTTGTGTGGGGAGTAAGTAAGCCGGTCTAGTATGGCGCCTGGTACATCCTCAGTCAATACCAATGTTGGCTGTGGTGAGGACGTAGCAGAGGATGGTAGAAAGAATCTGGGGCTTGGGGTCCAGAGCCCTGGGTTCAGGTCCCAGCTCTACCACGTGCTGGTGTAGTGATGTGGATCCTGCACCCCAGAATGCTGCAGTGTTTGCATGCAGGCTGGCTGTGAAGACCCAGGGCAGCAGCCGCCAGGCTGGTCCCCCTGCACACCGGGCTAACTCTGTCCTCTCTCTCCGCAGGCACACGTTCTGGCAGTTCCGCCATGAGAACCCCCAGACCAGGGTTGGGGGCCCACCCCCCGAGGGGCTGCCGGGCTTCAACAGCGGGGTGATGCTGCTGAACCTGGAGGCCATGCGCCAGTCCCCGCTCTACAGCCGCCTGCTGGAGCCGGCGCAGGTGCAGCAGCTGGCCGACAAGTACCACTTCCGCGGCCACCTCGGGGACCAGGACTTCTTCACCATGATTGGCATGGAGCACCCCAGGCTCTTCCATGTGCTGGACTGTACCTGGAACCGGCAGCTGTGCACCTGGTGGAGGGACCATGGCTACAGTGACGTCTTCGAGGCCTATTTCCGGTGTGAAGGCCACGTCAAGATCTACCACGGGAACTGCAACACTCCCATCCCGGAGGACTAGGCGCACCCCCGCCTTGCCCCCGGGGCCTCCAGATCTGGGGGAAGGACAGGGCTCCAGACAGACCTGAGAGCAGTGTCTGACCCGCTAGAGAGACACTGTAGGGACGTCCTGTGATTAAGGTGCTGAGACCTCCTGCCGGGCAGGTCACTGTGCTAAGGCCACCCGCTGAGGACTGGCCTGTGCACTGCTGGTGCTTGGGGCCTTATTCCTTCAGGGAGCAGGTGACATGAAGGACACGCATGGGCATCTTCCGGTGGGCTAGGAAGCAAGCGCTTGAAGAGAAGGAAGGGGAGAAGGGGGCCCCCTTGCTGTCCGCCTCTAAGGAATGGAAATCCTTTAAGACCTGGCCTCTTCTGGACCAATATAAATTTAATTTAAATTGACAGGCTTCCATTTTTCGAGAAAGGACAAACAGTCCTGCTCTAGCACCCATCGAGCCCCCAATGGGTAAGGTAAGCCAAGGTTTTAATGACCAACCCAGTATCTAAGCTTCCAAACGAATGCCAGCCTAGCGCATACTCACCCTGGGAGGCTGCGTGCATATTCTCCTGACGACCACGTCACTTGGTGTACGTTTCAAGATCGCCTCTTTGGGGAAGGACTTGAGGACCCACTGGGGCCTGCATAAGAAAACTTAGCTCATTATTAGAGCACTCACGGCTTTTATCTCCCAGCTACATCCCAGAACCCCATTATCCTTTATTTAACCAAACCAGCTCCAGGTGACCAGACTCTACTCAGCAAGCAAATTCATCCTCAAAGAACAGAGACTGGCCACCACAAGGACATGCAGGAGACTGTCTGGACCGGGAAGACTCATTCCAAAAAGGAGCTCAGGCCGGGCACAGTGGTCAAGCCTGTAATCCCAACAGTTTGGGAGACTGAGGTGGGAGGATCGCGTGAGCCACGGAGGTCGAGATCAGCCTGGGAAACACAGTGAGGCCCCCATCGCTACAAAGAATTTTAAAAATTAGCCAGGTTTGGTAGCTTGTGCTTGTTGTCCTGGCTACTTGGGAGGCTGAGGTGGGAGGGTGGCTTGAGTCCAGAAGTTCACTGCACGGATCTGTAATCACACCACTGCACTCCAGCCTGGACGACAGAGTGAGACGTCCGTCTCAAAAAAGCAAAAAACGAAAAGGAACCCAGCAGTTCACAAGTGTGACCATGTGGGCTTGGAAGAGACATCACTCATGGGCTAGTAAGCATTCTAGTTTATTTGTTTAAAAATTCCCCTTATCATACCACGTTAGACCGTAGACCTTAGCAGAAATTAAAGCCTCGTTTCTTCTGATGGGTCCTCCTGTAAGTAGGCTGCAGACGTGAAAGCCCCAGGGGTCCATTTGTGTCATCTAGCTGAGGTCCTTGGAGAAATGCTGTGGAATTTTCATCTTGTGTTGTTTCAATTTCATTTACCTTTTTCTATCTTTTTCCCATGAGTGAGGATAGCTAATAAATAATCTTTGAGAACATGGTGATTCATGTTGTTTGTTCTCTGATCACAGTTTTCAGCTGCATGTAGGCTCTGATTCAAGTGTGTAATCAGTGCCATTCAGCTCCCCCCGCCTCCTGTGATGAAGGTGAGCCTCCTGTGGTGAAGGTGAGTGCCTACAGGAGATCCCTGAGGACCAAGGAGAAGGCACATCTGAGAGGGTATCAGAGAGTGTACTATTGGCATGTTTGCTTCAAACCAAAGAATCAGTTCATTCTAGGTATTGGTAAGTCCACCTGCACCTGGGAGCAAAAGCATCCCTATTTCTTCTCATCCCTCTTACCCCAGACTGCCCAGTTACATCCTTCCCTGAAGAGGAACAGCAGATTTCTCTCCCAGCCCTCTGCTAGGACAGAATTGGTCTGTTCTCTCACCTACTTGATTTCCTATTTATAGTTAACAATTATTGAATGCCTGCCGCGCACCAGCCATTGTATTGGGGGATCTATTATGCTATTGATAATATTCATGAAAACTTCATGAAGGTCATTATGTCTAAAGCCGATTGTAAGAAAATGTGAGAGATGTGGACAGAGTCATATACTATATGTTTATCACAACATTTTTTATAGTAGAAGAACATTGGAAGCAACTTAAAATGTGGAAGAGGGGCTGGGCGTGGTGGCTCACACATGTAATCCCGGCACATTGGGGATCTGAGGCCAGCAGATCTCTTGAGCCCAGGAGTTTAAGACCAGCCTGGGCAACATGGCAAAACCCTGTCTCTACAAAGATACAAAAATTAGCTGGGCATGGTGGTGCACACCGAGCTACTCAGGAGGCTGAGCTGGGAGGATCACTTGAACCCAGGAGGCAGAGGCTGCAGTGGGCTGAGATCACGCCACTACACTCCAACCTGGGCAACAGAGCAAGACTGTCTTAAAAAAAAAAGTGGAATAGGGAAGTAGATGAATAATGTATGCTTCATCTGTATAATGGAATACTTTAGGCATTATTTAAAGAATATGTAATGCCTCAGGAAATGCTTATAATGTGGTATTAAATAAAGAATGCAAAATGTAAGATTATATGTGTAATATGATCTTAATTTTATTTTTTAAATTACATATATAAATGTGTATGTAGGCCGGGCGCGGTGGCTCACGCCTGTAATCCCAGCACTTTGGGAGGCCGAGGCGGGCGGATCACGAGGTCAGGAGATCGAGACCATCCTGGCTAACACGGTGAAACCCCGTCTCTACTAAAAATGCAAAAAATTAGCCGGGCGAGGTGGCGGGCGCCTGTAGTCCCAGCTACTCGGGAGGCTGAGGCAGGAGAATGGCGTGAACCCGGGAGGCGGAGCTTGCAGTGAGCCGAGATCGCGCCACTGCACTCCAGCCTGGGCGACTAAGCGAGACTCTGTCTCAAAAAAAAAATAATAATAATAAATAAATAAATAAATGTGTATGTATATCAATGTACACACATATATGTATGTATAGATGTATACCTACACACACATATGTATAAAGAGAGAGTCTATTCTGCTACATTTCAACTTCTGAAAACAGGTGTTTCAAACGCCACATTAAAAAAAACAATTAATGGGAAAAAAGTGAGCTAAAGATTAAAGAATTTTAGACTCACAATAATAAAGATATTTTTCCTGCGATCATTTTCATGATTAAACTGTTTCTATAGCTATGTGTGTATTTTGTTATTGCAAGAAAAATAAGCTGCTTGGTCAAAATGGGCAAAAGCCAAACAACATCCTTCATTTGCTTTTGAGTTCACCTTCCAGGAGCTTCCCTCATCACCAGTAACCTTGACCTTCCAACCCCACAGTGCACAACAGACTGTCACTCCACAGGCCCCCCGGCCCGCCCACGGAGCGCTCCACAGGCCCCCCAGCCCGCCGACAAAGCGCTCCAGAGGCACCCCGGCCCCCCAGCCCGCCGACAGAGCACTGCACAGGCCCCCCGGCACCCCGACAGAGCACTGCACAGGCCCCCCGGCCCGCGGACAGAGCAGCCGGGGCTTGCCGTGCCTCGCCATTGCCGTGCTTGACACGTCGTGGAGTGCCGGCTCCTGACTGGGGTCCTGTTACAGTCACTGCCTTGCAAGCCTAGTGCCTTGTGCTGTGCTTAACCTGCGCCATGGAAACCCACTCTTGGGAATATGCCTGTACGTATGAGGAGAACAGAAATCTGAAAAGGTAATATTTCTGGGCACTAGGATTAAGGTGCTTTTTATTTTCATCTATATTTCTGTATTTTTCACATTGAATATTACTTTTATAATAAGATAATAAATGCTATACATTTTTAGCCACATCCCTTCTCCCCAGTTGCAGGTGAGTGTCAGCCTGGCCAGCTTACAGCTCCTGGCTGGCCAGGGCGGATGTCACCCATAAGAACACATAATCCAGGCTGAGTCACCTCTGGGTCTTCAACTTTCCCTGTGGATGCCCCAGTTCTCCAAATAAAAGCGATCTAATAATAGCAGCTCCAGACCCTGCTTTCATTTCTCAGATACTGTCATCTTCTGTATATACACAGAGTCCACCTTACAAGTGATGATGGCGCAGTCTTGTTGAAGAGATTTGTTCTTCTATGTATGTCAAACCAAACAGACTGCAGCCTCTCCTTCAGCAGCGTTTCATCAAGTCAAAGCCTGACGTGTTGGTTCACAGCCCCAGCCTAGAGCACACCAGGAGTTTGTAGGTTAAGGTAGTAAGTGCAGCTGTGACTTGGCACCTGCTTTGACTAGAGGCCAAACCTCTGCTAATTTTAACACTTCCTGGCTGGTCTTAATATGGGAGGCCCAGGGGCTGGGCCAAATCTGGAGGGTGGCAGGGAGCAGAAATTTCCAAGCACTCAGGACTACACCGGAGACAGAGGCCTGGCTTTGGGTCCACATCCTGCCCTCACTACCTGGCCATCTTGGACAGGCAAGGCCACCTCTTTCCCTACTTCTAGACACTCGTAAGAGCTCCTTAAAGGAGTGCGGAAGGAGGAAAAGATGTGTAAGGGCTTGGTAAGCTGTGAAATGATACAGATGTAAGGGAATTCTAACCATTATTACTTAGAATATTCTTTTTAAATGATAAATTATAACCATTTTGGGGCTCAGGAAATGTGTTGTTCAACCCCATGGATGAACAGATGCATGCTCGTAAGCTGTCCAATTTTTGTTAGCTGCGCCATCCACAGAAGCCAGTAGGTCGGGGGCCAGTAGGTTCAGCTCACAGTGAACCTGTCAGGAGTCCACAGGTAACTTGCTGGGTGTGTCCAGGAGGTGGGGGCAGGGCTGCCTCAGCTCAAAGCTAACCTGTCACGAGTCCTCGGATAAACCTTTTCTGGGCCTCAGTTTCTTCATCTGTAAAAACAAGGAGCTAAGGGATTGAACCAGATCCCTGGGCAGTATCCCTGCCCCCAGCTGTTTGGGGAAACACATGTTTCAAATGCATCCATTGGGGTTCACAGGTGGGTATAGAAGAGAGTTCAGATCAGATGTGAAACTGCCAGACCTCAACTCATCATTCACCCACTTAGGATTCATGACATGACCATGCAGACTAAAACTCTCGCAAAATACGCGTTACACGCTTCCCTCCTCCCGCATTCTCCATAGGCACAGTGAGGGATGCAGACCAACCCTGGAGGCGCACTTAAAATCCAGAGAGAATCAGCCGTCCCCCGGGAGCCCTCGCCTCCCTGCTTATGATGCATTGACAGCTATGCCTGCTAACATCTTGTTCCGTTCAGCTATGTGACCACCTTCCAGAGGGTCCTCCCAGCAGAAAGTCCCATGTCCCACCAATCTCACCTTGGGAAGTGCCCAGTCTTCAGCCAGGGAGACAAGGTTGAGCTGCCCTGCAGGGCATGTTGAGCGGACTAGCCAGCCACTCCCCAAGGAGCTTGCAAAGAACAAAACACCTTCTAGAATGAAGGGAAAGCCGGTTTAATTGAGGCTGGCTCAGCTCAGAGCATCTCCACTGGCACCCCGATTCTGAGGGGGAAGCGGAGTCCCACCACGCAGACACACTCAGCAGCCTTGCTGAAGGCCATTCATCCGTGGAGCCTCAGAGCGGGAGGGGCCTTTGCACATCTCCAAAGCCGGCTGCCCTCGTCTCCAGCCTCCCTTCCTGAAATGTAGGGCTTTGCTCCAGCCCGCACCTCAGCCGCCTGCCCCCTGCTGCTCAGGCCTGTGCGGGACCACGTGAGCATGGAGCCTGCGGACCTTATGGAGCAAGACAAGGTTCCCCCTCACTTCAGGACCCATGCTCGCCACTGTTTTCTGTAAGGGCCTCTTGCTTCATTTTTCATTCCCTTTTATTCCCACAGTCCCCTCCCATCCCCCAAGCAGCCAATCATTCCAACGGGCTCACTGTGCACTGATGGATACCTGTGGAGCCTGGGACCACACGCCCACCCCAGTAACTCTGCGTGAGCATCCCTGTCCTTGTTCCTTACAGACCCGATGAGAATTCGTGTTGCATATCCAAAAACAAAACCTCCAGATCATAAGCTATGCAGATACTTCATTTTTGACTAAGTGGTGCAAGCTACTCCCCCGAGACCTGGCCCCCACCCCTACGGTCACCGGCATGAGCCCCCACTTTCTCTCCACCACGGTGCCCTTGTTCACGTGTCTCTTTGCATTGACACATTGTGATCCAAGATACACTGGAGCCCTCCAGTGCGTGTGGCCCGCGTCAGAGCTGCCTCCGCATGAGTGGCATACGCCGCTGTGGAAGGAGGCTGGACAGGGAGGCAGGGGCCCTGGCTGCTGGCCTGTCCTCACCACATGACTGCGGCCAGCGGGCGCACCTCTGTGAGCGGGGAGAATTTAACCAGCTCCTGATCTGGCCGCCTTCCCAGGACTGCTGTGAGTAGCAGGTGAGATAACTCATAGCAAAGAACTTTCGAGTCCCTAGACATACCTCCCTCCCTCACACCCCAGCCTGACCCGGTGCCACAGGGAGCTGCCAGGGCAGACACGGCCATGGCTGAGCTTCCTCAGAGCCCTGTGGTGTGCTGAAGTCCTGCCAGGGGAGTGCCATGGCCATCCGACCCCACACACGAGCCGTCTCATGGATGGAGCCTGGCGTTCGTCCATTAAGCCTCGACCAATCCCACACAGAGCCCCAGAGCTAGGGTGGCCGTGGGATGAAGGCCAGGAGTGGGGCCTTCATCCCTCACCCATCCCGTCACTGGGCACCGCCACCTTCTCTCAGGAAAAGCCCCTCTCCCTCACCTCAGGCAAAACCAGGAAGCTCTTCTGCCTACCCAGCCCGGCCCTGGCACTTCCCAAGGCCCAGAATGGCTTGACACAGGCACAAGCCTGAGGGCTGAGTGCCTGCTGGGTGTTTGTGAATTTCTGTGCTCACAAGGCATGTTGTCAGGGAGGCGCATAATCCTCTTCTGTCTGAGCGACAGAGAGCGACACGACCAGCTGTAATCTTCCAAGGCCAGGTGGGCACGTGCACTGAAAACTCTAAGTGCCTGGTTATGGTCACGGGCAGGCGGCTTCAGGGTAAGCTTAGATCCTTCTCATCCTGTCCCTCCTTTTAGGAAAATTCACCTTCTCTCCAAACCAAGAAGCCACGGCAGCCTCTCCCCTTCCAGCCTCTTTCCCCAGCTTAGCCTCCTTCCCCAGCTTAGCCTCCTTCCCCAGGGGCCCCAGGATCCTCCTGCCCCACAGGCCTTGAAACTCCCCAGCGGGGCTCCCCCTGTCTCCCTGGCACCCAGACCCCTTGTACTGCAGTCCCACACCACGGCTGCCTCTCCCTGCTGGGTTTCTGCTGTTCCTAGGACACGGACCGGACCGGGAGATGGAGATTCATGAGCAGAAGTGCTCTGTGGGAGGGGAGTCCTGGGAAGTGCTCTGTGGGAGGGGAGTCCTGGGAAGTGCTCTGTGGGGGAGGAGTCCTGGGAAGTGCTCTGTGGGAGGGGAGGGAACAGGATCAGGCAGGGAGATGTTGAGCTCCGAGGCAGCCACGACAAAGGCCTCAGCCAGTCCCACTCAGAGCTCCAGAGCCAGGGTGGCCTTGCACAGAAGCCCTGGGTTGATGCCCAGCAGTAGGGCCTTCAACCCTCACCTGTCCCACCACTGGGCATGGGCTACCCCAGATAAGGGCATCGCCTTGGGCAAGGCAGCTCTCTTCAGCCAGGGTCACTCCTGGGGACTCTGCTCCCTGCCATCAGCGTCCAACACTTGTGGGGGAACAAGGCCTCTGTCCTGAAGCAGGGTCTGATGGCACAGCAGCACCCCTCCCGGAGCCCTGCCCCTGCAGGCCCGACGGCCCACAGCGCGCCCTCCTGCAGCTCCCGCCCTGGCTGCCCTCTAGTCTACTCTTGGTTCTTTCTCCTCAAAGGCTTTCAGCTCTGGGCATGTCCTGCCTCCACTCTGCCCTCTTCCAGGTTCCCTGGCGCCCTTCCCTGGGTGACAGCGCAGGCCAGGCTGCCTGTGCAGATCAGCCACCTCTCCGTGGTGACACTGCCCAGACTGTCCCAGTCCAGGGTGCCCCAGTGGTGCTAGCTGGTCCCAATGGCAACACCAGGGAGGGTCACCTGCTGTTTGTAGGGAACAAGACCCTATTCCGTCCCTTCCCTCCACGAATGGATCCTGGCAGGGCCCAGTGGCCCACAGGGGATCTGTGAGTGGCCCTGGGCACACCGACAGGCTGTAGGGCTGCGGCTCGGCAGGAGGAGGCAGGACCTCAGCCACCTTCCAGACGGGTGAGGAGCTCTCCAAAGGTGAAGAGCCCTGCAGACCCAGAGGCAGCACCTTTTCCCCTTACCAGGGCTGATGCCAAAGTGGTGAGCCTCCGTCGGGGTGAGGCCATTGGTTATTGTGTGCAGGGGGCAGTCAGAAGAACTCCATGAAAAGAATATGGGCTTTCAGGAGGGGACACAAGTTAGTATCTGTGACTTTGTTCATTTGCACCTGTTGTAGGTTTTGTTTGTTTTGCTTTGTTTGAGACAGAGTCTTGCTCTGTCACCCAGGCTGGAGTGCAGTGGCACGATCTCGGCTGACCAAGCCCCTGCACAGGCTAGATCCTGGGGTCACAGCGGTGAAGAGGGCGGATCAGTCCTCATCCTGACAGAACTTCCCATGCAGTGAGTCTGTCTCTCCGCTGCGGGTAGGTGCCCAGAGAGGAGTCCCCATGGATCCACACTGAGGGTGATGCATGCCCCGGGTGACAAAGCATGGCTGTGTGGCCTTTCGGAACATATTGGCCTCTCTGAGCCTCTCTGTGGCACATGCTAGAGTCCCAACTCGACACAGGGAGCTACCATTTTCTGGGAATGAGGCTATGACCTGAACCCTAGAGAGGAAATGTGGGCTCGGTTCCATCCAGGCCCTGGGTGGACTCTGCCCCTAGGATTATCATCCTCGCCCTGTCACAGACTTGCTGTGTGACCCAGACAAGTTAGTCCCATCTCTAGCCCTCACTTGCCTCCTTTGTAGCAGAAAGGGGTTGTGCCAGAGTCTATACTTCAAGGCCTAGGTGGGGACAAAGTTTTAAAAGCAAAGTGAGCATCCTCACGTTCTAGGGAGTCGTCCCGTGTGGAAAAGGGGAGGGGTCCCGGCACAGCGCGTGGAAAAGGGGAGGGGTCCCGGCACAGCGCGTGGAAAAGGGGAGGGGTCCCGGCACAGTGTGTGGAAAAGGGGAAGGGTCCCGGCACAGTTTGGGTGAGAAAGGATGGGGCCTTCTCAGGCTGGGGCTCCTGGCCCATGACTCTCAGGCTTTTAGACCTGCCAGGGGATTGAAGCCTTTGGTTGGAATCTCTTGGTACCAAAAGACAAGAAAGTGGGGATTACACGAAGTACAGAGAGCGCCTCCGGACTCAGGTCTGTGTGAACGAGCCGTCGTGGGAAGAGCTAACTTTGAGTCTGTCTATCCAGCCTATGACCCGTGGGGATGAAGCAAGGGATGGCCCAGGCTCTGTGCTTGTGCCCAGAGCCTCCCGTGGCTCTGCTGGAGCACGTGCCCTGCTCCTCACCGCTTTCTTCCTTCCGCCTCTGCTCCTCTGTGAGGACGGAGCTTGACGGAGAGGAAGCCTCCCTGCCCCCTCAGCTGGAGCTGGGTGACCCTCCTGTCACCTGTGACACCCTGAGCCTCCCTCTGCAAGTTGGTGGACAATTTTTCTTGTCCAGGGCTTCTTGTAAGAAAAAGCTGTCATCCTGAGCAAGGAGCTGCGGGTCCCCAGGTGGGTGAAGGAGGCAGGGGCCGGGGACAGATGCTGGGGCCTCTGTCTAGGAGCAGCCTGTGTTTTCTGGCTTGGCCTGCGGAAGGAAGCAGAAGTCCAGGGCCCTTTTGACAGGAGCCGTGCGGCTGGATGACAGGGGAGAGGAGAAAGGTGCTTAGGGCCTGTTTCACAGGAGTCCTGAGTGAGAGGCTGAGAGTTCGAGAGATGGTGACGCTTGTGACCGGGGTTATGAATAGGACACTCGCTCTTTTCCAAGGCACACAGATACAGATGGACGTTTTAAATTTCACTTTGCTGGACCCCATGTCGCTGGATGCCACAAGAGGCTGATGCGGGTCCCAGGGGCCTGGCGTTTGAGCGGGTTGCACCTCTAGCTGCACAGGCACCACCGTGCTCCCACCGCCTCTTGCATCCCACTGTGCCTCTGGTCTCTGCACCCCCGGGAGGCAGGAGCTCTGGCATCTTCATGCTCCCTGCACCTGACTCCACTGACTCCGCTGCCAGGCACAGGGTGGTCCCTCATTAATTCTCTGCTACTTGCCTGACAATAACTGAAAATCATCCCCTGCCTCAGTACAGGAGAGAAATGGAAGCAGCGATTCAGGGGACAGGAGGGCGGAGTGAGTGGAGACAGGCCCAGGGCTGCCCAGCCCCCAGGATCCCAGAGGGGGCCACAGGAGGAAAGTACGGGAGAGGGCCAGGCACTTGGGAGGACTTGGCATCAGCGCAGACTGAGGGTGGAGGCTCAGAAATGAACACTCCTGGCAGGAAAGGGCCCTCTGTGTCCCCACTGAACTAATATCCTGTGTCTACATTTGTCCTCTTCTCCAGCTTAATAGATTCCTGGGACATGACAGTCTCTGCAGCAATTATTTTGCCATAAAATTCTCTTTATCTGGTCGGGTGCAGTGGCTCATGCCTGTAATCCCAGCACTTTGGGAAGCCGAGGCAGGTGGATCACGAGGTCAGGAGTTCAAGACCAGCCTGGCCAATATACTAAAACCCTGTCTCTACTAAAAATACAAAAAAAAAAAAAAAATGAGCTGGGCATGGTGGTGGGTGCCTATAGTCCCAGCTACTTGGGAGGCTGAGGCAGGAGAATTGCTTGAACCCGGGAGGCAGAGATTGCAGTGAGCCGAGATCATGCTGCTGCACTCCAGCCTGGATGACAGAACGAGACTCTATCTCAAAAAAAAAAAAAAAAAAAAAAAAAAAAAAATTCCCTTTATCTGATTGGGGACACCCTCAAATGTTCTATTACCCCTGCTCCGCAGAGCCCAGCTGGATGGTCCTGAAGGGCAGGCAGACAGGGCAGGAGATGCTTAGAGAAGGAGTGAGCGCTGTGTCCCTGGGGGTGTGCAAGCAGAGGCCATGCGAGCTCGCGAGGAAAGGAAATGGGATGAAAGTTGAGCAACAGACGAGGGCTTGGGGGGCCTGACCTGGGTGTGCTGAGAGTCCTGGGATTCTGGACTTCCAAGCCCATTTCCCTCCTGGTCTCCACAACTAACTCCATTGAGAAACAGTGACTCTTCGCTCCTGCGCACGCTCAGGTCCCAGCTTCGGAGGCTCAGCCTGCTTCCAGGAAGGAGAGCACCCTCTGAACCCTGGCAGGACTGGGTCCTTAGGAGAATCACCACACTCATCGTTCTCCCTTTTCCCCTTTCCACATGGCAACCTCAGTTTCCTAAAAAAGCACCACAGAAAGCCGCCCTGAGCATCCCAAAGACAAACAGAGACACGGGAGAGTGGGAGGTGCCTCGGGGAAGGGGCACCCACAGCACCTGTCCTGAAGCCGATGCGAAAACATGGCTTGGTGGAAACGCTGGCACCCAGGAAGGGCCCTCTTGGTTTGATGTGTGGGCTGGACAGTTTCCAGATCGAACCACACATTCATGGTTGGGCTAAAACCCTGAGAAGCGAAGGGGATTAATCAAAGGAGCCTTAGCAAGCAAAACACAGCATCCTTTTTTTAAAATTGCAGGCAGCATTTTTTAAAAGGAAGATTGACGGCCTTACCTAAATACTGAAGGAACTGTCCTGACCCAGCTGAGATAACACTGACCTGTGCCAGAAGGTGCTGTGATTTCTTTTTCTAAAAACACACACACACAGACACACATACACACAGGCTGGGTGCAGTGGCTCACGCGTGTAATCCTAGTACTTTGGGGTGCCAAGGTGGGAAAATAGCTTGAGCCCAGGATTTCAAGACCATCCTGGGCAAGATAGCAATACCCATCTCTACAAAAAGTAAAAAAAAAAAAAAAACATTAGCCAGGTGTGGTGGCGTGCACCTGTAGCCCCAACTACTCAAGAGGTGGAGGTGGGAGGATCCTTTGAGTCCAGGACTTTGAGGCAGTAGTGAGCTGTGACGGTGCCACTGCACTGCAGCCTGCGTAACACAGAAAGCTTTGTCTCTGAAATAATGATTTTAAAAAGATGCCATCAACAAGCGCTGCAGCCCTCTTGACTCTGAGTCAGTATAATCCGTGGAGTCCTGAGTCGTGGTCTGACTCCACGTGGGTTCAGGTTGCAGAGCCTGGGCCACCTCGCTGCTCGGCCAGGGCCTGCGCAGGATCTCCCCAGCCTCGGACACGGAGTGCTTGCCTGCCGAGAGCTGCTACTCTCCTGCTTCTTGCTGTGCAAATGGCAGTGGGACTTTCACTCTGAAATAAGGTTATTAATTTCAGGTGCCCTTTCCCCTGGAGTCCTCCTTTCACGCCCAGGTTCCCTTGGGGTAAGCGGGGACTGGGGGGAAAGTGGTAAAGACGGAAGCAACTCTCCTGCCCTCATGAGTCCACAGGCCCTTGCGGTTCACAAACAGGCACTTACGAAGGGTCTTCACTTTCATTTCACAAGGTTCATTTCACCTTACAACCGTGTGCCCACCCACCCCAGATGGAAAGGAAAGAAACTATTATCCCCATTGTGCATGTAGGGGAAACTGAGGCTCGCAGGTAAAGTTACTTACACTTGCCTAGCTTGCAAGTAGTAAAGCTGGCACTAGAGCAAAAGACTTATGGCTTCCAACTATTCTATCACTCAGGAAGTATTTATTCTTCCTGAATGACACTGTGTCTCCAATACAGTTCTAGGTGCTGGAGATACAAAGGGATCAAGGTGGACATGGTCCTGATCTCGGGGGCTTATCTTCTAGAGGGAAGAGATGGATAACAAATAAGTAGCTTAAAAGTGAGAAGAAAGGGGCCGGGCACGGTGGCTCACGCCTGTAATCCCAGCACTTTGGGAGGCCGAGGTGGGCAGATCAACTGAGGTCAGGAGCTCAAGACCAGCCTGGCCAATATGGCAAAACTCTGTCTCTGCTAAAAATACAAAAATTAGCTGTGCGTGGTGGTGGGTGCCTGTAATCTCAGCTACTTGGGAGGCTGAGGCAGGAGAATTGCTTGAACCAGGAGGTGGAGGTTTCAGTGAGCCGAGATCATGGCCCGTTGCACTCCAGCCTGGGTGACAGAAGAAGACTCTGTCTCCAAAAAGCTGGAAGGACAAGGGATATCTAGGGAGAGGATTCCAGGTGAGGGAAATTGAAATGAGAACAAACACAAGGAAGGAAAAAAAGGACCTTGCTGGATGGAAGACCATGGTAGCCCAGGGTGAGAGGAGGAGCAGTGGAAGTGGCTGGAGAGGCATGGAAGGAGGTATGGGGTGGAAGGGAGAGGCTGGGCCGGAAGGAAATGGAAGGGGCTGGGTCTTTCCAAGTGTGATGTAGCCGGAAGCCACTGAAAGTTTGAAGAGGGAAGTGGACATTTGGTGGGTCACACAGAGTAGGGCTGAGGCAAGAGTGTCAGGAGAAAGTCAGGTAGGGTGATAAAATAGTTTAAGCAAAGGTGATGGAGGCTTGGGTTGGTGACTGATTGAGGGATAAAAATGAAGAAGCAGGGAAGTGGTGGAAGGGGGCATCCAGGCCTTGAGGGGATAGGCTGTATGGCAGGGATGAGTAAAAGAGGGGGAGGCCCAAATGCAGCAGTGGTTGTGGCGGAGGAATGGAATGGAAGGAAGGAATGGTGGTGACACGAAACCCAGGAAATGGACAAAAGAGCAGACCCTGGCTATGGCCAAGCTGGGCATTCAGGGAGGGTCCAGAGAGGCTGGTTGGTGGCCACATCCGGGTGTCAGCTGTGGCTGGCTCTGGCATGATTCACGCGAGGGACACATTGCCTCCCACCTCTCTGGAAAATCACCCCAAAATAAAAAGAGAAAAAAAAAACTCCAAAATAAAACTCCAGTCTGATAAAATGGGAAGACGCTTATGACCCCAAATCAATAGGTAAGACAGGAGGTAGACAGAGGAGGGAGGGAAACGTGACTTGGCAAAGTGAGGAGAGAAAGTTTCTCCCATGTAGGTTCAGAAGGCACAGCGGCCCACAGAAAGGAAGCCGAGTCACCTTACAGAAGCCGGGAAGGAAGGGGAGTGGGAGGCACAAGCTGGGAAGAGGGGAATGAGGCCTGGGAAGTGGGCTGGAAACAGGGAGGGACGGGGCATTGAAAATCTGTTCAAGAACTAGTCCCCTGGAGGTCCTCTACTGATGAGCACCTCTCCCTAACTCTGCAGGAGATTGAACTTTTATTCTCTGGAGAAATGCACCAGGAGGCCCTGAGAATGGGGTGGGGGGCAGCAGTGAAGCCCTGACTCAAAACAACAACCTGAGGAGGGTCTGCACACTGGGACTGAGGCCTGGACCCAGCAGCTCTTGACCAGCTCTTGACCCAGCAGCTGGGTTTCTGTCTTGGAGCAGGCAAATTGGAGGAGATGCCTTCTATTCTCTGAGAACTGAACTGCCTGGTCGCATCTGTGTAGCCAGCTTACATTTTGTGGGTCCTGAATGGAAATACCAACTGACCACCTGAGCACCCTGCACGGAAGCCCACCTCACTCTTAATCCCACCTGCACATCCAGAGTTTCCTGCTCTGAATTTTGACACAAGGGCCAGATAAAGTCCATCAGATATCTGAGGAAAGCCCTCTTGGACACAAAAAGATAGAGCCCAAAGCAATACAATCAGAGAAAAGGCACTCCAGAGAAAAAAAAAGAAAAAATGTCAAAATAAATTAGAAGATCCCTCAAAAGATGAGGAGGTGCTGCATCTGTGAAACACAAAAGAAGGCAAAAAAAGAAAACACCCAGGGCTTAACTCAAATGTTCTTAAGTAAATTAAAAAATGATAGATAAAATTTAAAATCACCGGGCATTAGTGGCTCATGCCTGTAATCCCAGCAGCACTCGAGGCCAAGGTGGTGGATCACGAGGTCAAGAGATGAGACCATCCTGGCTAAATATGGTGAAACTTCGCTCTACTAAAAATACAAAAAATTAGCTGGGCATGGTGGCGGGCACCTGTAGTCCCAGCTACTTGGGAGGCTGAGACAGGAGAATGGCGTGAACCCAGGAGGCGGAGCTTGCAGTGAGCCAAGATCATGCCACTGCACTCCAGCCTGGGCTACAAAGCAAGACTCCGTCTCAAAAAAAAAAAAAAAAAAAAATTCAATAACATGGTTGAACAGTGAATTAGAGGAATTCTGTAAGAAAGGAGAGGGGAAAAGACAAAAGTGAAAAATAGGGGAAAAATACATTTTCAGAAATAAGAAGTTTCAACATCTGCCCAGTATAAGTTCTAAGTAATCTGGAGGATAGTACCAAAGAAATCATGTAAGAAAAGTTGCTAGAACTCGAAGACAAAAAAGCTCAGTAAAAGAAGGTAAAAAGGCTGACCTCAATGCAGTCAATGTGAAAATTAAGAATATCAGACAGAAAGAAAATCCTAGAAACTCCAGTCAAGTGTGAGATAAGAATGAAGACACTTGAAGACACTCACAGCACACAAACTCTTAGAACATTTGCCTTCCATTTATCCTTTCTCAGAAAGTTTCAGGAGGAAAGCATCACCATTGCGAGGAAGTAAACCAAGAAAAAAGAATGCACAGGATCCAGGAAGCAGGTGGCTAATGGAGCCGGGAATTGAAGGGAAGGCTTGGCTGTGCAGCAGCTGGGAGAGTGGCAGTGCAGACGGGAGCGGGAGGTGGGAGGGGTTTGGAGGGAAGTGGAACTGACAAAGTAGTGATATACTTGACCATGCGAATAACTATACTGACAGGCCTTAGAGGGTGTAGGGAGGGCTAGCCAGACAGTAAAACAGCAATAACAACAACAACAAAAAAAAAACTAAGCAAATAAAATAACTGACTCCAGAAAAAAAGGTTTAAAGAAAGAATATGCATTTGCCAGGCCCATCAATGAAAATATTAACTTAATCCTATCAATGAAATACTACTACAGATTTTTTTTCTCTTTAAACTCGAAGTGCAAGGAGGGAAAGTGATGACGTAAAATATCTCAAATCATTATTTACTATAATAAGAAGTTAACAGATAATATATTAAATTGAGGCCGGACACTGTGGCTCACGCCTGTAATCCCAGCACCTTGGGAGGCTGAGGCAGGCAGATCCCTTGAGGACAGGAGTTTGAGACCTGCCTGGCCAACATGGCAAAACCCCGTCTCTACTAAAAATACAAAAATTGGCCGGGCATGGTGGTATTCACCTGTAATCCCAGCTACTTGGGAGGCTGAGGCAGAGAATCAATTGAACCTGGGAGGCAGAGGCTGCAGTGAGCCGAGATCATGCCACTGCACTCCAGCCTGGGCAACAGAGCAAGCCTCCATCTAAAAAAAAAAAAAAAAAAAAATATATATATATATATATATACACACACACACACACACACACACACACACACACACACACACGTGTATATAAAATTGATTGTAAAAGGGTAGCAAGAGATGCATACCGTTCAGAAATATGGAGATAAATAGGTAAATCCTGGAAGGAAACACATGAAAAGAGATTGTTTCTGAAGAGGGGTGGGGAGGATAGATAAGATACTGCTGCTTTTTAAAAATAAGCTTTTTAGCACTGTTTGGGTTTTTAAAAAATTATTTCTATGTGATACTTAGACAAAAAATAAGAAAGCATTGATATATGACATTTAGAGCCTCTGGACTAATTGAAATCCTTAAGAAGAGAGTGTAAATAGTGAGAAGAGGGCCGAGGACCGAACTCTGAACACTCCAACATTCAGACACTGAGCTGAAAAGGAGGAGGAATTAGCAAAGCAGACTGAAGTAAGAGGGGAACAAGCAAGTGAGGGGGCCAGAAGAACCGAGAGAAGAAAGTGGCTCAAGAAGAAGGGGGTGCTTAAATGAATACTGTTGACCCTGGAAAGCAAAATAGGACTGAAATTATTCAGGGTACATGAATGCAACAGAATGAAAGATGTCATGAACTGAAGATAAATCTGCATGATTACCTCCATAGAATAGAAAAGGCTTTCAGAAAAGTCAACATCCCTTCACGTCAGAAACTCACAATAAACTAGTATTGAAGGAACACACCTCAAAATAATAAAAGCCATCTATGTGACAAACCCACAGCCAACATCATACTGAACGGGGAAAAGCTGGAAGCATTTCCCCTGAAAACCTGCAGAAGAGAAGCATGCCCTCTCCCACCTCTCCTATTCAACATATTGAAAGTCCTGGCCAGGGCAATCAGGCAGGAGAAAGAAATACAAGGGCATCCAAATAGGAAGAGGGGAAGTCAAACCAAACCTGTTTGCAGATGACAGGATTCCACATCTAGAAAACCTTATAGTCTCAGCCCAAAAGCTCATTCCACTGATAAACAACGTCAGCAAAGTTTCAGGATAAAAAATGAACGTACGAAAATCACGAGCATTCCTATACAGCAACAACAGTCAGGCCGAGAGCCAAGTGAGAAAGGCAATCCCATTCACAATCGCCACAAAAAGAATAAAATACCTAGGAATACAGCCAACCAGGGAGGTGAAAGATCTCTACAACGAGAATTACAAAACACTGCTCAAAGAAATCAGAGATGACACAAACAAATGGAAACACATCTTATGTTCATGAATAGAAAGAATCATTATCACTAAAATGGCCATACTTCCCAAAGCAATGTGTAGATTCAATGCGATTCTTATCAAACTACCAACAACATTCTTCACAGAACTAGAAAAAAGTATTTTAAAATTCATATGGAACCAGAAAAAGGGCCCGAATAGTCAAGGCAATCCTAAGCAAAGAGAAGAAAGCTGGAGACATCACAAAACCCAACTTCAAACGATGCTACAGGGCTACAGTCACCAAAACAGCAGACTACTGGTACAGACCAATGGAATAGAACAGAGAGCCCAGAAATAAGGCCACACATTTACAACCATCTGATCTTCAACAAAGCTGACAAAAATAAGCAATGGGAAAAGAACTCCCTATTCACTAAATGGTACTGGGATAACTGGCTAGCCATATGCAGAAGACTGAAAGTGGACCCCTCCCTTATACCATATACAAAAATCAGCTCAAGGTGGATTAAAGACTTAAATGTAAAACCCCAAACTATAAAAACCCTAGAAGACAACCGAGGCAATACCATCCTGGACATAGGAACAGGCCAAGATTTCATGGCGAAGATGCCAAAAGCAATCACAACAAAACAAAATTTGACAAATGGGATCTAGTTAAATTTAAGAGCCTCTGCACAGCAAAAGAAACTATCAACAGAGTAAACAGATAGTTTACAGAATGAAAGAAAATGTTTGCAAACTATGCATCTGACAAAGGTCTAATATCCAGCATCTATAAGGAACTTAAACGAATTTATAAGAAAAGCACAAACAAAAAAGTGGGCCAACCAGCACTTGAAAAAAGTTCAACATCACTGATTGTTAGAGAAACGCAAATCAAAACCACAGTGAGAAACCATCTCACAGCAGTCAGAATGGCTATTATTAAAAAGTCAAAAAAGAACAGATGCTGGCAAGGCTGTGGAGAAAAGGGGACTTTTATACACTGTTGATGGGAGTGTAAAGTAATTCAACGATTGTGGAAAGCAGGGTGACGATTCTTCCACGTGCTAAAGCAGAGCTTCCATTTAACCCAGCAATCCCATTACTGGGTATATGCCCAGAGGAACAGAAATCATTCTATTTTAAAGACACATGCACCTGATTGTTCATTGCAGCACTATTCACAATAGCCAAGACACAGAACCAATCTAAATGCCCATCAGTGACAGATTGGATAAAGCAAATGTGGTACATATACACCATGGAATACTATGCAGCCAAAAAAAAAAAAACAAAAACAAAGACAAAAGCAGAAGAACGAAACATCTTTTGCAGAAACATGGATGGAGCTGGAGGCCATTATCCTTAGCAAACTAATGCAGGAACAGAAAACCAAATACCGCGTGTTCTCACTTACAAGTGGGAGCTAAATGATGAGAACACATGGACACAAAGGGAATGACAGACACTGGGGTCTACTTGAGGGTGGAGGGTGGGAGGAGGGAGAGGAGCAGAAAAGATAACTGTTCGATACTAGGCTTAGTACCTGGGTGATGAACTAATCTGTACAGCAAACCCCCGTGACATGAGTCTATATAACAAACCTGCACATGTTCCCTGGAACCTCAAATAAAAGTGTTTAAAAAAGAATTAAAGAGGGACTGTGTGCTTCAGACATAGCTAAGTCAGGCTGGTCTCCTTCCCTAGTATAGATTTATAGGAGTTGACTGTCATTATTTCACTGTGATCCCCTTTCAACTCCTGCTTGCAGTACAGAACGACTTTCGTTTGTGTTCCAAATATACCTTGATCTGGAGCCACCTCATACTGGGAAAGCTGATCATTAATCTTTCAAGAATTCTGTGATCCAGTTGTTCAAAACAACCATTATTAAAAATTAAATTGGCTGGTTGTGGTGGCTCACACCTGTAACCCCAGCACTTTGGGAGGTCAAGGCGGGCGGATCACAAGGTCAGGAGTTCGAGGCCAGCCTGGCCAATGTGGTGAAACCCTGTCTCTACTAAAAATACAAAAATTAGCCAGACATGATGGCGGGCGCCTGCAGTCCCAGCTACTTGGGAGGCTGAGGCAGGAGAATCGCTTGAACCCGGGAGGCAGAGGTTGCAGTGAGCTGAGATTGCGCCACTGCACTCCAGCCTGGGCAACAGAGAGAGACTCCATCTCAAAAATAAATAAATAAGTAAATAAATAAATAAATATGAAATAATTAAATTAGATAAACCATCAATTAACTAGATTCTAAAAACAAAGGTAGTCAATATTCAAAATACATCCATTCTTAATTATCATCCTACATTTTCCTATTATCTATGCCCTTGAGGTTATCTGTATGTGTATGGTAGAAATACTATATAAGACTGTGCTACTATCCATCTTTTCCCCGTCCCACATTGGTAACGTCATGTTGGTAACTTAAAATTGTGGGAATAGTAACAGCACGGAAATTGGCAAATGGCACAAGCCCCGGCTTTTTGTTCCGGAGAGTGAGTGGTTAATCAGCATATCACGGCTTACGCAATCCTTTGCATGTTTCTCTCGACTGTACAGATGAGCGGATGGGAAGCTGGCTGGTGTCTGGTTGGTTGATCGGATGACTGGATGGATGGCTGATGGATTGGTTGATCGGATGACTGGATGGATGGCTGACGGATTGATTGGCCGGAGGCTGCTTCCCTTTCTGACAGTCACTGGACCCTAAAGACCATGTTCCCAGTGCGGGAAACAGCAGAGCAGCATGAGGATGGCCTGACTTTACATGGCCAGCCAAAGGCCTATTCTTAGCTGAAACACAGTATCAGTCCACTCACTCTTGCCTAAGTATAGGAAATGGACGGCATGCTTTGAGAAGTGGGGCGACATACCCACCTAAACGTTGCTGGAATAAGTAGAGCATTCCCTGCAGAGGAAAGGGACACCTTGATTCTCTTCGTGTCTGCAGCTGGCTTTGGTGCCAAACTGTCCCCTGCCCACTTCTGTTTTCACCCCTAGCCCCAGCGCTGCAGGCTGATGGGGCTCCTTCTCCACTGACTGGTGTTTCCTCATGTTCATGGAGCTCTGCCAGCAGCTAGGCTGAGGGAGGAGCTGGGCATACAGCTCTGGCCATACAGAAGGTGCCGGTAAGAAACGGAGGCAGAGAGCAGTGCAACAGGACGCAGAGGGGCCGGCACTATCAGGAATGAGAGAGGTGAGAATGGCGATGGGGTGGTGTGTGCGACCTACTTCCCCGGGAGCAGCAAGGCAGGGGCACCATGGACTCATTGGTATCTGCCGCCTCTTGTCTAAGCAGCTGTTGGAAAACATCTGGCACCATTTTCTAGGACCCTTGAAAGGGAGGAGGGTTGGGTTCCAGCCCCAGCTCTGCCTCTAACTCCCTCTGTGACTCTGAGGATATTAATTCACCACTCTGGGCCTCAGTTTCCCATCTGTAAAGTAATTATGAGCTCAGACCAGTATCCCCATGTTAAAGGATACTTACTGTGTGGTCAAAGTTTCCTGGGCAATGCTTGGGAAACACTCCATTCACACTGGCTCCCCTTCTTGGGGATTCTCAATGCTCCTCAGTGCATTAAAGGCTCTGATCAGTCCTACAGGAGAGGGCCATGCTTATTTTTAACCTAGCACATCCCAAATGTATTTATCCACAGAAACCTTTGAGAGAATTGCTGTTCTGGAGGATCTCAGAATCGAGGTCCCTTTCAACTCTCTCATCTTTTCTGGTTTTACGGACTGTAAGAGAGAAGCATCCTACATGTGAGGAGTGCCTTGGAGGGAGAGATGGACCTTGTGAAGATGGAGGGAGCAGCCAGGCGCGGTGGCTCATGCCTGTAATCCCAGCACTTTGGGAGGCCCAGACGGGCGGATCACGAGGTCGAGATCAAGACCATCCTGGCCAACGTGGCGAAACCCCATCTCTACCAAAAATACAAAAATTAGCCTGGTGCAGTCATGGGTGCCTATAGTCCCGGCTACTCGGGAGGCTGAGGCAGGAGAATCGCTTGAACCCAGGAGGCAGAAGTTGCAGTGAGCCCAGATCGTGCCACTGCACTCCAGCCTGGTGACAGAGCAAGATTCCATCTCCAAAAAAAAGATGGAGTATCTGGAATGGGTCTGCAAGGATGGCCAAGAGCCTTCTACATGGAGGGAGGGTCCACTCAACATAACTTGCCACATTCCAGGAGGAGTGGTGGGCATTTCTGTTCATTTCCCAGTCACTGGCCTTGAAATAAAGTGAAACAGGATGGAACAGCCATTGTGAGCCTGCTCAGTCCCACGTGCCAGATACACATCATGTTATTTAAACACGAAAGGAGGAGACATTGTGCCCATTCAATAGATGAGGGACACAAGGCTTCGAGAAATTAAATGGCTGGCTCAGAGCCACATCCCTAGCACGTGGGAGAGCTGAGGGGTGGTCCAGAGCTTTCTGATTGCAAAGTCTCCATTCTTTCCACCCACTGTGCCTCTCCCAGGAAGCGGGGAGGCCTTGGCTTGGCTTGGCTTGGATTCATTCTCCTTTTCCAGGAATGACCTGCAGCTGTTCCTATTGCCTCTGAGCCTGGGCAATTCCTCCCCACCCACAGCGCTCCTCCACTTGGCCACCCTGAGGCTGGGTCCTCAGTCCCTGAGGGACCCAGTCTCTCACTCACGCAAGCAGAGAGGGAGGCAGGCTCCCTGGGTCGGGAGACAGCCACGTACGCAGCTCTCCACAGGACTCTGTTAGATCATCATTCCCGTCTCTGCACATCTGTCCTCGGACATTCTGTGGAGTCCCTGGATTTCCTTGCCCATGTAAGAACAATATCGACTGCATTTTTATGGTGTTTCCATGCAGAGGAAGCGGTGCACGAGGGAAAGAGAGCTAAGGCACAGAGCCTGGGGGCCCAATGCTGGCGAACTTGCATGGGAAGGCAGCACGTCTTCTTCTGCTGAATCCGGGGCACCAGAATCTGGGGGGAAGAGAGATGGCGATGGGAATATGGGTGATTTTGGGAAGCGTTTAGGTCCCATTTCCTCTTCCTTGGCTGAGCCAGCAGGGACAATGAGCGGGTTGGAGGACGTGATTGGCAGCTCTGTGGTGCCTCTGGACTTGGCTGGCCAGGCTGTGGGGGCAGGAACAGAGAGGGGCGAGGGGCCAGTCTGGCAGCCCAGTCCAGAGTCCATGCCTGTCCTGAGGCTCTGCTCATTTCAAAGAGATGGGCAGGCCGGCCCAGACCTGTAAGCGGACAACCTTAACACTCACTCACCCTAGGCGGGCCCTTTTTCAGACAGACAAGGCATCTCTGGAATAATAATAATAATAACAACAACAGTTGTAACCCTGAAGTCAGCAGAGCGCTGTCTTCTGAGATTTAAATAAACTGGCCTGTGTCTCCTGACCCACACCCTGTGAGGCCCAGTACCCTCCCCAAGATGCCTCCGAGTCCCCAGGACGTACAGCTCCGTGAACAAGCCCCTCCCTCAAATGCCACCTCTGGGCCGCTCTTTTTTGAATGGCCCACAGTCTGCACTCTTCAGATTGAGGAAGAACCTTGATTCAGAATGAACGTTACAGGCAAAAGTTCTACCTGGATGGGGGCGTCTCTGCCTTTGCCTCAGGCGGGAGGAACATGGAGTAGCCCCACGACCGGTGATGCTGGGTTTAAGAACTTGGTTTCCTGACGTACAGGTGCCCTTTCCCCTTCGTAAAGCCTCTGAAGCCAGTGCAGAGCCGCTGGGTGAATGTGGGGGTGAGGACGGCTAATTCCCTCCTGAGTTAGACTCGGCAGGTGGCTGTCTCCCCACAGGGGCATTGTACATCTGGGGCAGTGGCTTTTCCTCATAGCTGGGAGGCAAGACCACTGCACTCCTTCTTCTCGGGTTCCTACCCCATCTCACTTCCCACCCCATCCCTGCCCCCATCCTTACTATCCCCACCCCCACCCTACCCTCACTCCCCATCCTCGACTCTGATTTTATTTCGTCTTGATTTCTTGATCTTCGATTTCGATCTCTTTGATTTTGATTTCCGATTCTTTACTTTAATTTCGATCTTCGATCTCGATCTTTATTTCGGAGATCTCGAGATTACGACGGATCTCGATTTCGATCTCGACTTCGGATTTCGATTTATTCGATCTCGATCTCTCGTGATTTCGATTTCCGATCTCTTTTGATTTCATTTTATTTTGATTCTTTGATGATTTCTTCGATTTCTTTAATTTCGGATTCGAGATTCGATCTGATTCGATCTCTGGATTCTTTGATTAGCTGATAGTGTGCCTGCCATCCAACCCCAGGGAAATGCTGTGAGATTCAGTGAAGTCACATTTGCAAAACAGCCTGGCTATGAAACCAGCTCTTCTCTTGGCCTCCTTGAAGCTCTTCATGTCTCCCCGACCACTGAGTGGGGCTAGTGGAATCCGCTGGACCTCTGAGCCCCCAGTTTCAGAGGCTCCTCCTGGCTGCAGGGTCCCTTCCACACTTACCTCCTGTGGCCACAGCTCTGGGTTTTCAGCAGTTTGTTGCAGTCTCTGAGGCCTCCAGAGCACTCCCTCCCACACTGCCCAGTCTCTGAGGCCTCCAGAGCACTCCCTCCTATACCGCCAAGCCTTGGCTACCTGGCCCTCTGCAGGCCAAGGGTTCACCTGAAAGGACAACTCTTTTCTTTCCTTGCAGTTTTCTCTCTTTTTAAGAGAATATCAAACCAAGAAATGCAGCTTAGAAGAAATCAATCCTTGCTGCCGTTACAGCAAATCAATTCAGCACAAATTTACATAGCACCTGCAATGGGTGGGGCCCTCAGCCCTGGGGAATCAAAGCTGAATCAGCCCCCATTGAGTCTAAGATGCGCTCGCCCAGCTCACAGGGCAGGAAGAGAGATGGACCAGGCATTCATCATTGAGATTCAAGCTGAAGAGCGTTCCAGACCAGAAAACCAGTTACCATTCTTGCTACCATGTCGCTAGTTGGCAATGTGTACTTAGCTTTTTATTATATTATATTTTAATTTGGGGTGACAGGGTCTCGCTCTGTCTCCCAGGCAGTGGCACAATTGGTTCACTGCAGCCCCAACCTCCTGGGCTCAAGCTATCCTCCCATCTCAGCCTCCTGTGTAGCTGGGACTACAGATGCACGCCACCACACCTGGATAATTTTGTTTATTTTTTTGTAGAGATAAAGTTTCACTGTGTTGCCCAGGCTGGTCTCAAACTCCTGGGCTCAAGCCATCCTCTTGCCTTGACCTCCCAAAGTACTGGGATTATGGGCGAGAGCCACCATGCCCAGCCCCTAACTTTATTATATGCTGACAATAACACCTACTTTGGATTGTTCTGAAAATGAATAAAATACTGCATGTGAGAGCACTCTGCGAGCAGAAGCACTCCATCTGTCCTTGGCTGCACCTAATGGCCACCGCTGTGAGAGCCGTGGAGGCGTGGGAAAGACTGAGTCGGCCTGGAGGGCTCTGGGCGTGTTTCTTGGAGCAGGTTGGATTTGTTCCTTTAAAAATGTGTGTTCTGCTCTGATCTTTGAACACTGGCAAGCCACATGTAGAAAAATGAAACTGGATCCTCATCTCTCACTTTATATAAAAATCAACTCAGGATGGATTAAAGACTTAAATCTAAGGCCTGAAACCATAAAAATTCTAAAAACCTCTAATAACCTTGGATAAACTCTTCTAGACATTGGCTTAGGCGAATAATTCGTGACTAAGAACCCAAAAGCAAATGCAACAAAAACAAAAATAAATAAATAAATGGAATCTAATTAAACTGAAAAGCTTCTGCACAGCAAAATAAATAATCAGCAGAGTAAACAGACAGCCCCAGAGTAGGAGAAAATACTTGCAAACTATGCATCTGACAGAGGCCTAATATCCAGAATCTACAAGGAACTCAAACAAATCAGCAAGAAACAAACAAACAATCCCATCCAAAAGGGGGCAAATGACATGAATAGACAGTTCTCAAAAGAAGATAGACAGACAGCCACCATGATACGAAAAAATGCTGACTATCACTAATCATCATCAGGGAAATGCAAATTTAAACCACTTTGAGATACCACCTCACTCCTGCAAGAATGGCCATAATTAAAAACCCAAAAACAACAGATGTTGGCATGGATGTGGTGAAAAGCGAACACTTTTACACTGCTGGTGGGAAAGTAAACTAGTACAACTACTAGGGAAAACAGATGGAGATTACTTAAAGAACTAAAAGTAGAACTCTCATGAAATCCAGCAATCCCACTACTGGGTATCTATCCAGAGGAAAAGAAGTCATTATATGAAAAGACACACGCACACACGTTTGGAGCAGCACAGTTCACAATTGTAAAGATATGGAACCAACTTGAGTGCCCATCAATCAACGAGTGGATAAGGTATGTATACACCATGGAATACTACACAGCCATAAGAAGGAATGAAATAATGGCATTCACTGCAACCTGGATGGAGTTGAAGACCATTATTCTAAGTGAAGTAATTCAGAAAAATGGAAAACCAAACATCATATGTTCTCACTTATAAGCGGGAGCTAAGCTGTGAGGATGCAAAGGTATAAGAATGATAATATCGACTTCGGGGCTGGGGCAGGGGAAGGTGGAGAGGGAATGACGGATAAAAGACTATATATTGGGTGCAGTGTACACTGCTTGGGTGATGGGTCCACCAGAACCTCAGAAATCACCACTAAAGAACTTACCCATGTAATCAAAAACCACCTTTACCCCCCAAACTATTGAAATGCAAATAAAAATTAATTATTAAAAAAATCAAACAAAAGTTTACTTCAAACAACAAAAGAATGGTGTGTTATTTCGTATTGTTTGTCCCAAATAGCAAACAACTTAAACAAAATACAAAGCTATTTTTTTTTTCCATAAAACTTTCAACATGTAGGTGGGCTAGGCCAGTGTGGCAGCTCCATGGGGTCAGAGACACACGGTATGCTTCTGTCTTGTTTCTTTTCTAAACATAGCTTAATCCCCAAGATTACTTCATGGTCAAAAATGGCCGTTTCAGTTCCAGCCATTACACCTGCATTCCAGCCACCAGGAAGGAAGGAAAGGGTATGACCACTTCCTGTAAGAAAAGTCCCTAATGTTGCATTTACCTGTTGACTAGATCCTAGACATGTGGCCATATCTGCTGCAAGAGATGCTGGGAAATGTAGTCTTGAGTATCTATGTGCTCAGCTTAATATCCTATGGAAGAGTGGAGAACAAATATCAGGACTGACAAGCAGTGGCTGCCACAGCTGGGTGGGCCTCTGGCTCCCTGCAAACTGTCTCTCCAAATTTTATTCCTTTTTGCTT
The DNA here is from genome assembly GCF_008728515.1 of Papio anubis. Taxonomy (NCBI): domain Eukaryota; kingdom Metazoa; phylum Chordata; class Mammalia; order Primates; family Cercopithecidae; genus Papio; species Papio anubis. The sequence continues at coordinate 190,918,528 of NC_044977.1, read as the reverse complement.
TAAGGAGACTTCTCCTCCTGCCCCAGCCATCTGGTATTCAAAGAGTGGACCTGCAGGGGGTGGGCTGGCTGTGTCTGATTTCTGACTGTCCTGGGAAAACATGGAGCTGGACCCTCAGCTGCTCCAGAGTGAGCTCTGCCAGGAGGGAAGAGGGTATAGTTGGGGGCTGTGCACTGAGGTCTGCACAGCCTCAGCGAGAATCAATTCATCGGAAGGTTTCCCCCAGCATGGAAGAGAGTCCCAGGTGTGAAGGAGGAGGATGGGGACGAGGTGCTAGGGAGGACTGTGGGTAACCCCTGCCCTTTGCTAAGTCCACCGGGGGTCTCCTGGCTCAGCTGCTTTCTAGATGTTGTTTTCTCCTGGGATGCACATGCCTCGCCCCGTCAGATGCTAACAGGAAGGAGATCTCAGTTCTTACCTCCTGCCGGTGTTTCTCATCTTGCTGAATAGTGTCACTGCTCCTCAGCCTGCAGGACAGGGAGGGCGGTGGCACCTCTTGCTTTAGACTTTCCCGGAGGGTGGGACACCACCGGGCTCAGGAGCCCAGAAAGCAACCAGCCCGAACAGGGGCGCTGACTCCTTTCTCCCCTGGGTGGGCCCCCCTTTCCGACTCTCTCTGCGTTCTTGGTTCCTTCACCAGGGTGGCTGCTAGATGACACTCAGGTTCCGGATGTTCTTGGGGTGACTGAACAGACCCTCAGGAGGCTCTCATGAGGCCTCCCCACTACATCTTAGCACAGGCTTTCGCCCTGCCCCCCTTACTCCCGGGTCCCCTGTTGCATCTCTCCCCTCACCACCTCTCTGACCTCAGGCGGGTCAGGACCCCTCGCTTGGCCTCAGTCTCCTGTTCCCTTAAAACAGGGTGGATAATCCTGCACGGGCAGCCCCGTGCCCTGGAGAGGAAGCTCCCGAGCCCCAGATGTGGATTCGAGGGGCTCTTCAGACAGTTCTGTGTCCCAGCCGAGGCCACGGGTTTGCTCTACCTCCTCCTTCAGGCTGTGCCCCACCCACCAGCATCGTGTGGATGCTGTGACCACATCTTCAGGGCAGGGCTGGTGCCAGCGGGCGAGGAGGCCTCTATCAGGCCGGGATTAGCCGGCCTCGGTCCTTCTCTGAATGCCCCCATCCCTGCTGCTGAAGGGGGCCTCTGTGCCCGGGTAAGGAGCCAGAAGCCCTGGCGGAATGAGGAGGCCGCAGGAGGTGACACCTGACAAGGACAGGCAGAGTCCACCAACCTCATTTCCCCAGGCGGTTTACGGAAGAGCTTCGCAGCGTCGGGCGCTGTGGGGCGGGGATGCTGCCATTGGGGCCCCAGTTTCTGGCGGGGGGCGGTGGGGAAAGCACAGGAAGCAGAGTCAGCCTGGGAAGCTCGCCAACGCCTCTTGGCTGTGACAGAAGGCCCCGCGTGGCTCTGGGTCCTCAGGGGCAGGCTCCCATAGGGACAGGAGGGGTCAGGGCTGGGCCCTGGGGAAGGAGGGAGCTGCTGGGGGGATGTGGTGGAGGGCGGGTTGCCCTCCCTCTCCGGGCCCTCAGCTCCGTGGATGGAGGAGGGCCCAGGTTAGGCCGCCTCTGTGCTTCCTCCTGGATTTGAGTCCAGTTTGTGTGGGGCTGTCTGGGAAGGGCCAGGAGAACCTTTGCGCCTCCACGCACCCCACCTGCAAGGGATTCAAGGGTGTTGGGTGCTTTTTTTTCCACTCCCACAGACATACATGGTTTAACTTAATCTTCACAATGAAGCAAAACAGGTGACTTCATTGCCCTTTAGAGGTGAGGCCCTGGCTGCAGGAAGCTCCTCAGGCCAAGGGCAGCGTTTGCAGGCACTTTCTCTTCGGAGCCTCAGCGTCCTGAGTGGCGTGGAGAGGTTGGGACTCCATCCCCGCTGGATCTAATCACCTGAGATTTTCTGACCCGGGAGGGGATTTGGGCTGGCTTCTCTGAGGCCCCGGCCACGAGGCGGTGAGGAGCTGCTGGAGACCCACTCCCTGCTCCTCAGCGCTGCGGAAGGAGACTGTGCCTCAGTTCGCCTTTCCCACGGAGCCAGGCCTGCATCCCGCCACGCACAGCGGAGGGGCCTGGGCAGGAGCTGGGGGGCTTCTCCTGCTGCCTCCCTCAGGCGTTCGGAAACCTGGGTGTCCTGTGAGTCTTTTGGAGTTGTGTCCTTCTTCCCGTACCCTCTACTGCCTGGCCTTTTACGAGGATCTTTTGCACAGCACAGGGCCTTGCTGTGGCCTGTGCCTGCCCTTCCTCCCTGGTTCCCCTTCCAAAGCCTGGGGAAAAGGAAATTGCTCACACCTATCCTCAGCCTCAGATGCCCTCCCCTCCCTGCCTTTCAAAGTCCCGCCCATCCTCCCAAGTTTCTCTTCAGTTCCCTGCTTCCACCCCACTTGGATGTGACCTCCCCACCTTGAAATCCCCTCTCCATGCATTATCTACCTCTCCTAATAGGACCATTTTTGGTCTTGGGTGTAGGTATTTGGAACCTGTCCTGAATTCTGCCCTAAACTGAGACCTTTGAGGTATAGGAGGCATCGCTCTGTCTTTCCCTAAATAAGGACCTGGCCCCGAGCAGGCACTCAGTGGCTATATGCTGAGGGAACACTGGTGGACACAGGGTCCCCACCTCCCCACTGTCCACCTAATGAGAAGTTCAGATCCAGAGTGTGTGCTCGTGGCAACGCGGTGGTAGGTCCACAGAGCTTTCAGGACTCCGGGTGGACGGATGGCCATAGACTTCGTGGATCAGCGCTCCTCTCAGTGCTGTTAGTGGGACACACTCTAAGTTCCAAACAGCCTAGTGTTACGTAAGCTCACGGGAACAAGCTGTCTCGGGTGAACTCGGGGACTGGTTGCCTCTTCAAGCCCCAAGCCCAGGTGCCCGTCTGAAGACGGGCAAGGTGGGAAGCCCAGGAACACTCCCGAAGTGGGAAGCAGCAGGTGTGAAACGGAAAGGCGTCCAGCCCCTGGTCCTTGTCCTTTTAAATTGGAAAGGCCTGAAGCCGTCTCCCCACTCCACCCCTCCCTAGCCTGCCCCAGAAGGGCAGAGGACACTAGAAATTCCACTGTGGCTTGGACCGCAGCTGTCTGTTTCACTGTGTGTCCTAAACACTCTTCTCTGAACCTTGAAGGTCAATATCACACCGCTTCCGGGATCAGAAATAAAATAATCAATTGTTAGATCCACTTAGCCAAGGCCCACCTCTGAGCATGCAGTGAGGCAGCTCTCCCTTTCTCTTTCAAGCCGGAATCAATCTCTGCATAATTAACCCAGAGTCTGACTCAGTGTTTAATCTGCAGGTGTGTCTGCCCAAGGCCTGTGGCCTGTGGCCTGCGACCTCCTGGCTTGCTGACCGCTGTCTGCCTGCTGCTTCTACTGATGTATTTTTCCAGCTCCGCTGGTGCCAAAACGCACCAGTTAAACACTGAGCTTCAGGAGGAAACGTGTATTTTGATATCCTCCCAGCCCCCGCTGACAGGAAACTCAGGATTGAAACAGACCTGTCTCAGGAACTTTCTCTCGGACTCAAATTCTAGATTTTGCTCAGCCATTCTTTTTTAGCACCTTAACTTACTGATAATACTTTTGGTGCCTAAGACTATTTATTTGGTGTTTTAGCATTAGAGCATCGTCTACTCTACATACGGAATTGTATATGTGAGCATACGCTTGATGCATCTGCACAGACAGAACACACCTGCTTAACCACTTGGTCGTTGTTAAAGTCCTGATTTATCCAAATACGATTTCGTCAGGAGGGCAAGCCCTACCTGTGGGTACAGATCAGAGCCCGTGTTAGACACAAGTCCTCATGCAAACTGGAAAGTAGGTTTAACTGTCTCGTGTACAGAAGAGGAAACGCAGGTTTAGATAGGCGGGGTCGCCGGGCTCGTAAGTCCGAGGGGCTGAGATTCAGCCCGTTCCTTTGCCTGCAGGTGTCGTCGGAGGTCCTGGTGCTGTCCAGCCAGGGATCTGGGCATATGTCTTCTCGGGTCAGGCAGCACACACTGCCCACTGCTTTGCTGGGAGCATTCTCAGTCCACTGGGAAATCAGAGCCTGCATATAGCTAGTCCCGGGTGACAGGTGGCACTTCCCAGTCCTCTGTCCCTCCCTGCCACCTGCATTGCGCTGGTCCACCACTCAACATTTAACGACAGTATGGCAAGGACACTGGCCAGTCAGAATGACACCAGGCATGCATAGTGCTGGAGCAGAGTCCGACAGCCCTGCTACATCAGGCACCACCCTTCAGTGGCTGGATGGTGGGGAGGAAGCCTTGGGGTAGATGTTGGACTTGGCGGCGGGGGAGGGGAGAGAGATTCTCTCAGGCTCAGCAACTGTACAGAAGTACGTCAATATCTCAACAACCAGCCTGGGCACCCCGATGCTTCCTGACCCACCGCAGCTCTGATTGGAGATTCTATGCGGAACACATCTGTTCCTTGCTCCCCAAGGAGCTTGCAGCCCAGCTGAGGAGACAGGCTACAGGATTACAATCAGAGAGGCTTGCACTTTGGTCTCAGCTGGTCATTTGTTTGTCTGTCCAAACATCATGTACCGCAGGCCAGCCACCTGTCAGCTACTGGGTGATGAGTATCAGAGGGCCTCTGTCATTGGGAGTGCACTGTTTACAAGAAGAAAGAGGTATTTGAACAAGTAGCCACAGTGTTGTCTTTTATTTGGGTTGACATGCTGGACTGGAGATCCCTTTAGAGCATGTCTGTGGGGATTACAGAGCCTTCGAGCCTCACAAAATCATCTTCTCTAATTCCCCGTGTTTTGGGTGAGGAGACCCAAGCTCCCAGAAGAGCAGTTGCACGCTCGAGGCTGGAGGACGGGGGCAGAACCAGACCTCCTCGCCTCCCTCCCAGCCCCCCACCCAAGTACCACGTTCCTGATCCTATCCTGGAAGCAGCTTGGAGGAAATGCACAGACCCCTGGGGGTGATGTGGTGGCAAGGTGACAAAGGGACAGGTCACAACGCTGTCACAAGCTGATGTGCAAGAGCTCACAGACCCCTGGGGCTGATGTGGTGGCAAGGTGACAAAGGGACAGGTCACAGCGATGTCACAAGCTGATGTGCAAGAGCTCACAGGCGTGGCCCCCAGGGGCTGTGGGTGTAGGGGCATCTGCCCTTCCCTTTCCAACAGCCCTAGTTCTGGTGGCCTCTTCATTTATTTGCTTAAGAACACAAAGCTGAATGCACTGTTTTTAGGAAGTTGTATGTCTAAGTCACCTAAGTTAGTAAAATAAAGAAAATCTTTGGAGTTTTGGAATGGTCTTCAGGTGCCCGCCACACCCATTTCCTTGGAAGTCCCTGTTTCCTGTCGGTGTCTGATAAGGGATTTTTCAGGAATTGAGCAGAGCTTTTCCGGGAGATGTCACATAAGAAACCTCACCCTGGGTTCCCAAGGCCCAGTTACATTGTAGCTAAATCACAGATTTACCAAAGTACACAGGGTCTCCTTTCTTTACCTCCACCTGCACACTTTTTTTGAAGGAAAATGCGTTTTGGATGTAAGGGTCTCCCTGATTGTTCTATGCTCCCGGGGTTGTAATACTCTTTGAAAGCAGAGGTTCAGCAACCTCTAGTCAGGTTCCCCACACGGCTCGGGGGCTCTTCCCACCCTAAGGGGTGACCCACTTGCCAGGGAGTCCCGGGACTGGCTCAGCCCCTGCCTTTTTCTGCCACGCTTGTGCTTCCGGGGAAATTCCAGGCTTCTCCGGAAACCATCTTAACTGCCTGGAATCCTCCTCTTGGACTTGTCCGGGCTGGCTCATTCCTGGGAGGAAAGGAAAGTAAATACATGTAAATCTGTTTGATCACAGACAGATTTATCTTTCAGCAGGAAGCTTCCTGAGGAAGGACAGCAAAGGGGTTTGGAATGAGTGAGCTCAAAGTATCAGCCCGCGTACGAGATGTCCGGGGGAGTCTGACTGTTGAGGCCGCTGCAGTCACACTGGGCCAGGCCCCTGCTGAGGCCCAGCACTGCGCAGGCACCGGAGCCCTGCCCTTCTCCCTCAGGGCACCCCAGCGCAGTACCGCCCTCTGGCCCAGCTGATGGGCCTGGCCAGGCTCCCCTGGCTTCCCGAGTGGAAGAGGAGGAGATGGTCTCTGCCAGCAGGCTGGCCACCCTCCAGGAGAAGTGGGGTCTTCTTTGGGGCTGGGCAGGCAGTGCTGGGGTGGAGGGAAGGGCTTGGAAGCCAAACTCAGGTGTTCCCTGTGGCTGAGGTCCCTGACAAGGAGCCTCAAACAGGGAGAATGCTGGTACCCTTCCAGTCTGGGCCTGGGTGTCACTTACCTGGGACACTTGTCACATCCGCTGTAAATCTCTGTCCTTGTCTGGCTCTGGCCAGAAACATTGTGCGGCTTTTTGATTCTGAAGAACAGCCGGGTTTCCAGGAGTCTTTCCTGAAGCTCGGGGAAATCCAGTGGCTTCGGAGTACAAGCCCATTTGCTAATCTGCACTGCTTGAGACACGCCATGGCTCTCCCTTAAACCCCGCCCAGCAGATGAGGTCTGCTCTGGAGGCCCGAAAACACCTTAAACTCACTGCACAGAAAACCAGCGTCATACTTGGCCCCCCTTTTTCCTGACCTACAGTACATCCTTCAACCCACAGTAGCACACCCTTCGGCCCACAGTACCCCATCCTTCAACCCACGGTAGCACACCCTTCAACCCACAGTAGCCCATCCTTCAACCCACAGTACCCCATCCTTCAACCCACAGTATCCCACCCTTCAACCTACAGTAGCAAACCCTTCGACCCACAGTATCACACCCTTCGACCCACAGTACCCACCCTTCCTTCTGCTGGACGTTGGAGGACTCAAAGTTATTCTAAATCTCTCCAATACTCTTAACATTTTAAATCCAAATCCAGGCAATAATTCGATGTTCCAGCGATGTCCTTTGTGACTTATTCATTTCAGTTGATTTGGTTCTATTGATCCTTTTTTTTTTTTTTTTTTGAGACAGAGTTTCGCTCTCATTGCCCAGGCTGGAGTGCAGTGGCATGATCTCGGCTCACTGCAACCTCTGCCTCCCGGGTTCAAGCGATTCTCCCACCTCAGCCTCCTGAGTAGCGGGGGTTACAGGCGTGCGCCACCATAGCCTGGCTAATTTTTGTATTTTTAGTAGACACGGGGTTTCACCATGTTGGCCAGGCTGGTCTCAAACTCCTGGCCTCAAGTGATCCACCCGCCTCGGCCTCCCAAAGTTCTGGGATTACAGGCGTGAGCCACCGCGCCCGGCCTGGGTGGACTTTTAAATTGTGGTTCCTTGGAGCGCCCTCGGATTTGCTGAGGAAAATTTCTCATTTCCCATTACTTATAAGAGACAGGCTCTGTGAGAGGGCTCCAATTTGCCAGCTGCTTCCATTTCACAGAATGAAATCATCCCATTGAACTCATCAATCTAGAACTACTTCCACCTCTGAGCTCTGGGGCCTGGACCAGCCCAGCTTACTTGACTGCCGAGGGCTTTGCTCCGTCTTGGGAGGGCTGGGGCCTCCCTCATCTGACCTGGGGCTTCCGCTGTGACGACTGAGCTAAGCGGCCATAAAACTTCCCCAGAGTTGGCGCCGCGCCTCCCCGTCCCTCCAGCTTGCCACACCACTCGGGCTGAAGGATCCGCCTGCCCAACCCTGAACATCTCATCTTGGGTTGGTCTGCATAAAAATGGCCTGGGGAAAAGTGACAGCCTCACAAATTATACACAGTAAAATGCCTCTGCATTATCTCGCTTGGAGAAAGAAATAATTGATACTGGCCTAAGGCTTTGAATCGGAGTTTTATGGGGAGCTTAGAAGAGGGGTTCTCTGCCTGGCTCTGCAGGAGAATCACCTGTGCTCCCCTCTCCATTCTGATGGAATTGTCTGGGGGCTTGGGCATGGCTATTTTTTGAAAGTTCATCAGATGGCTTGAATAAACAGCGCCAGGGTTTGAGAACATCTGGATTGGAGGGAAACGGGAAAAGAACATTGAGGTCAAATGGATGGGATTAATTATTTTTGCTGAATCAGGAAACTCTCTAGAGAGGGAAGTGACTTGCCCACCGTTTTGCATACTGTTGGAAAATTAAATCAAAGTTTCATTTTAACAAGGGCCATCTACACTGGGCTGGGTGTGAAGGGAAACTGGGATGTCAGGGCTGTAACGAGAAGCAGAAGAGAAGGGTCCAAGTCCCAGCCCACAGCTCCTGGGAGAGAAGTTGTGGGAGGTCAACATGGTGAAACCCTGTCTCTACCAAGAAACAAAAATTAGCCGGGCGTGGTGGCGGGCGCCGGTAATCCCAGCTACTCAGGAGGCTGAAGCAGGAGAATCTCTTCAACCCGAGAGGCGGAGGTTGCAGGGGAGGTGGAGGCTGTGGTGAGCCAAGGTCGTGCCACTGCACTCTAGTCTGGGCAACAAGAGTGAAACTCCATCTCAAAAAAAAAAAAGAGAAAGATAAAAGTGGCGAGGATGTGGAGAAAAGGGAACCCTTGTACACTGTCGGCGGGAATGTAAATTAGTACAGCCATTATGGAAAACAGTATGTGTATTGTTAAGAAAAGGAAAACGAAACTAGCAATCCCACTACTGGGTATGTATCCAAAGGCTATGAAATCAGTATGTGGAAGAGATCCCTGCACCCCCATGTCTGTTGCAGCCCTGTTCACAGCAACCAAGATACGAAACAACCAACTGTCCATCAACAGATGAATGCAGAAAGAAAATGTGGTACATGTTCACAAGTAAACACTCTTTGGCTGTAAAAAGAAGGACATTCTGCCATTTGTAACAACGTGGATGAACCTGGAGGACACTATGTTAAGTGAACTAAGCCAGGCACAGAAAGACAAATACCGCACAATTTCACATGTGGAATCTAAAAAAGTGAAACTAATAGAAACAGAGTAAAATGGTGGTTAACAGAGACTGAGTGTGTGTGTGTGTGTGTGGATGGGGGGAAGTGTGTGTGTGTGTGTGTGTGTGTGTGTGTGTGTGTATGGGGGAATTGGGGAGATGCTGGTCACAGAACACAACATTCAGTTAGACAGGAGGAATAAGTTCAAGGAGCCTATTGAATGTCATGGTGATTGTAGTTAATAACAATATGTTGTATACTTGAAAATGGCTAAGAGACTAGATTGTAAGTGTCCTCACCATATAAAATGATAATATGTGAGGTAATACATATCTTAACTTGATTTAGGCATTCCACAATGTATACAGATATCAAAACATCATGCTGTACACCATCAGCATATGCAATTCTTACTTGTCAGTTAAAATAATAAATTAAAAAAACATAAAAACCCTACTGCAATCCACAACAGCAAGCACAACACATTCCAGGAAGTAGAGCAACTATAGACATTCCTCCTTCTCAATGCAACACAAATACAAATGGATAATCCTAGAAAGCAGAAATGCCTATTATTCAAAATTAAAACCAACAAGACCAAATTTTAACTATTCTAACACATTTTGGAAGTTCCAAAGATCATAAGTTATAATAATGAAATATATATAATAAACATAATGAAAACCTTTATATAGGCTTTAATAATGTATAAATATGTAAATTTAAGGAAAATCTTACATTTTATAATATATGGGTGATGCAGTTTAAGTTGTGTTTATAGGAAAATTTATAGTCTTGAATATTTATGTTAATAAAAAACAAAATAGATAAAACAAGTATCATACTCAATAAGTTAAAAAAATATATCCGAGAATGGAAAAAGGAATAAATTGATAAATGAAGAAGTTAAAGATTAGGGAATCTCTAGATTATAAAAACGATAAAATAGGCCGGGCGCGGTGGCTTATGCCTGTAATCCCAGCACTGTGGGAGGCCGAGGCAGGTGGATCACTTGAGGTCAGGAGTTCGAGACCAGCCTAGCCAACATAGTGAAACCCCATCTCTACTAAAAATACAAAAAATTAGCTGGGCGTGGTGGTGGGCACCTGTAGTCCCAGCTACTTGGAAGGCTGAGGCAGGAGAATCTTTTGAACCCGGGAGGCAGAGGTTGCATCAAGCAGAGTCCACACCATTGTACTCCAGCCTGGGTGACAAGAGCAAAACTCTGTCTAAAAAAGCAAAACAAAACAAAATGATAAAGGAAGTAATAAATCTGCACTCTGAACATCAGGAGACGGAGCTCTCAGGTAGCGGTGTCAGGAGCTGCCCACCACACCGAATCGTTAGGAAACCACCACACATTTGAAAAGGTAAAAGGCCCGGAGGCCCCTTCTCTAGTTACGAAGCAATGTGGCTAGAAAACAAACCATTTGTCAAGTAAAACCACAGTAACAAGAACCTATATATCCAAACCCAAGGGATACAACCCAAACTGTACTTAGAGGAAATGGCATAGCATTAATTGTTTATATTGTTTCATAAAAAGAATAAAAACCCGAACTTCATCTAAAAAGGTGAGTCTTCCTCTACCTCCCCAACAAAACAGACTTAAGGAAGGAATTGGCAATGACAAAATGAAGAAATCAATAAGGCAGAAAATATTAGAATTGATAAACGAATCCAAATCCCTTGAAAAAAAAAAAAAAACCAGTGAAACAGATTTCTAATGGGGTTAACTAGGAAAATAAAGGGAAACATATCTAACATTAGACTTGAGAAAGGGGTTATCGCCATATAAGCAAAAGACATCAGTTTCAAATGAATGAATATTATGCACTATATTTGCTAATAGAATAGAAAATCTCTGAAATTAGCAATTACAGATTACAGAAACAAGAGGGAACACAAGCAGTCAAATAGATTTCAAAGAACAGCTGAATGGGTGAATTTGATCAAAACTTCCAATTATAATTCTTGTGCCATTTAATTTGTCCCAGAGCACAGAGAAAACATCCCATTTGGTTCTGTGATGATAGCATAACCCTGATACTCAAACCTTGATCTTCAGCTCCTCCTCTTGGACAAAGGCTCTCTCCTTAGACTGGTTTCTTCTGCTTGTTCTCGGCATTCACTGATGTCCCCCAGGCCTGCCCCTGTTGGAAGGGGACAGTGCCACAGAGCCACAGCTTCAGAATCTGTTCCTTTTTCAGGATCTCCTGCCTCTGCTGTGGGGCTCAGCAGGAGAATTTGGAAGGATGGGGCGTGAGCTGAGGGTTTCTGCTGCCTGGGGCACCTTCTTCCACCTTCGCTAACAAGAGTGTGACTTAGTTCAGCCTGGCAGGGATCTGTAGGACCCTTCAGCTCTGCCGGAGAGTTAGGAATGCTGCAGACACATCCCCTCAATCTGGTCAGAAAGGTTGTTTTAATGTTTTTATAGTCCTAGCACTTTTGAAAATAAATGAAAGATCTCAGAAGAAAAGGTACTTTTCAAGTAGGTTGGAGGGGTAAGATGAGACTGAGGAAAAGAGGAAGCAAGTTAGCTGAAATACTAAGTATTCCTGTTAAAACTGATTCTCCAGTTTAGTTCTGAGCTTCTTGGCAAGACATGCTAAAAAGTGAAATGCAGACCATTACGTAATAGAAGCATATTTTCTTAGGAGAGATTGTACTTCTGCCGGCACTAAATTCTAAAATTATTTTTCACCTAGAGTTTACTGAAGGAAAACAGGGGCATATATAGACCAGCTCTTCAACAGAAATCCCATAGCAAATGTGGAAAATGAGTTCTGGTTTCTTGTAGTGACTGTCAAGAAAAGCCCAGAGCAGAACATCAAAGCACAGCCCAGTGGAGGGAAATCTGCAGGAAGCTGAGATCCTGTGGTTCAAGCAGGAAGAGCCAAGACCATAGGGTTCACCACTGGTCAGTGGGACAATGAGCAGTGTCACTAGGGTGTGGGCAGAAGCCAGATTCAGGGGTGAAGGTAGAACTAGGCAGCCAGGACAGCAGACCTTAAATCTGTATCCAGGAAGCTGGTGAAAGTGTGGTAAGAACCTTCCAGTGAATAGTTATTTACTGTTCTTTTCTCCTTTCTAGCACACAGGAGAAGCATTTCTTACCTTCTTGGAGTAGGAGGGGTTATCGCTTCTCCTATTGCCATGAGCGTGAGCGGAGGGGTTCTTGCAGTGAGAAGGGAGGAGACATCAGATTAAAGCAGTCAGCAGACCAGGCACGGTGGCTCATGCCTGCAATCCCAGCACTTTGGGAGGCCGAGGCTGGTGGATCACTACCAAAGGTCAGGAGTTTGAGACTAGCCTGGCCAACATGGTGAAACCCTGTCTCTACTAAAAATACAAAAATTAGGCAGGTGTGGTGGCTCACGCCTGTAGTCCCAGCTACTCGGGAGGCTGAGGCAGGAGAATCGCTTGAATCTGGGAGGTAGAAGTTGCAGTGAGTCGAGACGGCGCCATTGCACTCCAGTCTGGGCAACAAGAGCGAAACTCTGCCTAAAACAAAACTAAACAAACAAACAAACAAAGCAGCAGGGTCCCTGCACGAAAGGCAGCTACTATGGAGAGTCACTGTGACCTACAGCGGACCTTGCCTAAGTGAGGAAAACCAAACCCAGCCTTTGTTGTGTTTGATTTGGGACTGTTTGCTATAGCAGTGTAGCCTAGCTTATGTTAACTAAGATTGGATGAATGAGCCCAGATGGAGGCCCGGGAGAGGAACAGCAGGGTGAAGTGAGGCTATGTTTAAGTGTAGGAAAGGCCTGAACGTGTTTCTAGATGAAGGAGAATGATCCTGGAGGGTTGGAGAAGAGGATTTGCCTGGTCATTCAAATTTAACAGATGGCAGCAGGTGTGTGATCCCCAGCAAGAGAGGAAGTTTTACCTTGAGAAAAGAAGAGAGCCACTCTTTCCCTGGGCATAAGGGCAAGTGAAGATGAGTGATAAGAGAGGGCAGGAGGGCAGGGAAGCTGACGGCCTTTGTCTGATGGTCTGGATTTCCTCAGTAAACAGGGAAATAGTGCTGGAGAGAGGTGGGAAGAGAGGATAGGACAGGATTTTAGACAAAGGGAAGAGATTTGGGGTAGTCCCAAGAGGAGGACCATGGGGTGGTGAAGGAGCAGAGGAGTCTGTTGCAAGGGTTCACTATGCATTTGTAGGACACTTGGTTTTTGAAAAGCTGTGGTCTTCCCTAGGAAATCTCCGCCTCTTTGTGGGGAAGGGAGAGTCTCATTATACTTCCTTAGGGAGAAGCGAGCTTCCATCCCTGCAGCTATTGAAGCAGAGTGTGTGTAACATACTGGCAGGGATGTGGTGAAGGAGATCCCTGAATAGGGGAGACAAAATGCCCTTTAAGTTCCCTTCCAACCTTGAGGTTTTATGATTCTATAATTCTATGTATTGTAAAGAACTTAACACAATCAAATTACTGCCATCCTAGTCAAATTATAGTGACCTGCCTTTTAGCTTCCCCGAGGGAATGGACTTAAAACTGCTGTGCACTCAGAATAGATGATGTGGTTCCCGCACTCTCATTCCAGGTCAGTTCTCCTAAGTATGAGAGTAATTATGAGGGAGCAGATGCACCACGTGCTGACCGGCGAGTTAGCTCAGCACTCATCTCTCTAGAGTAGGCGTGATGGGCCAGCTAAAAACAGTGTCATTTTGACACACTTTGTTTGCTGATGACTTTTTACATTTTTTGTTACTAAGCTCAGCATTGTCCTTGTTGACTCTGGGTTTTGTTCTCTTTAGAGAATTTTATTCAGTTCTTATGTCTTAGAAGTAGCTCCCTAAAGGAGGTAGCAAGAGGGAGAGGAGATGTCCTGTATAATTCTGGCTCCAAAGGCACCACAGATCTCTGACTGATGGCAGGACTGGTACCCACCCCCAGAACCCAACTGAGTCGTGGCTACTCCACGTGTCCTGGAATAAAACACAGGAAATAAAGGCTGTTCCAACAGCATGAGGTTTGCATCTTGTTGGGACGGAGCTATGGAAACCCCAGCCTGGCTCAAAAGGTAACCTTTTCAACAAGGCTCATCATAAAATTCACAACCATTGAACATCGCGCAGTTCTATTCTAGTTTTAGTGACTCCCCTCAACCACTTCCATCACCATAACCATCTCTTTGATGACCAGCAGCAGATGCATTGTCAGGAGAAATAGGAGGCATCAGACGTGACCATGACCTCCAGTCCCAATAAGGATATGTTTGTCCTGGAGTCTCCTTCTACCTTCTAGTTACCTTGTCGCATCTTGTGACATAAATTATCTGCCCAAGGCCCTGAAACATTCCCTTATAGAACAGGGCTTTACCACTCTGTGGCATAACAAACTTTGCTCAAGTCCTTCCCAAAGTTCAGCATCAGTAAATTAGGGGAATATCATGAGTCCAACATGTCACAGGGGAGATAGAAGAAAGATGTTCTAAGATCAAAGGCATTATCACCCTGTTTAGTTCATAATAAACTCAAGTTGATAAATGGCTTAGTGATGTCTAATGACCAAGAACAGAAGGGCAGAAATACTCCACTCACAGTCAGACACGGTGGCTCACGCCTATAATCCCAGCACTTTTGGAGGCTGAGGAGGGTGGATCACAAGGTCAGGAGTTCAAGACCAGACTGGCCAAGATGGTGAAACCCCGTCTCTACTGAAAATACAAAAATTAGCTGGGCTTGGTGGCGGGCGCCTGTAATCCCAGCTACTGGGGAGACTGGGGCAGGGAATTGCTTGAACCCCGGAAGCAGAGGTTGCAGTGAGCTGAGATGGCCCCACTGCATTCCAGCCTGGGCGACAGGGCGAGACTGCATCTCAAAACGAACAAACAAACAAACATTTCTCATTAAAATGAGAGACTATTGATACCATCCTTGGCTGTTTCTGAATAGATATTAAATAGCTCTGATACAGGATCCATAAATCTATAGCATTCTTTAGCCAGAATAGAATGAGAACCTTTAGCAAGATGGAAAGACAAAAAGGTGGCACCAGAATCCTAGCCTGATTTTTAGCAACTGAAATTTAGCCCTTAAAGAGTTTAGACTCACTGTAAGTTTCTCCACTTAAACTCACCATGACATTTCTAAAATATCATGATTTTAATGAGGAATAGTTACTTGCATCTACCAAACAGGTACGGTGGTAGATGGAGGGTAAATAGTGTTGATGTGAATTACTTTAGAAAGTAGCCTCTGGGAAATGTGGGATACGCATAAACCCTTCTGCCACAAACATCTGGATAAAATGTAACAAAAATTACTGTAAACAGTAGCCAAGCATGCAAGCAAGAAAAAAAAATTACCAGACACCAGAAACAAAGAGGGAAGAAACAGCTACAGTGGAGAGTGAATGAATTGCTGCTGCTTACTCTTGGGGTAACTGTGGGGAGAGACTGATGGTGGCAAGGGGGTGGTGGTCATGATGTCATCAGTTTCAGCAACCTAAGGGCTTGGGGCTTTCATGCTCACACAAGGTCAGGAAATGAGATTTGGAGAAGGAACGGAGCTAGAAGGAAACTTCGGCTGACAACTGGCATTCTTGGATGGCCACACCCTCAGGGAAAGTAGAGATTCGGGAAAAGCCTGTCCACTGGCACAGCAAGATAACAAAAAGCATGTCTGTCTCTGCTGGGGTCCAGAGTGGAAATTTCTCCCCCAAGAAATAAAAACTCAGGGCTTGTGTTTCATATAGATTTACATGTGAATTTATACTATCCAGAAGTCCAGGAAACTCCCAAACCAAAGCCCTTAATACATAGCCAGGCAGGGTGGTGTGGATGCTGGGCAGGAGGACCCCTTGAGCCCAGGAGTTCAAGTTCAGCCTGGGCAACATTGCAAGACCCCACCCCTTAAAAATGGGGTCCTAGGCTGCTTATACTTTTGATTTGCCTAGAGAAATACAGCAACACTTTAGAGGAACTATTCTGTAATCTAGGATGAAAGGGTTTCGCAGAATACACAAGCTACATTAAAGATGAGAAAAATATCCACCAAGCACAAGAGTCTGATGACGTAATTAACAGAAGGACTAAAGTTCCAGGAACTTGGGATAATAGCCAGATAAAGAAAGTGAGTGTGTCTAAAATTAATAAAGAACTTGCACATGTAAAAAAACAACCTATGTACAAAATTTCTGCAGTATTACGTTAAATGAATAAGTTTTATAGTATGCAAATTATATCTCATAAAGCTGTTACTTAAAATGATCTGAAAATTGATGACTAAGCCTATAATCCAAGAAGCCAGAAAATTACAAAAGAGTAAACTTAAAGAAAATAGAAGGAAGAAAACATAAAGATAAGAGCATAAATAATGAAATAGAGAAACATGAGTGTGATCTCTGCAAAAATTAATAAAATAGACACATCTATGGCCAGACTGTTAAAGAAAACATGAGAGAAGACTCAAATAACCCAAATCAGGAGTGAAAAAGGAGCCATCAGTAGGGATGCTGCAGATATTACAAAGATAATAAGAAGGTATTATGAACAAATATGCCAATAAATTAGATGATTTAAAAGAAATAGATAAATCCACTCCCCAGTTCTATTTGTTATCTGAGAGGTGATGGGCCTCTCAGGCTTTTTTACATGGATCAGTTTAATTTACAGAGAGGAGGATGCTGAGGGGATGGAAATGGGAATTAACTTGGGCATGGGAAGGCAGGGAAAAGCAGTGGTCCCTGGGGCAGGCCTGGGTAGGGCACCATGGAGAGAGGTAATTGGCACTGAGGGGACACCAAGAGGGCTCTGGAGCCTGGGAGGGAGCCTCAGGAGGGAGAGTGGAGGTCTCCAGTGGCCACTTTCCAGGGTCACAGCATGGCTTCAGCAGGACCTTCCCATCTCTTGGTCAGTGAGGCCACGTCCTTCTTTTCCGCCCTGGGTTGTCATCTTTTTCTGCCACCATCTGCCCTGCAGTCTTATGAGGCTCCTTCTCTAGTTTTTTGGTTTTTTGTCTTTTGGTTTTCAGGGTCTCACTCTGTCACCCAGGCTGGAGTGCCATGGCAAGCTCACAGCTCACTGCAGCCTCAACCTCCTGGGCTCAAGCAATCCTCCCACCTCAGCCTCCTGAGTTCCTGGGACTACAAGCAGATGCCACCATGCCTGGTTAATTGTTGTATTTTTTGTCAAGATGGGGTTTTGCAAGAGATGTGGAATAGGGCATTTTTGGTGATTTTGCAGTTCCTCCACAAATCCAAGGCACAGAGCAAGAGCTGAGGTGGTGGGTCCACACCATGTTTTGTGGAATCCCAGGGTTCTAAGATTCTTGGCGGCCTCTGAGAGGTGAAATTCAGGAGCTTGGCTGCAGGGCTCAGGCCTCCTGCCTCGGTGGCATCCTGTGAAACTCTGCCCACACCTGTTTTATATCCTTGTGAAAGTTCATTTGCAAGACTCAAGTCTAAGCAATTTCCCGAATCCTTCACCATCTAAGTTGCAGTCAGAAAGCAGGCATCAGGTGGTCATTGATTGTTGATGTCTGGATTCCCTGCAGAGGCTCAGGGCCAAGGGGGTGTCTGCTATGAGCTGAAATGAGGGTTTCATCTCTCCACTGTGGGTCGTGCAGCTCGGGATTGGCCTGTGTTTTGTCCGTGATTGCTGCACACCCCGGAGGCTTTCAGGGCACTTCATAGATGCCTAAGATGCTGATTAATCTTCCCAACACCTCTTGAAGAGCCTCAGAATAATGTGAGCCAATCTTCGACGTGGCTGTAGGCAGAGGCTTCCGGTTTGGCTGGGTGTCTGCTATGTCTTCAACCCTGTGCTGGGTTTATGATAAGAAAGACAGTGGGAATAGGAAGTAGGGCAGGGGTGGAACTTGAACAGAAAGGGAGGAAAAGCCAAGCTAGTAAGGTCCACCTGATCAGAGAACATGGCTGAATAATTAGAAAAGAACCAATGGTATTTTTGGAGGGGAATTATAGAAAGAAAAGGAGCTGTGTGGCCAGGGCTGTGTAAGAGTTGCCAGATGGAAGACGAGTAGAATCGAATCGTGTGGCTTCCAGACGTAGAACCGTGAGCCATGAGTGGAAGCTCCAGGGAGACACATCTTGGGCTACTGTTGTGAAGATACTCGCACTGGAAGACCAAGATGGAATGACCTGAGACGGAATGACCTCCCTGGTGAGGCCGTGAGTGCCCCATCTCGACAGGCGTTCAGAGTTTGCACAATTCTTCTTGGCAACGTTGAGGAGAGAATGTGTGATGGACCAGTGGGGTGGCGAGGTGAGTTGTGTGATCTCCATAGTGCCTTCAAGCCCTTCTGACTTCCAGTTAGGAGCTACATTTTAAGGTGCAGAGTCAGCTACTGTAAAAGTTTAGAGAAAGAAGCCAGCACAGTCCAGGCTGGTCAAAGGGGTCTTCCTTAGGCCCTTGTAGTCAACCTGGAGACACCAAGTACAACAGCCATGCTCCTGGCATCCCCTCCTGGAGCATTGGTGAGGAAATTATGGTACAGAAAACCGCACTGTTCTCTCAGTGAGTCTGGGTGTGAGATACCATCAGGAGACGAGACAGCACCGAGGTCTGGTGTAACCAGGCACAGGATTGCAATAATTGGAGCCATCACATGGGCCTAGTTAGCTTGACTTGTACCTTTTAAGCAGCCCCTGAGTGAAAAGCACATTTATGAAATGTCCCATTCATTTCCTGCCCGAGATCCTATCTTAATTCTGGGCTGTTGCCTCTTGGAGAATTAGCTGTTTCTCAGAAAACATTCCCCCCTCCTAAAGATGCTGAGGCTTTAGGAGGCTCCACTTGGCAAAGCAAACTCTGCGATTGTGTGTTTTCCATGTATTTTCTCAAGTATACTTTCTTCTTTGCTTGTTTAAACATCTGGTGTAAAACATAGGACCAATTTGCTGTTGCATCATTTCCTAGCACAGATTTGGGCTGATCTGAGAGAACACACTTAGAAACTCTGAAAATGATCTGAGTCACTGTGAATGCTGCAGCCAGCCATTGTGGAAAGCCGCTGGATTTCGATATTGCAGATGGAAAGCTGTTTAGCCTGTTATGGCTGGGTGTGCCCGCTGAGAGAGGCTGCAAACGTCCAGGGAGGACAGAGACAGGGGACCAGGTGATGCCATGGGTTTTTGTAAGGCAACCCTGCAGGTCACCACTCATGCTCACCAGCCTCCCAGAATGGTGAGTGGTATATAGCACTGTTTTCAGATATCTCTCTTATAATGATAGGAGGAAAAATAAAACCCACGATCATTATCAAAGAGTCAGCTAAATTGTCCCTGGCTTGGGCCTATGGAAATTTCTCACTGTATACATCTGTGAAGAACTGAAATTCCCAGCGTTGAGAAGAGAATCAAGGCATGGACGTAGATTTGATGTATAATCCCACAAGCCCCTGAGTTTTGGTGGCATGAGAGGTGGCTGGCATGACCATGTGCTTAGATTGGGTTGACCGCACCGGCTGGGGAAGACAGATACCTCTCCCCTCCTATGGCTGTCCTGAGGCATGGCACAGGCTGGGAAGGGGCCTGGATTGTGGAGCTGGGGCAGCCAATCCTGGGGACTGCCTGGGATGCCACGTATGAAACGGGGTGGGGTGGAGGGAAGATGAGTATCTCTGAAATTACAATGTAATTGATGAGAAGATAGGACTGAATTGTTCAGCCTTTCCCCAAAACAGTATCTCCAAGAAAACTGAGGTCAGTCTTACTTTTCTGGCTGCCCAATTCTGCCCTGATCTCCTTTGATCCTGAAGCTCTTCCTTGGCTCCATCTCTACCTCCTCAGAACCCCATTAGACTTCAGCTGCCCCCTCCTCCATCCTCTCCCACTGCCCACCTTGTGGTAAAGACAAGTGTCTGGTCCTGCCCAGACTGCAAGCTGCTTGAGGGCGGAGACAGATTGCCTTACGCACCTTCATGTTGCCCCAGGTAAGTCCAGGTGTGAGGGTGCGTGCTGAATGTTTGAGCTCTGGAGTAGGGCCTGTGCGGGCTCCATCTGTGTGTTGTTGCACATAGCAGGGCCTCAGTGAGTGTTTGCTAAACAAAGGACTGACAATCAGGAGGGCAGGGTCTGGGGACCCTCTGGGATGGTCATTTGAGAATGCCCCTATCCCCTTGCATGTAGAGAGGAGACTGCCTTTTTCAACCTGTGAAGCGGGTGACTCACCTTCTCCAGGTCATTCTCTGTGCTGTGGGGAGTGTGGCTCTTGTGTGGTACCCTGCACCAATGCCCTTGCTTATTCTCCTAGGCTGATGAGGAGAGGCTCACGCCAGGCTCCTGATGGCTAGATGGAGGCCACGTAGTGTTTGCCTCCCTCTGGAACAGAAGTAGTGACCTAGGAGAACCAGCCAAGCATAAGGACGATGAGGAGTCTAGAGGAAGTACTGGTGGCCATGGCCAGCAGCTGCCGGCTGTGTCCCAGGGTGGAGACAGAGGCACCTATCCAGAAGGGGTGGTTCTGGGACCTGGGGGCAGGGAGCAGGCAGCCGGGTTGGGCCACCTACTGCAGATTCTCCCAGGATATTGTTTCTCCCTCCTGTCCTTGGCCACCCTGTGGGGGTCACTGTCACCCAGCATTTCCCTCTTCCAACCTGCTGGGCACCCTTCTGGACCCCCATGCCTTCTCTCTCCCCTCAGCTGCCCAAAGGGTCTCAGCTCATCTGAGAGTGAGTCACAGAGCTGCACTTTCTCACTTCTGGTCCCCTTCTGCCTGACTCTACACTGAATTAAAGTCCCTAAAACTACATTTAGCACCTCCAAAAAGCCCTTCTACCGATTGAGGAAATGTTCTCAGATATACAACTGTAGGTGGCCCGGGGAAAGAAAGGAGCTGGTAAAGGCATAGGTTTTACAATTTGTATTGAATATCCATAAGTCCAGTAAAGTGTGCAGATCCTAAGTGTACACCTTGATGAACCTTTACATGTGTGTACGCCCATGGAGCCACCACCCAGTCAAGACTTAGAACATTTCCAGCACCGCAGAAAGCTCCTCCCAGTCAATAACCACCCCTCACCAAAGGGAACCACTGTCTTGATTCTGTGTGCGCCATGTATTAGTCGGCTTGTCCCTGATCTTCCTCTAAATAGACTCATCCTGTAACAGCCATGAAACTGCGGTGCAGATTCCCTGCCGAGGGGAGCAGAACGGATGGAAGGCTCAGTCAGCAGTCACCCCCAGTTCCCACTGAGGCCCCCTTCCCGAGGGTGCCCCCAGCCAATGCCTGAGCACAGGGGGTTGTAATGAGCCTATTTTTGCAAGACAAGGACTCCCCCAACAGGGCCCCCTATGGGGGCCCTGAGTCGCTTCCTCCCGCTCTGCCATCTGGCCCACTCTCCTCTACAGGTCAGACCTGCCTTGTGGCCAAGGGCTCTCCTCACTGTCTCTGGCTCTTTCCTTTCTTCCTCACAGGCATTTTCCCAAGAAGTCTCTTGCACATCTAAACCCATCTTGGTGTCTACCTCTTTGAGCACCTGAACTAACATACAAAAACTGTGTTCAGGTGCCTGGTTTCTTTCGTGCGTATCTGTCAGTGAGGTCCACACAAGTCACTGCATGGAGCAGGAAGATACTGCCTTGGATGTGGCTGGTGTCCTCTTCCACGAGGTGGGAGACCTTACAACTTCTAGAACCTTCATATGTCCTCAAGACCCACATGTCACCAGGGCAGGAGCCCCTGACAGCATCCCTGCCAAGTTGTCATCTGGACTCAGCTTGAATGTCTTCAGGGAGGGGCCTCTGTCTCCTCTGTTCATCCATCAGAAGGCAGTGGAGTAGAAAATTCTTCTTTATCTGGGTCAGTGCACAAGACGCCTGACTGCCTCCTCCAGTGATGCGATTGACACAAACCATTCATTCCTCTGTTCCTTCTTTGAGGGAGTGTTACCTGTGGCCTGCCGTGTGAGCCCTCACTTCAGACAGGGCGGGGAAGAACAGACCCGTGGTTGATGTAGGCCCAGCCCTGTGTCTTTTCTCTATGCAGGGGTGGCTGGGCAGAGGTGAGTGCAGACTTGGAGGTACCCAGGTAATGAGAGAGGAAGAGGAGCACCTCCATGAAGACTTCTACAGCTGCAGGCGGAGTCCCCTCACTTTCTCCTTGCAGATAAAACATCCCCCTTGCTCTAGAGGGAGAAACAAGTTTTGTGCTCTCCTGCCTCATGGGCCTTGGTTGAAGTCTCAGCTCTAATTCCTAGAGGTTGTGTGATCTTGAGTACAACACTCACCCTCTAGGTCTCAGTTTCCTCCTATTTCAAACAGGAAAATAATTCCCTACCTCTGAGACCTCTTTGAGGATTATATAATTTGATGCCTATGAAACGTGCTTTGTGGATGACACCTGGGCAGCAGCTCAACTCAGCTATGAGGTGGTGGTTCTAGGTGTGAGTTTAGGGGTGTATGTGTGTAGGAGGTTATATTATGGCCCCTAAAAAGATGTGTGCATCTCCTAACTCCTGGAACCTGTCAGTGGGAACTTACTTGGAAAAGAGTCTTTAAAGATGTAATTAAATTAAGAATCTCAAAATGAGATCATACTGGACTATCCAGGTGGGCTGTAAATTCCATAAAGTGTCCTTATAAAAAGCAGAGGAGGAGAAGATGCAGAGAGGAGAAGACAGGCTACATGAAGACAGAGGCAGCTGTGCAGCCACAAGCCAAGGAATGCTAACAGCCATCAGAAATGGGAAGTGGCAAGGAAAATTGTCCCTAGAGCTTTCAGAGGGAGCACAGCCCTGCAGACCTCTCCCTCCAAGGGAGGAGACCACCACTCATATTGTCTTATGCCCAGTTTCTGCCTTCAAAGAAAGAAGAGGTAAAAACTAAAAGGCAGAAATGAAATCCATAGGCAGACAGCTCGGCGCCACACCCTGGGCCTGGTCAAAGATTGACCCCTGACCTAACCGGTTATGTTATCTATAGATTCCAGACATTGTATGGAAAAGCATTGTGAAAATCCCATCCTGTTCTGTTCCGTTCTGATTACCAGTGCCTGCAGCCCCCAGTCACGTACCCCCTGCTTGCTCAATTGATCGTGACCCTCTCAACGCGGACCGCCTCAGAGTTGTAAGCCCTTAAAAGGGACAGGAATTGCTCACTCGGGGAGCTTGGCTTTTGGAGACGTGAGTCTTGCCGAAGCTTCTGGCGGAATAAAGTCCTTCCTTCTTTAATTCAGTGTCTGAGGGGTTTTATCTGCGGCTTGTCCTACTACACCCCCAGAAATGTGAGAGGACATGTCTGTTGTAAGCCACTTACTTTACAGTCATTTGTTACAGTAGCCATAGGAAATGGATATAGTGTATTACGTGCCTTCTTTATTAGAATTTGATGGAAAAGACTACTTGTAATCTTTAGTCCATTTCTGCTCTATGCTTGCAAGCTTATTGAACCCGTTTACATACGGTCACTAAGAAAAATAAGATGCTTAATTTTTTTTTTTTTGCACATTACAGGTGAGGCATCTGAAGCTCAGAGTTAATGAAATTAAGTCTGCATAGCGAGCTGGCATCAGAACAGCGAGCTGGTGTCAGGAGTGCCCTGGCCTGGCACCTCCCACTACAGTGCTCAGTCTTCAGCCCCTGTAGCCCTTCTCTATGTCCTCTGCTGTGTCCCACTCTGTGCCAGCATCCCACCCTGGGCAGGGCAAATGCTCCAGACACAGGACTGGCAGGGTAAGGTTCATCTTGGGCTCTGTCCAGTCTCTCTCCTCTCCTGAGGCTGTGGAGGACAGATTCCCTGAAGTCCCTGGAAAAGAATCTCACGCACCAGCTTGGGGCAAGCGCCGCCTGACGCAGGTGAAACAGTGAGCAGCAAGTGCAAAGGCTTCTGGAAGAGCTGGAATGCGTCCTGCAGGTGCGGGTTGTGTTTTGATTATCATGAGACAACAGGCAAACCAGAGTCTGCTCTACCCTAGAAGAAAATGTGGCCTTCCTGAAGTTAGCCCTGCCACCTGCGAGAGGAGGTGCCCGTCCTCCCTGGGAAGGGAAAAAATCCACAGCCCAGGGCTGAGACCAGGATGGCTTCTTTTGTTAACACAGAATTTCTTTTTAACCAAAATGAAAAGTGAACAAATCATCTCGTGTTCTAATTCAATAAGAAAAGCTTTTGTTTCTAAGAAGCAGATTTTCATGTTCTTGTCAGCTAAAAATGTCTTAGTGGAAATCAATTTCAGGAACCCATTTCTCCAACTTTCCACCCACACCAGCACTTTCTCTGCAAGGACGGTGGAAAGAGACCACCTCGTCTTACCTGTGATATCCTCGTCTACAAGCTGAGCCCAGCCAGGCCGTCGCCAGGTGACCCCACGGGAGGGGTTTGGGGAAGAGCAGAAGGAGCTGTAAAAGCTCTTTTAGGTTCGGGGCTGATTGAGCCACAGCTGAAGTGAATGAGCAAATCTTAATCAAGCTGTCCTCCTTCCTGCCGAGCCCATGGCTGGAAAGACCTGCTCGCTTTTGATATTCATGTCTTCGTAACCGGTAAGGCCACATTTTGGAAGCGCAGAGAGTTGTAAAGTGAATGAAGCATTATGTAACGTCTTGTATGTGTGAAGAACAAAAGAATAGGCTATGTGGAGGGTGAGAGAAGTCTGAGTGTGGAGAGGGAGCCCATTCATGCCTGAAGGATCAAGAAAGTCTGACTGCCCAGCCTTCCTCCTTCCTCCCTTTGAAAAATGTCTGATGAGCTTCGAGTGGGTTCCAGGCATTGTACTTATTAAGTGCTGAGGACCTGGCTGTGAACACAACAGGTATGCGTTTCTCCTGTTGGGGCACACCACCTATGAAGGGAGACAGGCATTTAACAAATAATTTCCAGCTCTATGATAATGATGTGTTATGATTTGTTTTTCAAAAGTCAGTGACCATATATATCATATGTGTGATATGATGTGTATGTGTGTCTGTTTCTGGGGTCTCTCTTCTGCCCTAGTCGGTCTGAGGCTCTCCTCTCCTCTCCTCTCACCAATACCTCACTGTCTGCTACAGACAGTCTTTTTTTATTTATGTTTTCTTTTTTGGACAGTGTCTCTCTCTGTCGCCCTGGCTGGAGTACAGTGGTGTGATCATGGTTCACTGGGCTCACTGCAGCCTCAGCCTCTCGGGCTCAAGTACTCCTTCCCCCTCAGTCTCCCACATAGCTAGCACTACAGGCGCATGCCAACACACCTGGCTAATTTTTGTATTTTTTGTAGAGACAGGGTCTCCTTATGCTGCTGATGCTGGTCTTGAACTCCTGGGCTCAAGCAATCCTCCCGCTTCAGCCTCCCGAAGTGCTGGGATTACAGGTGTGAGCCACGGTGCCCGGCCTGTAGTGCTGGGATTACAGGTGTGAGCCATGGTGCCCGGCCTGTAGGAAGTCTTGAAAGCTGAGGGTCTTCATCCTCCGGCTTTGCTCTTCTTTTTTAAAATTTGCTTTGGCTATTCTGGTTCCTTTGTTTTCCTAAAGAAATTTCAGAGTCAGCTCTTTAGACTCAATGAACTGTGTAAGTCAAGTGTTATGCCGGAGAAGCCCGTGGAGCTAAATATTTCTCATAAATGAAGTGTTTGGCATCAGTGCAGAGCTGAATGTCAGACAGGCAAATGGGTGAATGAGGGATATGGTGAAAGTTAACTTCCTTTTTACTTTTTAGGTGTTTGTTGTTGTTGTTGTTGTTTTCAAGGGACTCTGAGATTCTGTGATCCTTTCACAAATGATTTGTGGCTGATGGTTGGATGTGGGTCAGAACTATTTACAGCTACCCAAGCCATCCTTTGTGTATTTTTCACACTTTCTTGGTAACAGGCATGTAAGTGAAGCTGGAGACACGATACTGGCCTGTAAAACAGAATGATGGGGAGAGTGGGGAAGACTCATACTGCAGGGTAACAAGCTCAGAGACCCCAAGCCCATTGCCCAGGAGCCCAAGGCCCCACTCCAGGGCTGGAATGTTCCATCCAGGGATTTAGGGGACTCCAGTTATATCTGGCAGATTCAAAGATGAGAGAGGGTGAGGCAGCCCCAAATACGGCCAGACAGGGAGGCTGCCTTTTGCCTGGGAGCCCTACTGGTCCTTGCCATGCTTGGGGCTGGCAGAAACCTGGCTGTGTTGTGATCAGCAGTGTTGCTCTGGGTCCGCCCTGCTCCCTGCTGGGAGTGCGTGGGTGGGCGGTCGGAGCCAGGGCTGCCAGTCAGCGGTAGAGCCAGGCTTGGAGGTGGTGCTCATCGCTTCCCCCAAATTCCGTGGACCAGAACGTAGTCACCCGGCCACACCTTATTACAAGGGGAGGCTGGAAAGTATAGTCTCGCTGTCCACCCCAGGAGGAAGAGGCGGACACGGCAGATTCTTCTGCATTAGGGGCCCTCTTCCTCCTGGGAAAGATGGACCAGAACGCAGCCCGGGCTGGCGGAAAGGCCCCGGGAGGAGGCAGCGCTGGCAGTGGGCCGGAAGGATGGCAGGCTCCGCCTGAGATGGGGTGGGTGGGTGTTGTGTTCTGACACACAGAAGTGTTCCGCATATTTAAACTCTCCCCTGTCCCACTCCTCCTTCCAGCTGACTCAGGATGGAGCAGTGTAATTCGGGAGGACCGAGAGAGTAACTCACCCCAAACATCTCCAGCTGCCCAGCGAGTGCCAAGTGAGCACAAATGCCCAGTCTTCTCACAAGGACTTTTGGTGGTCATTTTGTGAGTCAGGAAGGTGCTTTTATAGCCGGCGATTACATGTTCATTGAGGAAGCGTAATAAAAACCATTCCTCCCCTCATTTACCTAAACGTGATTTTCTGCAGTCCTTATGTAATTACTGGTATTTTTCAGTAACATTATTAAGGATAAATGAGCTCCGACTTCTCAACTGTCACTCAAATTCTAATGGGAAAACTTCCTCTTGAGACAGGGAGAGTGGGGAGGGAAAGGGAACATTTTCTTGGAGATCACCAATGCTGGTGGGGTTCAGGGCACACTGCCTGGTTATTTGGAACGAATGCTGGCAGGTGCCTTCTGTGCTGGGCTCACTTCTCTGCACCTGCCCTCATAGCACTGCCCAGGAACCGTCTCGGAGAATGCATCCCCCGTGTGTGGCTGATGGCAGACCCGCCCACAGTCTGATGCCCAGAAGGCAGGGTCCCCAGAAAGGGACACACTGAGGGCACAGTTTAGAACTTCTCCTGCTGTGTCCTTTCCCCAGCTCTTCATTCTCCTAAGTGGCTGGGATGGAGATTGAGATTCTTTTTTCAAGAATTTTAAATGGCAGGGACCGTTTCTAAAGAGCAGGTCTGTGACTACTTTAAACTGCCCGTTCCCACTGACTGCAAAGCTGTTCCTAAAGCCCTTACCTTATTCACAGGGAGCATGACATGAATGGCTGTGGGGTCTGGGGACAAGAGCACTGCATACGTCTCTCAGGTTGTGTGCTGCACAATTCCAGGGAGGCATCACTCACGTAGGCCACAATGTATTCCACCTGCACTGTGGGTGGGTGGCCCGACTGCAGAATCCTCGACACAGCTAAACAGTACAAGGGGGCCACCAGGAGACCCCAGACTGGTGCTGCCAGGCTTTCTCTAATCTAGGGATGTAAACATTCTCTGCACCTCTGTCAGCTGCCAACATGAAGGCAATGGCATTTGGGTGGGAGGGCCTGGGAGCTGTTAACTGGGTTCTATGGCCTGGGCAAGCCATGCCATTGTTCTAGAGACAAGAGAGAACCCCCCACCCCCAACCATCCTGAGACATACGAATCTGAGGGGCTCAGGGAGACAAGAGTTTTTGAGTAGGCCTAGAGGGCCAATGGGAGGAAAAGCCAAAGTGTTGGGTGCAGAGGCCCAGGTTTGGAGCCTGCAAACTGAGCCGGATGCCAGACTCCCAGGTTGGACGGTCTCCAGCAGGCTACTGGTCAGATTTTATGCTTTCACTTACGATCATTTCACATCCATTGAACCCTTTCTTTGTGCCAGGCCCTGTAGCAATGCATTATATGATCTCATTTAATCCTCAGGGCACCCTTTGAAGGTTCTTTTGCGATCCTTAGTTTAGAAATGAGGAAACAGACATGGGAAGAGGGTCAGTCACTTGCCCAAGATCACACAGCATGTACACAATGGAACTGGGATCTAAACTCAGATTCTCATTTTGAACAATCGTGCTCTTCGCCTTTGCTCAGAATCATCTGAAAATAAGGAACGTTTGCTTTAGGAAAGTAAGATTAGTGGAGGTAGACATGAACTGGGTGCACAGGTCTGTCCCAAACATTCTGATCATTGCATCTTTCATCTCCTTGATATTTTTCCCTTCTCTCCTCTTCTACCTCTTCTCATGCTTTTTCATGTCATAGTCATCCCTTCCAACCAGGCTAGTCCTGAACCCCCTGCCTCTAGTGAGGGCAGGGAGAAGGTGATTCGCAGACCCTCACTTTCATCTCTCCATCAACACTTGGTCTTCCCTCCCAGCTTTGGTGCTACATTCTCAGCCTTCAAGAAGGCTGCACAGGTTCTGTCACTCATGTATTCATTTAATACCTGATGAGCACCTGTTTTGTGCCAGGGACCGTTCCAAACCCTGGGATGCACAAATGAATGAGCGGCGTGACCTACCGTTAAAAAGCTCGCTGTCTAGCTGGGGAGAAGGGAATGGACTAGAGTAGGAGAGCCCAGGTGCCCCTGCAACAGCAGCTCTCAAACTTAAGGACCACCTGGGGGTCTGATTGAAAGCTCCAGGGTGGGGCTTAATGTCCTGCCATTCCAACAAGCTGCTGGGTGCTGCTGCGGGGGCTGGGTACCACTCTATGTGTGCCAGGAACCCTGAGTATTTCAGCTGCTACCATAGGAGTGAATGCCTGGTGCTGGGAGGAGGGGAACTCAGATAGGGAATAGGGGTTTGGGAAGGAGCTGAGCGAGGCCTGAGCCAAGTCCTGACCTAAGTGGAAGGGGAGTGATCTCGGTTGCCTTTTGGAAGTGAAATGCATTCAAAACCTCACCAAGGGACCTGGGCTGGCTCTGTTTCCATCCCAGAATACATATTCTATTTCTTCTGCCTCGACTTGCTTTGAACAAGTCACTTGCTTCTGGGAAATGAGGAGGTTAGGCACAGAAGTTGAGCTGAGGTTCCCTCCAGCTTAACATTTTTAGGAGTCTGTGGTTCCCACCAAAATCAGCAGATCGACTCCATTTCTTGGCACACTCCTAGAGCCTGGAAGACACAAGGGACCTAAGAAATGATGCAATTCAATCTCTTCATTTTGCAAATGAGGAAGCAGAGCCCAAGACGAGGTAATTTTCCAAGATTACATGGTGGGCCTGAGGCCAGACCCAACCCCAGACTCCCAACTGCCAGGCCTCGTTCCTTCCACTGGGGCCCCCGTGCGGTACAGTCCCAGGAGGCTCCTTTCCCTCGTATTTCCTCTCCCATGTGAAACCTCTCCCGCGGACTTGTGCACAGGGGTCCTGCCTGCCATGGTCCCAGACTGTCACTCAGAGTGAGACACATAACTTGCCTGGGAGGAATGAACTGAGCTCTGCCATGAAGGGCTGTCAACCATCGAAAGAAAGTATTCCCAGCCTGCCAGATTCTCGTGGAGGGAAATTACAGGTCCTAGTAATGATCATCACAGGGAGCTCGGGGTAAACACAAAGTCTCTCTGGTTTTTAATCTCAAGTGATTGATGTGAGCAGTACAGCTTCCCTGGTGCTTTAAGGACAACAAGGAACAAATGGAACTTGGTGTGCCAAGTGCATTCGCTGAGGGTGGCATGTCACCGGGTGTTGAGGAGATGCAGATGTGGTACTCGCACCCACATGAACACAAGGGCTCACACAAAACGCTTCCGTGTGTAGCTCACTCCTGTACACATGCATAGCTGCACCTACCCACATTCATTCCTCAGTACTCAGGAGTGCTCAGTGACAATGCTGTACTTAGCAGAAGGTTCTCGGCCCACGGTATGTGCACAACAAATGCCCACTTGGAACTCTGACAAGCAAACTGATGCACCCTGTAAGCTGAAACTGTGTCCCTTTGAAAAATAAACCCCCCCTCCCCCAGAGGATTAACTGGGTTTACCTCATCCACTGTTTTAATTAATATAGGATACAGCTGGCAGATGGAAGGCTGAAGCTTGAGTTGCATGAATGCAGAATTTCAAATATGTCAACAAGGTTTAATGGGCGTTGTGATCAGAATACGTTGGTTAAATAAACAGGTGCAGCAAGAAAGGCCAATAAGCACACACAGTGTGTCAGGTGTTCACCTGTGGGGAGGCAGCCGCCCTCCCCTCCTGCCTTTGGCCACTGTCCAGGCCAGCGCTGCTGTGACAAAGGGATTAGAAGTTCTGCCCCAGCTCGCCCAGCCAGCAAGCCCACCACCTGCTGGCCGTCTGAGGCGTCCCCTCCCCTGACACAGCCCCACCACACCCTGCCTTCCTGCAAGTGAATTCTGCAGACATTAGCAGAACTTGCGGGAATGTGGCGGGAGGGCTGAGACCCAGGAGGGCTGGGGCTTGTGAGCCGGGGTCTTGCCTTCAAGAAGCCTCCCGTCAAGCTGGGAAGACAGGTCTAAGCCCAAGAAACTAACTTCTCCTTGTGGGCTGAAGGCTTCTCTGTACTTCATCCTCCATCTTCACCGAGTCAGCCGTGCCCAGCAGAAACAAGAGTTGTGTCAATGGATGTGACATTGGCCAAGTGCTCGGGAGGGAGGGAGATTTCATCTGCTGGGAAAGTAGGGAAGGCTTACCTTTGGTGGTCTTTGGGTTGGACCTTGGAGGATGGGAGGAAGTCAAAAGAGAAACTTGGGAGGGGAGAGAGGCAAAGGGAACTCAGAGGCTGGAAGATGTCTGCACAAAGGCAAGTCAATGGTTTGATTCAGGAGTCAGGGGCTTGACGTTGGGAGGGATGGAGAGGATAGAGAAGTATCCCTGTTGAAGCCAGAGGTGAAGGTGGTGCAGATCACACAGAGACCTGAACAGCCTGCAGAGGAATTTGAGCCTTACTCTGTGGGGCGATCGGGAGCTAAGAAAGGCAGCTTTACACAGACCAAGGCCGGCAAGTCTTGGGTCTGCGGTCGTCACTGAGTAGCAGGGATTGTGGCAGATGGAGGTGCAGGGGGTAGGTGGCAGGGGCAGGCCCACATCACAGTCGTGCCCCTTTATATTAACTCACACTAAATTAGCCCTGTGATGGAGACGGCCCACTGGCCCAGGTGGCCCTTTGGCAGATCCGTTTCTTTTCTTCTGCCTCTAATGAAATATGCACGAAAGTGATTGAGGATAACTGCTCCCAATCAGCACTGTCTGGCTCAAGAACACGTCTGGGAAGCCCCAGGAGCCCTTAGCCCCTCGGTTTGAGAAATACTGTCCTAGCTACTCTGCTGTTCCCCTCGGTTTACAAAGACCACCAGAGAACTTCAGATCTATATTGCCGTTTTGGTCCAGGTCAAACTGATTTCACCACATTGCTTTTGCAGTTATGTCACCGGCCACATTGAGGGGCCTTATAAAGAGGTGAATGTGTTCCCTGAAAAGATCCTATTGAGAATGTGCTCTTAACATGCCGGCGTTCCCTCTCTTTAAAGACCTAAGTGAGAAATGTCTCAGGCCTTAGAACCAAGAAGAGTTGATCCTTTCCTGGAAACTGGTCGTTTCTTACCATATCTATGCTCTTGGTCTCAAAACTGATCACATGTTCCTCTTTGCATTGGCTGGTAGGAAGCTCAGAAGCAAAAATCTGGCTCACCTTTAACAAAGTGTATAGGACCTTCTCATGCAGCTTAGAGGCTAATTTTCTTTTAGTGTCCCCACTTTACTCTTCTTTCCCATCCAATTTCTTTGTGTACGTCTTTCCTATCCTATGCCAAATTTATTTTTGTGAGCCACCAAGAATTGTATGAAGTGGGGCATAACAAAATCAAAATTAATCAAGAGTCATGGGCATTAAACTGGAAGAAATTTTGAAGAAAATCTAGTCTAACTCCTTACATTACAGACAATGCAATGAAGACTTTGAGAGGAGTAACGTGTCAGGGTGCCTCAGTGAGCCTGGGGTTTTGGGGAGAGCCTGGACTTCCACCTAGGTACCCTGATCTCGCCTTTCCTTTCTGTGGTGCCTCCAAACCAAAATATCTAGAAGACTTTTCTAACTCTTGCCTGCAGTCTCACGAAACCATGTCTGTTTGAAATAATCAACCCATCATGTCACTCTAGCTTCCTCCAAGGGATTCTCCTCGCATCACCAGCCAGATTAACACCCCCTACGCTCTCCAGCCAAAGCTAGGGGAAGGCATCATCTTCTGCGTTGCAGTGGGGCAGGACCTGGACATTGAAAAAATGTCCTGTTTTATGTAAGATCATTCTGATATGTACTCTGGACCTTGAAGTGAGCTGGTTGTCAGTGGTGATTAAAAATCAACGCACAGGATGCTCTATTTTACTCTCCAGAGGAAGGGCGGGGGACAGGTATTTAATAATAAACCTTGAGAGAGAGATTGAGAGACAGATAGGGATGGCAGCTTTTCTCCTATGTTGACTCCCAGGCTGCAGTGAACCAGCCCCTCTGCCTCATTTGGAAACTGTAAACACCCAGTGGCATTATCAGAAATTCACCAGGGATGAGACGTCTGGTGAAGAAGTGGCAGGGTCAGGGGGACAGTCAGTGAATTTTTTCTCTTTTTTTCCCACAGCACTCTTAAAACATGACACAGGCTCTGCCAAATGAGCTAGCTCACAGCTAGCCTTTGGTCGGGGTCTTCTGAGGCTCTGAGGTAAGTGTGTCCAGCTCAGCCCTTTGGCAGGTGAGTGGGCCTAGGCTTGTGTCTGGGGTTCCAGCTCTGGGCAGCCTTGCTGCACTCGGCTCTCCCCGCATTCTCAGAGAGGGCTGGGTGGGCTTGGGGCAATTCTGATGGTGCTGGAAAGCACGCCTCTGCCTCCTCCAGCTCTCAGCTGAATCCTCACCTCCTCGGGAATCCTTCCTCCCCTCCCTGACCAGTTCTTACCATTCTATCCACCTCCCTCTCTTGGCTTTTGTGATGGTTGCAACTTTACATTAATTTGTGGAGTTGCACATTTAATGTCTGTCTCTTCCAAGGAACTGTGAGCTCCAGGAGGGCCCACAAGTAATGGTTCTCACTCACCAATCTGCTGAGCTCAGTGTCTGGCACATTGATGTTGTTCAATTAATATTTTTTGGTTGAATGAATAAATGATTGAATGAGTTAGTCTCTCGACCTTGTTAAGCATCTACTGTACTTGATCTCTTGAATCAGGCCCCGTGTCCCCTGGAGCTGGGTCGAGGCTGGGAAACTTGATTTCTTGAATGAGGCCCCGTGTCCCCTGGGGCTGGGTCGGGGCTGGGAAAAGCACTCGCTCCCTGTCATTAACTCTTGGGTAGGGAGGATTCCCAGGCAGATGGGCTCAGGATGGCTGTAGTTGTGGGAGGAGAGTGTGAGCTTCAGGGTGGAAGGTCATCCTGGGAGAGGCCTAGAGACTGAGATCAGAGCCAAAGGGCAGACCACGGAACAGGGAGGTGTCTGGGTGGCCGGCCACCGTGAAGCTCCAGTCCAGGCTTTCATCTCTTAAACAGGATGGTGAGACAAGTGAGTGCGGCTTGAAGTGTATATGTTTTCAAATCTGTTTTTTGTGATTGTAAAATTATTGAAAGAAGAAGAAAACTGAGTGGTTAATATGTACATGAAACATCTTTAATAATCATGGCAATGCCAATTCAAACGAAAATGAAATGGCATCTCCATCCACCATCTTGGCTAAAAGTAGTCTGGTTGACGGTGCCAGTACTGGAGAAGACGTGGAGAAGCCCCCGTGTGCCATCGGTGGACCCTAAAACGGCAGGCCCCAGGACCTCATGATTCCATTTCTAGCTACGTTCTCTAATGGTTTTGAGGAATACCCTTTTAATTCGCTATGTAATGCCTCTTATGGTGGTCCTTTTATTTAACCAATCCCCTATTGGTCTTTCAGCATTGTTACTGTTATAAATAATGAGGTGATGAATATCTTAGTATAAGAGCTTTGTTGAGGCGACTTCCTTCTGTGCTTGGATGCAGCAGTGTCCTTGGGTTTTGGGTCACAAAGCACGTGATCTTGTCTGTCCCACTGGGTCTGGGATGGGGTGGCTTGGGGGTGTGAATGAAATAGGTCTGTGTGTCCAGTTAAGTTCCAGGAACCTGAGAAGGCCTGGGCAATGGAGCTCGTTGAGTGAGCGTGCAATCCATCCCCCGTTCTCTCTCCATTCATTCAGGCCAGACAGGTTTTCAGGACGCTGGGCGACCCTGGGGCAGAGACATAGGGCAGTCAGAGATGATGGGGCCTGGTCTAGATGGGAGACGCAAGAACAACCACCAATCTTGCAGGTTAGGGAGGGAACCCCAGAGGGCTGCAGGAGTTCTGAGGAGGGCGTGATCAGCTCTGTGCGTGAAGGCAGCTGGGAAGAGTTTGGAGAGGAGGTTATATAAGAATGGGTGTTTTGTTTTTGTTTTTGTTTTGTTTTTATGACTAGCTTTATTGAGGTCTATTTTACAGATCATAAAATTCAGTCATTTTAAGTGTATAATTCAATGACTTTTAGTAACTTACTGAGTGGCACAACCACACCAGAAACCAGTTTTAGAACATTTTCACCCCCCAGTAAGATCCCTCCCACCCATTTACAATTAATCCCCATTCCTACACCCACCCCTCGGCACCCTCATCTACTTTGTGTCTCTACACATTTTCAGATTTAGGTGACATTTTGAAGGATGGAAACTGATCTTAAATTAAGGCAGTAGCAAGGGAAGTAGAAAGCCAGGGGATACCAGTGGTGCTGCTTCCAGCAGAGAGCAGTTCAAAGCCTTCTGGAGCGAAATTCAAATGCAGAAGCTTTGAATAGTCAAGAGCTCTGCACCTCCTGGAAGCATGTGTTCTACCTTCTGTCAAGTAAAGCACTTCTTTCCTTTCACCTCTTGGACGTCTGGATTCCTTTCTTCCTGCGGTTCCTAAGCTCACTCAAGTGGACGCAGCGCTGTTGTTGGCTTTGAAAACACATTAAGCTGTGGATTCTCTGGCCTGGCACATGTGGGAAAGCCGGGCTGGGGAGTCCCAGCAGGACCGGGGCATGAGGGCTGGAGGCCTGGCAGAGGGTGTAGAGGATGCGGTGGCAGACCGATCTCAGGGACGGTTTCGCTCCCTTGGCGTCATCTGACCTGGTCCTGCCGTGAAGTCCTCATGACCTCTGCCCACCTTAGAACCAAGCATGTTTTCACCCTGAAAAGGGGTTGAGCAGACCATCTGTGTTCAGTCTGTCTGCCTTTATCTAATCAGGTGCCTTTTAGATGCCTTGTACCAGATTCTTTAAAAATTACATTACACAATTTCCAGAAATAATTCAAGCTTAACGCAGAAAAACAGCACAATTAAAAACAATTCAAAGTCGACTCTATGATCTCATCTGAAGTAACCGCTGCTGCCTTTGTGGGTCTATACTTCCTTTTATTTCTGTTTTAATTTCTGTGGCATTTTGTTGGCTCCCATTAAATCCCCAGGGCGGTGGGAGAAGGTGCCTCAGATCATCAGGGCACAAGCCTGGCTCTCACTGGCCTGGAAGGCCCGCATCCTGGGGCTCTCACGCTGGCTTAGAGATGGGCTGCTCTGGCACTTTGAACCCGTTGTTTAACGTTAAGCTTGGTTTTTCCCTTTGATGTGAGTCAAGTGCTCGGCTCTGGGGACGGAGTCCCTCTGCCTGGGGCATCATCTGCTATGTAAACGAAGAGTCAACCTGAAGCTATTAGCAGCTCTAAATTCTCTAAAGACGATCTGGGCAGCAGGTTGCAACACATCTCGGGATCATTCCATTTTTGTAGAAGCCATTCCCATTAATCATTTATTAATTACTCTCCCAACTGAGGCAATTAAGTAGACGTAGGATTGAAAAAGAGCCCCATATTCCTTTCACATCTGAGCACCATGAAGTTGATGGACCCTGGAAGAAAGTGAAAAATGGACTCCATCTTCTTCTTTGTACTGTGCATTTTTCTCTGGGTTTGGCTTCAGCCCCAGGGGGTTGCCGCGGGGAGGTTGTGCACTGGTGTGTGCAAGAGTGTACACTTGTGTGTGACACCCAGTGCTCCAAGCTCAGAGGGGAAGGACACTGACCCTGTGAAGTCTGAGGAAGGCTTTGGGGCAGGAGCTGGGGCAGGGACTGCCTGCAAAACGGGGAACCCAGAGAGCTGAATCTGTCTGCTGGGATTGAGGGTTAGAGACAGGAAACAGGGAAGCAGCTCCTTGGGCTTGTCCCAGAGGGCTGGAGGGGTTCTGACTCTGAGCTGGAGAACGCGGGACAGTGGGATGGAAAGGATGTCACAGGGCATCTCCTGACCCCAGGGAACTGTCCTGGGTACTGTAGGTGTGTGTTCCCATTGAATCCTCTCCCATACTCTGGGAGCCAGGTATCAACAGTCACATTTTGGGCTTAAATTAGGGCTCAAAGAGGGGGACTGACTTGCTCAAAGTCACACGGTGGATGAGTGTGGGGTTGGGGTTGGCGTCCAGGTGTTCAGACCTCAGCATCTTGGCATTTTCCCTGATCCACGCTGCCGTTAACGCAAGCAGCCCAGCCTGGCAAACTCCAAAATTCTGTCTTGGAAGTAGAAAGCCAAATAATGTTGATTTTCTGCTGCTCTGGGAATAAAGAAAATAAAGAAAGCCTTCTCCCTTTTTTAAGGGACAAAATGCCACCCCTCCATTTTTTTTTTTTTTCAGGGAATAGCGATGGGAGATGGTGACTGAAGAATTTCCAGAGAATCCAGTGGAGGTGGGAAAGGGTCCTTCTGTGGTGCGGGGGGGGAGGTCCCAAAGATGGGAATGGATTCCTGCTCTCCAGCGGCCCCTCCTCACCACAGGCCTCAGTGTCCAGGGACAACATGTTCAACCTTCCTCCACGAGAGGGTCGGGAGGCAGAGAGGGTGATGCTCCGAGGGTAAGTGTGGGGCGGCGGGGGCAGCTGGACTGAGAGTCATTGGAACCTGCAGTGAAGAGAGATTGTGGATGCCAGCGCCCGAGGGCAGTGGTGTTCAGAGCGAGGGCTGCAAACCTCTGCAGGTGGAAGAGGTCAACAAGGGGCCCTGAGCACTGCAGGCTTTGAGGGAATCATGCTCTGATTCTCAGCTTCCCAGGCATGACGATGATCTTTCCTAAACTCATCTCCCTGGGGTGTACTTGGGTTTATGCTAACGCTTCCCCTGCCTGGAGAAAGCAAGATACCCACTGCCCTTTGAGGGACAGGGAACCCCCCTGGGGCGCTACACAAAGGGGAGATCTTTTTTTTTTTTTTTTGAGGCGGAGTTTCAGTCTTGTTGCCCAGGCTGGAGTGCAATGGCTCGATCTCGGCTCACCGCAACCTCTGCCTCCCGGGTTCAAGCGATTCTGCTGCCTCAGCCTCCCGACTAGCTGGGTTTACAGGCCTTTGTCACCACACCCACCTAATTTTGTATTTTTAGTAGAAATGGGGTTTCTCCATGTTGGTGAGGGTGGTCTTGAACTCCCGACCTCAGGTGATCCATCCACCTCAGCCTCCCAAAGTGCTGGAATTACAGGCGTGAGCCACCGCGCCTGGCTGGGGAGACCTCTTTTAAGGACTAATCAAGCCAT
Organism: Papio anubis; assembly: GCF_008728515.1. Classification (NCBI taxonomy): domain Eukaryota; kingdom Metazoa; phylum Chordata; class Mammalia; order Primates; family Cercopithecidae; genus Papio; species Papio anubis. The sequence continues at coordinate 190,881,112 of NC_044977.1, read as the reverse complement.
TAAAACACCTTGGAGCACAAAACCTTTCCTGGTCTTATGCATATTTCTGTTAGAGGTGAAGTCTTGCTTTAGAAATAGGGAATTGGGGCTCAGGCTGGGATATTCTCAATCCAGAAATACAGTAGAATCAGGCAGAGGGAGTAATAACTATTTTTGTTTAAGAATTTTAACTCTTCTAGCCCCCAAATATAACTGTAATGTTTCCTGAGACTATCATGAAAAGTACACAAATAAAACTTTTATGTGATGTCCTTCCTATTTGTGCTCATTATTTAATAAAGTAGGTAAAAGTTATTTTATCCAATCACATCATAAATTGCCCTAGAGAGAGTTAATCTTCATCTTATTTCATTTTGTAGAATGTCTTATATTTTCTACTTCCCATTTAAAATATGCTAAGTGTGGACCAATTGTTTTAGTGGAATTTATCTTTCTCTTTTATTAGATACATAGTAAAATATGATCATTATATTCAGTGAAATTAATTGAATTATTTCTGATTCTTATTTAATTAACTCCCCAAGCGAAACACCAGAATTCAAAGAAGTATGGCTTTTATCATATTCCTCGCTTCCTAAAACACTTGCAATTTTGGCTTCACAGTATATTATTATAAACTTTATAAATTAAGTAGTCAGTCATCATATATTGAGCTATTATTTTGTTTTTAAAGCTTATAAAATAGGTTAAATATTACATTGAACAAAAATGATGTAAAGCTTGAACCATTTTTAAAACACTACCTTATGACTTTTTTTAAACAAAGTTTGTCTTCTATTAAGTTTTATAGTATTCCATAAAATGCCCGTTAGCACGTTTCTAAAGCTGGACTTTTTCTGACATAAATCCTGATTTGGTTGATAGATTTAATAGTAAGGACTGGTTTGATAATTAAGTTATATGACATATTTTTCATAATTTGAATTAACTATATTTGCAGTTTTAGGTTTTCTGAAAATATATTTAAAGCAAGTGATGATATAAAAGCATTTCGTCAAAATATTGTATTGTCAAAAGTTTAATTAAAGTAATAGATTCAGATTCCCTAAACTTGTCTGACAATAATGGGTTAAGGCAAGTGCTTCTTAGGGAAAGAGTGATGGGTCTGATTAAGAGTCATTTCCTAAGTCTTAACGGAATTTTTTGGTCTTCCTTCCAGAAGATGACAAGGAGAATAACTCTTGAGACTGGTAACAATCCTTTTGCCAAACAAATGGTTTTCAGTTCTTGGTTTTCATCAAAATTAATAGTAGTTTACTACACGATTTTCAGGCATATAAGTCAGTAGTTCAGATAACTAAATGACATTTTTAGAACAAAACTTCTTCCACTCCCATCTGCTGATATGACTAGAGTTTCTCAATGCCTACATCTAAAAAACCAGAAAAATAGGTATAAAATTGATGCTCAACTCTGACTCATTAAAACAGTAAGTCATATTCATCAACTGATACACGACCTAGTTGGAAAAAAGCCAGCTCCATTTGTCTCCATTTTATCTCCATTTATCTCATTAAGAAGTGCATTTGTAATAAAAGTTGTTTTTAAAATTTTATAATTATTAAATTTTAATTAGGTTCCTTGCCTCCAGGTCCTATTCTCCTGCCTCAGTTTCACCTAACAGAAGTGTTTTCCACTAAAAGCGAAGATCTAAACTGCCCTAGGGAGCATCACCACTCACAGCTTTTATATATTGGATCACCTGGTAACAATGAATTTAAGGAGCAAAGGAGGGAAGACAGAGACAGAGAAAGGAAGATGAGTAGGAGGAGGAGGAAGAGGAGCAGGAAGAGGAGGAGGAGGAAGAGAAGGAAAAGGAGGAGGAGGAGGAAGAGAAGGAAGAGGAGGAGGAGGAAGAGAAGGAAAAGAAGGAGGAGGAGGAAGAGGAGGAGGAGGAAGAGGAGGAAAAGGAGGAGGAGGAGGAAGAGGAGGAGGAGGAGGATTGCTCTAGAGCACGGCAGGCTTCCGGATAGGGAATAATAACATGACCAAGCATGTTTGACCCTGTCTAATATGTGAATATTTAACTTCTCTGTGTCTCTCTTTTCCGGCTAAACCTGCCGTTTCCATCATCCCCATGACCTGGTTTGCAGACTGCTCTGTGCCCTTCTGTGCTGGTCACTTCCCTTTAGAGCCTTTCTAGTTGGCCAGTGTTCCCTTCCCAGGGCCAGGAGAGGAAAGGAGTTCATCGCAGTCAAACTGGTTAGATCCACGACTCCCAGCATAAGACCAAGCACCCTCCTCTCAGTGACCGAGCGCCTGTGCTGGCACGGATGTGTGCTCCAGGGGAGCCCGAGCTAACCTGAAGGATGGGTTCTAAGCTTAGCACACTAGGTTAGAATCCTGTGTAGCCACCTTACCCTTGAAAATCCCCTAGGAAGGCGTAATACTGGAGTCAGACACACACTCTCTCTGGGAGTGCATCCCGGCCAGATCTTCCTCCAGCACTGGAATTGTTAGTTCTTTGATTGAACACCAGGAAGTCGTTGACAGGTATTTGGAGATCATGCACCATGAAAAATATGTCTCTTTAGTCATTAGGATCATACTTTGCTCAACCGAGTGCTCATTCTCTGACAGGCATGTGGTAAATGAGACTGGGGTGGGGGAATCATAGACGTGTCTTCTGTATCACGCCATATGCCCACACTGAGGCATGGAGTCAATGCCTTGGGATCAAATACACCCTTTATTTATTTATTTGTTTTTTTGAGACGGGGTCTCACCCTGTCTCTAGGCTGGAGTGCAATGGCACCATCTTGGCTCACTGCAACCTCTGCCTCCCGGGTTCAAGCGATTTTCCTGCCTCAGCCTCCCAAGTAACTGGGACTACAGGCATGCACCACCATGCCTGGCTAATTTTTGTATTTTTAGTAGAGACAGGGTTTCACCATCTTGGCCAGGATGCTCTCCATCTCTTGACCTCGTGATCCGCTCACCTCGGCCTCCCAAAGTGCTGGGATTACACGTGTGAGCCACCGCACCCAGGCAAAGACACTCTTTAAATAATCTCTCTCTCTCCTCCCCTAGTGGATTCGTTGACTCCGTGGGTTACATATATGTATGATGCAGCCACACTCCTTCTCAAATCCTGACAACCAGATAGCCATGGCAGAGGACACAGAGTGTCTGCTCTGTGTAAAATACAACCTCTTGTCTTCTGAGGGTGATCCTTCTCCTCCTTCACCCTGTGTGTAGACTGCAAATGGCCACAGATTCGTTTGAGAGGTGGAGCCTGTTTCCCTACTCCTCCTAAACCTGGACTCGCCTGGTGACTTGCTTTGACCAGTAGAATGTGGTAGAAGTGATGCTACATGGTTGCCAAATCTAGGCCTTAGGAAGTGTTGTGGTGCCTTGCTCTTGCAGCCTTGGACTTCTGCTGCCATGTGAACGAGCTGCTGGAGAACTGAGACACCCTGGCTGACAGCATGCTCAGGGCTGAACACGCGTGTCAGGCCATCCTAGGCCATGCAGGCCCAGCCGGGCTGTCCGCTTACTGGAGCGGCATAAGTGACCCCAGATGAGACTAGCAGAGAAACCACTGCTGGTTCCAGCCCCCATTGTTGACTCAGAGAGTGTGAACCAGTAAGTGTCACGTGAAGCCACTGGTCAGTAGGGTTTGTTAGTCATTGCAGAGACAGCTGTTTACAAAAATGTGGGCTCCCCTTCCGTACGGTGAGCTTATTATTGGGAGGTGGCCACTCGGCCAGACACTACATCTCCCCACTCCTCTGTGTCGAGTTTGGCCATATGAGTGGAAGCCACGTGCCAGGGAATACCCCTGGGCTGAGGCTTAGGAATTGATGGGAATTCTCCACTCTCTCTTCCACCTTCTGTTGACTGCAAACAGAGGCCTTCTGGGTCCTCGGGGGTGGGGAAACCACAGGAAATGGTGAACCTGAGTTCCTGGTCCGCATGTGGCGAATAGCCCGCCAGTAAGGAATGCTGGCATTGGATGTTACAGGAGTGATCCACTTCTTTTGCGTTAAGACTTTGAAGGTTTGGGGTGTTTGTTAGAGCACACAGAGCTCACAGTGACGAGTTTCTCTGGCCAGCACTATTCCAGGCACTTCACATTTATTGACCTCCTCCATCCTTCCAACAGCCCCACAGGGAAGGGATTATTTTCACTTTGACAGAGGTGGAAACTGCCACTCGAAGGGGTGAAGTAATTTCCCAAGGGCACACCTGGAATAAAGTGGATGGGGACTTGATCTAGACAACCTGTGAGCTAGTTCCTCATCCTGCTCTGTCTCTCCCGCCCCTCTGGGGCAGTTTCCTCATCTGGAAAATGGATTGGGAGTGAGGAGGCTAAAATCACGAGCTTTCGTCTACCGCCCTGACTCCCTGGGTTTCTGCGGTTCTCAGGCTTGACATTGGGACACAGGTACAGGAGAGTCAGGGCGTGAAGGGAACTCACAGTCCTGCTTCTTAAGTCCCGGGAGGTCCATCTTGGTCTCTAGACCATTCTGTAATCAGTAGGGTGGCGGAGGGAGCCGGGCTGATTTGGCAAATCCTGGGAGCTGCAGTGTCTACAACTTAGAAGACAGGAGTCAAAATGTGTGGAACCTGCACATTGGTGTCTCTCCAGGGAAACTCAGGCCTGGCACTCCCCGTCCACAGCACCTCCACAAAGTTTGTACCCGGTGATAGGCACAGTCCCATTGCTGCCTGGGGAGGCCCTGATCAGGGGGCTGGCAGAGTCAGGGTTGTGCCTTGGCATGACAGAGTTGGAGACAAAAGCTTTGGACAGTAGGTTGGGTAGGGAATTAGAAAACCCTCTCCTGCTATGTGGCAGATAGGAAAGCAAAAGCCCAAAGAGGCTGAACAACTTGCCCCAGGTCACCCAGCCAGCTGGGGCCAGGCCCCTTTTCCTGCATCATGCTGCCTGCTGGGCCTGGGCTGGGGTCAGCACACCGAGCCTGTTGGCTGTGTTTTTTCTGAGTGTCTGATGTAGAGAAGAATTTGGAAACTATGCTTGGGAGAAGCTTCTTCTCTTGGGAAGTCCCATACAAAACACCTCAGCGGAGAGGATGGCCCCGCAGGCCTATTGACTCCAGGGCCTTCAGCTGCCTCTCTCCTCCCCGAAGGGCCTTGCAGGAAACCTGCTAGACTGATGTCAGAGGGTGGTAGCTGTAAGGCCTCTGCTTTCTGTGCAATTTCAATTCAATCAGACACTAATGTGTTAGAGAGGAAGCCTGGATTCTGCTCCCAATGTGGCGAGTCACCAACTACATGATTTGGTGGGAAGCCTCAAGTTCCTTATCTGGGAGGAGGGAGGGAAGGGGAGTGGGTTGGACTAAACAGCCTCTGAGGCCCCTGGAACCTGATTCCTGCGGAAATGGGAAAGATGTTCTGGGGGGTATAGAATTATCTATATGTCTAGACACACACGCACATATGCATATGTATATATCTATTTATATTCATATCTATTTATATCCTTTTTTTTTTTTGAGATGGAGTTTCACTCTTGTCGCCCAGACTGGAGTGCAATGGCATGATCGTGGCTTACCACAATCTCTGCCTCCTGGGTTCAAGCAATTCTCCTGACTCAGACTCCTGAGTAGCTGGGATTACAGGTGCCTGACACCACGCCCAACTAATTTTTGTAGTTTTAGTACAGATGAGGTTTCACCATGTTGGCCAGGCTGGTGTCGAACTCCTGACCTCAGGTGATCCACCCATGTTGGCAGCCCAAAGTGCTGGGATTACAGGTGTGAGCCACTGTGCCCAGCCTATTTATATTCATTCTATTTATATATACTATTATATATGTCTCACCTTTGAAGCCTGAGACTTCCAAAAGAAGCCTGGCTCATTAAGGAAGCGGAATGAGTATAATGCTACTGTCACACAACACTTACCATCTGCACACGCCCTCATACAAGTGGGTTGGGGAAGACTCAGGTTCAGCGTCATGCCCAGGGCTCTGGGGTGGGAGGGGCCTGGATTCTTGACTCCTTTGTTGCTTAGTTCCATCTTGGGTTTTGCTTCTTCAACTTGGCCCTGGTTCAGCCAGGCCCGACTGGGTGTCTAGGCCCTTGGCAAGGCCCTTGCCTAAGCAGGAAGCTATAGGCAGCAGCTGTGGCGCGGCGGAGACTGTGTGGTGAGGCTGCAGAGGCAGGCAGGGAGTCTGACTAGACCAGCCCTGACTCAGCTTTTGCTTCCAGATGACCTAGGTGTGGGGGCGTTGCCACGTCAGTCAGAACTCCCTCTGTTGACCGTGACAGAAACCCAGCTCACACTTGCCTACACAAAGCGAGGCTTTGGGATCCAGAAATTGGGAAAGACAGGGGTGGAGTGGACCTCAGGCATGACTGGATGGCAGCCTCAATGCAGCCAGCTCTCTCTCTGTGAATGGTCACCATTATTTTCTGCGACACACAGGATAACCTGGGCTGGGGGCTGGGGGAGGGAGAGGCCCCGCTGCAGACAACCCAGTTTCAGTTACCCTAGTTGGCGACTGTGGAAGAGAAAGAGCTCAGAGTACACAGGTTCCAGGGAAGGCTGTGGTCAGCTGCCTTAGGCCACAGGCCCACCTCTGGGACTGACGTCATGTTCAGGCCACGTTAGGGCAGAGGGGACTGCCATGGGCAGTGAAGTCGAATCCTAAGGGATGGGCCATGTGGAGGAGCAGATCTATGAATGAGGACTACTGTTATCAGAGAGGGGGCCATTGAGATCCTGAGGATGAGATCAAAGTGCTAGCTATCCACTAACGATCCAGTAGCAGTCAGCATCCAATAAGGAGGGCAGAGATAGTTTTGTATAAAGACCTGAGGTTGAGGCTGGGCGTGGTGGCTCACGCCTGTAATTCCAGCACTTTGGGAGGCTGAGGCGGGCGGATCATGAGGTCAGGAGATGGAGACCATCCTGGCCAACATGGTGAAACACCTTCTCTACTAAAAATACAAAAATTAGCTGGGTGTGGCAGCATGTGCCTGTAGTCCCAGCTATTCAGGAGGCTGAGGCAGGAGAAAAGCTTGAACCCAGGAGGTGGAGGTTGCAGTGAGCTGAGATTGCGCCACTGCACTCCAGCCTGGCGACAGAACTAGACTGCATCTCAAAAAAAAAAAAAAAAAAAAAAAAAAAAAGGTTGGAATGAGGACCAGCCCAGGAGAACCAGGGTATGAAGGGGATTCTCAGCAGAGCAGGAATGAAAGTCTCTGCTTTGTAAGTCCTGGGAGGTCCATCTCGGTCTCCAGACTCTTCTCCGCAGTCATCAGGGTGACAGGGACTGACAGGGTGAGCAGAAGTGGCAACTGCAGAAAGCAGCTACTAGTATTTCTGTGACTGAAGGAGCAAAAGGGGACATTTAGAAACATAGTGGAGGGACCCTGCAGGGCTGACACTCAGACTTGAGGAGGGCTCTCTGCTTGCTGGCGCTGGGGCCCTGAGCTCAGACAAGGGCCTGCTTGCCTGGGACCGCGACCTCTGAGCAGGGGTCTGGGCCAGCTTCTGATAGCGTCTCTTGGGCCGCAGGTGGATGGAACTGGTTCTGCCAGGGTTGGAGAAGCTGCAAGCTGCGTTCCACGGCGGCTCCAGTTTGGCGCTGCCCGCTGTTGGTTGGGGAGGGAAATAGCTCCCAGGAACGGGAAGCTCGCAGGAAGCGGACAGGGAGCAAACAGGAAGAGCGAGCCCTGCCTCCTGCACCAGCCTAGTGGTGCCGCCCTAGCGCCCGGGCTGCAGAGCCTACACGGCCTACACAGAGCTGGCTGGCAGAGCGGAGCCGCGGCAGAGTCCCAGCTCCAGCATCATCAGTTGGAGCCCAGAGCATGGGCCTGGAGCATACAGGTAATGGCTGAAAAGCGGCCCCAGATGGCTCCCTGCAGGCCTTCTGATGGGTGCAGGAGTCCATGGGACAGCCGTCTCTCTCAGGAGGCTGGGAACTTCTTGAGGTTAGGGACGTGCTGGCTTCGCTGTGCATCCTCCATGGGGCCTGATATCCTTCCCCCGGCAGAGCAGGCTCTCGTAAGCAGGTGTTATGCTGAAATGAGCTGCATGGCAGGAGCCCTTGTCAGGCAAGGTGTCCTGGGCAGCTCTGCAGCCCTCCCTGCCCTGCCCTCAGAGTTCCTGTGTGTTTTCTCGGGGTGTGGTTCCAGGCTCTCCGTGGAGTCCTGCATGGAGCCAGGGTGGGGGTGTTGAACACTGAACCTTGAACACACCGGGGCAGGCTCTGCCCAGACCTGGCAGATGCACCCTAAACTCCCTTCTCATCCTCGTCCACTTGCCAATAAAGTCAACAGCAGGATCTTAGCTCCACCAGTTATAGGCTGTCTGGCTTTGGGCAGGTTATCGGGCCATTCTGAGCCTCAGTTTCCCCAGAATGACCTCTTCAGTCCCTTATTCCCTGCACCAGGAGACAGGAAGAGATTGTTGGTCCTCTTCAGCCAGTCCATTCCTCTCCCCTGTCCCCTGCTTCTCACTGGAGTGAGATTTTAACACAATGTATCATAATTATGCTTTGAAAGGCAGTCAGTATTAGCAAGGCAGATATCTGTTTAGCTCGAAAAAAAGAAAAGATCCAGGTCAGCTGGGACTTGCTGAGCAGAGCTCATGGACAGCTACAGGTGAGGCAGGGGGAGCAAAGGGGGAGAGAAGGCGAGGGAGGACAGGGGCTCTGCACCAACCTGAAGGAAACAGGAGACCAGGTGGGCCCCATGCCCTGGGCTCCTGTGAATTCCAGAGCAGTGAAGCGTTTAGACAGGAGTCCTCAGGAGAAGGCTGGAGCCCCCCAGCCTCCAGCTGCATCAGGGCAGGACGGCAGGGCGACAAGCCCAGTGGAGTAAGGGACCCAAAGATGTTTATGGACCATATGGGAAATGGGAGTAGGCCAGTGCTCAGTAGAGTAAAGGCTCCAATGAGAAATGATAGCTTTCGTGGCACTGTGGCAATATCACGGTCTGCCCCGTCCTAAAGGTTTTTCTGTAAGTTTTTCTCCCTCTTCCATCTCAAGTTCTTTCAAGGCAGGGCCTGGGTCTGAGTTTTCTCTGATGGTGCCCAGAGAGTATGTTGGGTGTATCTGGGGCCACGGTCAAGTCTGGGTGAGTGTTTCTGGGTGAGTGTTTCTGGCTGCGTGGCCTACGCTGCTGTAGAGCCGTGGGTCTGTGAGCTAACACAATGGTATGAGCAGTGGGAGATGTGACATTTCCCAGCCAGGAGCCCTGGCAGGCAGGCAGAGGGGATCAAAGCATACAGACCTCGTTTTCAGCCAGAGAAGGGATTAATGAAGAACCCAGTGTCCCAAAGGGAGGCTAATTGGGTTCCGAAGAGTGATAAGTGTTCCTGGGCCCACTTGGCATGCTCCTACCCTCTGAGCCCTGTTTCCTGAAGAATTTAATTTAACGTCCCTTGTTGAACGCAGCTCTCGGGGGAGGACCGATTTGGGCTGTTCAGGCTGTTTTATTTTCCTCCCTCTGTCCTTCCTTTCTTCTCTTGTGGGAAGATGCCAGTGCTTGGTGAACTGGCTCATTGGGGTGACCAGACCAACCTTCTCTGAGCAGGCCCTGAGCACAGAAAGCCCCAGCCTCCAAGACCATGAGCCAAATAACCTTTTGGTCTTTATAGATTGCCCAGTATCAGGCATTCTATTAAAGCAACAGAAAATGGACTAAAACACAGCATCGTATTAATCCCACAGAGAGCTTTAAAAAAGGAAAGTCACTGATGAAATTGAATCTCACTTTTATCACTACCCATTCCTATTTCCTGCCTTTCCTTTCCAGAGGAAGTTATTGTCATAAATTTGGTATGTGCCTTCTTGTCCACTTAAAAAATGCTTATAATATATAATTTTGTCCCTAATCATGTATTGTCTTCTGCATTTAAAAAATTTATGTAATAAATTTATATAATAAATAATATCTTACTCTCTCCTCCCTCCCTCTCTATATCTATGTCTATATCTGTATCTGTCTATCTATCTATCTATATATTTATCTGTCACTTTGATTTTTTCACTCAGTACAGGGTTCGTAAGATCTGTTCATGTCAAGATACGCAGATATAGTTCATTGCTTTTCACTGCTGCTGATTAATACGTACCACTTTTACTTTAGATGAAAATTTAGGTTGTTTAAAAATGTTTTCATTATTACAAGGCTGAGGTGTCTTCTTAACCTTATAGAAGAATTTCTCTAGGATTGATGCCTTGGGAATTTTTTCAGTCATAAAATGTGTGCATTTTTCAATGTTAATAATAACTGCAAAGCTATTCCCCAAATGGCTGTGCTAATTTATCCCCCATTAGCAGTGTTTCTGAAAGTTCCCATTTCCCTCATATTTTCACAAAGATTAGTATTGTCAGACTTTTAATTTTTTTCTAAAATATGGGGATTGACACGATATGAGAAGGTTTCAACTTGTTTTCTGTGAGTGCTTTCACGAGTTGAGCGTCTTTTCGTGTATTCATGACCACTTAGATTTCCTCTTCTGTAAATTACCCCTTTAAATCTCTTACCCTCTTTCTGTTGGGTTGAGCACCTTTTTCTTATTGAGTTGTAGAAGGCCTTTATATATTCCAGAGACTACCTTTTTGCTATTTCGTATTGTAAACAACTTCTAATCTGTCATTTTTTGTCATAAAGTATTTTGATTTTGATATAGACAAATCTATTAATTTTTAAATGGTTTGTTCTCTTATATCTTGAAAGCTTTTTATTACCTGACATCATCAAGATATTCTTTTTTTAATAGCTTAAAAGTTATATTTTTAATATATAGGCTTTAGCCAAACTAGAATTTGTTTTTGTGCATGCTATGAGATAGGAACCTGATTTTATATGGAAAGCCATTGTCCCAACACCATGTATAGCTATATATATGTAGTCTCTAAGCTCTCCGGTCTATTAATTTGGTCTGTTTTTTATTGCTCTATAAATATCACCCAGTTTTATTAGTATAGCTTTATAAGAATTGTTTATATCCTGTTGGTTAAACCATGTTCCCTCATCTCTTATTGTTCTTTAGAATTGCCTTGAATTTTCTTGATGAGATAGGTGAGATGAAACCTAGAAATCCTGCAGTCAATTTTCTCCCAAAGGGAAGTCAGCCTAAAAATAGATCTGATACCATGGAAGGGAGAGCAGAGATGGGAAGACACTGGGTCCTTAATGAGATTGTTGCTGAATCAAGCTCCTCTGAAGCTGATCCTGCCTCCGCAATGTCTATCTAAACTAATAATTCTACTTTATTATTAACCAATTTAGTTGATTTTTCTGTGACCAGTAACCAAAGCTTTCTAACGGATATACCTGGTGTATCTTTTTATGTCTATTTTCAAGCTCTGTCATTATGTTTAGTGCCTTTCTTATAAACTGCATAATCTGGACATTTGAAGTGTACTCTGAGTGTCAGTCTTTTAATAGGAAAAATTAATCCACTTAAGATTTATGTGATTACTGTGATTATGTGGATTTTTGTCTATCTTATTTTGCACTCTTCATGTATTATTCTTTTTGCCTTTCTCACTCCTTTTCTATGGCTTTCTGTGGGATTGATTAGATTTTCTTCCCTCTTTTGCCCTCTACTGATTTGAAAATTATGCATGTGTTTCTGGTCTTTCACTATTTTCCTAAAGCTTATAATATGCATACTTCACTTTGTGCTTTTTGAACAAAGCCTGTTCCCCAAATGGTTGTGCTGAAGCCTGAAGTTAATCAACATCTTTATCCTTCTCCTGAATAAAAACAGGAACTTTATACACTCGAAATTTCTTACTTACGACCTTCCACTGCTCATATTTTTACTATTTCTATTATTTTAATTCCTCACGATTTTACATCTCCCAAATTGATGATGATGATGATGAGATGATGGTGATAGTGATTATTTGATACTGATTTAGATCTTACTAATTTCTTTGTATACACTGATTGTTATTGGTTGAATTGTGTTTCTTCAAAATTCATATGTTGAAGCCCTAGTACCTCAGAATGTAACTGTATTGGGAGATAGGGCCTTTAAAATAAAGATGTAATTAAGTTACAGTGAGGTGTTTAGAATGAGCCTTAATCCAATATGATGGATGTCTTTGTAAGAAGAAGAAATTTGGACACAGACACATGCGTGCACAGAGAGGAAAGGCCGTGTGAGGACAGAGCAACAAGACCAGAGTCTGCAAACCAGAAAGAGAGTCCTCAGAAACCAGACCTGCGGACACCTTGACCCTGGGCATCCAGCCTCCAGAACTGGGGGAAAATAACTGTCTGTGGTTGAAGCCACCCGGTCTGTGGTATTTAGCTATGGCAGCCCTAGCAAATTAATACACTTGCCTTTTTTTTTTTTTTTGGTCATGCTTTTCTTCTGGGCTCACTTTCTATTTCCCCTCTGAATTGTTGACTAGTTCAAGTTCTTTCAGAGGGGATCTCTGAGTCTTAAACTATCTTAATATATCTAAACAAATATTTATTTCACCACTGTCTAACAGATCCACCTGGCATATCTTGAATGCCAGTTTACTTGAATATAGAATTCGAGGAGTGAGTCTCGGTCCCTGGGTAATGTGGACTTAGCAAGCCCCATTCCACCAGATTCTACCTCTCTGAGGAATGACTCTCTTTAGTCATTTCTTCAAAGGGACAGGCTCAATAAACAAGAGCTTCTTCACAAGTACATTGACTTTTTTTTTTTTTTTTTTTTTTTTTTTTTTTGAGGTGGAGTCTTCCTCTGTTGCCCAGGCTGGAGTGTGGTGGTGTGATCTCAGCCCACTGCAACCTCCGCCACCCGGGTTCAAGCAATTCTCCTGCCTCAGCCTCCCGAGTAGCTGGGATTACAGGTGCCTGCTACCACGGCCGGCTAATTTTTGTATTTTTAGTAGAGACAGGGTTTCACCATGTTGGCCAGGCTAGTCTCGAACTCCTGACCTCAAGAGATTTGCCTGCCTCAGCCTCCCTAAGTGTGGGGATTACAGGGGTAAGACACTGTGCCCAGCCTCTTATCAGTCTATTCTTTCTTTAAGTTCTTCAACTATTTCAAGTATAGTCATTTTAAAGTCCCTCTCAGACTTCCATACGATTTTTCGTTTCTGACATGTTTCCTGGTTGAATCTGCTGGTTACTGCTCAAAACTTTGGATTTCTTTGAGCACTTTGTAATTATGTGGGTGAAGCTGTCTCCTGAGGGGTCCTGCATAGGCCTGGATTGCAGAGATGTTCCTCTGGAATGACATGGTGATTGCATCAACTGCCTCTAAAGGGTAAACAGTAACTAGACCAGTATTTGTGTGAGTTTCTAGGCTCGGGACATCCACACCGTGCTGGTAGCGATGAGGATACCTGTCCATAATTTTGTGTCATACAGCCTAGAGGTTCAGATATTGTGTTGGCGACTATTTCCCTCACAGCCCAAGGTAAGTGACCCATTTTTGTGCCTAATATTCAGGCCAGCAAGCAGTTTTCTGACCCCAGTTTCTAAACAGGAGAGCCCTTTCCTGACTCCTGGTTTTCTTTGGGGAACTCGGTTCTAGTATTCCTGCTGTTGGCGAGGCTGTGGTCTTGGTACCGCTTCCTAGGCGAGAACTAAAGCTGCAGCCTTTCTAAACACCGTATGACTCCATTTCTCTGGAATTCTGGAAAAAGCAGAAATATGAGGGCAAAAATCGACCAGTAGTTTCCAGGGGAGGGGGAAGAGATTGGCTACAAAGGGCAGAAGGGCAGTTGCGGGGTGATGGAACTGTTCTGTGCCTTCCATAGAGTAGTAATTCTATGACTGTATTTATTTGTCAGAACTCACAGTATTCTATCCTAAAAAGGGTGAATTTTACTGTATGTAAATTTATCTTAATCTGATTTTTAAAAGATGCACAATGACAAACTATCTCTATAGCTCAATATGATTTTTGATAACTTGAAAACTAAACCCAGCCTCTAAGGCATATGCAGGGTGTAGCTCAATCCTGATTACCACTGCAAGTCTCCTCTTTATTTGAGCATCCACAGATACTCTTTTAGCTTCTGGGCTTCGTTATAGATTTTGAAACTTAATTTTCTGTACTTTACCTAGAATTTCTATGTGTTTGGAGCAGGAGACCAACCATGTCAGCTCAGACCACTACCTTAACTGAGAACCAGGCCATTGGCACCGCTGGACGTAAAGTCTCTGATGGGCCTCAGGACTCTGAAAATGATCACGCATTTTCCAAACAAGCAGCACACACTATTCTGGGTGGCCGGAACTGCCTTGCTTTCCTAATCTAGATGCTGGGTCTTTTATCCTTTCTCCCCCTTCCAGATGTTTCCTTTGGAAGCACCTCCCCAGCCCAGGGTTCCACTTCTGATGTCCCTGAAGTGCAGCCTGCCGCAGTGGCTGGATCCTCCCTGTGGCTGCTGAGGACTGGATCGCCCCAGAGCATTGTGTCGATGCAGTGGGTGCTGCCTCCATCCTAAGCTAAGGGCCTAAGCCAACCCCTAGAACATCCCTAGGACTTGGCGTCCGGGAAGGCATCTGCTGGCATCTGCTTCCAGTGCATGCTGGTTGCCCGACAATTTGGGTAAATAATGCCGTTGCATTTGGCTGTACCGCTGGAAATAGGCCAACTCCAAGAGGTTGCACTGCTTCTGCCTTAATTATTGGCATTGGCTGTTGAAGTGATCTGAAGCTACTAAAGCCCAAAAAGGATTCATTTGAGTGAATCGCTAAGAAGTTACAAATTCTTCTCGATATTATTTTCTGAAAAACCTAAGAGCATGTGAAAAAATGTAAAGCAATCCAGCCTGAAAATGACACCAATCCAGAGACAGGTCTGTGTGTGTGTGTGGTTCAGGTGGTCTCAGGTGGTGAAACCAGGTGGTGGTGTTCAGGTGGAAGGAAGGAAACCAGGGAAGGAAACAGGGAAACCAGGTCTTAGGAAACCAGGGAAACAGGAAACAGGTGGAAACAGGGTGTGTCTGTGTGTGTGTGTCTGTGTGTGTGTCTGTGTGTGTGTAATGTGTGTCTGTGTGTGTGTGTCTGTGTCTGTGTGTATGTGTGTGTGTGTGTGTCTGTGTATGTGTGTCTGTGTGAGAGACAGAGAATGGCTGTCAGGGGGGGAAGAACTCTCCAGAGAAGGGCCCTCTGGTTTTACTGCTGTGGAAACTGAGGCTTAGAAAGGGGGAGTGGCCTGTTGAAGGTCACACAGCCGGTTAGTAGACAGCAGAGACCAGGTGGTCCCCTGAGTCCTAGTTTAGGACTTGTCCCACTGAGCCTGCCTGCGTGTGAGTCATGTGACATCCGTCAGATCAGCTGTGCAGTCGATTTGCTGATGGAGCCCGGTAGATAGTGGCCCTGAGGCTCCCTGAACCCGAGCCTGGAGAAAGGGAGAGCACCCGAATGAGAGGGGAGGATGGTGACGGCACGGCAGGCACCAGTCAGCATCTGACCAGCGGAAGCAGAGGCCCCTTCCCTTAGCTCCGTTAGTGTAGCCAGAAAACAGAACATGAGTCCTAAGGCTCTGAAGGTCTGAAGCCTTGAGGAGCACCCTCGTCACTGCTGTCATTGTGAAGGCTGCTGTCATGGAGAAGGTGGCGCCGACTGGAGGGACGGTGGTCACTCTCCCTGCAAATGCATTCATCTCCTTCACTAGTTCCGTAGCTCTTCAGGTCGGGGCTGTGGCACAAGGGGTATAGCACTGACCTTATTTAGAATTGGAGGCACATGGTGAGAAAGAAAAGCAGGTTGACCTTCACACAGATCTATCGCCGTTTTCAACTCGTTACAGATAATGCAGGCCGTCTTTTTGGTATCTGTGGGGATGACCCTCACTGCCACCATCCCCCTGCATACCACCATCCGGAAGTCCCTAAACAGCTCCTCCATGTGGCTATCTGCTAACTGCGGGGCTGGGTTGCATGGTCACCCTTGCATGAAGGAGCAGCTGGAAAGACGAGTATTTTCCACGTTTCAGCCTCCACCATGGGAGGTAACAAGGGAGGTGTCTGGCAAGCTGCCATGCCTTTCAGCCGCAGTTCCCCCAAAGTTGGCAAGGGGACCCAGCTGTGGCCCAGCATCTTGGGAGTTTTCTCAGCAATCCTTGGAGACCACCAGACCCTAGCAGGGCCAGCTGTGGGGGCTGATACAGCTGTTGCCGTGGCCCACCTTGATAGAGCCCAGGGGCACAGGCACCAGGGAGGCAGATTGCACAGAAATGAGGGCATGTTTTGTGGGTAGGTGTGATTGGAAACTGAATGGTTCTGGAGAGGCCAGGACCAGGGGCTCACTTACTCCAGTGGATAATAATCCAAATTTAAACCTCAAAATGTTTTCAGGAAGTCAGCATTAGCCTAAACAATCTCATCCAAAACATCAGTGACAACTGAAAAATTTCATTAGAAAAGCCGGCTGGGCATGGTGGCTCATGCCTGTAATCCCAGTACCTTGGGAGGCCGAGGCAGGTGGATCATCTGAGGTCAGGAGTTCCAGACCAGCCTGGCCAACATGGTGAAACCCCGTCTCTACTAAAAATACAAAATTAGCTGGGTGTGGTGGTGCATGCCTATAAATTCCAGCTACTTGTGAAGCTGAGGCACAAGAATTGCTTGAACCCGGGTGGGAGAGGTTGTAGTGAGCTGAGATTGCGCCACTGCCCTCCAGTCTGGGAGACAGAGTGAGACTCCATCTCAAAAAAAAAAAACAAGAAAGAAAAAAGAAAAAAAATTGGTTGCTGCTGCTGCTGCTGAAATATACTTTTCTATGTATCTCATCATCAGTTACCAAAATTTAATGGTTCCCATTAGTGATGCTGAATAGCCCTGTTGAACATTCTAATAAGTAAATTAGATAAGTTTGGCCGTGTGTTTGCTTGACAAGTTGAGCTCTGCAAATTGTCTCTTGCTGAATTGGTCTCTCAGCTTTCTGTAAACTGGCATTTGCTGGACTGACCTAGACTCGCCCTTCTGGATGGAGACAGGGAGAGCTGGGGTTACTGAGTCAGAGTCCTCAAGGATGAGAGGTCAGCATTGTGTCCAATGAGTCAAGGTGTAACTGGACCCGACTGGTCCTTGTTGAGACTCTGCCTGGCTTCTCTCCAGTGACTGTGAGGGGTACTGGTGTGGCTGAAGTGAACTTGCTGTTTAACTTCCAAAGGATCTTGTTGGAGAAATGCACAATAGGAGACATTTTGGCAATGCTTGTCCTTGATGCATCAGCAGCTCTGGAGGGTTCGGAAGCCCGAGAGTCTCCTCTTTCTCAGGAAGAAAAGGGCTGAGCTTGAGAATCCTGGTGAAGACTATTTGTAAATGTGTTAAGGACCTGACTCTGGGCAAGACAGCTGGGGGTACCTTGAAAAGGTCAGAGTGCCGCCA
Organism: Papio anubis; assembly: GCF_008728515.1. Lineage (NCBI taxonomy): Eukaryota > Metazoa > Chordata > Mammalia > Primates > Cercopithecidae > Papio > Papio anubis. The sequence goes on along the minus strand of NC_044977.1, from coordinate 190,863,834 downwards.
AATGCATGAGGCAGCTGTGCCCATTTGCCGAGGCTGGTCCTGGGGGAAAGGCATGAAGCTGGACCACCTTCTGGTTTGCTAAGGGCAACCCTGGGAGCACCTGTGGGTGGAGTGGGATGGGGGAGAGGGTCCTGGAGCAGGAGTCTGGGGCAAAATCCAACATTATGGAGCGTGTCCAAAGGATGCAGCCCATCCAGTCCTTGTTAGAATGAAAGACTCTCAATCCTGTATTCAAAAAAAATTGTGCCATATTTACTTTGCAAATAGTCACAAAGTATTAGGTGTGTATGGGAGTGAGGTAGCTGGGGTGTGGTTGTTGAGTAAAGGAGGATGTTTTGGCAATTTTAGAGCATTGCTAAACTGGTCCATTTCTAAAGACAGATACATATTTGTTGATTCACCTAATTGTTAATTACAGTTCTGCCTGCCAATCGGCACAGCTACTGGAGTACAACATAAAACATGCTTAATCATGGTTGACATTTTTTTTATATGTAGTGTTGTCAGAGTTTAGAAGTTTTTAAAGTATTTTTTTCTGGGTAAAGAGGCTTCTTCGGCTGGGGATGGTGAATAATTTTCACTGTAAAGCATCTCAGAGCTTTGCACAGCACAGGCTTAAAGTACACTGTGATGGGCTTAAAGAGGATTTGATTAAATTGCGGTGTCTTAGGAATGGGAGCAGATTCAGGGCCCTTGAGAGAGAGACCCATGCTGCTGTCTGGATATCTGGGACCACTTGAGTCCCGGACAGGTCTGCAATCCTGACCATTGAAACAGTGGCTTCTACATTTGGCATTCCTCCCAGTACCCATCTCTTTTCATAGCATTCCTTATCTCCAGCACTAACCAGGAAGCACTCTCTATACCTCCAACCCTTCTAGAAAGAGAAAAAACTCTCCAGAACATTACCAGCAACATATCTATGGGAAATGAATCTGGTTTTATTTTTAAAACTGCCAGTTCTGCAGAGCAATGCACCACACTTGAAAAACAGCATTCTTAACTACACGAGTTGCTGAATGAGTAGTTTTGGAGTGTTCTCATTGCCCATGCCGTGGGATCTACTGAGTTTTTCCAAAATAGAGAGGAACCGGATGGAAGATTAGTTGGTGTATTATGTATCCATTTCTGCATAACAAATCACCCAACCTTTAGAGGCTGAAAATAACAATAATTCTTTAACACCTCTCACGGTTTTTCTGGATCCAGAAGGCAGAGGCAGCTTGGGCTGGGCAGTTCTTGCTTGGGGTCTCTCTAGAGGTTGCGATCGGATGTCAGGCAGGGCTGCAGTCCTCTACAGGCTTGTCTGATGCTGGAGGACCCATTTCCAGCATGGCTTACTGTCATGGCTGGGGAGGGGACTGGCTGTTGGTGGGAACCTCAGTTCCTCTCCAGCCTGCAGGGCTGCTTGAGCGTCTTCTCAGTATGGTGGCCAGCTTTCCCCACGCTGGGTGAGTCATCCAAAGGCCAAGGAGGAAGCTGCAGTACCTTTGATGACCTAGCCTTGGATGCCATGCACTGTCATTTCTGTTTGTCATCCAGAGCAGCTCTGATTCAAGGTGAGAAGAGAGACCACATAGGGCTTCAACGCCAGGACATTAGAATCATTAGGTGCTGTTGTGGAGGTTGGCTACCACCTGAGAATCACGTGTTCTGCCCATAATGCACCCGGTCAATACCAGCATTTGGTCCAGCTGGACCGTGAAACTGGTTACTTCCTGATGCTGTAAGGGCCATATTTTGGATTCATACATCTGTACTACCGTAGACAAGACATTCTTTTGCTTCTCTGTGTTTAAACTATTTCTCTGTACAACAGTAAATCATTCTTTCCCAGGTTGTGTCTAGGTTGGAGTGCTTTGGTGCCTGCAGGAGTTACTCTGACCACTAGAATATTTGTTGGGAATCAGTCAAGCCTAGCCTCTGTTTGAGCTTCTCATACTAAATAGGGTCCAAAGTGGTTGTTATCTCTTTCGATTCTGAGTGTTCCATTGCACGTGGCATTTCTCAGGAAAAGGAACATCATCTTTGGCTAGTCACCCTTCTTAATTGCAATGGTAAAAAGCAATTATGCTAACTTAAAACAAAAAGAAACTTCCCAATCTTGGATGTTTTACCATATCACTGGGAAAGATGCAGGACTGAGCTTAGAAAATGGGCTGGAGCAGAAAGGCTAGCAGCACACAGGTTCACGCCAAACCACAGCTCAGAACCAGGCTGGCAGGATGCTGCCGTCACATCCACTGGGAAACAGAACCTCAGCTGGCATGGCTGCCACTCCACTGCCACCAGCACCTGTGATGCTGGGCACTCACACTGCTGCCCCTGCTACCCGCCCTCTGAACAGTGTTACTGTCACAGGTCCTGCCATCCTTGCAATGTTTTTCTTGTAGCCCTCCTACCTCCCCTCAGCAGATCCTAGCACACATCTGGGGCAGGTAGGAATCTGACTGGCTGAGTCTAAGCTGTGCTCTCCTGTCCTAGCTGCAGGGGAGACTGGAAAAAACACAAATCTGGCCTTCTTGGCATCCGTCGTGGAGGAAGGGCTCTGCTTCCTGTAAAGACTCGTAAGGTAGTAAATTCACAAACACGAGAAGGGTTCCAGATGCTGGGCCATCAAAACAACAACAAGCACAGAACAGACAAATGTCTGCCACAATTAGTTGCTGCCTAGAGAACAACATTTTGGCTCATGTTTTGTTTCTTAACAAATACCTGGAGAGTGTGTGAGAAGTTGACCTGGGCTCTCTGATTTGTCAAAAAATCAAAAGAATGTCTAAAAAAAAAAAAAAAAAAAAAAAAAAAAGCCCGATAAAAAATAACAACATCAAAGCAAGAAGAAATATTTGCAACTCTATAATAAAATAAAAGGACCAATAGCCCAATTAAAAAACAGGCAAATGATCTAAGTGTTTATTCTTTTTCCAAAGGAAATATACAAATTGCCATTGAGAACCTGAAAGATGATCAATGTCATTAACCATCAGGGACATATAAACCAAAACCACAATGAGATACCACTTCATGCCCACTAGGAAGGCTATAATAAAAATGACAGATAATAATAAGAGTTGGTGAGGATGTAGAGAAATTGGAACCCTCATAAACTATTGGGGGGAATGTAAAATGGGGGACACACTTTGGAAAACAGTCTGGCCATTCTTCAAAAGAGTAAACAGAGAGAAACCATATGAACTAGCAATTTTATTCCCTAGGGATATGACCAAGAGAAATGAAAATATTTGTCATTTTGGACAAAAACTTGTACATGAATGATTACAGCAGCATTATTCATAATAGACAAAAGGTAGAAATAACCCAAATGCCTATATACTGATGAATGGATAAACAAAATATGGTACATCCATACAATGGAATATTATTTGGCCATAAAAAGGAATGAAGTGTTAATACGTGCCTCAACACGGATGAACCTTGAAAGAAGAGAAAGAAGCCAGTCACCAAAGGCCATGTATGGTGTGATTCCATTTATACCAAATATCCAGAATAAGAAAATCTATAAAGAGACCCGGAGCTTAGTGGTTGCTTAGGGCCGAGGGGGTTGGGGGCTGAGGGTGATAGCTAAAATGTATAGGGTTTCTTTCTGAGATGATGAAAATGTTCTAAAATTGACGGTGGCAGTGGTTGCACAGACTGAATATACTCAAACCACTGGATTTTATACTTTAAGAGGAAATACTTGCTCATTTTAGAAAAGTAGAAAAAGAGAAAAATAAAACTACTCAGTGTTAACATTTTGGGGCAGGTCCTTTCATTCCTTTTCTAAGCAAAGCTTTTCAATGTCTGTGAGGATGGTACATATTTAACTTTATGCAGCTTTTTTGTTTAATGTGAATATTGCCTGTGTTTTTATCACACTTGGTAAGCATTGTTTTCAATGATTGTGCAACGTATCTCACCAAATGGATATATAATAGGCTCCTTAAACATTCCCCACTGTTGGGCATTTCAATTATCTTAACTTTTTTATTATCATAAATATGTTTTGAAGAACATCTTTGTTATGAGGTTTATTTGAGATTTTAAAATTATTCCTTGGGATAGATTCAAATGGTGACATTATTGGGTTAAAGAGTTGGAATACTTTCAAGACTCTTGTTACGTAGTGTCAGCTTGCTTTGCAAAGGAGATACACTCTTGCAAAGGAGCTGCACTCCTGCAAAGGAGATACATTCTTACAAAGGAGACACAGCGTCTTAGAAGATGTCATTTAAGAGAAAAAATATCCCATGTTCCCCTCCCCCCACAAAAGCCTCCTATGGCCTAAACCACACTCTCTTTTCCTCTGATCCCCTGCTTTTTTCTTCTCCCTCCTCATTTCTCTTGGTGGTGGATTCGCGTTGTCATGTATACAGTCAATGACGGTGGTTTATTTCATCTGGGCCCCTTAGTTGATTGCTACTCATAACATTCAAGACTACGTATAGGATTTTTTTCAAGACATAAATGTACAAGGCATAAATGTGCAGCAGAAGAGACAACAGCAACAAAATTTGGAAGCATGGGTGTCCTCACCATACCCAAGTCTTTTATAGCTCTTTGTAAAGTTTTATGTTTTACCGATTGTTAACTGATTAAAATTAAAATGAACAATTAATGTTAATTTCTACATTTTGGTCTTATTTTCATTGTCACGTGTGAAAGGAAACTTTCTTCCACATATTCCTGAACTGATCACTAGATACGTGTGCATGAAAGTTATTGCTTTTTATGCTTCTCATGTATTCTATTACTTCATCAAGCTCTTTCATTAATTCCAAGAATCTTCCGATGAGTCTTGGGTTTTATGGGATGATGATTATACCATCTGCAAATTACAACTGTGTCTCCTCTTTCTTTTCTTTAGCTACATTTTTTATTTCTGGTTTATATGCTTTGGTCTCACATTTTAGAAGAGTGTTAATTAAGAGACATTCTTGCCCGTCCTTGACTTTAATAAGATTGTTTCTAGTAATGGCCATTAGGTGTTATGTTTGAAGTTGGTTTAGAAGAGATATTATCATATAAAGGGAGTATGCTTTTCCCTTTTCTTCAGAAATTGATGTAAATTTTATCAAATGTCTTAACAGTCCTTACTGAGATGTGCATGGAGTTTTTTCTTTGACTCACTGATACATTCTGCCGAATACATTAAATTAATAGTATCTTGTCAGTATCCATCCTTTGAATTGATGGAGCAGGCATAGTGGCAGAATCACGAAGAGACACAGGCCTTCTGGGCATCCATCCTCAACAGGCAGCATCCCGCAGGCTGTCTCTCCCCAGCTACTTCTGCCTCTTCTTGTAGCCCCTGCAGATCCCCACAGGACAGGGAGCTCATTCTAATCTCTTGCTACTCAACATGTGACCCATAGACCAGCAGCTTCAGCACCACTGGGAAGCTTATTAGAAATACAGAATTTCAGACCCCACCACGGGCTGAAGCAGAATCGGACATTGAACGAGACCTTCCCCACCACCGTGATTCGTGTGCATGTTAAAGACTTAGAAACATTGTTCTAACACAGTGGTGCAATGGTTTCTGCCCGTTTTTCTTCTGCCAATGGGACAGCCCTCTAGTCCTACCCAAAAGCGGCTGAGAGAAGCTCTAGGTGGTTTTTCTGTGACTATGTGTGTGTATGTACGTCAGAGAGAGAGGAAGAGAGATAGAGACGGACAGACAGACAGACATGGACAGGCAGAGGTAGACAGAGAGAGAGAGAGCAGATTTGGGATGAGCACGCATTGCGTGACCCTTTTCAGGGTCCTTGGGCGATTATCACAAGTGATTAGTACCCATGTGTGAAGCCAGCTCTGTGTCTGTGACTTGGGAAAGAGAGTCTCCCCTGAGTTAGCACGAGGAGGGGAGCAGAGAGAGAGGAAGAGAAAGAGAGGGCAGGAGTCTTCCTAGAAACGGTCACCCGGTGATTTGCTTTCACCAGCTGCAGATGCTGATTCCTGAAGTGCTGGATCATTAGGAAGGGGACGCTGGCTGGTTAACTATCTCCAGACCTGATGCTACCAGCTGCTGGAGACAGGATTTCCTCTCCTTTTCTTGGAACACTGATCTGGTTAAGAAACTGAGGCTCATCAAGATCCTGTGTGTTTCTTCTTTGGAAAGTGTCCCAGCCTCTCTGTAGTTGCTTCCTCATTTGTAAAACAGAAACAGACATCTCTGCCTTGAACCCAAGCTTCAAGCGTGGCTGGGGGAGTGTGGACACGTTACAAAGTACAAGAGGAAGTTTGCTGTGAGCTCCGTAAGAGCGAATTGGTACTGAATCAAAGGTGTCCTTAACATGAATTGCAGCCGCAGGATGGTGTCATCTGAGGCGGAATTGATTTCCCATGCTGCTCCAGGGAGCTCGCAGGGAACATGGAACCAGCAGGGCAGAGAGCACAGCTGTCTTTCCGACGGACGCTCCAAATTCCTATGCGGAAGAGCCATGATGCGGAACGTCTTTTTCACTCTGGAATACAGATTGAGTTGACTTCAAAGAAGCTTGAATATCAAAAGCATTTCGGTATTAAATTTTGCAAGTGAGACCAGAAGCCATCATTTAAGACAGTGCTAGAGAGAGCGACATGATGGTACCAGGAGAGGAAAGATCAAAGGGTGTGATCAATAAACTGCTTTACAGATAGGAGAGGAACGAAGGCATTGGAGAAATATTTCTGCTGAAGAGCCACGCTCTCTCAGACCTGAGAAAGAATCTTGGAAGAAGTAGCAGAGGGAGGGAAGAATGTCGTCGAGCCTCTGGCAGTGGCAGGCACTGTGCTGAGTGCTCCGTAACCAGTGCTCGTGAATTAGTTAAGTGAGAGTTGGGATTCAAGTTCAGCTCTACCAGGCTCTGGAGATCCCACTTGAAATACACCACACTGCTTTATAACCTCCCATAAAGCAGTGCTTGCCATCTTTAATGTGCCTACCAATCTCTGAGCATCTCTTTTAAATGCAGAGTCTGATTTGGAACGTTGGTCAGGGGAGGTGGCTGAGATTCTGTATGTCAAACACATTGCATGGCCATGCCGACACTGCTGGTCCATGGACCACAGTTACAAAGACCAGGCCTCAGGGAGAGTCTCTTCCAGGGATTCACAATCTTGAGCATGCACTAGCTTTACCCAGGGATGCCTAGGCGCAGATGCTTTTTAAAATTTCTCTAGTGGATTTCAATGTTCTTTCAGATCACCAATCTGGGCCACTCATTCTCAAAGTGTGCGGATGGAGATGGAGTGTTGGTAGGGGGTAGGGTATGACTTGCAACAGAACCACCTTTGGAGTTTCCTCAAACTGTGGGGTATGTTTATCTCTTCATGGATACGTATAGTTTCCAAACTGTACATGTGCCCCTGTTTTGAAATTCAAGTGTGTTTTCTGAACTCACACCCTTCTGCCTACTTTCTCTTGACATTTGAGGGACAGTAAAATCATAAAAAAAGCCAGCTAGCCCTGGAAGAATCAGACATAATTCAAGAAGCTAGTAAGAACATTTAAAAAAATTGTAAATAGTGTCCTCAGAGAGACCAAGAGGCTGTTGTACCCACAATGAAAGAGTAGTTTACTATGGCCGGGCACGGTGGCTCACGCCTGTAATCCCAGCACTCTGGGAGGCTGGGGTGGGTGGATCGCAAGGTCAGGAGTTCGAGACCATCTTGGCCAACATGGTGAAACCCCATCTTTACAAAAAATACAAAATTTAGCTGGGTGTGGTGGCGGGCACCTGTAGTCCCAGCTACTCGGGAGGCTGAGGCAGGAAAATCGCTTGAATCTGGGAGTCAGAGTTTGCAGTGAGCCGAGATTGCACTACTGCACTCCAGTCTGGAGACAGAGCGAGACTCCATCTGGAAAAAAAAAAAAAAAAAAAAAAAGTAGTCTACTATGCGAAAAGTTGTCTAAGAATAAGAAACAAAGATCTAGAAATTCAAAGCATGACTGGTGAAATGAAAAATTCAATGGGATAAACTAAATAATGCAACCGACAAGACTGAGAACCAAATTGGTCATTTGGAAAGGAAATTTCCAAAATGTAGAGCAAAAGTACAAAGAGACAAAATATCAGAGAAAAGTCAAGAGAAATAAAAAATAGATTAGAAGGCTCAATATCTGTTTAATAAAAGTTTTAATAGAAAATGGACATAAAACAAATAGAAGAAATATTTCCTGAACTGAAGAAGGCAGGAGTCTTCAGATTGAAACAGTCCACAGATGTCAGGGATTTATGAACTAAAGACACACTGATGGAACAACAGAACTCTAAGGATAAAGATAAAAAGCATGTAAGTTTACAGAGCAGGGAAAAACAGGTATCTTGAAAAATAATAAGATTCAGACTGACATGAGATTTCTTTTCATCTGCTACCCTGGATGCTAGACGTCCACAGTGTAATGTCCTGAAAATTCTAAAGAAAAATGATCTTTAGTATAGGAGATGGAATTTTATACCCTGTCAAATTGGAAATAAGAGGACAGTGCTCAGAAAGTCATCTTCAGATGTGTAAGAAATTACAATGTTACTCTATCTATTTTCTGTGGCTGCTGTAACAAATTACCACACACCTGGTGGCTTAAAACAACAGAAATGTATTCTCCCATCATCCTGGAGGACAGAAGTCTGAAGTTAGTATTCTTGGGCCAAAATCCAGGCATAGGCAGTGCCAGGCTCCCCCTGGAGGTTCTAGGAGACAACCCTCCCTTTCCTCTTCCAGCTCTCCTGGGAGCAAGCATTCTTTGGCTTGTGGCTTCACCACTCCGATCTTTAAGGCCAGTATCTTCAAATCTCTTCCTGATCCATTTTCAAATCACCTTCTCATCTGTGTCTGTGTGAGAAACCACCATCTACCTCTTTCTTATAAAGATATTTGTGATTGTATTTAGGACCCACTTGATTAATGCAAGATCATCTCCCCATCTCAAAATCCTTAACTTAGTCATATCTGCAAGGACCCCTTTTTGCCACATAAACTAATACAGGCTCCAGGGATTAGGGTGTGAATATCTTTTGGGAGCCTAACACAGTTACCAGTAATACCCCTTAAATGAAAACAAATTCTGAGAAAGTACTCTAGCAAAACTAAAAAAGAATTTTAAAGGATGATGACAAAGGACAACAACAAAAAACAAACAAAAAAAAAACAAGCCAGGTGCGGTGGCTCACGTCTGTAATCCCAGCACTTTGGCAGGCCAAGGCGGGTGGATCTCCTGAGGTCAGGAGTTCAAGGGCAGCCTGATCAACATAGTGAAACCCCATCTCTACTACAAATACAAAAATTAGCTGGGCATGGCGGCAGGTGCCTATAATCCCAGCTACTCGGGAGGTTGAGGCAGGAGAATCGCTTGAACCTGGGAGGCAGAGGTTGCAGTGAGCAGAGATCGTGCCGCTGCACTCCAGTCTGGACGACAGAGCAAGACTCCGTCTCAGAAAAACAAAAACAAAAGCTGTGCAGCTGGAATTGACCCAGAAGTGGTGAAAAAAGTGGAAAGAAAAATAAGAGTTTCCATGTATTAGTCAGGTTCTCCTGAGAAACACAACCAATGGAATAAAATAGATAGATAGATAGATAGATAGATAGATAGATAGATAGATAGACAGACAGACAGACATAAAAGGAGATTGATTATGAAAATTGGCTCATGTGATTATAGAGGCTGAAGAGTCTCATGAAATGCTATCTCTAAGCTGGAGCACCAGGAAAGCTAGTGGTGTGACTCAGTTGTAGTCTTTTTTTTTTTTTTGAGACAGAGTCTCGCTCTGTCGCTGCAAGCTCCGCCTCCCAGGTTCATGCCATTCTCCTGCCTCAGTCTCCCAAGAAGCTGGGACTACAGGCACCTGCCACCACGCCCAGCTAATTTTTTTTATTTTTAGTAGAGATGGGGTTTCACCGTGTTCGCCAGGATGGTCTCCATCTCCTGACCTAGTGATCCACCCACCTCGGCCTCCCAAAGTGCTGGGATTACAGGCGTGAGCCACCGCACCCAGTGACTCAGTTGTAGTCTTAAGGCCTGAGAACCAGGTGATCCGATGGTATAGACTCCCAGTCTGAGGCCATGAGGTCAAATGCCTGGTGGTGCTGCTGGTGCAAATCCTGAATTCCCAAGGCCTGAGATCCAGGAGCTGTAATATCCGAGGGCAGGAGAAGATGGACATCCCAGCTGAAGAAGAGGGAGTCAATTACCCTTCCTCTGCCTTTTTGTTCTATTTGCGCCCTCAATGGATTAAATGATGCCCACCCACGTTGCTCAGGGCCATCTTTACTTCGTCTACCAATTCAAATGCAAATCTCTTCTCTGGAAGCACCCTCACAGACACACTCAGAAATAATGTTTTACCAGCCATCTGGGTAACCCTTAGCCCAGTCAAGTGGACACATAAAATGAACCATCACACTCCACTAGACTCTTCACTCCATAGAAGAGCCTCCTTAGAATATCAAAGCGATCATGACAGTGAATTACAGTTTTTTCTTCTCTCTAGGTCTGATCATATTATTTGACTCTTCAGTAAAAAAGGTTCATATGCTCACAATGCTGTTTATTGGTTTTCAACCTTTAACACTTAAATAGCCACAGAATAAGCATGCAAATGCTATAAACCTTGAAATTATGAAACATGATTAGACCATCACGAGTTAGTGCGAGAGAGGTAGAAAAAAGAGGGCTTCGCTGATTCCCTCCACTTTCACAGAGGGGAGTTACTGAATGCTGTGTGAAGTGAATAAGTCGAGGCAGATTTTTAGGTAGATTACTGAAAGTAATAGGAGTAAACACTAAAAGAACTAAAAAGAGCAATATAAGGATAACGCTGGGTGGAGACACGGAGAGGCCAGAGGTGTTGTGAGGGCGCTGAATGCCTCATTCTCCATAAAGGGGAGTCAAAAGTTACTATCTAAAGATAAACCAAGGCCAGGCCTGGTGGCTCACACCTGTAATCCCAGCACTTTGGGAGGCTGAGGCAGGCAGATTGCCTGAGATCAGAAGTTCGAGACCAGCCTGACCAACACGGTGAAATCCTGTCTCTACCAAAAATACAAAAATTAGCCTGGCGTGGTGGTGTCATGCACCTGTAGTCCCAGCTACTCGGGGGGCTGAGACAGGAGAATCACTTGAACCTGGGAAGCGGAGGCTGCAGTGAGCTGAAATCACACCATTGCACTCCAGCCTGGGTGACAAGAGCAAAAGTCTGTCTGAAAAAATAAAATAAAAATCAAAGATAAGCCAAGAAAATCAAAGTGTACAGTTTTTCTTTTTTTAAGTATAATAAATAAAAACAAACTTTCAACAGAGGTTTCTTCTGGGGTGTGGTACTGGGTTTGGAAGATAATGAGGGGAGATTTTTACTTTTTCCTCAGATCCACCTGTGCTCTTGGAATATTTTTAACCACGTTCATGGATTACATTTATAGTTAAAAAGTAGATATAATAATGCAAATAAACATAGCACTGTAAAACATGAAGCAAGCTGCCCGTGAGATTCCCAAGTCTCCCGCGGTAGGATCTGTTCTAGGACCCTCTCTGGAGGGCACAGACAATGATGTCTAGAGGTAACAGATGAGAGTAGTGAGCGGATGTGGATTTCTGTCCTCTGTGGAGCTGGGGACGCAAGGAGGCGGGGCAGCCTCCCGAAGAGCTGTGGGGAACGACAGCCTTCATCACACATTGGAAGGCTGCTAGGAGGCCACAGGACACAGAGAAGGTTTGGTTTTTTTTTTTTAGAGGGAGTCTCGCTCTGCCGCCCGGGCTGGAGTGCAGTGGAGCAATCTTGGCTCATGGCAAGCTCCGCTTCCCAGGTTCACACCATTCTCCTGCCTCAGCCTCCCGAGTAGCTGGGACTACAGGTGCTGCCACCACGCCCGGCTAATTTTTTGTATTTTTAGTAGAGACGGGGTTTCACTGTGTTAGCCAGGATGGTCTCGATCTCCTGACCTCGTGATCCGCCTGCCTGGGCCTCCCAAAGTGCTGGGATTAAGGTTTTGGGGACTTCATAGGAGTTAGAATGAGGACCAGGTGGTAGGACCTTCGGAAAGACTTTAGTATTTTGTAAAGAGCACAGTGACAGAACGGGTGGCCTCGGGATGCAGTGAGTTCTCCATCAGTGGAAGTATGCTAGACCAGTATGTAAGGGGGGTGCATAGAGAGGTAGCACAAAAAGAGAACGTGAAATTTGGATTCAAATGGCTATGGAATCCGATCCTCGGCAATGCTTTGTAGGGGCAGTGTGACACTGAACAAGGCAAAGGCAGTAAGGTCTCCGAGTTCTGTTGTCCTCATCTGAAAACAGGATGGATAACTGCTAGCTTATAATGTTGCTCCAGAGGCTTAAGTGAACTATTCCATGAAAAAATCAGTCCGTAAAGGGCTTGGCACTTAGGAAGTGTTGCATAGAGGGTGGATGTCATGATGGAAGCTTGGCTGGGGTGTGAGAGGCAATAGGCCAGATCACCTGTAAGGTCTCTCCATTCTGACTTTTCTATGTCTTTGGAAGCAGAGAGCGGGCCTGGGCACTGAGCTCTGAGGCCCCATCTGAAAGCTCGGGACTCTGAATGCTGAGCCCTTCTTCCGTTTCTGCTCTGGGGACCACAGGATAGAACTAGAGTGGCCTCTTTCCCTTTCTGCCAACGGGAGCCTGAGGAGGTGGGAGACTCAGGAAGTTCTGGATCACACCTCGAGTCAGGAGAAGGGGCCCATCTGCTGGGGAGATGCTAACAGGATCTGGAGCACCTCTTCAAAGAAGGTAGGCTTGGAAAATAACTGGGACTTGCAACCTTTGAAGCCCTTGGACAAAAGCTGCCCTGCAAGGGGGTGGCCAGTGCACAACCTTGTCTTCCCATACCTCCACCCCCAGACGGGCAGGCTTCCATCGCAGGCTGTGCTGCTCCTGCCTTCCACCCCAGCAGACAGTGCGGAGGGAACTTAGGGTGAGACGGCTCATTCTGAGATGCAGGCATCATGGCACAGCCTGACGGATTCTCCAGACCAGACAGCGGGAAGGCGCCAGGCTCTTCCAGGAGCACGACCATGAGCCATTTATAAAGGCAGCTTCCGCATAAGCACGCCCCTGTTCCCGCAAGGACATGACCTGCCTCAGAGCAAGAAACCTGCACCCACACCCTTAGCCCCACAGAAAACATCACATCAGAAAAGAAGGTGAAATTTGTTTTCCTCCTAAAACATTTGGCTGTGAGTATCCATGCTCCAACAGAGCTCTTTGTTTCAAACAGTGGAGTGATGGAGTCCTTGTCAAGGCACGACCCGTAGTGCCAGGACACGACGTTCAGCCAGGGCCCACCCCATCCTCAGAAACCCTGGGTCTGGTGGCGTCCTGTGTGGGTAGGTCCTGGGCACATCCCCAGAAGAGGCTGAAGGGGACCAAAGGAGTATGACCATCCTCTTCCGGCCCTGGGAATGGAAAGCATCCCCTCACCTGCTGCCCCTCTCTGGGAGCCAGCGGTGTTTCGGCAGACATTGGGTGACAACGACCACTTCTGGGGGCCAGCGGTGCTTCGGCAGACATTGGGTGACAATGACCACTTCTGGGAAGAGTGCAAGGTGGATGTCAAGATGTGAAGAAGCTGAGAGGCTTCCTGGTGGCCTTTTCTTCGCGATTTTTCCTGAAATGCTCTTCATTTACAGAAGGTCAGACACCCTCGACATTCACATGTTCACTGCGCACGACTGAACTAAATGGAATTTGGGGACTAACACTCGAGGGCTTTTACCACCCCATGGCTCCTTCTCACGAGGACAGCGTGGAGCGCTGCACACATGGCTTCCAACATCCCCAGCCTGCTCCTTCTCCAGGTCAAGCCCAATGGGATGGCCATGCCCGGGTGGTGGTGGTGGCATGTGTGCACATCTTATGACCCCCACCAGATTGACGGAAGGTCCAGGAGGGTGAAGATCTTGTCTCGTTACTGGGTGCCCCCCCGCCAGTGGCCACACGAACTAAGCCAGCAGCTGGCATTGGTTCACTAAGTTAGGATTAAGAATTAACAAATATGCGGCCATCTTTTCATAGTCCTGCAGAGCACTGGGCCAGGGAAGTCCAGAGGCTTTCGGATGGCAGGCGTAGAGGCAGTCCTCCCCATGCTGAATGTTCTCTCTCTTTCCTTTCCTCTCGTCCTTTTCCTAAAAATTAATAAGAACTGGTACAATGTATAGAAACTACATTGCTAAGGGCTTTCTGCTTCTCATCTCATTTAATCCTTGCAGAGCCCTCTCAGGTAAATTCATCTATAAAATTATAGATGAGGAGGCCGGGCATGGTGGCTCACACCTATAATCCCAGCACTTTGGGAGGCCGAGGCGGGTGGATGACCTGAGGTCAGGAGTTTGAGACCAGCCTGGCCAACGTGGGTGAAGCTCCATCATCTCTACTGAAAATATAAAAACTAGCCAGGTGTGGTGGTGGGTGCCTAAATCCCAGCTACTCTGGAGGCTGAGGCGGGATAATTACTTGAACCCGGGAGGTGGAGGCTGCAGTGAGCCGAGATTGTGCCATTGCACTCCAGCCTGGGTGACAAAAGTGAGACTCCGTCTCAAAAAGAAAAAAAAAAATTATAGATGAGGAAACTGAGGCTTAGTGTTAAATAATTTGGCTGAGGCTGCTGCAGCTAGCACCTGGAGGCACCGGGATTCGAACCACATCTGCCTGACCTCACAGCTCTCCCTTCCTTCTTGCCCTTGCCCTTGCTGCTCATTCTCTCATCTCCTCTGCCCTTTTGGCTCTGCTCACTGCTGCTCACAGGACTCAGGGCTGACCTGAAGGCTGGTCCTGAGTCCCTCGTGGGCATTTCTCTTCATGGGGCAAGGGGATATTTTCTAAAGCTGTCCTCTGGTCTCGTTCTCTCCCAGGGGTCATGATACTCACTGGCTCTTGTTCTCAGCCGAATTATCTGGGGACTGTGGACACTGCAGTGAATTGTGTCTGGTGGAAAGCACTTGGGCTCTTGAATCAGACAGGCCGGCTGCAAATCTTGATTCTTTCATTTCTTAGCTTTGGCAAGTCAACTGCCCTCTCTGGACTTCAGTTTCTCATCAGAAATGAGTTACTGTAAAGGTTCGGTGCAATCACTTGCTAAAGCACTCAGCACAAGGCTTGGCAAGTGAGAGAGGCTCGCTCATGAGAGCTACGAAACGGCCTGCCTGGGTTTCCAAGAAACTCCTGGGAGCCTGCATCCCTTGGCTAGTCAGCTGAGTTATTAATCATTTTCTAGGCTTTTCATTAGTTTGCTGAGTTTCCCCTGTGTTATATGCCTTTTTAAGCTAAAATATTAACAGAGTTTATGGGTAGACTAAAGCATAGCATAAGTTAGAATGTTTTGTTATTTATTTATTTACTTTTGAGATGGAGCCCCGCTCTGTGGCCCAGGCTGGAGTGCAGTGGCGCGATCTTGGCTCACTGCAAGCTCCGCCTCCCGGGTTCAAGCGATTCTCCTGCCTTAGCTTCCTAAGTAGCTGGGACTACAGGCACCTGCCACCACACCTGGCTAATTTTTGTAGTTTTAGTAGAGACAGGGTTTCACCGTGTTGGCCAGGCTGGTCTCGAGCTCCTGACCTCAGGTGATCCACCCGCCTCGGCCTTCCAAAGTGCTGGGATTACAGGTGTGAGCCACCATGCCCGGCCTTTTTTGTTTCTTAAAAAAAAGAAAACAAAAACCAAAAAACATGTTTCTCATTTTTGATACTTTTCAAAATACAGATTAAATAAACTGAGTTTTTACATTTTCTAAAAAACACACATTTTTGAAAACACACACACACACGCACACACACACACCACTCATAGCTTCCAAACGACTGCAGGCGTGCAAAAAGCCTCCTGTGCTCTGGACCCAGCTCCAGAGCGGTGGTGAATGGCACAGGCTCTGGAGTCAAACAGTGAGTTTCAATACTGGCTCCATGCTTAATGCCCATGTGATGCTGGCTATGATACTGAAGAGCCCTGAGCCTCAGTTTCCTCATCTGTAAGGCGTGTCTAGCAACAGACCAGTTCATGGAGTCACTGAAGGGTAGCAGGAAGGACTCAGGATAGGAAGCAGAGCCCTGACCATGGAGCCCGGCACCCAGTGAGTGGCAGCCAGCGTCCTAGGGCTGCATGTGGGACTGCGTAGAGGGACCTGGAGAGATCTTTAAAATCTTTTTGTGTCATTGTTTAAGGTAACCCTGCTCCCCTGCACCGCCCCCCTCTCACCATCTAGATGTGGTTTTCAAAATGCCTCAGTAAAGGCATTCGGAAAAATAATAATTACTAAAGGGCATATTTAACGAATTAACTTTCCTATTGTCATTCAAGCGACTGGCCCCTCAAAAGTGGGGTGAGGTGCTGAGGGTTGAGCTGTAGCAGCTGTGAACCCTTATGGTATAAAGCTTATGGCTTCCATCCACCGCAAAGGCACAGTTTACAGCGTTCCTCTGAGTAAACAGGACAGTGATTTTACTTCAGGGCAGTGAACTTGGCGTCTGATTTTTGGGATGCCTCTATTTTATAAAGGATCCACCCTACTCTAAACGAGAGGAAAGAAAGCAATGCTAAACACAGGTCAAGTGCCCTCCTAGAACAAACTGCTGGGTTTCCACACTTGGCCCACCCTGTTCTCCTTACACCCTGGTGGTCTCCCCATGCACATGCTAAAATGACACATCGAGGCTCACAGTAATGAGAAGTGAGGGTGGACTCACTGAGCGGGTTCTGTGTATGCAGCCCAGGGCATACGCAGGGATGAGCTAACCTGCCATAGACCCATTTGTACTTGAGTTGGATTGAGGCCATGAGAAGAGGGAGACTGGCCAAGACCCGGGTTCTGGCTCTGCTATCTGTTGGCCATGGGACACCGGCGAGTCCCAGCATTCCTGCAACTCACTGTTTTGTGAAAAGATAGATTCTGAGCACAGCTATGGCCCAGGCACTGTGATAAGCCATGGGGCCAGAGAAATGAAAAAATCCCACCACTGGCCACACACAGCTGTAGGCCCATCTTCATTCCTGTCCTGCTGTGGTGGTGACGTCAGTTCACAGGAGCAGCTAGATTCCTTCTCCCTGGGAGGGAGTCAAAAGTGGTTCAAAAGAGGAGGTGGGGAGGCTTGCTGAGACAGGGCCCAGGTGTCCTGACTCCCAGTGAGCAGCGTTTCCCAGCACCCCACCGCTCTCCCTCTCTCTGTTTCCCCAGGTTGGGGCTGGCGGCCCTCCACTGCTTTCTGTTCCTTCTTCAACGCTGACTCTTGCCTTGGACAGACTGAGCTGCCGACTGGCCCCTTCTCTGCACTCTCTGGCTAGAAGATGACTGAAGCCCCTCCGGGGATCTGCAAAGCCTGCCAGACAGAGGGCCTGGAGCTAAGGTCAGCGCACCTGAGGAAGGCTTGTGGTCTTGGTCAACCAGATGCAGGTTCAATCGGCTGTGAGAGGAGCCAGCTGGAGCACCCGGGGCCGAGGAGAGGAATGGCAGCTGTGGAAAAGGGAGCAGCTTGCTCTCTTACGTGCAGACCCATCCTATCAGGAGGGTCAGGTGAGGCTCTCCGCGTCACTCAGTAGTAGGGACAATGACATGCCAGGTTGCTTCCAGGTGATGACAGGCCGAAGACTGGGCCATGTGAGGAAGGCTGAGGATTCTTGGGGGTTGGAGTGAGGGAGAAATGGCAGAAGCAGCATCCTGGGAAGAGCAAGCTGCTCTGTGCTCTGAGGCCCCGTTCATCTGCGCTGGGACGGGCAGGCAGAGGTACAAAGATGCAGAACACAAGGCGTGATGAAGTATTTTGCTTTCCCCAGGGTTGCCGACGACGTCTATGCTCCTTTGGGAGGTGGCAAGAGATCTGTTCCTGGAGGGGCTTGAGCAGAAGACAGAGCCTTTTGTCAAGGATGTGGCAGAAGAGATTCAAACATAATTCAAACATTCTTAGGTAGTGATTGGACCAGGCACCCTTGATTGTCTCTTTTTAGCTTAAGATTCTCTGATTTTATGTTAAAATAGACTTCATGAAAATGGGGAGGACTCTTGAAAGTGAGACCCTCTATTTCCCTCCCTGTGTTTGGGGGTGACCGTGTTTAAGTCTTCCTTTTCCCACCAAATGGCTCCTTTCTTCTCCCCTTACTCGCTTCTTTAGTCCCCCCTGCCAAGGTCGGATGAGCCTCGAAGCCAGTGTGGCCCAGGACTCACTTTTGCACGTTCCAAAGCCCTTGTCAGCTGGAGCGAGGCAATGGTGCGGCCTCTGGACAAGCATCTCAAACTTGGGGGCACAAACCCCGTGTTTAACCTATTTTGCTGTAGCAAGTAATGGTTATTCCAGCACCACACACCTTTGAAACTCTCCTTGTTTTGAGATATTCCCATATTCAATTTCCTTTCTTATCTCAAAAACTGAAAACAGCAAAGTTTATTCATTGCCCATCCCAGCATTTTTTTTCTTATTAAATTCAATACAATTTTTTTTCTAAGAGATGGGGGTCTCACTTTGTTGCCCAGGCTGGCCTTGAACCCATGGGCTCAAGTGATCCTCCCACCTCAGCCTCCAGAGTATCTGGGACTACAGGCACATGCTACTGCACCTGGCTTTTAAATTTTCTACCTAGTTTTTTCCTTATTAATTTCAGTTGAAACATTCAGCACCAGCCCGTGTTCTACCTTACAATGCTCTGCAAATTAGCACACATCTCTTTAATCGATTCAGTAATTGACATTTCCCAATAA
This sequence comes from Papio anubis, assembly GCF_008728515.1. NCBI lineage: Eukaryota > Metazoa > Chordata > Mammalia > Primates > Cercopithecidae > Papio > Papio anubis. The sequence continues at coordinate 190,845,156 of NC_044977.1, read as the reverse complement.
AGTGGAGGCTTGTGTAGAAAGATGGAGTCAAGACTCTGTTTTGAGACGGAGTCTCACTCTGTCGCCCGGCTGGAGTGTGATGGCACGATCTCAGCTCACTGCAACCTCCGCCTCTTGGGTTCAAGCGATTCTCCTGCCTCAGCCTCCCGAGCAACTGGGATTACAGGCGTGTGCCACCACGCCTGGCTAATTTTTTTTGTATTTTTAGTAGAGATGGGGTTTCACCGTGTTAGCCACGATGGTCTCAATCTCCAGACCTTGTGATCCGCCTGCCTCAGCCTCCCAAAGTGCCAGGATTACAAGCGTGAGCCACCGTGCCCAGACGATGGAGTCAAGATTCTTAAGCCCCAAGAAAGCAATAAAAATAGGGGGTGCAATAAAAATAGGCCAACAAAGGAGACCCTAAAAGCAACCAGTATTACCCAGTCCCAGGATTCTGCAAAATGAATCACTTCCATCCAGGCTTCGGAGGTAGGATTTTTTGTTTGTTTGTTTTTGTTTGTTTGTTTGTTTGTTTTTTGAGACGGAGTCTCGCTCTGTCACCCAGGCTTCTGAGTGCAGTGGCGTGGTCTCGGCTCACTGCAAGCTCCGCCTCCCGCGTTCACGCCATTCTCCTGCCTCAGCCTCCCGAGTAGATGGGACGACAGGCGCCCACCACCACGCGCGGCTAACTTTTTGTATTTTTAGTAGAAACGGGGTTTTACTGTGTTAGCCAGGATGGTCTCAATCTCCTGACCCACCCACCTCAGCCTCCCAAAGTGCTGGGATTACAGGCATGAGCCACTGTGCCCGGCCCTGAAGTAGGTTTAATGCAGTATCTGAGAGGCAGATGGGCACAGTTGGGGAATGCATCTGCAACCCAGATCTTTTTTATTAGCAACAAACTGCCACCAGGGGCCCCAAGAATGTTGTTGTTGAAACAGTGAGGTCTGTAGAAAAAGCCCTGGGAGAGGCTGGTGGAAGTCAGAGTTGATAACTAACGGGGCCTCAGAGAGAGGGAGTGTGCGCCAGGCCTGAGCGGAGCCCCAGAACCATTCCTGGGGCGGTGGGGGGATGTAATCAGAAGAGTCGGGGGAAGGTATCTGACTCTAAAACGGGCTGAAAACCAAGGGTTTTGGCTACTTTGACCCATGGTGCTTCCCCAGCCACGCTGACCACTCTGCTGCCACCTTGTTTTAGGAGCTTACCCTTTCTCCTCTAGACTGACACACCCTCTGCGACTGGTCAATACTACTCCAAGTTCTTCAGCTTTGGGATGCGGACTGGCTTTCCTTGCTCCTCAGCGAGTAGATGGCCTATGGTGGGACCCTGTGATCGTGTGAGTTAATACTTAATAAACTCTCCTTTATATATCTATCTATCTATCCTATTAGTTCTGTCCCTTGAGAGACCCCTGATTAATACACCCTTCTAACTGATCTCCTTGCGTCAGACTTCTTTGCAACCCTCCAGCTCCCCAGTCCGCTATCCACACTGATCTGGTCTGAGCGTTCCCAGACACCTGTTCTTCCAATGTGTCCCATTTTCTTTCAGATGTTCTTTGAATGAATGAATGAACAAATGAACAAAGAAGGTGGCAAGACCATCAACGCACATAAAAGTGAGGGACTTGGGCCTCAGGCATTAGGGAGCCACGAGGTCCTGTAAAGCCCATAAGGACAAGGTCACAGCTCTTTGAAGCGTGGGCTGGAGGGAGAGGAGGCAGGATCGTGGTCCTGGGGGCCTGTCCCTTCCCATGGGATGAGAGGCAGAGTGCAGCCTCCGGCCTCTGGCACAGCTGGCGTGTGATTCACAAGCTTCTTCCCTTGTGCAGCTCCCTGGGCTGTGCTGAGAATCATTTGGGACATTGCGTGTGATAGTGTTGTGAGAATCCAAGCCAAACAATCTTTGAGAGAGAGAAGAGAGAGAGAGGCTGAAGAGACTCCACCTGACACTCCACTTACACACACACTCACCTGGAGGCTGCACACTCCCAACGACCCCTGTGTGGCTTCTGCATGAGCGGGAAGGCTTTCTCAAACACACGTGAGGGCTGGGGTCATCTGGGGCTGCTGGTAACATGGCAGACAGGAGCTGCTTCCCTTCAGCAAACGCACAGGCCAACTTGCAGGGAGCCCTCCTCTTCAGAGGCTCTGGGGTGGGGCTCAGCATCTGGACGGTGGCTGAATCCAGGCTGGGATGTTTTGCCAGGAGAGGCCCAGCAAGTGCCAGGAAAAGGGAAAGGCTGGGCCGTCTCACGCAGCTAGGGCTTTTCTGGGTCTTCCCCCAAAACTCACTGAGGTCTGCTGGATAACACGCGTATTCCAGTGTCTGCAGGTGACAGGATCCAGGCCGAGAGCCCCCAGAGCCAAGACAGAAGAGCCAAGGGCTTCTTGGGCAACTTTTCCCTATGTTTGCAGCAAACCTATTTCCATGTCATTATCATATTATGTAAGCATAATAGTTCATTCATCAAGATTTCCAAGGACTAACAAATACAGAGCATATCAAAAACTAGTAATCCAAAGTACACTGATTAATTATATATACAGTTGCTCTAAAATCAGGAAACATTACATATGGAAGTTAAGAGATGGTTTAGAGTAACAATTAGGCTAGAAATGCAAAACTGTATTACACGCATACTCAATGTTTGTTAAACAAAGAAAATAACTCACAAATGTTTTCAGTGGGTGGAAATGAAAGCCAAGGAAGAAGAGGAAATTTCACAGAATGGAAACTGGTTGGTGTCCAGGTGGAAGGCACACAGCAGCGCTCCACCCTGCACTCAGCAGGACACTGGGTGTTGGTGTCTGGGCAGCAGGGAGAGGGACGCAGGCAGGAGAACCCAGAGGACAACCGGGGACATAGGAGTCCTGCAAACAGCTCACCAGCAACTGAAGGAACAGGGGAAGTTGGAAGTTCTTGAAGTGAGGAAGGAAAGTCAAATTTAGCAGGAGGAGGTAAAAATGGCTCATCTTGATTGAGTGTTCACTATGGGCTCTGCTGTTTACTTTTTTTTTTTTTTTTTGAGACAAAGTCTCACTCTGTTGCGCAGGCTGGAGTGCAGCGGCGCTATCTCTGCTCACTGCAAACTCCGCCTCCCGGGTTCAAGCGATTCTCCTGCCTCAGCCTCCCTAGTAGCTGGGATTACAGGTGCCTGCCACCATGCCCAGCTAATTTTTTTTTTTTTTTTTTTTTTTTTTTTTTTTTTGAGACGGAGTCTCACTCTGTCACCCAGGCTGGAGTGCGGTGGCCGGATCTCAGCTCACTGCAAGCTCCGCCTCCCGGGTTCACGCCATTCTCCAGCCTCAGCCTCCCGAGTAGCTGGGACTACAGGCGCCCGCCACCTCGCCCGGCTAGTTTTTTGTATTTCTTAATAGAGACGGGGTTTCACCGTGTTAGCCAGGATGGTCTCGATCTCCTGACCTCGTGATCCGCCCGTCTCGGCCTCCCAAAGTGCTGGGATTACAGGCTTGAGCCACCGCGCCCGGCCAATTTTTGTATTTTTAGTAGAGACGGGGTTTCACCATGTTGGGCAGGCTGGTCTCGATCTCCTGACTTGGTGTGATCCGCCCACCTTGGCCTTCTACAGTGCTGGGATTCCAGGCGTGAGCCACCGCGCCCGGCCTGCAAAGTGTTTTCTATGCATGATTTTGTTTCATCACATACAACCCTTCGTGGGAAGTGATGTTATTGTTATCACCACGTCTATCTATAGATGGAGAATCTGATGCTCAGAGAGCTGAAATAACTTCCCCAAGCCACAGGCAGCTACCTGGTGGTCAGCAGAGTTTCTGGACCCGACAGCAGCCTAATGCCAAAGTCCAGGTGACTAACCTTCGTGCCACACTGCTTCTATGAGGCACCAGGCCGGCCTCAAAACCCGGACATCTCCCTCAGCCTGGCTTCGGATTTGGTCCTCTAGTGGGGTGTTTATTTCTGCAGGGGGTGGGGAGGCAAACGTGTGCAATGTGTGTTTATTTTTCTATTGGTGCTAAAATAGTAAAGATTTCCGTTTCTGGAAAGCACACTTGACTAGAATTGTTTGAGGGAGGTGGACTATTGACCCCTGCAACCAGAACCATGGGGCGGATCAACTTCAGGCTGAGCACCTGGGCGGGACGGCTCTCCACAGAACCAGCCTTGGAAGCCACGTCAATCAAGTGGCAGCAGACTTCTGCAGACGCGAGGAACTCCCCATCACACACGCACTTCACAATCTCAAAAATTATCTTTTAAGATTTTTAGATATTTTTCTCTTGACACACAAGGGTGCCTGTCTGGAACTGGGAGCAATGTAGAGACTCAGCGTGATTCCTCTACAGCTAGCAGGAAGGATGGCTGCTGTTCTTTCTTTCTTTTCTTTTCTTTTTTCTTTCTCTTTCTTTTCGTTTCTTTTTTTTTTTTTTTTTTTTTTGAGATGGAGTCTTGCTTTGTTGCCAGGCTGGAGTGCAGTGGCATGATCTCGGCTCACTGTAACCTCCACCTCCCTGGTTTAAGTGATTCTTCTGCCTCAGCCTTCCGAGTAGCTGGGACTACAGGCACCCGCCACCATGCCTGGCTAATTTTTGTATTTTTAGTAAAGACAGCGTTTCACCATGTTGGCCAGGATGGTTTTGATCTCTTGACTTTGTGATCCGCCCGCCTTGGCCTCCCAAAGTGCTGGGATTACAGGTGTGAGCTGCCGTGCCCGGCCTCTATCTTTTTTTAAAAAATTGTTACTTGGAGAATGTTGTTAGGGAAGATGCATACCAGATTTTCTCACTGAGTGTTTGAAAGTTTTTTCTTAAGCCCATGCAACTCCAGTCATAACTTTTATTAAAATGCAAGCCAGGTGCCAACGTATGCGGTTCCCTGCCCTGACACACCGTAGGCCTGGCTGAGTCCTGGTGAAGATGCCCAAAATAAACCTGTCTGTATCAGTGGGGATCTACCAACTGCCATGACATTCAACCCTGAAGTCTCAGGGGCTTCATTCAATGCACGCTGCTGCCTCAGACCCTGTCCAGGGCGGGTTGCGGGAAGGCGCTGCCGTGTACATCCACTCAGGACCCAGGCTCCTTCCCTGGCATGGCCTGCCTGTCTTCCAGAGCCTCAGGGCCTCATCCTGGATTTTCTGCAGCAGCATGACAGGCAGGGAAGCAGCAACCGTGAAAGGTGTCATGGGTGGTTTGAAAGAGTCCAGGCTGGAAGTGGAGTATGTGGCCTACCTAGATGTGAAGGCTGAATTTTGTCCCTTTCAATTCACATGTTAAAAATCCTAGCCCTAAGTACCTCAGAACGTGGCTGCATAGAGAGACAGAGCCATTTCAAGAGGGGATTAAGTTAGAATGAGGCTGTTAGGGGCGGGCCCTTATCCATTCTCACTGGTGTCCTCATAAGAAGAGGAAATTTGGCACATTGAGTAGCTCAATGCGCTTGCACACAGGAGTCATCTACAAGCCAAGGAGGTGGGGTCTGAGAAGAAACCAAACCTGCTGACACCTTGATCTTGGACTTCCAGCCTCCAGAACTGTGAGGAAATAAATGCCTATTTTTTAAGGGACCAGTCTGTGGTGTATTTTTATGGCAGCCCTAGAAAACTGATGCACGCAGTAGCATGAACCCAGGGTAGGAGCCTTACTTAGCAGTCTCTGCCACAGCCTGTCATTGGCTCTCCTCCCTGGGGAGGATAAGCAAAGTCCCATCCAGTCCCTGCATCTAGCTGCAAATTTAGGAACTTCGGGTGTGTTGGGATGGTCAAAGCCCTTTACATCCAGTCTCCTGGCTTCGTTGGCAACATAGTTCTCTCAACAACTTAGGAGGCTTCTAATCTGTTTGTGTCCTGTCAATTCTCACGGCTCTGGAGGCTGGAAGTCCAAGATCAAGGTCTCAGCAGGTTTGGTTTCTTTTTTGTTGTTTTTGTTGTTTTTGAGACGGAGTTTCACTCTTTGTTGCCCAGGCTGGACTGCAGTGGCATGATCTGGGCTCACTGTAACCTCCCCCTCCCAGGTTCAAGTGATTCTCCTGTCTCAGCCTCCCAAGTAGCTGGGATTATAGGTGCCCGCCACCACACCTGGCTAATTTTTGTATTTTTAGTAGAGATGGGGTTTCACCCTATTGGTCAGGCTGGTCTTGAACTCCTGACCTCAGGTGATCCACCCAACTCAACCTCCCAAGGTGCTGGGATTACAGGCTTGAGCCACTGTGTCCAGCCTGTTTTGGTTTCTTCTGAGATCCCCCTCCTTGGCCTGTAGAAGGCTGCCTCTGTGTGCAAGTTCACTGAGCCACTCTCTGTGCCAAATTTCCTCTTCTTATAAGGATACCAGTCAGATTGCATAACATGCCATTAATTATACCCCCATTTTTTTCTGAGTCATAATTCTCAATGCTGCCTTCTTTCTGTTTGCTTCCTTATGCCATTCTTTCTTAACATAATGATGGCTATGTTGAGGCTATCAGGCTTGGGTAGAAAGGTACAATCCAGGAGTTGATGTTTGCCTCAGGGGTGATTCACTGTGTTTAGCTGAGAAGATTCATTGGGTCTTCCTTGTTCAAAACCTTTTAAAATTCAGACACCGAACAGTGTCTGAGAGAGAAACTTTCATTGTACTAAACACAGGGGATTGTTACCACGGTTAGCAGATCTCCACTAATACAGAGATTAATTTTATCTGGGGAGGTAGAAAAATAAAGCCCAAAGAGGAAAGAGTTTTCTAGAAGAGGTCATGTTTTCCCCATTGCTGCATGTCCTGAATTTCTGATTCTCTCCATTTTATCTCATTCCTTCTTGTGAATTAACCAGTTCTTTCCTGAGCTTATTGTTTTTCTTGTAATGTATTGCTGAATGCAGCCAACAGCAAGCAACACATAGCATAACATTCTTTTTACTCGTTTCCATCTTCCTCTCCTAGAGCATGTGTTTTTGACTTCCAGGTTCTCACAGGCAATAGTTTTTACCAAATGTTTTGTCTGAGTATAACATGGATCTCCAGTTACCTAACCCACTACATCTCTTTCCTTTTTGCTCAGCCTTCATATTTTAGTTTTTATAATGAAATGTCCCACTTCAAGAAATGATTATATCAGTCAAAAAATACTAACTGCTGAAACAAACAGCTGCCAAGTCTCAGTGGAACGTAACAATTAATACAAAATAAACGTTTTTTCCCCCTCACGTCACAGTGCAATGTTGATTGACTCGAGTGGAAGTGGGAGAAGTGAGAGCTCTGCTCCATATTGTCACTCAGGGATCCAGGCTCCTTCCGTTGTGTGACTTGGGTACCTGGTAGGGCACTGAACCTTTTCGCTGGATTCAGATAACTAGTTGGCAAGTTAGGAAAAAGAGATCATGAAGAAACTCATGGACGTTCTTAGGACAAGCCTGTAAGGGTGTGTCTATTGACAAGACCTATTCACATAGCACCACTAGATGCAAAAGCTCTTGGAAAGTCAGTCTACTAGTATCCCAACAAGAAAAGGAGACACAGATATTGGTGTACAAGAACATCCTCTGAATATCCCCTCCTTCCTCCATGCTATGGATGCTATGGACACAGTGGTGCATCTCCCAATTCTCCCTTTAATGAAGCATTTATTGCATCAGCTGCAGGCAGGGCTCTCTGTTGACAGCCTTCAACTGTCAGCCCCTTCAGGAATCATCTTAACTGCAAAGAGCTACCTTGCCCAAGGCTACATCATCCTTCCTGGAACGGCCCTCATCCAATGACTGATCAAGGTGGGAGCATAAATTTCTAGTCATTTTGACCCCAAAAAGGACAAGTCTGATATGGAGTACTTTAGTTCCAGGCCCTTGTGGGATTGGCCAATTCTGTTGTTGTGTTTGCTTTGCAGCTGGACTTTCCCCTCTGCCCAATCTGGTTTTCCCCTCCTCTCCAAAGGTATTCCCAAGAGCACTGCCTAAGAAACATTCTGCTGGCTGGGTGTGGTGGCTCATGCTTTTAAACCCAGCACTTTGGAAGGCCGAAGCAGGAGGATCGCTTAAGCCCAGAAGTTCAAGACCAACCTGGGCAACATAGTGAGGCCTTGTCTCTACCAAAAAAAAAAAAATAATAATAATTTTAAAATAAAATTTAAAAAGAGAAACATCCTGTGCACTAAACCCCAATCTCAGAGTCCATTTCCTTGGAGAGCCTAACCTGCAACAATGGGTAAATACTATGAGCCCTATCAATGGGTAAATACTATAAACCCTATCAGGGTTCTGTTCGATTATTGAACTTTTCTGTTGTTCTCTGCTGTGGTCCAACACCTGTAATGATGCCTGACACACAGTATGTACTTGCTAAAATACATTTTAAGGCAGGCATGGTGGCTCATGCCTGTAATCCTAGCACTTTGGGAGGCTGAGGCAGGAGGATCACTTGAGCTCAGGAGTTCGAGACCAACTTGGGCAATATAGACTTCGTCTCTTTAAAAAAAGAATAAAAAATTAAATTAAATACCTCTCAAGATGAATGTCTATTTAATTGTATGTGTCATTCTCCTTTTAATTGTATACTTGTCATTCTCCTTTGACATTTTCTCCTCAAGGACAAAGTCTATGAAGTCATCTCATCTTCCCTGTTACTAGCTCCTAGCTTAGTGCCTGACAATCATCACTCAAAAAAGAAAGATGATTTTTTTTCAGCAGAGGCAAACACATAAATAGTGTAAATAGTCAGAGAATGGAGGGAAAGATCTTCCCAGACCAGGGGCCAGTCTCTATGGAGGAAAGACTCAGGTAGAAAGATGGCGGTAGGAGGTGTAAGAGTCTGGTGATTGTCTCGAGCTGATATTTGCTAGTGAGTGTTCTTTTTTCTTAGTGTTTTTTTATTTGGGATGGATGATGGAAGTGATTGAGTGTAAGGCCAACTCAAGCCACCCCTGGCTGCGCCACCACCCCAGCCGAAAGCATTCCACTGTGCAGTGAAGGTCAGAAGCCTTCGAGGGGGTGTGGGGAGGCATTAATGCCTCCCCACACCCATTTCCTGAGCAGCTGCAGGGCCTGGCAGGAGGGCTGAGGATGGGACTCAGTGAGGAGAAGGGGCTCCAGGGGCCATGGGCTTGTTCCTGAAGATGCTTACAGGGAAACTGAGGAGACGACAGAAATGCATGATGAAAAATTAAGCGCCGCTGGGACCGTGAGACAAAACAAATAGAGTCGATACAGGCGCTGCTCTAGGCAGCCGCAGAGGCCGAGGAGCTCAGCGGAAGGATCTGGCCCGAATCGAAGCAATTTGTTATCCGTTCAGTTTTCAGCACCGTGGACACACAAATAGAGATGAATGTCAAGAGAAAAAGAGGGATAAATAAAGGCTTTAGACGTAGTTAAAATAAATGGAATAAGTGATTGATGAGAGAAGGACTGGGAAACCAACATATGAAAAACTGGATGAATGAGAAATTCTAGAAAGTGGGAGAGAGACGGAGGGAACGAAGGAGAGACTTTTCAGCAGGCCCCAAGTTGGGTCCTCGCCTTCCTTTCAGACCCGCCCTGGGGTCCTCACATGCATTCTCCAGCGGTGTTCGGGGTTCCAGGAGGTGAATGTATGGTCTTGTGCGGCTCCTCTAGTTCCAGGAGCTCTCCCGCTCCTCCCAACAGCCCTGGGCCCCCTCGGGCCAGGAGATGAGGCCCCGCACAGCCCTTTAGCACCTGCTGTCTGCTTTGAAAGGGGTTGCACAGAGCACTGGGGCCGCTCAGAGATGCCTTCCCTCCTCTCTTCTCCTTGATTCTTCGCTTCCGCTTCCTTCCTCCACTTTCCTGCCTACCTCATCCCACCCTGAAACCCTGATATGCCCACTGGGGAATCAAGGGGCTGCTGTTCATCATCTTAATGATTTTAATGATTGGGAACAGATCTTCCAGGCCCCTAAGCCCTCCCCGAGGTAAAAACTAAATGGTGAAATTATAAGGCAAAGTGTATAAGGAAGTTAGAAAAAAAAAGAAAAAAAAGAAACTCTATAAAGACAAAGACCAACAAAATGTGACCCATTAATGGGGTCAGAATTTTGTTCCCTGGTTGCTCTCAAAACAGTAGCACACTTAAATGAGAAAAGTAAAATTAAGTAGGTATATATTTATTTCTTCAGATGGAAATGAGCACAAAGGCCTAAAATAAATTGACCAGAGACCCTGAGTGATGTTAAAACTCAATTTAATGAGAGCTTGGTAAGTGCCTTCCTGGTGGAATGGAAAGAGGACTGAAGTTAGGTCAGGAGACCCCATTCCACCGAGGGGGGGGGGGTCACCTTGAGCAGCCCATTCCCCTCCCCAGCTACAATTTCTCAGCCTTCCAAAGGAAAGGATTGGTTAACAACTAATTTCTAGAGTTCTTCCAGTCTTGCTGTTCTAGCCCAGAATGAAGAAAGGGGATAAAAAAATGATTCCAGCCCCCAGTGGGAATCAGCGTGGGTATCCTTGTGCCAAGGTTGCCAATCCATCAGCACAAGGGCTGCACCCAAGCCAGGAGTGTGGATGCACAGAGCTGGATGAACCAAAGTGAGGTGTAGAGAGAGAAATATGTATAAATAGCTGGGCGCAGTGGCTCGCGCCTGTAATCCCAATGCTTGGGGAGGCCGAGGCGGGTGGATCACTTCAGGCCAGGAGTTTGAGACCAGCCTGGCCAGTGAAATCCCGTCTCTACAAAACGGTAAAATCCCATCTCTACAAAAAAATACAACAATTAGCTGGGCATGTGGTGTGCACCTGTAGCCCTAGCTGCTCGGGAGACTGAGGCAGGAGAACAGCTTGAGCCTGGGAGGCAGAAGCTGCAGTGAGCCAAGATTGCGCCACTGCATTGCACTCCAGCCTGGGCAACAGAGTGAGACTCTATCTGGAAAAAAAAAGAAAAAAGAAAAAAAAAAATCATCATGGGATGGTGAAGCTCCTCAGGGTTAGGAGGGGCAAAGTGTGGGAGGGGTGGTCTGGGAATTCTGATAGGGCTGTAGCTGTGGGAGAGTGTGGGAGAGTGTGGGAGAGAGTGGGAGGGGTGTGGGAGAGTGGGAGGAGAGAGAGAGTGGGGCAGGAGAGTGTCGGAAAGTCATCAAGAATCATCAGGCTCTCTCGAAAAATCGAAGAAATCGGAAAAATCGGAAAATCTCCGGAAAAAATCCCGGAAAAAGTCGGAAAAATCGAAAAATCGGAAATCGTCAAATCAATCAAACCTCCGGAAAAATCCGGAAAAATCCGAAAAAGGAAAATCTCCGAAAAAATCATCAGAAATCATCCGGCTCTCTCGAAAAAAATCAAAAATCGAAAAATCCGGAAAAAATCCCCGTCAAAATCTCGGCATCGAAAAATCGGCAAAAATCGAAAAAATCGAAAAATCGGAAAAAATCGTCAAATCAAAATCAAAATCTCCGGAAAGGTGTGGGGGAGGAAGTGTCTTGAGAAGAGTGAGATAGAGTGTGGGAGAGGGAGTGGGAGAGTGTGGGAGAGAGTGGGAGGGTGTGGGAGGGGTGGTCTGGGAATTCTGATAGGGCTGTAGCTGTGGGAGAGAGTGGGAGAGTGTGGGAGGGTGTGGGAGGGTGGTCTGGGAATTCTGATAGGGCTGTAGCTGTGGGAGAGCCACTGGGTGGAGAAGTCCTGTCTTTGGTACGGAGATACAGTTAATCTTCAGTAACCCGAAGGAGGAAGCTGAGGGAGTTACTTCCCTACTTTCCTCCTGCCACTGACCTCCTGCTGGTCCTACCCAATGGCTTGTGTGATGTTTTTCCCCTCGAGTTGTGTAATTCCCCAATTCTCTGACACCAACTGGGTGTATAATAGTTCAATTCAATTTTTTTTTTTTTTTTTTTTTTTTAAATGGAGCCTCCTTTGTCACCCAGGCTGGAGTGCAGTGGCACGATCTCAGCTCACTGCAACCTCCGCCTCCCAGGTTCAAGCAATTCTCCTGCCTCAGCTTCCTCAGTAGCTGGGACTACAGATGTGCACCACCACACCCAGCTAATTTTTGTGTTTTTAAGTAGAGACGAGATTTCACCATGTTGGCCAGGCTAGTCTTAAACTCTTGACCTCAGTTGATCTGCCCATCTCTGCCTCCCAAAGTGCTGGGATTACAGGTGTGAACCACCATGCCCAGCCATAGTTCAATTCAATTCTGACAGTAATTCCCAGACCCCACGGGTTAAGGGGTCAGTCTCATAAGATGGCCCCTACTTCAGATGAGTTCCAGGTTCCCAGGCTACCCACACTTCTGTCCTCCTTGGCTGAAAATTCAGGGGTTTCCCACTTAGGGTTAACCATTTGCTAGAATGACTGACAGAACTCAGGAAGATACTTCACTTATGTTTACCAGCTTCTCAGGGACAGGTGAATGGGAGAGATGCTCTGGGCAGTGAGCTGGTGGAAGGAGGGGTGTGGCCCAGAGCTCCCAGGCCCTGGCTGGGCACATCGTCTTCCCATCAGTGTGTTCACCAACCCGGAAGCTCCCCACATTGCTGTTAAGGAGTTTCATAACCCAATCTCTAACCCCTCTCCCCTCCCCAAAGGTCAGGGGATGGGGCTGAAGGCCCCGCCCTTTAATTACATGTTTGATCTTTTCTGGTGACTAGTCCCGTCCTAAAGCCATCTCGGAGCTCCACCCTGAATCGTCTCATTAGCATGAACTCCGGAATGGTTGGAAGGGTCTGTGTTGAGTAACAGAAGACACTCCTGCCATGCAGGAAATGCCGAGGGTTTTAGGAGCTCTGTGCCAGAAACTGAGGACAGAGGCCTAATATAGTTTTTATTATACCACATGGCTCAACCCAATGGAACTCGAAGGCAAGTCAGCCAGGCTGATATAGTCCAAGGAATGGCCTCCCAAAGCCCACGGCCGGGTGGAGAAGGGTGGAGAGGAGGCCTGGAGGGGAGTGGAGGACACCCCGCACACCCTGGCCACGTGCTCCTGCTGTCCAGGGGTTCCCAGCACCTCGTCTTCCCATAGGCCAAGGAGGGAGCAGGAAATTCACTGCAGCCCAGTCGGGCAAGAATTCAGAGGGCAGTGGTGCTCTGGGCCCACTCAGGCTCCACCAGGGACACAGCTAGCTGGGGGCAGACTCTTGCCCCCTGCTCCCCATCCCATTCTGGCTGAGGGATGGACGACGAGCCAGAGCTGTTTCCTTAGCCAAATGCCCATAGCCTCTTTCTCCACTGCTTCTCAGCGTCAGCCCTGCAGCCCTCGCCTCCGGTTTCTGCCTGGCCAACTGCCATGGCTTCCGAACTGGTCCTCCCGGGTCCAGCCTCTCTCCAGCCAGCAATGGCCCCACACAGCCCCCTAACAACACAGCTCCTAGCCTGCCATCCAAGGCTTGTCACCCCATGTCACCTCATTTCTCAGTGTATTCATGTCCCTACGCTCCAGACAAACCAAACTCCTGCCAGTCACCAGGTGCATCCTCTGCTTCCTGACCTCCAAGGTCCTGTGGTGTGCTCTTCCTGTCTTATCCCATCTCTACCTGCCAGAGTCAAGCTTCTCCTCCTCTACCAAGCTCCTCCAGGACACCTTTCTACACTCTCAATCTCAGCTCTTCAAATGCTCCCAACTTTCCATCTGCGTAATTCTAGCAGTGACCTTGTCCTAAACGCTTTTTCTCATGTGTTTTCCCAACACATATTGACGGGGTTCTTCCTAGGCCAGGCACTGTGCCAGGCACTCAACAGAGAGTGGTGAGGGAAATGGGCCCTTGTCCTGTCCTCATGGAGCTTACATCAGCCTAGCTGGGGAGACACGCATTAATGAAAGAATCATACAGGCGACTGTCAAATGCAAGAGGGACAGTGCTGCCAAGGAGTGGCATGTGGGGCCAACCGAGGACAGAACTGGGGATTTGCTTGAGTCGTGGAAGGCTGGGAAAACTTTTCCAAGGAAGTCACACTGAGCTGAAAGCTGGGGGAAGAGTAGGGAAAGTTAATTAGGTGGAAAGATGAGGGAAGGGTAATCCAGACAGAAGAGACGGTGTGGCAGAAGCCTCGTGTCATATCTGCTATGCTCCTGTCTTCCCCCTGAACTATGAATGGTGGCCTTTTTGTGGCTACATCTGCTTCTGGATATGTCTAGTCTCAGCACAGGGCCTGGTTCTTATAGGCACTCAACAAATCTTTAAGTTGAATTAAATGGATTGAACTGAATTCCCACTCCCAAGCAGGCTACTGCAGACCCCAGAACACCCTCCCCTCCCCTCCTGAGTTCGAGCCCAGGGCCCAGGGCCATTTCAAGGACTGCTGCTGTCTGAGCCACATTCAACTTTCAAGTGGTGCCTGCAGCCTGAGCCCCTCTGAGCCAGCAGTGGGGATTGTTTGTGGGCTGCCAGCAATATGGGCCATGGGGGCTGCAGGCGGGGCCAGGAGCAGTGACCAGAGTGACCAGCACTATCTAGATGCTGCCCTTGCAGACAGTGACCGGAGGATGCCATGTGGAGGGAAAACTGCTGACCCAGCATCAGAGCAGCTTCTGCTCTGAGCGGATCCTCTGAGCCCTGACAGGCGTGTGCCTCACCCCAGACCCTGGGGTCAGACACAGAGCGCCGGAGTCCCAGAGACGCCAGGGAGGCACTTGAGACGGCGCGGCACTGCTGCAGATCAGAGCCATCATGGTAACCGTCATTGGAACCTGTGAGCTGACAAGGCCACTGTCTGCTAAAGAGGCCTGCTTAAGCCAATCTGTCAAGTGGGGCCTCATGTTCAACTGCTTCTTGCAACTCCCTTTAATGTGGGAGAAAGGGGAAAGCTGGGGCTGGGTCTTCCTGCTCTGGCCCTCGGGGGAGCCACCCGGCACAGCTGTCCCTAAAGCCTGTGGTGCCTGGATCAGGTTGGGGGTGGGCAGGGCCTCTCGAGGACATTGGAGGGTCGTGCGGGGGTACACACCCTGCGGGGTCCACCAGGCCTGATGTCCTGGCACCCAGTAACCCAGGCCTGTCACAGAGACAAGGAGGCACATACTTGAACTCATCAGGAGGCAACAGATGGCCTGCACTCCCCAATCCAGGGCCGCCCCAAGCCTTCCAGCCGCTCCCTATTCCCTCCTAGAGAAGCCCGTGCTTAGCTCGGCATTTTAGGAGTTGAGCGCCATTGCACACAAACCCCCTTCAGGCTCCTTCACTCCAGCCCTCCTGGACCGTGCCTTCTTACCCAGCATGTTCCCGCCACATCGCTCATGCCGCCTGGAGTCCTCCCGCTCCATCCCAGCAGATTCCAGCTCTGCCCAGCCCATATTCCTTCCACCTCCTCTGTACAAACTTCTGAGACCTCTGCAGTTAGAAGCAATGTGTCCCCCTTCTCTGAGCGGCGCTTCTCACTCCCTAGGTTGTCTCATAGCTACTTGTGCCCTTGTCTGATCAGCCCCTTCGGCCTTACCTCTGAGAACAGGAATCCTGTCCCCCACACCCATCCCCCTCCCCTCCACCTCCCCTGCACCCAGCACCCTGTACCAGCCTGGTTGCCCTGCCCATACTGAACACCAGTTGACCTTGGGGTAGTCACTGGGGGTTCAGCCCTGCGACTCCAGCTGGCCCAGTGAGCCCATCAGCATTCAGGGAGCCTGCATAGGACAGTTACAGAGGTGCTGTCCCTGGTAGTCTCAAAGCCCTTTTCATCTCCCAGAGGAAGTAGAGATCTTCTTGCCCAGAGAAGAGCGGAGCCGAGATGATGCACAATGTTTTCTGGGCTGTCAGCCCTCCCGGTGGTCATTATTAATCCCTAGAAAGGCTGTGCTTAGGTCATTATTCAGGAGAAAATGTACAACCCAGACCAAGGCTGGCTCTTGGCAGAGGCAGCAGCCAGAGGAGCCAAGAACATTTGTCAAGAGGGGAAGCAGCATAGAAAGCCTTGCGCTGCTGCTCCTCCCAGGGGGCCAGTGGCTCCAAGATCCTCTTCAGCTTCTCTCGCCTCTTGCTTGCTTTGGAATGGCCCCATTCTGGGCAGATGCTGGGCCTCAAACCACCCTATTGAGGTCTGATGGGGGAGAGGAGAGCAGCCAGTGTGGAAGATGGGTGGCTCACAGGAGGGTGAGACAGGGCTGGCCTTTGAGTGACACCTCCTTTGAGGGACAGGGCGCTTTTCCCTTCCCACTTATAAAGCTACTCTTTTCCCTGCCACTGCCAGGCATCTGAATGATGTGGGCACCATGATGGTAGCAGCCACTGTTCCCATATCTGCCATGCCCAGGTACTGCTCTAAGCACTGCGCATCTTAATACTCACAAAATATTGTGAAATGGTTTCTAGTTTCATCTCCACTTGACAGTTAGAGAATCTGAGGTACAGAGAGGTTAAGTAGGTCATCTAAGATCACACAGAGAGTAGGCAGGATTTAAATCCAGGACCATCTATTTTAAAGGCGGTACAGTTATTTATTCTGCTGTTTCTGATGTTCAAAATTCCACTGCCGTCAGCTGAGGAGATGCCTGTGCAACCCTGACCACATCACCTTGCCATCCTGGGCCTGCTGCCCTGTCAGCAGAAAGGGGACCACCTTGGGAAATACTTGCAGTGAGAATTCATTTCATTAAGGGCATTTTGCAAAATGCTTGGAGGCCCTGGAGGACAGAGAGCCACAAAACATCTGCATAGAAGCAGCGTGGGCATGAACAGGTTCTAGACCCATAGGTGCTGATACCTTCCCAAAGCCATGTCAACAAAGCAAAATCAGATGGTGGCACCAACCATTGCTCCAGCCAGCCTTGGTGCTGGCACTTTGACCAAGGAGGCTGTGTCTTGTTCTACCTGATGACATCACCTCTGGCAATGGGTCTTCCTGCTTCTCTCCCAGAACTCTGTGTTCCATTCCTTAGCAGAAACTAGGCAATAACATAAGGAAGTCCACATGTCATTAACATTCTGAGGAGATGGAGTCACTCTCGTGAACGAAACACCCAGTTCCAGGTGGTTTTTACCTGACATCTCACTGTTTCATTATTTCACTCAGCTTCTCACTACCAAAGCGGGTTGCTGGCTCTTTTCCCCAAGGCCCCCATCCTAGGCCTTTAATTCCTTTTGGATTCCTGGGTGAAGAATTCCAGGGTGTACCAGCTACAGGCGGTAATTCTTTTTTGAGGCAGAGTTTCACTCTTGTCGCCCAGGCTAGAGTGTAATAGCTCATTCTTGGCTCACTGCAACCTTCATCTCCCAGGTTCAAGTGATTCTCCCGCCTCAGCCTCCCAAGTAGCTTGGAGTACG
The DNA here is from genome assembly GCF_008728515.1 of Papio anubis. Classification (NCBI taxonomy): domain Eukaryota; kingdom Metazoa; phylum Chordata; class Mammalia; order Primates; family Cercopithecidae; genus Papio; species Papio anubis. Next base: position 190,828,038 of record NC_044977.1, on the reverse strand, counting down.
GGCATGCGCCACCACATCCCTCTAATTTTGTATTTTTAGCAAAGGCAGGGTTTCTCCATGTTGGTCAGGCTGTTCTCGAACTCCTGACCTCAGGTGATCCATCCACCTCGGCCTCCCAAAGTGCTGGGATTACAGATGTGAGCCACCGCCCCCGGCCAGTAATTCATTTTGGAAAGCACCTGACCTGTTCCTTTCCAGGGTGTACCAGCCACAGGCAACGATTCGCTTGGAAAGCTTCTGACCTGGTCCTTTACTGTCCTCCGGCCTGCAAGACCCAGATTTGGCTTGGGTTTGGCCATATTACCTTTGCCTGGAAGGACCAACAGGCACAGAGTGACTGACTCACAGCTTTTCTAGGTGACTGGTTCTAATGACAAAGACGGACTCTTGGGGAGTTTAGAGCACGTGAATTATAGGAGACTTGGGTTGGAAGCAGCTCCCCACACAATCTGTAGTTTGACCCTTGTTGATGTTTGAATCTTTTCTATTATATTCTCAGCAAGTGGTTGTCAAGCGTTTCCTCGCATGCCTTCATTGATGGAGAGCTCACTACATCCCCAGCCAGCCCAGATGGAAAGGGCAGTCCTTTGGTGTTTTCACAGAAATTCCCCTACCATGGAAACCAGAAGTGGGCAGCTAGGAGCACCTGCTTAGCTAATCCTGCCAGAGGCTCGAACATCCCCTCAGCCATCAGCTCTGAAGGGGCCCTTGGAGATCACCTGGCCCCACAGCCTGATTGGACAGAGATGGAAGCAACTTCTCTAGGCACAAGCCATCAGCGGCAGGTCTTCCTCTAATTGCACTGGCAGCTGACATTGGTTGAGCCCCTGATTACCTTCCAGGAACTTTGATCACCGCTTTATGCTGTATGATCTCATGTAATTCAAGCTGCTGTTGGGCACTTGTAAGATGGTTATTACTCACATAACATATGAGGTGACCAAGGTTCAAAGAAATAAAATAATTTGTCCAAAGTCACAGCAGCTCGTTAACAGCACGAATGCATGTTCTCAGCTACTCTTCTCGTCTAAGCGTGGCGCCTGGCTTCACAGAAAGTACGAGGGTTGAAGTTTCTTTTGTGGAGGAAATTGATTGGGACTTATGATTAGGAATTTAAAGATTCATAGTATTCTCTGAGTCTGCGTAAAAATCTGAGGTTAGGTCTATGCAAATAAGAAAACTTGGGGAAATAAATAAGCAAATGATAGAAATCTGGTTTAGCTGCTTGTCTGGACATCTAGACACTTCATCCCAAACTGGTCTGCATGTGTAGTTACAGTCCGAAGGCCTGGAGGGTACCTGTTATTCTCGTCAGGAGAGTAATTTGTTTCATTTCCTGACTTGTATGATCTCCAGGTGAGATCATGAGAAGCTAGAGATGCCTAATATTTAGTTTATAAGCACAGAGCGCCAAAGAAGATTTTTAAAAAAAATTTCAGTGGAAATTGCAGATTGCTGGAAAAGAAGTTAGCATGATCTTATTTAAAACAACGAAAAGAACTTTTTAGCAATTAATTTTGCCTCAGGTGAAAACTTCTGTTAAGTCAAAGCTACAGTTTGAGATTTAGCTGTGAGAAGTGCTATATTATGGAGACACAGCCTTTGGGTACTTAAATTTTTCAGTGCTGACTTAATTACAGTTTTAGAGCATCCCAAGGCACTCGTCAGAGCTCCTATGTCCCCCGTTCCCTCCCAGCAAAAGTAAGAGGGGAAGCTGGCTGAAGTTTCTGTAGTTCCACTCGGTTTCTCCAACAAAACCTGCTAGTTGGAAGGTAAGATTTCTTATTAGTCTGGAGGTCATTGGGCTAAATAATTCTTCACATTTTCCTGAAGTCAGATTGAACTTTGTTGTTGACTTTTCTGTTGCATGATTGAAACTGCCTTTGTAAAAATTACAACTGAGACAATTATGACAGTGAAAGAGACCCGTCCTGACTGGCTCCATCTTGCTTCTAACCTCCAGGCTGTCCTTGGTCATTCTGGGGGCATGGGCTGAACTAACTTTGGGAGGAACATAGTTTATGGTTTAGCTTTGAAACAAAGATGGTAACAGCCCTTTCCCAAAACAAACCCCCTTTCTGCCTGGGGACTAGCTGCTTTTGCAGGACTAACAAATTAGACACAAGATTAGAAATTATGGTTTAGGAGTCCTGCAGCTGGAGGCTACAAGATTCTACACCTTCCCAAATTTCTGTTGGGGATAACATCACTATTGTAAAACCTAAGATCAATGATTGAGGCATTTTGCAGATCCTGCACTCAGTGGATCAGCTGTCACCACCGAGACTGATAAACTGGCTCATCTAGTCTTGTGGCCTCCACCCAACAACTGACTCAGCACAAGAGGATAGCTTCAGTTCCCTATGATTTCATCTCCAACTCAACTGACCAGAACTCCCAACTCACTGGCCTTCCCCTACCTACCAAATTATCCTTAGAAACTCTGATTCCCAAGTGCTTGGAAAACTGATTTGAGTAATCATAAAACTCCAGTCTCCCACGCAGCTGGCTCTGTGTGAATTACTTTTTCTCTATTGCAATCTTCCTGTCTTGATAAATTGGCTCTGTCTAGGCCACAGGCAAAGTGAACCTACTAGGCGATTACACTCTGCTGGGGTTATCTTTGAGAAGAAAGCATCTCCAGAATGCAGGAAACAGGATCTTTCTTTTGCCTTTTCCAGCTGTCTTGGAGGGGGACTTTTACCAAAACTCCATGTCACTTTGCACACAGGGCTGGGCTTGGGGCAGAGTGGCTCTGACCATGTATTTAGGGCAAGCTGGGGCCTTCTATTAATACCACTGGCAATTTGGAAACAGACTCATCAGGTTGGTGCCTGTGATGAATAGCCATGGATATTTCTATATTTATATATGCATCACTTAACAAGGGGAATGTGTTCTGAGAAATGCATTGTTAGGCAAGTTCATCGAGTGTACTTACACAAACCAGTATGGTATAGCCTATTAGACACCTGGACTGTCTGGTATTGCCTATTGCTCCTACACCACAAACCTGTACAGCATGTTACTGTACTGAATATTGCATGCAATTGTAATGCAATGGTAAGTCTTAGCGTATCTAAACATGCCTAAACATAGAAAAGGAACAGTAAAAATACAGGATTATGATCTCTCTGCACCCCTGTCATGTAGACAGTCTGTTGTTGACTGAAATGTACTTATAGTTGTATGACGCTTGACTGCATTTCCATGAACTTTTGGACTCTAGCAATGTGCATTTGTTGGATAACTGCGGAGGAGTGAAACAGCGCTTTGGTCATTTTGATAGGTGTGAAATTGCCATCTCAAAAGACTGCACTAGTTCAAACTCACACTAAGAGTCTCTGCCTCTGAAGTGTGCTTCCTCATGCCGTTGTCAACACAACGTGATATCAGAGTTTTCCATCTTTGCCCATCAGAAAGATGAAAATGGTGTTGGCTTGTGTAGTTTGTAGTTCTTTAGTTAGGAGTGAGCTTGAACATCTTTTCATGTGTTGATTGGTCCTTTGTTTGGACTTCTATTCATGTCCTTTGCCCATGTTTTCATCCATTGTTATTGAACTGTAGACTGACATATTCATTTGATGTGTTGATGTCAACACCCTCCTCCCAGCTCCTCTCATTGCAGCACCGATGATGTCTGTAGGCCTGAAATTCAAATAGACGGGGGAGCTCTTTAGGGTCCCTGACTCACGCACGGCCTTTGAGGCTTGAAAGTCTATGACCCAGAGAATACAGCATTCCCGATCATCTCTGGTTCTGCAGGAAACAGGCCAACAGGAGATTCTTCTTGTTGTTCAGTGCCTCAGCCTGACCAACAGGATGGTGACAAGGACAGCGGTGTGTCCTGGTGTCCGGATTCAGCCTCAGTCTTAGGCAGGCCTTGTTTGTCTCTTGATTTGGAGGTTGGAGCTTTCTCAGTAATCCTGCCCCTCTTCCTTGTGGCAGCCAAACTGCCGTGTATTTTACGCTGTTCTTGTGCCCAAGAGAGTTTTCTGTCCCCTCCCCACCACCCACCCGACAGAAGACCGCTAATCAGCTGGATCCAGCCAGGGTGGTCTCTGCCCCTCCTCAGAGGTTGAAGGTTTTATCTTTGCTCCTTCTCCTACTCACAGCGAGTGCTCTTGGGACAGCAGGGTTCGCCCTTTCCTTACTGGCTTAAGGCCTCAGGGGAGAAGATCCTGGACAAGACCCCACGGAATCCTTCACAACCATCCTCAGCGAGGGGATATTTGGAGCGTGCCCTTGGGTGATTCAGCATGTGAGGTGGGGGAGACTTGGGGTGTGAGCAAGAGGATATTGGAGCTGTGGGCTAGGGAGGTTTGGGAGTGTGAGCCGACCGTTTCCTACATTTAGGCTGGGGCATAGGCCGAGGCTTACTTTGCCATATTAAATGCAAATTCTTCCATCTATCACTTAAGGGTCTTCATAATCTTGCCCCAACATACTTTCTTAGCCTTCCCGCACTGCTCCTCTGCTTGTCCCCTGGGTTTGGGGTACATAGTATCCCATCACTCTCCTTGAAGAGCAGATCAATTTTCATTGACTCACTTATTCATTCATTTATTACAGAGGAGCACAAAAATGAATGAGTTAAGGCCCTACCCTCAGAAGTTCCAGTGCTTATGTGCAATGACCTTTTCAGAATGTGCCTTTGCTGGGAACTCGAAATGCTGATACCAGAAGGCCTCCTTCCTTGGGGAAATATTCCTTTACTGCTCTGCCTTTCTCTGAGTCAATACTGACTGCAGACACTCTAGGCTGGTTCTGCCGTCTACACAACACAAGAGTCCCTTCCACAGATTTCCCAGCACCTGGGGCATGCTAGAGGGAGCCCAAGGTCAGGGGGTTCACTGCCTCCTGGGGCATCCAGTTCAAATGTTCTTCCTTGTATGGAGCTAAATCCTGTTTCCCTTTTGTTCCTACTTTGGCCCTCTGGGGTTAAGGTACAAATCTGCCTCATTGTCCCCAAGGGAGATCTTCAGAGATTCATTGGGTCTTTTCTTTAGAAAGACCTCCATGAGACACCACCATCTTTCTCTGAGACCCTGCTCACTTTGGTTTTATTGAATACATCACAGAGGTCCTCCAGGTCACTCTTCCCATTCCTGGCACCCTCACTTGCATCTGTGTGGACTCTGCTTCTCAGGTCACCGACCGCATGCCAAGGAATGGGAAAGCGCTCGCTACGTTAAAACACTGTCTGCTTTGACGTGCTCCAGCCAACACCGTGTGGGAGGAAACCGGGAAGGCTGTACTGGTAGACAGGCACTTTGTCCTCTCACTCTGGAAAACTTTAAGGAAGATCTTGCATACATTTGGGCATATTCAGAGATGGGCTTGCAAAAGGTTAAACTGAGTTTTTTAGAAGTTATGAATTTGCTTTTCTCCCTTTGGGCATTCTCCAAATGACACTCTTTTTGGAAAAAAATTAAATAGTCTGAAACTCCATGAAATACACTTTAAAGTTGTAGTGGGTAATAAAAATGTGGCATCTGTTTAACTGATCACAATTTCTACTGGAAGGATCTGTGAGCAGCACTTTTAAAAGCGTTTGCTTTGCCTTTGGTTTCTCTTTGTGTCCCATTTGAGTAATTTCCTCTCACATCCTTCTGTCCCTGGGCCTAGAAGCCTGGTAAATAAGCTGGCCCCAGAGAGATCCAAGAGCCAGCAATATCCTGGAAACCTTAGGCCACGAGGTTAAGCACAAAACCGCTCTCTTTCCAGGAAGGAATGACTGAATCAGAGTAACGACCTTGGCTTTCAATTAGTTCTTGTCCAGCTTTCCCCACTCTTTTCCTCTCTGCTCCCTGCCCACATGCCCCAAGCTGTGGAGGAGCTGGACCTGCTCCAACCCTCCTGACCCTGGGACACTGCACAAGTGTATCCTGTCATTGGTGTGTGTCTCGGGACTTCATGGGCCTACAAAGCTGAGCTGAGTCAAGCTTCCTCCCCAGCTCCGAGAAGAATGTCTGTCAGGAAGCTCAAATATTTAGAGAATGTGAAATACAGGATTTTAATGGAAGCCTTTTTCACCTCCTCTAGAAAGAGGCTATAGAGTTAGTGGTTGGTCTGTCTGCAAATTATTCTTACTCACCCTTCCTAAATCACCCAAGGGCACAGTCCAAACATCCCCTCGCTGAGGATGGTTGTGAAGGATTCCGTGGGGTCTTTTCAAGACTTAATCCTTCCTGATTTCGACACAACAAGCTCTCGGTGCTTTTGTCTACCACAAAGAGATTTTGGCTGCAGGATTCTCTCCACAAATGCAGTCCAGTGGCTGTTGAAACGCGGGCACGGCTGTTAGTAAAGGGACCTGCCTCTGGATGTTCTTCTGCGTTTATGGTGCCAGCCATGCTACAGGAAGACATCAGGCCGGATGTCAAAATGTGCTTCTAGATACTGTTTCTGGACTTGAGACCATGATGTTAGCAGCAGGACAGGGGAAACTCCAGTGCCTCTTTTGCTACTTGGCTCCAACACAAGTGGACCAAGTTTTCATCACCATTTTACTTTAAATTGCCATCCTTTCCATGGGAAGTGCCAAGCCCTCTCCAGTCAATGCAATAGTGATGTTGCCAAAAGCAAAATTACATGATTTTTGCTTTGTGTGGTATGGGCTGTTGGATGAGTTCTCTTCTTTGCTGAAATAGATACATATTTACACATTTCATAATGAAGATGCTTGAGGCTGGGCGCACCTGCTCACACATGTATTTCTAGCACTTTGAAAGGCCAAGATGAGAGGATCACTTGAGCCCAGGAGTTCCAGACCAACTTGGGCAACACAGTGAGGCCTTGTCTCTACAAAAAAATTAAAAAATTATCTGGGTGTGGGGGCACATGGCCATAGTCCCAGCTACTCCTCAGGTTGAGATGGGAGGATTGTTTGAGCCTGGGAAGTGAAGGCCTGGGTGACAGAGTGAGACTTTGTCTCAAAAGAAAAAAAATGCTCAAATTAAACATTAAAATACTGAAGTTGAGAGCATAATTCACATCTCTGGGCTACTGAGCTCCAACTACTTCACTGCTTTGGAATTAAAACAAAAAAATCTTGTGTAGCAGTATTGGCTTTTCCAGATGAAACTGGGCTATACAAACACACTTTGAGATTGTGTGATTTCACTTAAAAGGTGTGTCCTGGCTCAGAGACCTCATACAAAACCCAGTGCATTTCGAGAAACATAATCCTTACTCTTGGATCACTTTAGAAAAAAAGAATTTTTTTTAGAGCCAAAACCTTCTGTGTGGTGATTGAGCCCGACTATTACTTCGTTGAATGGGAGTAAAGGCAGGGGAAGGGAGAAGCCACGAGACTAAAGCAAAGTTCACGGTGTGACCGCTGGGGAATGGATCTGAGTCACACGGCACCAAAGTATGTTCGCAGCAGCGACTCTGTATGGACCTGCAGCAACCTCAATTCTTGCAGCCCTGGAAGAGAAAAATTGACCAAGGGACATAAGGCAGAGTGAGAGACCGAGGCAAGTTTCAGAGCGGAAGTGAAAGTGTATTCAAAAGCTTTGGAGAGGAGTGAAAGGAAGTACAGTACACTCGGAAGAGAGCCAGGAGGGTGACTCCAGAGATCAAGTGCACAGTTTGACCTTTGACTCGGGATCTTATATGTTGGCACACTTCCGGGTGGTCGCAACCCATCTGCCCGGATGCTTCCCTTGGGGCGGGCTGCCCGCAGACACAGTGGCCTGCCAGCACTTGGGAGGGGCCACAGGCACAGTGTTTACTGAGGTCGTGCGCATGCTCACTTGAGGCGTTTTTCCCTACCAGTCTAGCGTTCCTAGAGGAAGGTCATATGCCACCAGTTAAACTCCGCCATTGTGCCTCTTAGTGCGCATGCTTCAGCCCACTTGCCAAGCTCCTGAGATCTCACTGGGAAGCTGCTGATGGCCCGTTTCAGGTGTTTCTATCTATCGGGAGACTGCCTTTCCCTAGTGCTGGCTGCGACCAATTATTATTAATATTTTAAAGAGACAGTTAACAACCGCCCGACCATCACCTGATGGTCGCCTGACATTCCTGGTCAGGGGTGGGGAGCCCTTTCTTGCCCTGCTCATGTCTGACTACCTACAGTAACAAAAGTTCTTTGAGACTCATCCCCCTGCCTCATTCCCTGGCTCCCCATCAGCACTGGCTGCTGCCTCTCCACTTGGGAGGAAGAAGGAGTGTGGAGAGACTGAGTAGGCAGGGAGAAGTGGGCAGTGAGAATTTGAACATATCTCCTTCAGTGTGAGGTGTATGATTTGCAGGTGGGGAATAAATTGATAACATTTCTTTGACTTTGAAAATGCCTTTGACCCTTGCAACACAAAAACTTGCTTTGCTAGCTTGGAAGACACGTACGACTACATCTGTTTGTAATGTTCAGACTAATCACTTTAGCCACCCCCACAGCCAAACTCACAGGAAGTTTGTCCCTCTTGAGATGTCCCACCTTGTTTATCTAAGAATTCTTGTGCTCTCTCAGTCTGAAGGGACTTGTTGTGGGCTGAAGAAGGAAAGAACCAAGGCTCCCCCGCCAGTCTTTCTCATTAACTGATTGGGTTAGGGAATTCACCCTTAGGGAAGGATAAGTTTCTTTTGTCCTCTGACTCCACATCCAAAGGCTGCTCCTGGCCCATGGGGAGCTTTGGGGGAGGGTCTACTTGGACTTCTTTCCTGCCAGATCACCCCAGACTCAATCATCTCAGCCCATTAGAGAGCTTCTAATAGTGTGAATCTTCAAAAGGAAGGAGTCGGGATTGCTTGTGAACTCTTCCTCTCAGGAGGCTTCTTGACCTCTGCAAGTTCACTAGTCTCTTCCCAGAAGAGGGCAGTGGGATGGAGGAGGGACATGCTTATACTTGGTTTGGAAAATCTTCAAGCTTGTGAATGAATGTAGGTTTAACCTTTTCCCACTCCCAAGGAGAATTCTGTCCACAGTAGGAAGGTCTCACAAGATACAGGAGAGCTGTGATGTTTTGTTGTGTTAGGCACTAGAGAGTTTGAGGCTGTGGCAAGTGCTAGAAAGGCATAAAATTTAATCCTAAGAAGTTTACCACGACCTCAGCTATCTGCTCCAAGTAGAGGAGATACCTGGTAGCGGTGACATTAGTTTCGGAGTCTGCTCGCCTAGGCATGTGTGACTAACTGACAGTGTATAGAACCTAGTCTGTGACCAGTTTTCTTTTCCCCAAAATTTTATTTAAAAAATTTCAATCCTCCAGAAAAATCTCAAGAAAAAAGCTCCATAATGGGCACTTATGACCTGCATACTTTTCTGTAAGTATGTGATACTTCAATAAAAATTAAGAATAGTATGATAAATATTCATATATTCTTTAGCTAGATCCACCAATTTTAATGTTTTGCTACATTCAAATTCTTTTTCCTCTCTCCTCCACCCAGACACACACAGAGAGATACACACGAACATACACATATATTCATTATGTATTAAAATGTGTATATATATGCATATATATGCTAATTTTATTTAACTATTTGAGAGTATGTTGCAGACATCATGATTCTTCATCCTTAAATACTATTTATTGCCTAAAAATAGGACATTCTCCTATACAAACATAACCCTAGTATTACTTTGGGAAAGCAGAACATTGATACAAAACTATTATTAGATAGGTAGTCCATGTTAAAGTTTTCCTAAGTCCATTGAAGATGAATTTTTAAAATATCTAGGATACAATCAAGGATCACACGTTGCATTTAGTTGCCAAGTCTCTTTAGTATCTTTTAATCTAGAACAGTCCTCCTGACTTCTTTTTCGGTTTTTTATGACACTGACATTTTTGAGAAGTCTAGAGAATTTGAATATTTCTGATTTACAGAACTTGAATATTTCTGATTATTTCCTCAGGATGTATGTTAAACATTTTTGACAGGAATAGTACCTAGATTATATTGTTTACTTCCCATTTATTGTATTTCATGGTGGTGGGGTGGGGTAAGGGGAACCCAATGTCTGCTAGTCCCATTATAGGTGATGTTAACATTCCATCATTCAATTAAGGTGACGTTGTTTGATTGTTCAGTTACAGTGATGTCAGCCAGATTTCTCCTCTATGACTAAAATACAACTCATCTTCCAAACGAATCTCATAAACATGACACAAGATTGAACATCATTAAAAACACACAAAAAGGAGTTTCAAAATGAAGGTGAAAGGAGAAAAGAGTCAGTGAACCTGAATAAAGATGAATAAAAACCATCTAATCTGAATATCATAGAAAAAAAAAGACTAGACAAAAATGAACAGAGTCTCAGTAAACTGTAGGATGATATCCAAAAAGACCTAAGATACATGTAATTGTGGTTCCAAAAGGAGAAGACAGAGATAATGAAACAAACAAACAAAAAAAATTCACAAATAGTGACTGGATTTTCTAAAATTTGATGAAACACACAAATCTACATATTCCAGTTCAGAAAATTCCCCTTTTTCCCGGCTCCCCTGCTCCATCCAAATATACAAAGAAAGCCCTACCTGAGCACATTAAAGTCAAACTGCTGAAAACTACAGATGAAAAACTTTTGAAAGTAGCCAGAGAAAAATGAATTTACATTTTCTCTGTAAAATTTACATTTATATTACATGCAAATTGAAATTGCATGACTTATCAGAAATAATGGAGACCAGAAGATAGTGGAATGGTAGTGCAGAAAGGGATTTCTGGTTTCAGCTCCAACATTTAGAGAGCTTGGACGTCACGATTTTCCTTTTTACAATAAGAAAACGCTGAACAATCTGAAAATCAGCAACTTTTCACGGGCTCCTCAGACAGCTGAGGTATCAAAGCAAACCCCGCCATGAGATCTGGGGAGACAGTTGCATCCACAGTCACAGCCCAGATGTGTTTTCCCAGAGCAGAAGCCCCTGGAGCCATAAAGTCCCCAGGGGCTTGAGTTCACTTTGTTCAAACTGGCAGGAACGCGTAAAGGTTGTGTAATTTTGATGGACTGCCAGATGCTGAGTGGACGAGTGTGAAAGTGGGAAGCTCCTGGGGGAGGCAGTCTTCGGCCCTCCTCACACTGTACCGCTTTTACCGCCAGGAAATCACCAGGTTCTCACGGTGAAGAAAAAACAAAGAGCCAAAAAGACACCGCTCTCATGGCTCTGGCAGGAGGGGAAGGGTGACCACAGTGAAAAGAACATTTTACACAACAAAATCTACTCTCCAAGATTCCCGGAGCTTTAACCCATGTGCAGGAAAGGCATTTCTCCTACGCCAGCTCCTCATCTCACCTGAGGTGGAAGTGGTGGTGGGAAGGCTGAGAAACACCTGCCAATGTCACAGCCCAGGGACCCAGGCCCACGACAAGACTGATTTGGCCGGGTGCGGTAGCTCACGCCTGTCATCCCAGCACTTTGGGAGGCTGAGGTGGGTGGATCATGAGGTCAGGAGTTCGAGACCAGCCTGACCAACATGGTGAAACCCCATCTCTACTAAAAATACAAAAATCAGCCAGGCATGGTGGCGTGCGCCTGTAATCCCAGCTACTCAGGAGGCTGAGGCAAGAGAATTGCTTGAACCCGAGAAGCAGAGGTTGCAGTGAGCCAAGATCACACCACTGCACTCCAGCCTGGGTGAAAGAGTGAGACACTGTCTCAAAAAAAAAAAAAAAAAGAAAAAAGACTATGATTTAATCATGTGATTATAGATGACTTCCTCTCCTCTACACTTTGTCACTGTAGGGAACGAAGAAAAACTTCCTCTTTGCCCTCTGAAGGTTTGCTGACAATCAGCTGACAAAAGGCAGATGAATCGGAGACAAAGACACCAAATTCATTGTACTGTGCGTAGCATGGGGGACTTGCAGGAGAATGATCACCCAATAACCTAATGGAATCCAGATGTTTATATAACTTTCTTCATAGGGGAGGGGGCAAATGGGAAATGTAGGTATTCTTTCTTATTTTTTCTAAATCTAATTTGAAAAACCATGGTATCTCTTTTGAGGATCAATAAATTATTATTATGGAGAATGAGTGGACCTGGGGATCAGAAGTTAATCTGTAAATGATTCTCTTTGGAACGTGAATGACCCTGAGAGACAGAAATCTGATGAAAAGGTCCATCCTGGTGTGGTTTCGTTCCTCAGCCTTCTTCTCTGTCATAGACATTGAGATTTCAGGGAGGGGATGGGAAGCAATTGTTCTCCTTGGTGGGCCCAGTTTTTATGTAGCTAAGAAAAAACCCCTTCCAGCGTCTGCTGGTCTCTGAGCCTTAATTCAAAATACCCATCATACTGGGGCAACATATTTTGGTGTGAAATTCTTCTGGTTTCCTCCACCACCATTCCAAAAGGGCTCCAGTGTAATTCAGAACTGTATTACAGCTGAAACAGTTGAAGACACAAATTCTTTCTAAGGAGGAGACAAAAATAAGGACAATAGGAATTTGAAGCAAGGCCCTTGGCCCCTTAAAGTCTTGCTGAAAACATCACTGACATGAGGCAGATTGATTAATGGGAGAAAAGGCATACAGATTTATTGAATGTGTATATGTGGGAGCCTTCAGAATGAAGACCCAACCTCCCAGCGAAGCACAAAAGCTTGTATACCGTCTTGAGGTTACCGAAAAATGGGGGCTTGGATCCTGATCAAACAGGCTATGGTAGCAGGCAGAAGAGGGATTCTCTTGAGAGGACTGCTAGGAAGAATGAATGGATTTGGAAGTCTGAGACAGTCATTGTCCTTGTAACATGTCTATTCAGGTGTGCTTACGTTGTTGGACTTATTGGCAGATAAAGGAACTTCAACTTATATGGCAGACAAAGTGATGAGGGAGGTCAGAGAGCCCTTGAAGCTTCTTCGGCTCAGCATGTCAAAATGCCGTATTTTGGGGTATTGGTTTCTAAACCCCAGCATACAGAAAACATTAAACACGGCCCAGCTTCCAGCCAGATTAACATAAACCTCACACTAACGGGCTATTTACATCAGTTTCTATTACTCAATTACATCATGTTTGGCTTTCAAAAAATGTTATAAGCTATGCTAAAAGGCAAGAAAAAGCAAAGTCTGAAGAAATGAACAAGCATCAGAACCAGATCTGGATATGATACAAATGTTGGAATGATCAGACGGGGAATTTAAAATGACTGTGATTAATATGTGCAGGATTCTACTGCAAGGGCATAGAGTTAATGTAAGCTCAGAGATGGAAACTCAAAGAATCAAAAGAAAACACTAAAAATGGGCTGGGTGCAGTGGCTTGTGCCTGTAATCCCAGCACTTTGGGAGACCGAGGAGGGTGGATCACGAGGTCGGGAGATCGAGACCATCCTGGCTAACATGGTGAAACCCACAAAAAATTAATTGGTCATGGTGGCACACACCTGTTGTCCTAGCTCCTCGGGGGGCTGAGGCAGGAGAACCCCTTGAACCTGGGAGGCAGAGGTTGCAGTGAGCCGAGACTACACCACTGCACTCCAGCCTGGGTGACAGAACAAGGCTCTGTCTCAAAAAAAAAAAAAGAAAAGAAAAGAAAAAGAAAAAGAAATAAAAGAAAACACTAGAAATTAAATAAAAATACAGTAGCATAAATGATGAATGCTTTCTGGGCACAGTGGATCACACCTGTAATCTCAGCACTTTGGGAGGCTGAGATGGATGGATCACTTGAGCCCAGGAGTCTGAGACCAGCCTGGGCAACATGGCAAGGCTTCATCTCTACAAAAAATACAAAAATTAGCCAAGCATGGTGGTATGTGCCTGTAGTCCCAAGTACTCGGAGGCTGAGGCAGGACGATTTCTTGAGCCTGGGAGGTCGAGGCTGCAGTGATTGCACCACTGCACTCCAGCCTGGGCAACAGAGTGAAAAAAAAAAAAAAAAAAAAAAAAAAAAAAAAAAAAAAAAAAAAAAAAAAAAAAAAAATATATATATATATATATATATATATAAAAATAATAATGCCTTTGATGGGTTTATCAGTACATTGGACATGACTGGGAAAAAATCGTAAGCTTGAAGATAGATGGATAGAAACATCTCAGACAAAAATGCAAAGAGAGAAAAAATTTAAATAATAAAAGAACAGACTAAGTATGGGATTGTTACAGGAAAGGGGTCTCAGTCCAGACCCCAAGAGAGGGTTCTTGGATCTTGCACAAGGAAGAATTCAGGGAAAGTTCGTACAGTAAAGTGAAAGCAAGTTTATTAGGAAAGTAAAGGAACAAAAGAATGGCTACTCCATAGACAGAGCAGCCCCAGGGCTGGTACTTGCCCACTTTTATGGTTATTTCTTGATGATATGCTAAACAAGGAGTGGATTATTCAAGCCTCCCCTTTCTAGATTGTATAGGGTAACTTCCTAATGTTGCCATGACATTTGTAAACTGTCACGGTGCTCGTGGGAATGGGGGTGTGGCAGTCAGGACGACCAGAGCTCACCCTCATGGCCATCTTGGTTTTGGTGGGATTCCGCCGGCTTCTTTTTTTCCTTTGTTTTTGAAACAGAGCCTTGCTCTGTTGTCCAGACTGGAGTGCACTGGTGCGATCTCAGCTCACTGCAACCTCCGCCTCCCAGGTTCAAGCCATTCTCCTGCCTCAGCTTCCCAAGTGACTGGGGTTACAGGCGTGTGTCACCATGTCCGGCTAATTTTTGTATTTTTAGTAGAGATAGAGTTTCACCACCTTGGCCAGGCTGATCTTGAACTCCTGACCTCGTGATCCACCCACCTCAGCCTCCCAAAGTGCTGGGATTACACGCGTGATCCACCACATCTGGCCTCGGCTGGCTTCTTTCCTGCAACCTGTTTTATCAGCAAGGTCTTTGTGACCTGTATCTTGTGCTGACCTTCTGTCTCATCCTGTGACTTAGAACGCCTTAACCGTCTGGGAATGCAGCCCGGTAGGTCTCAGCCTCATTTTACCCGGCTCCTATTCAAGCTGGGAGTTGTTCTGGTTCCCATGCCTCTGACAGGATAATTACAAAAGAAGTGACTTAGTGTAATTGGAATACCAGAAGGAGAAGAAAGATAGAATAGAGCTGAAGAGATATTTGAAGTAAAAGTGGCTGAGTACTTTTTCAAAT
Organism: Papio anubis; assembly: GCF_008728515.1. Lineage (NCBI taxonomy): Eukaryota > Metazoa > Chordata > Mammalia > Primates > Cercopithecidae > Papio > Papio anubis. The sequence goes on along the minus strand of NC_044977.1, from coordinate 190,812,986 downwards.
TAATGACAGAACTAAACCACAGTTCCAGACAGCTCAGAATACCAAAGGATAATTACCAAGAATTCTACATCTAGGCATATTATATTCAAACTACAGAAAACCAAAGATAAAGAGACAGTCTCTAAAAAAAACCCTAAGAGCTGAGGTGGAGGGGAATCTTACCTACAGAGGAACAAGGATTAGAATTTTAGTGGACTTCTTAGAAACCAAAAAAGCAAAAAGGTTGTTGAGTGAAATATTTGAAGTGTTGAAAGAAAAAAACCTTACCAGCTTGAAATTCTACAGCCAATGAAATTATCCTTCAAAAGAGAAGGAAAAATAGAGTTTCTCACACAAATAAAAGCTAAGGGAATTTGTCACCCACAACATGTTCTGAAGAAATGTTCAAAGAAATTCATCAGGTCAGAAACTCAGATCAACATAAAGAAAGGACAAGTACTGGAGAAGAAATAAATGAAAGTAAAATAAAATGTTTTATTTTTCTTATTTTTAATTGATGTAATAATGCATTGGGCAATTATACAATGTGAATATAAGAAATTAATGACAGCTATATCATAAGGGATGGGAAAGAAGAGTTGGGAATACTTTATGAAAAGGTATTGGCACTACATGTGAAGTGTTATAGTGTTTTTTGAAGATACACTTAGATTATTTTAAAATGCATGCTGTGAACTCTAGAACAACCACTAAAAATTTAATAAAGAAGCATACTTGACATTCTGAGAGAAAGTAAAATACAAAATCACATAAACTGCTCATTACAACCAGAATAGGCAAAAAAAAAAGAGAGGAAAAATATAACAAAGAACAAAGGCAAAAAATAGAAAATAATATAGCTAGACAAATATAGTAGATATTAATCCAACTATGTAAATAATCAGTTTACATGTGAATTATCTAAATATATCAATTTAAAGAGTGTCAGATTGGATTAAAAAATAAGATTTAACTACATGTGTTCTATAAGAAAACTTTCCCTTCAAATGTAACGACTCAGCTATGTTAAGAGCAAAGGGATGAAGAAAGATGGACCTTGCTAACACTAATCAATAGGAAGTTAAAATAGGTTTATTAATTTTGAACAAAAGAACAGCAAAATATGTGAGGTAAAAAACTGATGTAATTCAAGGAGAAATGGACAAAATCCACTCTTGTAGTTGGAGACTTCAACACACCTGTTTCAGTACTTGATAGATCAAGCAGACAGAAAATCAGTCAGGATATAGTTGCCCTGAATGGCACTATCAATCAACTTGACCTGAATGGCACTATCAATCAATCACCTTGATCTCATTGACATTTCTAAAATACTCCATCCAAAAACAGTAGACTGCACATTTTTCTCCAGCTTAAATGTGATGTTCACAAAGATACACCGTGTCCTGGGCCATAAGACACACCTTAACAAATGTAAGAAAATAGAAATTATGCCAAGTATGTTCTTAGGACACAGTGAAATCAAACTAAAAGTAAATAACAAAAAGATGCTGGAAAATGTCCACATATGTAAAGATTAAACAGTACACTTCTAAATAACACATGGGTCAAAAATTATCAAGAGAAACCTTAAAATATTTTGAATTAAAAAACAAGTAAAACACAATTTATCAAAAGTTTGGGAATGCAGTGAAAGCAAGAACATTTATAGCACTGAATTCATTGATTAGAAAAGAAAAAAGATCTAAAATTAATAATCTAAGTTTCCACCTTAGGAAACCAGAGAAAGAAGAGCAATTTTAGCCTAAAGCAAGCAGAAGAAAAGAAATAATAGAAATTAGAGCAGAAATCAAAGAAATTGAAAACATGAAAACAATAGAGAAAATCAATGAAATTTTTTTTTAAAAAAGATTAATAAAACTAATAAAGATTTAGGCAGGCTAATCAGAAAAAAGAGAAAAGATAAATTACCAATATCAGAATAGAAGCAGGCTCATCTACTGATTCCATGGACATTAAAGGATAATAAAATAATACTATGAACAATTCTATGCTTTAATAAAATCTAACTTTTATCTAAGTTAAATTTGATAACTTAGATGAAATGGATTGATTCTTTGAAAAACACTAATTACCAAAGCTCACAAGGAGAGATAGATAATCTGAATAGGTCTGTATTGGTTAAGGAAATTGAATAAAAAAGTAACAACCTTGCAAGAAAGAAAGCACCAAGGTGATACGGTTTTACTATTGAATTCTACCAAACTTTTTTTTTTTTTTTTTTTTTTTTTTTTTGAGACGGAGTCTCGCTCTGTCACCCAGGCTGGAGTGCAGTGGCCGGATCTCTGCTCACTGCAAGCTCCGCCTCCCGGGTTTACGCCATTCTCCTGGCTCAGCCTCCCGAGTAGCTGGGACTACAGGCGCTCGCCACCTCGCCCGGCTAGTTTTTTGTACTTTTTAGTAGAGACGGGGTTTCACCGTGTTAGCCAGGATGGTCTCGATCTCCTGACCTTGTGATCCGCCCGTCTCGGCCTCCCAAAGTGCTAGGATTACAGGCTTGAGCCACCGCGCCCGGCCGAATTCTACCAAACTTTTAAAGAAGAAATTCCTTAAATGAAATACCAATTCTGTATGCTCTCTACCAGAAAATATTGATTCATTAATTTTAACAAGTGTATAATACTAATAAAAGCTGTAATAATATGGCAAACTGGATGTAGGGTATATGGGAACTCCTATTATTATTATTATTATTCTTCTGAGACAGAGTCTCTGTCAGCCAGGCTTAAGTGCAGTGGTACAATCACAGCTCACTATGACCTCAACCTTCTGGGCTCAAGTGATCCTCCCACCTCAGCCTGCCAAGTAACTGGGACTATAGGCACATGCCACCATGCCTGGCTAATTTAAAAAATATTTTGTAGATTTGAGGTCTTACTGTGTTGCCTAAGCTGGTCTTGAACTCCTGGGCTCAAGTGAGCCTCCTGTCTTGGCCTCCCAAAGTGCAGGGATTGCAGGTGTGAGCCATCATACCCAGGCATGATATAATAGTAATAATAATAATAATAATAATAATAATAATAGTAATAATTATATACTATCTGCCAACCCAGAATTTTATATCCAGCAAAAAATAACCTTCAAGAATAAAGAAAAAAAATGAAGCCAATTTCAGATAAAGGAAAACTAGGAGAATTCATCACCAGCAGACTTGTATTCCAATAAATTCTAAAGACAGTTCTTTGAGCAAAAGGGATACAGTACTAGTGAAGATCAGATCCTCAGAAAGATATAAAGAGTATCAGAACTGGTAACTATGTAGATAGACATTCTTAAAACTATCAATCCATTCTTAGTTTCTTTAAAATACATCTTAAAGTTTACAGCAAAAGTTATAGCATTGTATTGTGAGCTTTAAAGAGTATGTAAATGTAACACTTGCCAGCATAAAATTAGTGTGGACTTAGAAGGGACTCACATTTCAAGTGAATAATATTAACTCTAAGTAGTAAAAATCTAAGGATACACATTGAAATAGCTAGAGTAACCATTTAAAAATAATGCAAAGATATATAACTTAAAAGCTAATAGAAAAATTAAAGTAGAATTCTAGACAATATTCAATTAACCCCAAAAAAAGGTAGAAAAGAAAATATAGAAGAACAAAGACCAGATGTAAAACAAGAAATAAAGAGCAAAATGCTAGGCTGAAATCCGAACATACCAATAATTTCATTGAACAGAAATGAACTAATATAGGCATGAGCCACCGCACTCGGCCGAGATCTCAACAACGTTATCAACTACCTTGATCTAATTGACTTTACAAAATAACATCCAACAACAGCCGAGTGTGCACATTCTTTTCAAGTGCACATGACATGTTCACTGAGAGAGACTATGGCCTGGACCATAAAACGAGCTTCATAAATTTAAAAGGATCAGCATCACACAAAGTGTACTCTTTGACCACAATGAAGTAAAATTAAATGTCAAGAACAATAAGATTTTGAGGAAAACCCAAAGTATCTGGAAAGTAAGCAACACACTTTAAATAATTCATGAGTCAAAAGCAAAACACAAGGGAGAGTAGAAAATATTTTGAACTGGATGACAGCAAAAATGTAATATAACAAAATTTGTGAGATACAAAGTGATGCTTAGAAGGAAACTCATAGCTTTATGTACTTTCCTAGTAGAAAAGAGGAAATAAATAAAATCAATCACCTAAGTCTCCACTTTAAGAAGGCAGAAAAAGGAGAGGAATGTAAACTCAAGTAAAGAGGAAGAAGAAAATACATATTTAAAAATCACGCCTGTAATCCCAGCACTTTGGGAGGCCAAGGCGGGCAAATGACGAGCTCAGGAGATCGAGACCATCCTGGCTAACACGGTGAAATCCCGTCTCTACTAAAAATACAAAAATCTAGCCGGGCGAGGTGGCGGGCACCTGTAGCCCCAGCTACTTGGGAGGCTGAGGCAGGAGAATGGCGTGAACTCGGGAGGCGGAGCTTGCAGTGAGCCAAGATCACACCACTGCACTCCAGCCTGGGCAACAGAGGGAGACTCCCTCTCAAAAACAAAAACAAAAACAAAACAAACAAACAAAAAATCAATGAAATAAAAACCAGATAGACGGTGGAGAAAATTAACAAAGCAAAGAGCTGATGCTTTGAAAGATCAACAAATTTGACAAATTTCTAGCTAGACTGACCAAGGAAAAAAATGTATATATATATATTCCACGAAATTAGAAATAAAAGGGGGGTTATTGTCACAGACTCTACAGACATTAAAAAGCTAATAGAGTACTATAAACGAATTTGTGTCGACAAATTTGAAAGTTAGACAAAATGGACAAATTTCTTTTGTTTTCTTATCTTTTTTTTTTTTTTTTTTGAGACAGGATCTCGCTCTGTTGCTCAGGCTGAAATGCAATGGCGCAGTCATAGATCACTGCAGCCTCAACCCCCCCAGGGCTCAAGTGATCCTCCCCCCACAGCCTCCCACCTAGCAGGGACTACGGGCACGTGCCACCATGCCTGGCTAATTAAAAAATTTTTTTTGGTAAAGATGTGGTCTTGCTATGTTGCCCAGGCTGGTCTCAAACTCAAGCAATTCTCCTGCCTCAGCCTCCCAAAGTGCTGGGATTACAGGCATGAGCCACCACACATGGCTAAAATGGACAAATTTGTTGAAGAAAAAAAAAAAACAAACTTACCCAAATTAACTCAAGAAGAAATAGAAAATTTAGTAATTCTATTTCCATTAGCAATGAAATTTGTTGATGAAAATCTTTCCACAAAGAAAACTTTGGCCTAGGTGGTTCCCTGTGGAGTTCTATCAAATATTCAAGGTAGAAATAACACCAGTCTTACACAAACTTTTCAGAATATAGCCGAGGAGGGATCACAGTCCAGCCCATTTGTATAAATCTAGCATATACCTAATACCAAAATCTGACACTGACATTACGAAAAATAAGAAACCCATCCCATGAAGAATATGATCCGAAAATCCTTAATACAGTAATAGCAAATGGAATCCAACAGTATATGATGTACATAATGACCAAGTAATTTTATCCCAGAAATGCCAGTTTAGTTTAACATTTGAAAACAAATCAATGTAATTAAACATATTAACAGTAAAGGAGAAAAATCATGGGATCATTTTAATAGACACAGAAAAGACATTTGACAAAAATCAATACCCATTCATGATTAAAAAACAAAAAACCTCTCAGAAGCTAGAAACGGTACAGATCTTCCTCAAACTGATAAAGGGTATTTGTGAAAAACTAAAGCCAACATCATACTTATAATGAAGACTGAATTGTTTTCCCCTGAAATGGAGAATAAGACAAGGATTCCCATTTTCATTGCAATTCAACATCCATCCCAATTCAACATTGTCCTGGAGGTTTTAATTACTATATTAAGGCAAGGAAAACAAACAAAAGGTGTAAAAATTAGAGACGAAGACATGAAACTGTCCCTATTTCAGACGATACAGTTGTTCATGTAGAAAACTTTAGAGGATCTACAGAACAACTGTAAGAACTAAAAAGTGGATTTAGCAAAGTTGCAAGATAGAAAGTTAATATACAAAAAATATGATATTCTTATATATGGTATCAGCAGACAATTGGGAAAGGAAATTTTAAAGCAGTTCCATTTACCATAGTGCCCCCAAAATCATAAATCTCTAAGGTATTTATCTGACAAAATATGTTCAAGATTTATACACTGAAAATTAAAAATTGATGAGAGAAATTAAACAAGACCTAAATAAATTTAGAGCTATACCATGTCCAGGAATTGGAAGACTCAATGTTATTAAGATGACCATTCTCCTCAAAGTGACTTATAGATTTATCATGGTCTCAATATTCTAATGATCTTTTAAAAAATATACATTGGCAAGCTGATTCAAGAATTTATTTGGAAATGTAAAGGACGTTTTAAAAAAGCAATTTTTCTAAGAAAAAGTTGGAGGACTTAACACTATCTGATTTTAAGATTAATTGGTGAAAAGACAGACATAGAAATCAATGGTAAGAACAGAAAATTCATCTTCTGAAAATGGGAGGTGGAAAAAATAGGGAAATCAGAAATAAAACAACACATATATGATTGTTTGATACTCTACACAGGGGCTGAGGCAATGCAAGGGGGGAAATAAGTCTTTTCAACAAATACTGCTCCATAACCTGATTCTCTAAGGAAAAAAAGCAGACATTAGTGTTTGTATCACACTATATAAAATAATTAACAAGTGGATCACAGACTTAAATATAAAAATTTAAAATGTAAGATGCCTAGAAGAAAGCATAGGGGAAAATATTCGCAAGCTTGGGAGTAGGCAAAGATTCCTTAGAACAAAGAAAGCACATTTTATGGGAAAAGATATGAATCGACTTCTTCAAAATTACAAACTTTAGCTCTTTGAAAGACACGTTTAAAAAACAACAAGGTAAGCCACAGACCGGGAGAACTTTCTTTGTGCAAGCTGACTCCCTATATCCTTAGAAAGATCTGGTGGGCTGGAGAAGATCTAAGAAGGCAGGGGAGTTAACGACCCAGGAACGTGACAAAAAGGTGAACTCTGAAGTATACAGAGACAAAATGGGTGTGAAAGGCACGAAGCTGAGGTGTTGACCAAATCTCACAACAGCTGACAGAAATGTCTGTGAAAGGAGACACTGTGGAACAAATACAATGAATGCATTCTTTACCTATGGAGGAGGAAAGATTTTTTTTGTGTGTGTGTGTTTGTTTGTTTTAATAGTTAAAGTTCTGGGATACATGTGCAGAACGTGCAGGTTTGTTACATAGGTATATACGTGCCATGGTGGTTTGCTGCACCCATCAACCCGTCATCTACATTAGGTGTTTCTCCTAATGCTCTCCCTCCCCCAGCCCCCGACTCCCTGACAGGTCCTGGCGTGTGATGTTCCCCTCCCTGTGTCCATGTGTTCTCATTGTTCAGCTCCCACTTATGAGTGAGAACATGTGGTGTTTGGTTTTCTGTTTTTGTGTTAGTTGGCTGAGAATAATGGCTTCCAGCTTCATTCATGTCCCTGCAAAGGACATAAACTCATCCTTTTTTATGGCTGTATAGTATTCCATGGTGTGTATGTGCCACATTTTCTTTATCCAGTCTATCATTGATGGGCATTTGGATTGGTTCTAAGTCTTTGCTATTGTGAACCGTGCTGCAATAAACATATGTGAGCATGTGTCTTTATAGTAGAATGATTTATAATCCTTTAGTTATATACCCAGTAATGGGATGGCTGGGTCAAATGGTGTTTCTGGTTCTAGATTCTTGAGGAATCACCACACTGTCTTCCACAATGGTTGAACTAATTTACACTCCCACCAGCAGTGTAGAAGTGTTCTAATTTCTCCACATCTTCTGGAGGAGGAAGGTTTCTGAGTTTTTCCCCTGAGAGATGGCACATAGACAGGTTCAAGAAGAAGTTAATTCTACAGCATATTAAAGGAATCTGTGAATGTTTGGGAATTCCATTCCCTCCCCATTCTAAGTTTGATAACCATCCTGCTTGGTCCTCTCTGTGCCCGCCCCTCCCCCACTCTTAGCCTTTCCAAACCTCTGCTTTCCCTTCCCACGCCTTCTTCCTTTCATGCGACTTGGGGAGGATGCACCGTCTTTAGTCCCAGACCACATCTTCTTGCCAGTGATTGGCCAATAGGTGGGCATGAGACCCAGTCCCGACCATTGAGTCCTCGGCGTAAGGAGTCTGGGTGTAATCACATGTCTTCCTGTGCAAAATAGCCTTGCTATCACTTCATTCAAATTTAGATTTTAAACTAATTCTAATTCTTACCATGGCTTGAAAAGTCCAGCTAAGAGCCACGGCCCATCCCAGAAGCAGCATGGGATTTTTCTAAGGTTTAACAGGACAGCCCAGCAATCTGTGTGCTCTTGTCTTCTGAACACCTCCAGCGAGCACAAATCCAACTTTGAATCCTTCAGTGGATCCTGTTTTAAGGGACCATATCTCCCCTGACCACCTTGCATGCCTCTTATTAAATAAGCGAGTTCTATGGCTATCTTGCTTCAGACACAATTGCAGTAGGTTCTACTAACCTAGATTTCTAATCATAATTATAGAATCCCCCACTGCCTTCAATCATTTTGCCGTTTTGGTTTGTTGTTGTTATTGTTGTTGTTTTTGAGATGGAGTCTCGCTCTGTTGCCAAGCTGGAGTGCAGTGGCATGATCTCGGCTCACTGCAACCTCCACCTCCCGGTTCAAGCGATTCTCCTGCCTCAGCCTCCCCGAGTAGCTGGGACTACTGGCACACGCCACCATACCCAGCTAATTTTTTTATATTTTTAGTAGAGACAGGGTTTCACCATGTTGGCCTGGATGGTCTCGATCTCCTAACCTCGTGATCCACTTGCCTCAGCCTCCCAAAGTGCTGGGATTACAGGCGTGAGCCACTGCACCCAGGTGGTATTTTTTCTTTAGTTTTTCATTTCTGACCCTGTAACAATCCTGTAATAATGGGGACAACTAAATGGGGGGCAGTGGGAAGAGCTGTTCAGGGACACTGTGTGTGGACTTTTGTCTTCATTAGCAATGATCACTGTGACCCACTGAGTGGTGCCAAGAAAGAGAATTGGGCAGCCTGAGGTGACTACAGCCACTGACTGTCCAGACTGTGTTTCATATGGGGAAAAAAATGAACGCTCTCTGATTCTCTCTGCTCCCCTGACCCAGGAGATGGGGAAGGTGATAGTGAGGGTCTTTGGGGTTAAGGGATTGGTTAGGAGTAAGACCAAAGACCAGGGAGAACTTTCTCTGAAATAATGAGAATTCAAGTCAAAGTAGAGGTCCCTTGGCACAGCTGACAACGCTCTCAAATTCGAAAAGAGATAGCAGAGCCCCCTTTTGTTTATAGTCAAAATGATGTGTCTCTGTGACTTGTCAACCTTTTAAAGTGATGCTAAATAACCAATTAATATGGAAATATATGCTCCTACCCTCCCATGCAATCCATACCAGGTTTCCCCGCAGCTCCTGGGAGGGTCTGCTGGGCTGACATGAGGAGCCCTGCAGTCCTGATCTGACCTGAGTGGAGCAGATGAGCTTTCTGGGGACTAAGGAGAAGGCACGTTTCCAGCTGCCAGCGGGGGAGGAGGACTGCTCCTTAGAATTTCCAATTCAGGCACAGATGGAGAAGGGAAGCACAAGTGTAAAGTTCACACTCTGAAATTACATCCAAGCCGAAAACAAGGCAGCTGGGCAGCTGTTCTGGGAGCCAAAGTCCTAGCGGTTGCCATTCAGAGAGAGAAAAAAGGAAGGAATCTACAGAAATAATCATCAGGTCTCATGGGTTCAGCAGCTCTTAGGTCTCAAACTCTTGTTGCCTCTAGGACCTCATCTGACCCTCTATCTGGACACAGCACTGGTTTGGAAGATGGCAGATACTGTTCTACCAGAAGCAGACTGTGTGGCCTGGGTCAGGCTCCTATGCATAGGGTCTAGATCACAACATCTGCTTTACAAGCTTGTTACAGATGAGCAAACACTTGTCCAGCCATCACATAAGAGGAAGACCAAGACACAATTCCTGTCCTCCAGGAATTCCAGGCTCTGGGTGAAGGTGCTTCCCTATTCTAAGCCATTGGCACCTTTCCTCTGCCAGAGACTCTCTCTACCTTCTCCTTTAGGTATCAGCTTACGTGTCACTGCCACCAGGGAGCCTTCTCTACCACTACTCCCCGCCAATCCCCCCACCAACCAGCTGGATTAGATCTCCTGCTCAATGCTCCTGCTGCATCCCTCATTTCTCCATCATCATAACCAGCACCCCTGTAACTCAATGTTGGCTTGTATTCCCCACTCGACTGTCAGCATCAAGAAGTCAAGGACAGTCTCAAGTACTGCTGGAGACACTGAACACAGTGCCTGGCACAAAAGAGGTACTTAAGGAAGATCCATTGAACCAAATGAACTAGTCTGGGGGGAGATGATGCTATGGTTTGAATGTGTACCCTTAAAAATTCAGATGTTGAAACTTAATGGCCAGTGTGATGGTATTAAGAAGCGAGGTCTGTAAGAGCAATTAGGTATGAGGGCTCCTGCTCTCATGAATGGGATTAAGGCCCTTATAAAGAGGCTTCACAGCATTTGACTCTCTTGTCCTTCAGCCTCCTGCCATGTGAGGACACAGCATTCCCCGCTCTGTAGGATGCAGCAATAGGACGCCATCCTGGAAGCAGAGAGCAACTGTCACAGACCACTGAACTTGCCAGTACCTTGCTCTTGGACGTCTCAGCCTCCAGACTGTGAGAAGTAAGTTCCTGTTCTTTATAAATCACTCAGTCTCAGATATTTTGCTATAGCAACACACAGTGGACAGATGGATGAAACAGTTGGAGCACAGAGGGTTTTTAGGGAAGTGAAAACACTGTATGGTGTTTACATATCATCACACACTTGTCCAAAGCCATAGAATGTACAACACCAAAAGCGAGCCCTAATGTAAACTGTGAGCTTTGGGTGAGGACGTGGCAATGTAGGTTCATCGACTCTAACAACTATACCAGTCGGTGGAGGATGCTGACAATGGGGGAGCCGTATACGTGTGGGGGCAGCAGACACGTGGGAAATCTCTGTGCCTCCTGCTGTTTTGCTGTTGATATGGTTTATCTGTGTCCCCACCCAAATCTCAGGTTGAATTGTAATCCCCAGTGTTGGAGACAGGGCCTGGTGAGAGGTGATTGGATCATTGGGGTGGTTTCTCGTGAATGGTTTAGCACCATGCTCCTGGTACTATTCTCATGACACAGATCTCATGAGACCTGGTTGGTTAAAAGTGTGCAGCACCCCCCGCCTCTGTTGCTCTGGCTCCAGCCATATAAGACATTCAAGAGTTTCCTGCTTCCCCTTCGCCTTCCTCCACAATCTAAAATTTCCTGGAGCCTCTCTGGAAGCCGGGCAAAAGCCTCTGCTTCTGGTACAGCCTGTAGAACCATGAACCAGTCAAACCTCTTTTCTTTATAAAGCACCCAGTTTCAGGGATTTCTTTATAGCAATGCGAGCACAGACTAATACAGCTATGAACCTAAAATTGCTTTAAATAAAGCCTTTAATTTTTAAAAAAAAGTAGCTAGGCGTGGCGGTGTGGGCCTGTAACCCCAGCTACTCCAGAGGCTGAGGTGGGAGGATCCCCTGAGCCCAAGAGTTCGAGGCTGCAGTGAGCTGGGTCATACCACCTCACTCCAGCCTGGGTGACAGAGCAAGACTCCAACTCACATTTTTTTTAAAAAAGAAAATAAATAAATGAAGTAAAATAGCCTTATCTGTATCTTTACAGACAAGAAACCAGATGTCCAAAGAAGCGATGTTGCCAAGGCCACAGCAAGTTGACTGGCAAGGCTGGGACTAGTACACCGCATTCTGACCCCAGCCACTGCTCTCCTGAGTGAGGGAACTACTGCTGTGTGTCTACGACCGTAAAACAGGAGGAGAAACAGCAGAAATGGAAGGAGGGTGTGTAATGGAGCCAGCTCCCCTAATGCTCTCCATTTTACTCCCTGCCACTGTCTTGTCAGAGTGTCCTCCCTAACACCATGAACACTGTTTCTTAGCAAAACTCAGAAGTGTTGCAAGGTTGATGCCAGGCCATGCCACCCCCCCCAGGCCCTAGCCAAAGAGCCATCCTGGCGTCTGTGAGGCCTGGGTGTCTGTCAGTGAGCTGCAGGAACCACGGACAGTTCAAGGTCTTTGGAGAAGGTATGAAACTCAATGCTTATTCACAGCACACTCGGTAATGACTCCTGGTTTTATGTACAATGAATACATATTACAGAATTATCATACGGTAGATTTATGGGAGGTGGGAAGTAACTGAGTTTTACGAAAAATAATTACTGCCATCAAGTTGATATAATTACTTGCACTGGTTTGTTGGGGCTGCTATCCAATTTTATTTATAGGCAATTTTTCTGATATGGTTTAAGCTACACCCAGAGGATAACCAGTCTGTTTTAATTTATTTCCAGGATGCCTCTCTGCCACCTCAGCTGGGCCTGGAGGGGCCGTGCTGTGCAGCGGCTCTGGATGTCGTCAGCAGCCTGGAAGGCAGGACTGGCCTGCGAACCCTTGCACTTCTGTTTGGAGAAGAGAGTAGATACGGATCATTATTGTCAGATTCCTGCCATGGTTGTTCTTCTCTTGAATAAATTACTGTTCTTGGAGATGCAGGGTCTAAGGGAGAAACTGATTGTAAAGATTTTGCAAGGAAACACAAGGGTAACAATAGAAAGAAAATAAGTGTTAGCATTACATAGACCTATGTTCTACTCCTGGTTCCGCCCCTTATTATCTGAGTGACTTTAACTTACTGGGTCTTAATTTCTGTTTCTGTAAAGAGGGGCCCATCTAACTTGGGGAGCCATTGAGAGAGTTATGCAGTGGAACATACACCCGCCAGCTCGGAGTCTGGCACCAGCTGGCGTACAATCAAATATCATTAGGAGGCGGAGCATGGGGTTGGGAGAGGTTAACCCCCGTAAGTGCCAGAGCCGGAGGGAGCTCTGGAGAGCAGGATGCCTGGTGTCTTACAGCCCCAAGAGGGAGCAGCTGGGGGAGTCTTGAGCTAACGGTTACCACCTTCTATCACATGGCCAATCCTCTCTGGACATAGCTTAGAGAGTTGTGGCAGGCACCTGACCCGAAGACAGCTGATCTGTAGGCTGGGCTAACTGTTCTATGAGATGGCTTAGCCCAAAAGGTTAAGTCCAAACCAGAAAGATGGATGTTTCCAAGCCAATCAGATTTTCTCTCTGTCTCTGAATGGTCCATGAGAGACAGAAGCAAGCAAGCATCCAAGGAGAAGCGTGCGTGCACGTGCACGCGCGCGCACACACACACACACACAAGGATCCTAGCTCCATCTACAGTAAGATGAGCACTAGAGCTAAGGACAGCAAGCCCCTGCAGCTGCCGCAGGTGTACACTGAACCCGCAAAGGGCACCCTGGACTCTGAATGTCCTTCCAGGTGCAGAACTGTATGTAAGTCTCTGTTTCTTGAGGCAGTCAAAGCTAACAGAGCACAAAGGTGCCTAGAGCAATGCCCCACTCACCAGAAAATCATGCACCTAGGAAGCTGGACCTCAGAGAAGCCCAGGGTCACTCACTAAACTAGTGATATAGCTGAGGCTGGAAACCAGGCCGACTGACTCTTAGTTATGGAGAAGAGGAGCCAAATTTGGGTTCCTCCAAGAGCTGATAGTCACGGTTTTGTAGGGAAGGGGTGAAATGCAGGGTGAGTCGAGGAGTTTCAGACATAATCATTCTTGACACGAGATCCAGTTGCTCCAAGGTACCACTTTTTTTTTTTTTTTTTCAGACAGAGTCTTTCTCTGTTGCCCAGGCTGGAGTGCAGTGGCGCAATCTCGGCTCACTGCAACCTCCGCCTCCCAGGTTCAAGCAATTCTCCTGCCTCAGCCTCCCGAATAGCTGGGACTTATAGGCATGAACCACCACGCCCAGCTAATTTTTGTATTTTTAGTAGAGACAGGGTTTCACCATGTTAGCCAGGCTGGTCTCGAACTCCTGACCTCATGATCCGCCCTCCTCAGCCTCCCAAAGTGCTGGGATTACGGGCGTGAGCCACCACACCCAGCCCAATATGCCACTTTTGCTAGAGTGTATCTTCCTCTCCTCGCCTACTGTTTGCAGTGGATTCTTTCCTGGCAGACCATCCTGGGTCACACTGACTTCACCCTTTCATGATAGCTCACACCATAGGCAGTGTGGACATTGCATAGCAGTTTGTTAGTGACAGCCACACACTGCTCCAGGTATGGTTTATGAGAATGTGTGTGTGGCTGTGCTTGTGTGTGCATGCAGGTACCCCTGGGCCTACTCAGAAAATCCATAAAGTTCTGTGGCACTGGGAGCCTGTCATATGCTTCCTTTCTCTACTGTAGTGAGTGCGTAGACTTCAGCTAAGAACTCAGTGGTGCCCACAAGACCTCCCAGGCATTCCATGGCAACTGTCATCTTCCCTCAGGACAATTTCAAACCTTTGTAAGTCTCTTAGGAACCCTCTCTACCAGCCATTTCCTGCCTTCCTCTCAATGAATGACCCTAACTTGTATCATTAGAGGACAGAGGCCTTTCATGGAAACAACTACACTTTCTACCCACAGCCATAGGTTTAGTCACCTACGTATGTAGCTCTTTCCTTCTCTTGTATTTCCACGCGAGAAATACCACAGTGCTGTGGATCCCATCACTTCCTTTACTCTTTCCTTCAGTGAACAGTCTTAAAGGCCTAAGGTGCTAGGAATATTTCCAAATTCTTGACAGACATTGATCTTTGGGATTTGGGCATAAAAAATAGGAATTTCTGGGAATTCTTTGAAATTACCAAAATTATAAGTTATTTAAAAAAGATTCTCCAACTTTCTTCATGCTCTTTCTTCATTACTATGGAAATCATCTAAAAATTTTTATTTAACAAATAAGAAATATTAAGTTTGGTAGCCTTTGTAAAATATTTGTACTTGGTAATATTTATAAAGCATTTATACTTTGGTAGTAGGTGTAAAAAACTAAAGCTTCCTGGAAATATTCAAATGTTGGAAATCACCAGTGAACCTCACTGGGTAGTATTTGACTAAGTAACATCTGATTTCCTCGCAAAGTTAACAGGGCCTCTCGGAATCACCTGTGGAATTGTCAATTCAAAGACTTTCTTTGTTTCCAAAACTTGTTCTTTCTCTGAATACCATTCATAGAATTTGCATAATGTTTACTATAATATAAACATAGTTATTGTATTTGGAGGAGTGACTCACTGTTAGCAGCAGAAAATCCAGGAACACATGTTGATGACAAGACGGTAGCTACAAGCAAGACTGACCAGTGAGACTGTAGCCACTTCTCTTCTACATGCTCCTGTCCCTGTTCCAGGAAATTTTGACCTTAGCCTTGAACTTCATGTGTCAATGTTTCTTGCTCTTGCTTTTGACATGACATCAGTGGATGCCTTAGACCAGGAATGTTTCTATGTTAGTTGTTGATCTTTGATTCTCAAAGAAGAATTATAATACTTTTTCCCATTTTCTCAATTTCTTGATTGATTTTTCTTACTATTTGGTAAACATACATTTCCTGAGAAATGCAGAGAAGGAATTCCTGCATGGAAGTGGGAAGTGGGTGAGTAATAGATGCCACAGTTGTGACTGAAGGTACAGATTTGGGGATTCTGAATTGGAAGTCTGGTTATACTTACTAGCTGTGTGACCTTGGGCAAATTACTTAACATCTTTGAGTCTCAATTTTCCTAGTGGTAAACTTACCTCATTGTTGTTTTGTGTTTAAATGTGTGTGGTTTTGAGGTTGAGTTGTTTTGAGGTTAAATATGTTTGTGAAGCTCTTAGCACAATCTCTGGCACAGTATATGTGGTAATATATATTGTAGCTATTCAGACACAAGTCCCAGTGAAGAGACTTCTAGTGCTATCCAATAGAATGGGAATGTGAGATGCAGATGTGGCTTTAAATTTTCTGGTGGCCACATTAAGAAAACAAAAATAAACAGAAGAAATTAATTAATTTTAACAATACACTTAACTCAATATATCCAAAATATTATCATTCCAGTATGTACTCAATATAAAAATTAATGATGAGATATTTTGCTTTTTTTGAAACGAAGTCGTCAACATCCAGTGTGTATTTTATACTTAGAGCACATCTTAATTTAGGCTCTAAATTTTCACTGGAAATATTTGATCTGTATTTAGATTTCATAAAGTTTACAGAGACTCACATATTCAAGTTGTTTTAAATATACTTAAAAGATGCCCAAATCCCGTTACTGGGTATATACCTAAGGGAATGTAAATTGTTCTATTATAAAGAC
The DNA here is from genome assembly GCF_008728515.1 of Papio anubis. Classification (NCBI taxonomy): domain Eukaryota; kingdom Metazoa; phylum Chordata; class Mammalia; order Primates; family Cercopithecidae; genus Papio; species Papio anubis. The sequence goes on along the minus strand of NC_044977.1, from coordinate 190,796,628 downwards.
ATATGCACACATATTCATTGCAGCACCATTCACAATAGCAGACATGGAATCAACCTAAATGCTCATCAATTGTAGACTGCATAAAGAAAATGTGGTACATATACACCATGGAGTACTGTGCAGCCACGAAGAACAAGAACATGTTCTTTGCAGGAACGTGGATGGAACAGGAGGCCATTATCCTTAGAAAACTAACGCAAGAAGAGAAAACCAAATACCACATGTTCTTTCTTATAAGTGAGAGCTAAATAATGAGAACATATAGACACATAGAGGTGAACAACACACACTGGGGTCTATTGGAGGGTGGACAGTGGGAGGAGGGAGAGGATCAGGAAAAATAACAATGAGTATTAGGCTTAATACATGGGTGACAAAATAATCTGTACAACAAACCCCCAGATACAAGTTTACCAATATAACAAACCTGCACATATACCACTCAACTTAAAATAAAAGTTAAATAAAGAAAAAAGAAAACGAATTTACCAGTAATGGAATCAAATATCAAAAACTCACTTTTCTTTAATATTCATATTTACATCAACAAACTGCTTCACCTTTTTTTGAAAAATTAATGTAACTTTGAAGCAAAAACATATTAGTTTCAAAATTACTTCTGTCTGAATTAAATGACTCTAACTCCTGGAACAACTTAGTATTATTAGCATAGAATTCAAAGAAATATTGTATATATTGGAAAGTAAGTAATTTACCTACAAAGCACACCAATAGAGCATACCTCAAATTTTCGTGTAGTTTTTGCAGTCAATTTAAATTATGCTATTGCTTTCAATTAAAATCTTCAGGTTAGAAACATACACAATCATTATTATTGATATTTATTATAAAAATTATCAATTTTAGCATAAATTTTTATACCTGACCAGGTAACAAATAAGCTTTTCATTTCCTTTCAAATTTAATGCATTCATATGTAGTGTGATAATGCTATATTTTGTCTTTGATGATTTAATATTTAGCAAGCATTGCTTTTTGTTAAAGAAAATTTTTGAATTGGAGTTGGCACAGCAAATCCTTGTAAAGTTCTTCCACCATCCAACCTATAGACACTGGTAAAGAACAGGAGATCATTCAATTCACTGTCTTTTAATGTTTTAGTCATTTCCATAAACTGGCAATAATTCACACATTTGCCCATGTGTACTGAACGGTTAGAACACCTATATGTATGACACTCCCCATAGACTCTTCTTTAGAAGGCTAAGGAAAAATATTTTCATAAATGAAAACATTGGCTTCTTGTTTTAGAATTCCAGTAAATCTGGATTTTTAATCTAACGTAGCTGGAGCACCGTCTATTATGCTAGAAATTAAATTTTCATACTTAGCTGAAATTCTTATTTGACAGATACAAAAGATACCTATACCATGAATTTGCTTTTGTAGGCCATAAATTGACATTTCTTTATACATTTGAGTCTTTTCAAAGTGTACACAAAAAAATTAATTGAGCAGTGTATTAGTCTGTTTTCATGCTGCTGATAAAAACATGCCCGAGACTGGGTAACACAGGAAAAAGGGTTTAATGAACTTACAGTTCCATGTGGCTGAAGAGGCCTCACAATCATAGTGGAAGACAGGGAGGAGCAAGTCACGTCTTACATGGATGGCAGCAGGCAAAGAAAGAGCTTGTGCAGAGAAACTCCCAATTTTAAAACCATCAGATCTCATGAACCCATTCACGATCATCGGATCATCACAGGAAAGACCCGCCCCTGTGATTTAATCCTCCACCCGGTCCCTCCCACAACACTTGTGAATTATGGGAGTTACAGGATGAGATTTGAGTGGGGACACAGAGTCAAACCATATCAGGCAGTATCTTCTATAGTGTATAATTCTACAAAGCTAAAGAAAAGTACTTGTAATTTAACAAATGTTGAATCAGTTGGTTTTTGATATTATTAAAATGTCTTGTATTCTATAAGCAATTATTTGGTGGCTAATGGAAAATGTCTCATAATTAGTAGAATATCTTTTATGTATTCATAATTTTTTAAACAAAATTTCCATAACTTGTGTTTCTATTTGTTTTAATGACTACTTCATCTAAAATTGTCATATGTATGTTTGCAAGAATCGAAACCACTTTATAATTGACCAAAGTTACTAACTCAGATAATGTTAAAAAATAGTTTCAATTTTTTTCTGGGATATTTAACTCTGATTTCAGGTGATTAACTTCATTGATTTTTTTGATTGCTAAGAGAAAAGTTATCAAATTCATTATTTATTTGCTGAGAATGTCTTTAACCATGTCTACTATATTATCTTTAAAAATGTTTTACACAATAAACAACCTTCCTGTTTTGTCCTGCAAGAATTGCAATAGCGATTCTCTGTCTCTATACCCATCTCTTATTTCAGCTTCTTTTTTATGTTGATTTTCTCATTTTAGACCAAATTACTCCACTTATTAGGAAGCATGGCTGCTGGCAACTCAATTTTAGGGGAAGATTTTTAAAAAAGGACTCTTCTCTACCAACTTCAGTTAGAAAAATTATAAGTAAGAACCCTGATTGGCTTGCTTGGACCACACACCCATCCTTGCACCAATCACAAGGTAAGGGAGACTGGATGCTTTGATTCTTCTAATTTGTATCATGTGCCTATTCTTGAGGCCAGGTGAGTGGAGTCTTCTACTAGAAGAAGGGATGGAATTCCTGAGGAGTGGCCCCTAATCTACCCTGGAAGGTGGCAGGAGAGTCAGGAGTGGATTCCTAGAGAATGTGATCCCTTAGTTGAGTCTTAAACAATGATTTCGAGAAAACCAGTCCAAGTAAGAAAAATGGGAAAGGATTAGGAGAAAAGCATTCCAGGGAGAGAGGAAACATGAAGAAAAGTTCAGGGGCAAGAGACAGCATGGGACAACACTTTGAAGTCTAGTGTATAAGCACCCCTATTAGACAGTCCCTGCCCTTAAAAATGCTTACAGTCTAACACCTTGAAGTCTAGTGTATAAGCATCTACACTAGACTTCAAGGTGTTAGACTGTGAGCATTTTTGAGGACAGAGACCATGTCTTATCCATCCTTGTCTCCATCCATCTGCTTGGCCTATACAAGGTGCTCCCCACTTGTCTGTTGAATGAATGAATGGATGATAAATAGCAGCATTCCGTAAGTTCACCAGCCCCAGGCAGGGATCTGAACTGATTCTTCCATGTCCTCTGAGAGCACAAAATGGGGCTCAGTTGAATGTCAGAAAATAACTTGCTTTTAATTTTTCAGGAGAAATAAAAATAATTACAAAAACTCCGGCAGGGGGCTTGGCCACCAAAGCTTTTGTCTGCTGTCATCAAGCCTTGCTATTCAACTGCACTGTAGGGGACTAGGTCAGGCAATCATTATGAGAATAAATCATGTGAGCTCCCACTCGGATGGACAGAACAGCATGTGGAGACTCACATTGTTAAATTTTTCTCCAAGAACCACCACAGGAAAACCGAAAGACTTCACGGACCCTTTGAAAGAAGTGGCTTGCTGCTGCAAGCTAGGCAAGACAGGAGAAAGCCTGTGAGTTCCCAAAGTGTGAGTGGGGAAAGGCTGCCTCTGAACACACATACCTATTGGAGAACCTGAAAATTCAGATTACAGGAGAATGATTTAACCTTACCTAGAGCTGAAACAGATCTAGGGAGTCAAGCAAAACATAAAAGTAGAAGAAGCAGCAGGAAGAGCCCTGTAGGCACTCCAAGTCCCACCTGCATCCCAAGGAAGTAATTCCTGGCTTTATCACACTGGGGTCCTTGGGGAAGGTAGCCAGTGAAACTGGAGATAGGCCATGGGGTAAAGAAAGCTTCTAACTGAACTCTGAAATAATTTTGACTGAGCATGAATTTTCCTGAGCAGAATCTGGAGTGGAGGGTGAATGGGAAGTGCAGGTAACAGTACAGAAGCCACAGCTGACAGTGTGGGTAGGCAGAGGGTGGCACAAGCTCTGAGAGTCTTACTTCCTTACTCAGCAAGGAGGCTTATAGTCTGGGACAATCTTAGCCCTATTCTCCGGCTGCTTGGATATAATCCTGGTGTAGTTGGTGGGGCATGGCAGGAGTGAGGCTGGCCTTGCTGGCTGCAAGGGAGCTGGGTGAGGCCTGTCATTGCCAGCTTTCTCTTGCTTCACTGGTGACCTGTACGATGCAACAGAGGCAGCCATAATCCCCCTGGGAACATAACACCATTGGCCTGAGAACCACTCCCCATCCACCATAGTGGCTGCAGCAAACCCCACTCAAAGACAGTCTGAGCTCAGACTTGCCTAATCCTGCCCCCATCTAATGATTTTTCTCTACCTGCCCTGGTAACCGAAGACAAAAGATGTGAACTCTTGGGAGCTCTGTGGCTCCTCCCACTGCTTAAGAGATCCAAGTACTTATCCTGCCCAAGGTAAGGCAAGCCTAAATCCCCCTTCTACTACAGCAGCTGATGATCTCTTGAAAGTGCCATCTCCTGGCTGGAGGCCAACCAACTCAAGACATTACAGCAACTCATAACAGAACCACCTTCCTCCAAAAATGGAGATAACAATAGCTAATTCCACCGCCTGCAACACCCTAGCTAACCAGAGATCTTGAGTCTGTCAATGTGACAACTTCACTGCAAGCATAACCACATTCAAGAAAACCAGTGCACTAAACAAAACTACAACGAAGGACTCCCACAAAGTCCACCTCACTCCTCTGCCACCTCCACCAGAGTAGATTATGGTATGCACAGCTGGGAGACCTGAAGATGGATCACATCACAGGACTCTTTGCAGACATTCACCAGCACCAGCCTGGAACCCAGTAGCCCTGTTGGGTGGCTTGACCCAGAAGGGCAATAACAATGTGGTTCTTAGGAAGCCCCATTTCTAGGGAAAGGGGGAGAGCACCACATCAAGGGATCACCCTACGTGACAAAAGAATCTGAACAGCAGACCCTGAGTTTCAGATCTTTCCACTGAAATGGTCTACCCAAATGAGTAAGAAGAAACCAAAAAAGTAATTCTGGTAATATGACAAAAGGTTCTATAACACCTCCAAAAGATCATCCTAGCTCTCCAGCAACAGATCCAAATCAAGAAGAAATCTCTGATTTGCCAGATAAAGAATTCAGAAGGTTGATTATTAAGCTATTCAAGGAGTTACCAGAGAAAGGTGAAAACCAACATAAAGATTTTTTTAAAAAAATACAGAATATAGATGAAAAAGTCTCCAAAGAAATAGATATCATAAAGAAAAGACAATTACAACCTCTGGAAATGAAAGACACACTTAGAGAAATGCAAAATACACTAGAAAGTTTCAACAATAGAAATGAATGAGTAGAAGAAAGAACTTCAGAGCTCAAAGACAAGGCTTTGTAATTAACCCAATCTGACAAAGACAAGGAAAATAATATAAAATAACGAGCAAAGCCTCCAAGAAATTTAGGATTGTGTTAAATGACCAAACACAAGAATAATTGGTGTTCTGAGAAAGAAGAGAAATCTAAAAGTTTGGAAAACTTATTTGAGGGAATAATTAAATAAAACTTCCCTGGTCTTGCTAGAGATCTAGACATCCAAATACAAAAAGCTCAAAAAACACCCTGGGAAATTCATCACGAAATGTCATCATGTAGGCACATAGTCATCAGGTTATCTAAAGTCAAGACAAAGGAAAGAATCTTAAGAGCTATGAGGCAAAAGTATCAAGTAACCTATAAATGAAAGCCTATCAGATTAACAGCAGATTTCTCAGCAGGAGCCCTACAAACCAGAAGGAATTGGGGTCCTATCTGTAGCTTCCTTAAACAAAATAATTATTGGCCAAGAATTCTATATCCAGTGAAACTAGGCTTCATAAATGAAGGAGAGATAAAGTCTTTTACAGAAAATTAAATGCTGGGAGAATTTGTCACTACCAAGCTAGACTATAAGAAATGCTAAACAAAGTTCTAAATTTTGAAACAAAATCTTGAAACACACCAAAATGGAACCTTGTTAAAGCATAAATCTCACAGGGCCTATAAAATAACAACACAATTAAAAAAAAAAAAAAAAACTAAGGTATTTAGGCAACAATTAGCATAATGAGTAGAACAGTATCTCACATCTCAACACTAACATTGAATGTAAATGGCCTAAATGCTCCATTTAAAAGACACAGAATGGCAAATAAGAATCCACCAACCAAGTATCTGCTGTCTTCAAGAGACTCACTGAACACATAAGGACTCACAGAAACTTAAGATAAAGGGGTGGAAAAAGACATTCTGTGCAAATGGAAACCAAAAGAAAGCAGGAGTCACTATTCTAATATCAGACAAAACAGACTTTAAAGCAACAACAGCTAAAAAACGACAAAGAGGGACATTGTATAATGATAAAAGTATTAGTCCAACAGGAAAATATCACAATGCTAAATATATATGCACCTAAACTGGAGATCCCAAATTTATAAAACGATTACTACTAGACCTAAGAAATGAGATAGATGGCAACACAATAATAGTAGGGGACTTCAATACTCCATTGACAGCACTAGACAGATTATCAAGACAGAAAGTCAACAAAGAAATAACGGACTATACCCTAGATAAAATGAACCTAACAGGTATTTACAGAACATTCTACCCAACAACTGCAGAATATACATTCTTTTCATCAGCACATGGAACACTCTCCAAGATAGACCATATGATAGGCCACAAAATGTCTCAATAAATTTTTTAAAAATAGAAATTATATTCAGTACTCTCTCAGACCACAGTGGAATAAAATTGGAAATTAACTCCAAAAGGAACCCTCAAAACTATACGAATACATAGAAATTAAATAATCTGCTCCTGAATGATCTTTGTGTCAATAATAAAATCAAGATGGCAATTAAAAAATTATTTGAACTGAACAATTATAGTGGCACAACCTATCAAAACCTCTGGGATATGACAAAAGCAGTACTAAGAGGAAAGTTCATAGCATTAAATGCCTACATCAAAAAGGCTGAAAGAGCACAAATAGATAATCTAAGCTCACACGTTAAGGAACTAGAGAAACAAGAACAAACCAAACCCAAACCCAGCAGAATAAAAGAAATAACAAAGATCAGCGCAGAACTGAATGAAATTGAAACAAACAAACAAAAGCAATACAAAAGATAAATGAAACAAAAAGCTGATTTTTTGAAAAGATAAAGCTGGTTTTTTGAAAAGATAAACAAAACCAATATACCATTAGTGAGACTAACCGAGAAAAGGAGAGAGACAATCCAAATAAGCTCAGTTAGAAATGAAATGGGAGATATTACAAACAATACTGCAAAAATATAAAAGATCATTCAAGGCTACTATGAACATCTGAACATCTTTATTTTTTTTTTTGTTTTTTTTTTTGTTTTTTTGAGATGGAGTCTCGCTCTGTCGCCCAGGCTGGAGTGCAGTGGCCGGATCTCAGCTCACTGCAAGCTCCGCCTCCCGGGTTCACGCCATTCTCCTGCCTCAGCCTCCCGAGTAGCTGGGACTACAGGCGCCCGCCACCTCGCCCGGCTAATTATTGTATTTTTAGTAGAGACGGGGTTTCACCGTGTTAGCCAGGATGGTCTCGATCTCCCGACCTCGTGATCCGCCCGTCTCGGCCTCCCAAAGTGCTGGGATTACAGGCTTGAGCCACCGCGCCCGGCTTGTTTTTTTTTGTTAGTTTTTTTTTTTTGCATCTGAACATCTTTATGCACATAAGCTAGAAAATCTAGAGGAGATGGATAATTCCTGGAAATATGCAACCCTCCTAGATTAAACCAGGAAGAAATAGAAACTCTGAACAGACCAGTAATAAGTAGTGAGATTAAAACAGGAATAAAAAAAATTGTCAACAAAAAAAAGTCCAAGACAGATGGATTCACAGCTAAATTCTATCAGATACTCAAAGAAGAATTGGTACCAATCATATTGACACTATTCCAACAGATAGAGAAAGAGGGAGTCCTCCCTAAGTCCTTCTATGAAGCCAGTATTACCCTAATACCAAAACCAGGAAAGGACATAACAAAAAAAGAAAACTACAGACAAATACCCATGATGACTATAGATGCAAAAATCCTCAACAAAATACTAGAATTCAGTTATTCAAAATAACTGAATCCAACAGCATATCAAAAAGATAATCCACCATGATCAAGTGGGTTTCACATGAAGGATACAGGGTTGGTTTAACATACGCAAGTCAATAAATGTGATATGCCACATAAACAGAATTAAAAACAAAAATTATATAATCATCTCAATAGATGTAGAAAAAGCATTTGACAAAATCCAGCATCCTTTATGATTAAAGCCCTCAACCAAATCAGCATAGAAGGGACATACCTTAAGGTAATAAAACCTATCTTTAACAAACCCACAGATAACATTATACTGAATGGGGAGAAGTTTAAAGCATTCCCCATGAGAACTAGAACAAGACAAGGATGCCCACTTTCATCACTTCTGTTCAACATAGCGCTGGAAGTCCTAGCCAGAGCAATCAGACAAGAGAGAAAAATAAGGGGCATCCAAATTGGTAAAGAGGAAGTAAAACTGTTGCTGTTTGCTGATGATATGATCATATACCTAGAACACCCTAAAGACTCATTCAGAAAGCTCCTAGATCTGATATATGAATTCAGTAAAGCGTCAGGATACAAAATCATTGTACACAAATCAGAAACACGGATAGTGACCAAGCTGAGAATAAAATCAAGACCTCAATCCCTTTTACAACAGCTGCGAAAATTAAATAAAATGCTTAGGGATATACAAAACCAAGGAGGTGAAAGACCTCTACACGGAAAACTACAAAACACTGCTGAAATAAATCATAGATGACACAAACAAATGGAAACACATCACATGCTTATGAATGGGTAGAATCAATATTGTGAAAATGACCATGCTACCAAAAGCAATCTATAAATTCAATACGATTACCACCATTATTCTTTGCAGAACTAGAAAAAACAATTCTAAAACTCATATGAAACAAAAAAAAAAAAAGAGTTTGCATGGCCAAAGCAAGACTAAGCAAAAAGAACAAATCTGAAGGCATCATATAACCCAACTTCAAACTATACTACAAGGTTATAGTTACCAAAACAGCATAGTGCTGGTATAAAAACAGACATGTAAACCAATGGAACAGAATAGACAACCCAGAAATAAAGCCAAATACTTACAGCCAACTGATCTTTGACAAAGCAAACAAAAACATAAAGTGGGGAAAGGACACCCTATTGAACAAACTGTGCTGGGATAATTGGCAAGCCACATGCAGAAGAATGAAACTGGATCCTCGGCCGGGCGCGGTGGCTCAAGCCTGTAATCCCAGCACTTTGGGAGGCCGAGACGGGCGGATCACGAGGTCAGGAGATCGAGACCATCCTGGCTAACACGGTGAAACCCCGTCTCTACTAAAAAAAATACAAAAAACTAGCCGGGCAAGGTGGCGGGCGCCTGTAGCCCCAGCTACTCGGGAGGCTGAGAAAGGAGAATGGCGTGAACCCGGGAGGCGGAGCTTGCAGTGAGCTGAGATCCGGCCACTGCCCTCCAGCCTGGGCGACAGAGCGAGACTCCGTCTCAAAAAAAAAAAAAAAAAAGAAACTGGATCCTCATCTCTTAGGTTATACAAAAATCAACTCAAGATGGATCAAAGACTTAAATTTAAGATCTGAAACCACAGAAATTCTAGAAGATAACATCAGAAACACCCTTCTAGACATTGTCTTAGGCAAAGAGTTCATGACTAAGAACCCAAAAGCAAATGCAACAAAAACAAATAGACGGGACTTAATTAAACTAAAAAACTCCTGCACAGCAAAACAAATAATCAGCAGAGTTAACAGACAACCCACAGAGTAGGAGAAAATCTTCTCAAACTCTGCATCCAACAAAGGACTAATACACAGAATCTACAAGGAACTGAAACAAATCAGCAAGAAAAAAACAAATAATCCCACCAAAAAGTGGGCTAAGAACGTGAATAGAAAATTCTCAAAAAAAGATATACAAATGACCAACAAACCTATGAAAAATACTCAACATCACTAATTATCAGGGAAATGCAAATCAAAACCACAATGCAATGCCACCTTGCTCCTGCAAGAATGGCCATAATTTAAAAAAACCAAAAAATAGTAGATGTTGGTATGGATGTGGTAAAAAGGGAACACTTATATTGCTGGTGGGAATTTAAACTAGTACAGCCACTATGGAAAACAGTATGCAGATTCCTTCAAGAACTAGAAGCAGAACTACCATTTGATCCAGCAATCCCACTACTGGGTATCTATTCAGAGGAAAAGAAGTCATTATATAAAAAGGAAACTTGCACATGTATATTTATAGGAACACAATTTGCAATTGCAAAAATATGAAACCAGCCTAAATGCCTGTCAACAAAAGAGTGGATTAAGAAACTGTAAGATACATATATATACACACACACACATATATATACACACATATATATACACACATACATACATATATACGTATACATACACACATATACACATATATATACACATATACATATATATACACACATACATACCATTGAATATGGAATACTACTCAGCCATAAAAAAGAATGAAATAATGGGATTCACAGCAATCTGGATGGAGTTGGAGACTATTATTCTAAGTGAAGTAACTTGGGAATGGAAAACCACTATATGTTCTCACTTACAAGTGGGAGCTAAGCTATAAGGACTCAAAGGCAAAAGAACGATATAATGAACTCTGGGGACTTGTGGGGAAGTGTAGGAGGTCAGTGAGAGATAAAAGACGACACATTGGGTGCAGTGTACACTGCTGGAGTGATGGTTGCACCAAAATCTCAGAAATTACCACTAAAGGACTTGTCCATGTAACCAAACACCACCTTCTCCCCAAAAACTATTAAAATCATAAAAAATATTTTTAAAATATTTAAAAAGTTAGATGCATTTTTTTTTTTTAAAAAGAGTCAAATAGCTCTACTTGCCATTGAAAAAATCAGTTCCCACCCCTACACTAGTTCTTACTAGTCTAAGGCAACCATTTTCAAATCTTTCAACTGATTCCTTTGGTTTCATAGATGCTTATATTGCTATTTATTGATTTTGCAGCTCAGACATCATCTACTGACTCCCCATTGTGGAAGATGAGGCTCTAGCACATTTCCCTCTTCCTTTAACACCATCATATAGGCACACATCCATGAAGATACATTTCCTGGTCTCCTGCCTTCCTGATATAGTTATATAGTAGTTTGGATTAGATTCATATTCATTGTTTATGTTATCCTGACTTTGTAAATACTATTTTAGGTGAGCCATGATGAGTACTGCAATTCCTTTTCTTTCTCCTCACAACTTTTTATTTACCCTTGAGTTAATAATTGCCTTCTTTTTTCCCATTTGCTAAGGTTTCCATGTACTAAACACCAATTTAAACTCTCTTGAACGTGTACATTTTCTCTTAGTATGTTCAAGCACACTAAGTATTCTGTCGATTTAGTTTTCTTAAAGAAGTTGCTCATAGATCTGATCTGATCTGCTCCAATCTGGGAGTTCTTTCACCTCTTTCCAGATTCGGATTGCCTCTGTTTTGAATCCCATATTCTTTTGTTTCTCAGCTTTCTCAATCATTTTGGTGAAACAAGTTCTTTCTCTCCTTTTCTTAGAAAGAGTACATAGCAAGTAATTTTTTGGTTTCTGTCCTGATACACCTGAAGAAGTTTTTAGTTTATTCTCATACTTAATTGATGTGGAATTCTAAGTGGAAAAATACCATCTCTCAATTTTGAAAGCACTGTGCTATTGTCATGTTGTTTCCAACTTAGTCATTGTGAAACTCAATGCATTCTGATTCTGATTCCTGTTTCTTTGAATGAAATCAGTTTTTCTCTGTATTAGTCAGAGTTCTCCAGAAAGTCAGAAGCAATAAGATAGATAGATAGATAGATAGATAGATAGATAGGTACATAGATAGATAGATACATAGATAGATAGATAGATAGATAGATAGATAGATAGATAGATAGATATATAGATAGATAGATACATAGATAGATAGATAGATAGATAGATAGATAGATACATAGATAGATAGATAGATAGATAGATAGATAGATAGATAGATACATAGATAGATAGATACATAGATAGATAGATAGATAGATAGATAGATAGATACATAGATAGATGATAGATAGATAGATAGATAGATAGATAGATAGATAGATAGAGATTTATTAGCAGGATTGGCTCACATGAATACAGAGGCTGAGAAGTCTCATGACAGGCTGCTGTCTGTAAGTTGGAGAACCAGGGAGGCCAGTAGCAGGGCTGAGTTCAAGTACAAAGATGTCAGAGCCAGGGAAACCGATGGTGTAACTCTCAGTCCTAGGCCAGAGGCCTGAGAACCTGGGGGCTGCTGGTACAAGTCCTGGAGTCCAAAGGCTAGAGAACCTGGAGTTCTAATGTCCAACAGAGGAAGGGTGTCCCAGCTCCAAGAGAAAGCAAAATTCACCTTATCTCTGCCTTCTTGTTGTATCTGGACCCCCAGCTGACTGGGTGGCACCTGCCTACATTGAGGATGCAACTTTCCCCTCAACCCTTCTTTTGTTTCCATCATTCTGAAATTTCACAATGATGTGCCTGGTGTGAATCCAGTTTCATTCACTGTACTGGGCATTCAGTAGACACTTTTGGTCTAGAAATTTATATATTTCAATTCAAAGAAAATTTCTTAAACTACTCCTTCGATGATTTCTTCTCCTCCATTTTCTTTCTGGAACTCCTGTTGTTTGGATATTGGATTTCCACAGTGTGGCCTCTATTTTTTGGAAAACCTTTTCTTCCCTATTTTCTATCCCTTTGTTTATTTGCTCTGCTTTCTGGAAAATTTCTCCATCTCTGTTTTCTAATCCTTCTGCTGAGTTTTTCATTTATGCTTTCAAGCTTTTAATTTACAAAGACTTTCCCTCTTTTTATAGGATCCTATTTCTAGTTCACAGATGTATTATTTTGTCTCTGTGAGACTATTAACGATTATTTCAGTTTTTTTTTTTTTTTTTTTTTTTTTGAGACGGAGTCTGGCTCTGTCGCCCAGGCTGGAGTGCAGTGGCCGGATCTCAGCTCACTGCAAGCTCCGCCTCCCGGGTTCACGCCATTCTCCTGCCTCAGCCTCCCAAGTAGCTGGGACTACAGGCGCCCGCCGCCTCGCCCGGCTAAGTTTTTGTATTTTTAGTAGAGACGGGGTTTCACTGTGTTAGCCAGAATGGTCTCGATCTCCTGACCTCGTGATCCGCCCGTCTCGGCCTCCCAAAGTGCTGGGATTACAGGCTTGAGCCACCGCGCCCGGCCTATTTCAGTTTTTTTAGAAAAAGGTTTTATTCTCCATGTACAGTCTCTTGCATCCAAGTTACTTTTTCCTTTCTGTTTGTTACGGACTCTTCGACATTAGAGACTTTCCACCAATACCTGGTGATCTTTTGCTGTCTGTATATGTATAAAAGAGCAGCCTTGGCCAGGCACGATGGCTCACGCCTGTAATCCCAACACTTTGGCAGGCCAAAGTGAGAGGATCACTTGAGACCAAGAGTTCAAGACCAGCCTGGGTAACCTAACAAGAACCTGTCTCTACAAAAATTAAAACAAACAAAAAACATTAGCTGGACATGGTGGCATGTGCCTGTAGTCCCAGCTACACAGGAGTCTGAGGTAGGAGGATTGCTTGAGCCTGGGAGGTCAAGGCTGTAGTGAGCCATGATTGAGCCACTGCACTCAAGCCTGGGTGACAAAGTGAGAGGCCCTGTCTCGTAAAGAAAGAGAAGCCTTAACAACTGACTGGAAGTTCAGGAAGCAGGGGGCCTTATCAACTGGTTTTCACTGCAGGATGATCTGGCTGGGGACCTCAAATATCAGTATCTTTTTATCTTCTCTCTCGGGCTGTTCAGCTGACCCAGAGATTAGTCTTTCATCTCGTGCCTGAAGGATATAACCTGGTTTCAAGTATTCAGGATGCTGGGTGGGCAAAACAAGTCGGTGACCTCGACCTATCATTTGTGAGCTTTCGCTTAGTTGCCCTGTGTGCTGGATGATACACCTGCCCTGGATTTCCCCTGTGTTCCTTTAATGCAGACCCTCTTTTTCATTCTACTGAGAAAGCTTCTAGTCTTCTTCAGAGGGCGGCACCCACTAAGTAGAGTAGGGGAAGGAATCAGAGGTCCAATCATTTCCTATACAGACATTTAACCAATAGTTTATCCCTCCACCTACACTTCCAGAGGTACCTAGAGCTACCAATTCTTGAGCCTTTATAGAGATCTTCAATATAAAATCAGGATATTTCTTGGCTTTCCTGATCACTTAGAATTCAGCTTCCTCAAGGCTTCTAAGTCAGATACTCTTCCCTCTGCTTTCCAGCTTCTGAAATTTTGTTGTTGTTGACTGCTTTCTCACTCTCTTTGTCATTATGACATTATGCCTTTTTTTTGGTTTAATTTCTCACTACCTGTGTTTTTTTTTTTTTTTTTTTTTTTGAGACAGGGTCTCTCTGTCGCCCAGGCCTGGAGTGTGGTGGTGTGATCACAGTCCATTGCAGCTTCCATCTCCCCAGCTCAAGCAATCCTCCCACTTCTGCCTCCTGAGTAGCTGGGACTACAAGCACCACCAGGCCTAGCTAAATTTTTGTATTTTTTGTAGAGACGGGGATTTTGTCGTGTTGCCCAGGCTGGTCTCAAACTCCTGGACTCAAGCAATTCACCCGTCTTGGCCTCCCAAAGTTATGGAGTTACAGGCATGAGCCACTGCGTCTGGCCAATTTCTCATTACTTTTTAAGTGACATCTAGAGATAGAGTGATTAATGCGTACATTCAAAACATCATTTTAACCTGAAGTTCCTGTCATTTTTTTATGAAAACAAGTTCCACCAAACAGCTCTTCTAAATAGCAAGCTGCTCTATTGCATTAAAAATAATATTTGGGCCTGGTGCGGTGGCTCACGCCTGTAATCCCAGCACTTCAGGAGATTGAGGAGGGCAGATCACAAGGTCAGGAGAGCAAGACCATCCTGGCTAGCATGGTGAAATGCCGTCTCTACTAAAAACACAAAAAATTAGCCAGGCGTGGTGGCACATGCCTGTAATCCCAGATACCCAGGAGGCTGAGGCCAGAGAATCACTTAAACCCAGGAGGTGTAGCTTGCAGTGAGCTGAAATCGCGCCACTGCACTCCAGCTTGGGTGACAGAGCAAGACTTGGTCTCAAAAAAAAAAATTGGCCATAGGGACAATTCATTATCAGGAGAAACTGCCTACCTACCCCTAGTATGACATTTCAGGTTCTTGTCTTATTAAAGATTTTTATTTCCATGGGTTATTAAATGTTTGATATCTGGACAAAGAAGGAGCATTGGTTTCAAAAATACAACTTGGAAATGGCTGGTGTCTCTCCAGTGGTCGGAGTGGCTGGCTCTTCAGCAGGGCTGGCCTAAGCCAGCGATTGCTTTAGGAACAAGCAAATGATCCAGGTGCAACAAAGGGATTGACCAGAAGTCTGTTGGGAGTTTTTTTTTTTTTTTTTTTTGAGACAGAGTCGCATTCTGTCGCCCAGGCTGGAGTGCAGTGGTGTGATCTCGGCTCACTGCAACCTCCGGCTCCCAGGTTCAAGTAATTCTCTGCCTCAGCCCCCCGAGTAGGTGGAATTACAGGTGCCCACCACCATGCCCGGCTAATTTTTATATTTTTAGTAGAGACGGGGTTTTACCATCCTGGCCCGGCTAGTCTTGAACTCCTGACCTCGTGAGCCACCTGCCTTGGCTTCCCAAAGTGCTAGGATTACAGGCATGAGCCACCACCCCCGGCCTGCTGGGAGTCTTTTGGAAGAGGTTTTCTTGCTTCTAAAAAAAAAAGACACAGAAAATAGACAGCGCCTGTCATTCCTCTGGGTGTTGTTTCTGGCTGCTACCCCTGGGGCTGCCACAGACATCTGGCAGACAGCCTGAGGACTCAGACAAAACGGAGGACCGCAGAGTGGGAACAAAACAGCCCTCGATGACTTTCTTGAGTTGTCGATTGATTCACGGTTGGGCTTTCACCTCCTCTGGACTTCCAGTTATGGGAAATGATACATGTTCTTATTCTGAAACCAATTTGAGTCGGGGACCTTCTATGATCAGCAGCTGAACGCATCCTAACTCCATACACTGCCAATATACAAGCCACATTCTTAGGCAGGAAAGCACTTATTTTTCAAAAATTATGCAGAACTGTTGATTTATAGTCTGTTCAAATCATGGAAACAGGTTCAAGAAGAATGAGTTTAATATCTGTGTACATACGAATAAACCTATTACGTGCACTCAGGTGGGCCTGAAGGTTACTTTTCAAATCAGTTTTTTTTTTCATTGTTCTGAGCCTCCCGTTCCTTCAAACAAGTCTGCTTCCCCCCAATTTGTTAGAGTTCTAGTAGATATAAAATACAGTAAAAACTGAATTGCAGTGAAGTAAACCTTCACAAGTAATTGGAATATTATTTTAATTGCTTCTTTGAAGAGGGCTTTTTCTGCAGATTACTACAAAAATTACTTGAGCTTCAAGGCTATGAATTATTCCTTAAAAGAGAATTTTTTTTTCATCTCTTATAGCAGAATATATCTGGAGTAGGGGTGAAATAAGTTGGGGCAAAAATTAGGTGAGCACATGCTTTAGTATTAAACCCAGGCCCTATTGCACAGCGCTTATGTGCTGGCTTTATTATTCACTAGCTGTGTGGCTGCAGATAAGTTAATTAATATTTCTGTGCCTCCAATTCGTGATCTGTAAAATGAGGTTGATAATACTGAATACCTCGCAGGTTGATGAGAAGATTTAATGAAGGGATACATTAAAAAAAAAAAAAAAAAAGAGGAAGAACTAGAACAACACCTGGTACTTTGCAAGTACTCAAAAAAAAAAATAAAATAAAATTGCCTGTTGTTCTTATCAGGATTATTCTATCAACATTTATTGAGCACGCATGGGAGCATCCTCTGGAAGTGCACTTCCCGATTACTATCAGGGCACAGGCACACAGCCGGTTAAGTCAAGGAGAGCCATACCGGGAAGCTGGCTCTCAGGTCCCACTCTCTGCATTCCCCTCTCTTCCCCTGCCCCTGGAGGCTTCTTCCTCCCGGCTTTTCTCGTCCGGAGCATCCACCATGGTCATCTCCTCATGGCCCCTAGGCCTTGCCCTGAGCCCTGAGATGGGTTTTCGTTTACTTCAGCTTGGATCTGTTTGTCCTTCCTCTGCTGGAAGACACGATTTCCAGCCCAGGACTCTTTCCCTTTTGAGGCCACCTCCGCATGTTCCAAGAAACCGATCTCTACTTCCTTTCTATTCAAAAGTCTTTTGTTACCAAAGTCACTCAAACAATCTAGATAGAGTGGGTCAGGACAAAACAGGCCTTTTCTTAATATTAGGAGTTGTGGAGAGGGTTTGGGAGTCTTTGGAGAGTAAGACATCCTTAACACTCTCTGCAAGGGGTTCTTTAGGCCCTGGGCACCAGGAGGGCACAGGGAGGTGAGACACATGTCGATAACCATCATTCAGCCTAGAAATAAGGGCCTTGTGTGAGTGGAGGTAAGGCCTTTGGGAGGACAGAAGAAAAGGAATTTCTGAGTTGGTGAATCAGAAAAGGCTTCCTAGTAGAGGGCTTTGTTTTTGTTTGTTTGTTTTTGGTGATAGGTTCTCACTCCTTTACCCAGGCTGGAGGGCAGTGATGTGATCATGGCTCACCGCAGCCTTGACTTCCTGGGCTCAGGCGATCCTCCCGTCTCAGCCTCCCAAGTAGCTAGGTGATATGATTAGGTTGTGTCCCCACCCAAATCTCATCTTGAATTACAGCTCCCAATCCCCACATGTTGTTGGACCCAGCAGCAGGTAACTGAATCATGGGGGCTGGTTTTGCATGTGCTGCTCTTGTGAGAGTGAATAAGTCTCACGAGATGTGATGGTTTTGAAAGGGCAGTTCCCCTGCACACACTCTCTTGCCTGCTGCAATGTGGGATGTGGCTCTGTTCCTCCTTCACCTTCTGCCATGATTGTGAGGCCTCCCCAGCCACGTGGAACTGTGAGTCCATTAAACCTCTTTTTCTTTGTAAGTTGTCAAGTCTTAGGTATGTCTTTATTAGCAGCATGAGAACAGACTAACACAGTAAATTTGTACCAGGTAGTGGGGTGCTGCTGTAAAGATACCCAAAAATGTGGAAGTGACTTTGGAACTGGGTAATAGGCAGAAGTTGTAACAGTTTGGAGGGCTTGGAAGACAGGAAGATGTGGGAAAGTTTGGAACTTCCTAGAGACTTGTTGAATGGCTTTGACCAAAATGCTGGTATTGGTATGGACAATGTAGTCCAGGCTGAGGTGGTCTCAGATGGAGATGAGGAATTTTTTGGGAACTGGAGCAAAGGTGATTCTTGCTACCCTTTAGCAAAGAGATGGTGGCATTTTGCCCCTGCCCTAGAGATCTGTGGAACTTTGAACTTGAGAGAGATGATTTAGGGTATCTGGCAGAAGAAATTTCTTAGCAGCAAAGTGTTCAAGAAGTGACTTGGGTGCTCTTAAAAACATTCAGTTTTATTCATTCACAAATATATGGGTTGGAATTGGAAATTATGTTTAAAGGGGAAGCAGTGCATAAAAGTTTGGAAAGTTTGCAGCCTGACAATGCAATAGAAAAGAAAAACCCATTTTCTGAGAAATTCAAGCTGACTGCAGAAATTTGCATAAGTAACAAGGAGCAACATGTTAATTGCAAAGACAACGGGGAAAATGTCTCCAGGGCATGTCAGAGGTCTTCATGTCAGGCCTTCCCATCACAAGCCAGAGGCCTAGGAGGAAAAAAAATGGTTTTGTGGGCTGGGGCCAGGGCTTTGCTGCTTTGTGCAGTCTTGGAACTTGATGCACTGCATCCCAGCCATGGCTGAAAGGGGCCAAGGTATAGCTCAGGCCTTTGCTTCAGAGAGTGCAAGCCCCAAGCCTTGGTGGCTTACACATGTTGGGTCTGAAACTGCACAGAAGTCAAGAATTGCATTTTGGGAACCTCCAACTAGATTTCAGAGGATGTATGGAAACACCTGGATGTCCAGAGAGACATGTGTGCTGGAGGGGTGGAGCCCTCATGGAGAACCTCTGGTAGGGCAGTGAGGAAGGGAAATGTGGAGTGGGAGCCCCCACACAGACCCACTGGGGCACTGTCTAGTGGAGCTGTGAGAAGAGGGCCACTGTCCTCCAGACCCCAGCAGTGTGGATCCACTGACAGCTTTCACTGTGCACCTAGAAAAGCCACAGACACTCACTTCCAGCCTATGAAAGCAGCCAGGAGGGAGGCTGCCCAACAAGATGGGAACCCACCTCTTGCATCAGCATGACCTGAACGTGAGACGTGGAGTCAAAGGAGATCATTTTGGAGCTTTAAGATTTGACTGCTCTGCTGGATTCTGGACTTGCATGAGGCCTCTAGCCTCTTCATTTTGGCCAATTTCTTCCATTTGGAACAGGTGTATTTACCCAATGCCCATAGCCCCATTGTATCTAGGAAGTAATTAAGTTGCTTTTATTTTATAGGCTCATAGGTGACAAGAGCTTGCCTGGTCTCAGATGAAACTTTGGACTGTGGACTTTTGAGTTAATGCTGAATGAGTTAAGACTTTGGGGGACTGTTGGGAAGGCGTGATTGGTTTTGAAATGTCAGGACATGTGATTTGGAAGGGGCCAGGGGTGGAAAGACATGGTTTGGCTCTGTGTCCCCACCCAAATCTCACCTTGAATTGTAATAATCTCCAAATGTCAAGGGCAGGGCTGGGTGGAGATAATTGAATCATGAGGACAGTTTCCCTGACGCAGTTCTCATGGTAGGGTATAAGTCCCATTAGATCTGATGGTTTTATAAAGGGCAGTTGCCCTGCACATACTGTCTCACCTGCTGCCATGTGGGATGTGTGTTTGCCCCTCCTTCACCTTCTGCTGTGATTGTGAGACCTCCCCTGCCCTGTGTAACTGTAAGTCCATTAAACCTCTTTTTCTTTGTAAGTTGCCTGGTCTTGGGTATGTCTTTATTAGCAGCCTGAGAATGGACTAATACACTGGGACTACAGGCATGTGCCACCATGCCTGTTTAATTTTCATGTTTTTTGTAGAGACAGGATTTCACCATGTTGCCCAGGCTGGTCTTGAACTCCTGGGCTCAAGCAATCTGCCCACCTCCACCTTGGCCTCCCAAAGTGCTGGAACTACAGGTGTGGGCCACTGTGCCTGGCCAGGGCATGACATTTGAGCCACACAGAAGGATGGGGTATTGGACATGTGGCAGTAGAGAGGTGCAGGAAGGGAAGGGGAGACCATGGGCACAGCCACAGTGCTTTTTCATCCCAGAGTATAACACAGCCAATAGGTGCTGTGGACATAGCAGATATTCATTCATTTCTTCATTTCTTCATTTACTCACCCAGGACTCTCCACGTTACAGAGCTATTCACCTCCTTCATGTAACCTGGGATTGCTGTGTTCCTGCTTCTTTTCACTTTTAGTGAATGTCCCTCTTGTGCAGCTATCCACAGTGTGTAGGTTAATCACCAAAAATGCAGGATTGGACTCCTGGAGTCCCGGGATCTATCAACATCGCTTCCCCCAGTTCCCTGTTACTGCCTCTGGGAGAAAGAAAGAAGACATGGTCAGCTTCAAGGTCCAGCCTGAGGCCCTCCTCCTATAAGAAGAAAAGGAGGAGGCAAGCCTTTATTTATTTGTATTAATTTATTTTCTTTAGAGGTGGAGTCTGTTGCCCAGGCTGTGGTGCAGTGACATGATCATTGCTTACTGCAGCCTAAAACTCCTGGGCTCAAGTGATCCTCCCACTTCAGCCTCCAAGTAGCTGGGACTACAGGCATCCTCCACCACCACACCCAGCTAACATTTCCATTTTCTGTACAGATGAGGTCTTGCTATGTTGACTGGCAGAGGCGAGCCTTTTTTTTTTTTTTGAGACAGTCTCACTCTGTCGCCAGGCTGGAGTGCAGTGGTGTGATTCGGCTCACCGCGAGCAAGGAGAGCCTTTCTTGACTAGCTTCTCTGTGCAGGGCCATGACTGGCCTTTCCTCCACTCTTCCTCCATCACAGTGAGGTCTTCCCACGGGCGATTGTCCTGTATGAACTGCATGATCAGTGATGCCAACACCGGAGGTGGGTTTCTGGTCTCTCCTTGATGTCAAGTCCCACCACTCCTGATGGTGGCAGCCACCAGAGCCACCAGTTCACAGCCCATTTGCAGTGCTGTGACACTGCTGGGTCCTCAGTTCACTGCAGGATCTGGCCATTTCAGGAGTTCAGCCAGCTCCTTCCTGAGGATGTACTGTGGTGACTCATGGTCAGCCCCCTGGGAGAATAATTCAGAATCTACTTGCCAAAATTTAACAATAGCAGCAACATTTTAATCGTCTCCTAGGAGTGACAGACGTCACTGCCTCCAGGGGAAGAGGAGGTGATCCACCCAGCTGCATCCTATTCACGGCCTCCCTTCCTCTCAGGTGGGTGGCAGTGTTGGCAGGATGGGGCAGAGGTGTGGGTGAAAGGTAGTGTCATTTTTTTCATGATCAGAGAATGTGAAAGGATGCTGCAGTTTTAATGGTGTTCTTAGCCTCGGGGCCCTCATGTATAAACTGAGGGGATTGGACTGTATGATCCCTGTGTCTCCTTGCAGCTCAGAGGTTCTGTGGTTCTGAACATTGCTAAGCGCCTGCACTGCCCTGGAGGTGTTTCTGCCCCTGACACATGAGTAGAACCTGAAACCCTAAGAAAAGGGGTGATTCGTCCAGGGTTTTTCTCCCATAAATAAGCTGTACTGAAAACAGCCCTTATGTCCTTACCCTAGCCAGTTAAACTTCTTGTATTTGCTAGTCATTTTTAATTATTGGAAATTAAGACCAGGAATTGGGATTTCTGAGAAAGGAGAAGCAAGTCAAACCTTCATCCCCTGCAGGGCCCTTGCCTTCATACCCTGAACTTCTCATAAGACATCAGAGTTTGAAGATGATGGAATGCAAGGATGGCTGGAGAAGCCATAGTAACCTAGGGAAGGATGTTATACAAACGGCTTGTCACCTCTTTGAAGAGGTGACACCTCCAGATCGACATTTCCAATGTCAATCTTTCTCCACAGCTCCACCAAGATACTTCATTGTCATACCCCATGCAAATTTGCTCTTCCTCCTGTACACTCAACTTTAATGTCACCATAGAGATCACTTACTGTCTTTTTTTTCTTCCTATTATCTGAAGCCTTTTCCCATTTGGAAGAAATTCCAGTGTGTGAATCTGAAGGAGGTCCGACGTTCCTACTCCTGCCCCCTAGCAAGTGGGGCGTGTGCACATGATGTAGGCATGGGCATTCAGACCAAACAAATGGGATTTTGGTTCTTGAGAGTGACATGAAGTCTGGAGGTCATTCACAGCAGCAGTGGAGGTGGGCAGGTGAAGCAAGTGTTCAGTGGTGGGGATGCTTTTGGCTGTGACCTGACCAGGCTGTTCTTGGGGCATGACCCTGGTACCCGGCCCTCTTTGTTCCTACTTGTTTTCTGAGTTTGGGTCTCTAGCCTTGCCACTGATTCAGTGAGCTCTAATGAAAATACTTCTAATACATTATTTTCCTTCTTAGAGATCCAGAGTCAGTTTCTATTGTTTGCATCTGAGTCCTGGCTGGTACCCTCACCCTTCCCCTAGTCACTGGGTCAGGAAGCTGGGGATCTTCTTGACTGTTCCTTTCTGGTTCACACACCACTGTCAATGGGATCCACTAATCCTGCCCCATGATGTCACCTCTGTTGCCCTCTGCCACCCCTAGCCAAGCCTTCATTACATTTACCTGTTGCTGCTGCCCCCTGTCAATGGCTCCTCTGGCTGCTGGGTTCTTCCAGATGACGGTCATCTACTTCTGGTCAAACCTCAAAATCCAGGAGCAGACTATGTCCTGCAAAGGAGGTTTTGGCAGAGGAGAAAAAAGATAAAACGGGAGAAAAGAAAGATGTCCAGTGACTTTGAGTGAAGAAGGATGAGAAAAGTCAGGTGTACAAAGTCCAGGTAGAACTCAGGTGCTCTGCATCTGCCTGAGGTCTTGAGGCTGCACAAGCTTCTCTCCCTTCATGCTACTTTTCCTTATTTTCTAAATTCATATCAATGAAAACATATTAATTACCCTTTAAATTGAAATAAATTAACTCAAGAAGATGCAGTTTTATCTTGCTTTCATAGTAGCTGAGCTCCCTGAAGATGCGTTAATTGATTTTAAATCCAAATCAGCCTAATGCACTTGTGCACTTTGCTGGCTAATGGAAATTAGTGATGACTCCTGGAAGGGAAGGGCTGCGTGCCAATTCCCGTTTTTGCACATTTTTATCGCTGTGGGTGAGGTAAGCCCAGCCATGGGCGGAGAAGGCCTGGCAGCACTCAGCTCTTTATTTATTTAGTAAATATTTATTGAGCACCCATTTTATGCCAAGGATTATGCAAGCCACTGGGGAGCAAATGATGAATGAGACAACCTTGGTCCTTACCTAATGACGTTTACAGCTGACCACACTAAAATACCTTTCAGGAGCCTTCCTAGTTTTATTCTGTACACAGCTTAGTGTACAGAATTGGTTCTAGAACATCTGTGGAGATGATCTCGTGTTCTGTCTCTGGCACTCCCCACTAGAGTTACCAGATTTAGCTAATAAAAATATAGGACATCCAGTTAAATGTGAATTTCAGACAAACAATGAATAAATTTTTTTAGTGTAAGTATGTTCCATTCTATACTTGGAAGACAATGACATTCAACTAGACTGGGTGTCCGTATTTTATCTGGCAACCACTATCACCCACATTCCTGACCCATCCAGTTGCCCTGTGCCCATCGTACCGCTAAGTCCTGCCCTAAGGCAGTGCCTTCCCCAGAGCAGGAATGCGGAATCAACCTGCTCCCTTCCAAAGTACGCCTCTCATGGGGAGTATGCTAAATCTGAAGTCTGCTCTCAGCTAGCTGTCCCCAGGTAAGAAATTCAATTCCATCCCCTTAAGTGAGCTCTGACTCCAAGCAAGGAAAGATATACGCTAAGGAGAACACAGAGATGAGTGAGACACAGTGGCTACCCTGAGAACCCAGAGGCTAGCAGGGCAAGGGGTGTAAGCAATTCAAATAGTTGTAATACAAGATGGAAAATGACAAATGACTTAGGTGCCGAGGGAATGCAGGGAGGACAGGAACACAAGTATTGACACTGTGGCGGTGGAGTCTTGAGAGTTTCCTGGAGGAGATGGCATTCACAAGTGACTAGACTCATGACAAACCTGTGAAACACGTACCTCAAAGTCCCCACAGCCCTAGCGCCCATCCCTGAGAAGTCACATCACAGCTTGGATGTGGTCACCACAAAGCTCCCGACAGTGCACACAAGTCAATCCCAGTCGGCACCCCAGATGAAGCCTGCACCATCTTTGACCTAGAAGGGTGCCTCATGCTGCAAAAGGGGCATTTCAGAAAGGGCATGCTAGGTGGGGTAATCAAAACCACCCCAAACCAGGAGAAAGGGCCTGTGTGTTTGGAGAACTCCAAGAAGTCTCGCATAGCCAGAGGCAGGGGCTCTACGCCAGTTGTGTAGCTGGAAGAGTCCCCTGAGGTACATCTAGGATGGAGCAGTGGAGAGTCCAGGAACCCAGGGAGCTTGCACTTCCATTGGAAAGCCAGGCTGGGGACACCTGCTCTCCCTGGAGGTGGGCCTCCCTGCCCACAGGCCTGCCCGGGCGCCGCTTCTGTTTCTGACACTCCTGGACACTGGCTGTGCTGCCTGAGGGAATGCCGATCACACTCTCAGTAAATATTTAGCCATATGAGTTTGAACAGATAACACTTCAGAGTCTGCTTTGTGCTCATACAGCCTTTAATAAAGGAGAAGAAAGGCTTCTCGTTCACTGCTTCCTGGTTAACATGAGCGAGCATTTTCCAGCGAGCATTTTCCAGTCAGGCAAACATTTACTGCAGCGGTAGAGGGGCCCAGCCCTGATAATGCCCTGAAGGTGGCCAGAGAAGAAAGCCAAAGGCTCTGACTGCCTGTATGCCAAGGAAGTAGCAAAGCAAATGTCCCTCAGGGCCGCGGGCACTCAGTATTGGAGGGATTCTTTGGTCTGTGGTGGGACCCTGGGGATAATCCTGCACACTAAGCATATTGTCCCCAGACCATCCCAGCACTGAGGTCTCTAGAGACAGAAGAGCCGCCAGCTGGTTAATTAATGCTCCCCCGGCAAGCTGGGCAGACAGGCTCCAGCTGCCTCCAAGCTGCTCTATTAGCAGGGCTAGGCTCCCTGTGCTGGACGCAGCGTGGAGCTGTCAGGGAACGTCTTTGAGAAATTAAAGCGGCATTGCTAAGTGGGGACACATAACAGGAGCGAGCCCGCCTGCCTCTCTCTCCTCCTTCTGCCTAACAGTGTCCCCGCTCTGATGGGTAATGCATGACAGTGTGTTTGTCCAGCAACTTAATTAAAGCTGGCTGCCAGATGGGACCAGTGTGTGCCAAGATCCAAGCCAAGCAGGGGCAGGCTCCTGAGCCCCTCCTGGGTCCATTGCCCTGGTGGAATCTTGCTGTTAGATGCCCGTGGACCCCAAAAGAAAAGTAGAAAAGATAGCACTGGTGAGGCCAGGTCAGAGCTTTAGGGGGGTCCATCCTATTGCAACTGGCAGGAACTCTGCCCAGTGGGCTTAGCCCTCTCCTGGCCTAAGTGCTGTCCCCTTTCCTGAGTCCTCCTTGCCTTGATTCTGATCACCCTGTATATTTTCACCTTCTTTGGGCCTCCATTACTAGGTTGTAGAGGCCTGGACTGTGATTGACATGACCCTGTTTTCACCAAACACTGGGGCCCCATGGGAAGGGCCCAACACGGGCATCCTCCCTTCTCCTCCTCCCTCCCACCAGAAGGGCTGAGCTGGAAACCACAGGAAGGGGCCGGGCTGGTTTGGCTGCTGAGGCTGAGCGCTGGAGCTGCGGAAATCAGGAAACCCAGGCCCGATGCCAGCGTGAATGGGAAGATCCCCAGCAGCTAGGGCATTCGATAAATAAGACTGAAAACCTGCGATGGCAAAGGATTTTTAGATGTTCATTAAACTTTAAAACCTTTGTTTTGAAACACAGCCCTCTCCATAAGGAGCAATATGTTTTAAAAGTAATCTTTATAAATATAATGCATGCTCATGGGCAGGAATCAAAATAATGCAGAAGGCTGTGAAATGAAAATAAAGGTGTCTCTGACCGGCCCGACGCCACATTCCCACTCATTGGAGGTCAACCGTCAACAGCGTCAGCGCAATTCCGCTTCAAAGAAACAAAGTCAGAACTGAAACTACAAAATTCAACTAGACTCTGAGTGGTACGTTTGGGATGGAAAAGGAAAGTGTGTGTGTGTGTGTGCGCGTGCATGTGTGTGTGTGCATGTGTGTGTGTGCATGCATGTGCGTGTGTGCACGTGTGTGTGCATGTGTGTGCATGTGTGTGTGCACGCATGTGTGTGCGTGTGTGTGTACACACGCAAGCATGTGTGTAAGCACAAGCCATGGTTTACTAACCCAGGCCCTGCCCCCAGCTGCCTGGCTTCAGATTCTAGCTCCTTTACTCTTAACCGTGTTGCAAGTTGAACAGTTTGCTCAACTTTTTGATTCCTGTTTTTCTGTCATCTGTAAATTGTGAATAATAATAGTACCTACCTACACAATTGTGGAGATCATAGTATTTTTTAGCTCATGGAAATATTGGTGCAAAGGCTTATCAGTCTGTCCATGCACGCCTATCAACCCCACCTCCTTCTAAAACCAACAGGAATTATGGTAACCCCTCACATGTGTGTACCACTGTAGAGTTTAAAATGCCCTCACTTCCCTGGCAGGCAGCTGTGTTATCTCCTTCAGAGGTGAAGATACGGAGACATGGCGACTTGTCCAAGCTCCCATGGCTACAGAAGGCAGATCTGGGTCTAAAACCCAAATCGTGTCCTTTTCTGTGCTCCCAGGGAACCTCAGAGGCCTGTCTGGGCAGTGCATGCTGGGGCAGGTGGCCGCCGGGCAGAGAAGGAGCTCCTGCAGTTTCCTTGTCTTCTTCCCCTTGTGATTTGGTGTGGCCATTGGGACACAGCAATCAGGTCTCTTGCCCCCAGCTTAGGGGCAAAAACACATAGATTGATTAATGTATTTATTTTTAGAGACAGGGTCTTGCTCTGTAACCCACACTGGAGTGCAGGGCATGATCACAGCTCACTACAGCCTCAACATCCTGGGCTCAAGCAATCCTCTTGCCTCAGTCTCCCGAGTGACTGGGACTACAGATGTGAGCCACCACATCTGGCTAATTTTTAAAGTTTTATTTTTAAAGACAAGGTCTCACTACATTGCGCAGGCTGGTCTCAAACTCCTGACCGCCAGCCATCCTCCTGCCTTGGCCTCCCAAAGTGCTGGGGCTACCCACTGTGCTCAGTCAAAAACAGCTTCAGTAAAGACTCTGTCTTCTTTCCTTCTCTCTTCCTTATTGAGCTTTTATAGTCTTAATCAATTTCATTGGTCGACATTTTTTACTTTTAAAAAGTGATTGTTTTTGCTGATTAAAAAAGTGATACCTGAATACTGTTGAAAATACAGATAAGCAATCAGAAAATAAAAATAAATGTCAGAGTAGAAGTGTTTTCTGCCCTCCTGGAGTTGTTTCTGAGGGTCCCACAGTGACCAGCGGCACTCAGAAGTAGTGCAGAATCTTCAGCAGGGGGTCCCCA
Organism: Papio anubis; assembly: GCF_008728515.1. Classification (NCBI taxonomy): domain Eukaryota; kingdom Metazoa; phylum Chordata; class Mammalia; order Primates; family Cercopithecidae; genus Papio; species Papio anubis. The sequence goes on along the minus strand of NC_044977.1, from coordinate 190,768,805 downwards.
TCAGCCCCCTCCAGCTTCTACCTACAACCTGATACCATATGAAACTTTCCAACGTTCACAGGATTCGTGATCACAATGATTTTGATCTGCAAATGGCAAATACAATTAGACAACAGCATGACTTAATAATTTTTTAAGCTGCTTTTTAATTTAAAAGTCCAGGTAAGAACTCTACCCTTCATGTGAAATTTGATGAAGTTTTTGGAAAAATTCATTTGGTCAGGGCACTTGAAAATGGCTCACTGCATCAGTTCTAATTCTCTTTGATATTATTATCAGTGGGCTGTTTTTTATCGAGACAGCAAACTTACTTGTCGAAATTAGTTTCAACAGACTGTTACCGTGCGTCATAGACTCAAAGACCAGTAGGGAGAGAGGGGTATGGAAGCCACAGTTACAATGCTGGGCATTGAGCATCGTGATAAAGATGTGTACTGAGCGCAGTGGGAGTGCCCTGAACGGGACACCGATATCACCTGGGTGCCCGGGGAAGGAAGTTCTGAAGAAGCTTTACTGAGGAACTGGACACCGAGCTGGACCTTGAATGAGCATTAGGAGTTTGTCAGGCAGAGAAAGGATGGAAGGCGGGGAAAGAAGCATGGCAAGTAGCTTGATGTGGCCAGAGCAGAGGTGGATGCCTGGGGTTAAGAGGCGGGCAGCGGTCCGCAGAATGAAGAGATGCGACTGAAGGAGCAGGTAGAAGCTGGACTAAGAAGGACCTTGTGTGTGCGCTGGGGAATTTGGTCTTCACAGGCTCTGCAGTAGCACTGCTCAGCGCTCTCTGGCCTCTGTGCCCTACCCTAGTTCTGTTTAGGAATTACTGGATCTGCAGCAGGCAGGTTCGAGATAGAAGGGTGCAGGCTCACAAACCCCTGGGAGGAAGTGTGCTGGGCTTCGGGTAGCGTGTAGAGGAGAAAATGGAGTGGGGTCGGCTCTGGAAGAAGGAGGCTGCGACCCTCTCACTGGCATGTTTACCAGTCTCCAGGGTTCCTCTGGAAAGCTCTCGTGATTCTTACCAAGTATCTGCCTTCAGCCAAATCGCTCATGAATATTAAAATACACACGCAGACACACGCTCACACTCGTGCACACACACACACACAGAGCAAAGGGAAGAATTAGTTCATTGGTTTATTCCAAGAGTTTTAATATGGAACTGTAGGAAAATACTGCTGAGGAGGCTAGAAGGGAAAATTAACCTGTAAAAAGACAAAAGCAAGGAAGTCAGATCTCGTCTCCTCAGAGGCGTGTTTCAACTCTGGCTTCTTCGAAGATTTTCTTCTCCCCTCTGACGGAGACAACAGAAACGGAAGGGCAAATGCCGCTGTCACTAGCCATTTGGGTTTTCCTGGGATTTGGGCCATCTGGGTTCTGTCAAGGTGAGGCACGTCTTCAGCAGCTGTGAAAGCCCTTGAATTTCCTGAGTTAGTAAGTGGGTCAGAGGGAGACAGCTGAGCTCCGCCACTTCCCACAAACCCCAGCTTCCCTGCCTGGGCCCCTCGCATCCCCCAAGCCCCCAGCCAGGAGGGAAGGGAGCCGGAAAGGCATGGAAACAGCTGGTTCTACTCTGCACAGTGCTCCCAGGTTGACCAGCCCTCACTCTCCCAGCTGCTGAACCTGCCGGACCACCGTGGGGCCATCAGGCTAAAGAGTGGAGGACAGAGCTGGGGTCCTGGCAATACCAGCCCCTTTGTCTTGGCCTGCAGCATCTGTGGCTGGAAACAGAGCTCAGGAGGTGATTCAGTCCATCCTGGCTGCCAGAGGATGTGGTCATAGGGTGCGGGAGGGGACCATGGCGAGGCATTGGGATTCCACCCTTCAGGGGGGCTGGCCAGCAGGGGCAGGAGGCCAAGGTCCTTGGCCCAGGGCAGGCCCACTTGTCTCTGGTTATTTCTGAATTCTCATCTAAAGTCAACTTTATTCCTAGAATGTCTAAAATGAGATGCAGATAGAAGGAAGAAAATCGGTCTGGCCTGGTGTGACCAGATGCCTCCCACATGTCAGTCCCTGGGGATTCAAAGATGAGTAAGACACATCTGTACAAGAGCTCCAAACATTTGTGGACACTGGCTAGTCCCCTCACCACGGCCCGGGGAGGGAGGGGAAGCAGCTCTCTAACCCACGCAAGAGTAGCTGAGGCTGCTCCAATCCCCGCAGCCTGACGTTCCCCATATCTCATCTGTACCCCTCCCTGAACAACCAAAGAACTGAAGATTTCCCATCTCACCGGAGTCCAAGGATAGGATGGAAGAGTTCACCATAATGCTCAGGTTTCCCCACAACACTCCACTCTTCTATCAAAACCCAGAGAGACGCCAGACGTGAGTGTTGCACTGACACACCACCCGCAATGCCTTCGCAAGCCTTTGTGGAAGCCGCCCGCATGGTAAGTAGATTTGTCATTGTTACGCTAAGGAGCTTTCCATTTTCTCTGCACAAGAGCTGTGTCAAGTTCCACTGTGGGTCACGGTGCCCCAGACCCAGCCAATAAATGAACAAATCCTGCGCCGTGGCCGTGGCAGCTCAGCCAATGAAGGAACAAATCCTGTGCGGTGGCAGCTCAGCCAATGAAGGAATAAATCCTGTGCTGTGGCAGCTCAGCCAATGAAGGAATAAATCCTGAGCTTAAAGATCGTTGGATCTAGTGTGCTGGTGCCTTAATGAGGGTCTGAGACCCAAGATACTGGTGCTATACCCTGCTACATGTGTGCAGTGTGGCTCAGGGTGGCACTGAGGATACGCCTGGCACCTCCCGACAGGTTCACGTGTCTCAGCTTGGGCAGTGAGAGTGTTTGGGCTGGAGTCTGGGTTAGTCTCCAACTGAAAACGCCACTGAATAAGGTTGACTTTCCACTTCTTTGAGGAGTTGAGTTTGTTGGGGACTTTTGTCCCTATGCATACGAGGACAAGATTGGGCCAAGTTTTGGGTCTTAGGGAGCAAGTATCATGTAAGCCTTGTCAGTGGCCAGTGGTAACCAAAAAGGTAATGTGGTTAATGGTTGTATTAATGGAGATATATGGTCCACAGTGAGGGAGGCACTGCCCAGTGTAGGTACCATCCACTGTTCTGGACATCACCTTTTAGAGACACGGACGGAGGGGAGAGCCACAGGAGAGAAACCAGGCTCAGACAGGTCTGAATGAAGAGCTTGTCAAACGAGCAGGAGCTGAGGGATGTGGGAAGGTGGGGATTGGAAAGGACTTGGGAAGCAGGAGTAGAGGATGTGCCCTCTTCACATTTCTGATCCTTGGAAAAGTAGTTAGGTATGTTCTACGTGGTCCCAGGGATTACAACTCAGATCTAGGAGGAAGGGACAAAGAAGCGGCGGTTAGCTCCTGGAGTTTAAATTAGATGACTGTGAGGTTCTCTCTGCCCCAGATAGCCATTCCCACATTTCCTGGTCAGTTTCCTGGTGCTGAGTATCCTTTGGCTTTGCCTGCCTAGAGTGGGAGTTGCCAGGCAGTCTCCATCCAATGTGGCACCTTTGCCCTGTGGGCCTCCAGAGTGTTGCCATCTTCACCCGATGCTCCACAGTTGGCATCAGTGCTCAGGGACTGAGCTCAGTTGGAGGAGTTTCGGGATGTCCAAAAGCATGTTCCGGCCCTGTGTCCTGGGTGCCCTGCCTCAGCCTCATGTGTGAGGGGAGTCATGGGGTCATGTGTGAGGGGAGTCAGTCATGGGCAATAGGGCGCTGGAGGAGAGGGCAGGAGGAGTTGTGGGTTCTGGGCCAGGCTCCCCACTGCTCATCTTGGGATCTCCAATGAGACTCATGTTCCTCATGCACACTATGGTCCAGAGAGGGGAGCAATTCTTGGTTTCTTGGAGCTTCCATCTCTCCCTTCCATGCCAACTGGTCTTAATCAATCAAACAATATCAGATCCTAGGATACTTATCACCAGCAATAGTAGACAAGAGTTTCACAATGATTTTAATGTCTTCGATTCAACCTGTTGCGTCTGTGAGAAGCTACAGAACCAGCCTCATGAAATTTGCAGTAGCGACAGCGTGTCAGGGGCTGAGAGTTCCCCATCAAAATACTCTGGGGCTTTTTCCTCTGAAAATGACAATATGATCCCCTCGAGGCCAGATGAATCTGTGCTTAGTGACACCTTCTCCCTGGGAGACTCAGTTGCAAAGCAGGGTCTAGTTCTTTGAAACCAAATGATCTTGTCAAGCCCAACTCAGCCCTCCTGAGAACCCGGAGGAGAGTTTTTCTTCCCCAGAGACTGGCCCCCAGAGAGAACTCAGAACAGCTGCTTTACTAAACACACAGCTTCCTGCAGCAAAACCAGGCCCCAGACTTTGTTAGTCTAAAGAGCTCACTTTCCACGAAAATATGGCCTCAACATACCATATAATTAGAAGCCCTCATCCCCAGGATAGTCTCTGAGATGTGTCCTCATGTTCATGCATGTCTGAAGAACCAGTGAACACATTCAAGTTCTATACATACAGGTATTTTACAATCTGGGATGTGGTTCTTAAGAAACAATAAAATAGATGCAAGGCTTTCAAAGTCCAAATTTTCTTTTCCTTTTTCTTATTTGTATATCTTTTGAGATGGAGTCTTAGTCTGTCACCCAGGCTGGAGTACAGTGGCACAATCTCATCTCACTGCAACCTCCGCCTTCCAATTTCAAGCAATTCACCTGTCTCAGCCTCCAGAGTAGCTGGGATTACAGGTGCCCACCACCACACCTGGTTAATTTTTACATTTTTAGTAGAGACAGGGTTTCACCATGTTGGCCAGGCTGGTCTCAAACTCCTGACCTCAAGTGATCCCCTGCCTCAGTCTCCCAAAGCGCTGGGATTACAGGCGTGAGCCACCATGCCCAGCCCCAGATGTGATTTTTGTTTTCTTGAGACAGGGTCTCTCTCTGTTGCCCAGGCTAGAGTGAAGTGGTGCAATCACAGCTCACGGCAGCCTCGACCTCCTGGGCTCAAGCAATCCTCTCACCTCAGCCTCCCAAGTAGCTGGGATTACAGATGCCCACCACCCTGCCCAGATAATTTTTTGTATTTTTAGTAGAGACAGGGTTTCACCATGTTGGCCAGGCTGGTCTTGAACTCCTGACTTCAAGTGACCCACCTGCCTTGGCCTCCCAAAGTGTGGGGATTACAGGCATGAGCCACTGCGCCTAGCCAAATTTTCTTTTTAAATATCTGATTTTCATTTACCCTGTCCACTGTCCAAAAAATGACCTTCCTGATTCTCCTCTACTCTTCCTGCTCCTCCCTCCCTCCCCACCAGCTGATTACCCACCCCAGTGTGCCCTTCTGTTGCCCCCTCCCTCAAAGATCCAATATTTGGCATAGGCTAGTCTCTTGCATAGGCACAGAAATATAATTAAAAGTATCCTGAGGCCACCAATGATTATCGAGATGACCTTAGACAGGCAGTGAACATCTCAGTACCAGAGTTTCCTCGTCTGGAAACTGCATGATCATAGTACCCATCTCTTGGGGGTGTAAGGAGTAAATGGGACAACAGAGTAAGAAGATCGTTCTGGCACATAGTAAATGTTCAATAAAATGCTAACTGAGCTGTGGCTGCTGAGATTTTTCAGACTCCAAATATCTCTTGACCAGCACATCAGCAAAGCCCATCAGAGATTCCGTCCTTGGACTGACTGAGGAGTTACTCCTTGTTAAATTAAATACACTAACAGCCCTTTTTAGTTTGGCTTATTAGTGTTTACCAGAAAACTAATCATACAGGAACGTGGAAAGAGCCCAGAGGGATTCTGGTTTTGCGTCTGTGGAACGGGAACCTCACAGGGCTGTTTCAGGGATCAGTGTATACGCAGCCTGTGGCTGTCCGAGGTAAAAGACAGAGCAGACTTGAGGGATGCTGCTGCTTCCCTCCTGGAAGGTGAGTGCCTGCCCTCTCTTCCCTCTTAGCTTCCCCTTCCCTCTTCCCACAGGACTCCAGCAGAAGAGGCAGGGAGCCTGATATCAGAGTCCACGGCACGGGTGCGTGGGGCCAGGATTATTGGGGAGAACATTCCGGGGTACCTCTTCTTTCTCTGCCCGACTCATCACCAAGGACAGTCAGGCATGACTGGAGAAAGCAGAGCTCACTCTGGGCCCCACCTGGGCCCCACACCCTCTCAGTCTCGCTCCAGCCTTTCTTTCCCTTGCTCACAGCTTGCTCCCACCGTCTCCTGTTTCTGTCTGTCAAGCTCAGAGTGGTGATGCAGAGCACAGGGCCTGGACAACGAGAGGCCTGTGTCCTTGCTCTCTGCCACTCCCTCCTTCCCTGCCTGCCTTTCTCCCTCCTACACACAGTCATCCCACATAATGGACACCCACTCCCTGTCAGGTGCCAGGCGGGTGCCAGGGGCATGACGGTGTCCCGGACAGATGTGATTCCACCCCCACACAGTTCAATCACCCAATATGAGCTGTGTGACCTTGGGTGAGTCCATGGCTCTCTGTGTCTGCTTCCTTCTTTCCAGGCCTTCCTCTGACACTGAGGCCTTCTCTGGTCTGTGATTTGTGGTTAAGCCAACGCCTAAATGCCACAGAGGCGAGGCTGCAATTTTAGCTGCAGCCCGAGGACAATCAGATTCAATGCCTGTTCCTCCCACGTGACTGTGAAACACCCACTTCCCCAAGCCCAATGTATTCATTTTCTATTTTAAAAACCATAACCAAAATCAAGCCCCAAATATGTGCCTAATGGCCATGCAATGGATTGGCCAAAGCATTAAGCTGCCCACCAGTTAGCAGCGGAACCGGCTCCTCCCTCGCTGTGGAAACCAGCCTCACAGCAGAGTCTGACCTGCCCAGGCCCTGCCAGCCACGCCCGGGACTAGAACAGTGAGTGGGGTGGCCCAGGGTTTCTCCCCGGGGCAGTGTCCTCAAGCAGGAGCCCAGCGCGTAAGCTGTCTGTTTTGGCAGAGTGAGACTGCCTTCTGCAGACGGCATGCTCACACAGGCGGCCTCTCTGGCAGGATCCTGGCTGGTCTCCCATGAGTCAGAACAGCTGTGATCACTCCGGGAGGCCCATCTGGAACGGCTTCGGTGCTGGGAGGGGTCTTCTGGGCTGGTCTGGAACCTGTGTTTGCATAGCAAGCACACTGCTTTCATTTATATTGTGTGTTATAAATCAATACACATAGCAATCTTCCATAAAATGCAGGTATTCATACTTTACACAAGACTGCAAGAACAGAGTGTCCATGTGGAAGATGATTACCCTAACTCTGTGTTGGGTGCCTTGGGGTGGAGATTTGGGTGGCAATTCTAAAGGTTTCCCTCCTGAGTGAGCCACCAGAAGCAGCCCCTGGGAGGGACCCTGTGTGGCACCACTCAGAGCTTTAGTTTCTTTATCTGGAAAGCTGCAATCGAAGTCCCTGTTCGCACACAACTTTTTAGAATCAAATCCAACAAGCAAACAGGTATACAACTTTTCATGAGGTGTGAAGTTCTCATACACGAGGAGAGTGTCATTGTTGTTTTTATTGCAATCTGGTTACCCAAAGGGAACCAACACGGTAAAGCAGGTTTCCCACAAACTCCTCTTGGAAGCTTCCTCCAGTTTCTCCCGTTCCCCACCCTCTCTTGCGGAGTCTGAGGATGGTACCTGGCAGCCTCTGTGGATTGACTCAGCAGGACATGCCCGCCCAGTTCATGACCTCAGATGTCCCTCAAAATCTGCTGCACTAAATCCAGTTTGTTCCAACTCCTCTCTGGACAAGAATGTGAGTTTGCACTTGTGCCATGAATTAGGTGATAAAAGGGGGCTGGGCAGGACTGAGTCTTCTTATAGCTCTGGGCTATGATTCTGGCCACGGAGTTCAAGCTTCATTGTTCCCAGCAACCTAGGGACTCAGGACTTCAGAAATCCTCAGCGATGGCTGCAGTGTCTGCAGTGACAGCCAGTGCACGTCCCTCGCCTGCAGCAGCATGAAACACACACGGGCCTCGGCCTCCTCAGTCCTGTTCCTGACGCCCGGCTTACCTACCTGAGACCGGTCCAGGAGTGTCTGAGGACACACAATGCTTCTGGGCTGGGCTGGGACCTAGAGTGACTCCAGTCCCCGCCCCTTTCATTTTACAGATGGAAACCAGATGCCCAGAATGAGAAGGGACTCACCTAGGTCACGGATGAGTTTGTGGTTGTGAGAATCTTAACTGCCAGGCTCAGCTGGGTTAAATGGTGTCCTCGGAATTACCGGTACCTGTGAATGTAACCTTATTTGGATATAGGGTCTTTGCAGATGTCATCAGCAAGTCAAGGTCGTACTGGATTATGGTAGGCTCTGAATTCAGTGACTGGTGTCTTTGTAAGAAGGCCATGTGAAAACAGAGACACACCGAGGGTAGAAGGCTATGTGACAACAGAGGCGAAGACTGCAGTGATGCAGCCACAAGCCAAGGAATGCAGGGAATCAGTGACAACCAGCAGAAGCGAGGGAGAGGCGAGGAAGGGTTCCTCCGCAGAGGCTTCCCAGGGAGCAGGCCCCGCCACAACTCCAGACCTCTGGCCTCTAGAAGTGTGAGAGAAGGAATTTCTCTTGTTTTAAGCCACGCAGTCTGTGATACTTTGTTACGAGAACCCTGGGAACCCAATACACAGGCCAAGGCCCTCTCTGCTGTTTCCTGGAGCAGCAGCGACAGGGACGCGACCCACCTCACAGAGTGCCACGCTGAGCCTGAGCTAAGCAGCTGACATACATCATCTCAAGTAATCCTCCTGAGAGGCGCAGGAAACGATTATTATTATCCTCACAGCAGCTCTATAAGGCAGGGTGCTTTTTTCAAACTGTCATTTTGAATAGTAATGTAGTCATATATTTATATTTTATAAAAATATAAAAGCTCCCAAAGGTTGAGACACACAATGAAAGGTGTCTCTCTCACTCCACCCCATCCCCTGCTACCCAGTTCCCTCCTCTGGGGGACCCATTGTCACCAGGGTCCTGCAGAGTCTTCCAGAGCTGCTCCACAAGCAAACCTGCAAAGAAGCTGAAATGTCCTCCCGCTTCCACACACACGCCTTTTGAAAACACAAATGTAATATGCTATACAGATGGTTCCTCAACTCGTTTTCACTGTTGGTGAGTCCTGGAGGTTCTGTCCTCTTCTCAGCAACACTGGACCTAGATGGGCATCCTGACTTCTCGGAATGCCCCTCTCTGGAGCCACCCGCTCCTTGCTTTCCTCTCACCCTATCGGTTGCTCCTCTGTAGGACCCTGCGCTGACCTCCCCTCCCCTCCTCTTCCCTTCCCTTCCCCTCCCTCAGTGTTGGTGAGCCCTGGGCTTACCTTGCCTTCTCCTCACCCCTCCCTGTACTCTTTCTCCCACATCAGCAGCTCACAGCCATCTCCACTCACTGACTCAAACCAGACCCACACACTCCCCCATCTTCAATCTGTCCTGAGTCCTGGGGCTTCTCGCCCCACTGGAGCCATTTGACTCAACTGCCTTCTTCTCCCCATCTCCAGCGCCATCACCGCGACCCACTGGGGTCCTGCAATAGGCTTCTGGCTGGTCTCATGTCCATTCTTAACCTGCACACCACCCTGCAGTCCCTCTTTGCCAGCAGCAGCCACGTGATCATCTCAACACCTTGGTGGCCACCTCCTGTCTGTAGGATAAATCCAGACTCCCTTCCCGGCTTCCCAGCTCTTCAGGACGCATCTCCTGCCTCTCCCTCCAGCCTCACCTGAGACCATTCTCCCTTCGTGTCACTGGCCTCTCAGTGTCCTGAGTTCACCGAGCTCTGCTCCCTGTACCTGGCAAGCCCTTCCTCTGGTTAGCTCCTCTTCCTCTGAGGCTCAGCTTAAGTGTGTCGCCTTTTGGTGAGATCGCCTTCCTGACTCTCCTGTTATTTTCTATCTCAGTTTATGGTTTGTTTTCCTCATAGCACTATGGCTGTGATTGTGATTGTGTGACAGAGTGTTTGCGGTTTGACTCTACCCTTCTTCATAACACTATGGCTGTGATTGTGATTGTGTGACAGAGTGTTTGCTCTTTGACTCTACCCTTCATGTAAACTCCGTGACGGCAAGGACCGCGTCCATCTCAGTTGCCATTGTATCCCTAGAGCTCGGCACCCTGCCGGACACATAGTAGGCCTTTCAATAAAGGACCATTGAATGAATAAGCAAATCTCCATTTTACAGATGGAGGACCTGAGGGTGACAGTGGTTGAGTCACTTACCCAAGGTCGCACAGCAAGTAGAGCCAAGACTTGACACCAGGCAGCCTGATTCTAGAGACGGAGTTTATATGAGATAAGTTGTAAGCGAGGGACAAATGGTCATTGTGTACATTTGACCTTTCCCTACCTACAGAGAAGGAACAGAATCCCACGCTCTCATTGCAGTAGGAACCAGACCTCTCTGAAGGCTTATCCTCCCTCTCAGTGCATCCGATATGAAGACCAAGGAACTGGGATGTTGCCCTTGGAGTAATCTGCTGCCTGCTTAAACATTCTGCATCTGCTGTGAATAAGAGACACTTTTTCAGGACTATTGGTTAGGAGGCAAAAAGTTCAAATTGTCTTGCAGAAATGTGAGCCTTTCAAATGTTCAGCTCCTTCCTTCTCACTGAATGAAGTTCAACCTTTATTAAACAGTGTGACCACGGCAGGGAGCCCTGGAAGGTGAGGAGCGGGGGCTGGGAAAACTGGGCTGTACTTACAGCAGCCCTTCAGCTGCATCTACAGGAAGCGGTGAGTTGCTGCTGCCGTTTCTCTGGTGGGGGCGGGGGTGGCAGGCCAGGAGGCATTTCTCTCCAGCCCAGCTGACGGGAAGTGCATTGTGTGCTAGGAAGCACATGTTCTTCCTTCCTTTCTTCCTTGTGCTTGTGTAGAGAATTTTCATAACATTATCCCCTTTCCATTAAGATCCCAGAAGCGGGAGGGGACCCAGGAGTGGGGGAGGAGGGAGGAGAAGATAGCGGTTCTTACATCTTTTTTTGTTTCCTTTGAAAACTTTGAAATATGAAGTACACCCAGTAAGCCACACCTTTCATAAGTGTCCTGGATTAGATTCTTGCTGAGCAAATGTTTACGTGGGGAGGAGCTTGAGAGGCGCAGATTTCCCCACTCCACGGATGTTGGGCTTGGTCCCGCGACTTGCCGTGGCCACTGGAATGTGGCAGCAGTCAGAGGACACCAGCTCCAAGCTGAGACCTGAGGAGGCCTGTGTGTTTCCATTTCCCTGTCTTGGGCTCCTGCCTTTCACCCTTGGAGACCATGCCTCGGATGGCTGCCAGTCAAAGGAGACTGAGACATGTGGAGCAGCCAACCCCCAGCCAAGTCCAACTGAGAACAGCTGAACGACTGAACACAAACCAGTCGGCAAGAAATAAATGCTTATTGTCTGCCACTGGGTTTGGGGATGGTTTGTTATGGCAACAGCTCATTGAAACCGTAAGTGTACAGCTCAGTAAATTTTCATAAACAAATGCAGCTTTGCAGCCAGCACATAGATCACACAGAGCATCACCAGCACCTGAGGAGAACAGCCTCCCTGTACCCCGTTCCAGTTGTTACACCTCCCTAGGTAAGCACTGACCTGACTTCTGATAGAAGAGTTCTGTCCCTTTTCCTACTTCAAATAAAGGAAACGTGCAGAACATCCTCATCTGTGTTTCTTCCACTCAACATCACAGCTGTGAGATTTGTCCTTGTATTATTCCTCGTAGTTGTAGTTCATATATTCTCACTGCTATTGCGTTAATAGACTGCAATTCATTTTCCCATCAATGGTATATTAACACAATAGCAATGAGAATATATGTACTACCACTGGGAATGGGAAATAGAATGGGAAAATTCACTAGGAGTGAAATTTTACAAAGAGATATGTGTGTGTGTGTATACATATATACATATATATACATATACACACACACACACATAAATATATAGTATCGGTTTGGGGAGTGAAAATATATATAAGATGTGTATATTCAGATGTGTAGATACTGCAGAACAGTTTTTGCATCAGTTTATGCTCTCGAAACAGCTTGTGGGAGCTTAGGTGGCTCCCCATCATCCTCACCAATACTCGGGATTTCCTGTCTTTTTCGATGTAGTCATTCTGATGGGTGTGTAGTGTGATTGCATTGTGGTCTGTGATTTGCATTCCCCTGATGACTAATAAACTTAAGCAATTCTCCATATGTTTACTGGCCATTTGGATATTTTCTTTGTGAAGTATCTGATCAAGTCTTTTGTCCATTTTTGGAACCTGGTTTTCTGTCTTTTTCTCATGGATTTGTAGAAGTTCTTTATGTATTCTTGGTATGAGTCCTGTATGTATTATACATACCTTCTTCCACTTTGTGGTTGCCTTTCTCTGTTCTCAATAGTATCTTTTGATGAACAGAAGTTCTCCCTGGCAATATAATCTATCAATATTATGGTTAGGGACTTTCTTGTCTTGAGTGAAGAATCATGATCTACTCCAAGATATTCACCTCTTTTCCTATGTTTTGTTCTAAAAACGTTTTTGATCTGTGACTCAGTTGGAATTGATTTATGCGTGTACTGTGAGATAAGGGTTAAAATACATTATTTTTCTATGATTAGCAAGTTGACCCAGACCACTTAATGGAAAAGGCCACTCCTTCCCCCACAGCACTGCAGTGTCACTGTTTCGTATTTGGAATCGACAAAAATGGTTTTGAGAGCATGCTTTCAGGCTAGGGTGACGAGATTCACACCCCAGCTTTCACAGCACAGCTGTGGATTTGGAGTAAGTTGCTTCCTACTTCTGAGTCTCAGTTTCTTCGTCTGTACTTGACAGTAATAAAACTTTCCATTTCAAAGTTTTTAAAACATCAAATGAGAAACTGTATGCAAAGTACTTAGTATAATGCCTGTGAATGAATGCTGTAAATGCCTGCTGTTATTATGACCATGACCACTGCGGTGTTCCTGGTGTTAGCAGACCTGAAGTCAAATGGGATTTTCCTGATCTGGGGAACAATGTGTGCTCTGTGCTTAATTCGGCCTCCACGTCAGACAGATGGAGCACTTCAAGCTGGTTGTGACATTCTCCTCTGTCCCCTACCTATCCTCAGGCACTATCACTCCAGGACCCTCACAATTTCCAGTCTTTGTTTTCCTGGCCTTTACATGAGGTCGACAACCTCCTCAAATATTTCCCACCTTTTCCCCAACTCGCTACAGCTCTGCTTTTGAAGCTGTAGTCCCAGCTTCCCTCGTGAGCTGGCATTACTGAACACACTTTCCTGGTTTGCTTGTAATACCCAGCCAAGCTGTTGGCCTGTCCAGCAGGGAACCAGAGGATGCTTTTTTAGGACAACATCCTGTCTTTGTGAAATTGCTTTGTAGAGCAACAGCTGAGAAAGAAGCCTGCTTGGCCAGCGTCTTCGGCCGTGAAGTTTCAGCTCAATGCGAAACACAGATAACATAAGCACCAGACATTTCACACATCAGCCTAGTTAGAGATACGTGATCTTGATGATTTAGAATGTCGTTTGGCACTCCCATCAGCAAGGCGAGTTCATATTGCCACCGAAGCTGGAGCAACTGGATTGGAAGTAAGTTCCCTGAGGTCTGGCTTCTGTCTACGGAAATGCCACTGGTTTATTTGTGTTTTCAGAGGGCTGCAGATGTTTCCACTGGTGATTTTCAAGAGCAAGTGAACTGTCTTTCAGGAAGATGGCGCTGGAAATGGTCTGACATCCTACACCCTGCACGTGAGGCTTTGTTAACGCCGGGGCCGGCCTCCCAGGCACAGCGCTCATGTGTTCCACCTCCACACATACATGAGGCGTGTGCTGTACAGGGGACACAAAGACAGATGTTCTGCCCTTCACCGTCCTTTCACTTAGACTGTAACACTTAACTCCCAGGATTTTATACGGTAGCCAGACATTTCTAGAACAAACGCTGGTCTTGTTTTTAGGCCTTTCATGTCATGCCCGTTTTTGTACTCTGATTTATCAAGACTTCTACTGCCAGGCTCAGTGACTCACACCTGTAATCCCAGCACTTTGGGAGGCGGAGGCGGGTGGACCACAAGGTCAGAAGTTCAAGACCAGCCAGACCAACATGGTGAAATCCTGTCTCTACTAAAAATACAAAAATTAGCTGGATGGGGTGGTGCATGCCTGTAATCCCAGCTACTCAGGAGGCTGAGGCAGGAGAATCACTTGAACCCAGGAGGTGGTGGTTGAGTGAGCTGAGATCGTGCCATTGCACTGTAGCCTGGGCAACAGAGCGAGGCTCCATCTCAAGAAAACAAAAACAAAGAAACAGACAAACAAAAAACTTCTATTTGAGCCTTTAGGGCTATTCCCTCTGGGTGAAGATGGTGTAGCAAGCCCCTGCAGAGTAGAGATTCTCAACTCGGCTTCATCACTGAGGTGTTCTACTTTGATTTCCACCAGGAAGCATCTCTTTAGTCTCTACAGGTATTTTAAAGCTAAATCAAGTTGGTGTCCCAAGTCTTCTTGATCTTGTTACCCTGTAATCTGTAGCAAGATGTGAACACCTTTTACGCTGACCTTGGAGATATTTGGAAATTATGCCTCTTTCAATGGAGTGACAATTTATTGGGAACTTTTCAACAGATGTCAGAGCCAGTCCCTTCTGCTCCCTTCATTTAAAAAAATTATGTATATATTTCCAATTATAAAAATTCTGATGCCATATATTGTCTGTGGCGTTAAATCATTGGTGGACTCATAAAATAAGGTTTTGTGTTTTCAAAAACATTTTTTATTCTAGCTGGTTTTCATGTTACAACATGTCTTTCTGCAACTGCTCCTTAGACCAATAGTTTCCAAGTTTTTTTGAATGGAAAATACTTTCATCAGTAAAAATTTCTAAGCATCTCTTTCCAAGCATGTTCTATTTATTTACCAATTTTGTTGTGCAACAGAGAGAAAGCAGAATAAGTGCCCCCACAGTTTTTCTAAAAAAGCTGCTAACATGTTCAGGTGGGACTTATTATGACAGCAAGACTCATCCAGAGTTTGCCAAATCCCCTAGCATAGATAAGTCAAACCCACAAATGTCTAAGTTCATTGAAGGTGGGGAATTCATAAAAGTATGGAAGTCTTTTGCTTTCTCCTCTGCAAACTGTGGGAAAGGAAATGGGAGGTACTTACCTACTCCAGGCCAGGTGAGGGGATGGGAGGTACTTTCCTACTCCAGGCCAGGTGAGGGGATGGGAGGTACTTACCTACTCCAGGCCAGGTGAGGGGATGGGAGGTGCTTACCTACTCCAGGCCAGAGTGAGGGGACTCAAAAAGGTGGGGAGCTTGTTTAAGAAAGGGAGCGACAGACCTGCCCCCAGCCTGAGGCTTGTTGAGCTGCCTGAGATCACCTTGTCTCAGTGGGGTGTGGGGAGAGAAGTGTCTTGAGAGACTGACAAGCATCCCAAAGTATCCGAGAGTAGATTACATGACAACTGGAGTCTTCCACATATCCAGAGACTGTGAAGATGGGAGGCTTGCTGGGGCTGCCCGGGACTCAGGTCAAGCAGGAGAGATGAGCTGGGAGCAGCCTGCATTGGCATGGACTGGCCGAGCAAGGATGCCTGAGCCCCCATGGGCCAAGTGGATGGTCCAGAGGATGGTCAGGTGTGAGCCCTCTGGAGGGGCATCTCCCAGGAGGTAGCCTGTAGAGCTGATGAGAATCCAATGACAGCAACAACAACAACAACGAACAGAGATGTACGGGAGCTAAGGAAGGAGTTTCACAAGACAGTGCCCTGCTAGTGACAGGGACAGTGAGTGCCGTGTGTGGGTCTCCCCTGGAGAGGAGGAGGCAGAGGGACATCACCAAATAACACACAGACATGTCCTGTGGAACAGACAGGACTTGGGGGATGCCCACCAGCAGAAGGCACCAGTAGCCAGATTAAAAGAGCACAACCAATCATGCGAGTCTTTGCCCTTTTCCCCTCTGCCCCCAACCTGGAGGAGCTGGGGACGGGAGGGGAGAAAGATATGAAGAGCGAGCGGAGGAAGAGTGAAGACCAACCCTCTCTCCCATTCCCTGTCACCGGCCCTCAAGCCATGGGTAGGCCTGAGGTCGGGGAGAGAAAGAGTGCTCAACTGCATGGGAGTTAGAGGTTTGGGTTCGGACTGGCCTAAACTGTTCAAATCCTGAACCGGAGACCGTTTCAGATAGTTGGAAGTAACCAGAAAGCTGAGTTATCTTCTAAGACGTCATCGAGGAGGGGAAAAAGATATCCAGAAAAGCATGTTTGAAGGCAGCACTGGGAGAAAAATGAAGCTGTTTCTGGCTTGTTCCCTACCAAGGTAAGTCTACTCAGTAAACAAACGATGCTAGAAAATCTGGAACTAACTCTCTTCCTTCCTTCCTTCCTTCCTTCCTTCCTTCCTTCCTTCCTTCCTTCCTTTCCTTCCTTCCTTCTTTTCTTCTCAGGTAAAAATAAACAAAACGGAAGTCCTAATATTATCTGCAGTAGCTCAGCACGTGCAGTCCCTGGGGTGAGCTGGGTGAGCTCTCAGTTTGGAGGCCAGAGCTCCAATGTGGTCTGTTCAGTTGGAACCCAACCCGGAACTCGTGTGCAGACTGAGGCCTTGGAGTCCGAGGCGCTTTACCCAGCTCTGAACAAATGCCAGCCCAGACTGCTCACCCATTCTTCAGTCAACACCCATTTCCTGCCTGTTCTCAAGCGTCGGGCTCTGTGCTTGGAGGGTCCTTGATAAATAAACCAGACAGGATCTCTACCCTTGAGAAGCTTACAGTCTAAGACTAGAAAACACGGTATAAACACACACACAAATACATGTTTATAAATTGTAGGCAGTGTTGTAACAGTGGCAGTTTAAAAAATGTGTACGGTACAGTGATAAAATATAGTGTGTGTATAGTCGGTGGAGGCAACCCATGGCAAGACCCCTATCTAACCACTGCAGCAGCTGAAAGGTACACACAGAACACCCAGCAATGATTGTGCATGAAATTGGACATTTTTGTTTTAGAGGAGTGTATTCCTCAAAGGGAAATGAGAATGGTGTGTGTGTGTGGGTTTGTGTGTGAGTGTGTGTTCTACTCTGAGTAAGGAAACATGCTGGGCGGTGCTATGGAGAGAGATTTAGTAGGTAGGGCTAAGCCAGGAGCCTCTTGGCCAGTCTATGTGTATTCAGGAATACCTGAGCATCTCTGAACCACTGAGAGTAGCAGGGCAGTGAACATGCCTATGGGACCCAGCCCTAATGCGTCTGGGCTAGGAGCAGACCAGTGGGGCAGGAAGAAAGGGCCTCAGAGGATGTCACAAGGAATGATACAGACTTCTCCTTGAGACAAGCCACCACTTGGCACAAAGCTTCTGCTCTAGGCCACTGTCTTAACTCTTTTGCTCTCCAATTTTTGGTCCAATGTACGAATGATAATATCACATCTCTACTACGTGCTGCACAACTTTCGAGGTGGCTTTATACATGTAATGTCATTTAATCCCCACCGCAACGTCACGATGCAGGCATGAGTATCTTCATTTTGTGAGGAAGGAGCTGGGCTTACACTCCTCAAGCGCTTTGGCACGTTGTGTGCAGAGCCAGGCTCCTGCTGCAGACTTGACTCTCTGCGGTGCCCGAGCTTCTTCCTCCAGCCCACAGCGCCACCGAACACACCCTAGACCTTGAGCATCTTGAGGGCTGATACCATGTCTCACTCATCTCTGTAGCTCCCAGAGCCCAGCATTGTGAGGAATGCAGTTGCTCATTTATTTATTCATCCAAAATAAATATTTACTGAGTACTAATTAAGTTCCAGGACCTGTGCTGTAGGGTCATTAAATATTTGACAAATGAAAGAGGGGAGGGAGAGAGAAAAGGGGAAAATAGCCCAGGGGCAGCTGGATGTACAGTGGGGCCCCGGGGCTGTGTGGGAGGCGGGCAGTGCCGTGGGGCGGGAGGAGCCCTTGGCTGGCACTGAATCCCTGGCTCTGGCATTAGCTTGCTGCCTGTCATTGCCTCTCCGGACCTCAGTTTTTACAGAACTTTCCAGTGCTCCTCAGGCGATTTTTTGACAAGTGATTTTGAAAGCTCTATCAACTGAGCAAACCATGTGGCCTGCCCATGCCTTTCACTTGTGTCACCTCGCCGTGGTTTGGATGAGTCCTGCTGAGAAGGAATCTCTTCCTGAGGAATGAATATCTTTTGAAGATTAATTCGTGCATGAAGTTCGCTTTTTACTATCTTTTTATTTTTTATTTTTTGAGGCAGGTTCTCACTCCTGTCACCCAGGCTGGAGTGCAGTGGTGCAATCTCGGCCCACTGCAACCTCATCTTCCCAGGGTCAGGTGATCCTCCCACCTCAGCCTCCTGAGTAGCTGGGACTACAGGTGCACACCACCATGCCCACCTAATTTTTGTCTTTTTTGTAGAGATGGGTTTTGCCGTGTTGCCCAGGCTGGTCTCAAGCTCGTGGGCTCAAGTGATTACCTGCCTTGGCCTCCCAAAGTGCTGGGATTACAGGCATGAGCCACCATGCCTGGCCGAAGTTTGCTTTTTACATGGAGCACTTACTGTATGCAAGACTTGAATCCATTGAAAATTGATTGACTGATTGGTGGGAGTAGTAGAAAAGAATTGGAACTCAAAATGTAAAATTCTGGGTGCCAGTCCTTACTCAGCAATAAGTTGCTGTGTGACTCTGAACAAGTTACTTCTTTCTCTGGGTCTTAGAAACGGTGATAATTAAATCAGCTCAGTTGATGTCTGGAAGGGGGCAAGGGCTGTTGGCGTTTTTAAAAAGTTTCTTGTGCGATTCAGATATGCAGCCAGGATTGAGAACCACTCGTTTACACCTTTTTCTTCCCGTGTAACTGTTGAGGCTAGAAACTGGGAGTCCGAGGCTCTGAGGCTCCTAGCACAAATGTCTGAACTATAGAAAATATGAGAAATGCGTTTGTTATTGTTATTATTAATAAAATAATCATGGAAGAAGATAAAAAGCAAACAGAAGGTGATATAGTTTGCATATTCGTCATCTCCAAATCTCATGTTGAAATTTGATCCCCATTGTTGAAGGTGGGGCCTAGTGAGAGGTGTGAGGGGGGTGGATCCCTCATGAAAGGCTTGGTGCCATCCTCCTGGTAATGTGTGGGCTTTTGCTCTGTTTCCAAAAGAAGTGATTGTTAGGAAGTGCCTGGCACCTGCCTTCTCTGTCTTTTTCCTCCTCTCTTGCCATCTGGAGCCTGTACCCCTTTGCCATCCCCCATGAGTGGAAGCAGCCTGAGGCCTCACCAGATGCAGATGCTGGCACCATGCTTCTTTTACAGCCTGCAGAACCATGGGCCAAATAAACCTTTCTGTTGTAAATGACCCAGCCTCAGGTATTCCTTTATAGCTATACAAATGGACTCATACAGGAGGTTTAGGAGAAGAAAGAGGAGGAAGAGAAGAATCAGCAACCCACATAGAATATTCCAACATCGGAGGAATCATTATTATCTTCATCTAATCTCTCAACTTCAGTTTCCCAACTGTTAAAAAAAAAAAGGAGAATATCTAATTCCTAGTAAACTGGCTCCATAAATAAATAAATAGCCTCGATTTGTAGCGTTTACACATTTCCCTGGTGTAAATACTCCCACCGTGGTTGACTTTCACTTATGAATGGTTTAACAATAGCTAAAAAATAACCCTGGATCCTTAGCAACGGTTCTCCTAAACCTGCACCGGCCAGCTCCAGCAGAGCAGAATAGGGGAATAAGTGAGTTAAACATATATAAAGTGTTTGGGACAGTGCCTGCCTCATAGAAAGCACTCAATAAATACGAGTTGTTACCATTATTATTACCAGTATTAATAATGTTATTTTCGTTATGATTATTGATAATGTTGTTAATCATTATTACGTGTTATTTTCTTTCATCTTATTTTGCTAATAGAACTCTTTGTCTCTAACAGGACCCAAAGAAGCTGAAGGATAGGATTTTTTTTCAGTATTTCAAGTAGAAACCGGGTAGCTCCTGACAGCTATGCAGCCTTCTTATGCAATCCGCTTTATAGCCAGGGCCGTTTAACAGAAAGAGATTACACTTATGATAGTTCAGAGTTTATGAAGCACGGCCATGGTTTTTTCTCCTCTTTTGATACCTACAACATTCAGTGAGATAGGCAGGAATCCCCACGTTGCAGACAAAAGTTAAGGTTCAGAGAGATGGTAACTTATCAGGGTCACAGGATTTCTGCCAGTGGTAGAGTTGGGTCTCAAAAAAGTCCAGTGGGGCTGGGCGTGGTGGCTCACACCTGTAATCCCAGCACTTTGGGAGGCCAAGGAGGGCGGATCACAAGGTCAGGAGACCGAGACCATCCTGGCTAACACAGTGAAACCCTATCTCTACTAAAAATACAAAAAATTAGCTGGGCATGGTGGCGGGCGCCTGTAGTCCCAGCTACTTGGGAGGCTGAGGCAGGAGAATTGCTTGAACCCAGGAGGCAGAGGTCACAGTGAGCCAAGATCGTACCATTGCACTCCAGCCTGGGCGACAGAGCGAGGCTCCATCTCAAAAATAAATAAATAAATAAAGCCCAGTGCTTTCCCATTGATTGTAGCTCCAGCTTAATTTCCAAGAGGCATTTATGTGGGACACACGATTCCCCTGACCAGGGACGCCAGCGGACATGGAGAGAGAGGGAGAGAAGAAATGAGGCAGGCAGGCGACCTCATCTACTCTAAGCAAAAGCCCTGAACACTCACTGCATGCAGGATCTTAAAATAAACATAGTTAATTCGGCCTAAATACCTTCCATGAACATTTTCAGGGAAGGGATCTCCTGAGGGAAAACTTACTAATTCATGATAAGGATAAAGTAGACTCATCTCTCGCTTTTAATGTGAGCTTGAGTTACTACGATAATTAGGTTAGGCAGTGAGGGTATTAAGCTGTGCAGTGCAAGAAGTCCTGTTGTTTGTAAAACACCAAGTGCGGTTTCATGGAATGCGTATGTGTGAGTGCACATTCAGGACGGGCTGGGGAAGACTCCAGCGACACTTTGGAGGTGAGAGTCCGCTAAGTTGGGCAGCTACCGGGGCTCCCCACACATAGTTCTTGGGCTGAAAGCCTCTCCTTACTGAAGAGACAATGGCGCCATCTCTAAGGAATGCGCTACGCTCCGTCTTGTGTTCTGTGGATTAGCAAGAAGGGGTGTCTGGAGAAGACGCACACGCGTTATCTTTATGATGTTTTCAACATGCCATTGATCCTGCAGTGTGTCACATGCCTAGAGTGGGCTCACTCAGATGGGAGGGGGTGGATTCTCCCACCTTTCCTTCCAGTCCTCTGGTAACTTAGGCTGGGTGCTTGGGAGAGGACTCAGTAAGGACATGGGTCTTCGGTGGCTGTGAACAGCCATGTAGTGCAAAGGGCCCACACGGAGAATGGGGACACGGCCTCTCATTCCTGCCAGACTAATCACCTGAGGGGTTACCCCATATTTTTGTTTCGAGGGAAAACCCCAACAATGTATCGACATTTATGAATGCATCTTAAGCAATACTGGGAGAGAGCTGTCTACATTAGAGGTCAATTTTGGGATTTGGGGTTTTTTTTTTCCCACTTTTAGAGTTAAAAAAATTATTAAATCAGTAATCACAAATGACTTGCTTCTAGACCTTTGCTATTTTATCCAGCTGGCTTAGAAAAAGCCACGTCAGTGCCCAGGGGAAAATGTGACTTCCAGGAAGCCTTTGGGTACCAGGCAGCTTTGGGAGGAGCTTGGAGGACCCTGTTTCAGAGTTCCAGGGCTTTGGGTTCCAAACGCTTTCCGGGTTGAACATCTCCAGGGCTTTGGGTTCCAAACGCTTTCCAGGCTGAACATCTCCAGGTGATGCTTTTCGAGGACGAGGGCTTTGAGATGCTGCCCTGAGGCTCTCGTGTGAACACAGTCCACTTTGGCAAGTCCTTCTGGTGTTTGGAGCCGGAGACAAGGAGACCAGCATTTGTTGAGCATTTTCTAAGCCCCAGACTCTGTGCTCCTTGCTTTCTCTGCATCACCACATGTAATCATCATAACCTCCACTATGAGGTAGCTGCCATTATCTAACATGAGAAGCGAGATACCCAGGCGGCCAGCCCAGGACCTAACTTGACTCACCCGACTCCTCTGGGTCCCATGGCCCAGGCAGGGATGGCTCAGCTTAGACCAGGACAGAACTGGCTCCTTTCTTGCTCCACACGGAATAATTCAGTCCATGGCCTATCACATTATGACACAGAATGAGTAGGACTAAAATTAAATACTCACTGTTTGCCAAGCCCTACGTCAGGCCCCTGAGAGAGGCAGCACAGGGTAACAGAAGGAGCTCCAGCTTTGGGAAGAGAAGGCCCTGGATTCATGTCTTATTCGTTATTCATAGTTGTGCAGTTTGGGGCAACTTAACCTTTCTGAATCTTAGTTCTCTCAGCCATAAAATGAGTATAATAATAGTACAAACTTTTCTTCAGAAAGCTGTTGGAGGATGAAATGAAATAATGTGCGAGCCCTATAAGTCTTCAGTGCATTAGCATCATCATGCATATTCCTCATGAACCTGTGTTAAATGCTCCTGACACATTCTTTCTTTTGTATGTGTGACAGAGTCTCCCTCTGTCACCCAGGCTGGAGTGCAATGGTGTGATCTCAACTCACTGCAACCTCTGCCTCCCGGGTTCAAGCGATTCTCCTACCTCAGCCTCCCAAGTAGCTGGGATTACAGGTGCCCACCACCATGCCCAGCTAACTTTTGTATTTTTAGTAGAGATGGAGTTTCCCCATGTTGGTCAGGCTGGTCTCGAACTTCTGACCTCAGGTGATCCACCCGCCTTGGCCTCTCAAAGTGCTGGGATTACAAAATGCATCCTTCTAACAATACAG
This sequence comes from Papio anubis, assembly GCF_008728515.1. Lineage (NCBI taxonomy): Eukaryota > Metazoa > Chordata > Mammalia > Primates > Cercopithecidae > Papio > Papio anubis. The sequence goes on along the minus strand of NC_044977.1, from coordinate 190,745,969 downwards.
TCTAAAATTGGGTCCAAAATGGACTTCAGGCTTTTATATCATTGTTTTCAGAGGTATCTTCTCTCTCTTTTTGAAAATAGAATTGCATTTGCCACTTCTGTATGTCAACTCCTTTCCCTAATTTTCTAAAAATCATCTACAGTGCTTTGGTGAAGAGCTTATTAAGTCATTCAGGAACCTGGGAATACATTTCATCCTAATTCATGAGAAGTAATAAAAGGTTCTGAGAGTGGTAGGGAGCGGAAATGTTGTATTTATTTACTTGTCCTATATCATTTCGCACATATTACATAGTATGTATTATTTAGCACCTACAATGCAAGGTACTATGGAAGATACACATGTGAACGGCAGCTTCTGTCCTCAAGGAGGACACAATCTAGGAGACAACCAGACAACAAAGGCAAAGAGTGTCACATGCCTGAAAAGTGGTGCCTCCAAGGAAATGTGTCATCCAGGGGAAGGAGAGACGTCATCTGGCCTGGGCACCACGGAGGAAGAGAAGTTTGGGCAACTGACTTAACTTTTCAGGAACTGGGAGAACTTTGCTAACCTTTGGACTAGGCTTTGAAGAGTGGGTTTGGTGGCAAGCCAGGAAGAGGAAGGGCAATTAGGGGTTCAGAGGGAAATATACAGGACCTGACAGTGTCTGTCTGTCTGGTTGCAGCTAACAAATTATGTAAGAGAAAAATGAGATTATTTAGCTGGGTGCCACAGTGTGAGAAACCTTAAACATCGGGCTGGGTTTGACTTCACTGGGGAGTCACTGAGCCAGTATTTTCAACAGAGAAGTGACATAAACCTCACCCTGAGGGGTTCTGTGAACCAGACGGGAGATGGAGACCGGGGGGAGGCATGCTAAAGCCAAGGTCGCCGGCCAGGTGGCAGCGAGAAGGGCAAGAACTAGAGAAGCGTCCAGGACAAACAGCTCAGGGGACGATCCCTCTGAGTTCCTATCCAAGTTCCACCGCAGGGGACCTTGTTTATCCTCTCTGGGCCTCAGGTGCCATAGCTGGGAAGTAAAAAGCTTGGGCCAGAAGGTGATTCTCCAAGTCCTCCCAGCCTGGCCTCCTCTGGCTTTCTGTCTGACATTTTTGTCACTGCTCTTCAAGCTGGTCAAACAGGGGAGGAGGAGTAGTTGTCTACCCACCGTGCCAGGCCACCCTCTAACCCCAACAACCCCTGTCGCATTCTCAACAGCTGATGGTTTTTCTTTTGTACAGCCTTGCAAAGAAACCCAACTAATTAAATCAGTTGTGTTTGCCTTGACTTCGCAAATGTCCCTGAAACAAATGATGCAAAACAAAGAAACACATCAATAAATGCAGCCAAACAATGAAGTGCAAGAACACATAAGAATGTTCTTTTATTACAAAGGTGACATAGCACATCAGTGAAGAAAAGAGAAACTCAACCAGCAGGCCTGGGGCAAACGGCTGTTTAGGAAAAAATAATGCTCCATCTCCATCTCACTCTGTAGACCAATATTAATTCTAGGGGATTTCAGAAGAGAAATAGAAACATTTCCTAGAAGAAAACAGAGAGACAGTTAATGTAATCTTGAGACAAGGGAAGCCTTTCTTAGCCTGACACCAAAGCAGTTACAATAAAGGCAAGGATTAATAGATTTGACCATATTAATTTTTATTATTATTATTTTTTGAGATGGAGTCTCACTCTGTCACAAAGGCCAGAGTGCAGTGACACAATCTCGGCTCACTGCAACCTCCGCCTCCCATGTTCAAGCGATCCTCCTGCCTCAAACCCCCAAGTAGCTGGGATTATAAGTGTGCACCACCAAGCCTGGTTAATTTTTGTATTTTTAGTGGAGATGGGGTTTCACCATGTTTGCCAGGCTGGTCGCGAACTCCTGAGCTCAAGTGATCCACCCGCCTCGACCTCCCAAAGTGCTGGGATTACAGACATGAGCCACTGCTCCCAACCAGATTTGACCATATAAATATTTAAAAGTCAGCATACCAAAGACAGTAAAACGATTTCCCAATGTTGTATCGAACATCTTTTTAGGTGTTTCTGGGATGGGTAGGAAAGCCATTTCTAATTATCTCAAATGTGAAAAGAGGGAACCCATTAATGAGAGAAACGAAGAGAACCAGCGTTAGGGGGAACTTCAGGAGGGAAGAAAGCCTTCACCACAGCCACTCCGAGCAGGGCCAGGAGGACGCTGAGCTCCGGCTCCACCGCCAGGACTGCCCTGGGGAGGAACTGAAAGGCTCCGCTGGCCTCCCCATCCCACTCCTCCACCTCGGGCCAAAGCAAGTGAAGGAAGTCAATGCAGATCCTGCCAGGGTTGCCTTGGCCTTTGGGCAGCTCAGAGGGGCAGGGGTGGAGGCACCTCCCTCCAGGCAGATGGGCTGCGGGATGTCCTCGAGCCCCTCCCCAGGGCTCCGGGAGCTTGTCCTTCCTGTTCTGTCTCCATGGCCTGGATATCACAAGGGAAGGATCTGGTGTCATACTGCCTTCCACAGCCTGTGATTGCATGCCAGGCCCCAGTGCCCACAAGAAATATGACTCCACCTGCTCCAGGGGACAGGCAGGCCACTCCCGGAGCTCGCTGAGAAGTGGGTGAAGTCTCCAGGCATGGAGTGCCGCTCCTCTGAGCCAGCAGATTCCTACCTTGCTGGGCTTCCCTTTGGGGCTGAGAAGGAGCTCCGCGTTCCTGGCGGATTGGAAGCTCCCTCTGTGGTCTCCTCAGCAACCACAGGCTGCTGCCGTCTCTGAGCGGTGGTCTGGGGCTGAACTGCCAGGTCACCGCACTGTCCCCAGCCCCGCCCGCTGCAGCAGCAAATTCACAGGCGGCAGTGAATGGTCCCAGCCTGAGATGGGGGATCTTAGGGATGAACGTGGCGTGGGGGCTAACACGGCTTCTGGGAGGGAAATTCACGTGGTATCCACAGGTAGAATTCACACATACCTGGGTTCATCTGGCAAACTAGAAAGCAACGGCCCAAGGAGGGCCTCAGGGCAGGGAAGCAGAGAAGCCTCGCAGAGAGCACTCACCCTAAGGGAAGAAGGAGCTGGAGGACATGAATGCGGGAGAGCCTTGGGGAGGAGGCGGACACTCCTGAGCAGTAGCTGAGACTCTGATTGGACCCTGCACTGACCCCGTTCACTTTATGTCTGGGCTCTGCAGAGGGTGAAGGCCCGAAGGAAGAGCGAGCTCCGGACCAGCCCGGGGCCATGCACAAAGTGCGTCAGTGAGGGCTCTTCACTGCAGGCAACCAAAACCGATCGGGCTGATAGGAGCTAAGAAGGAATGCTGTGAAAGGGGGTCACGTAGCTCACAAGGCGGCTGGCCAGCAGGACGGGAAAACTAAAAGAAACAAAAGGTTACTATGCAGCCAGAACCACAGCCACAGAAGCAGCCCAGAGACAAGGCGCCCAGAGAGCTCAGCAGGCTCCGCTGATATTGTCCATCTTGGATGCTGGATGTCGCTGCCTCCACCACCAGCAGCATCCCCATCATCACTGTCACCACTGCCACCACACCGCCAGAAAGAATCTGCCCCTGCCCCAGCCTCACTGCCGTCACTGGCTCCCGATTCAAAGTTGGAGGGGGGTGAGGCTGACTGGCCCACACTTTGGCCTCGAGGAACATGGGGTAATGATTTGTCTGTCCTGTTCAGCTTCTAGATTTGTACATTAGGAAATTCTCCCAACATAGGCGGCTAGAGAGGGAAGGATCAGTCAGACACTGACAGCCAAGAAGAAGGAGGAAGAGGAGGAGAAGTGAGAAGAAACAAACAGTTTAGCTTGAAAAAAATCTTGAAGACATCACTCCTGCTCTCCGGGCTTCAGTCTGTGACCGTCCAAATTGCCTGGGGGTCATGGGAGGAAGTGGGCCTGAGAGCCCTGTCACTGGCAGCGTGGGCAAGGGGAACAGTCACCATCCTTCATGGTCATCACCATCATCATCTTACGGACTGTCCCTAACCCGGGGTTCCTCAACCTCTACAACTAACATTTGGGACCAGATAATGCTGTGTTGTCCAAGCAGTCCTGGGCATTGTAGGATGTTTAGCAGCATCCTTGGTCTCTACGTACTCGCTGCCACCAGCGCCTCCTCTCCAATTGTGACAATTAACAGTGTCTCTAGACATTGCCAAATATCCCTGGGGCAGAGTTGCCTCTAGTTGAGACCATCGCTGTAAACACAGCTGCCTTAGTCCTCCTATGGCCACTCTGCAATAAAGGCCTAGACTTTCCCTCTGGAGAGGCTGGGCTCCTGCCAGGACAGGAGCACGCAGAGTCCTAGGGCGCCCTTTTGACTCCTGCTCATGGAGGCAGGGAGGAGGAAAAGGGCAATCTTACGTCACCAAATATTTACTATTCATTGAGCCCTGCACAACCTGCCTTTGCTCATGTAGCATGCTCTCCCTCACCCCAACCTCTCTTCACTTGCCCAAACCTGACCCCTTCCCTCTTTCTCTGAATTGGCCTGCATCTCTCCCTTTCAAGATGTTCAGTGCCCTGGCCAGACGTGGTGGCTCACACCTGTAATCCCAGCACTTTGGGAGGCCAAGGTAGGTGGATCCCTTGAAGTCAGGAGTTTGAGACCAGCCTGGCCAACATAGTGAAACCCAGTCTCTACTAAAAATACAAAAAATAGCGAGGTGTGGTGGCGCATGCCTGCAGAGTCCCAGCCACTCCAGAGGCTGAGGCGGGAGAATCGCTTGAACACAGGAGGCGAAGGTTGCAGTGAGCTGAGACTGCACCACTGCACTCTAGCCTGGGTGACAGAGTGAGACTCCGTCTCAAAAAAAAAAAAAAAAAAAAATAGCTGGGCATGGTGGCACACACCTGTCATTCCAGCTACTCAGGAGGCTGAGGCAGGAGAACCACTTGAACCTGGGAGGCAGAAGTTGCAGTGATCTAAGATCGTGCCGCTACACTCCAGCCTGGGCAACAGAGTGAAACTCTGTCTCAAAAATAAATAAATAAGTGCATAAATAAATAAATAAATAAATAAGCTCAGAGCCCTAGTCTGAGACCACATTTTACTCTGTGCTCTACTCCTGCAGTGGGGTGGGGAGGGGCAAGTCATACACCCGCACTGAGGGCCATCATAAGACGTCGCCCTGTGAGGACCCTTGTGGAGAGATGTTAGGGGGACGCGGCTCATTTCATCACGCAGCGCTCTCTCAATTAGGACCTTGGGAGAGATGCCCAAACTACTCCTGAGCAACTGGTCAGTTTTTGTTTTATGGACACTAGGAACTGGGCCTTTTCCCAGGTTTCCCTTTCCTGGAAGCTGTTAGAAAGCTTGGAGCCAAATTTGGGGTTCACCCTCATCATCTGTATATTTATGATTCTCGTAATTTAGTCTCATTCCTGGCGCCATTTTTATGCCCTTACCCTTATTTTGTCCTTTTATTCCTTCTTTTAAATTATGTTCCCTTGTTATGTTTTATGTATTAACAGTTTCTGGCAGAAAGCATGGTATAAATAAGAAGATAGATGTAGATAAAGTAGCTCTGTTTCTCTTACATGAGAGCTAGGTATTTTTATGTCTTGTCTGGCTCCGAATTAATATGAATTTACTGAAAGCAGTAGCTGCATCAGATTCATTTCCTGCCCACCGTCCCCACTCCTTCACTCCCTCCCCTGGAATTCAGCCCATTGCCCATTACGTATGGACACTCAGTCAGTATTTGTTGCTCTGTTGACGACTGGTTCTCTTAGATGCAACAAATTTCTTCCCTCCCTCCTTTCTCCCTTCCTACCTTCTTTTCTCTCCTTCTTTTTCTTCTCTATCTCTTCTTTTTTTTCTTCCAGAAAAATAAAGACAAAAAAGAGGAAACAGATACACTTTGGAAAGAACTCCCAGTGAGGTCCGTCACTGTAGTCACATTTTAGAAGAGCTGACACTTCAATTCCCTTCTAAAACCTACAACAACAGTCTATCAAGTTCATGCTGAAAAGTGACTTCAGCCAGAAGAAGGAAAATTCGAGACCAGCCTGACCAACATAGTGAAACCCAGTCTCTACTAAAAATACAAAAATTAGCCGGGTGTGGTGTCACGTGCCTGCAGAGTCCCAGTTACTCCCGAGGCTGAAGCGGGAGAATCGCTTGAACACAGGAGGTGAAGGTTGCAGTGAGCCGAGACTGCGCCATTGCACTCCAGCCTGGGTGACAGAGTGGAAGAGCCCCAAGGCCTTCTTGGTGACACTGGTCTTGTCTGGGGAAGTAACATTCCAGCCTTGTCAGCTCATTATCTTTTCTCTGAAATCACCCTGCCTTTTCATCTGGATCCGGCATTCCTCAGACTTTGCCTTCTCCTGGTGAGGCATGTGTTACATGGAGAAAGTAAAATTCTACCCTCAGAGAGTATTTGCTGAATGAGTGAATCCTATTTAGGCAGTAAAATAGGGTCTGGAGGCAAGAAACACAAGATACCCTCTCCACAGGGCATACACCGAGTAAAGGACTTTGTAACTTTACTTCATCCTCTGCATTTACATAGGGTGTACTCCAAGTAGAGGGTATTTAAACTCATAAAAACTCAGTAACGGGGCCTTTGAGCCCCTACACACAGGCCCGCTCCCACACTGTGGGGTGTGCTTTCATTTTCAATAAAACCCTTCAGTCTTTCCTTTGTTTGTGCGTTTTCTCCAATTCTTTGTTCAGGACTCCAAGAACCTGGACTCCCTCCACGGTTAACATTGTTTGAACCTCCCAACACTGCCGTGAGTTAGACAGAGCAGCAATGATTATCACTATCACCCGTATAGATGAGGAAGATGAGACTTAGACACATGATTCACGGTATAGTCAGGACCAGAGTGGTGGTATAAAGCTCAAGGAATCTGCTGGGGGTGCAGAGCGGGTCTCCATTAAATGTACATCACCCTAAAGCAGAGCCGAGGCCTCAGGCCCTGCAGATGTGCCAAAGACCCCATCACTGCTGTAGGATATCATTCGTTTGTTAGTTTGTTACTGCATTTATGGGCAACACCCATTTACTGAACATGGCATGGTGCTAAGCACAGTGAAGCACATACAGATGAACGCGTCCACTCCTGAGCAGCTCAAAGTCTAGCCAGGAAAACAGACCTAGGGACAGAAGACCACGAAGCAAATCGTCAGCACTCTCATGGCGCCTCTCCTCACCAGCACTCCCGAAACCGGGCCTGCAACTCCACGGTGGCAATTTTCATACGGATTGCAATTGTTTCGTGCCTCTTTCACCACCAGAGTATGACCTCCTTGAGGAAAAGGGCAGTTTTTTGTTTATTTTATTTTATTTTTTAAATAATTTATTTTTATGTTTTTTTTTGAGACGGAGTCTTGCTCTGTCGCCCAGGCTGGAGTGCAGTGGCACAATCTCCGCTCACCGCAACCTACGCCGCCTGAGTTCAAGCGATTCTCCTGCCTCAGCCTCCAGAGTAGCCGGGATTACAGGCACACGCAACCGTGCCCGGCTAACTTTTTTTATTTTTAGTAAAGACGGAGTTTCACCATGTTGGCCAGGCTGGTCTGGAACCCCTGACCTTGTGATCCGCCCACCTCTGCCTCCCAAAGTGCTGGGATTACAGGTGTGAGCCACCACGCCCGGCCTGACAATTTTTATTTTAGCCTTTTTTTCCCCCACAGCATTTAGCCTGGTCACTGGTATCCAGCTTCTACTCAGTCAACACTTGCTGAAGGGATGACAACTGAGGCCTCTCAGGGCTACAAGAAGAGGACATTTCTGCAGGAGCCATGGAGCGCATCACAAAAGGGAGATTTTGCTTGGAGTCTGAAAGCTGAGGAAGAGTTTGCTGGGAGACAGGGTCAAGGGTTCCAGGCCAGAGGAACCCCGTAAACATGACTGGCCTTGGGTAAACGCTTCCTGCCGGCCAGGCTGTGTGTGGCCTGTGGTGTGAAGGGCTTTACAAGGACTATCTCTGAACCCCACCCACCCCATGAGGTTGCTGATATGATCAATACCATCTTATACCTGAGGAACAAAAGGCACGGAAAGTTCGAGTACCTTGTCCAAGGCCACACAGGTACCACACTGTAGAAGTGGGACTAGAATCCACTCTGCTATACAACTATAGCCCAGGCAGGAAGGGGAGAGGTCACTACCTCTTCCTTCCCTCTTCTCCTTGGAACTCTTGAAAGATTTTGGCTCCATCTGTCACCGAGACCCCAGGGTGTCTGTGATCAATAGGATTTCAGCCATGTGCAACCCCTGGGGGCATGCAGCCATGTGGGGCACCTGGTCCTAAATGTTCCACATGCATGTGGCCACCCTCCTTTGCCATGCCTTGAACAGCCACTCCGCAGTCTCCCCAGGTTCTCCTAGGCTGTAGCCAGGGAGCTGAGGTGAATGGCTGCTGTTCAGGGTTATGTTCCTCCCCTCCTTAGTCCAGAGAGACCCTGCCTTTGCTCCCCAGGCATCTGCACTCTGCAGAGAAGACACCTTGAGATAGGAAAAAACCGAGGCAGCATGAGAGCAGCCAAAAATGCCAGCCGCTCTCTCCCGGTACAGGATTCTGTTTTCCAGAGCGCTCCCAGGGCTTAGCAGTGGAAGAGGATGGAGCCCAAGAGCTGCAGAGGAGGCACTGGGTTCCCAGGGCCTCTGACCCAAGCGCCCATGGTGTGTCCACTGGGGCAGTGTGCTCAGTTACCTGCTGTCTTCACACTAGGCCTCGCCCTCAATGTGCACTCTCACAGTGCCACAGGAAAACGAGACATTGTGTATGTTCCTATTAGTGACCATCATTCAACATGCTTGATTGTTGGGTCAACCTTATGCACCAGCCATGATAGAGGGGATTTTATAGTGGCTCATCTAAGAGAGCTGCCCTGGATGGACCTGGCCCTCAGCTGGGCTGTGCTCTGGGGACGTAGAGACTAAGAAAGGATTCCAGTTGAGAGGGTCACTCACGTGAGGCAGAGAACATCATCTGACTGGTCTCCGTCTTATGGCAAAAGACATTTTAGCAGATATTAGGGAATTCCATAATGGTAGTCTCTAGTATTTATTGTCCATCAGGTGCCAGGTATGTAGAATATATCTAATCCTTGTAACAAACTTGAACTGGAGATCGTTGTCAAATTTTACAAATACACAATCTTCAGGATGTTAAGCAGATTCCCCAAGGCCAATTTGTAAATGCCATGGCTAGTGTTCAAACCCAAGACTTTATGGCTCCAAATCCCACACACTTTCCACTACACATGTGCGTCTCAGCCCAGGCTATGTTCAAAACACTCACCATCACCATCACTGTCATCATCATCATTATCTCCAGCTCCGGCTATATTCACAGTACTCATCATCATTATCTCCATCACCATCACCATCACCATCGCCATCATCATCTCTAGCCCAGGCATGTTCACAATACTCACCATCACCATCACCATCATCATCATTATCTCCAGCCCAGGCATGTTCACAATACTCACCATCACCATCACCATCATCATTATCTCCATCCTAGGCTAGTGTTCACAACACTCATCATCACCATCACCATCACCATCATCATCATTATCTCCAGTTTAGGTTGTTTTAACATTTGTTGTTATTATTACTTTCATTATTATTATTATATATTTCTAGTTTTAGGTTAAAGCCTATACATTTCATTATTACGACATTTATTATTATTATTTATTATTTCTAGAAGTTTAGGGAGAAATTTTATAATATTTTATTATTATTATTACACATTATTTTGTGTTTATGTTTATATTAATGACACATACGACACATTACGACATTATTATTATATTTTAATTTAGTAGCCATTTATATTTAAGACATGAGACATTATTACAGGTTGCCACATTATTATTTTCTAGTTTTAGTGAAATATATATTTTTTACGACATTTATTATTTATTATTATTATTATATTTTAATTTGTATGTTTTATATTATTTATTATTATTATTCCAGCCCAGGCATGTTCACAACACTCTCACCACCATCACCATCACCATCATCATCTCCAGCCCAGGCTACGTTCACAGTACTCAACATCACCATCACCATCATCATCATCATTATCTCCAACCCAGGCATGTTCACAATACACACCATCACCATCATGATCATCGTCATCATTATCTCCAACCCAGGCATGTTCACAGTATTCACCATCACCATCATCATCATCGTCGTCATCATTATCTCCAACCCAGGCATGTTCACAATACTCACTCATCACCATCACCATCACTCATCACCATCAACATCATTGTCATCTCCAGCCCTGGCTATGTTCACAATACTCACCATCACCATCACCAACATCATCAATCATCATTATCTCCAGTCCAGGCTATGTAACATTCACCATCACCATCACCATCATCATCATCATTCTCTCCAGTGTGTACACCAGGGCATCAGTGGGTGCTAGAAGCCACAGAAATAAATATAAGCCATCTTCTTGAGGGACAATTTGGTGATTCGTAGGCATTGGTTTTACATTAAAATCAATATTGATATATTAAGGAAGAGAGAACAAGTTAAGCATAATTGTTTAGGGGGAGAACGGAACTCGAATCTATGGGCTGTTTCAGGCTCTGCCCCAGTTTTGGGGTCTTTCTTTGTGCTGTTGGAACACTTGAATGGAAAATGTGGAGAGGTCCCAGGCTCACCCGGGAAACAGTGAGCAGGCTCTGGTGGTGAGGGCTGCAGGTTGCCCTGGACTCCTCCTTCCTGCCTGGGGATTGCCTCCAGATTAGCAGAGGCTGGGGTCTATCTGAGGCAGACTGCTTCAGTGCACATAGGCAAGCTACGGTCGAGAAATGGACTGTAGGATCTTTCAAATCTCTTCTTATCTTGTTTTCAGGTAATTCTGGTATTTAAAGTTTTTATCTTCTTAAAAATTTTAAGAAGATTAAATTTCTTAGGAAATTTTAAATCAAATCATGCTTTTATGGGTCAGATAACTGAGCCTTCCCTTTCATGACCCCAGTGTACCTCTCCCAAGAGGTGTAGTAAGTTGGTTTTGCGTGGTTGATGGGGGGCGGGGGTTAGCAGTTCTTCTCTCCTTCAGTAGTTCTCAAGCTTGGCTGCACCAGTAATCACCTGGGAGGCTTTTGGTTTTTGTTTTTTGTTTTTTTTGTGGGTTTCTTTTTTGAGATGGAGTATCACTCTGTCGCCCAGGCTGGAGTGCAGTGACGCAATCTCAGCTCACTGCAACCTCCACCTCCTGGGTTCAAGCAATTCTCCTGCCTTAGCCTCCCGAGTAACTAGAATTACAGGCATGCGCCACCATGCCTGGCTAATTTTTGTATTTTTCGTAGAGACGGGGTTTCGCCATGTTGGCCAGGCTGGTCTCAAACTCCTGACCTCAGGTGATCTGCCCACCTCGGTCTCCGAAAATGCTGGGATTACAGACATGAGCCACCGTGCCAACCCCACCTGGGAGTTTTAACAAACACTGATGCCTGGGCTCAGTCCCCAGAGGCACTCTCTGAAGTGCTTGACCAGGGCTGTGGCCTGCCCACTGAGGGTATTAAAAGCCCTTCAGGTGACCCAGGTACAGCAGACTTGAGAACCACTGTCGTGTAGTTTTAGGCCAGCGACCAGGATCCCTGGCTCTTTGAAGGAGCAATTTCAAGTAGATCTGAGCTGCAAAATTGCCATCACCTTACCCCTGCTCATTAAGAAAACTCAGAGAAAAATCTTCCTGCTAAAAGCCTGAGGTGAAAAGGTTCCGCTTTTGATGGATGCACTTAAAGGAAAAAGCTTTGATTTGTTTGAAGTCATCCTTAGGGGTTGGTTTTTTTCTTGCATCTATGAGAGAGTTCTCAAACCCTGTGAAACAAATTAGATTCTAGCAGCAAAGGTTGATGAAATGCAGATACTGGGAAAGAGCCGTTTCAATGAAAATCCGGAAGGTCCACGGCTGGCTTCCTTCTTGAGTAATTTCCATGGTTTTCACAGATATTTCTGCAATCCGACTGCGTCCATTCATCCTCTCCATTCCCACTGTCATAATCCAGGTCTGACATCTTCCCGCTGCAGTCACAGTCTCCTAACTCATCTCCCTGCCACCAGCGTTTCCCTTCTTCAGCCACTCTTTGCATCATGCCCAGGGAGATCTCTCTAGAATGCATATTTGATCATATCACTCTCCTGCTTAAAAATCCGGTGGTGTCTGCTTCCCTGTTGCATTTGAAATAAAACCTGAACTTCTTTGTACAACTCATAAAGTCATTCATGATCTAGTACACGCCTACCTCTCTGGCTTTTCATCTCAATTTCTCCATAATCCCGCACACTCTGTGCCAAAGCCAAACAGAATGACTCACGGTTTTCCAAACATGCTGAGCCCTCTCATGTCCCTGAGGCCTGGGTTCTAGAGGGTTCTAGAGGGCTCTCTATATCTGGAACATCCTTCCCACCGCTTTCCGCTTTCTTCTCTCGACTAAGTCCCACTGTTTTTTGTTGTTGTTGTTGTTGTTTGTTTGTTTGTTGAGACAGAGTCTTGCTCTGTAGCCAGGCTGGAGTGAAGTGGTGTGATCTTGGCTCACTGTAGCCTCCACCTCCCGGGTTCAAGTGATTCTGCTGCCTCATCCTCCTGAGTAGCTGGGACTACAGGCGTAAGCCACCATGTCCAGCTAATTTTTGGATTTTTAGTAGAGACTGGGTTTCACCATGTTGGCCAGGATGGTCTCGATCTCTTGACCTCATGATCCACCCGCCTCGGCCTCCCAAAGTGCTGGGATTACAGGTGTGAGCCACCATGCCCAGCCAGTCCCACTTGTTTTTAAAGAAGCTTCCTTGAAGCCTCACTCCAGGTTAAGCATACTCTTCTTTCCTCCCACAGCACCTCAGGCATTGACCTCAGTCACTACTCTTACCACACTGTATTATGATCATCTCTTTGTCTACCCTAGACTGAGGTCTTTACAACACCACTCCAGCACCTAGCCCATAGCCTGACATGTTATTGGTGCTTACTATGGTTTCCAATATAAAAGAGTCAAAATAATTCCCAAAATATGTTCACTTCTGCCCTACTGACTTCTAGCACAACGGGCAACTGAAGTAGGTAGTTTGCATAGACACCAAGAAAATAAATCTGTGTCTTAGTGGCACCTAATTTCCCCTATGTCAGTAAAATCTCATGGAAAAATATCCAGTGCTTGCTGAATGACCAGCACAACGGGGAATAAGCAAAAAATAAGACGTGGTCAGATGAGATGTTCTTTCTTCCTCTTTGCTTCCACTGCAATAGATGTTCCTGGCTGAATCCCTTCATTCCCCATGAACTGCTGTCCCCTGGGTGTGTGGCTTTTCCTCCACTATCAGGAGAACCCGCTCCCCATGTTTAACGTGGGTTCTTTTCTATTTCCCAAGTGTCTCGGCTGGGTTGAGAAATAAAGGGAAAGAGCACAAGAGAGAGAAATTAAAGCTGGGCGTCCGGGGAGACATCACATGTCGGCAGGATCCGTGATGTTCCCGGAGCCGTAAAACCAGCAAGTTTTTATTAGCGATTTTCAAAAGGGGAGGGAGTGCACGAATAGGGTGTGGGTCACAGAGATCACCTACTTCACAAGGTAATATCACAAAGCAAATGGAGGCAGGGCGAGATCACAGGACCACCGGACGGGGAGAAATTAAAATTGCTAATGAAGTTTCGGCACGCATTGTCATTGATCTTATTTCCCATCTTATTAGGAAACAGGATTTGAGAGCAGGTAACCTGTCTGACCACAATTTATTAGGTGGGAATTTTCCCCACCTAATTGTAGTAAGCCTGGGAGCGCTATAGGAGACCAGGACTTATTTCATCCCATCAGCTTCGACCATAAAAGACACGACGCCTTAAAAAGGGGCCGTCTAGGCTGGGCGCGGTGGCTCAAGCCTGTAATCCCAGCACTTTGGGAGGCCGAGACGGGCGGATCACAAGGTCAGGAGATCGAGACCATCCTGGCTAACACGGCGAAACCCCGTCTCTACTAAAAACACAAAAAATTAGCCGGGCGAGGTGGCGGCGCCTGTGGTCCCAGCTACTCGGGAGGCTGAGGCAGGAGAATGGCGGGAACCCGGGAGGCAGAGCTTGCAGTGAGCTGAGATCTGGCCACTGCACTCCAGCCTGGGCGACAGAGCGAGACTCCGTCTCAAAAAAAAAAAAAACAAAAAACAAAAAAGGGGCCGTCTATAGGCCTACCTTCAGGGCGCATTCTCTTTCTCAGGGATGTTCCTTGCTGAGAAAAAGAATTCTGCAGTATTTCTCTTATTTGTTTATGAAAGAGGAGGAATATAGCTCTGTTCCGTCCGGCTCACCAGTGGCCAGTTCAAAGTTACCTCTCTTGTTCCCTGAACATCGCTGTTATCCTGTTCTTTTTTTACGATACCCAGATTTCATTTGTTCAAACACACACGCTCTACAAACAATCTGTGCAGTTGATACAATCACAGGGTCCTGAGGTGACATTCATCCTCCTCAGTTTACGAAGAAGATGACAGGATTAAGAGATTAAAGTAAAGACAGGCATAGGAAAACACAGGGGTATTGATTGGTGAAGTGACAAGTGTCCATAAAATCTTCACAATTTATGTTCAGAGATTACAGTAAAGACAGGTGTAAGAAATTATAAAAGTATTAATTTTGGGAACTAATAAATGTCCATGAAATCTTCACAATTTATATTTTTCTGCCACGGCTTCAGCCGATCCCTCCATTCGGGGTTCCTGACTTCCCGCAACACTCCACTACACCCAAAGCAGCTGGAGGGCATGGTCATGCATTATGGTCCCTCCATGGCCCACCTTGCCTGGGGCACGTGCTCAGGAATATTGTCCAATTCCGAATTATGATGAGCTAAGATTTGGGGACACATTCTGACATGTTTTCTTTGGAACCCAAAATTAAAACTCTCACTTCTGGTGAAGTTGCCTCAAATCCTTTCTGAAACAAAGCAAGCTATAAAAAAATGAATAGAGGAGAATGAAAATACATGAAAATGAATAAATAAGGACATGAAAAATATTTGGTGAAACCCACTATCTCTCACCTATTCGTTTATTTGATCATTTAATCACCAATCCATCCTGTCATCCAACCAACCATCCTTCATTTAACAAATATGGTCTGCGCCTGGGGCTGGGCTCAGAGTGATAAATGAGACAGAAATAGTCCTTGCACTCATGGGCTTATGTTCTAATGGGAAACAGACATTCGACAAAGAATTTCAAGTGCAACTGGAAATGAAAAGGGTGGTGCGGAGGTGCCCCCAAGACAGAGGGTGGTCCTCGCTCATTCATTCACTCACCACTCACTCGCCCCCTCATTCATTCCCGGGTCCTCACACAAAGCCTGGACTAGTAGCACCACTCAATGTTTACTGAAGGAATGGATGAGGCCTGCTATCTGCACAGCGTGTCATTAACAAAGCAGAATTTACTTGGAAGGTTGACTTGGGGAGCCCCAAATGTAAACTTACATGATTTTTTAAAGCTTCTGTTTTTCTCAAATCTCTGCAGTAAGAAGGAGCATGGGCATGTAGAATGCCAGAATTAAGACCTAATGATGAGACACCAGAGGTGTGAGTGTCCTACTGCACAGTAGCAGGGTTACCCCAGGGCTTAGCCAGAGGCAGTTTAACCTCCAAAGACAAAGAAACGACATTTCCATCACCTACTTCCCTGAGGAAGAAAAAAGATCAAAGATCTCGCAGTGCCGTCGTTTAAACAGTAAGATAAAATTCGCCTTGTGCAGCAAATGCCCCATTGTGCCTACGTTACCAGTGTTCTGTATTTTCTCGGTGACAAGCTCTTGTATCCTTCTCTTCTATCCCGTGAGTCCCAGCAACTCTAGCCAGCGCCAAGAGAGCCCTGAGGGATACTCGCCTGTTTGATTTCACAAAAGGACTGGCTTTTGCCTTTTCTGGCTAACCGTGAGATGGAGAGAGACAGTGAGGGTGGGCTTTAGGATGTCACTGTGCCTTTGGCCAGGGCTCATTCTGCTGCCAGGATGAGTCACCTCGAAGACAGAGTCTCAGTCATTTGTGAGCTGGGTGTTACCATACGTGGCAGAACTTGGATGCTATGGCAGGAGCGATCAGCTTAGGTCTGGATCTGTAAAAGCATCAGCAGGTCCAGACAGCTGAGGCTCTGTGAAAGGGTCCTATGTGCTTCTCCTGCTTCCCAGCTTAAGAACTAACAGGATGTCCAAGTGCTGAAGAAAGGACCCAGGGAAGAGAATGGGAGACCTGCTTCTAGTCCCAGACCTGCTACTGATGCTCTGTGTGGCTTTGGACAAGCTGCTTCTTCCTCTGGGCTCCGCTTTCCTCATCTGTAAAATGCTCGTAGTCAGTCTAGTCCGGAAGCACTAACTTTTGGGCCCTAGTCTACCAGAAATCCTCAAAGATAGCAATGGTTTCTGTGATTCCAAATAGCCTGATGGAAACATACATTTCACAATGAAGGGGCTGAGTTGACTAAAGAACCCAACTCCATTGCTTTTGACTAGCATTGTGTAGATGCCATAAATTGGGACTCTCGTGCTCGTTAGAAACCCCTATCAGCAGCCATATATTTCTTTAATAAATCACAGGAAAAAAATTTTTTAACATATTTAGTTTTCTTCATACAAAATTGTTCTAAATGTGGGCCAGCATGAAGGATGGCCTTTGAAAGGTTTCTGGTGGTAAGCACATTGGCGGTCCCTTGAAACCCAGTGATCCCTCCAGCTCTAAGATTCTAATATTCTAATATTCTAAGACCAGCTAAGGAGCCCGCCTCGCTCCCTTCCTCCGGCTCCATTGCCCCACAGCAAACAGCAGCCGTCTGCACCTAGGACAAGGCTGCAAGCTCACTTCAAACAAGGGCACTGGCCCCTCTGTGTGTTCAGAAAAGGTCTGAGAAGTTGGTGATTAAAGATTATGATCCCTGATGCCCAGAGTATCTCTCAGTAACCATTATCAACTTAACTTATCATTGCCTCAGTTTCCTTTTCTGCAAAATAGTTTTCTATCTCAGATAGGCATAAATGGACATTATTTTGAATAGTAACAGTTAGAATAACCTTTTGACTATTGGATATTCTACAGATAGAGGCAAGTGGAAGGCAAAATATAGACTTTCAGAACCAGAATTGCAATTCATGGAAGTTTACCCACCATATGTGTAAACACACACACACACACACACACACACAAAGTCATCCTCTCCTACAAGACAGAGGTGTGACCTACCTAGCCCTCTCTCTGAGTCCTTTATTTCTGACTTGAATAAGAGAACATAGGTAGCTGGGGTGTTAAAAGAATTTTCTAGGTTTTAGCACCTGATATCTTGGAAAGACTTCGAAGGTCACCAGCTGCTCCCTTCTTCCAGGTGAAACCAGAGAGAACTTGACCTTGATGTGGGTACCGATGCTCTAATTCCCTGATGCTTAGAGGAGGACATGTAAGAGGGACTGCTGGACTCTGCAGAGGGAAAAGGATGCGCTAAGACTTTCCATTCCAACTCTCTCACAAAGCTCCACATGAATCCCTCAGAGCCATGGTGAGAACCCAGGGATGAAGGAAGTGGATACAGTTAGGCCGTTCAAACCAGGAATTCATCTCTTAGTGTGATATTTATAGGAGTTGCACATAAAAAGTAACTCAGCCACCATTACCATCATTGCCATCATCACCATTGCCCTGAGAGAGGAGCATCTGCTCAATGTCCTGTAATGTACAAAAACAGCTTTCACATCCATTATCTTATTTGAGCTTCAAAATCACCCGGTAAAGTAGGTACAGCAGGGCTTATTCCCTGCTCCCCTTCCCTTTTGAGGATGAGAAAACTGCAACGTCAGGAGCAGTGACTTGCCCACAGCCATCCAGCCGGTAGTAGCAGACGCAGGACTAGAACCCAGGCCTTCTCACTTCAGCCCAGCGTCTTTCAATGACAGCTCGGAAAGCTGTTGCCTTACCAAGAGCGCCGAGGGGGATGGGTGCAGTGGGAAGGTGCTCTTCTAGGCGGAGGCTACCTTAGTTCAGGCTGAGGACAGAGGAGCAGAGACCCTGTTCCCCGATGAAGGCCTGCCAACATTCTGATGCCTTTGGGGTTGCTGATGGTCCTCACTGCACCAAGAGGAGCAAGTGGTTTTCTGATTGGCTTACCCCACTGATTGCAATTGAGCTGAATCTTTAAATTGAGCTTGCCAGAAAAACTGGTACCAATGAAAGAAGAGCTCTCCATTGCTGGCTGGGGTTCACAGGCCTCAGGGTGCCCGAAAGAGGCTCTGTCCCCGTGAGGTCAGCCCTTATCCTCCCCTTCCCGAGGCTCCTTCTCTGTAGTCTGAGCAGAGAGCCCCCACTATGGACAACCCTTTCTTTCCTCAGCAAAACCTGGCTGTGCATTTCCTCCTCCCACCCGTCTCCTTGAAATCAGCCCAGTGTCGTCTCAGAAACATGTGCTGAAACACCCACAAGTCCAGCTGCAAACCCGGAAGGGCCAGCGCCATAGGAGCCCAGGCCTTCAGCTGACTTCTCAGGCACGCCCCTCCTGCATCCCCTCCCTGCCGCCCCAGCCCTCCCCCAACCACCTACATGCTGGACCAGCTCCCACTCCACGGATTCCCAGGCCCCCTGTCCTGGCAGGGCGTGCTCCCATCTTTCTGGTGTGTACCCTTCTCAGTGCTCTACATCCCACTGGAGGAAACCACCTCCAGTCCTCTGGCTTTTAACCATTTTCTGTCTCATACTTCCATGTATCCTTGACTGCAAGCGATCTCTGTTTTCACGGTTTTGAACAAGTGTCCCAGCTAACTTATGTTGGCTTTTAAGCACAGTTTCTACAGGCCTCTGTGTCATCCTTCCCTTTCACAGAATCATGATGTGTAAGAGGTGGAAGGGGCCTTGCGTAGTTCCATTTTACAATGAGGCACACTGAGGTCCTGAGAGGAAATGCAATCTGTCCTGGGTGGAGATGACTTTAGTTTTACTGAAGACAGAGGACCAGTGGCCTGTGCCCTAACTGAGGTTGGCAAAGCTTGGCCTCCGTGTGGATCCTGAAGCTCCAACCCCCTGATGCTTACGGGAGTGCATGCAGGAGGCACTGCTGGACCCAGCAGGGAGAAAGATGCGCTGCACAGCAACTGGCCTGGACTCCAGCCTCCACCTTCTGGCTTCAGCGCTTAGCGTTTCTTCATCACTCCCTTCTGGTCTTTCCACTGTTTGAGTCAATCCCAGAATCCCTTAGTCCAGGTCTGGTGCTGATGCTACTGGTACCCAATACATCGGTGAGTGAAAACAGAGGCCTATCACCAAGCAGACTGAGGACTTCTTGTTTGCCAAATAATCATGTCTTTGTTTTGTGCCAGCTTGGATTCACAACTTCGAAAACATGTTTGTGCAGATTACAGCTCTGTCCAACCGCTCTGTTGTCCTATCAGTCCGGGCCCTCATATGTCCTGCCTAGCTATTTGCTCTGGCTCCATACGCTAGCCTGATCACTCTTCCAAAGACCCAGCTCTGAGCACGTCCCCTTCTCTAAAACCGTTAGTGGCTCCCCATTATCTACTGATCTCCTTCAGCTGATATTATCCTTCTCTGCACCAGCTTCAAATGTCTTTCTAGCTATGCCTTATCTGGCAATTCTCTCCACTGGGCGTCTTATACCCACCATACAGCCAGCCTGTCACTGCGCCCTCCACACACCTTAAGCTTCCCTGATGGATTGTGTTTGCCTCGACTGTCTCCTTGGCTTAGAATGGCCTCTTCTCTCTCCCAAGCCTGCAGAAATGCTATTGACTTCTCAAGACCTATCACAAATGCCATCTTTCCATGAAGCCTTCTTAGTCACTCACGTGGTGCCTCAGACTTCGTTTTCTCTCTGTCGTCTCGCTCACCTAACCTTGCTTTGCTTTACAACTATGGAGACCAACGTCTCCACTGGGCTATAAGTTGGAGGGCAGGGACCTGGCCTTTTCCAACCTGGTATTTGCTGCTGCCCAGCACAGCAGCCTGTAGAACAGACTGCGTGGCAAGCATGTGTTAAACAAATGAACTCTTTGCAGTGCTGTCATTGCAAGGGTGTCTCTGGGTTGTCAAGGTTAATATAAATAATTAAGGCTAGTTATTCATCTCTGGATTATTAAAATGAACCCAGTCTCTGATTGCATGCCTTGCACAGAGCCTTCCTCTAACAACTCTTTACCCCAGGCAGAATTTCCTTCTGGGAGCTTGAGGCTTTGATTGTAGAAAAGCACCCTGGGAGGCAAGACCTAGAAACATGTTTATCAGCCTCTCACATTTGCAGTTTGCCTGTAGACGGCTCTGAAAGTGGGTTGCATGGGGGTTAAGAGCTGGAGGTAGGGGCCGGGAGACCACCCCCCTCCAAACTAGCCTGAGTGCTTGTAGATGTTAAAAGCAGCCAGTGTTTCGTAAGTGGGCATGGAGTCTGTCCCCATCAAGCCCTTCTTTCTCCTGGGCTCTGTGACTGTGGAATAACCAATCAGGCCGCCGCGGATTCCTGTGATGCTTCCTCAGAGTGAATGCTGCTGATTCTCACACTGTAGACATTATTTTATTTTTTGAGACAGAGTCTCATTCTGTCATCCAGGCTGGAGTGCGGTGGCACCGTCTCGCCTCACCACAACCTCCGCCTCCTGGGTTCAAGCGATTCTCATACCTCAACCTCCCGAGTAGCTGGGATTACAGGCATCTACCATCAGGCCTGGCTAATTTTTGTATTTTTAGTAGAGACAGGGTTTCCCGTTGTTGGCCGGGCTGGTCTCAAACTCCTGACCTCAGGTAATCCGCCCGCCTTGGCCTCCTGAAGTGCTGGGATTACAAGTGTGAGCCACTGCACCTGGCCACATTTTAGACTTTAAAAAGTCATGTCCACCAGTCCTCTCACTACCACGCAGAACTTTTATCCCTTCCACCACCAGTGGTGCACAGGGCCAGATCATCCTGGATTTTTTCACCTGAGTCAGTAAAGGCTCTTTGAGCTTCCACTGGTGTGGACCCTATGGAGGGCGCCCACACATGATTCATACCTGCCCACAGCACGCAGACTTAGAGGGCCAGACCGTAGGAGCAGAAAGGACCCTGAAGGGCACCAGGCCCCACCTCTTCATTCGCAGACCTGGAAACTGGCTGGAGGAAGACATGGAACCGTCAGGTCCCTCTGCAGGACTGCTTGTGAGCAGGGGATGGATGGGCAGTCACTGCTGGGTTTTGATGAGGAATTGCGGGGGCAGGCCCCTGGACCCGGATCCTTTCCCTTCTGGCCCGGGAGGCACACAGGTGTGCAGCGTGTGCCATTCGTGAGGGCATCTGGCTGAATGCTGAATGGAGCAAGTAGGAACTGAAATCCAGTCCATGCTCCTTTTTTTTTTTTTTTTTTTTTTTTAAGACAAAGTCTTGCTCTGTCTCCAGGCTGGGTGCAGTGGCGTGATCTCTGCTCACTGCAACCTCCACCTCCCAGGTTCAAGGGATTCTCCTGTCTCAGCCTCCTGAGTAGCTGGGACTATAGGCGCCCATTACCACGCCCAGCTAATTTTTTGTATTTTTAGTAGAGACTGGGTTTCACCCTGTTGGCCAGGATGGTCTCAATCTCTTGACCTCATGATCGGCCTGCCTCGGCCTCCCAAAGTGCTGGGATTACAGGCGAGAGCCACTGTGCCCAGCCCCACGCTCCTTTTACCAAGCCCTATTCCATGGCCTGGCACGAGATCTCTCCCTGTACAGTAAGAGATACCTTTCTCTATTTTCCAGACAGCCACCTTCTACCTGGCAACTCTAGTGCCAGAGTCTGGCCGCATCTACCCAAAGGCATGACTTTTTCTAATCGGTCCACTCAGAGGAGGCCCCATTTTCTAAGTCACGCAAAGATATGTTATAGGCCAGTGGGGGTCCAGGTGACCTTTCCCTACTCTTCAACTGCCTCCCACCTGTCCCTTGTACAGATCCTCCATTCAACCCAGACTTATTGTACGGGAATGTGTAGATAACTTCCTTTTCCACAGTCTCAAGCCCTCGAGCACATTCTTGCCCATGTGTGACATGTGTATTATGCTGTCTGTGTACTTCTCCACACACCAGTGAGCTTCCTAAATACAGAAAATCTGCTTATTGATCTTTGTTTCTACAGCCCCTGGGAACTGCCTTAAACGTATGAATGAAGGAAGGACTCAATCAGACACTGCAGTATAAATTCTACCTCCAGTATCTCGCTGCCACACCACTTCTCCCGCTCCCACCCCACCCTCTCGCTGACTCTCCAAGCCTTGCACTTCTTTACAACTCCCCTTGGCTTCTGCTTCCTTGTGAGACTTTCCCCAACAAATGGTTCACAAATGTTCTCCTCCTGGTGGCTTGTGCCACACAAAGTGCGATGGTGATTCTAATAATAGCCAAAATTACTAAGGCCCTGGTATGTGCCTCCCGTGCCAGGGGTTTCATGAGAAGAATCTCACTTAATTTTCCCAACATCTATGCAGCTATATTAAGTATCTATTGCTGTGTTACACAGTACTGCCAACGCAACAATACACACTCATTATCTCACAGTTGCCGTGAGTCAGGAGTCCAGGCACAGCTTGGCTGCGTCCTCAGCTCAGGGTTTCACAGGGCTGTAGTCAAGGCATTGCCAGGTGGCATGATCTTCTGGAGGCTCCACTGGGGAACAATCCACTTCCAAGCTCACTCGGGTGGGCAGAATTGATTCCCTTGTGTTTTGTAGGAATGAGCTTCCTGACTTCTTGCTGGTTACCCACAGCCTCTGCCCTCAGCCTAAGCTGCCTTATCCCATTAGACACTTCTGAGGGTCAGTCCATCTTCACTCCCTGATTCGTGGATGCCAATCAATTGCTGGCTGAGCCTTTTTACATAGTCGCACTGGAGGGCTGTGTGTAGCTGCTGTCACGCTGGTGCTCATGCGGCCGTGCATCCTGACATCTGACAGAGTCCCAGCTCATCAGTGCTGACGATGACGACGATGATGATGATGATGATGTCAGAGGAGGGAGGCCTTCTAGCCAAAGAGGAGAGAGAAGCCCAGCCTGTGAGGAGAGTTCCCTGGCTGGGCGATCCAATGTAGGGTAGGAGGGGAGAAAAGAGTGAGGGTGGGGAGAGGGCTGCAGAAAGCATGGGACCCCTTCAGCTCCTTTTGGGACTCCAGTGACCAGAGGGTCTCAGTCCTGCCCACCCTGGTGCAGATGGAGGCAGTCGGGCCAGCCGTGGACAGGCGGTGACCTTGGTGCCTTTGACTCATATACCCATTGTCCTTCCACCCCCTGCCTTTCACCCTGAGACAACGGCCTGCCATCTGGTCAGATTTCCCCTTTCCCTTTTGCCACCTGAACTCCTGGTTGGGCCACTGAAGCCTTTTGGAGCCCAGGCTCTGCTGACTGATGCCAGGCCCTTCCTCTTAATTCATTCAAATACCCCATATGCTTTTATATCTGAGATCATCTTTCCATTTTCCTCCCTGTTATGATTTTTTCTGGTTTGTTTGCCCACTGTGGAAATTTATGTTCTTCGCCTAGCTAATCGAATCTTCTTCCATTACTCCCAAATGTGATCGTGCCATGATCCTTTCCCCACAATTTCTGGTAGGCAGGAAATCCTAGTTTAAAATAACAACCCATCTCATTTCTTATTCAATCATTATTCACTCAGTACATGATTTCTTTTCCTGAGGCAGAAGCAATTGCTCAATTTTATTTTCTTTATCAGTCCGGTAAACAGAAAGGCAGCGCAATAACCCCAGCAAACTCCAGTAAGCGGGGAAACCTCAGGTCCCGTTTAACCTTTTCTTATCTGTGGCAGAGGTTGACAGGGTGAGCATTACTCACTTCATTCATGGTGAAATTATCTTATTTCTCCTTTTCTCCAAAGTTTAGGTCATGACACTTCTCTTCATGATGTAAACAAATAAATAGTTTTTCCAAATTTGAAATGTAGGAGTCGCTTTTGATATTTCTCTCCCCCTAATCCCCATAACTAGCAGCCCGAGTCCTGTCCATTCTGTTAGAACACCTCTCGAGGGCCCTTGCCTGCAGCCCCACTTCCCCCACCCTCTCCACCCTGAGCTGCTGCAACTGTCGCTTTGTTCTCACTCCCTCCATCCTTGCCTCTTCCAATCAATACCTCACAGAGCAGCCAGACTGCTTAAAAACCTAAGCCCCCATCCTGGCTAACATAGTGAAATCCCGTCTCTACCAAAAATACAAAAAATTAGCCGGGAGTGGTGGCGGGCGCCTGTGGTCCCAGCTACTCAGGAGGCTGAGGCAGGAGAATGGCGCGAACCCAGGAGGCGGAGCTTGCAGTAAGCTGAGATTGCACTACCTCATTCCAGCCTGGGAGACAAAGCCGGACTCCATCTCAAAAAAAAAAAAAAAAAAAAAAAAAAAAAAAAAAAAAACCTAAGCCCTGATTCAAACCCAGCAACTTCCCATTGCCCTCAAAATGAAACTCGAGCTCCTCTCTGTGTTCTGAGGCCTATAAGGCCCTACAGAATCTGGCCCCTCCCATGTCTACTCTTTCCTCTCCTGTCTCTGCCTTCCATCCTCTAGACACTGTCCTCTCCTTTCCATTTCTCCCAGAGACAAGTTCTTCCCTGCCGTCAGCCCTTGCAGGTGCAGCTCCCTCTACCTGGCATGCCTTTCCCCAAGCCCTTCACAGGACGGCATCCTGCTCGTTTTTCAGTCTTCCGCTTAAATGTCACCTTCCTTAGTCCAAAGTGGGCCTCCCCTGTTATGCTTTGCTTCTGCTTGTTCTTTCTCTTCACAGCACTTGTGGTCTTAATCAGTGGCAGCCTCTCCTCCCCACTAGACTATAAGCTCCATGAGGGCAAGGGCCATACAAGTGCTGTCTCTAGCTGTATGACCAGCTCCCAGCTCAGTACCTGCCACATGGCAGATGCCAAAGTCTATTAAATGGAGTTTTTTAAAGGATTAATTAATAATGAATGAATGAGGCTTCCTTGAATTCTTTCCGCCCACCTGTGCCCTTCCAACCAAGATTAGATGTCTTTCAAATATGATATGGACTCCCTCCCTCCTTCCTTGACTCCATTCCCTCCATTTGTGCTTATTTCTTGAGTAATTTCTATGTGCTCACATTATTTCCCCACCGCAGTGACATCTTGTTTATCTGAAGGACATTGTCTCACCTCCTTTTCTACTCAGAATGCAGCTGAGAAGCCAGAAAGAAGCAAAAAGTCCTCCGCAATAAACTCCAAACTGGGAGATTCTGGCCTTTGGGCTCCCATCCAAAGTAGTATTTTCTATTTTCCCACACTCCTAATAGGGACGAAGATCTGCTCCCCAAACCTACAGCTGATTAATTTCTTTTGTTGTTGGGAAAGGGTGCTGCCAAACTCCATCAAATGATGACCACCTTTTTCAACGAAAGACCTCAAGGAAGGAAATTTAAATAAAACTTCTAATAGACATAGAATCCTCACTTTTGGTATATTTATTCATCGCAGTCTAAACCCTGCGGATGCTTGTACACACACACACACACGCATACCCCGCTGCCTCTTGCTCCCTCGCCCACAGCCACAGTCAGACGCGATGGAGCTCCTTCCAGGGAGGTATGCAGCACCTGTTCCCAGGTGTCCTGCTGGAATGCTGAGGGATGCCCAGAGGGGCCCATTGCCGGGCATCTTCCTTACAGGATCCAGGAACGCAGGAGCCTTGGCATTTCTCTCAGGTCGTCTTGGACGGGTTGGCCCGAACTGCAGCCCTCCAGAAGCTTAGAAGAGTTCCCAGGAGATCACGGATGAATTCCTTCAGCACCAACGGCTCTGTCCAGCATACCCGGCCCTGTCAGAACACACACCTGTGCCCACTCCTCCAGGAACTCTTCCACAACTCCCATAGGTCAAAGCCCAGAAATGGAGTATTTACGATCAATTGATTTGTTATTCATTCATCTGCATTTCGCGTCCCCTGTGTGTCTGGGGCAGAATTGATTCCCTTGTGTTTTGTAGCAGTGAGCTTCCTGACTTCTTGCTGGCTACCCACAGCCTCTGTCCTTAGCCTAAGCTGCCTTATCCCATTAGACACTTCTGAGGGTCAGTCTCTCCGCAGGCAACATGCCAGGAAGACAGATGTCGGCAGGATGGCCTCTGCCCTCAGAGGACTGTCTTACTTGAGTTCTGGCTGCACCAGGGATTTCCCGTTTCTAAGACAATGCTTTCTTTCTTAAATAGCCTATCAGGTGGGTTCCCTTAGGGGTCTGGGTTCCCTTAGAGGTCCTTAACCTTGGCTCTGACTTGTCTGTTTACAATTTGTTCACCTATCTCAGAAGAACTTCTGCCCTGATTTGTAGATAGCTTGCTACATTGTGGGTTTCTGCTGGCTCAGCTGGAACTGCCTGCCAGGTCCCTTCTTCTCTGTCTCTTTGTCCCACATCTGATGCAGTGCCGAAGCACAGATTTAGCTTCAGATTTGTCCTAGAAGCTGCCGCAGCAGTTTTTTAGGATTGGAGGCGGATCGCTGTTAGTCACTCATTCTATTGGGGTTGTCCCGTGAAAGGAGAGATACGTATTTCCCTGGAGAAGCTCCCCCAATCCACTGCAATCTCATTACAAGTTATTTCCATAAAGAATTCCTGATGGGTGCCCAGGGAGCTGAACTGGTTACACAAATGTTCAGGCATTGAAGGCCCCAAGGGCCCTAGGCCTGAAGGGAATGGGACAAAGCCTGCAGGTGTGAACAGAGCCACAGCAGTGAGATGGCTTATCCATTTTTCTGTGTTAGGTTTCCAGGTGAACCAATATCTCACTCATTGAAGAAAATTAAACTTCATGGACAAGGAATTATGGGACTTCTCTCATAAACCTGGACTTCCGATAACTCACAAAGGCCTTTGACTCAGTTTTCTCCAAAGGCTCTCTGAATTGCAACCACTCCTCCCCAGCCCTCTGCCACCTCTGCCCTTGCCCGGACACCGCACAATGTTGTAACCGGAACTCCTGGCTCCCCTCTCAGTCCCCTCTAATTCGGTCTCCACACAGCATCCAGAGCCATCTTCTAAGCCACAACTCCGACCAGGTTTCTCTTGCCCCTCAATGGCCTCCTTAGACCTCAGAGTAATATCCAAGCCCCTTTGCTCTGGTTCACAGAATCCTTCCAGCTTGGTCCCCGTTGACCTCTGCTACATCCTTATTCCTCAGCACTCATTCTGTTGCATGAATGCTCTGACCACGCATGCCCCACGTTTGCTCTTGCTTCCAGGTCTTCAAACATGACACACGTCCTTCTGGATCTCCCTGCCTTTCCTCCCCTAACTCCTAGTCAACCTTAAGGATGGTTTAGACACCAGCTAAGGGTACCACAGAAGGACATTTGCCCAGCACACTCAGCACCCTCTACCACCTCCTCCTTTCCCAGCAGCTGGATTAGGAGGCCCTGTACTGCTGTTGAGACATTACCTTAATATGTGCTAATTACCTGCTTAGTTGTCTGTTTCCCTTACTAGGACGTAAAACCTTGAGACCTAGATTCTCTCCTATTCAATATTGTATCTCCAGTGGCTAGCACAGTTCCCAGGCTATAGCAGGGAAAACTCAATAAATGGCCGTTGAATTCATTCATTCATGAATAGAATTGCTGCAATAGGATAAATCCTTGGTGTTAGAGACAATCTTGAAAAAGCAGGTTAGCACAATAAGAAAAGTCCTGGGCAGGAAGGTCATGAGATCTGAGTTCCTCATAAACTAGGACAAGTCAAATCTCCTCTCTGCACAGAACTTCAGTTTTCCCACATATAAATTCCAGAATCTAAATCTCAGAGGTCCTTTTCAGCCTCTGTGGTTTATGGTGGTGAATCATACATGTTTTCTCGAAGAATTGCTGCTCTTCTTTTGAGTTGCCTGTGAAGGACATCAGAAGACCATCATGTTCAGAGGAGTGCTCTTAAATTCCATGAAGAGCACCAAGGACGTAATTAGAAAAAACAGATGCTTTGGTTCCAATAGGACTTAGTCCTCAAAACCTAATTGTCAATCCCTCCTACTGCCTTCTTCCTGGGGTGGAGGAGTCCCTGTCTTTATTTTCTCCTAACTGGCATCTTGGGGCTTCTCTACGATGGGTTTGCCATCTTTTCCCTACAGAGCTGGTAAGTTAGCTGAATTCCAAAGATTGGGGCTAAAAGTATCAATCAGAATCAGGACCTGAGAAGAACTGGAAAATGTGTCAAATTAAATGAATGACCATAAAGCGTCTAGAAATTTATTAAAACCCTCCAGAGTCTAAGGCCTGAGGCCCCCAAATCCTGGGCTGGAATGTAGAGCAGCAAGTAAAAGGCTCAAAATTATTGTTAGGGGCCCACAGTTTCCTCATGAATCCAGCATTGTTTCTAGACTAACTGAATATGAAGTCTTGCAACTATGCCTTGTTTCTCAAATGTACAACAGAGCTGCCATTGTAACTAACAACATAGAAATTCACTGAAAAGTAGCACTGAGTTCACACCGAGCATCGTGCACTTTCCTTGCTCAATGGATATAATCATGGATACAACAACAGGTACTATCACAGATACTACCACAAATACCGCCATGCATACTACAATGGCTAGCGCAAGGACTCTTGGTTACTAGAATGCCAGCTCTGGAAAAGATGAAACCACAACTGTCTTATTAGTGCTATACTCCTAGCACCTCCTTCAAGACTGGCCATGTGCTAGAGGCTGATCGGATATTTGTCAGGCATCAGGGAAAACGTTTTACTTTAAAAAGACAGATGCAGCCGGGCACGGTGGCTCACACCTGTAATCCCAGCACTTTCGGAGGCCGAGGTGGGCAGATCACCTGAGGTCAGGAGTTCGAGACCAGCCTGGCCAACACGGCTAAACCCCGTCTCTACTAAAAATACAAAACAATAGCCAGACGTGGTGACAGATGTTTATAATCCCAGTTACTCAGGAGGCTGAGGCAAGAGAATCGGTTGAATCCAGGAGGCGGAGGTTGCAGCGAGCCGAGATCATACCGTTGCACTCTAGCCTGCGCAACAAGAGCAAAACTCCATCTCAAAAAATAAACAAACAAACAAATAAATAATAAAATAGAATAAAAAATAAAAACACAGCCATATTTGAAAACATTAAGAACCACACTAGGTCATCAAAATAATTAACAAAATGACAGCTTCATGTTTTATTGCCTGTTGCAATTAAAAAACATTGACTTTCCCATACATGACTGCATTTGGCTCTCAAAAAATCATCTTGCAAGGGAAGTAGAGCTCAAAGTCCAACAGGCTGCCTGGGGCGGCTGCATAAGCAACCAGTAGTGGACCCTGGGCTTCGGCAACATACCACGCAATGACGTTCGCTTGCAGGAGAATGTAGCTCTCCTCTCCCCTCTGCTAGCTGGGATGGCTTGGCTAAGTGACATCCGGGCAAGATATGGCCCTAAAATAAGACTGGAGCTTCGTCAAGCCAGGTGACTTATTGCTAAGAATTGCAAAAATAGTACAGAGCTTCTTGCATTTAACAAAGTAAAGCAGTTGGGGAGGTTGCCTGAGCGGTGGCAGGCGAGGCTCTCCTTTTGTGTCTCCGTCGTCTCCCTTTTTTCTGTCATTAAATAGAAATAAAACGGTAGGGGCAAAATGAAGGTGAGTCTCTGTTAAGTAATTTAAGATGCATATTTTTGTGTATCTTGATTGAGGCCCAAGATTTAAGGATCGTGAAAGATGGTTGAAATACAAAACCCAGTGCAAATTGCAATCAGAAGCCTACTGATTAAATAAAGGTACATTCATACAATGGAATCGGATGCAGTTAAAATGATATAGATTTATGTCTGTTGATATACCATTGACTAAAGTAAGTAAAGGATAGCATATACTGTACAGTGTTTTCCTATTTACCTACATGTTATTCCTCTTGTAAGTGTAAAGACAGATGTCTGGAGTGACAGTCACCAAACATTAACTAGCTCTGCATAGGAGAATTTCATGTGACTTTTACTTTCATACTTTTACATTGTTATGAGTGTACAAACGGTATGCTCTCTGAGCCCACCTGCAAGGCTCATTCCAGAGAGTACAACACATTCTCAAAGGGCGGTGGTCTTTATTAACGAGTCCTCACTCATCATCCAAAGCTACAGAACACTTTCATTCCTTTGATCACTAAGAAGACTGAGCCTTGATTGGCCACGTGGCCAGCCACCACCACAGGGCTCAAGTCACAGTGCTCACCGCTGCCGGCAAGGATCTCCCAGGAGCCACAGAGACGCCCAGGCAGCGTATGAGTCCATCGCCCACCCTGCCTCCTCACTCTGGGCGTCTTCCTTGTCCCCCAGGCGGCAGTGGTGAGGGAGGACAGATGGGCATCCCTGTTCCCTCCCAACTAGCCAGGTACCAGTGTCTGTGCCCATAGCCTTCTCCCCAGAGGCCACTGGCTGTCCATCTCAGCCACCGTGGGGACTGACCCTGGCCAGGTGCTCAAGGAATTTGGAGTCACTTTGTTTTTCTGAGCCTCAGTTTCTTCACTGGGAAAATTGGAATTAAAACACTACCTCCTGTGAGGATCGAATCAGATACAGTTTACTGCAGTGCTTTGTAGACTTGAAAATGGTTTTTTGGTTGAAAAACCAGCAAGACAGCAGAGGTTTTGGAGTTAAACATGGATCTGAATGTGGTCCTGTCACAAACGGACTATGTGACTCGGGGAAGCTAAACATCCTCTCACAGCCTCAGTTTCTGGCCTTTAATACGGGGTTCTCCTTTGTCCTACCACTAGCCCAAAACCCTTCAGGAGGAACTGTGATTTGTTAAGCTCCAGAGAACCAAGGCTCAAATGAAACCTTCTTAAGAGTAATTATGCAGATGTTGTGGGGGTGGGGGATGCCTCATGGCTAGAACCCAACTTCCCCCACTTTGTTTTTATTTTTACACCCCTGAAGTCCAAAACCAGCTGTCTGAATCACTTGCACACAGAGCCAAAACCATTTTCATGCGTCATAGGAGGCTGCAGGCTCCAGCCACACCTCAGGATGGTGCACTAAAAATATCCTCCCAGCGCTATTTTTAAGGCCCTGCAGCCTGCTAACCCCAGGCCACGGGAGCAGAGCCCTCATCACACGCACGCAAAGGCACCAAGTTAGGGCCTGATGCCTAGCGGGCCCTTGGGTCAGTGAGGCACTGCGCGTAAACCCCACACTCTCCTCCCTGCCCACAGTGATTGCCCGCTGTGTAAAGGCCTCTGCCGCAGGTGCAGGCTCATCCCTCTCTGGATACCTGCCAGGCACCACAAAGCCCACTGCGATGGGACCACTGTGCCCAGCTGTGCATCCCAGTTCCACACTGGACATTCTCAGAATCAACAGCACACAGCATCTGCCCAGCTGGGACACTGGGTACTCACCCTTCACGTGTGAACAGTCATTTATCATTTCCAAAGCATGTTCATAGCCGTGACCTTCTCTGACCCCCACTGCACTTCTGCCAAATTGATATTATTAGCCCCAAGTTACAGATTCAGAAACGAAAGTGGCATGTGTGCATTTCTCACAGCACTGTTATGCAACAGAATGTAAATGAACTTCTCTGGTGTGACGGGAGGTAGGATGACCTCGGATTAGCCGACACTGGCTCAGAATTTCTTCTTGGTGTCCTACATATTGGCCACACCCACCTTCCCTTGTAGTCAAACCGGTCACCATTCATTCATTCATTTGCAAGCATTTTCCCAGCATGCACTCTGGGCCAGGCCTTCTCAGAGATAAATGACATCTTCCCTGCCCAGGGGAGGTCATGGTGCCAGGACAGAACTCCAGGGCATGGTGGGCACAGGGTAGCAGGAGAAGGTAAGAAGGCTCCAGGAAGGGAGCCATCCCTCTGGGCATCTGAGGGCTGAGCAGGAAACAGAAATGCTGTCCACACAGGAGCAGCTTCGGCAGGAGAGCAGGGAGCATGTGGGAGCCTACAGCAGGTCAGAGTGGGAGTGGGCAGGAGGCAGGGACCGGGGGCTGGACCAGAGCAGGGCAGAGAGGGAGGTGCAGGGCTGCCTGAAGGCCACGGGGAGCCACTGGGGGGGGTTCCAGCCGTGGAGAATGTGATCATCGGTGGGTGTTGGCGCCGTCCCTGTGGTAGCTGTGTGGGGGGTTCCAGCAGTGGAGAATGTGATCGTCGGTGGGTGTTGGCGCCGTCCCTGTGGTAGCTGTGGGGACGGCGGCGAGCAACAAGGCTGCAGAGCAGGAGGCCAGATGCAGGTCGTACAATAGTTCAGGTGAGACAGGATGGGGCTGAGGCAGGTGGAGTGAGACAGGATGAAGAAGGAGTCAGTTCTAGAAGTCCTTAGAAGTAATTACCAGGTAGGATGAAAACAAGCGACGGGGCTTAGACCAGTTGGATGCACAGGGCAGGAGAAAAGAAGAGTCCAGGGTAAGCCCAGGGCTGGGTCTGGGTGTCTGTGAACAGATGAATGCCATCCACGGAGTGAGGGCGCACGGGGCAGGAGCAGGTGCAGGCAAGGACAAGCTTGCTTTGCATCTGTCACAGTGGGGGCGGGGCCCGTGGCTATCTAAGCAGCACTGATAAGCAGCAAGTCAGGTATACAGTTGTGGGGCTCGGGAAGAAATCAGGCTTGCATCAAACCTTTTGGAAGGTGGTAAGGAGTTGAAGAAGCCTCTAGAACAGTGGGTCTCAACCCTCTTTCATCAAAATCAACTGGGCAGCTTTAAAAAAACAACTGATATCTGGGTCCCATCCCCAGACATTCTGATGTGATTACTGCATTTCTGTACAATGGGCCCTGGCATTGGTATATTTTTAGTGACCCCAGGTGCTCCTTCTGGTGTGTAGCCAGGGATGGACACACTGCCACAGAGACTCGATGATGGAGCAGAGGTGGCCGGGGGCAGGCCCGTGGTGCACACCAACAGGGAAGGGCTGGGGAGGGAAGAGAGCCCCCCAGTAGGGCTGAGGGCACCAGGAGAGAGCATGATCCTGGAGCGGAGCAGCAGGAGCGGGATGTCAGGAAGGCAGTCCTGCGCGCAGCATCAGATGCTGCAGGAAGAACCAGGCGGTGGGAAGACTGAGGAGTGTCTCTGGCATTTAGCGTCTAGGAGTCTGTCAAGGTGACCTGGGTCAGGACAGGCTCCAAGCTGGGGGAAGGCAGCTGATGAGGGTTGCAGACTAGCCCAGACTTCAAGGAGAGCGGAAGGGGAGTAAATGAAGACACCAAACATGAAGCACTCTTTTAGGAAACTTGGCTGTGAATAGAAGCAGAGGAAAGAAGAGGAGAAGGAGGTATGATTGGACAGATTTGAGGATGCTTCTGTTCCAAGCATAAAGAAGCAAGAGGGGTAAGTGGACAAGGCCTTGAATGATGGGCAAAGTGAAGTTCATAGAGGGTGGTCCAGCTGAGGGACCTGGGTTTCAGGGCTCACTGCAGCGATCACCCCTAGGAGGCGGGCTGCTTTCCCCCAGCGGGGCTAGGACCTGAGATCGTGTCACCTGCCCTCCATACAGCCCTGCACCTGCACCTGTGCCGTGGAGTGTGTTGATGCGTGGGCAGGCGCTGCTCTTTCCTCTGCCCTCCAGCCCCACAGCTAGCCCTCTTTCTCATGCCTGCCTTCCACGGCCTGGCCCCGCTGCTGGAGCCGCACACACCAGGCTCTGCCTAAATACGGACGACTCCACCACCTTTTGCTCCACTCCTCACCCCCAGAACTGTTGTTGTTGTTTACCAACTATGAAGGACCCACCATAGGTAGAGAACCACGTACTTTGCACCCTTGGAGCCCCTGCTTTAAGACCTCCACAGTCTACTTATCTAATATTTATTGCATAAATTCATACATATGTACATGTACAAACATGAAAGCAATGACAAAAATGCATTTCCAATTATACATATGCCTAATTGTGCATGCTCACCACAGGGCAGACACAGACGCCTCCAATGGGCGCACCTATGTCACCAAGACCTCCCCGCAGGAGCCGGCTTGGCTACTCTGTGAGTGGCTCTCACGGCCTAGAAAGAAGCCCTCGTTGACACAGGCCTGAGACGACCCACATTTCCCAACACATTCACCCGAGTTTAGGAAAGGCCACGACTCACCTCCAGTCACCGAACCCCAAGCCTTTCTGACATGTGGTCAAAGGGAAAGAAATTTGCCACTGCATTTTGGAATTTATGCATCACGGAGCTCAGGTTTTGTTTTCCCAGTAAATGGCTTTTAGAAGATAACAGGAAGAGGTGTCTTTCCAATGCTCACCCTTTTTCCCAGTTTTGCTCAAGAAACATCTGGCACCATCAGTGACTCAGTTTCAACTTGCAGCTTTAATTTCTTCATTTACAAGAGCTATAAAGAATAGCCAGCAAAGCAGTCACTCCAGTATTTTTAAACTTACACTACTAATGCTTTTGTCTACTAACGAGTGGTATTGAGTATTTGAAAAAAAAAAAAAAAATCCAAACTCAGTATCTATTTCAATACATTCTTAACTCAGTACATTTCAATACATTCTTAAGGAAAAATTTCTGACACGTGAATTGCTCTCTTTAAGTAAAAAAGGTTCTTAGTTCTGAATTCTAGGTAAAACTAAGTATGAGGATGCTAGTAAAAGGCTATCCTGAGATGTAGCTTTTTTTTCCCACCCTGTGTGAGGCCTTGGTTGAGAAAGACATACTGTCCCTGCTGTCTTCGAAGGACAGTGAGAAGGAGTCGTGTTCATGCCATCAATAGCAAAGCACCCACTCGCACACAGAGACACTGTACTATGGTGGATTAAAATGGTAAACTGGAGTCATCTTAGCTCGAGGCCGGATTTCTTAGAGAGTGAGGGACCCTGGACCCTGTGTGCATCAGCCCTATAAAGGCCATTTGAGTCCCCCACGCCACCCCACCCCACCCCACCCTCTGCTTCCCTCAACCACAAACCCCATCCCTGATCCTGGTGAGCCTCCTGCATTACAGACTGTTCCAGGCCTCCAGGCTGCCTTTTTTTTCTTCCTCTGTGACTCTTCTGACCCTGATTGTTGGGACAATGTGGGGAGGATTCACTCCCTTAGGATAAAGAATGGGAGCCCAGTGGGGTTACCACTTCCTATCTTAGAAGGGCATCTGGAAACAGATATTTCTAGAACTGTGGGATCTTCTTGGGGGGCAGGCTTGCCTCTTGAGAGCCCAGAGGGAGAAAAGATAGCAGGTTTCAACTCACCACTAGCAAGAATAGTGCTTACAGGCGCCTTGGAAGGTGGTGAGCTCCCCGTGCTTGGGAGACTCAAGCAGAAGCAGTAGGGCTGTTTGTCAGGGACGTCCCACAGGGAATGCTCTTCATCAGGACTTTGTGGCCATTCCTGCATGGTGTGAGGTGAAGCCCGGGCCAGTCTCCCCTCTTCTCCATGGTTCTCCTTTGCATTGCACAGACAGCACTCACTCAAGACTGTCCAAGACTCTCAACACTTAGCTGTTCTCCTCCTCCCTGTCCAGCCTGTGACCACAGCTCACAAAAAGTGACCGAAGCCCTCACCAGTGCTGAGTTACAAACTGAGGTCCTGGCTTTGAGCATATGAAAGGGGTATGAATAGCTTTACTTTACTAACGAGGAAGCAGGGTTTACAGAGGTGACGTAGCTAGCTGGTCAGTGGGAGTTTGGCCCAGGCTCCTGACCACTAGGCCACAGTGATTTTTTAAATGCATTCTTAGGTAAAGCAAAGACCAGTGTATATAATCACTCCACCTAATGTAACCTGTTTGTAAACCAATTTTTTCTTTCTTTATTTATTTTTTTCTTCTTTTGAGACATGTCTCACTGTTACCCATGCTAGAGTGCAGTGGAGCAATCACAGGTCACTGCATGAGTCTTCACCTCCTGGGCTCAAGCGATCCTCCCACCTCAGCCTTCTGAGTAGCTGGGACTACAGCACGTGCCACCATGCCCATACCCCACTAATTTTTATGGTTTTTGTAGAGGTAGGGTTTTGCTATGTTGCCCGGGCTGGCCTCGAACTCCTGGGCTTAAGCAATCTGCCTGCCTCGGCCTCCCAAAGTGCTGGGATTACAGGCGTCAGCCACCGCGCCCAGCCTAAACCAAATTTTTGAACACATTTCCCTAAAATGCCATTTAATGACACACGGTTTTATCCCCATTTCCCATCCATAGGATTTTTGGTTTCTTGCATTCTTCACTTCCATTATAGGACATGCCGACGAGGGATCAGCAGACTTCTGGGAGCTGTACTACCCGATAGTCGCCTGTTGGATTCTGTAATCCGTCCTCTCACCCCTTCCTGGGGGCATTCTGTGGAGGACGGCGAGGCCCGCGTGTACACCCGCACGCTGAGCAGATGAAAACTCGCCTGTTTCCACACATGGCGTGAGCTCTCCGGGAACAAGAAACATTCTGGGTGGTCTTGGATCTTACATCTCAGGTCAGGGATCTAGAAGTAATCCAGATTGGACAGGCGGGAGCCGTCGGGCGGGTCCGGATTGGACAGGCAGGAGCACTCAGGCAGGTCCGGATTGGACAGGCGGGAGCCGTGGGGTCCGGATTGGACAGGCGGGAGCACTCAGGCAGGTCCGGATTGGACAGGCGGGAGCTGTGGGGTCCGGATTGGACAGGCGGGAGCTGCCAGGCGGGTCTGGATTGGACAGGCGGGAGCACTCAGGCAGGTCGGATTGGACAGGCGGGAGCTGTCAGGCAGGTCCGGATTGGAGAGGCGGGAGCTGTCAGGCAGGTCCGGATTGGACAGGCGGGAGCTGCTGGGCGGGTCCGGATTGGACAGGCGGGGACCGTGGGGTGGGTCTGGATTGGACAGGCGGGGGCAGTCGGGCGGGTCCGTATTGGACAGGCGGGAGCACTCAGGCAGGTCCGGATTGAACAGGCAGGAGCCGTGGGGTCCGGATTGGACAGGCGGGAGCTGCCAGGCGGGTCCGGATTGGACAGGTGGGAGCTGTCAGGCAGGTCCGGATTGGACAGGCGGGAGCTGTGGGGTCCGGATTGGACAGGCGGGAGCTGTCGGGAGAGGCTGTGTCGCGTTAGCTCTCAGGTGTCAGTGCTCCCAGAACTAGTCCAGAATGGAAGAGAGAAACCCAAAGGATCTGGCATGGGAGAGGCAGAACCACCTGCAGGGAAATCTTATTTATTTTTATTTTATTATTTTTTTGAGACCGAGTCTCGCCCTGTCGCCCAGGCTGAAGTGCAATGGTACGATCTCAGCTCACTGCAGCCTCCACTTCCCGGGTTCACGCCATTCTCCTGCCTCAGCCTCCCAAGTAGCTGGGATTACAGATGCCCGCCACCACGCCAGGCTAATTTTTGTACTTTTAGTAGAGATGGGGTTTCACCACATTCGCCAGGCTGGTCTCGAACTCCTGACCTCAGATGATCCACCCACCTTGGCCTCCCAAAATGCTGGGGTTACAGGCGTGAGCCACGGCACCTGGCCGGGAAATCTTCTTAACTCGAGGAACATGGAATGCTCCAAAAACAACGCTGGGTGATGATGAGCTTACTGTTTAAAAAAACCAAACAACTAGGTAAGGAGATGAACCTCAGTCTTAGAGCATCAGCAGCCACAACACAGGAAGGATAACCTGGAAGAGACTTTACATAAGTAAGCTTAGGAGAGTGAACTTGACGGAAGTGAGCTTAGGAGAGTGAACTTGACGTAAGTGAGCTTAGGAGAGTGAACGGGGGTGAGAAGGGGGCCTGGCGAGTGCAGCCAATGTTTTCGGGAAGTTTTACTGTGAAGAGGAGCAGAGCCAGGCAGAAGCTAGTCAGAGATGGGAGAGGATGGGGAACTGTGTGTTACAGGAATGACCAAGACCGAAGACAGGGAGAGAGTGGAGCTGAAACCTAGAGTGGGTGAGGAGAGGGC
The DNA here is from genome assembly GCF_008728515.1 of Papio anubis. NCBI lineage: Eukaryota > Metazoa > Chordata > Mammalia > Primates > Cercopithecidae > Papio > Papio anubis. The sequence goes on along the minus strand of NC_044977.1, from coordinate 190,708,195 downwards.
TTCGAGAGGGAGGTGAGGCGGTCTCTGTGGGCGGGGGAAGGCTGCTTGTCCATCAGAGCCCGAGGGAAGAAGCTGGTGCAGATGGAGGGATGGTTCCAGCATTGGGAGAGGGACGATGAGGCTGTTTCTCCCTGATGGCTGCTATTAAAGACATGAGACGAGGTTACCTGGTGAAAGTGACAGAGTTTGAGGAGAAAGGGTAAAGTGTGCAAGTATTCCCTTGCAGAGGGGACAGCAAGCTTTCCAGAAGAACTTCCAAGGGTCTCCGGACAGCATGGAGGTGTGTGATTGTGAATGCAACGGAGGAGACTGGGCAAGAGAATTGAGGGCATTTTCAGGCAAGCAGTGATAACACCAGCTTATTGTACGGTGAATGCCCAGAGAACAAGCCAGGCACTTCGTCAGAGGACCCCCAGATGCCAGTCGCTCAAGGTCTGTTCCTGTCATCAACTGTCATTGTTCAGTTTCTCTAGAGAGGCAGAGCCCAGGCTCCCGAGGGCACGCGCCTGGCTGCAGCTACTCCTCGGCAGGGTAGGAACAGGGGCAGAGTCTCAATGTCCATTATGTAGATTTCACTGAATCCTCGTTTGCAGCCTGTGTGGCACCCCACTACCCTCCATTGATCCTGGTGGCCCTAACGTCAAAGCCCCTTCTGTTAAGCTTGTTTAGAAAATGAATCTCCATTCTCCTGCTGGCTCTGGCGGGAAAGGGCTGGGGAGAGAAGGAGCGTGAGTCTCCGTGTGAGGTGGGGTAAGGAGCATGCACGATCAACCCACAGGCAGACTTGAAAACAGTACCCCCTTCTTCTCCTGTCTGAGACACATCCTGACCTCTGCAAGTTGGGCAAGACGCTAGTTCAGGCCCTAGACGTGGCTCCCAGACATTTGATCCAGAAACTCTGTCATCCCATGTGTCTGTCAGAGTCTGGAAGGGGCTGCAGGGGCTGCTGCTAGCACGGCCCCTCACCCCATGGATTTCCCCACCTGGAGCTGGAGTAAGGCCTACATTGGAGCCATCTGAAGTGCAGGGTTGAGGTAGAGACTTGGACTGCCCAGCTCTATAGAAGATTCTGCATTTAACTTTCACTTGACTGGAAAATCAAGAACAACTCACTTTCCCTGTTTATTCTGCGCTTATAAAATGGGAACTGCTCATTCACACAGGGAACAGGGATATAGCTTTGTCCCCTCATCGAGATCACAAAACAGATTAAAACAGTCCTGGAGAATACCACCTTTCCCAGTATCTGCTAGACTCATAACCCATTGAGAGTAGTGTGCTAAGAGGTTCTTTGCCTTTTCTGGCTGAAAGTTTTATGTCCCAGTAGGCGGAAGAGGCGAGTGCCTTCAGCTCACTGCTGGTTATAAAAGTCAAGCCGATAATGTAAATAATTCTTACGCCGGATTATTTGCTTGGCTTCTGACCACAGTCCCAGGTTCCCACTGGCAATTATATCTAAGTTGCCTTCTCCTACGCATAAAATAACACCTGTCTAGGTTAATAGCTATCCCTCTAAACTATAACCAAATACGCTCGTACACCCAAACTTAGACAACTTTTACACATACTAAATCTTCACCACCTGTGTATAAACTATAAACTAAAATACTAACTTAACACAGTCTAATAAAACCGCTCTAAAAGTCTACCCCCCAGGCAATAGTCAATAAAACATTCAAACAAAACTAACTTTAATTCTTTGAAAGCTTGTTTCTTTCTTTAGTCAACAAAAGGTAATGGAGCCAAGCGATGGTGTGTCTGGACAGATGGAGCAGCAGGAAGAGGCAGACCTTTACCCCAGGGGAAAGCAGCGGGCCAGGAGTCAGAATGCTTAGGGTTTGCGATTTCCCTCTTACCAGCTAGTGACCGCAGGCAGATCAAAATCCATAAAGCGGGGCAGCTTTGGAGTAGTCTAAGCTTGGGTTTGAATCCTGGTTCTGCCACTCACTCTATGTGTGACTCTAGACCTTGGAGAGTTAAGCTGTCTAACCCTATTTACCTTTATTAAAATGAGGAATGATAACACCCTTCAGTTACCGGGTGGCTGTGAGGATGAGATGAGCTCATGCTTGTAAGGGACTTGGCACCATGTACGGCACTTAGGAAATCCTCCAGTAAGGGTTCTGATGACGATGAAAGCGATCCTAACGAATAGAACAGAGACTGAGAGCTCAAAAGAACATCTCACCTCGACTCAGTTTGCTTACCTATAAGATGGGAACACTGCTTTAATCCCTACCCAGTTTTCCTCACATTGGTGTTTTGGGGATCAAATGAACCGAAGCAATGGTCCCAAGTACAGATCTTCGCAGAGTTGTCAGAATATGACACAGTTTTCACCAATCTGAATAATGGGGAAATGAAAAAAATAGCAATGTAGTAAATGGGTTTTTTTTTTTTTTTTTTTTTTTTTCCGGAGATGGAGTCTCACTCTGTCACCCAGGCTGGAGTGCAATGGCGCGATCTAGGCTCACTGCAACCTCTGTCTCGCAGGTTCAAGCGAGTCTCCTGCCTCAGTCTCTCGAGTAGCTGGGATCACAGGCACCTGCCACCATGCCCAGCTAATTTCTTTGTATTTTTAGTAGACAGGGGGTTTCACCATGTTGGCCAGGCTAGTCTTGAACTCCTGACCTCAGGTGATCCACCTGCCTCAGCCTCCGAAAGTGCTGGGATTACAGGCGTGAGCCACCGCGCCCGGCCTGTAGTACATGATTTGCAAATTGAATTGTTCCCAACTTTAAAAGGCTGCGTTATCCTGATGTCATGTCATCTCTAATCTGAGTGTGTGCGTGTGTATGTGTGTGGAGTTATCCCTTTTTAATGAAAGTATGGTGCTAATGAATGTTTGTTTTAATGGACTTGCTCAGAAAAATAAAAGCTGTCAACCCTGTACCGATCCCTTGTTTTTTGGAAATCTTACTAGTCTGTGAAATTAAAAAAATAAAATAAATAAAATAAAAAACTCTATAAGGAAACCTCCAGGATAAGAAGTTTGAGCTTGCCAGTCATAAGATTCTGTACGGAGATAACAAAAAGAACAGCACCTCATACTGAGTCCCTACCACATGCCAAGGATGGCTGGGGATGGCTACACATTGCCTGTAATCCTCACGACAGCCTGGCAGACTCGGTGTGGCTTAGCCCGTTTGACAGGCGGAGAAACTGAGACAGAGAGAGGATAAGCAGCTGAACTCTTCCTCCGGGGGGAGTTCAATGCCAGGTCCTCCTGACTCCTCGCCTCACAGTTTTTCCTGGATTGTGCTGAAGGATTACTGTGGAGGAGGCCCTGACAGGGCCATGGAGACTTTACCACTATAAAAAGTAACCACACCACAGGCTTATGGGCAAATCACTTAACCTCTCTCGGCTTCTAGCGTCCAACTGGGAAATTAGGCAGAAATCGGGGTCATGCTGAAAACAGATGGAAAGGCAAGCTGGGCTAGGAAATAAAATTAGCACAAAGAAGCCATTCTTTATGATTCGCGATGATTCAATGCCCTTTGACTATTTATGAAATTGGGAAGCGTCCCAGCCCGGGTAATTGACAGATTGCTGCCTGGATACAGGGACGTCATCAGATGGCCTCTTTCTCCCTTTGGCCAACCAGATTCAATCCCTCTGCCTTCTCACAGTTGGCCAGGGCCTCCCTTCCTGCTACCCTCGGTGGTTTTCTGGGTCCCAGAGGCCTCCCAGAGCTGGGTTGGTAGGAGACCCCTCCCACCCTGCTCACTCTCCCTCTCACCCTTCACACTGCAGGTGAGCATGGCGCTATGCATTGTCCATTTGTTCTTATGTACCCTCTCAGCAGCTCTGAAGGAGGTTTTATTAACATTAATTTACACATGGGGAAACTGAAGCTCGCTGAAGCTAAGAAACTGGCTTGGGGTGACACAACCTACAAAGGGCAGAAGGAGAATCCCCACCCAGCCAGGGCTGCCTGACGTGAGTCTGTGCCTCCCATTTTATCACTAAACCCCCATGAAGACTGAGGGAAGAAGATTCTAAAACTCTAACAGCTCCCAGGCTCCCTTTACATAAACTATGCCTTCTCTGGATGCCAAGGTAGTCACTATGTATCCACCATGTATTGGGCCATTCACTCAGAGCCAGGGTCAGCCCAACAACTCCTTCCTGACTTACGCCCTAGGAATGGACTTACAGCAACATTTATCTGAGATGTGGTAATTCTGGTGACAGTGACATTACAATTCTAAACTTACCCTTTCTTTTTTAATTTAAAGTAAGTGCTTCATAGTTCTCTCTTCAGCCCTTTTTAATTTATTTGTTCTTATTGAAGACAGCTAGTAACAAACTCCACATGATCATTCAATTTTTGTTGAAAGAGGTTACAACATCTTTAAGCAGAGGAGGGGAAGAGCCTTTAACAGGGAGGAGTGAGCCCCTTCTCCAGGCCCAGAGGGCTCATGAGCCTCAAGTGTATTGGCCCAGATGTCCCTATCCCATTTCAAGGTCTTATTTCTTCCCAACCATGACGATGGTGGCATTGCAGACTTGCTGTGGTTGAGAACTGAACCTTCTCTGGAGTTCAGCTACCCTCATGATTAAGTCTTGAGCCTGACCCTGAGCTTTTTCTGCCCTCCAGGTGCAGGAGATGAAAAATCTTTCTATGCTGTTAAGGGGACCCTGAAACTTTCACATCTTACCTTAAATGTGATTAGTCACTCTCGCCCTTTTATTATCTTGCTCCAGTGAGTATGTGGCCCTTCAGGACAGTCATCTGATTGCATAGTCCTTATAATCACAACCTGACTCAACTCCTGAAACACCTGAGACATTGCACCTGCTACTGCGTCCCTTCCACCAGTATTCGATTCCAACTCACCACCACCACCAGTCTTAGCAACTGAACTACCACAGCGTACCAAGTGCCACCCGAGCTCCACCCACCAGCCAGCCAGTGAGGGACCCGCTCCACATGCCCATTGTAGAGGCAGCTTCTGCGGACAACTTCTGGTGCCAGCTGTCTTCTGTTGAGATCGCCAGAAAACAAACTCTGAGATGGAGAGTTGTGAGTAGGTTTATTGAGGTGTGCTCTTAGCAAGAGCACTATGGGGAAGTGAGGGAAGCAGGTTGGACAGAGGGGGAAGTTGAACTACAACCTAGTTGCAACAAAGGCCTCAGCCAAGCTCATGGTGAGCTCTGGAGCTAAAGTGGTCTTTCAAAGTTGTCCCAAATCTAGGTAAAGTGGCCAGGCCTTTGTCGTCCTACATCAACCAGTCTTCAGATGGGTGTAGTCCTTGAGGAGGTGACATAGCCTTGCGCGAAGCAGCTTCTCTCGGCCGAAGGCAATGGTGGAGTCACGAGCAGTGGGGAAATGAGAGCCTGGTCCTGATGGGAGGAATCTGGGTGGCATACCACAGTATCCACTACAGCCCCAAACAGTCTCCACTTAACCCTGTTGTCCTCGAATAATTATGAGTAGTGTGTCTTCTCTGTTAAAAGTGTACCAGTGCGGATGATAAGTTTTGCTGCCATTCTATTCATGAGCCACCACCATGCTGCCCACTGCTCTGTGCACGAAAGGCACCACACAAATAGCTCCTCCTTCCCTTCCTGTTGCTTGCTGCAATCAGCTCCTTCACTTCCCATGGGAGCATCTTTAAAGAGCCCACATGGTCCTTGGTGCCACTGCGCCATGCTGGCTGCATCCTAGGACTATCATCACCTTGGGTGGGTCAGGAAACTTGGAAAGAAGAAGGAGACACAAGGTTCTGAAGCCATTGCTCCTGCGACCATGAATGTGAGCCAACGGTGGCTCCTGGCTGGGAGGGGGCCCTGCCCCAGCATACCCCTGGTCATCTCCTAAGTTATCAGTAACCTACTGCATACAGTGACCATGCCCTGTTGCTGTTCAGCAGCCTCTAGTGCTCCATCAGGGAAGCTGAAGAGGTGGAACAGTGTTCAGCGATCAGCAAACACAGCCTCCTGCTCCCAGCTGCCTGCAGCTCCCAGCCCCGCCACACATCCAGCCTGCACATCCTTTGAGAGCAGATTGATGCCTCCCTCCTCACCAAGGCTGTGGCTTGGTGGCTGAGATGGTGGCTGTGTCCCCACCCAAATCTCATCTTGAATCATATTCCCATAATTCCCACATGTTGTGGGAGGGCCCTGGTGTTGGAGATAATTTGAATCATGGGAGTGGTTTCCCCCATACTGTTCTTGTTGCAATGAATGTCTCACAAGATCTGACAGTTTTATCAGGATTTCTGTTTTTGTATCTTCCTCATTTTCTCTTGCTGCCACCATGTAAGAAGTGCCTTTCACCTTACATCATCATGATTCTGAGGCCTCCCCACCCATGTGGAACTGTAAGTCTAATTAAACCTCCTTTTCTTCCCAGTCTTGGGTATATCTTTATCAGCAACATGAAAACAGATTAATCCAGTGGCCCTCAGCCTTGCCCTAAACTGACCTGCAGTGGTTGGCAGGAGGTTCACCAGGATAATCATGGGGAACCTAGCACATCAAGAGTGTCCCAGAGGCTTATGCAGGAAGCAGCCATTCCCTGGGCTTTGATGCCTCTGAATTCAGGGAGCCCACCTTCATCTGTGAGGATCCTGCTGCAATTCTCATGCACACCCCATAGGCAATCAATGTTGTTGAGAAACCATTGTCACCCTCCTCCCCAAGTGTGGGCCCAGCTTTCTGGCTGAGTCTTGGAGTCTTTTGGTGCCTTGAAGCTGGGCTCTGAGGACTGATGTTCGCTCTTCCACACCAGTGAATCATGGAGGACACTCAGAGAGCCTGTGGCCCACCCTCTGCCCTCGCTGAGCTGCCTCTGTGGACCTTCCTTTCCTTTCCAGATGATGGAAAGAGGTTGGCAGACTGTCTAGAGATTTTTCTCAGGGGTCTTACTGTGGCCTACATTTTTTTCCAAGGACAAACAGAGACTCCATTTCTTTGTCACTTCTCGGGCACTATATATTTTTAATAGCCCCTTGTAAAACCAGAGGGATACTGACCCCAGCAGAATGGAGGGGCAGCCAGCCTCTTTCTGCCCTACTTGCCAGTGTCCTCAGACTGACTTAAAGGTTCAGTTGATCTGCTTGGTTCTTACATTTCAAACCCCTGGATAAGTAAAAAGGGTCATAATTAGTTTCATTTTTAAATAAAAATGGAAAGTTAGCACTCATATCTTGATGACATCTTGGTTAGTGATTCTCTCAATACTCGAGGAGAGAGAGAAGGTGCTGAGTGCTTTCATGCATGATCCTATCTGCAACTCTATGGAAGACGCTGGGCGTATCCCATGGTTCTCAATTTTCAGATAAAGTGAGACACAGGGAGGGGATTATGGCACTTTGGGGGCAGAGGCTGTCTGCACATCTTGGCATCTTCCATGGCATCTAATGGGATCCCTTGCACAGAATGAGGGCCCTCAATGTTTGTTGAAAGGGTGAAATTGCCAAGATCACAGAGCTCGCTAGGTCTCTGAGATCCTAATCAAATGTTCTCTCCACTAATCCGAGCTCCCTTTGTCTGAGTGAGCCAAAGGCTTTGAAAATAATAAACATCGTTTAGCAAGTTCAAAACTGCAAAGAAAAACAAGCCAGAAGCATGAAAGAGAACAAATTTTAAACCAAAATGAGCAGGTCCCAGGCATCTGTGATGCTGCTCATTCTCTGATTACCTTCCCCACTGCATCTTAATCGGAACAGAAGGGCCACGGCAGATCCAACCAAGTGAAGGGATGGTCCATTTTTACAGAAAAGCCTTCTTGCCTTGTGGTGCTCCAGCCCCAGGTGAACTGCACCATCACAGTGGCAGCAGGACAGCCATGTCCCCAGCCCTTCCTGTCACCCTGCATCTTTCCTCAGGATCTCTTCCCTGGCCTCAAACGTGCCTGGGGAGAGGCATCCTCATGGCAGTGCAGGCCCATCCGCCGTGTGAAGTGAATTGAGTCGATGCATCACGCTTCATGCGTGGGAGCTAATGCAATAAAGGCCCAGCCCAGAGCCACCGTGGCATATTGCACACATCAATCACCCACTCCCACGGACTGAACAGCCTCCTTCCAAGCCCCTGGGTGAACGCTGGAGGTGCTTCTGGGACTGATAAATGTTCGCTGAGTTTTAACGACTCTATGTCTCTCCTGCTACAAGATTTGGGTTATTTAAATAGGCTGGTGTCTGTCGCCTTTTCAGCCCCCCGAAGTAATGAAACTGTTTGGAGTCTACCACTAAAATAAAATGGTGGAGACTTTCAGCTCTTGAGTGTGGGCCTTCCTTTTCTCCTCTCCTCTGTTCTCCTGCGGGGGCTGAGCTCCGGCCACCCTTCCACCTACCGCTGTCCAGCATTTCCTAATGGGTGGGGCCCTGAGAAGTGGGCTACAGGCTACAGGGGAGGAGTAACTCATCACCCCCTCACTGAGCAATGGCAACAACCCCTGACGAATCGCATGCTTGCCCCAAGGCTCAGTGTCGCTACTGCAGAATCCCCTGTAATCATCCCGTAGAGGCATCCAATGCATTACATTAACAAAGCCCTCTGGCCTTCACCATATATTCATACATGCAATTTCTATGCCAGTCTTTTGAGAGTGTACGCTTATGTTCATGTACTCAATTAATATCCTTTTTGTGGTGTGCTTACTGTGTTCTATGTACTGTTTTAGGCACTGCCATTCAATGAATCATTTTATCATCATATCACCCCCAACAAGAGGGTTTTATTAGCCTCATTTTACGAATAAGAAAACTAAACCTCCCAGATGCTCAGTAACTTGGTCAAGGTAAACAGCTTTGAGTCCACAGCCTGTGCGACCTTTCTGCTACATCTTAGAGCAATTGCATAGGCTCAGAGGAGAGCCAGAGCTCAAACTGCAGGGGTCATTATCTGTTATCCTGATTTGCCTTGTAAGGGTGCAAATTGTGGGAAAGATTTTTTCATGATATAAAAAGATCAGAAGGGCCTTTCAGATAACAGAAGCCCTTGCCCTCCACAGACTCTCCAGCAAGCTCTCGGGTACATTTCATGCCTGTGCAGCCCATCCTGGTCTGAGTGACACAGCCCGGCTTCTGGGAGGGAGAAGGCCTGGAGGCAGGAAGACAAGCTTTGAAAGCTGGCAGGCCTGATTTTGAATCCTAGCTTCAGTCTTGAGCTGAAGTCATCCTTTTGGGGTGTTAGTTTCCTCATCTTAAAGGAAATAATAAATTATTTGGCAAGATTCTTGTATGGCTTAGAGATAGTGGCAAAGGCTGGGTGCTGGTTAACTGGAGCTGATGGGGGTTGCAGCAACTATTATTAATCCTCCTCCTGAAGGCCCCAGTTCATTTCCCCTTACATTGTTCTAACTAAAGAAAAAAATCAGATGGAGATTATTTGAAAAACTAAAAAATTATAATGGCAAAAGATTGCCCTTTGCAGTAAAATAATTCTAATTGCTCCCCTAGGTTTGGAGGCCAAACCCCACTATTACAGATATGATCATTAACATTTTGTATGACAAAAATACTTCAAATGTAAATGATGACCCTTCCCTCAGTTTAAGCCAATCAGGAAACCCACAAGTGTGGGGTGCACTATGGGTTGAAGAAGCAGGTCCCTTCCCTTGTCCTGGTGTCAGTATACGTGGTTTAGATACCCTAGAGACCGGGTGGCAGCAGCAGGTGGAACCCATCTCAAATTTTCAAAATCAAGAAATTCAAATCACACAATCTGATTTGTCTCCTGTGCTCAGTGCAACTAATTCTGGAACCGCCCCCCAAACTCCGCAACTGTATTGTAACAAAACTGGACATATCCCCTCTCTTTCCTCACTCAGAACAAGTAATTTGGGAGTCTCACAAAACGTTTATCCTATGTCTTATTGCTTTAGCTTGTTTGTCCTTTTGACCTCTCCGTTCCATGTGTGTTCAACTAAAATCTAAATTGACCCACTTTGTACCCGGCTCTGGGCAGGGCAGAGTGGCAGCTGACCTCCTTTAGCGCCTGTCACCTTCTGACTCTGTGCCACGCGCCTCGTACAGCTTCTCTCTCATGACCTCACTCCCTGCCCTTAAGGGACTTAACAAGCAAATGGGAGAGACACAACTGTACACAACCACAACATAGTGCACAGTTTCCATGTCACAAGAAGGGAATGTGCAGACAGAGTACTTAATTCCAACGGGAGAAACAAGGAGGTTCCAAAGAGGAGGCAGTATTTGATTTCCCTTTTAATGATGGAAATTTCAGAGGAAGTTTTTCATGATATCAAAAGATCGTAACACTCTTTCAGCTAGGAGAAGCCCCAGCCCTCCCATAAACTCCATAAAAAAAAAGGAGCAGAATTTCAAGACGGGACGTTGGGAAGAGGAATCCGGTCATTGTAAACAGACAATGTTGCAAAACTTCAAAGACTCCTTAGAGATCAAGTAAACCCATGTAGCTGGGTCTTATTTACGGAAAGCGAGAAGCGTCAGAGTGGAGGGAATAGTTCCCTACATTTGTAGTCCCCACAATGACTATGGATCAGGTAAATGACTGGTAATGCAGTTCTGTCTTCTTGAGTGGGTGATCTTCCTATTACTGACAAATTGAGATTTTCTGCTGTAAGAAGCTTTGAGTGCCCAGGCCTGGGAGTGGAAACCTGGTGCAAACATCCCAGACTGTTTGGAGCTGTCCAGGTCGTGCTGGTATAGCCCTAACTGTGCAGCCAGACCACGGCTAGGAGAGGAGCACAGAGCTGGCTCTCTTGCCCATAATCTGATGCATTAGAGAGAGCCTGGAAAATTATGTGTCCATTAGCTAAGTGACCCCAGGGCTTTATGACTTTGCTCTTTTTGCAAATCAAAAATAATAACAATAACAGCTCATCATCTTCTCATGCGGTTGCAGAGAGTGAGTATTTCATCTACCACTGAACAATGACAGCTGCTCCCCAAGACAACGCCATGCTGAGCCCCAGGATACAGAAGCTGATGGAAAGTCTGTGCTCCCATCCTGACCCACCTAGCCAGGACCCCATCATAATCAGCAGTTTAGACCCTTTCTTATCAAAGAGGGTTGGCACCCAAGCCAGTTCAGAAGGGAAGGTGATTGTTTTAGTGCAGGAACCTTGTGGGGAGGGACCAGACGTCCCTGTCTTGAAGCCAAGGTAACTCCACCTAGAAGAGGTCGCTGTTAATTCCACCTGACGACAGGTGTCCCCACTCTAATCTGCTATGCCCTTTCATCCATCATATCCTTCCTGGGCTGCCCTTTCATCCATTATGTCCTTCCTGGGCTGGGGCTGTTGCCAGCCGGCTGGAACCGCAGAGAGGTGATGTGGAGGTGAGTGTGCCTGTTGCAGGGCAAGAACAGGGCTTCTCTCTGGGCAGTTCGCCCAGTTCCAGGTAGCCTCACGCTGAACCCCAGACACCGGTGTGTGGCTGTTTGGTGCTGATTCACCCCAACCAATGGGTGCCTCACTCCAAGGCAAGGTAAAAATTTCCAGATGATGTTTTTCCCCATAGGAGGAAACACATGAAATGGGAAGAAACCAATCATTCCCAGGCCTTCAGGATGACAGACTCTGACATCATCTATACCCAAGAGAACTGCTGTGGCAAAAGGTCCATGCTGTTTGTTCTGACAAAGCCACCCGGGCTTCTCTCAGGGACGCTGCACTGAATGTGTCAACATCTCTGAAAGTCCCCTGATCCAAACTTGGGAGGCTGACAGTCCTGACTTCCCTTTAGTCAGAAACCTGGTTCCTAGGGCTACATCTCGTCTTGCATTCCTCGGCCTTTGTTTCTGCTTTCTTTTTCTTGTATAGGCCTTAGGTCCTGACACAGTCTCATGAATGACCCTCTTTTCATTAATTAATTGAATCAATCAATGAATCAATCAATTATGAATCAATGAATGAATCAATCAATTAATTAATGAAAAGAGGGTCATTCATGAGACTGTGTCAGGAGCTAAGGCCTATATAAGAAAAAGAAAACAGAAACGAAGGCCAAGGAATATGTGATTTTCATCTAATTATGATATACTTAACACCAACGCACTCCTCCAAAGAACCAGGGCATTGGCAATATCATGTCTCTGCCTGTGTGTTTCTTCCTCATCAGACCTCTCTGCCTCTCCCACCGGAGCCAACCACTTATTTATCATTACCTTGGTTGTTTTAAAGTTTTATTTTACATATTGTTTTATTTAGATTTAGTTGTTCACTAAATAGTAAATAATAGTAAACAATATTCTTCTTCTGGATCTTTTCACTCAGTATTTTACGCATGTGTATATAGAATTGTGTTATATATGTTACATAGTGTATGTATATACTATATTGAATATCGTGTAGCTATAGCTCATTCATTTGTACTGCCATTATGTGGCAATGCCACAACTTATATAGTCAATATCCTGTCAACAGGCATTTGTTGTTTCTGGCTTTTTGCTGATAGGAACAATTCTACTGGAACTTTGTTGTGTGAGTTTCCTAGCATAAATGTGAGAGCATTTTCATGCACACCTAGTAGCAAAATCGCCAGGTCACAGGTCACAGGATACACGAAGGTCCGACTTTGTAAGACCATGCTAAATGACTTGCCAAAATGGTTGTGCCAATTTGCACTTCTACTAGGAATGTGGAAGAGACACAGTTAATAGACATCATCTCCCACATGTGGTATCACAACTTCTCAATTTTTGCCATCAAATGAGTGCACACAGCAGTAGGATTTAATTGCTACACAGTTTTGGAAAGTAAGCTGGATATTTCTATTAAAATTTTAAATAGACTTGCTCTTTAACCCAGTAGTATTACTTTTACACATCTATACTACAAAAAAAACAAAGAGAAAGAAATTGTTAAAGCAAGTACAGAAGAGTACCTTTTAAGGACATTTATTACATTGTCTCTTGTATTAGCAAAAGCTTGAAACCACCTGAATTTCCATCAGTAAATAATTGGTTGAATAAATTATGGGAGATCCACACACAGATTAAAATGCAACCATTGAAAACAAAACCAAGTTAGATATGTGTACGGTGACTTGGAAAATGTTTACTGGATGTTGCGAAGTGAAAATAAGCAAGCTATAGAGTTCTGAGCCTTTTCACCAAAAGATGAGCTCTCTTAACTCAGAAACAAAGTGGAGAAGACTTGCTCTACCCGCAGAGGGGCAAGGAGAGCTCCTTACGCTCCCAGGTCCCCTGCCGCAGCCCTCTGGACACAGGTTAAGCAACTGTGATGAAGAGCGAGGGGCAATAGGAGGGTCCAGTCACTAATCCGGTAACCTAGGAACAGAGAGGAAGATGTCCTCAGGACTCTGACAGGCCAGCTGAGGGCAGAGCCCATGCTGGGAGCCAGGGGCCCTTTTGCTCCTGCCCCAGTCCCTGAATGGCTCTAAGAGTCCTCTCCCCTTTCTGGGCCTCAGTTTACCAGTCTTGAGGATGACTCAGTGAGAAAAGGTGACTCTTAACTGTCATGAGTATTGCCTCTCTCTACCCTCCCCCCATCTCAAGGGTCCCTCTGGTAAAAATAAAGAGGTGCCGCCTCTCGGCCATCTCTCTCAAAGGGCTAGCTGGCTGTGGCGTCACAGTGCTGGCTCTAGTCACGATCCAACAGCTCTGAAAAAATGATTCTCCCCGAAAATGTTCCTGCGATAAGTAATTTCCACGCTTGTGTGAAGCACATTTGTTCTTCTGCTGCTGTAGGAAGGAACCATTTAGTGAATTACTTCTTTCTCTAACCACTTGGTGCCCTGGGAGAGTTCATTCCCTTCACAGAGGCAAGCAATTTAACCCTATAAGTTCACCATGAGCCCTGCCAGGCCTCCAAAGCTTTGGAAAATTACCCAAACCTTCTCCCCCACAACCCCCTCCAAGAGCTGAAATTGCTCAGCACACGAACAGAGTCCTTCAAGGTTCTTTGGATGTTAGGTGTCTGGTGAGCACTTATGAAACACCTTCTGGGTATGAAACTCTGCATGAGGCAGCTGGGAGATACGGAAGACAGATGTGCCCATCCTCCAGTGACTCACAATAAACCTGGGAGTCAAAACAAGTCCCAGATTCAGGGTCATGAGATCTTCCCTGAGGCCGTGGGCCAGCCCAGTTATTCTCTGTTTCCTCGGCTGAAAGATGAGGGGACTTGGTTCTTCATCTCCAAAAATCCTGCTCTTCAGCTTTCTAAAAGGCTATGCAAAATGCAACGAGCAATTCCAATCCACGAAGGAGAAGGAGGGCCTGCCTGGCTCCCCGAAAGCCAGTGCCTCATCACCCCTCAATACCAACCCTGAGCATTTTTCCTGCTGCGCCTCTGCTCCCTGCACCTGCAATGGCCCGGGCCTCCCCTCTGTTCCTCCCAAGCCCTCCTCCCCGATGTTTTCCTTGACTCTTCTGTGGCTATTTAGTTTGGCAAGATCTCAAGTCTTTGAGCCTTTCAGTTCTGATTAGAGCTTTGTGTCTTCAGAGTCTCTTTATTTGCAGATTGCAAGTAGGGTGGGATTAGTTCATAGATGACAGAGCATCAAAGTAGGATGACCCTTAGCAACTGGTTCCACCTCCTTTGTTTTACAGACGAGGATGCTGAAGAGAGGACGAGTGACCTACCCAGGGAGGTTCAGGGAGCACGGGGATAGGGGATGAGGCTGGACTCCAGTCTACTGTTCACCAGGTTGTGGCTCTTTCTAATTCTTGTGTGTAATTATTTTATTAATTTATGCATTCAACAAACACTAAGTTCCTCTGTGCCAGACCCTGAACTAGGCACTAGACATAGAAAGATGAAAAGTGGCCTTCAAAGAGTTTACACTTGGACAGGAGAGACAGACCTGCATATTCACTGTCCCAGGCGCAGTACTCAATGGTACAGGATGGAAGCTACGCAAAGCATCATGGGAGCTCAGAGGAGGGGCGACTGCTACTGGCTTGGGGAAAGATCCAGAGAGGAGGTGACATGTGACACTGGTCTTAAAAACTGTGTCCTCATCCACTGGGAAGAAGCTGTGAGGAAGCTCATCCCAGAGAGAAAGGCTGCAAGCTGGGCATGATCAGGAGAGCACCTGAGGTCAGCTTGGGCTCTGCACTGGCAGTGGGAGAGCAGAGTACACTGTGGTTCAGGCATCGATGGGAGCCAAGTTCTGGGCCACAGCCCACATACTGCAACCTAAGTGAACGCTACTTTCCTCAAGATTATGGCAGCACTCCTGGTTTCCCCTGACAATTGCATATATTTCTGTAGCCTTTCTAGGTGGCTCTCACGAGAGCTGTGAGTCTGTCTACACAGGCAGCTTTGAGAAGTTAGAAGCTTCATTACATGGTGAGCTCTTGCCCTCTCCCAGCTAGAGGACTGAGATGGTCAGGCCTGTCCCTGTCAGAACTCCAGCTCCCAAGAGGCAGGTGGGATGGATTGCAAGGACAGGGGCCACAGGCAGGGCCAGTCCACGGGGCATGGTGGGTCATCTGGGGTGGTCCCAGCAGAAGATGGCACAAGAAACTGTAAAAGCATCCGGCCTCAGGGGGCCAGGGTCAGTCCATATGCAGACACCCAAGCCATCAATTTCAGGAGTGATTCAGACAGATGCCAGCTCTGACCAAGGATTCCAAAACCCAGATCTCTCACCCAGACGTTGCCTTTGATCCTTAGACACACAGTCTGCCCAAGTGTCTTGCGTTTCTCACAGACACTTCAAAGTATCATGTCCAAACAGAATTTATTATCCTTCCCCCAAATCCGGTGGTTCTTCCTCTGGATCTGCCTGAGAGAACTTCTAGAGGTCACTCTGACCTTGTCCACAGCCTATCACGAAATGCCTGTCTCCTCCGCGTCCCTACCACACTCTCCTCTGCAGGTCTGCCTCTTCTCTCATGTGGACCACTACAGCAGATCCTAACTGGGTTCACAACATATAACATATTCCCCTTCCATCAATTCTGATTTGGAGTCAGATTTCCAAAATGCAAACCAAGTCACTTAAGCTACTCACTCCTCAGTGCCCCTAGAGTAAACTCCAAATGTCTGAACTTGGCCAGTAGGGTCCTCCATGCTCTGGCCTCTGTGGAGCTCAGAACAGCAGAAGGCCAGGTGTCAGACATCCTCCCCGTTCCCCTTTTGGCCTGCGGACTTTCAAGGACCACATCGATGTAGTGATGCCCTAAGTCTGGACTCTGGCTCCTGGACCTCCAGCTCAGGCCACTTACCCCAGGGATACTGAGTTGTCTGCATCCCAGGCAGCCTTTAGGCACTGCAGGGAGCAGAGTGCTCACTCTCAGGTCAGACGAGTCATGCCCAGGAAGAGAAAGGTTCACCCAGACCTGGCGGAGACCCTGCTCCTCCTCAGCTGAAGGGTCAATGCTGGGCTGGCCTTTGTTTGACCAGCACTGCATCATGCTAGGAGAAAGTCACACACCCAGAGTCCCTGGAATTAGCTTTGCATCCCTAGATGGGAATACCTCTCCTAGACTGGGGAGGGAGAGAGATTAAATGAAAATCTGTAAGCTCTCTTTCTTTCCCAGGCTTCAAAGTGTCTAGGAAATATGAACCATTCTCTTGGCTTCAACTAAGGCATTATTATACTATCACTGCTTGAAATAGCCATTTTATTCCACCTTCCATCTCTACATTCTGGTTTTTTCTCATCACTTCTGAGAATATCTGGAAAATAGACCAAGCATACATACCAGAGTTATATTAAGAAACTCAGTCCATAGGGAGAAAACTCTCTGTAATGTACACATTGGATATTATGAGTGTATACTTCTTTAGTCATCAGAGTACTGGGTTTCGAGCAACAGAAATGGACTCAACAAGAAGTTCATTCAAAGAGTACTGGAATTGCCCAGAAGGCCAGGGTAGCAAGCAGAAAAGGAGTAGGGGAGAAAAAAAGAAGAAAAAGAAGAAGAGGGAGAGGGGGATGGAGGAGGATGAGGAAGAGGAGGAGAAGCAGGAGGAGGAAGAGGAGGAGAAGCAGAACCAAACTAAAGCCATGCTACAGAACTAGCCTGGGGGAAGGTACTGCTGTTCTGCCAGTGAACACCAGGCATAACAGCTGCTCCACCGGTCTCACCTCAACAGGACATTGTACACGGCACACTTGATGCAACCACCTCCAGAGCCACCAGAATTATCCTCAGGCCCTGCTCTTTATATCACTTAGAAGGGCACATCCACTGTGCTGCCCAAGATATCTAAGGGCTGTGACCTGAAAGTCATCCTTGAATTCTTCCTCTCCCTCTCCCTGTCTCTCATGCCCCACATCCACTTGGACACCAATTCCAGCTAACTTCGCTTTCTTCAATTGCTCAAATTTCCGAAATCTGTCTCCTCTCTCCCTCCCTGGAGACTTTAAGCTCTCATTGTTTCTTGCCTACACTATCCTAACATACTTCCTCTGTACTGCCTCCCAAGCTATACGCCTAAGACAGAGATACAACTGCTGCTCCCAGCTATGGCAGACAAACTTGTATTAGACCAACCCTTCTACCAATAATAACTACAAAATTGAATACTGTATTTTAAAAATCCATTTGAAGTCGTTGGAAAGTGACCAATATCAAAGATGCGAAGGGCCAAGACTGTGGAAAGAAGGTAAATACAAAGAGGTAAGTCCAACATTTAGCTGCTCTTGAGGCATTTGCCCTTTCATAAGGAGCAGTCTAGAGTTTGAGAAACTGAACTGACCATTTGACAGCCTTATGGAGCTAGAGAGACAAAAGTGGGACTGCAGGGTCTATCAGTCTAGAAGAGTTAAAACCTAATTGTTGGTCAAAAATGAGAGTTTCCTCTCTGGAGAAAGATAACATCATCCTGAGCCTCAAATAATCTCTACAGCAGCAATGTCTATTTTCTGCAACGATGGGAATGGTCTGTAATCTGCACTGGCCAAAACAGTAAGTCTGGCTTATAGTCTGGCTCATTTTCAAAGCATTTGAACACTTCAAATGTGGCTAGTGCAACTAAGGAACTGAATTTTATATTTTATTTTATTTTTTCTAATTCAAATAGCTACATGTGACTTGTAACCACGGTATTCAATGATGCAGATGTATACAATGCCTGGCTTGCTTTCAATTAAAAATTACCAGGAAAATAAGAAGGTAAAATCAAATGACTGAAAACCAAGAGGAAAAAATTCGCATATATAGATCCAAAGGAGATCCAGAATATTGGGTATCTGGAGTTTTAGAAGCAGTCAGTGACAAGAGGTGGCTGGTCTAAAACACCAGACATGGTGTTTAAATCAGAGAGGCAATGACTCCCTGTATTCATTAAGTTTGGCTGACTATTACAAATCCCCAAGTGACAATAATTTAAATCACGTAAATCCTTGTTTATTTCTCACATAAAATAAAAGAGGACATACAGGGTTGGTGCCTCCTCTTTCTACTCTGCCATTTTTAGTTGTGGCTTTCATCCTCTAAGTGACTTTGTAGTACAAAAGAACTGCTGAAACTCCAAGCATGATGTCCAAGTTGCAAACCAAAACAAGAGGAAGTAAGAATGACACGGGGTTCTCTGCTTTATAACTCATCTCCCTTTAAGCATCTTCTTAGGAGTTCCACACAACACTCTGCTTATCTCCCTTTGGTCCAGACTTACTCATTCATTTATATCTTACTCATATGGCTAACTAAATGCATGGGAAGCTGAGGAATGTACTCTTCTGTTCCAGAAATTAATAGGCCTAATTAAACAGCAGAGTTCTGTAAGTAAGAAGGGAAGAGATAATACATCTTAGAGTAGATAACCAGCCATCTCTGTTACACTTTCATATTTAGAGACCTACAACCACCACCCATTGCTAGGCACATAAGGTCCTTCCTACTTTGCCCCTACCTCTCATTCCAGCTCTGTCTCCTATCCCTCCCCCAGATACTCTACACACCAGCCACCTCTTGTCACTGGCTGCTTCTAAAACCCTAGATATAAGCCTCCATAGCTCAATTCCTGCTCTTTCTATAGCCTGGAATGCTCTTTTTCTGACAAGTCTGGCTCATTTTCAAAGCATGATCCAAAGGTCATCCCTTTTGTGTTACCTTTTCCAGCTTTCCTAGTCATAGTCAAAGCCCCTCTCTTAGTTCTCACAGCACTTTTGTGCATACCTGTATTGTGTTTGCACTGAATTGGGACAATTGGCTTGGTTTTCATATCATCTCCCTTTCTAAATTATAAGCCTCTCCAAATCAGAAATACAACTTCATCTTCATCTTTATTCCCCTGGAGTTTACTAAGGTCTGGCACATGGTAGGTATTCCGTCAAGGTTTGTTGAAAGGATAAGAGAGTAAGGAATACATTTAGTCCGAGAGGGAAAATGCTTTTTCTTTCTAATTCATAAAACTCTAACTCTAGACAAGGTAGCCTTTACACACAAGGTAGATAATTTTGCGAATTCTTTTCTTATACCAGAATTTTATTGTATCACACACTGCACAAAATAAGGGTTCTGAGCTGAAAAGTTATTTTGCTATTTATATACATATTATTTGATACGATGGCATAAAACCAACTTTAGAGCAACACAATTACAGTTAGCTGTCAAAAGGAATTAAATTTAATTCAGCAGGGTCAACCAAGCATCACGTTTGTGCTCAGCAGCATGAAAAATACACATAAAATCCCCACCTCCCTCCCTCCCCACACGTGCTCCAAGAAGAGTTTACAGTCTCTGCCTTCTCGAAGCAGGAGTCTCCTGGCATGGAGCCTCAGAGCAGTTAGGTACAGTAAGTATCATAATAATTGGTACTTTTTACTATAAAATGGTACCTGTTACTATAAATGTTTACTATACTGTTAGTATTATACCTGTTACTATACTGTTACTATTATACCTGTTACCATAAATGTTTTCTGCAATGATAGGAATGGTCTGTAACCTGCACTGGCCAAGACAGTAGGCACTAATCTTATGTGGCGATTGAACACTTCAAATGTGGCTAGTGCAACTAAGGAACTGAATTTTATATTTTATTTTATTTTAATTCAAATAGCTACACGTGACTTATAACTACCATGTTCGATGATGCAGATGTATATACAACGCCTGGCTTTCAGTTAAAAATTACCAGGAAAAGGCCGGGAGCGGTGGTTAGAGAAAGAAGAAAAAGACACAGGCAGAAGTAGTAAGCAAAGACTCTGAAGACTTTTGGAGGCAGTAGAACCTTTTAGCTGGTCCTTAAAAACAAGTCAGGATTTGGGCAGAACTGTGATTGTCAAAGCGTGACATATGGGCCACAGGAGGGAGGAGAAATGACTTGAGGTAGATACAGACACAACATTGAATAGCATTAAATCACAGAGCAAGAAGAGTTTTGCCTTTTTCAATTCTCTTTGGTTTCTTTAGTTTACATTAAAAAGAAAGTCTCATTGGTACATCTTTAACAGATGGTGATATTCCATTCAGTAAACACAGGGCAGGCCTCAAGCCTGGATCTTTGGAAGACAACGATATTGAGCTAAAATGATAGTATCTCGTTTTTATTGTATTCCGTTGATCAGGCATCTTCTATTTACAGCAAGTGGTTCTGGTTTTCACCATTTCGTTTCACTTGTAAAATCAATTAAGTATAAAGAAAGAGTCACTTTAAAGAAAACTAATAAGCAAATAGCAGGACATGTGGTATGCGGATATGAAAACAATGGCAAATGGTCCGTAAAGGTCTGCTGCTTGGCAAACACAACGGCAGCCGAGTGTGCGGAAGACTATCCCAGCCCAGCGAAAGCTGTGCACACCGAGGGCTCCTGGGGAGCAGCGGAGGATCTGGGTGAGGATGGAGGGTCAGGGAGCAGGCTAGGGACTCCCGGGAGCTGGAGGTGAGGCCTGTGCCCGCCAGGCTCATGTTTTGTCCTGTGGGCAGAGGTGAGCTGTGTCCCTCAACATGACCCACGCTGTTTCCTGATCCCCTGGCTCGGAAGACAGGGCTGTGCATGTGGATGGCAGACACCAAGGAGAGGCCTGGTGGAAGGAAAGAGAGAAGAGAGACCCAGAGGCCAGGCTGGCGATCAGCACTTTTCCATACGTACACCCAGGACCAGAGCTGCCGTCACGAGTCAGAGCTGCAGCCCCTCATATCTAGAATCCTGTCCCCAACATCCTGCGAAGGGACGTGCCGCAGAGGACCAGGGGGTGCCTGGCTCTGCCCTGGCGCCTCCAGAGCCCTGCCTGCATGGAGAGGGAGCCATCGGTGCCTCGTGGCTCCTGCGTCTCCACTTGGAGACACAGCCCTCCACCCTTCCCTTGCTTCCTGCCCCCATCCACGCCTCTAATTGCATGTGACTGTATCCTCCTTTTTCCATCTCTTTTGCTCTGAGGACAGAAAATCTAAAGCAGCCACCATGACTAGAAAAGCAGACTAGAAAAATAATAAAAGTGAGGAGAAAAGGGAGGAGGATGTATTCTGCACAGACCGTCAGCGGGACATTGCCCAGCCCTGCCGTGTTTCTGGCTGAGCTGGCCCAAGTTACCAAGAGAATCGACGCAAGGTAGAGGCTCCACTTCTCAGCATCCGATGCCATCCATCTAGACCCTGCTGCCAGCACCGAGTTCCCTTGAAAAACATTTTAAAAAGAAAAGGTCAGAACCATTTGTTTCTCCATGTGAATGAGTTCACAAAACCCTGGCTGCTGGCCCCCAGAAGCCTCAGCATGAGCCCAGACAGCTGCTTCCAACTTCCCAGAGCAAGCTCTCTGGGCAAAATAAAACGCGCAAAGGCAAATTCCACAGATCTGAGTCTGCTCATCAGGGGTTTAGTCCCCCGGGTCACCTGCCTCCAGTCACAGTACAGAGCACCGCATAATGGCATAAGGTCTAAGGTTAGGTTGTTGGGGTTTAATCCTGGCCTTTCCATTCACTTGCTGTGTAACTTTGGCTTTATTACTTAACATCTCTGAGCCTTTCCTATATGTAAAGCAAGTGTAATTAGTAATGACAGGTGCTGTCTCATAGAATTCTTGTGAAAAATCAAATGGAGTAATAAATGTAGAATGCTTAGTATGGTGTCTGATATATAATAAATGGACAAGAATATAGGTCATAAAGACTATTATAGACAAAATGGTCCCGAAATGCAACTGTTTCACTTGGGTTTCTCTGTATCACTGTGAAACAAACCACTTCAAAACCTAGTCACGCTAACACGGTGAAACCCCGTCTCTACTAAAAAAAAAAAAATACAAAAAACTAGTCGGGCGAGGTGGCGGGCGCCTGTAGTCCCAGCTACTCGGGAAGCTGAGGCAGAAGAATGGTGTGAACCCGGGAGGCGGAGCTTGCAGTGAGCCGAGATCGTGCCACTGCCCTCCAGCCTGGGCGACAGAGTGAGACTCCATCTCAAAAAAAAAAAAAAACCTAGTCACTTAAAACACAAATGTACTATTACTTCTCATTATTCTAAGGATTGACTAGGCTCCGCTGGGCAGGTCTTTCCGGGTGCCTCTTCTGGTTGCCGTCAGATAGCAGCTGAGGCTGGTGTCATCTGAGGACTGGAGGGGGTGGGAACATCCAACCTGGCTTCCTCACTCACGTGTTTATGCCTTGGCTGGCGGATGGCTGAGCACCTCTCTCTCTCTCTCTCTCTCTCTCTCTCTCTCGCTCGCTCTCTCTCTCTCTCCTCTCCTCTCCTCTTCTCTCCTCTCCTCTTCTCTCTCTCTCCCCCACCATGGAGCCTCTGCATGTGGCAGTTTCGGCCTCCTCACAGCATGGTGGTCTCGGAGACATCTGATTTCTTACATGGCAGCTGGCTTCTTCCAGGGCAAGCATTCTGAGAATCAAGAAGCTACAAGGCTTCCTATGAGCTGGCTTCAGAAGTCACACAGCATCGCTTCAGCTACATTCATCCGGCTACACGGGGTCAGCTCAGATTCAGTGTGAGAGGCAACGGTACAAGGGTGTGAATACTAAAACCAGTTCACTGGGGCTGTCCTGGAGACTAGTTACCGCACCAACCAGCAGCCTCCTCTAAGTGGTATTGGAAAGAGCTCTGGATTCTGAATTGGACACTTGGGTTCAAGCCTTTAGGTAAGTCACTACTCCCTCAGGGTCCCTGAGAGTGGCACGTGCCTTGCGGGTTGTGGTGGAGAACAAATGTTATTGAGTATAGAAAACTGTAGCACAGTGCCTGGCACACAGGGGCATGCACAGAAGTTCCCCTCCCCATTCAGAGCAGGGCGAGATTCTCACCTCAACACTCTTAGTCCTCCTCCTTGAAGGAGCCACTTTGAGAGGAGGCTGCCATCACTCTGCTGTTCCTGAGTTCTGCGTGTGTGTGCCAGCAAGTCTAGTTTAGCTCATCACCTGCCGGGCTCGCGGCTGGCACTGAATAAATAATGTACTATTCAGAAGCAGAGTTGTCAACTCACGCTGCTTTGCCAGAATCCTCCCGAATGGAATCTCTGCTAAATCTGGAGTGAGTTATTTAAAAATCTTTTTAAAAAGGTTAAGCCACCTGATCTAAGAAATCCCAGAAAGGCTTTTATTTTCTTTTGACCTCTATTCTTTGAATCCTGCCAGGAACCAGCACACATACTCATTTGGGACTTAACATGAATTACCAAACAGCTGGAGAGAAATCAAGGTGACAAATCACTGACAATGGTTCTTAATGCTGTACTCAGGACACCAGAGAAAGCCACTTAGCCCTTCAGTGAATAGCTCTGTCCCCTCTTTGTGGCTCTGGGCCTGCCTGGGTGGGAAGGGGGTCAGAGAAATCTGTAGATGCTTTGCCCAGCCTGGAGTCCCTGGAATGGTGGGAGAGCGAGGTGCCAGCCATGTCTGTATCCTCCTTGTCCAAGTCCTTTCATCAACTCTAAGGAATCATTTTACCAAGACCAGAAAGCATCAGACTCACTGCTCCAAAGAGCCCATGATCGCTAGTGTCAGCAGGGAGGGGCGGCGTCATATCTACCAATAGATGCAATGCCAGAGAAGGAAATGACTGTGAAAACTGGGGGCATAAACCTTCTCTGGGTATTGGTCTCTGATCCTTGTTATCTCCCCTTGGGAATATGGTTTAGTGGAAAGAGCTTGGCCCAGGAATCAACTCGGGCTCTGCTTTACCTGGCCGTGAACTCACCCCTGCAAATCCTTCTTCCCACAGGTTCAGCTTCCAGGACATGTTGACGAAATGCTACATCTCCTGCTCAGTCCTGTGCTCTGAGCTTCAGGCCCTACATCTCACTACCTACCAGCCTCCTCTGGACATCCCATAACACATCCAAAGCTCATTGCTCACCCCTCTGAAATGCTCACCACTTCATTGCTCACCACCTCTTATACTTTCCTGGTCTTGGTTAGCAATAGCCATTCAGCCAGCAACCAAAACAGAAGCCCCAAACTCCATCCTTCCTCCCACTCACACATGTAACCAGTCGCTATACCTCATGGATTCTGTCTCACAATTATCTTTGGATACAGTGTGTAACCTTCATGCTCCCCATCCATCCAACAACTGCCTGAGCCCAGACCCCATCACATCTCACCTGGACTATGGGAGTGGCTCCCATAGAGCTTTCCTCTCCACTCATCCTGGGCCTCAGCCAGCCCCAGGTGCCTCCTACCCCTAGGACCAAGGTCCAGATAAAAGAGGAAAACACGAAAAGAGCAAGTGTTTAGCTCTGTTTCCTGAGGCGTATTCTTTCCATACCGTGGGCCCCGTGTGCCTTCATCCGCCACGAAGAAACTGGATACAATTAAATCTTCTGGAAGCTTCTTTCTGCTCCAAGATTCTGTGATTGAATCTGAGAAACCTTCTGCAGAGGTTTTTTTAAAGCTGGCATCTTTTTCTGAACTAAAGCCTCAGGCAGCCTTGTCATATCTGAAGGAGGAAAATCACCAACTTCTCAGTGCAAATTAATGTCATCGATCTCCTCAATCTGGTCTGCTCAACAGAAGGCAATCAATGTGGAGGAAAAGAGTGTGCTGGAAATAAAGGGCTGGAAGGGTTCCTTTCAGGATCAGCTGACTTTGCAGAGACAGGGACAGTGAGCACCCAGAGGCCTCGGCCTACATCAGAGTTCATCTCCTCAGCATTTGGGCGGTGTGAGGGTGGAGCTCCAAACACTCTGAGGCGAGAGAGCAGGGACCCGGTGAAAAGCCCTAGGCTACGGGGTTGGCTCTGCTGCGTGACCTGGGTAAGCGAGGCCCCATCTCCAGGCCTGCTCCCTCATCTCTAGTTGTGCTCACGGATAGCTAAGCTGGTACTAAGTTATCTAAAAGGAGGTGGGTGAGCCTTACAGGGTCCTAGGGTCTCTTCTGAGCCCATGGGAAGCTAAAGCTGTTTCTGTTTCTCCTAAAGCCTCAGTTTGAATCCATAAGATTTAACAAAGAAGGAGGGGCCTCAAGATGGCTGAATGGGGACATCTGATACCTGCCTACTCCACAGACAGGAACCAAAACAGCAAGTAGATAATCATGCCGCCAATAAATCATCTAAGACAGAACACGGGAATTCAACACGAAGTGACAGAAAACACCTGAGGCAAGGAAGGAGAGGGAAGCAGGATCGGCTGGACGCTGGGAGAGGATCTGCAATGTGGGGAAAGGGTAAGTGAGGGACCCCCAGTGGTCTGCATTCCCACCTTCGAGTCTTGCAACCGTAGCCACAGGAGAGACTCTCAACTCCTGCAGAGCCCGAGACTAACTGAAATGGGTTGCCTGGAGACTGCACAATGCTATTGCTCCAGAAAGGGAGCTCACACTGGGTCCCACACTCCCTTAGCTCTCCTGAACAGCTACAGCATGGCACCATAGACTACTGCATACTCACAGAATAAAAGCCAAAGTGGCCTACCCAATCAACACCATAGATGCCTTTTTAGGAAAAAGTCTTCCACTATGAAAGCAAACCCAGAAAACTGGAAGCAGTAACTGTTACATCAAATGTGTAGATATCAATGTAAGAACACAGGAAACATGAAAAAGAAAAAAGATATGACATCTCCAAAGTAACATCATAATTCTCCAGCAACAGATTCCAGTGAAAAAAAAAATTGAAATAATGGGAAAAGAATTCAAAATAATGATGCTAAAGAAGCTCAGCGAGATACCAGAGAACACATAAATAACATAAATAAATCAGAAAAAATAATTCAGGAGACAAATGAGAAATTTACTAAAGAGATAGATATAATTTTTTAAAAAAAAGAACCAGACAGACACCCTAGAACTGAAGAATTCATTGAATGAATAAGTATATTCAAAAGCTTCAACAATAGACTAGGATTTTAGAACCTGAAGGCAAGTCTTTTGAAATAACCCAGTCAAACAAAAATAAAGAAAAAAGAATTTATAAGAATCAACAAAGCCTATGTGACATATGGAACACCACAAAGTGATCAACTAACTACTTGTCTTCTTTGACCAACTCTTTGTTTGCTGAGACTCTGAAAATTCAGTGTCTCAGAAGAAACTCTATTTAGAAAAATAATAGCTGACATCTTTTCAAGTGTAACAAGAGATTTTAAACATCCCGATAGAGGAAACTCAGAGATCCCCACATAGATGAAATTCAGAAAGGTCTTCTCCATGGCACATTACAGTCAAACTGTCAAAAGTCAAAGACAAAGAGAGAATTCTAAAACCAGCCAGAGAAAAGCATCTAGTCCCTTAAAAGGGAACACCCCATCAGACTAACAACGTATTTCTCAGCAGAAACGTCATAGGCCAGGAGATAATGTAATGATATGTTCAGAGTGCTGGGGGAAAAAAAACGTCCTGTCAGGGAGAGATACTATACCCAGCAAAGTTATCCTTAATAAATGAAGGAGAAATAAAATATTTCCCAGACAAGCAAAATCTCAGAGAATTCATCACCACTGGACAGACCCTATAAGAAATGCTTAAGGAAGTCCTACACCTGGAAGTAAAAGAATGACACCTACCATATGAAAACACACAAAAGAGGCCAGGCGCAGTGGCTCACGCCTGTAATCTCAGCACTTTGGGAGGCCGAGGCGGGTGGATCACAAGGTCAGGAGATCGAGACTATCCTGGCTAACATGGTGAAATCCCATCTTGTACTAAAAACAAAAAAATTAGCCGGGCCTGGTGGCGGGCGCCTGTAGTTCCAGCTACTCGGGAGGCTGAGGCAGGAGAATGGCGTGAACCCTGGAGGCAGAGCTTACAATGAGCCGAGATCACGCCACTGTACTCTATAGCCTGGGTGACAGAGCAAGACTTTGTCTCAAAAACAAACAAACAAACAAACAAAAAACACAAAAGTATAAAACCACTGGTAGAGCAAACACACATATAAGGAGAAGACTAAAATGTTACCACAAAAAAAGTATAATGACAAGCAATAAGAGATAAAGGAAAGAACAAGGGATATATGCAACAAGCAGAAATCAATTAATAAAATGACAGGTACAAGCAGTCACATACCACTATAACTTTGAATGTAAACAAGTTAAACTTTCTACTTAAAAGATACAGACTGGGACAGACACGGTGGCTCACACCTGTAATCCCAGCACTTTGGAAGGCCAAGGAAGGTAGATCATGAGATCAGGAGATCAAGGACTAAAAAAAATACAAAAAATTATGCAGGCATGGTGGCGGGCACCCATAGTCCCAGCTACTCAGGAGGCTGAGGCAGGAGAATGGTGTGAACCCGGGAGGCGGAGCTTGCAGTGAGCCGAGATCGCACCACTGCACTCCAGCCTAGGTGACAGAGCGAGACCCCATCTCAAAAAAACAAAAAAGATATAGACCGACTAAATGGGTAAAGAAAATATGACCCAACTATATGCCTCCTACAAGGAACTCATCTGCCCTGTAAAGACATATATAGAGTGAAAGTAAAGGTATACAAGAAGATATCTATTCAAACAGAAACCAAAACCAAGCAGGATTAGCTATACTTATATCAGATAAAACAGTCTTAAAGTCAAAAACAGTAAAAAGAGACAAAGAATGTCAGTATATAATGATAAATGAATCAATTCAGCAAGAGGATACAATAATTCTAAACGGATGTATACCGAACATTAGAGCACCCAGATATATAAAGCAAATATTATTAGATCTAAAGAAAGAAATATGCTCCAATACAATAATAACTGGAGACTTTAATACTCAATTCTCCGTGTTAGACAGATTATCTAGACAGAACATTTTAAAAAAAAAACATTTGATTTAAACTGTACTTTAAACCAAATGAAACCAAAGACATTTACAGAATATTTAATACAGAAGCTACAGAACACACATTCTTCTCGTCAGCTCATGGAACATTCTCCAAGGTAGACCATATGTTAGGACACAAAACAAGTCTCAAATTTTTTTTTTTTTTTTTGAGACAGAGTCTCGCTCTGTCGCCCAGGCTGGAGTGCGGTGGTGCGATCTCGGCTCACTGCCAGCTCCACTTCCCGGGTTCATGCCATTCTCCTGCCTCAGCCTCCTGAGTAGCTGGAACTACAGGTGTCCGCCACCACACCAGACTAATTTTTTGTACTTTTTGTAGAGACAGGGTTTCACTGTGTTAGCCAGGATGGTCTCGATCTCCTGACCTTGTGATCCTCCCGCCTCTTCCTCCCAAATAGCTGGGATTACAGGCATGAGCCACTGTGTCTGGCCCAAAAAAATTTTTTAAATCAAAATCATATCAAGCATTTTCTCAGACCACAATGGAGTAAAACTAGAAACCAATAATGAGGGAAACTTTAGAAACTATGCAAACACATGAAAATTAAACAGCATTCTCCTGAATGATCATTGGATCAAGGAAGAACTTAAGGAGGAAATTCAAATTTTCTTGAAACAAATGAATGTTAAAACACAACATACCAAAACCTATGGAATATAGCAAAAGCAGAAGAGAGAAGTTTATGCCAAAAAACTCCTACATCAAAAAAGTAGAAAGATTTCAAATAAATAATCTAACAATGTACCTCAAAGAACTAGAAAAGCAAGAACAACCCAAATCCAAAACTAGTAGAAGAAAAAAATAAAGATCAGAGAAAAAACTAAATTAAATAGAGACTAATAAAATAATACAAAGGATCAATAAAACAAAAAATTGTTTTTTAAAAAAGATAAAATTTATAAACTGCTAGCTAGATTAACCAAGAAAAAAAGAAAGAAGGACTAAATAAATAAAATCACAAATGAAGATGGAGCCATTGCAACAGATACCATTAAAATACAAAAGATCATCAGAAACTATCATGAACAACTATACACTGGCAAACTAGAAAACCCAGGAGAAATTTATAAATTTCTGGACACATACAACCCAACAAGATTGAATTAGAAAGAAATAAAAAATCTGAACAGACTAATAAGGAATGAGATTGAATCAGTAATGAAAAATGTCTCCAAAAATAAAAGCCCAGGACCAGATGGCTTCACTGCTGAATTCTACCAGACTTACAAAGAAGAACTAATAACAATTTTTCTCAAATTATTCCCCAAAAAAATTGAAAAGGAGAGATTCCTTCTTAACTCATTCTATAAGGCCAGCATTACCCTGATACCAAAACCAGGAAAGGACACAACACAAAAAGAGAACTACAAGCCAATATCCCTGATGAACATAATGCAAAAATCCTCATGAAAATATTAGCAAACTGGATCTAACAACACATCAAAAGAAAATACACTATGATCAAGCAAGATTTCTCCCAGGGATGGAAGTATGGTTCAACATTCACAAATCAATAAATGTGATACATCACATCAACAGAATGAGGAACAAAAACCATATGATCATCTCAACAGATGCAGAGAAAGCATTTGATAAAATCCAACGTCACTTCATGAAAAAAACTCTCAACAAAGTAGGCATAGAAGGAGCATACCTCAACATAATAAAGGCCATATATGACAAACCCACAGCTAACATCATGCTGAGTGGGGAGAGGATGAAAGCCTTTCCTCTAAGAACTAGAACAAGACAAGGATGCCCACTTTCACCATGCCTATTCAACAAAGTCCTAGCCAACGCAGTCAGTCAAAAGAAAGAAATAAAATGCATCTAATCTGAAAATGAGAAAGTCAAATTGTCCCTCTTTGTGGATGACATTATCTTATATCTAGAAAAACCTAAATACTCCACAAAAAAAGCCCTTAGATCTGATGAATAAATTCAGTAAAGTTGCAGGATACAAAATCAACATACAAAACTCAGCAGCATTTCTATATACCAATAATAAACTGCTGACAATGAAATTAAGATGGCAATCCCATTTACAATAGCTACCAAAAAAAAATAGCTACAAAAAAATAGAACAGCATGGGCTGGGCATGGTGGCTTATGCCTGTAATCCTGGCACTTTGGAAGGACAAGGTAGGTGGATCACTTGAGCCTAGGAGCTCAAGACCAGCCTGGGCAACATAAGAAGACCTCATCTCTACAAGAAATTTAAAATATTAGCTGGATGTGGTGGCAAGCACCTGTAGTCCCAGCTACTTGGGAGGTTGAGGTGGGAGGATCCCTTGAGCCCAGGAGGCAGAGGTTGCAATGAACTGAGATCATGCCACTGCACTCCAGCCTGGATGACAGAGCAAGACTCTACCTCAATAAACAAACAAACAAAAAAATATAAAATAGCTAGCAATAAATTTACCAAGGAAGTGAAAGACTTCTACAAGAAAATATACAAAATACTGATGAAAGAAATTGAAGAGGACACAAACACATGGAAGGACAGTCCATGCTCATGAACCAGAAAAATTAATATTGTTAAAATGACCATACTATCCAGCCAGGCGCGACAGCTCATGCCTGTCATCCCAGCACTTTGGGAGGCCGAGGCGGGTGGATCATGAGGTCAGGAGATCAAGACCATCCTGGCTAACACGGTGAAACCCCATCTCTACTAAAAATACAAAAAATTAGCTGGGCGTGGTGGCGGGCGCCTGTAGTCCCAGCTACTCGGGAGGCTGAGGCAGGAGAATGGCGCCATCCCCATAGGTGGAACTTGCAGTGAGCCAAGATCATGCTGCCACTGCACTCCAGCCCGGGCTACAGAGTGAGACTCTATCTCAAAAAAAAAAAAAAAAAAAAAATGACCATACTACCCAAAGCAATCTACAGATTCAATGCAATCCCTACCAAAATACATCATTTTTCACAGAAATAGACAAAACAATCTTAAAAATCATATGGAATTAAATAAAAAAGCCTGAATAGCAAAAATAATCCTGAGCAAAAAGAACAAAGCTGGGGCCGGGCATGGTGGTTCATGCCTATAATCCCAGCATTTTGAGAGGCCAAGGTGGGCAGAGCAATCGAGGTCAGGAATTCGAGACCGGCCTGGCCAACCTGGTGAAACTCTAGCTCTACTAAAAATACAGAAATTACCTGGGCATGGTGGTGTGTGCCAGCTACTCCGGAGGTTGAGGCACAAAAATTGCTTGAACCTGGGAAGCAGAGGTTTCAGTGAGCCAAGATCGGGCCACTGAACTCTAGTCTGGGTGACAGAGCGAGACTCTGTCTCAAAAAAAAGAACAAAGCTGGAGGCACCACACTACCTGACTTCAAAATATATTACAAGGCTATAGCAACTAAATCAGTATAGTATTGATATAAAAACAGACATGTGGGCCCACGGAACAGAATAGAGAACCCAGAAATAGATTCACATATTTACAGACAACTGATTTTTGACAAAGGCACCAAAAACGTACACTTGGAAAAGGGTACCCTCTCTAACAAGTGGTGCTGGGAAAATTGGATATCCATATGCAGAAGACAAAAACTGGGCCTCTATTTCTTACCATGTGCAGAAATCAACTCAAGATGGATTAAATGTAAGACATGAAATCCTAAAAGTCAGGAAGAAAACATAGGGAAAACACTTCAGGACATTGATCTAGGCAAAGATTTTATGGCTAAGACCTCAAAAGCACAGGCGACAAAAACCAAAATAGACAAATGGGACTACGTTAAACTAAAAAGCTTCCACACAGCAATGGCAACAGAATGAAGAGATAATCTGTTGAATGGGAGAAAATATTTGCAAACTATTCATCTGACAAGGGACTAAAATTCAGAATATACAAGGAACTCAAGCAACTCAACAGTAAAACAAACAAACAAACAAACAAATAATCCCATTAGAAAGTGGGCATGTGATCTGAATAGACATTTCTCAAAAGAAGACATACAAATGGCCAACAGGTGTATGAAAAACTGTTCAGCACCACTACTCATTAGAGAAATGCAAATCAAAACCACAATGAGATATCATCTTATCCCAGTTAGAATGGCTACTACTACAAATATAAGAAGTAACAGATACTGGCAAGGATGTGGAGAAAAGGGAACTCATACACTGTGGGTGGGAATGTAAATTAGTACAGCCACTATGGAAAACAATATGGAGATTTCTCAAAAACTAAAAATAGAACTACCATACAATCCAGAAATCACACTACTAGGTATTTATCCAAAGGAAAAGAAATCAGTACATGAAAGGAATACCTACACCTCATGTTTACTGCATCACTACTCGCAATGGCAAATACATGAAATCAACCAAAATGTCCATCTAATGGATGACAGGACAGAGAAAATGTGGTATATATATATATATATATAGAGAGAGAGAGATACACTGTGGAATCCTATTAGGCCATTAAAAAAAGGATGAAATTCTGTCGTTTGCAGCAACATGGATGGAACTGACAGTCATTATGTGAAGTGAAATGAGCCAGGCACAAGAAGACAAATGTCATATGTTCTTACTCACATGTAGGAGCTAAAAAGATTGATCTCATGAAGGAAAGACAGTAGAATGGTAGATCCCAGAGGCTGGGAAAGGTATGTGCATCGGGGAGGGTGGGAGTGAAGAAAGGTTGGCTAATGGATTCAAGCATAGGGTTAGATAGAAGGGATAAGTTCCACTCTTCAGTAGCAGAGTAGGGTGACTATAGTTAGCAACAACGTATCATATATACTAGAAGAGAGGATTTGAAATGTTCCAACACATAGAAATGATAAATACTCGAGGTGATGGAGATACCCTAAATACCCTGGCTTGACCATTACACATACTATGCTTGTAACAAAATAGCATGTTTACCCCATAAATAGATACAAATACTATGCATCAACTTCAATTTTTTTAATTAAAGAAAAAAAAAGAAGTGTGAGGAAGGAGATGTAATAGCTAATTTTATGTGTCAATTTGGCTGGGCCATAGTGCCCGGATATTTGGTCAAATATTCTTCTGGGTGTTTCTGCGAAGGTGTTTTTGCAATGAGATTAATATTTAAATCAGTGGACCTTGAGTAAATTACCCTCCATAACACGGGTGGGCCTCGTCTAATCAGTTGGAGGTTTGAGTAGAACAAAAACTAATCTCCCTTGAGCAAGAAGGAATTCTATCAGCAGACTGTCTTTGGACTCAGACTGCAGCTCTTTCCTGGATCTCCAGCCTGCCAGCCTGCCCCACCTCTCTCTCTCTCTTTCTCTCTCTCAGATGTATATATACACACGCTGTTGGTTCTGTTCCTCTAGAGAGCCCTGGCTAATATCCCTACCACCTACAGGAGGGAAAGGCCTTAGAATCATAAAAGCACCACTGGCTTTGTCAAGGCTACCAGAAGATTCTGAGTTCAGCCTTACCTCTCCAACAACTTTCAGACTGTTCCCTACAGGGACCATGAGATGGCCCCAAAACCCTCTCTGGATTCCAGGAAACTCCTGTACTAAAGGAGCCTCCTTCCCATGGGTAAATGTCACAGGTGGGAGTCAGAAGAGGCCTGCAATGAGGGAAGAGCCGTCCGGAGCACCTACTTTGATAATAACTAACAATGACTGCCGGGCATTGTTCTATGTGCTTTCCCTACATGATGTGTTTAATCATCAAACTCTAGGAAGTAGCTACTATTAATATCCACATTTCATAGCTGAGGAACCTGAGGCCCCGTGAGATAAAGTCACTCCTTAACCTGGAGCCTACACAATGCTATTCTGCCTGCTGTGCACTGGAAGTTCTGCGTCGTAGCTCTCTTGCTGGTGACAACCTGTGAACTAGATGCACTATCCATGTTGTCCAGATGAAGAAATAAGATGCAGAGACGTTAAGTAGTTTCATAAGGTCACGCATCTCGTGGTGGCAGAGTCAAGATTCCATTCCAAGTCCTTCTGACCACCGCCCAAGCTCTCTCTAGCCAGTGGCGCTGTTTCCCACCCGTATTTGTTGCATAGGGAAGACAGTTGCTATGGGGATCTCAGCTATTCCCGCTACGTACAAGCCTGTCGGCCCCTCAGGTGACATTTCATGAAAATTGTTGTCGTTAACAGCCATCCTCTCAATCATGAGTATACCTGTGTGTGCAGGTTGCCAAGGACTTCCGTATACTTGTTTCTCTTAGTCCCCAAGGTGAGCCAGGGCAATTCATAATATCCTTCATTCCACAGAGGCTGGTGGAGGCCAAGCATGAAGGATGGGTGCTAAGGTTTACTGAGTCCATGCTGTACTTTGAGGGCTTGGGGTTATGACTTAATTCTCACCACAGTCCTGTAAGATGACGCTGCTGCCTCCGTTTTATAGGTGAGGAAACTCAGCAAAGAGAATATCCAGTGCCAGGTGAGATCATAGAAAAAATAGACTTTCCTAGAGGGTTGTTCAAATTCTTTGCACTGTCCCACTCCCTGTCACTTCTGGTATCTCCCATCCACTTCACTTTTCCTTCCTTTTAAGGAAGTGCCCTGAAGTCTCCCCTTTCAAATTCCAATTCCTAATTTTGGTCATCCCAATTCATTCTTGAGAAGAAAATGTTCAGATGAATTCATCCTCAGTAAGAGTGGAGAGACTGCTAGCCCTCCCTGCGGCTTTGCAGAGAGCAGGTGCTTTCAACCTGAAGCGCCTCCAATTTTGGAATCAGGGTCCATGGAACTGTGCAACCTGGACCTGTGACTACGGCAGCATCCCCGTGCCACTGCTCCCCACCCTCACCCCACTCCCACCTCCCATCTCAACATCCTTTGAGACCCCCAAGCTTTAACCCAGAGGTAAATCATCACCCCTCCCTCTCCATTCCCACAGGTCCAATCCAGGACCAGTTCTGGCAGGGTATACTTGTGAGACTCTTCCAGAAGCTGCAGCCCCGCCCTACGGCCACCATCCCTTCCTAGGATTACCCCACAACCTCCCCAGGCCACCTCACACTGTTTACACCTCGCAAGCACCTACTCCCTCTGCCCTCTTGCTTGCAGTACTGGTCACTCTCTGACCCTGCCCAGACCCCAGACCCTCACCCCCTCTGCCTGGCCTTTCATCTTGGAATTAATTCAGCATCAACCTCCCCCATTAGACTGGAGCCTTCGTAAGAGCAGGAGATACAGCTGTCTTATTTACCATTATATTCCCAGGGCCTAGCACAGTGCCTGGCATATAGAAAGGGCTTAATAAACATTTGCTGGGTAGATGAATGAATGACTGAACTGAATGAATGAGTTAGCAGTATTATGGCACAGTCTTTTAACATCTTTTGCTTTTTGCCCCCTGCTGCTTCTTCTTTTTCTTTTTTTTTTTTTTTTTCTGAGATGGAGTCTTGCTCTGTTGGCAGGCTGGAGTGCAATGGCGCAATCTCAACTCACTACAACCTCTGTCTCCCGGGTTCAAGCGATTCTTCTGCCTCAGCTTCCTGAGTAGCTGGGACTACAGGCACAGGCTACCATGCCCAGGTAATTTTTGTATTTTTAGTAGAGAGGGAGTTTCACCATGTTGGCCACGATGTTCTCGATCTCTTGACCTCGTGATCTGCCCGCCCCGGCCTCCCAAAGTGTTGGGATTACAGGCGTGAGCCATGGCGCCCAGCCTTGCCCCCTGCTTCTTTAACCCCAATGAGCTTCTCCAGGCCCTTCAAGGATCAAGGCAGGGGCTGGCTCTGTGGCTTGGCCTGCTCTCCACCACGGGCCAGGTTCAGCCAACTGTTCCTCCATCAGTTTCCCTATCTAACCCTCAGAATGCCCTTCATCTAAGGGATGAAGCATGTGGCTGAGAACTTCGGTGGTTAGTGCCCTTGATCTATGTCTCCCTAATGGGCTGCTTCCCCAGAATGGCAGGTAATAAAGTGCTTTTCATTGTTGTTCTCCAACACTTTGTATTTTCTCAGTTTCTCTGCTACAGAGTCCAGTTGCAATTGATTAAAACTTTAGACACACATAACAAGGTAATGTTCATGTTTGTGGGAAGACTAAAGTGCCGAGATCGATATTGTTGTGCTAGGGCCTAATCTCTGGACCTGCATGTCCAGCCCACGGCTCTGTGGGACAGTCAGCACCCTGTTCACAGGCTCTCCTGAAGACGTGCGCCTCACAAATTTGAGTCTTGGGCTAAGGCCAGGATTATGTGTCCTATTTTCTGACAAAGACATAGGTGAGGTCACAGGCAGCAGAGCTCTGCAACTCTTAAACAACACAAAAAACTTCTGCAATTTTCCTCCAGGGGAAAGGGAAACCATAAGAACACAAACAGATACTTCTCAAAACAGCCCTTAGTTATCTCGGTGAATTGGAAGCCACTGGTGTCAACATCATCAAAAAGCAGGCACGGAGTGCTCTTGGCAAATACTGCCCCCAAAAGACTCTCTCTAGGGGAATTTATGGAGCAAAGAAAGAACACCAATGTGTTAGGTTTTGCATACTTTTGACTTGTTCTAATTTTTACAATAAGAAGCGTGTTTTGTTTATATAATTAAAAACAAAACCATTTCCCTCCAAATGCTTTCTCCTTGAGGCATAGAATCGATGAACTGCAGGATCTTAAGGAGCCGTAGAGCCCTCAGAGATTATCTAGCCCAACTCTCTCCTTGACGGAGGAGGAATCTGGGCTCACAAAAAAAAAAAAAAAAAAAAGAGAAGAGACTTGCCCAAGATTACACAGCTCAAGGTCACACACCAGACCACCAGACAAAGGGCTTTGGAATCCACCTCCCAGACACATTCGTTTATGAAACTAATTGTTCCACAGCTAATCCACCTGGAGCGTGGGCTGCTCCAGAAAGTGTGGCCTCAAATTTCGCCAAGAAAAAGGGAAGAGGCAATTAGTGGTGTACTAACAAACTGAGTTTGACTATCCTGAGCAGGGGCTTGTTAGAGCTCAAGAACTGAGTGGGGAAATACTGAGCCCCCTGGGCTGAAGAAGCAATCTCTGCCTATGTGGCTACCGATATTCCTAAATTCCTTCATCTGTGTATTGGGAGAGAGGAAAAAAAAGCATTTGAGTAAAAGAAACGGTATCACATGAACAAGGGCGGGGAAGGGTGGGAAGGGCGAGGGTGGTGGGTGGGCAGGTTAGGCAATTCTATGGCTTCTCCTTTCTCCAGCTCCAGGGAGAAAAGTCCAAGTTGCAAGAAGACAAGAGAGCATGAAAGGAGACAGGCCCCTGAAGTCCCCTTGGAAACTGTGGAAGGAAGACACATAGCAAGTCGACGGGCTGGAGCAAGATCTTCCCCTACAAGCCAGAGTACTTGTACTCTGGGAGGCGAGGGGCTTTCTTTTCCTGTTGTTTGCTGGTGTCCAACGCTGGCTCCCCCAGCATCACCAAAGCAACCTGTTGATAAGAAGCAACTGTATTTATTCTTACTTCTGCAAGGGAGAGTGCTGCTTCCACTGAGTCTTAGGCGTGTCCAGGAAGCAGTCAGACAAAGTGAAGGTATGAATTGTACTGGGACGTTGAAGGCTGCTTTAAGACGAGTCTTTACATTGGGTGAGTTCTGGATTAGCTTCTCTAGGATTTTCTTGGGTTCCCCTTCATGGTCCAAGATGACAGCAGGTGACACTCCCTCATACAAACACACTCAGATACAGGAAAAAGCAAGTAGTTGGTATTATTTTTTTTTTTTTTTTGAATGAAGGAAATATTCCCAGATGTCCTCCCAGGCTCCCCTTTCCATCCCATTGGCTAGGATGAAGTCATATTCCCATGCCTCAGCCAATCCCTACAAAAAGAAAGGAATTCGCATAATTGGCCCCAACTCCCAAGGTAGATCCCAACTCTGATTCCATTTCTAAATTTCTAAGGTTCTTTCCAGTTTGAGAATCCTAAGTTTTGTAAGTAGCCACTCCTTATTTAAAAAGCTGTTTTTCTGACTTATTTATAGCCCAATTTTCCTATCCCACTCCCTGCCTTTGAGGCTGCAGTTGGCCCCTGGTGACAGGTTTACCATGTGAACACTGCGAACACAGTCCCGATGAGCTGGGTACAGGCCCAGACAGTAAGGGCAGGCAGCTAATTGCAGTTTTACCCTCTCCCTCAGCTTCCCTACAAAAAAAGAAATAAAAGGATCCTGGGAAGCAAAGTCTGAGCTGAGAAAACGTTGGCTGCAGAGAGTATACAGTTTTGGATTCTCTATGGACCCCAGATCAACATACACTTGATGGGCTGATCTCTCCAATCTGTCTAGGACTTCTGCAATAACCGGAAATAACCAGAGTTATCCTAAACTAACCCAAGCCAGCAGCCTAAAGCCAAATCTGCCTTAGTGCCCAGGCCCTGGATGCCAGCACTCAGAGAAAGGTTTTCACTGTGTAAGACAGAGCCCCGCCTCCCAGTAAGACCCACACAGTGAGGATTCTCCCAACATAGGAGAGCACAGATCAGATTCCGGGCAAGCAAACAATCAAAGGCGAATGTCCACCATGTGGTTTAGGAAGCTCTAGCTCTCCCCTCCCAGCCACCACCCTTCACCCTCTGCCCACCCACTCCCAGCACCACTCCCTGTGTTCTCAGACTGAGAAACGTATCCACATGACACACTAGCAACCCACTTTCATCAAGCAGCAAGCAGGGAAGGAGACAGGCAGAACTCTCGGTTGGCCATAATTTCTCATCCACAGAATAAAGAGGAAGAATCAGGCATCTGAGCACACTACATGACAAATGTGGAAGCTGGAAAACCAGCGTGGCTGGCTGCACGGAGGGGGCGTGAGGACTGGCATCAAGCAGATTTGCCCTGTTGCCGATGGCATACTGCCAAGGGGTGTTGGGTTGGAGGGCATCCATCCTGCACCCAGTCACTGAAGCCCTGAGTGTTCCAGACCCAAGCTAGGGCCATGGGAGGTGACAGAGAAGACAAACACTGGGATCTGCTCTCAGAGACATCCCTGCTGGGGAGGTAAAGCACACACGTAATCCTTCAGGAGAAAGGCTGCATGGGCTCCATGAAGGCTGGACAACATCCCACTGAATCATTACTGGTTCTCCAGCCCCTGAAATGAAATTTAATCTTCATTGATTTCTTACTAGAAGCCCAGCTCCATGCTGTTTTCTACATGTGTGATTTCATTTAACCTAACTGTATGAGTCTAGTTCTCCAGAAAAACAGAACCAATAGGGGATATACATAAAGAGATTTAATATAAGGAATTGACTTATACAATTATGGAGACTGGCAAGTCCAAAATCTGCAGAGCTGATGTTCCAGTTCAAGTCAGAAGGATGACAGCTGCCATAGAACCAGGAAGTTCTGATAAAGGCCACCAAACAGGAAGAATTCTCTCTTACTAGGGGGAGGGTCAGACTTTCGTTCCACACAGGCCTTCAACTTACTGGATGAAGCCCATTCACCTTATTATTACTTTTGGATGAGGTTAACATTAAATGTTACAGAAATATCCACAATAATGTATGACCCCATACCTGGGCACCCCATGACCCAGGAAAGTTGACACATAAAATTAACCTTCAAACTCACAAGTCTCCTAGTATTATAGAGGTGAGTTTATTGAGACCCAGCATGAAGTGGAGACCCAGGATTTAGAACAAGAGACTCTGATTCCAGAACTTGAAGTCTCAACCATTATACTATATAGAACTCACAGCAACTGCCCACAACCAGCTAGAAACTGAGGGCAGCCTCCAGCCAACAGCCAACATTATACTATATAGACTTAACCATTATACTATATACTATATAGAGGTAGTATACCTCTAGCTCCAGGCATATGGCAGATGCTCAATATGTATTTTGTTGAATAAAGGAATGAAGTACTAAAGAACGATGTAAGGTAAGCAAAGCCCTGTGATTGAGGTGACTAAGGGAAGCTTCCATGAATTTTATTAGGTTGCTGTTTCTAGAGTGGACAGGGAGGTTGGGAGAAAGAGATGGGTGGAGACAGAGGCTAAAGTGACCCCATGATCCCCACCTCTTGGTGCCCATCCCTTATGTAATCTCCACCCTTTGATTATCAGCAGGAATTGTGACTAGATGCTAAGCAATAAAGTACAACAAAGGTGACAGGTGTTGCTTCTGTGATTATATAATGTGAGCTCATAAAGTCCATCTTATTAGAAGAGCTTCTCTCTCTCACTCGCTTTGAAGAAGCAAGCATTTATACTGAGGAGGCTCATGTGGCAAGGAACTCACGGCAACTGCCCACAACCAGCTAGAAACTGAGGGCAGCCTCCAGTCAACAGCCAACAACAAACTGAGGGCCTTTGTCCAACCACTTGCAAGGGCCTGAATCCTACCAACATACACAAAGCTGGGAAGCAGATCCTTCTCTAGCTGAAGCTTGGACTGAGACCACAGTCCTGGCTGATATCTTCATTGCAGCCTTTCAGAGGACCCAGCTAAACCACACCTGAATTCTTGACCCACAGAAATTATGAGATAATAAATGTGTATTGTTTAAAGGTGCTAAGCATATGGTAATATTGTTACTCAGTAACAGACAGCACAGCCTTATTGGCAGAGAAAACAGCAGAAGCCAAGAGCTGGAGTTGGAAAGGTATAGAGAACATCAGTTCATGCTTGCTCCATGTGGCTGAAGTCGCAGGAGGTGGAGGTTGGAAAAGTGGGTTGGTGCCAGACCGTGGTGGCTTTCGAAGACAGAATGAGTTGTCTGGGCTCTGTCCTGTGGGAAAGGAGTTTCCGGTGATGGCTGATCCCCAGGGTGTTCCATGTGGGAAGTGGGTAGGTACCTTTGAGCAACCCTCAAATCACACATTGATGAATGTCTACCTGCAAGTCTGGTCCAGGTCTCTGGGGCTTCCAAATGAAGCTCTGGTCAAGATCCTGGGATAGAAAACCCCAGGTCACACTTTGTGACTTTTTGACTCAAGTCAGCTTGTGACTGGGTGCAGGTCAGAACCTAGCGCCCCCGGAGAACAAGGACACCTCTGAGTTGTGTTGACTCCCTCAACCTCCCCCTGTCCTCTGTGCACTCAGCTCAGGACTGGACCCACAGTCGGTGCCCAAAAGGACTCCTGGAACCATCAGGGCAGCAAAGTGGCTCAACCTCAACCTGCAGTAACATCAGCTCACTCCACAGTCAGTGGAGAAATAGCCACGGCACTTTAAATATCACTGTAGGGGATACAAGTGTATGGTAAATAACTTATGAGGTTTAAAACTCAAGAGTCTGTAGAAGGATTAAAACAAAAAAACAATGATCTGATCAATTGAAAAGGATATTTAGTGAAGCCCCTTAGTGGGGTCTCTTTCCCTTTTTAATACATTAGTTGAATGATTCAAAATCCCTTACCTTGGTGAGGGCCCCGAGAGGCAGAAGGTCAAGTGCATCTGCCTGGCATTGAGACATGGTGGGGGAGCTTCAGCTCCTGGGAGAAGGAAGCTGCTCAGAGGTTACGTGGGGTTCAGAAAAGAAAGAGCTGCCACGTACCTCATATTTGGCCAAATGACTATTTAGAGAATGGTCAGGAGTGTGGTTCACTGGTGCCTGATGGTCCTGGACCATGGATCTAGAGGAAAGTTACGGTGTGGAAGAGAGACCAGACCAGGATGGAGAGAAAGGTTATGGGAGACAGTGCAGCAGCTCGGGAACCACAACCCACGGACATTTAAAACAGGAAGTCCTCTAAGACCAGAAATCACCAGAGAGTCCAGTCAATGCTCAGAGATATAAAACACCCAAAGGCAAACCGAGGCCACATTCCAACCATTCCAGTCACTGCCCCAGCTTCCAGAAAGAAAAAACAACTTGAAAGGGCATCCCAGAGGGAAGAATTTCATTCAGCCTACAGATACCTCCAGACCACTTTGGCACCAAGCTGGGCATAGGCCAAGTGGTGGGGTAAGATGAGGCTCCTGTCCTCCTGGAGCTCCAAGGTCAGTGGGCAGACAGCAGGAAGACAGTGACAGCTCTAACAGGAATCTTTCCAGTGTGCTCAGAGCACAGAGGAGGGAGGAGAGAAGCTGCCCGAGCAGTAGCAATTAGAACGGGGCCAAGTGTTACCAAGCAGACAAGGGTGAGGAGGACGACCCAGGCCAGGCAGCTACATAAGCCAAGTGGACCAAGACAGAACACCATGGAAAGTACACAGTGGAGATGAGGCTGGAAGCATGGCTTGGGGCCAGACTGAATACCAAATCATATTTCTGAACAAGTCAACTGAGGAAGATCGCTGGCTCCTTCCTGAGTTATCATCTACTCTGAGAGAAGAGTTTGGAATAGAGGCACAAATGTCCAAGAAATAAC
This sequence comes from Papio anubis, assembly GCF_008728515.1. Classification (NCBI taxonomy): domain Eukaryota; kingdom Metazoa; phylum Chordata; class Mammalia; order Primates; family Cercopithecidae; genus Papio; species Papio anubis. The sequence goes on along the minus strand of NC_044977.1, from coordinate 190,665,873 downwards.
TCTTGACTTCCCCAGGTACACGTTCCTCTTGGGCTCCCTCCATTAAGTTATGGCACTGATCTTCATTGGGTCTCCCGTTGAATGTTGAAGAGAAGCATTGGTGGCCTTTGATGGGGAGTGGACCTTGTTGTCTTACCCTTGTCACTCAAGGACCTTCTACTTCCTAACACAATGAGGGTTCCTAAAACCCTCATTCTGGTGTTCCCTGCCCTCCACATGCTGCCCCCAGCTTCCTGTCCAGGGCAGTCTCCACTCCACCACTTCCCTCCCTATGGGGATCTTCTGCTCCAGAGCCTCCAAATCACTACAGCTCTGTCCACGCCTCTCCAGCTTCTGCCCACAGTTCCTTTCCCTGCCCCAGCTCCACACACCTAAACACCTAAATGTCCATCTGTGTTAGTCAGGGTTCTCCAGAGCAAAGAACCAGCAGGATGTGTGTATGAGTATATATCTATACAGAGAGAGAGAGAGAGAGAGAGAGAGAGAGAGAGAGAGATTTATTTTGAAGAATTGGCTCATGTGATTTTGGGGAGTGGCAAGTCCAAAACCTACAGGGAAGAACACTAGGCTGAAGACCTAGGAAAGAGTTGGTGTTGCAGTTTGAGTCCAAAGGTGCTCTGGAGGCAAAATTCCTTTTTCGTCAGGGAATATCAGACGTTTCCCTTAAGGCCCTCAACTGATTGGATGAGGCTCATCCACATTATGGAGGATTATCTTTACTCAACGTCTACTGATTTAATGTTTGACCAAATAACTAGACACGATAACCTAGCTAACTGACACATGAAATTAGCCATCATACTATTCTCCAGAGCTCAGCTCAAATTTAACCTCCCCCTCCAATTCATTCCTGCTTTCAACTGAAAATGCTTGTCCCCTCCTAAATTGCCACAGTCCTGCATCCAGCTTTTCTCTTGGGACATTTAGAATTTGCTTCCCTACAGTACAGTGATTTATATCTTTGTATTTGTTTTCCTACAAGACTGTGAGCACTTGAGTCAATCAAATCCTATCGTACCACTTAATAAATAGCTATATGACCTTGGGCAGGTTAGTTATACTCACTAAGTCTTGGTTTCTGCAAAACATGGGGATGACATAATACTTACCTTAAAGAATCCTTGAGATTTTCATGAGACAATGGATGCAAATTACTTAGCACAGCACCTTGTATATAATGAGTAATCCATTCACTTATTCATTCATTGAGCGTCTATCACATGCCAGAAGTGAATGTGACAGACCAAGCCACTGCCCTGATGGGCAGAATTTATAAAAGGCAAATCAATGAATTTTTAAAATCTAACATAAGATACTGACAAGTACTTTGAAGAAAATAAACTAGAGGCTGGACGTGGTGGCTCATGCCTATAACCCCAGCACTTTGGGAGGCTAATTACTGGAAAGCATGACTGTCCAAGTGCCCAAGCCAAGGCAGCATTTGTGGGGCACCCAGAGAAGGACCCCTTAGACCAGGAGCTCTGTTTCACTCTTCCTAAACCGGATGTTTCTGTTTACTAAACAGTCTTCAGCTGCTCATTGTGCACAGAACAAAGCAGTTGGTGAAGGTCTTTTCAGGACACAGGTGGCCATGCAAATGGGGTAATGGAGCAGAGACAATGGTGTGGGAGGGTTGAGGAATGTTGAAGAACCCCAGAGCTGGCAGCAGCAGGGACCTGAATGGGCAGTGAAACCTCATCTCAACTAAAAATACAAAAATTAGCCGGGCATGGTCGTGGGCGCCTGTGGTCCCAGTTTCTCAAGAGGTTGAGGTGGGAGAATCACTAGAACTTGGGAGGCAGAGGTTGCAGTGAGCCCAGATCATGCCACTGCACTCCAGCCTGGGCAACACAGCAAAACTCCATCTCAAAAGAAAAGAAACTAGGATAAAGGATAGAGGTCTGAGGATTAAGGAGGAGAGATCCAGTTTAGCGAAGACCTGAATTAAGAGAAGGAGTTAGCCATGCAAGACCTGGGGGAAGAACATTTCTGGCAGGACTAGCAGGAATCAGTCTGAGTTAATTCTACTTGTAACCCAGGGGCCAGGTCCTTCCTTTCCTCAGACCCACAGACTGTGTCTTCTGAGCTAGGGGAAACCAAGGAGATGAACCTTGTCTTCACTCTACCCAGGACTTTGCCTTCAGACAGATGATGCTGGCACCCAAGAACCCATGGTAATGGAGGCCACCAGCCATCACTGATCAGGGAGACTTCCCCTATCTCTTCCAAATGCTGCCTTGCCTGCTTCACTGCCTCATCTTCTCTAGTCTCCCCTGAAGGTTTAAGTATTTCTGTACTCAAGGGTCATTGTTTCTGTCATGTGCCACACAGAGTCAAAGAAGGGAGTGAGAGTTCTCAGGAGAGGGTGCTCCCAGGTCTTTGGACACTAGAGATCCAAATTTCCCACATGGATCTCCCTTCTTCCCAGCTCTCTGCTTTCTTTCTCCCTTCCCGCAGCCCTCTCCCTCCAGTGTTTCTCAACCAGGCACGGTATGTCCTTCCAGTCCATCCTAGGAGTGCTTGGAAGGGGAGGAGGCCATTTCTAATGGTCACAATGACTGGGAGACTCTACTGGCCTTTAGTGGACTGAGATGAGGAACACTATCCACCCTAGAATGTACAAGATGGTCCCACGTCATAAAGAATTGTCCTGCCCAAAAGGTGAACGTGGACATGAACCTCTCAACATCCCCTCAAATGTTACCAAATCCCCTTCTTCCCTACCTGGATTCTGTCCTTTATCTCTTCAGGAAAAAATTCAGTCTCAGTCTCCCAAGTCCCCACAGTGTGTCTTGTCAATTGGACAACCTCACACGTGTAATGTCAGTGCTTTCCATCCTCAAGTGGCTCTAACTGCTCCACCAAAAGAGGAAGAGCAACTCTGAGTACCCGTGGCCCCCTCAAAGGGAAGGGTCAGCTCTGATCCTGTGTCTGGGCCAGTGGAGAGAAATGGTGGAAAGGGCTTCCAAGCTGGGCTGTGTATGGTTGATTCTCCCCTGAAGTAGCTAGAATCAAACACTTCTCATCACTAAGGAGATACATGTCCTTCCAAGTGCCACCCTTCTAGATGAGAAACATATATTACCCCTACTAACCCTTCCTCGTGCCAGCTCTGACTTCCATTACAAACTTCCCATATGAACTTGACAAAGAGGTCCAAATGCATCTCCATCAAAGGTAATAGCCATGGTGGTGGAAGACCTTCAGTTTGCCTTGCCATTTATCATCATCATCATCATCATCACCACCACCACCACCATTAGTTATTACTATTATTAACCACCACCACCACTACCATTAGTTATTACTATTATTAACCATACGAGTCCTTGCACAGAGGCAGACGCTGGTGGGAGTTCTGTCACTGGAGGGTCCTAACTGCATGGGTGATTGTGTGGAAGAGATGGGTCAAGGCTGTGGTCCTTTGAACAGATGTCCTGGAGCCAAACTGACTTCCTGATTTGCTTAATGCACTGCCTAATGCTTGACTAAAAGTGCTCCAGAAAAATCCTCTCAAGGAGAGGAAGGGTGGCAGGGGCACTGGAAGGGCTCATTTTTTATTCTTTAACTTAGGGGAATTGGCAGGAAAGGGGGTGATGACTACTCCCTGCAGAAAGCAAACTCCAGATGGCTCCTGACAGCCAGCCAGGAAAAGTTGCTCCCTGGCAGCCCCGTTCTCCAGCATGACTTTCCAAATGCCCAAGCCAAGGCAGCATTTGCGGGGCGCCCCCAGCAGGACCCCTTAGAGCAGGAGCTCTGTTTCACTCTTCCTAAACCGGATGTTTCTATTTACTAGACAGTCTTCAGCTGCTCATTGTGCACAGAACAAAGTAGTCAGTGAGGGTGTTTCCAGGACACAGGTGGCCATGCAAATGGGGTAACGGAGCAGAGACAAAGGTGTGGGAGGGTTGAGGAATGTTGAAGAACCCCCGAGCTGGCAGGTCCAGGGACCTGAATGGACATGGAAAGGAGTGATTGCTAGCACCCTGAAAGTGAGCTGTGGACAGAGCCATTGACAGAGGCTGTGGCCAAACCATAGTCCAGCAGGATAAGAATCAGGGAAACGAATGCCTTGGTCTCAATATCTTCTTGCTGGCCAAAGGCAAGGAGCATGGGAACTCACCGATGCAGCCCATACAGGACAGGTTCCAGGCTACAGAGCAGGAAGCATGGGTTCTTTTACAAACCACTCCAAAATGTAGTGCTTTAAGACAATAACCATTGATTTAGCCCTTGGTTTTTCAGTCTAGCAATTCGGCAATTAAAGCTGGGCTCAGCTTGACAGTTCTTCTGGTCTGCTGCAGGCTGATCTTGGCTATCCCAGCTGGGCTCACTCATGTGTCTGCGGTTGATTGGCGAGTTATCTAGGACCAGTCACTTTAGAATGGCTTTATTGGAGATGCTTAGAAAGATAGGGGCCTCTCTTGACACGGATCTCTCACTCTCCAGGGTGCTCGCCTGGACTTGTTTACAAAGCAGTCAAACAGTTTCAAGAACAACAAGCAGGCAAGCACCAAAGTGCAATCACTTTTCATACTTCTGCTTACATCACATTTGCTTCTGTCCATTTGGATAAAATAAATCACATGGTCATCACCAAATCAAGGGTTAGAAAAATAGATTCTGGCTGGACGTGGTGGCTCATGCCTGTAATCCCAGCACTTCGGGAGGCTGACATGGGGCAATCACCTGAGGTCAGGAGTTTAAGATCAGCCTGGCCAACATGGTGAAATCTGGTCTCTACTACAAATACAAAAATTAGCTGGGTGTGGTGGTGGGCGCCTGTGATCCCAGCTATTCGGGAGGCTAAGGCAAGAGAATTGCTTGAACCCAGGAGGCAGAGGTTGCAGTGAGCTGGGAGCACACCACTGCACTCCAGCCTGGGCAACAGAGCATGACTCCATCGCAAAAAAAAAGAAGAAAAAGAAAAATATATTCTACCGCTTGAGGGGAGAGGAAGAATATGTGGCTAGTGGCCAGTTTTCAACCTATAGACTGTGCTCCAGCCACAATTGCTTACATTCCTCCCACATGCAAAATATGTTTCCCCATATCCCAGGACCTCTAAACCTGGATCCCTTGAATCTGGGATTATACCTATGGCAGTTGGTTTTTGCCACATAATAAACCACCCCAATATTTAGAATGTTAAAACAACAACCATTTTTTTAGCTCGCAATTCTGCAGATTGGCAATTTGGGCTGAGCTCAACTGGGCAGTTCTGCTGCTCTGAGCCAGGCCCCACTGACCTCTGCTAGTGCTCACTCATGCATCTATGGTCGGCTGAGTGCCAGATGGGGAACTTCAGTGCTTCTCCATCCACATCGCCTCCTCTTAGCCTTCAGCATGCTCATTCATGTGGCAGCGGGATTCCAGGAGCAGCAAGAGAGGACAAACCCAAGCGTGCAATCATTTTTCAAGTCTCTGCTTACGCAGAGACAATTGGTGACATCCCATTGACCAAGCAAGTTATATGCCAGAGCTCAGAATCAGAGTGGGAGAGCAGTCAAAGTTACAGCACAAGGAGGCATGGATCCAGGAGGGGAATAATTAAGGATGGGTTTGTAATCAGACTACCACCGTGGAGTGGAGACCAGACCTAGTGAGACAAACAGAGAACAGGCATCTCGCAGACCTGAATTCCATAACATGACATTCAAGTCTGTTCGTAATGGCAGCCACCTGTCTCTCCAGTGTCAGCTCTCTCTAACTCCAACCACACCCTGTGCACTGTGCATCTGCCAAACTGACCTCTTCACAGTCTCATGTATCTGCCCTGCCTTTTCCATCTTCCCACTCCCATTCTCTAGATTATTCCACATCTTTGCCTGACCTAATCCTCTATATCCTACCTGATCCAATTCAAAGCCACCTTCTCCTAGACATCTTTTCTAACATCCCACTCCCATCCCCTTCCCTCTCTCCCAACACCACTGAGCTGGGTGGGACTCTGAATTCCCACCTACAATTTGCAGAGCCCCCCCTGCACCCCTTTCAGGCACCTGGTGTTGTGCACTTATCTGCAGGGGAATGTTCTCCACTTTCTTGGACTGCAAGCCCCCAGAGTGCTGGGTCCTTGTGTGATGCATCCTTTATCCCTCCTCTGCCCTAGTGCCCAGCACACACTAAATGTCCTATTGACCTGAGGAGGTCAGTACTGGCAAGCCAAAGACTGCAGAGCAGACGATGCAACAGAGCCAAGGAACGCCCTTCAGAGATGACCCAGCCAGGACCTCCAAGAAGTGACGGACAGGAAGTGTCAGAGAAGAGCCCGGAAGAGCAGGATTTGGGAGATGAGAAAGAGCAGGGCTTCCGCCTTGCCACAAGATAACCTGGGCCCTGTGAAGTCAAAGTCACGGGGAGACTGACCTCCACTCCATCCGAGGAAGAACTTCCTAGGAGAAAAGCCCAGATTTAGAATGGGCTGGCAAGAAAACGGGTGAGCCATCCGCCGACTGGCAGTGCATAAGATTCCGGTTAACTTCTGAGAGTGTCTTTGTAGGGGCCTTATTCTATTTGCATTTAAGGTGTGCACATTAATAATTCTTTCATTAGACTCATGTTGCACCTTGGCATGCAGGAGTGTGCACTCGTGGCTCACAAATGAAGGGGTTTAATGAGCCGGCAGCTCTCCCCACAAGGCAAGCCTGCATGGAGCTTGGCAGCAGGCCCATTCCCTCGGAGTCGGCTGGGCACGGCACATCATGTACCGTGGGCAAACCGGCTTTGGTTTCATTGGGGGTGGTAGGTGTGGGAGGGGGAAGTAGATGTATGGGGTAAGTGTTACTCTGAAGGAATTATACAACGTTAGAGTGCCAGTCCAGTGAATTTCCTACCACACACACCTGAACACCCTTGAGCGATGGGACATCCCTGCTCCTGTCAGAAACCAGGCTAAGCCCAGCAGTGCCTCTCACCGAGGGTAGGTGGAGGATATAACTGAGACAGTCCTTCCCTAACACAGATACTCTTTGACCAGCCCGACTCCCTTGTGTTCTAAGTGGTGGAACAGTGCCCCAGAGAGGGGATGTGGCCTCCCTAAATGCTAAGATGAGCCAGGACTAAAAGAATAGGAGGGGAGCTCACACAGGTGGAAGCTGGCCTTGGGGCAGGCAGCGAGCCAAGGACCCCTCCCCAGGAGCTGGACCTACAGTCCCTCCCAATAACGTCCCTGGGAATAAAACTCCCCAACTCCTGACATCCACACCCATCTCCATATGTCCAAACCCTGCACATCCTACAAGGCTCACTTCAGATGTCGGCTCTTCCTTTTGTCTTCCCGTCAAACACCCTGACTCTAACCAGACATGAGCTCTCTGGCCTCTTGAGGACTTGCACTTCTTCATGGCTCAGGTCAGACTGCAGCTGGAATGGCAGTTAGATGCGCATATACCTTCTTGATCACCCCTGACCATTAATTCCTTGGGCTCATCTTGCTCCTTCTCCCGACTCCCGCCCTCAGTGCCCAGCCTAGGACCTGACTCAAATGTACTCACCAAACACAGGCTGGATTGCTGACATCCCTTTGCTTTTTGCCCACTAGCATTACAAGACCACGTTGCTTACTGTTAGCCAGCACCAGGGCCTTCCCCACAAAGCAGGCATACCTCCCTGTCTCCTTTCCACTCCTTTTGGAGGAACAGGAACAGCCTCTTGGGCCTCCTTATTGGAAACTTCCTGGATACCCACCACTGTCTTAGATAATCACCAGGGCTGAGGGACATTCTCCAAAGCCCAGGAGGCCCTCAGCAGATAGGACGGTGTTTGATGGACAGCTTTCCCTCCCACAAAGCCCTGGTGAACGGCTCTAATGCCACCAGCAACTGCCATCTGACTCCCTAGCACTGGCTGGAAATCTTTTCCTATTTGCCCCCAGGAATGTCAAACTCAGTGAGCTGGGCTCTTCTTAGAGCTGTCTGACTCCTTTGCATCCAACATTCCTCCTGAGATTGTAAGAACTAGAATGAGTAACTCCAGCCACTCACCTTCTTCTGCCTATGAGGAAGAATCTAATTAATGCCAAAATAGCCTATACTGTTCCAAAAGTCTGGCCTTTTCCCAAAACCCTAGCTCTTTCCACAAAGAAGCTCAAGAAGCTCCAGAAGAAATTCAATGTTCTCCTGAAAAGCAGACACCAACTTGGTGGACCATAGGTGCATCCTGCAGAACCCCTAGCAAGCAGGTGACTCAGAATGGAGGGGCTGAAAAAGAAGCATACAGCCCCAAGAGCCTGAGCCAGAGAACCTGATGCTTGCAGACCTAGGAAGGAAATTTTCACCACCCTCATCAGCCCCATGGTTTCCCACTGTCTGCAAAAAAGTTAGATTATTTTGTCCAGGATTCAGATACTTCACATCGTGACTACTATCATTCTAGTCTCATCTCCTTCTAAACTTCCAAGCCACTAGCCCACTTGGAGCATTCATGCCTTTCAAATACACCCAACCCATCCCATTTACATGTTTTGTTCCAGCTACTGAAACATCTTTTATCTTAGATTGGACTCTCAGACCCTTAGACAAGGATTCAAGTGCAAGTATATTTGGGACAGTGGTGGGTAAGATAATCCAGGAAAAAACCCAGCAGGATAGTGGGGAACAAAAAGAAGTCAATAAAAGCGTACTTTTTAAAGCAGGTTCCCATTGTAGCAACTAACAATTGATCCTATCTGGGGGACAATGTAGAGCTCACTTCAGGATTGTCCTCACCCAAGAGTAGAGAGAGGAAGTTGCGGGTATTTTTCCACCACTCCCATCAGTCACAGGTGTGGGTCTCTGCTGGGGTGGGAGGGACATGGACTCTTCAGCATGCAAGTTCAGCCTGCACCAGTGAAAGCCAAGGGGACATGGGCAGTGGGCCAAGGGGGCTGCTCCCCCTTTACGTCCCTTCTCCTTTCCCCACCACCACTTTTTAGTTTACCCAAATGACCCACTCATCAAGGTTCAATGCTATCTCCTCTCAAAAGCTTTTCTAACCTTTCATCAGAACCGATGACTCTTTCCTTTGGTTTCCACAGACAATGGGAGTACAACTGTGAGAAAAATCCTTTATGTTTTGCCCTTTACTCTGCTTAAGAGTGAAAGTCTTAATTGACAAGCGGGCAGAATGGTGTTGGCCCGGCTGGGGGCGGTGGCTCACGCCTGTAATCCCAGCACTTTCGGAGGCCAAGGCGGGCAGATCACGAGGTCAGGAGGTCACGAGATCAGGCAGATCATGAGGTCAGGAGATTGAGACCATCCTGGTCAACACGATGAAACCCCCCCTCTATTAAAAATACAAAAATTAGCTGGGCATGGTAGCACGCGCCTGTAGTCCCAGCTTCTTGGGAAGCTGAGGCAGGAGAATCGTTTGAATCTGGGAGGTAGAGGTTGCAGTGAGCCGAGATTTCACCACTGCACTCCAGCCTGGGCGACAGAGTGAGACTCTGTCTCCAAAAAAAAAAAAAAAAAAAAAAAATGGCGTTGGTGCTTGTTCTCCTACCTTGATTTATTTCCTTCCTGCTTTGCATGAGGTGGTGCATGTGACCTGTGTACTCGTAGCAAGTCTTTGACCCCATCAACATTAGAAATTAGAAAATACCTCTCAAAAAGCAGCATTGACACTGTTGCCGAAATATGTTCTTATTGCAAAAATAAAACTGTAAATGATGTCATTTGAAGCAGTGCATGGTTATTGCTCTTATAATACAATAGTAAGTCTTATTTGCATAAACAGATTATATCTATGGTCATATAAAAGTAAAAATGAATACCTAAATCCAAACTGCTCTCCTCAAGTTACCTGGAACTGTGATATTTGCATACGCTGAACCATCTACTCTTGTTCTGAAGAGGAGAGAATGAAAACTAAAGAAAACAAAGAATCAAAGAAGCCCTGAACCAGTGGTGACTGGAAAACCCTGAAGTGACCCAAGGACAGACCGGCATGTGGCAACCTTCTGTTCCTTCAAAGCAGCTACTGAATGTTGCCGTGAGCCTGGGAAGAGCACTGTCCCACCTGCAGTCCTACGGCGGGAAGAGCTGTGTTTAATAAGTTAGAAAGCTGGGGCTTCTACCGAGCCACAAAAGAAGCTGGAGACAGTGTGTGCAGATCTGCAAGCAAATAGACTCGTGTCTAACCCGGGGCTGCCGCGCTTCCCCTGCTTAGAAATCAATCATGCACAAGGGGTGGGGCCTGAGGAGTACGGCTCTCACTTGTTACTGGTTTTTCACCCAGCAAGTGGGAAGTCCAGAAGGCTGACTCGGTCTCTAAAATGAAGCAGAACCTGTGAGGACCACAGCCACCCAACAGCAAAAGAGGTGGCAGAGGCTGGGTGAGCACAGGACTGAGAATTCATGGAGAAAGTTATTTTTAAGGACTTTTTAAGGGAGAGGTTAGACACTTTAATTGGCCAAAAAGGCCCGACTCTAAGAGCCGACCTGCAGGAAGCCAGTCCGGCAGCTTTTCACATCGCCACTCCCCGCTACTGGTGGGCTGCCTGCTGTCCTTACCTCCCAGACAAGGGGGATCATGTCCTCCTTGGAGTCACCGCAGACCAGTGCACACTTCTGTGGCCTGTTTTGCTGTCTGCACTAACCTGCTGTGACACCACTATTGCCAACACAGCCACCTCCGTGTGGGGGGTCCCTGGACCAGACACCCTGCTGTCTTCATCTTAGGATACCCAGTTCCCAACACAGTGCCTGCTGCAAATTATCTGTAATCACAGTAAGTCTTTGTCACGTGATGAGTCACCTTTCAGTCTCTCTGCAGTCTCTTTCCTCCCAGTGCCCCTTGGCTGCTCCCAAAGCCCTGACCCCTGACCTCCTGCCCTTTCTGTCTCCAGGGCCATTAACTCCCCTGCTGGTCCCTATCCTTGGAGCCCATTGACACATGAGTTTGGTTCTGTCACCCTATCTGCAGTACAGTGGCTCAATCTAGGCTCCCTGCAGCCTCCACCTTCCGGGTTCAAGTGATTCTCGTGCCTCAGCCTCCCGAGTACCTGGGATTACAGGTGCACACCACCACTCCAGGCTAATTTTTGTATTTTTCATAGAGACAGGTTTTCACTATGTTGGCCTGGCTGGTCTCAAACTCCTGACCTCAGGTGATCCACCTGCCTTGGCCTCCCAAAGCGCTGGGATTACAGGCGTGAGCCACCGCACCCAGCCGGTCCTGTTTTCATATGCATTCAAATTCATTGATTTGCCACAAGAATGCTATCAGGTAGGTGCTGTGATCAACCCCACTTTAAGGGTAAGAAATAGGGGGCACAGAGAGAAGTAGAAAGAATGATTCCAGCTCAAGCCATCTGGCTTCAGAGCTCAGGCTCCTAACTGCTAATCCTAGATGGCCTCTCCCTAAGACACAGCGCTGCCTTGGTGAAAGCAGAGTGAAGCAGCCATTAGAATGCTCTTTGAAAGTATCTGAAAACCACATTCAAATACCAGCACCTCAGTTTCCTTCCTTAGAGGGCCCTTGAAAACATGCGTCTGACCACTTTGCGAGGCAGGATAGTGCACAATGGTGCTGCTTGAATGGCAGTCAGAGTGTCACAGCTTGGAGTGGTGCAAAAGCCGGGGGGACAAAGAATTGTGGAGTCTTGCACCAAAGCCACACTGGGAACATCACACCCAGAGCTGTCCCCATCCCCCCAGATCTCCTGAAAAGTGAAGGGAGCTGGTATAAATAACAGTTTCCATTCCCATCCATTACCACGCCCTGCTTGCAGCCTCTGGGATCTCTTGATTCACATTTTCCAAATGCTGGGATTCTTAGGGCCTTAGTTAAGGAAGGCAGTGTCAGTCCAAGGGTCTATATCATCCTTGCGGGCAAAAGAATGGTCCATTAAGTGGGCATGTGAGCCCCCTCAAACTTATTAAAGAGATTCACAGTATATAAGGCATATTTATAAAAACCACATAATTTGATGCTCTAAAACAACCCTGTGAACGAGCTTAGGATAGATGATGTATATTATGTCATTTTGTAAATGAGGAAACCAAGATTCAAAGAAATAAAATGGCTCGACCAAAAGTCACCCAGCTGTTAAATATCAAAGGAACTAAAAATCCTGCTTTTCTGTCTTCAGATCCTGCAGTCTCCTCTCTACACCATAGCATCTCAGTGGAACCATAAGCCTCAATACCTGAGTTCAAGTTCCTCCTCTGCTACTTACTAATGTGATCTTGGCAAGTCATGTATTCTCTCTGGGGCTCACTTTCCACATCTGTAAAATGGGGATTAAAAACTCTGTGTCCCGCCTGCTTAATTCTCTATCACCTGGGAGTCTTCGGGCCAACCTCACTCTGAAAGCGTCACCAGACCAAAGATACATGGAGTAGTTGGCCTCCTTTACAGGAGGCTGCCCCGCTGGGAGATGGGAGAAAGAGGGGTACAATGCCAACTTGCTGAGGTGGGACTGGAACTGGCTGGGCTGTCTGGCTGACTTATGTGCCAAAGCAGGTCTGCTGGAGTCCTGAGCAATCTTCCCACTCCTTCCAACTCAGTTTGTCTGGTTGACATCTAAGTTCTCTCGTAGCCCTAAAAGTCTCTGAATCTATAGATCTGATAAGCCAGTTCCCTCCACGACTGTCGCCAATTCACGTTTCCTCTGTAAATGCCATTTCCGCTTCTGCAGAAGCCAAATCACACTCCCTTCCCACCTGCTACAGGGTGCTGCTGTGCACTTTGACTGACAGTCATGCGAACCTGATGATTTCCTTGAAAGGTGCCTGCCTTGTTCAATCACTCAGTTGTAATGAGGTCATTGCTGGAACTGGCACCTCCCACAGCCTCGGGATTCCAGCAAAGCACACACCAGACTTTCCACAAAACTGCTGAAGTCTTGGGTGCCCCGGGGCTGAGTGCCGCCTGGCTGATGTCAACCCCCGCCCCCCAGCAGCCTCCCTGAGACGTTTCAATTACGGCTGGGCTTGCTGGCAGCTCTTGAAGTTCTCCCCCACAGACAGGACTCAGACTCCCAGCTACTCTTCCTTACAAGTCACATTTTTATGGACAGCGCTGGCAGAAGAATAGGAAGAAGATTGGGGTTCATGAAATGCCACCACTGGTCCAGCCTTTTTTAGCCTATTGGAAGTGGGGAAACACAGAAAACTCTCAAAATGTGCATTCTGGATCCCTGGGATTCCCAAGAGGACCCTGTTGTGGGGGTTCCATGAAGCCAAGCCTTTCATAATGATATGAAGGTGTTATTTGCCTTTTCTCCCTGTGCTGCCGCTTGTAATAATGGTGCATAAGCAACAGGGAGTAAAACGACTGTCCCCTCAGCACAGATCAAGATAGTGACACTACACTGTACTGACAGCCGTCATATTCTCCACTACCACACACTCACAGCAAAAGATAAATTTTTTTAAAAGCCACACGTAAGCTTGTCTATGATGAAAGAGTAGAAGTTATTGACGTTATGAAATCTCAACCCTTGCGTAACACCTTGTTTCAACATTCTGTGTGGACTGGTAAGTACCACTAGAAGTACCACTTCCGCCACACATCGATGTACAATGATTGTCTCCAGGAAAAATGACTTGTGTGACTGCTTTGGTTAAGTGAACTAATCACTTTTTTCAGAAGATACATTTTTACTTAAGAAAAAACGACTGCCAGACAAACTAAGGATATTCAGACTGGGGTTTTGGCAGATGTTTTCTCAAAAATGGATCTCCTGAGACTGTTTCTTCAAGGAAAACAACTGATGGTATTTGTTGCCAATAATAAAATCTGAGCTCTCCAGTGAGAATCAGAATTTTGGAAAACTTGTGTTTACCACTGTGAGCTTGACAGCTTCCTAATAATACTTAAGGAATTTTCCAATGATATTCCAATGGTAATACTAATGAATTGTGCTATCTAAATATTGGAGAGTAAAAATATCAACATTTGGAAAATGTATACAACACAGTGAACCAATATTTTTCAAATGATCAATGTCTGACGTTAGGCAACTACACACAAGTAAAAGACACGTTCAAAGTACAAGAGAAATGTTTGGATTTTAATGTGGGACAGTACAAGAAGTTTATTGATATAGTTTCAGATTCCATATTGTAATAAACCTTTAAGAAACTATCACTTCTTGAGTTTAGGTATAGTATTAAAAAAACAAAAACAAAAAAAAACCCACCCAGCCCGGCGAGGTGGCTCACGCCTGTAATCCCAGCACTTTTGGGAGACTGAGGCAAGTGGATCACTTGAGGTCAGGAGTTTGAGACTAGCCTGGTCAACAGGGTGAAACCCCATCTCTATTAAAAATACAAAAATTAGTTGGAAATAGCTTGACCGAGAGGCAGAGGTTGTTGCAGCGAGCCAAGATCGCGCCACTGCACTCCAGCCTGGGCAACACAGCGAGACTCCATCTCAAAACAACAACACACAAAACCCAAAATTGTCAAGAAGAATATTAAAATACTCCTCTCCTTTTCAACTACATGTCTGTGTAATGCCAGATTTTTCTCACACACTTTGGCCAAAACAACATGGCACAACCGACTGGATGCAGGAACAGCGATGAGTCACTGGCTTAATCTATTGATTCAAGCATTAAAGAGATTTGCAAAGATATAAAACGATGCCACTCTTGTAAGCAATGGTTTCTTGTTTTAGGAAATATGATGACTTTTTAGTTAAAACATGTTATTTCTGTTGACATGTAATGAGTTTATTGCTATTTTTAAGTGAATTAGTAAGTTAACATTTGTTAAATTTCTGTGTTTTAATTTATATAGTAAATAAGGACAGATATAAGTCACATAAACAAAATACCCTTGGAGTTTTCTGTAATTTTTTCTTTTTTGACAGAGTGTTGCTCTGTCGCCCAGGCTGGAATGCAGTGGCGTGATCTCGGCTCACTGCAACCTCCGCCTTCCAGGTTCAAGCGATTCTCCTGCCTCAGTCTCCTGAGCACCTGGGACTACAGGCACGCGCCACCAATTAGTTCCCAGCTAATTTTTTGTATTTTTAGTAGAGACAGGGTTTCACTGTGTTCGCCAGGATGGTCTCGATTTCCTGACCTCGTGATCCGCCCACCTCGTCAGTAATTTTTTATAGCGGGAAAGAATCCTAAGACCAAATAGTTTGAGAACTGCTAACCGGTGATATTCTGTAGTTTTAGGATTGTGGGTCCAGCTACTGTGGGAAGACTGGCTGTGGTCAACGACGGGAGGGGAGCCTTCTGCTACCGGTTGGCAAGAGCTACTGAAGCCTGGAACTAAGGCAGCGGCAATGGCATGGCCAGGGGCTGTAATGTGAGTTCATCATTACAATTGGGGTCACCACGTCATATTTTGGTTTGGTTACAATGCTGAACCTTATGCAGCCCTGGCCCTGGAATAGGCATGGTCTCCTCTGAAGGGAGTGGTTATATCCAACACCAGCCGTTTGAGAACCAGATGGATGCTCTGACAAGAAGCAGAAATGAAGCAGGGAAGCAGGGAGAGGACCTTGTTCCAGCTGTTCTGGGTGAAGACCTGTTCTGGGCACACACTCAACTTGGCAAGTGCCAAGACAGTACCCACCATAGGGATGCCAGGGGGAGCTCCGGTGAGGCAGGCCCTTCAGGCTTCGAAGGGAAAGCAGGGGAATGCCAGGTATCCTGTGTCACAGTACGCCCTGTGCTGATCTCCCTTCTCTTATCACTGAGTCTCCAGTGGGACAAATCCAGTCAGGTTTTCCAGCCTCATCTCAGCTGTGCTAGAGGAAACTAAAGGAAGAAGCATGCATGTGTGCAGGGGAAGTCACAGGCCCCTACCCAAGTTATTATAAGTTATTTACGAGATGGGAGCAATGGTTAGGGAGAAATTCTCAAGAAAAAGGGAAATCGGGTGAATCAGAGAAACAGCTCCTCCATCCAGTGACTAGACCTTGTTTACGAAAGGCAGAATTTTCCTTAGGAGGTGAGAGAATTGAGCGACATTTTGGAAGAAGGAATGAATAGAATGAATTGAATACAGCAGGTGAGGGACTCCAAAACTTATAGGACATCTACTTGGAGCCTGAGGTGCCTCTTAGACGTTCCAGGTGGAGCTGCCCGAAAGACAGAAAGGTGCAAGTGTCTGAAGCTCGGGAGGTCCAGCGTGGAGGCATTGGCTTGAGGTTCATTAACCTACAGAGGTCAGCAGTTCTTAGGCCTCAGAGCAATTCAGAGTCACCTATGGAGGACGACTGAAAGGAAGACGGCTGTCTCAGAATCTCCAGGAGTGACCCTGATGCACACCACCACGGGTTCTCTGACGGCAGAGGAGACGCTGAGAGCTTCCGGAAAAAAGGGAGAAAGAATGAGTTCCAATTGCAGCCAAAAGCCAAAAGCATCTTGCTCCTGAGCACCAGAAGGCTGTCAGGAAAGAATGTGCTTAATTAAATTCTAATGGGCTGGCAGACTCCAGCACATGGAATACATCAACTGCTCGTCTTCAGACAGCGCAAGAGTCCTCTGCTAATATCTGAAGCCTGAAATGTAGCCACTTAAGCTCCCCATATATCAGGCATCGTTAGGGATCCCAGAAGCTGCACATGGGCCTGATCATAAACAGTCAGGGGGAGAACCTGAGGGCCATGGGGAGCAACCCTCAGCCTTCCCTGGATACAGCTGTGTAAAGTAGGCTCTTTCTTCTAGAAACAATCCTTTTCCCTGCAGCTGGACTGAGCAGAACGAGCGTTTCTGAAACACAGCCAGGGGACAGACTGTTCTCTTGGAAGCTCCAAGTTGTCTTTTCCAGCAAAGGAGTGACAGGGGTGAGTAAAACATTTTTCATTTATTGAAAAGCTTCTATTGACCACACACAATCAGCTGGATATCCAGACCAGGGTTTCTAACCTTTCCTTTTCTGTTGGTTTGGTTTTGTTTTGTTTTGCCTGGAGAAAGGCAAAGGCCTTTATTTGTTCTTGCCTCCCCGTGGGCAGCCTCCACCCTGGGTCCACTGGCCACCACCCCTCAGTGCTCCGTTTTTGCCAACATCTACCAGCAAGTCCTTGTGGTACCACTGGGGCAACCTGTAGTAGATTCGGGTCCTGTCCCCAGCCCTGGCTCCCAGCAGCACTGTCCTCTCAGAGGCATAGTCGCCCCTAGCTGGGCTGCGCTCCACTGTGACAGTGGCCCAGGGGGAGGATGCCAGCAGCCTGGCTACAGCTCCAGCCGTGCTGTGGCCCAGTGGCCTGGCCTGCATCTGGAAGGGCACAGGTTGCCAGAGCCCCTGGCACAGCTCTAGCATATCTGTGAACAGCTGTTCCTTGTAGCCACTGCCCAGCGCCTCCTCAGGCCAGCCTGGTGCCAGAGTCACGCAGGGGAAGACCTCAGCCACAGCTGTAAGAAGTTCTCTGCCAGCCATGTGACCAGGGACTGAAAACTCCTGTGGGAGATTTTGGCCCCCATCCACACAGGCTGATGCAAGAGGCCAAGGCTGGAGAGGCAGGCCAGCAAGGCCAGGGACGGCCGCAGGGCTGCAGGCTCCACTATTTGCAAATGGACGCCCCAGTGTCCGGGATGTGTGGCCAGCTGCTGCAGGCAGGACTCCAACCTCAGGATGCTGCCACTTGGAGCACAAACAGTGGGCACGGGGTTCTCAGCCACAGTTCCCTCGAGCCAGTGTTCCGCAGGATCGTGCCTTCTGTGTCTGGGAGGGTGACTGTTGCTGTACCCCTGGGGCAGCATCAAGACCATCACCCCCGAACCGCTGGAGAAGAGGGATCAGGCTGCCTCCCGTGTTACGTTTGCTTCCGTGTGGCATTCACTGTGGGGCCCCAAATCGCCCAGGTGAGGGGGCTGCCATTCAGGAATACCTTCTGTAGGCCACAGCTGTACAGCCATCCTCTCTAAGCTTGCCAAGTAGAGGCCAGCTGCTTGAACTGCAACAGGAAAGGCTCAAAGATGTCATAGTAGACTTGATGGATGGCAGTGTTGTCCTAGAGGTAGAGCAGATCCTCTGCCGACATGGGGTCCGAGGCAACCTGCCACAGCATCAGGCTGTACCTCTCAGATTGGCTCAGCAGCCAGCTGGAGTGGGGCCAGGTGGCTTGCACCGTGGAAGACAGCACAGGGCAGGTGACTCTCTGGGGCACCACTCCTACCAGCTCGTGCATCTTCTCCACCATCGCTCGGGTGTACGTCCTGTTTGGGAACATGGGCACGTAGATGGTGGTCCAGCCTGGAGACAGGGTGGCCTTGGGATACTTCTCCTGGATGAGGGCCAGGAACTCTGTGGCACTGACCTCAGTTGAGATGGGCATGTCAGAGCCCTTTAAGATGTCAGTGTTGATCCGCATGGGCCGCCAGACTTTGCCCCCTTCTGTCAGCTGCCGCAGGAGGTCCAGGGAGGGGCCCACCGCCTTGATGTTCTTGAAGTCCAGTTTGATGCCCTTCTGGGAAGAGCCTGGCATACCATCCAGCCACTGCTCCAGTGTGTTGAAGCTACGGATAGCCAGGGGGTGTGCTATGATGGGAACTCCTGTCTCGTCGGCTGTGCCGAGCCCTTCGACATTGACGTCAGCCTCCAGGACGGTGATGCTGCTGTTCGGGGCAGCTGTCGTGGCTTCCTTGCTGTTGGCTGCGTGGTACCAGGTGACCTCCAGGGCACCTCGGCAGCTGATCTGACCCAGGCCCAGCAGATTAAGTAATCCAGCATATCGGCCTCGGGGCTGCAGGCCTCCAGCTCACAGCCTGGCCACCGCAGGGTGATGGCAAGGACTATGGCAGCCATGACCACCACAGAAACACAGGTAATGCCAGCCAACCCCCACCTGACCCGATTCTTCAACAACTGCTCCCTGCAGGCCACGACGACGCTCTCTGAAGAATGCCCCCCACTCCACACGACCCAGGGTCCCCGAGGCTCCCTGCGGCTGGGATCCCGTGGGAGGCAGGAGGTCCCAGCAGCACCTAACTCTCCACCAGTCAAACGTTTTAAGTGTCATTATTTTGTTCCCTTTGTGGAATCTTTCTTTCGGCCAACGTTGCCTGCTTGAGTGCATTAATTAATAACTTATTTACCCACATGAGAATGAATCAGTGACATGAAAACATGTAAACTTCAGGCCAGCCTTACCTAACCCACAGTGAGGACTCAATACATATTCACTGCAGTGGATTCAGCCCAAGGGCAGCATATTAAATGGATGTATTTTGCACCAAAAGCAATGTAAACATTAGCCCTACAGTTGTACTATAGTTAAGAGTTTTGGAGGGGCCAGACACAGTGGCTCACACCTGATATAGCAACACTTTGGGAGGCCAAAGCAGGTGGATCACTTGAGATTAGGAGTTCAAGACCAGCCTGGCTAACATGACGAAACCCTGTCTGTACTAAAAAATGCAAAAATTAGCCGGGCATGGTGGTGCACACCTGTAGTCCCAGCTACTCAGGAGGCTGAGGCAGGAGTAATCGCTTGAACCTGGGAGGTGGAGGTGGCAGTGAGCCCAGATCACACCACTGCACTTCAGCCTGGGCGATAGAGTGAGAGTTCACCTCAAAAATAAAAAAATGAAGAGTTTTTGGAATAGTTCAAGGACTTGCTTATAGCACCGTGGAGCACTGGAGTTCCAGGTAACCTAGGGTGAGAAGCACTTATGTGTACTTTGGCCCCCAAAACTGAACACTGAGAATATATAAAATCCTCCTTCCCATGGGAACGTGCAGAAGTTCCCAGGACAGTGATGTTGCTGTTCGGGGCAGCTGTCGTGGCTTCCTTGCTGTTGGCTGCGTGGTACCAGGTGACCTCCAGGGCATCTCGGCAGGTGATCTGACCCAGGCCCAGCAGGTAATCCAGCATGTCGGCCTCGGGGATGCAGGCCTCCAGCTCACAGCCTGGCCGCCGCAGGGTGATGGCAAGGACTACCAGGGCCATGACCACCACAGAAACACAGGTAATGCCAGCCAACCCCCACCTGACCCGATTCTTCGACAACTGCTCCCTGCAGGCCATGACGACACCTGAGTCTCCCAGGGAGACATCTCAGTAGCATCTGGGAGAATGAGGAGATGCCTGTTTGGTGTGGATTATATGGGCGCCTCAACTGGGCTTCTAGACCAGAGATGAGACGGTGTCGGTACGAGGACATATTCTGGAGCCTGTGTAGTTCTATCTGGCTGTGGGCAAGTCAGGCTAACCTTTTAGTCAAGGGATCCGCAAGAGTGGTCCAGAGACCACGTGCATCAGCATCATCCGGAGAACATGTTTAAACCCTGATGCTTAGGCCCCGTCCCAGACGACTGAACCAGAATCTCAGAGGACAGCCCATAATCTGCATTTTTAAATAAGTTCCCCATGATGCAAGGGATCCTGGTGCATCTCACCCTCAAGAGCTCTGTCCGTTACCCTGCACTGCCAGGCATCCAGGGGAGGTTTCTTCCCTGCAACACTCACTCCTCATTCACACTTCAGCCAAACGGACCCTGTGAGACACCCAAGTGTAGGGAAGGCCTGTGCCTTCTTCGCTTCTTGCTAGGGCTGTCTTCCCACACTCACCACAGGGCCACATCTTATCCTTCAGGGCGCTGATGACATAGCCACTGCCCATACATTGGAGGTGCTCTGACAAGGGGCTCAGGCAATGCAGACCTTATCCAGAGAGACTGGAGGCGATACTGCAAAACGGTGCTACCTGGGCAGGGTGAGATGCTGAGGTACCACTCAAGCGTGTGTTCAAAGCCGCATGCTCCCTCCCCTTTCCTGATACCTGGACTCTCAACCTTGTGAGCCCAAGTGGCCTGTCTTTTCCCTCCTGCCAGCCTCTGTGTGAATTCCTGAGACAGCTTGGGCCTTCCGTCTGAGCCTTCTTAACCCAGAGTCCCCAGGCCTGCATTCCTTTCTTGGGGAGCTCTGAGCTTCCAAAAAGGGGCAGAATGAGTGAGAAGGGGGAGTGAAGGCAGCCTGAAATACCAAGGACCTTTGACAGGCTCTCTGACCCTGTGGAGCCAAGATGGCACCATTTCTCTCCAGTCTGGGCAATAAGAGTGAAACTCCGTCTCAAAAAAAGAAAAAGCCACAGGAGCAAGTCCAGGCACCAGGTAGCCTCTCTGTGGATGCTGCCTGTGTCTAGCCCTTTCTCTGCTTTAGCCAGAGGAAGGGGGGTCAGGAACCCCAGGCACCCCCTCTGCTGTCTGTCCCACTCACACACAGGTCTCAGGCTGCCCAACAATTCACCCTGCCCCATCGTTGGTTAGTCTTGACATTGTGCTTTAAGGGGTAGGCATGTTGATGGCAGCAGCCCCGTCACCACAGCCAGAAGCCTGGTCCCTTGCTGGCCCCCTCCACTCCCAGGTAGAAACAGTCTCTTCACTTCCCTCGCCCCCGCCTCCTCATTTGTAAGTGGGGTACAAAGTTCAAGTCCATACCTAAGTCTGGGGGCTGCTGTGAGAATTAATCTGATAATCGATGTTGAAAACACTGGCTTAGAACACTGTAAAACAGGCTAGAATTTTAAATGTTTCCTTCTTTCATTTTTGATGCTTGAAGTTATTTCAAAGCTTTGCTTTGCTGCTTTTAAAAGTCACATGCAGTCACGTGCCACAGAGGAACACCTTGGTCATTGATAGACCTCATACACAACAGGGGTCCTACAAAATTACAATAGAGTCAAAAAATTCCTATTGTGTAGTATTTTTATACAACACCTTTTATCATTATTTTAGAGTGTACTTCTTGTATTTTTTTTTTTAAGTTAACTGTGAAACAGCCTCAGGTAGGTCCTTCAGCAGGTATCCCAGAGGAAAACACTGTTATCATAGGAGACACGAGCTCCATTCACGTTACCGCCCATGAAGAGCTTCCAGTAGGATGAGGCTTGGAGGTAGAAGGCAGTCATATTCATGATTCTGACCCAGTGCAGGCCTAGGCTAATGTGTGTGTCTGTGTCTTTGTAACAAAACATTTATAAAATAAAAATAAATAAATAGAAAAAGTTTATAGAGTAAGGATATAAAGGGAATATGGGCCAGGCGCGATGGCTCATGCCTGTAGTCCCAGAACTTTGGGAGGCCGAAGTGGGTGGATCATGAGGTCAGGAGTTCAAGACCAGCCTGGACAACATGGTGAAACCCCGTCTCTACTATTAAAAAATAAAAAATAAAAAAAAAAAAACTTTGCTGGGCGTGGTGGCACGCACCTGTAGTCTCAGCTACTCGGGAGGCTGAGGCAGGAGAATCACTTGAACCCAGGTGGGGGAGGTTGCAGTGAGCCAAGATTGTGCCACTGCACTCCAGCCTGGGTGACAGAGCGAGACTCTGTCTAAAAAAAAAGAAAGAAAGAAAATATTTGTATACAGTTGTGCAATACATTTGTGTTTTAAGCTCAGTCAAAAAGTTTAAAAAATTAAACATGTATGAAGTAAAAAAGTTACAGTAAGCTAAGGTTAATTTATTTTGAAGAGATAAAATTGTTGAGTAAATGTAGTATGCCCAAAGTGTCTTGTGTTTATAAAGTCTACAGTCATGTACAGCAACGCCTAGGCCTTCTCATCCACTCCGCACTCACTCATTGACTCGCCCAGAGCAACTTCCAATCCCGCAGGCTCCATTCATGGTAAATGTCCTGTACAGGTATATAGGTTCAGGGCACTGACTATGTACACATTTTAAAATCTATACCTTGCCAAGGTATACGTTTTTTCTTTTATACTGTATTCTTGCTGTACCTTTTCTATGTTTAGAGACACAAATGCTTCCCATTATGCAACAGTTGCCTACAGTATTTAGTACAGTCACATGCTGTACAGGTTTGTACACTAGGAGCCATAAGCCATACCGTAGAGCCTAGGTGTGTAACAGGCTACACCGTCTAAGTTCGCGTACACTCTACGATGTTCACACAACAATAAAATTGCCTAACCATGCATTTCTCAGAACAAATTCCCATTGTTAAGTGAGGCATGATGGTATATACACTGCAAAACATTTTGAAACAGTAAAAGAATAAAGAAACTATTATTTATAAACCCATCACCTAAGCAACCCTGGATATTGTTTATTTATTTCCTTCTTCTTTTTTTTTTTTTTTTTAATTTGAGACAGAGTCTTGCTCTTATAGCCCAGGCTGGAGTGCAATGGTGCAATCTCAGCTCACTGCAACCTCCACCTCCCGGTTCAAGCGATTCTCCTGCCTCAGCCTCCCGAGTAGCTGGGATGACAGGCATCCACCCCCATGTCTGGCTAATTTTTGTACTTTTAGTAGAGACAGGGTTTCACCATGTTGGCCAGGCTGGTCTCGAACTCCTGACCTCAGGTGATCCACTCGCCTCAGCCTACCTATGTGCTGGGATTACAGGCGTGAGCCACCGTGCCCGGCCTCCTTCCTTCTTTTTTTTTCCCCCCCCCCAGCTGGGATCATGCTCTGTTTGTGAGTTTGAATACTGTTTTGGAGATTTACTTTTCTTATGTGCACAACGAACATTGTGAGCATAAAGCTTTTTGAGTCACTTTTACAGGAGAATTTCCCAGAAGACAAATCACTGGGTTAAAGGCTATGACAAAGCTCCTGATGCATGTATCATAACTATTGTTAGCCCTTCCCCCCAGAGTTGCAAACTAAAGCTCAAAGATTGAAATACACAGCAAAGCTGGACAGAAACCCAGGGCAAGGTATCCCATGTTCTGTGGTCTACGCTCAACAGCACAGCATGAAAGAGAAGGCGGCCCCTCCTGCAGAGCCCGGGTTATTGTGCACTGATGAGGACAGGCAGCCCCGTGGGGGATGAAACCTGGAACAAAGGCTGGGGCACTGAAAGGACAGCCTGGGGTTCAGGACAGCTGAGTGTGACTGGGGATTCTTCTGCAACTCTGTGACCCTGAGCAAGTCCCTTTGGCCTCAGTCTCAGCCCTGCAAAATGAGGGGCATGGACTGAGTCTAACACACCACCCCTCTGCCCAGATGCATCACTCCCAAACCAAAAACAGAAGCATTTTGATTTTAGCTTTGCACAGACTGACTAAAGACAATCCATTTGCTCCAGCTTGAGATAGTAACCGATTGCTCTCTTGGCCATAAAACTGCCCCGGCTAGATCTCCCAGCCAGCATGCTGGGGTCCATGAGACAGCTAGCTCCAGAAAACAGGCCCCAAGCTGGAATCTGCCAGAGAGTGGCAGGAGAATGCAGTCCTTTCAAGATCGGGTCAGATGGTCTCAGCACCAGGCTCCGCTGTCGGCCCTGTAAAGAGATTTCCCTGTCCACCCAGCCCTAGGGACAGACGGACAGATGGAGGGCGTCGGTACCAGCCGACCAGGGTGCTGGCCTGCTGCCTGCTCGCTGTGTGCACAGGGGTGCTGACGGACAGCTGCCCAGCGCTGCCTGCACAGGGTCCTGCGGGCGTCGAGGCTGCTGCTCTTTGTTTTTTCAAGTGGCCAGGAACTCAGGAAGCCACATCAGCAGTGCTGAAAATGGGACCAACAAAACAAGATGGGTGGGGACAGTGGTTTGTCAGATGCCCCTGAACTTACGTGTTTATCTGGCTGACACACAGACCACCATTTCCCAGCACGCAGAGGTGAGTGCCTGTTTGCGGTGGAGGGTCAAGGTCCTAGAATCCTACACTTACGTGTGTCTCTCTGACTTGCTGTGGTATTTTTGAGCCTGGAACAACGGTTGCTCCCCAGACGGAAGAACTGCCTCAGCTCTCTCAGAAAGAGGAATGGTGAGCTCAGGGCATGGTCTTTAAGGAAGATGAACGTATGGAACACCAGGAAACCAAGCCACTGGCGGGGACCACAGGGCGTGTGGAAGATGAACGTATGGAACACCAGGAAACCAAGTCACTGGCGGGACCATAGGGCATGTCATTTCCACACATAAAAGTCCATATACACAGAAGAACACGCTTTGCAAGAACATGTTCAAACAAAAAGATAAACATGTCAAAATGATGGTCTATGGGTTTAAAAAAAAAAAAGAATAGGATTCAGGCCTGGGGATAATCACCTTTAGTACAAGAAAAGAGGGGACGTGCAGGGACCAGTGGTGAGAATGTGCTGTGAGCTGACTGAGGAGTGTCACAAACTTCCAGGGCTTGATGGCCAAAAGCTTTTTAAATAAAGGAAAGAAAAAAAGACAAAAGTCAACCAAATGCGGGAGATGTCATTAAGAATGGCTTTTGGCCCCAATGCAGTGGCTCACGCCTGTAATCCCAGCACTTTGGGAGGCTGAGGCAGGTGGATCACTTGAGATCAGAAGTTCAAGACCAGGCTGGCCAGCATGGTGAAACGACGCCTCTACTAAAAATATAAAAATTAGCTGGGCATGGTGGCACATGCCTGTAATCCCAGCTACTCAGGAGGCTGAAGCAGGAGAATCAACTGAACCCGGGCAGTTGCAGTGAGCCGAGATGGAGCCACTGCACTCCAGCATGGGCGACAGACTGAGACTGTCTAAAAAAAAAAAAAGGCTTTTGAAGGGACTTTGTTTTTTATAAAGGGAGGAGGTTAATCCACATGGGACACAGGTGTGGGCCACCTTGGTTCTCAGCCTTGGGAGCGCATTCGAATCCCTCGGGGAGCTTTGAAAAGACACTAGATTCCATTGGCTTCGGGAGAATCGAGCTTTCAGGGTTAAACAGAGCCTGGGGTGTCTCATGAGTCGTTAGAGCTGAGAGGGCTGCACTGAAGTAACATGTGTGGCATCTGTCTGCTCAGGAGAATAGGAGGGAGGGCTTGCCGAGAGCTGGAGGAAGAAGGATTTTTGACGAGCAAGGGCCAGTTGCAGTCAGACATGGAGAAGGAGTGACTTGCAGTGGGCACCGTTTTGGATGAGGGAGGAGAGGAGAACCCGGAACGGAAGCAGGGGTGAGCATGCGCAGTAAGAACTGGTGGGTGGGGAGAGGGGAGCTGCAGATGCAAAGGAACAGTGAGGTAGGAAGGGAGCAGGGTCTGTGCGACCACGGGCCAACCTCTCACGTTACAGACACAATGAGAAAGCTGAGCCTCAGAGAAAGCAACTTATCCAGAGATGGGCCTCGAACGCAGCCACCCGACTCCACTGGCCTGTCCAGTGCTCTCCCCGCCGCCCCACGGAGCCTGTCTGCTCTGCCTGAGCAGCACGTCCCCATCACCCTCATCGGACCAATGATCATCACAGGGGCAGGGGAGAAGCCACCTCAGAGGGAGCTGGCAAGTGCTTTGAACCTCCTGAGGAACAAACCACCTGAAGAGGACTTTAGGAAGGAAACCAACTAATTGAGATTGCTTATTCCCTTCCCTCTCTCAGCTCAATGTTCTCATCCACTGCAAACTTTCCATCACCCTCTGAAGTCAGGGCTGCTTTTCTTCCTAATTCCTTAATTCTGGAGGCTCACTCGGTTGTTCTTTCAAGGCTGCCAGCCAGGCTAGGTGATTGTCGTAGCGATTCTCCAATTTCCTGCCTCTCTGATGGTCTGTTAGTCACCCTGCTGAGAAAGGGAGGTCTGTGGAGTTAGGGTCTGAGGGGAATGGCTGAGAACACTTGCTCTCAGCCAGAATGCATGGCGTGGCCATGTGTCCACCACGCTAAATGCCTCACAGGTACCCAATTCTCACAGACAGGAAAAGTAAGCCCAAGAGAGGCAATGTAAGTTTCCAAGTGACGGGCAAGTAAGCCCAAGAGAGGTAATGTAAGTTTCCAAGCTCCTCCTCATATGGAGGAGCTGGGTCTTACTTGCGCACTGCTGGGCCCACACCTGTGACAGCATGCGGTAGAGGCTTGCCGGGCGCGGTGGCTCACGCCTGTAATCCTAGCACTTTGGGAGGCCGAGGTGGGTGGATCACGAGGTCAGGAGTTCGAGACCAGCCTGACCAACATGGTGAAACCCCGTCTCTACTAAAAATACAAAAATTAGCCGGGCGCAGTGACATGCACCTGTAGTCCCAGCTATTTGGGAGGCTGAGGCAGGAGAATCGCTAGAACCCAGGAGGCAGAGGTTGCAGTGAGCCGAGATCACACCACTGCACTCTAGCCTGGGCGACAGAGCAACACTCCATCTAAAATTAAAAAAAAAAAAGAAAAAGAAAAAAGGCTTACTGAGCTGGAGAAAGTGGCCGGCCTGAGATCTGCCCTAGCGTTCTGGTTCCCAGCACACCTCTGGCTGGGACACAGGCCGGCTCAGCCTCTGTCGATCATCCTAAATATACCGCAGTCACAAGGGTTCTAGCCAGGCCTGCACACATCCCTGACTTAGCATGGTGCAGACCACACTGCCCAGGCTCCATTTGCCTGCCCTGGGCAGCCCTTCCAGCTCTGCTTCTGGTTACCTTGGCCCTAATTATCAGATTTCTGTCAGGATGTACTGGCAGAGAGCTGCTACCAGGGTGGGTCATGCAAAACATTCCGGAAGAAAACCCAGACTCTCGGGGTTGCCGAGGGAAATGAAAAGTCACGTCATTTTAACTCAAACTCTCCTCCCTCTCCCCCTGCCCCCAGACACACACATGAGCACTGCTTCTCCCCCTTATACATACTCAGATTCTCCAGTTGGTTGTTGGACCTGCAGGTACGTTTCTAGTTCATTAGCACTTATCAATTAATGCTAATGTGGACAGACTACATGGAGAGGTCATTGTATGTGTCTTGGCAACAGCCCAGCTAAAGGCCCAGTTGACAGCCAGTACTAATCACTGGATATGTAAGTAGAGATACTTCCATATAATATACTATGGTAGAGTTATGGACAAAGTGTTACTGGAGCTCACGGAGAGGGTGACTGATTGTTAGTGGTGGAGACATCAGAGAAGGCTTTATTGAGGAGGTGGATGGACCTTAAAAAAATGGGTAGGCTCTGGCTTGCCCCATGGGTATAATGAGGAGTTAGTCTAGACAAGCTATGACATCACAATATTCATAGTGGACACCAGGATCACTGTAGTCAACCAGAGAAACTCATGTCCCTGCAAGCGGCACGGTGCCCAGCAGTCACTGGATGTTGTTTGTTTGTTTTAGGGAACTTGAACAAGGCACGGAGGTTCTCTGGCCAGAGTTTCTTCATCTGTCAGGGAAGGGCAGGAGACAGGGAGGGTACTAAGGCCAGAGTAATAGGTGGAATTAGATGGTGCTTTGCTGGGTGTGGGAGATGCTGGCTTGATCCACTCACCCACCGTAGGGACTTTAGCTAACCACTTACTCTCACTGAGTCTCAACTTCTTCATTTGTGAAGAAAGATGGCAATCAATCTCTGCACCACCTGCCCCATGTTTATCCATGAAAACCTTCTGAGAATTACCACGACTGGAGGAGCAAAGGTGACTGCCGTGACTGTCACCTAGGCCGGCCGCTCAGGGTGCCCTGTGCTATGGGTTCCTGGCATGGCTCGGAGTGTGCTCCTCTCCTTAACGCCTCCCACTGAAGTGCGTGTTCCTTCCAGTTTCTCTCCCTGTTTAACACATCACCCCATGAGACAACCATGTGGGGAATGACATCAACCAGCCCTTATCTTGCCAATGCTGAGGGTTAGGCGTTTAAACAGGACTCGGCAGGGATGGTTTATTGCCATTCCACCAAACCTGGGGCCTCATGCGGGAGGACATAAGACTGGGGGTGTACTCAACTGCTGGGGGCTGCCAGTAGCTGGTGTTATCTTCACTGACATGTCTCGTGATTAATTCTGGCCTTCAAGTGACTTGCCAGATCACCTATACCTGGCCTCTGCATGTAATCTCTCAATGTGGGCTAGTTTGGGCCTCTTCAGAGTGTGGAGACTGGGTTCCAAGAGAAAATGTCCTGAGAGAGAAAAAAAGGAAGTGCACAGAATTTGTATGACCTGACCTTGTAATTCACACAATGTCGCTTCCCCCGTATTCTATTGATCAACGCAGTAGCAAAGTTCTGCCTGTGTTCAAGAGAGAGGCAGATAGACCCCAGCCCTCAGTGGGAGGAGTAGCAGGATCACATTTTAAGAAGAGAATGTAGGATGGACATATTGTTGCAGCAATCTTTGAAAAACACGATCCACCACAATGTTCCTTGCCCTGATATTGGAAGCCCTTCTCCGCATGCTGCCAGCAGCATCTCCCGCGGTCTCTCGACACAAACCCCACTCCAGGCAGGCCAGCCTCCTCACTGCACCCAAAGCGTGCCATCCTCACCCCAGCCTGAGAGGCTTGGTCCTGTCGCACTCAGACCTCACTCTCTTCTTTCTTATTTCCAAGTCCTGTCTCCCAAATGATTCAGGTTCCTGGTGTGTTAGAGTTAGCAGCTAAAACCAAAAGGGAAGTCTTTTAGCAAACATAGTTCCTAGGGCCTTCTTTATTACTGTAGTGTGAGACCTGTTTCTTTCTTAGAAGTAGTAAAAATTCTACTATTCGGAGATTCACTGATTCTGAAAAGTATCCACCAAGCATGATTCCCTTCAACCGCAATCATTGCATGCATACTTATGAAATTCAGGTTCCTTGTCTCTTCCAGACAGAAATAATGACTATAATAAATTAAAGGCGGCTTGTTTTAAACCAACAATGGTGTGGCTGACAACGAAAGTGTAAATATGGCTATAGTTAATGGATTTTTTTGGCCTTCCTTCATTTCAGCTTATTAGACCCATGACTAATAAAGGGCTGACACTGCTCACTAATTACTCCCCAATTAAATCAAGGGCCAGGCCCCGCCTCTTATGCAGATCCCAGTCCCTAGGAGCTCTGGACATCTAATGGTGCTCAGGAAACACTCAGTTGTTGCTTGGAAAAAAAACAACCCTGAAATCCACAAGACAGCCGAATTGGGCTATTCCTCTACATTCTACCTGCAGATGCGTGTTCCCACTGAGTACAACGGAAGCCACTAACAGTGGCATCCATTCCTCACTCACAACCTGGGAAGGCACAGAGGGAAGGTGCTGTTATCCCCATTTTCCTGATGAGGAAGTTGAGGCTTAAAGAGGTTAAGGGGTTTTTGCAAAAACCAGTGGCCTCTGTGTTGATGAAGTGAGGAGGTGAGAACTTTTGTGCCGTCTTTTCATTTCTCAGTCCAGATTGCTTTTTACTGTACCACCTCCAGTTTAGCTGGCTCATTCACTCATCCAAGTATTCGGTCATTGATATAATTGACAAATGCTTGCTAAGCATATCCTTTGTACACAGCACAGTGTAGGCACCGGGGAAACAATGGTGAACAAGAAAAAGTGGCTGCTTGCATTGAGTGGTCCAAAGGGAAAGGTGGCAGGGAACACCCAAGCAATTATACACATAAGATCACTGGACATATGACAAATGTTATAAAGAAAATAGAACAGAGTCATGTTCTGTTATGGGATACAGAGTGGCCAGGATAGCCAGAGCAGCGAGGGAGAAAAGCACCTCTTTAGTGAGGATTACCAGGCAAGGCTTCCTGAGAATGTGACGCCAGAACTGGAACCTTAATGAAGACAGGGAGCCAGTTATGTAAAGATCCGGGGAAGAGGAGTCCCAAGAAGAGGTGACAGCAAGTGCAAAGGCTCTGAGCCAGGAATAGGAATAGCCTGGTCATGTCAGGGGGACAAAAAGGCCACTTAGGTGAGAAATCTTGAGCAATGGAGAGAATAGAGGGAAGTGGAAGGTAGAGGGCCTCAGAGGCCATCCTAGGGATGGTAAAGGAAAGCCTGTGCCAGCCAGGGAGGACCTGCAAGAGCGGGCCACCCTTCCCATCACCTGAAGGTGTCTGCAAGAATACGGTGGGCTTGGCTTGTCTGTTTCTGAGTTTGATTTCTTTCCAAGGCAATCCTAAAGGCAAAAGTATACCCTTGAGCCCTTAATAGCTTAAATATGGCAACTATATGCATCATTTCATAGTCTTTCACTCGCACCCTCTGTCAATGGGTTTGATTTACTTTAAGGTGCTGCTATTGTTTGTGTTAATGTGAATTCTGTGTCAGTATTCAAATAGTAAGCTCGTCACAAAATCTTCAAGCCAGCTTTCTGTTTAAAATTCCATTTTATTTTTATGATACATTAATTTATATTCGAACTATAAAAAATTTAAAAATAGTTGGGACTTTCAGAAAGGCACCAAGAATAAAATGTAAATCTCCTGTAAAGAGTGGAATTGATCTAAAAGTGAAGGGCTAAAAGTCTGAAGGGCATCTCTCATTCTCCTCTAAATGCAACCTGTCCTCTCAGCAGCTTCCCCAGCTGAAAGTGAGGCCATTGACTTTCGTTAAAGCATTTGCCCTTCTAAACTTTAGATTCCTTTTCTGCTGACTGGGGATTTATTTCAAAGGACTACAATGAGAGTTAAATAAGATAATGCAAGTAGAGCACCTAAAACAACGCCCAGCTCAGAGAAGATGCTCCAAAATACTAGCTCTGGGTCAGGCAGGGTGGCTCACACATGTGATCCCAGCACTTTGGGAGGCTGAGGTGTGAGCAACACTTGAGCTCAAGAGTTCAAGACCAGCCTGGGCAATGTAGCAAGACCCCATCTCTAAAAAAAAAAAAAAAGTTGCTGGGCATAGTGGCATGTACCTATATTCTCAGCTGCTCAGGAGGCTGAGATAGGAGGATTACTTGAGCCCAGGAGTTCAAGGCTGCAGCAAGCTAGGATCATGCCACTGCACTCCAGTCTGAATGACAGAGCAAGAACTTGACTCTAAATACACACACACACACACACACACACACACACACACACACACACACACACTATATTGTATATATAGTAGCCCTGAGGCTTCATCCAGAGCAGAGCATCCAGCGGATATTCCATCAAGGAGCGTTTACTTGCTTGTAAAGAAGAACATTCTAGCAATCAAAGCTGCCCACAACTTAAGGGTGTCCTGTCAAAGTGTCATATCAAATAATTTACCAGGAACTTTCAATCATAAAATTGAGAAACTCCTCCTTCAACTCTCTTAATCTCCTTTTCCCTGTAAAGTCAGATTCCTTCTCTGGTCCCTGCCACTTAATTTCAGATATTCTTCAAATTCATATTGACGGTATATTTTATGCTATATGCCAGGCATTGTATTAGATGCTGTGGTCCAGCAGTGAACAGAGTGGGCATGCGTCCCACCCTCGGGGAAGTGCCAGCCCCAGAGCCGCAGGCATCTCTCATGCTGATGTCACTGTTGAAGTAGCTGCATTCCACATGGAGGAAACTGAGGAACCACGCTCATTCTTTTACTGACAGGGTTTTCCAAGGGATGTGACATGCATGGAAATAATTAATAGAGGTGACGTTCGGATTCCCAGGACCTCTGTTGGATCCAATCTGCAACCTGCCTTGGAGACATCATCTGTGGGTCTTGGAGTGGAGAGGAAATCCTGGGATCCTGGGACTGCGTCACATCAATGCCCTTTCCCCCGCCTGCCCCTCCGAGCCTTGGCCAGCCTGAAAGGAGCACACTGAGAAGTAAAACCACATCCTTGGCTGCTTGAGTGCCTTTGCAAGACCTTCTTTTTTATTTTTTATTTTTTTTTCTTTTGAGACGGAGTCTCCCTCTGCCACCCAGGCTGGAGTGCAGTGGCATGATCTTGGCTCACTGCAACCTCTGCCTCCCGGGTTCAGGCAATTCTCCTGCCTCAGTCTCCTGAGTAGTTGGGATTATAGGTGCCCACCACCATGCCCAGCTAAGTTTTTGTATTTTTAGTTGAGACAGGGTTTCACCATGTTGTCCAGGCTGGTCTCGAACTCCTGACCTTATGATCCGCCCACTTCGGCCTCCCAAAGTGCTGGGATTACAGGCGTGAGCCACCGCGCCCGGCCACAGGACCCCTTTTATGTGCTCAGATGGACGGACGTGCTGTGCAGAGAGTGGAGCTGCTGGGCTCTTTTTGAGAGGGAGTGTTTCCCCAAATTGAAGACAAATTCTCCAGAAGTACAGGAAGCATACACAGGGACCAACCCAGTTAAATGAAGAAGAACAGTTTACTCAGTGGCTCTTCAGTTAGAAGCTTCAGTGGGGATCCAGCAGCAGGCTAAGTCATGGCAAAGTTGGATGGGTAAAAGAGAGAAAGATGACGGTCTCATAACCACACCCTGTCCCTATGCCACCTCCACGCCCTGCCCTTCTGGACTAGTCACGCTCTCACACACTCTGGCACACACTCACGCTCACACTCACACTTACATGCACACACACGCTTCTTCCGTTCAATGCCATGCCCCCGGATTGCTGTGGGTATGTGCCACCCCTCCCCCGCCCTTTCCCTGCATCAAACCAAAGAGCACGTTTGCTCACAGCCCAACCTTCGGGAACACAGTTCCCCTGGGCTTCTTCCTAAACTTCCTATTATGCATCAAGAACACATTGTCCTTTCAAAGCTAGGACTGAGACAGGACCAAGACCTAATATTTGTCCCATGAGTCACCACATTACGCATTACCAAGAATGCTCACAGCCTGTAAGAAGCCTTGCGGGTCCCTAAAGTACCTGAAGTCACAGCCACTTAACTCCAGCTGGACAGACCCAAGCTGGGCTCACCAGTGTCTCGCTGACTGGTGACGCGTCAGCCCTGTCAGGCCACCAGCCTGCCTAAAAGTCAGCTCTCAACATGGCGCTCCTTTGCGAAGGAACCACTCGTGGGCGACATGGATGTCCACCCCTGGGCGTGGACAGGATGTAGTGGGTGTACTTCAGTGGTACCACGCAGCACCTACAAGTCATCGCCTGTATGCACACTTGGTAGTATGAATGAATCTTAAAATCCTAGTGCCAAATAAAAAAGCCAGCAGCAGAATAAGGTATACAAAATCCCAAATCATTTACATACTTTAAAACAACATGCATCCTGAAAACTAAGCACCAATATCACTTATACGAGAACATGCACAAACACAAAGAGGGACGGCAAGTGTATTAGAAGCCATCCCACTATGGATGGGGAAACGAGAATACATAAGCAAATCAAGAGAGGGAATGTGTAGGGACCAATGATGATAATAAGTCATGAACTGCAGAGTCTGATTAACTCAGTCCTCGGATTCTCTTCACCAAAGTCAAAAAAAGGGGAGTGGGGGTAGGGAGGACACATAAATCTCTGACCTTGTTTACCGGTTTGTTTTTTTGTTTGTTTGTTTTGAAACTGAGTCTCGCTCTGTCGCCAGGCTAGAGTGCAGTGGCACGATCTAGACTCACTGCAACCTCCGACTCCCTGGTTCAAGCTATTCTCCTGCCTCAGCCTCCCAAGTAGCTTGGATTACAGGCACCTGCCACCACGCCCAGCTAATTTATTTTTTGTATTTTTAGTAGAGACAGGGTTTCACCATGTTGGCCAGGATTGTCCCCTGACCTCGTGATCCACCTGCCTCAGCCTCCCAAAGTGCTGGGATTACAGACGTGAGCCACCGTGCCCAGCTGGTTTATTTGTTTATAGAGACAGGTCTTGTCCTGTCATCCAGGATGGAGTGCTGTGGTGTAATCATAGTTCACTGTAACCTCGAATACCTGGGCTCATGGGCTCAAGCCATCCTTCTGCCTTAGCCTCCCGAGTAGCTGAGACTATAGGTGTATGCCACTGCAGCAGGCTAATTAAAAAAAAAAAAAATTTAGAGATGGGGTCTTGCTTTGTTGCGCAGGCTGGTCTCAAACTCCATCTTTAAGTGATTCTCTTGCCTTAGCCTCCCAAAGTGCTGGCATTACAGGTGTGAGCCATAGTGCTCTGCCTGACCTAGGTTTAGATTTCCAACCTCAGCTCCCACTTCCTTGAGCCTCAAGCCAAATGGGATGACCTGTGACTCACACAACACTCCTGATTCTTTGCCTCTGATTATGCTGCCATTCTATGGCCAAGTCTGCCCCACACTTCAAGGGCCAGCTCCGGTGCCGCCCCCTCTGGAGGCTTCCTCCTGTCTTCCTAAACCATCGTGCTACTTTCTCTGCCCCACACTGCAGGCACTGGTCAGCGTCTTTGGCAGTATATCTTTATTTGTAAGCAGAAGTAACCCCATTGGAGCCTCTAGGGTGGGGCTGCTCTGTTCAAGGAGGCTGTGCACAGGGGCTCTTTGTGTCTTTGGCCATCTGCACTCCCAGATTGCAAGGTATGTCTTCTAAGCGCACTCTTCAAAGCACTTACCCTGAAAGGAACACTTTCTCTACACAGAGATGCAGTACTTTCCCAGGAGAACCCATCATGGAGAAGAGGCCCATGGATAGATGCTTGGTGAATGGACAAATAACAAGAGGACTTCCACAAGTCCTTCTATAGTTAAGCCCTAGGCTCTCTTCCCACACCCAAGACAGCTCTCTGGAATTCTGTTTCCTCCCTTCGTGCAAGCCCCAAGACTCAGCCAGGCTGCCTCTTCCCTTTCAAACTACTTCCACCCTAAGCCTCCTCTAAAATGGCACCTGACTGTGGAAGCCATTATCTTGTTATTTGGACAACCACTCCCCAGAGTCCCCCTCAACAATAGATACTTAATCAGAAGCCATCTAGAGTCCTACAAACTAAAGATCTGGGAGCTGGAAACCTTAGAAAGTGGTGTAAGCTCCCTTCCCTGTCTTCAGTGTGTAGATATCAGTAACAAACATTTCTGAGCACCTGTTACATGCCAGGCACTGATTTTGACCCTGGAGACATGATGGCGAGTAAAGGAAGGTGAGCCCTCCCCTCATGAGGCTGGCTGATAATCTACTACTTCCCAGGGTGCAACTCTCACCCACTCTCCAAAGACAAGCATGTGAATTTTGCCAAATTCAATTTTCATTCCCCTGGGGCCTGTGCCGTGTTGGCAACAAAGGGGAGCAACTGGCTGGAGACCAGCTGCCTCGCAAGGCCCTGCCAGAGCTGGCACAGAGGGCTGGTGTTTCTATTCCCAGGGCCTGGCTCCCAACCAGGATGGCATCTGCTCAGCATCTGGAGCCCGGCATACTCTAATTGTCCTGTGGCCTCGTGGCACTTCCAGCCTATCAACTCAGTTTTTCTGGAAAAGCAACTCCTGTGTTTATTGGTTTTTTGCCCCAGATTTAGGTCACTAGAATTTTCCTTAAGGATGGAAAAACTCAGAGAACCAGATCTGGATGACTCTCTCATGCCGGGATGTGAGTGGGAGGGACTGGTGACATACTAAAGAGAAGCTGGCTCAATGCCACACCTAGCACTCACTGCCTCACTACCTTGCTGAATAGCACTGGTCCTTCCTGAGCCGTTGGACGAGGAGCTAGGGGCCGTCACCCCAGTGAGGTGGCATTGCCTTGCTGTGTGGGCATAACTGAATCCCTGCCCTCTCTGGGCTGACACCCTCTCAAGTGATTCCTAAGCAGATGAAATCACGGATACAAAGGAACTTGCTAAGCGCTGTAAAACTGTAAGGTCCTGTTGAGACTCTGTGTACTTTCCTCTCAGTTTTGCTGTCAACCTATAGCTGCTTCTAAAAAAAATAAAGTCTATTAAAATAACAAATTTTTAAAAAGTAAGGCCTTATGGCAAACCCTAGGAAAAGAGGCTGTAGGTTCTTAAAAAAGCTCCACTTATTTCTGTGCAGCCTTGCAAGGTGTGGGAATTTCTCTGAGCCTCAGTTTCCCTGTTCTACTAATAAAATAATGGGTTTGTAAATACTGGGTTAATTGTAGAGTACTGCTCCTTTGTGAGGTCTTGTTATTATCTGCCACCTACTAAAAGAGACTGTTCTGAAGGTCAACCAGCAAGTCCCAAGTTGGTGGAAATTCTGAAGCTCTTAAAGAACACTGGAAAGCCCTAGAGAAAGTATAAGTACATGTTTCACAGGCATCTTAAACTTAGCATGTTCAGAACTGAGCAGGAGGAGGAGGAAGACAAGAAGGAGAAGACAAAGGAGGAAGAGAAAAAGAAGACAGGAGGAGGAGAAGACAGAGCAGGAGGAGAAGGAAAAGGAGCAGGAAAAGCAGAACCAGAAGCAAAGGCCACAGAAGAGGAGGAAGAGGAGAAAGAGGAGGAAGAAAAAAAGAAGGAAGGTGTAGCAACAGCAGCAGCAGCTGAAGCAGAGGCAGAAAAGAGAAGTGGGCATGGAAGCAGCAGAAAAGGCAGAAGGCTAAGTGGCAGAAACATGCAAAGCAGAAGTCCATGCTCAGAAAGCCGAAGCCGCACACACAGACACATGCAGATGCAGAGGAAAAGCGAGAAATTGAGAAAGGAAGAGGAAGAGAAGTCGATGTCATAGCCCTGGAAGGAGAAACAAGGGCAGTGAGAGAAGAAGCAGAAGGAGTAAAAATAGAAGAAGGGGACCCGAAGAAGAAGAGCAGGGGAGAAGAGGAAGGGGAGAAAGAAGAGGGAAGAGCAAGGCAGGATGCGGAGGGAAGAGGCAGATGTAGTCATAGTGGAGGAAGGAGAAGCTGCAGCAGAAGGAGAAGCAGCAAAAGCAAAAGTTAGAGCAGAGAAAGTGGAAACAAGCCAAAGTAGAAGTAGCAGAACGAAGAGAAGCAGCAGAGAAGGCAGGAGGAGGAAGAAAAGAGCAAGAGGAGGAGGAAAAGGAAGAAAAAGCAGAAGCAGAAGTAGATGAATATGTTGCACAAGAAGCACCAGCAGGAAAAGCAGAGGCAGAAGCAGCAAGCACTGGGGGAAAGAGAAGCAGAAGGGAGAAGCAACAGCAAAGAAGAAGCACCAGCAGAGGCAGCAGTAGAAGCATGGGAAGCGGAAGGGGGGGGAAGAGAGGGCGGAAGAGCAGGACTGGGTGAGGGGAGTCATAGTAGAGGGAGGATGAGGAGCAGAAACAGAAAAAGCAGCTGAGAAAAAAGCAGAAGCAGAAAAGGCAGAAGCCAAAGTACAAAGCAGAAGCTGAAGCCAACGCAAAGCAGCAGACACAAGAGGAGAGACGGCAAAGCCACAGACCCAACCACTGAAGCATAAGCTGCAAAAAAAGGACAGAATCAGCAGAAGCCAAAGCAAAGGAAGTCAAAGCAGAAGGAGCATCCCAAGGCAGAGGCTGTGTGCCCACTGAGGGGTAAGGAAGAGAGGACACAGGCCTGGCCACCTGATTGGACCATTGGCTCTCCGAACCCTAGTGTCCTCCAAGAGACAAAGAGGTGGGTGAACCAGTGAGACGTTCTTGCAATTCTAATCATTTGTGCCAAAAATGAGGATAGGCTGAAGCAGGAAAGGTTCCCAAGACAAAAACAAGGACAAAGGAATAAATTTTGATCAAGCACCTTCCATGGGCCAAGCACAAAGGAGACTCAGCCCCTGCTTTCCATGAGCTCACAGTCTAGACAGGGTGATGCCAATGGTCAGAAGAGGGGTAGGAATTGCAAAGACCCATAATTTGGGAAATGAGGAGACATTAGAGAGGCTTTAGAAAGGGGTAGGATTGTTAAAAGACAAAAGCATTAAAAATAACTATATAATGATTTGTTAATGGTTATACAACATGAAAATATGTATATTGCAACATCAAAAACATAAAATGGGAGGAGGACCAAAAGTAGTATTTTTGTACATCATAAAAATTAAGTTGTTACCAGCTTAAAATAGACTGCTATAACCATAAGATGTTTTAGGTAAGCCTCATGGTAACCACAAAGCAAAAACCTACACTAAATACACAAAACAGAAAGAGAAATCAATGCCACTATAGAAATCATCAAATCCCAAAGGAAGAGAGCAACAGAAGAAGAAAGGAACAAAGGATCTACAAATTAGAAAACAACTACCAAAATAGCAACAATAATTCTTACAAATCAATAATCACTTTAAATGTAAATGGATTAAATTTTCCAATCAAAAGACACAGTGGCCAATTGGATTAATAACAAGGCCCAGCTATATGTATATAGCTGGATTTGATGATTTCTATAGTGTTATGGTTATAATATTCTAGAAAAGAAAAGCAGCTTTTGTAAGGCCATAGCTCTCACAGACAATGACACCTCTGGTAGATCTGGGCAAAGTAAATCGAAAACCTTCTGGAAAGGGTTCACCATTCTAGATGCCATTAAGAACATTGGTGATTCACGGGAGGAGGCTGAAATACTAACATTAACAGGAGTTTTGAAGAAGTTGGTTCCAACCTTCATGGATGACTTTGAGGGCTTCAAGACTTGGGTAGAGGAAGTCCTGCAGATAAGGTACAAATAAATAGCAAGATAACTAGAATTATTATAGAAGTAAAGCTCGAAGATGTGACTAAATTGCTGTAATCCCATGACCAGACTTGAATGGATGAGGAGTTGCTTCTTATGGATGAGCAAATAAATGGTTTCTTTTTTCTTTTCTCCTTTCCTTTGTTTTTATTTTTATTTTTATTTTTTATCTTTTATTTTTTGAGATGGAGTCTCACTCTGTTTCCAGGCTGGAGTGCAGTGGCGTGATCTCGGCTCACTGCAATCTCCACTTCCCGGGTTCAAGCAATTCCCCTGCCTCAGCTTCCCGAGTAGCTGGGACACTACAGGCACGCAGCAACACACCTGGTTAATTTTTTGTATTTTAGTAGACACAGGGTTTCACCATGTTGGCCAGGATGGTCCGGATCTCCTGACCTCATGATCTGCCCACCTCGGCCTCCCCAAGTGTTGGGACTACAGGTGTGAGCCACTGTGCCCAGCCAAGAAATGGTTTCTTAAGATACAACCTACTCCTGCTAAAGATGCTGTGAGCATTGTTGAAATGACAACAAACAATTTAGAATATTACATAAACTTAGCTGATAAAGCAGTGATAATGTTTGAGAGGACTGACTCAATTTTGAAAGAAGTTCTAATGTGGGTAAAATGCTACCAATAGCATCACATGCTATAGAGAAATCTTTCATAAAAGGAAGAGTCAATATCAATGTTGCAAACTTCAACGTTATCTTATTTTAAGAAATTGCCACAGACATCTCAACTTCAGCAACCGTCACCTTGATCAGTCAGCAGCCATCAACATCAAGGCAAGAACCCCCACCAGCAAAAAGATTATAACTTGCTGACGGCTCAGATGATCACTATCATTTTTTTAGCAATAAAGGATTTTAAAATCAGTAATGTACATTTTTTAAAGATGTATTGCTATTGCACACATAATAAACTACAGCATAGTGTAAATATAACTTTTTACATGCACTGGAAAACCGAAAAATTCATGACTTGCTTTATTGTGATATTTGTTTTATTACAGTGATCAGAACTGAACCCAAATATCTCCAAGGTATGCCTGGATGTCAGTTAGGTCCGTCTGGTCTATAGTGCTGTTCAAGTCCAATGTTTCCTTATTGATTTCATGTCTGGATGATCTATCCATTGTTGAAAGTGTGATGCTGAAGTACCCTACAATTATTGTATTGCTGTCTATTTCTCCCTTCAGATCTGTTAATATTTACTTTTTATATTTGAGTGCTCTGATGTTGGGCATATATATATTTGCAATGTTACAGCTTCTTGATGAATTAAAGCCTTTATCATTATATAATCACCTTTGTTTCTTGTGACAGTTTTTGACATAAAGTCTATTTTATCTGGTAACAGTACAGCTACTACTGCTCTCTTTTTGTTTCCATTTGCATGGAATATCTTTTTTATCCCTTCTCTTTCAGCGGTGGCTCATGCCTGTAATCCCAGCACTTTGGGAGGCCGAGGCAGGCAAATCACGAGGTCAGGAGTTCAAGACCAGCCTGGCCAACATGGTGAAACCCCGTCTCTGCTAAAAGTACAAAAATTAGCCGGGCATGGTGGCATATGCCTGTAATCCCAGCTACTCAGGAGGCTGAGGCAGAAGAATTGCTTGAACCCAGGAGGGGGAGGCTGCAGTGAGCCGAGATCATGCCATTGCACTCCAGCCTGGGCGACAGTACGAGACTCTGTCTCAAGTAAATACATAAATAAATAGCAGATGTCCTCCTGTGGTCCAGCTGAGGGCTTCCTCTCCAGCTTCCTCTTCTGCCCAGCCCCTGCACTCCAGCCACACATGGCTTTCCTCTGGGTTCTTAAACGTACCAAACTCCTCCCAGGTTCGGAGCCTTCGCACAAGTATTTCCTCTCTCTGGAACATTCTCCCTGAGTCTTCCCCCAATCCCCATTCATACCAGTTCTACGACTTTAAGCAAGTCCCTTTTCCTCTGGGGACTCAGAATCCTTAGCTAGGCACTGAGGAGGCTGGACTATTCGGTCTCCCAGTTCCAACAGTCTGTGGTTTTTCTGTTATTGAGTGTATTCATTTCGGAACTGGCAGTGAAATGGCAGAACTGGAGGTGAGAATAAATACCCCTAAAGAAACAAATTCTCCTGCTCCCTTTGTTGTTGCAACATTTGTACTGGAAAGTGACTTCCAAAGCTACAGGCCAAGGGAATATTTTGTCATTTGCAATTTAATTCTTGGTTCCATTACTTAAACTGGTGACTGAAATTTTCCATTCCCCCTCGAAATCACCAGAAAGTGGGCATAACCCACCTCAGGTGTTCCAAGGACATGATGTATAGTCTATAGGTTAACAAGTTACTATCAGCAGTCTCCTAAAATACATCATGTGTGACTGTTAACTGTATTAAAGAATAAATAAGGACATGTTGGACACATTAACTTTGGGGATCTTTTTATCCTAGGATATATTCTTCCCCATTTAACTTTCATTCCTTCTAATTTCCAAACTTAGATCTCTAGAATGAAAACGTCTAGTCTTCTTTTGCTCAGAATACTAAGTAATAATTATCCCACCTTGTTTCCACAGTAGCAGCCCGTGTCTCATATTTGCATACTTTTATTTCTAAACACTAAAATGCAAAAGAGAGAAAACAGAGTAATGCAAGAGAACCAGATGGGAATAGGATTTTAGTCACTCTCTGAACAAGACATTTTCTCTTCCCCATACAACATGTTCCATGTGCCAGAGGGACAGTCTCCTTGTTGGGAATTGATTGTATGTATGTTCACTCTTGCAGAAATTAACCTCCAAGAAGCCTGGCAGACTGCCAGGGACCCCAGGCTCTGGGGATGAGAGTCAGGGTCAGGGGCTTCTTTAGGGACTCAATCCAAGAGCCTGACATTCACAGCAGTTTTCCTGCTTGAAAGACCTCTCTGTGTGAGCTCCCCATGAGAGGGCATGGGAGTGCAGAGCAAGGTGCAGAGATGACAAACTCTTCTAATGAAGTCACCC
The DNA here is from genome assembly GCF_008728515.1 of Papio anubis. Taxonomy (NCBI): domain Eukaryota; kingdom Metazoa; phylum Chordata; class Mammalia; order Primates; family Cercopithecidae; genus Papio; species Papio anubis. Next base: position 190,623,983 of record NC_044977.1, on the reverse strand, counting down.
CACCAGCACTGCAAGGGCATCTTCTTTGCATTCATGCACATCAAATAGGCTTGCAAATAAAAGCATAGCTCTCCTGGAGCTATAGAGTGGGAGTTCTTTGGGGGCAAAATGTAAACCTAGCACCTGCCATGTAATAATCTGTGCTTCAGAGGATCAGCCCCCAATCTAGATGATCCTCAGGCATTTTAAGATAAGTTCCCTCTAATTGAGCTCATTTTAGTTTAATTTTAGTTTAATTAATTGGATCCAGGTAACTTGTACATAAAGCCTGCACACACACACAAAATTAAAATATGCCTAAAGTGGTATTGTCTTTAATCCCTGTTGAGCAGGTTAAAGAAATTCGGACTTTGGGTGTTTTCCTCTTGGAAGTCCCCTCTCACTAGAGAGAGAGCTGTTTTTCTTTCTCCTTCTTTCTCTTTCCTTTGCCTATTAAGCCTCTGCTCCTAAACTCCTCATGTGTGTGTGTCTGTGTCCTAAATGTTCCTTGTGCAAGACAACAGACCCCATGTGTTTACCCCAGACAACAGCTGCTTCATATTGGGGACCTCGTCCGGGATCCCAAGGTTCAACATTCATGGAAACGCAACATCTGGTGGAGGCAAACCAGCGTTAGAACCCGTCAGAATGGCTGACAGCAATCAGACTCCAAACGCTGCTGCAGACAGAACCACGCATGGACATGCCTTTCTTCCAAGGAGCCTTTGATCAGGCCCAGGAGGAGCCCTAGCTGCTGTTCCACACACAATGCCCCTTTTCAGCAAGAAGTAGCTGGACACCCCCTAACAACAGTTTATCCAACACCCCCTAACAACAGTTAGGGTTACCACTCCAGAGGGGGGAATGATACAGGAGTTAAGTAGAAATTACTTAGGCAGATAGTGAGAGTATGGAACTCTTAGGTAAGATTTTCCTTTGGATGAAAAGCAGCCCCAAATTATTTTTCTTTCTGACACAGAGCTGCCTATAAAACAAAGCTGCAGACACAGATGCTGTCAGTTGTGCCAATTACATTCAAGATGGCGGCTCCCTCTTCCCTTCTCTGCCACCACGTGTACAGGAAGGAGCAGACAAGATGGCACTGGTCAAGAGGACAGTTCATTTGCATAATAAGATTAGGGTGGGGCAGCCAGCCTTCCCTGCGCAGTATGTAAACATCACACCTGATCGAACCAATCTGTGAGCCCTATGTAAATCAGACACCACCTCCTCAAGTCAGACCATAAAATCCGGCACATCCACCACACGCTCATCCTTCCTTGGAACTCCTCTCTTGCTCACTAGAGAGAGGGCTGTTTTCCTTTCTCTTTCTTTTTCTTTTGCCTATTAAACCTCCACTCCGAAAAAAAAAAAAAAAAGACAGAAATGTGGACTTTATCATGAAAGTGGTAGCCATTTGGATTTTAATCAGAGGAATGACTGAATTCCTACCATAGGCTAGGGGAAACTGAAAATAGTGTCTCCTCCAAAAACGATGCAAATCTCTGTTGCAAAAATTTCTACAGGAGCGTTGTGGGTAGGGGGTAACAATAAATCTACAATATTGCAAGGCCTTCACCTACTGTCCTCTCCACACACACCAAACACTCACCCATCTTCAAAAAACCCCCTGCAGTCTCAATCCCTCTCCCTCTACTTCCCCCTACTCCTCTCCCCTCACCCACCCCCACCCCATACAGGAGACCAGAGACCATTCACATAGCTGAGGGAGTTTGGAAGGGAAAAGAGGTAAGTCAGCTGACTTTTAGGTGCCTTTCACATTTCCCTCTCAATAAATCTAAGTAAAGAAGCTGTCCTTGTAGACTCACGGCCCACAGGGTGACCTGCTAATGGGGCCAGTCTCGCAGACGCTCTTTAGTTAATGCAAAGTGCAAAGACTGGAGTTAACAGATGCTTTGTGTTCCCACAGAGATGGATCACTTGGTGATACACTGACTTTCCATCTGTAAAGTAGAGGAGAGCAACACTTAACACCTTAGTGGAAGGAAGGTATCAATTAGTAAACAAGCATTTTTGGTGCATCTACCAAGCGCTTAGCCCTGTGCACCGGGACAACCAATACGAATAAAGAGAGGAGGGCTGCTGTAAAGGCTCTTGGTCAAGCCGCAGCCCATTCACTCACTGTGTGCCCTTGGGCAAGTTGTTTCACCCTTGTAGGTATTGTTTCCTCATCTGTAAAAGAAGGACAATAATATTACCTACCTTAAAGCATTGTTGGGGGAACGAACTGAGAGAATTCATTTAAGAGTGATTTGGGGACTGAGATAATTCATTTAAGAGCAATTTGGGGCTGGGTGTGGTTGCTCACACCTGTAATCCCAGCACTTTGGGAGGCCAAAGTGGGCATCTCACCTGAGTTCAGGACCAGCTCAGCAAACATGGCAAAGCCCCGTCTGTAATAAAAATACAAAAATTATCTGGGCATGATGGTGCGCACCTACAATCCCAGCTACTCGGAGGCTAAGCAGATGAGCAGGTGAATCACTTGAATTCGGGAGGTGGAGGTTGCAGTGAGCTGGGATCACAGCCACTGTTTTGGGAAGCCAAGGCAGGCAGACCACTTGAGCACAGGAGTTCAAGACCAGCCTGGGCAACGTGGTGAAATCCCATCTCTCTACACACACACACACACAAATTATCCGGGTGTGGTGGCACATGCCTGTAGTCCCAATTACTTGGGAGGGTAAGGTGGGAGGATCACTTAAGCCTGGAAGGCTGAGCTTGCAGTAAGCTGAGATTGCAAGATCCTGCCACTGCACTTCAATCTGGGTGACACAGCAAGAACTTGTCTCATAAAAAGCAAAAAAAAAAAAAAAAAAAAAAAGTGATTCATCAGTATATGACACAACATAAGTATTACAGAATTAAGTATGTAATATACAATTAAGTATATATTGTCAGGAATTATAAGTAATGTCTGATACACGGCGATGATTGTCATTTATCTTTTTCTCAGTTTTTTTTTTTTTTTTTTTTTTTTTTAACTCTCATCAAGGATATGGGACAGGGAGGTAAGGTAGCTCTCTATAAAGATTCTCTGAAAAATGCAGTTCATGTCGTAGCTCCTCAGATATGGGTGCAATTAGTTTCTGAACACAGCCTCACTGTCCTAAAGGTTTCTGGGGAGAGTTTTTAGGGGCAAGTGTTCACAATTTCTGTAGTTTTAGAATAGAAACTGCTATCATTGCAGTGGCTGTAAGCCCGCTTTCTAAATCAGTCCTTACAGAGAAACCTGCAGGTTTATTAAGGGCTTGCCATGTTGAATTGCCTGCTTTTTGTCACATGGAAAGCTGGGAGTCTCCTTTCTTTGGAGGAACCCCAGGGCCTGAGGGGGAGAAAGCTTCTCCTGGGGCCAAAGTAGCCAGGGTCTGATAAAAAGGAGTTCACTCCTCCATCCTCCAAGTAGTCATAAGCAGAGTTCAGATCTAGCTCTGCCACTTCCTAAGGAAACTGGAAAACCTGAACAAGCTAATCATCCCCTCTGAACTCATTTTCCCATCTGAAAAATGGGTTTGGTATGACCTGTCTTAAAGGGTTGTTTTAAGAACCAGAGATCATATGTAATATAAATATATGACACATGTAAACATATGACACAATATGCTTGGCACACTGCACACACTTAATAAACAATGACATTTGGTATCCAGATTGGAATGGTGTGTGATCATTCCTAGAGCAGAAAGGAGAGTTTCTTCATGTGAGTACTAGGAGGTCTTGATCTATACTGGCCTGGAAATGAGGAAACCTGGAGGAAATTCCAGCTCTGCCTCTGACTTGTGTGACTTTTCCCAGGTCGCTTTTCCAGCCTGAGTCTCAGAATCTCATCTGCAAATGAAGTGACTGGACAAATGGCACTCAGAGGCTGTAATGTGTGTGGGTCTGGTGCCTAGAATTCTGTTCCTGGGCTTCTTGAGTCACAGTAACATGGTCAAAAATATGTAGAGCACTTGAACCCAAGACCCAGCCATTTCACACTCAGATCCTCACCCAGCAGAAAAGTGTGCATGAGCTCAACAGTGTGTGCAGCAGCATTCATTGCAGTGCTATCGTAAAAAACGAAAGCCAGAAACCACGGAGATGTGAAGCAACGTGAGAGTACATAAACAGATTGTGCTGTACTTGCACAACCGAGTGCCACATAGCACCGAGAATGAACGAACGATGCTGTACACTACCTAGTGGATGAATCACAGAAACGTAACTGTGGATGAAAGAAGATAGACATAAAAGCATACAGCCTGGGCCGGGCGCGGTGGCTCACGCCTGTAATCCCAGCACTTTGGGAGGCCGAGGCGGGCGGATCACGAGGTCAGGAGATCGAGACCATCCTGGCTGACACGGTGAAACCCCGTCTCTACTAAAAACACAAAAAATTAGCCGGGCGTGGTGGTGTTCACCTGTAGTCCCAGCTACCTGGGAGGCTGAGGCAGGAGAATTGCTTGAACCCGGGAGGCGGAGCTTGCAGTGAGCTGAGATCGCACTCCAGTCTGCCTGTTTCATTCCATTTATGTAAAGTTGAAAACCAGACAAAACTAATCCATGATGTTAGAAATCAAGACGGGAGGTCTCATCAGGGTTGTTTCTGAAAGAGACAAGGGCGCTGGTAAGGTGCTGTTTATTGATGTGGGAATAGGCCTCGCACATGTTTCCTTTGAAAACAGAGAGTTATGCACTTAAAACTGTATGGTTATACATATATCAATATGTTATAATTTGATTAAAAAGTTTACGTAAAAAGTATACATAGAACCACTTGTGGTTTCCTGGGTACACAATTTTTATTTCCTTCTATGTGCCAGACACTGTCCCGGGGGAGGGGTTGGCTGTGAATACAGACAAATAAGAAGGCAAACATCTGCCCTCAAGGAGATCGCAGCCTGGAGGGAAGGCTAATGAGGAAATAAAAATGACAAGTGATCTGGTGACACGATAAACTGCAGATCGGAGCAGATTATGGTGGGAACCCAGAGGAACAGAGGCGGCGACATTAGGTCTTAAAGATTGGGCAGGACAAAGAGAGCAAGAGTGCTCCACACAACCACGTGTGCAAATGCAGACTTGAGATGGGGCAGCAGGGGTTAAGAAAGGGCAAGAGTTGAGGGCAGGGAGATAGAACCTGGAGCTGAGGTCCGTAAACTCTGCCACGCAGGGCACCATGCAGAGCCACGGAGGGGTCTTTGGGCAGCTGTGACCTTCCAAAAAACCCCCATCACATCAACCTACTTACTTTTATCTCCCAGTCTTATACAGAGTCTCCCTCTCCCAGCAAAGGCCACCTCCTCCACTCCTCTGCTCAATCCCATCCCTCTAGCCATGCTCCCCCTCTCTCCTGGACCTCTCCACTGCATATAAACATAGGCAATGGTTTCTCCTGTCCCCCACTCACCAAAAAAGCTTTCCGCCTCATTTCCCCCACCAGCTACCACTTCGCTTCTCTCTCTTTATGGCAAAACTCCTAAAAACGTTAGGAATTCTGGTCCCTTCCAATTTCCATTCTCCCATTCTCCATTACACTCACTTCAACTGCGTTTTCACCCCTGCAACACCACCGAAACAACGGCCTCTGCTTTGCGAAGGTCATTCTTTGCCACTGGCTAACTGCATTTGTCAGTTCTCCGGTGTACACCTTGCTAGACCTATCAGCAGCCCTTGACCTGGTTAATGACTTCCTCCTCCTCTAAGCACTTCTTTTTTTGGGTCTAGGATACCAGGGCTCTCTGCAAGCTTTCCTCCAACCTTTCCTCCTATTCTTTCCCAGTCTTTGCTGGTCCCTCCTCCTCTCTGGATCTCTTTATTTTGAAGTTACCCCAAAGCTCAGTCTTTGGACATCTTCTCTATCCACTCCTGTTATCTCGGGGATCTCATGCAGTTTCTTGCTTTTTAATTCCATCTATAAGCTGTTGAATCCCAAATGTTTATATCTGACACATATACCCCCCTGATTTTCAGATACATATGTCCAACTGCTCGCCTGACACTTCCACTTGGATCACTAAAGTCATCTCAGACTTCACGTGTTCAAACTTGAACTCATCCGTGGGGCATGGTGGGGCATGCCTGTAATCCCAGTGCTATCGGGCGCGGAGGCTGGGGGCGGGGGCGGTCCTTGCTCCCAGAGCTCCCAAGATGGCGGTGGGCCACTTCCAAGATGGTGGCAAGCCTTGCGTTCTCTGACCTGGGGTTCTTGGCCCCACGGATTCTAAGGAATGGAATCTTGGGCCATGTGGTGAGTGTTATAGCTCTATTAGAAGCCGTGGGTCATGGAAGAGAACCGTGGAACCCAGTGACTAGTGTTCAGCTTGATTAGGATGAACCCAGATACTCAGCCCTGCAGCAACAATGGCGAGCCTTTAGCCTGATCAGGAGCGGCAATGTGCGCGCCTCGCTGGATCAGGAGCACAGCAGACAACCTGCTGGATCCAGAGGGATGGAAGTCAGCAGTGGGTCTGCCAGGGCGGCAAACAGCAGTGGTGCAGGGCCAGCCAAAGCTCAGCTCCAGGCGTAACAAACACAGACCAGAAGATCGTGCAGTTGCAAGATTATTTAATAGAGCGAAATAGAGTGAAAACAGAGCTCCCATACAAAGGGAGGGGACCCCAAGGGGGTTGCCATTGCTGGCTCGAATGCCTGGGTTTATATCCCGATCATTGTCCCTCCTGTTTTGCTCTCAGGCAATAGATGATTGGCTATTTCTTTACCTCCTGTTTTTGCCTAATTAGCATTTTAGTGAACTCTCTTTACTATCGGATTGGTCAGGTGTGAGCTAAGTTGCAAGCCCTGTGTTTAAAGGTGGATGTAGTCACCTTCCCAGCTAGGCTCAGGGATTCTTAGCCTAGGAAATCCAGCTAGTCCTGTCTCTCACCAGCAGTTGGGGAGGCCGAGGCGGGTAGATCACCTGAGGTCAGGAGTTCGAGACAAGCCTGGCGAACATGGTGAAACCCCATCTCTACTAAAAATACAAAAAATCAACCAGGTGTGGTGGTGCATGCCTGTAATCCCAGCTACTCGGGAGGCTGTGGCAGGAGAATCGCTCGAACCTGGGAGGTAGAGGTCTCAGTGAGCCAAGACTGTGCCACTGAACTCCAGCCTGGGCAACAGAGCAAGACTCCATCTCAAAAAACAAACAAACAAACAAACAAAAAACTGAACTCATGAGCTGTCCCTAAAACTCATTCCTCCCAGTCTTTGTCATCTCAGGAATTGTAACTTCATCCTTCCAGTTCCTCAGGCCAAAGTGGTCACCCTTGACTCCTCTCATCTGTTTCATTCAGTCAATAAATCCTGTGACCTTTACCTTCAAGTTATCGAAAATCTGACCACATCTCCACCTCCAGGGCCACCACCTCATCCAAATCACTGTCAACTCTCACCTGGATTCCTGCAGTAGCCCTTCCAGTGGTCTGTCTGCTTCCACCTTTACCCCCTACTCCCAACGCAGCAGCCAGAGTGACCTCGTTATGAGATGAGCCAGACCAGGCTACTCTGCTCTCAAAACCTTCCGATCTATTTCCCATTTCACTCAGGTCTGACACTGGCTTCCAGGCCCTCTGTGACCTTGCTCTCGTCACCTCTCTCACCTTGGCTTCCCATCTGCCCTTGTCCAAACATACCAACCTCCTGGCTCATCCTCAAGTGGAGACCAGACAGGCTCTGACCTCAGGGCCTTTGCACTCTTCCCCCTTAAATCAGCAAGGCTCACTGTCTGAACTCCTTCAAGACTTTACTCAAATGTCCCTTCTCAGCGAGGCCCTCCTTCACCACCCTATTTAAAACCACAGCCACTCTCCCAACAGAACTCCCTAACCCCCTTCCTTGCTTTATGTTTCTCCATAGCACCGCTCACCCTTCTGACATGCTCTCTATTTTACTGCCTTATCTTGTTTACTGTCTGTCTTCCCTCCCTCCACAACAAGATAAGTTCCATGTGGGCAGGAATCCTGACTGTTTGGGCCATTGCTATACCCTCAGGATCTAGAACAGAGTCTGGTGCATACAAAGGAATGGGAGAGGTACAATCAAACCCTGCATTTGGAAAGATCATCTTGTGACTGAGGAGTGGATAAATTAATGTGGGAAAGATTGATAGCAGCTAGAAGGCTGTTTCAGTGGTATAGATGATATGCAATGAGATTTGAACTAGAAAGTGGGAGTGAAGATTAAGAGAAGAGAGTCAAGAAATATGCAGGAAGCAATTTTTTGGGGGGGGGCCGGGAAGAAGTCTTGCTCTGTTGCCCAGTCTGGAGTGCAGTGGGGCAACCTCAGTTGACTGCAACCTCTACCTCCTGGGTTCAAGCGATTCTCCTGCCTCAGGCTCCTGAGTAGCTGGGATTACAGGCGTCCTCCACCAGCTAATTTCTGTATTTTTAGTAGAAACGGGGTTTCACTATGTTGGCCAGGCTAGTCTCGAACTCCTGACCTCAGGTGATCCACCCACCTCGGCCTCCCAAAGTGCTGGGATTACAGGCGTGAGACACCGCACCCGGCTGCAAATGTAAGTTATGAGTAATAGATTAAAGTGAGGGAGAGGGAATCATCTAGCATTACCTCTGAATTTCTGGCTTGGAGGCCTGAGGGAATGATAGAGCCACCATTAACTGGAATTGGGAAGAGAGAAGGGAAGAAGGATTAGCCCATGAGTGGGGATAAACATGGGCTAATTCTATGCCTCTATCACCCAAATCACATGCACACATGCATGCACATGCACACACACACCCACATGCAAACACACACCCACACACATCCATATAACGCACATTAAAATAAATGACCAGTCTCAAAATCTATGTCCCACCTGCCTAAGGCTCCAACCCCAGCAGAGCCATTCCACAGACATCTGAATCCAAAATTCCCTCATTCAGTACTTGCCTATGCAAATTAGAGCTTCATTTCAAAGTAACTGCCACACCCTCCAGATGGCCAGATTCTCTATTACTTTTTCTTTAAAGTAACAGCCTATTCAAACCTGGTTTATTCAGCATCGCTTTGCCAGGCCTTTGCATTCTGCATGAACAAAGGTTTATGATATTTCCTTCCAGCCCTCTTTGAATTACTCACTAGCCTATTCAGCTTAGCAAACATTTGCTTCTGTTTCATATGGACTTTGGGCCACTAGACTGTACAGGGTTCAGCTTTGTTCATGACATACAATGAAATTTTCAATCACTCAGTCTCATGATGCCTTGGGACTCCTAAATATCTAAGTCAGGGATTTGTGACCTTTGGTACTTATGGTTTTTAATGGGTGACGATAATGATTGTATATAATTGTGCTTATTCCTAGAGGCTTTTCACAAAGTTATTGTAATTTATTTGGGGACGATGGCTATTGGTCATGAATTAAATTAGATTTCTTAGTATGAAGGCAAGGTGGCCACATGTGGTCTTGACGGTGGTGGCCCACGGCACAAGGGCCCATGTCACGGGGTGAGTGGGAAATGAAAACCAACCCAGGTCTGCTTGCCAAGCTGTGCTCCCATAGGGCTATCACCTAGAAGAGGTCTGTTTTTCAAATTCCCACAAAGGTGTGGTATGCGCTGCTGCTGACCGTGCATCATGCTGCTGAGTGGTGGGATATAAGAGGGGATGGAACAGGCGTGTCATGCGCAGCTTTCCAAGGGCCAATGAGCACAAGCCTGGACATGGATGATGGACATTGACCATTATTCTTTGAAACAGCTTGGCTTCTCGTGCCATGTTCTTAAACACCTCACAAACAGCAAAATTCTTCATGATGAATGAATAAAAATGAATAAATGGCCATAGAGAGTGATTGTACTAAATTCTTCACCTTCTTTGGGAACCTTTCTTTTTTTTTTTTTTTGAGACGGAGTCTTGCTCTGTCGCCCAGGCTGGAGTGCAGTGGCGCAATCTCGGCTCACTGCAAGCTCCGCCTCCCAGGTTCATGCCATTCTCCTGCCTCAGCCTCCCGAGTAGCTGGGACTACAGGTGCCCGCCACTGCGCCCGGCTAATTTTTTCTATTTTTTAGTAGAGACGGGGTTTCACCATGGTCTCGATCTCCTGACCTTGTGATCCACCCGCCTCGGCCTCCCAAAGTGCTGGGATTACAGGCGTGAGCCACCGCGCCCGGCCAAAACTTACTTGAGCCTTTCCAGTTATTCTCTTCTTTTTTTTTTTTTGAGACGGAGTCTCGCTCTGTCGCCCAGGCTGGAGTGCAGTGGCCGGATCTCAGCTCACTGCAAGCTCCGCCTCCCGGGTTCACACCATTCTCCTGCCTCAGCCTCCCAAGTAGCTGGGACTACAGGCGCCCGCCACCTCGCCCGGCTAGTTTTTTGTATTTTTTAGTAGAGACGGGGTTTCACTGTGTTAGCCAGGATGGTCTTGATCTCCTGACCTCGTGATCCGCCCGTCTCGGCCTCCCAAAGTGCTGGGATTACAGGCTTGAGCCACCGCGCCCGGCGGGAACCTTTCAATTGGGGCTTTTAGCCACAGGTCACCTGGCTTTGTACCACACACTGAATTTCTTGGTGCACATAGTTGCTTAGAAAATAAGTGGCACTTCCTTTGACTAGGACAAGGCCAATTGGCCAACCAAGAGCTCTTGTCTTCCAACAAAAGGATCTAAGAAGATCATCATAACTGCCTGGCATTCTTGCTTCCATTCTCTCCTCCATGTGCTCAGAGACACTGTTGATCAATCTTAGTACCCTCTCCCTTTAAACGTGGATTTGGCCTCAGGACTATCTTCAACCCAGTAGCCCAAGTGGTCGCTACCATCAGCTTTGGCAAACACTTTTAACCCTAATTGACGTCCCTTGTCTGGTCCTTACCAAGTATTTGGAGTCGAACATACATACTCAGAAACAAAAAAGATATGCTAGCAGTGATACTATATCACGAAGATTAAGCTCAAAACACAGCCACTTGCTTCAGCGTGGTAGATGTTTCCACTCCACACTCATCCCTTCCTTAACCTATGTCCACATAGCACCTAATAGTTCAGGCAAGAATAGGCAATTCCCACTTTCTTACCAGTGGATATTCCTGAAAACCACATAATAAGTGGATTGTATTTTCTTTTCTTTTCTTTTGTTTTTTTTGAGACAGAGTCTCCCTCTATTGCCCAGGCTGGAGTGCAGTGGCACAATCTCGGCTCACTGCAACCTCCGCCTCCTGGGTTCAAGCGATCCTCCTGCCTCAGCCTTCCAAGTACCTGGGACTGCAGGTGCACACCACCATGCCTCATTAGTTTTGGTTTTGTTTATTTTGTTTTGTTTTGTTTTTTGTATTTTTAGTAGAAACGGGGTTTCACCATATTGGCCAGGGTAGTCTGGAACTCCTGACCTCGTGATCCGCCCACCTCAGCCTCCCAAAGTGCTGGGATTACAGGCTGTATTTTCTTGTAATAACAATAAGATAACTGGATGTTTTGTTTCTGATTAAGAAGTTGGCAGCAAATAAATCACAAAGGTGGTCAGCAGTATGTCACACCAGCAAAGTTATCTACTGACAGCCCCTCAGCGTTAAAGTGTGAAACGTTAAAGTCCCTTCAACTGGCCTAATCCATGTAGACAGTGGCCTGCACTATGTATGTGGCTTAGTCAGTGTAGTGCTCACGTGCCACGTAAGAGTGCCCAACTCTCCCGAATCACCAGTTTAGCCCATCTAAAACAAATCCAGGAACTTCAGTAAATGGTCATTAACTATTTAATTTAAAAGAATTCGATTTGCCTTCTTAGGAATTAAGAAAGCTTTGGGGGATACTTTAGATGATCCAGGCTTCTTTGGAGAAGAAAAGAGGTTGCCAAGAAATATCTGAACTATGGCTTTCTCTGTGACTTAAAGAGACAACATTGGCCGATGTTTCTTGAAGACTGCTCTGTGCCAGGCATTGTGCCGAGGGCTCCAACAAAGAAAACCATCCGAACTCACTCCACGGAACTCAGTGCCACGTTTGGTGCGACCGCGCTTTCCAAAACAGCTGCTGCATTATTTAAATACTGGAGGAGCTCACTACAGAGTTTAACTGCATCGTGAATGTCGCCTTTTGTTTATATTTTTCTCTCTCTTTGATATATATTTTAATGTCTTTACTAATTTTCCTTAATTTACTTTAGACATTTGAAATATTCTTTCCAAGGACCTGGAATCTAGAGGTACTTCTGTCAGTGCTTCTTAGTCCTGATTGTACATTAGAATCACCTAGGGGTGCTTTAAAGCTCCTGATACCAGGTGGCACACCCCACACTAGTTACATCGGTGCCTTGGGGGTGGGACCCAGACATTGGTAATTTTTAAAGCTCCCCAGAAGTAGCTTCCAATGTGCCAGGTTGAACACCACTGCCACTCCTTTCCCTAAGTAGAAGCAGGCAGGCGTCCCTCCTGGCTGCTCAGTAAACACTTGTCATGCCAGAAGCAAAGCTCTCAGTGCTATTCTATTGAGTCAGCTCGGATCTCCAGGAAGAGCAGCCGTTTTTCCCAACTAAAAGTGATTCTAGTTCCCAGATCAGCTAATATGGAAATCAGGTAACAAAAGAAAAGCCTTCGTGGATGTTGCCTATTCTTGACTTCCAAAAGCCGCCACACTCTGTTTGGGCTCCGTTTTCTCGGCACTTGATGAAACGTGAGACTGCCTGGACAACAAGCACGTCACCCACATCAAGGCCTCACTCTCAAGGTCTCAGAAAGAAAATCTGGGATAAGTGTGAGTCCAGATTCCATTCCAGATTCCCTTATGTGTTAGTTTCTAGGGCTGCTATAACAAAGTACCACAAACTTGGTGCCTGAAAACAACAGAAATCTGTTCATTTCCGAAATCTATTCAGTTCTGGAGGCTGGAAGTCCAAAATCAAGGTGTCGGCAGGGCGATGCCACCTCTGAAGGCTCTAGGGGAGAATCCTTTCCCTGGCTCTTCCCAGCTTCTGGTGGTGGCCACGGATCCTTGTCCCCTCTGGGCTTTTAGCTGCGTCACTCCAGTCTCTGCCTGTGTTGTCACATGGCCTTTTTCCCTGTGTCTCTGTGTCTCTCTCTCCTTATGAGGACACCAAGCTTTGCATTTAGGGTCTACCCTAATCCTATATCACCTCATCTTCACTTGATTGCATATGTAAAGGCCCTATTTCCAAGGAAGGTCACATTCACAGCTGCCAGGAGGATATGGATCTTGTGGGGACATATTCAACCCAGTACACCTCATAAACCACCTGCAGGGATTCTTAACCTCCATCCCTGGGAGGCAGATCATGGAGACATTTATACCTGTCTATCTGGTCATCTATTTAGATACGTAATCCTTCTCTAGAATACCAGAAAGAAAGCCACCTGCCCATAGTCAAAAGAAAATGACATAGCTAATTAGGTTGTCTTTTTTAATGTTTTTAAGACCAAGAGAGATGAAAAAGACCCTATGCTTGTGGGGTTGTTGTGTTTTTTTCAGACTTTATTCCACATTTTTAACATTAAGCTCATTTTATGCCTGTTTAGAAACAGCAAACATAGTATTTAAAGTGTAATCAGCCAGACAGGGTGGCTCACACCTGTAATCCCAGCACTTTGAGAGGCCAAGGCAGGCGGATCCACTTGAGGCCAGGGGTTCAAGACTAGACTAGACAACATGGTGAAACATTGTCTCTACTACAACTACGAAAATCAGCTGGGGATGGTAGTGCACACCTGTGATCCCAGCTACTCGGAAGGCTGAGGCAGGAGAATCACTGGAACCGGGGAGGCAGAGGTTGCAGTGAGCTGAGATTGCACCACTGCACTCCAGCCTGGGAGACAGAGCAAGACTCCATCTCTAAATAAATAAATAAATGTAATCAACTAATATTTTTCTCCTAAAGAAGCTTGATAGATTATCTCACATACACGTACACACACACACACACACACACAGAGAACTGAAAATTCCTTCTTTTATTTTTCCAATTTAGCATTGTAACTTAACATTTGTAACTATTAATTTAGATGGTCCCAGGAAGCACAAAAAGGAGCCCAGGCTGATGGTCCAATTCTGTAGGAATTCCTACGAGATGATCATTTAACACCAGTCACTCTCACTTCTTCACAACTTTCTTGTACAAAATCCGAGACAGGTTTTAGGCAGGTCTATTGCTTGTGTTACTCTTCAGACCCAGGCCCTAGGTGTATTTGCAAAATTAAGCCATGCTAGGCTTTGAGGAATAAGAAGAGGCATTTTTTTTAAACTCCCCGAGTCCCTGGGGTCCCTGGGCTGACCTAGAGGTTTGGGTTGGGAAATTCACTATTCCCATTTCCATTTTTTCCTGTCATTTAAGCTGTTTCCTTGGAGATGTCACAGCCCATCCGTGCTTCCTTCTGTGAAATGAGGCCTGTGACCATTGGCTGTGTACCATTAGGGGAGCTAGAGGAGCAGCCAGGAGATGTGAACTCATTCTCACCCTCGAGTCACACTGACTCTGCGCCTAGAAAGGCAGCAGGCAGTAGTAGCAGATCAAGCATGGAAGGCAACGAGGAGCTGAAAACAAAGATATCGCTCTGGAGTTGGACTGCCTAGGTTCAAATCTTAGATTCATTCCGGAGAGACAAGATAGTAACTTCTCTAAGCTGTTTGCTCATCTGTAAAATGAGGTTCACAGTGCCTGCCGCGTAGAGTTACACAGAAGTACTGCGACAGTGAAGGTCGCAAGTGCCTGGCACATAGTAGGCATTCGGTGAGGCTAGGCCTCATTAACAGGAGTTCCAACTCTGCTGAATGTTCATGGTTGCCTGGATCAGACTCTTAAGAAGGCATGTTCAGGCTTAATGGGAAGGAATGTCCTGATAGATTACTGATGTCTGCCCTGGGTGGTTTCACTGAAGTCACATATTTGCCATTTCTGCAGGCACCATATTGAATCATATTTTTCTTCCCAAGACCCCCTTCCAAGCCCCTTGTATGGTAGACACACCTTTGCATGGTAGACATGCCTGACAGCAATAACTTCTTAAGCATACACAGAGAATGGGTCTGTATGGCAGACACACTTAAATATGTGTTCAGAGTTCTGAGTGTGGCCAACCCAGAGAGTCATTCCTTACCTATGAGGAACATCTGAGCCCCCGGCCGTCCAGTGGAATGTGGACCACACAGGGGACCGAAGCTCTTTGTTTTGGGTTAAATGGAGGTTGCCAGGTGGAGGTCAGTCGGGGGAGCACATGAGGTGAAAATGTTGCGTAAACTGCCTGCTTCCTGGAGGCAGTGGCCGTTCTGTTCCGCCTGCCGCAACTGCGCCCCCCTGTGTGTAATTCCCCCTGGTAAAACCATGTGTCTCATTCGCTGGTGCTGGGTCTCTTTTTTGGCTTGTCAAGCCCAGTGCTGTCCCTGTTGATGTTAACAGGGGTCCAGTATAACAGTATCCCCTTTTGTAAATCCTTGCTCTGAAACTCACCACATCGATGTGCCACCCTGAAGCGAAAACCTAGAGGGTCCAAAGCTGAGCAACTAGTAGAGAGGAGAGAGCCACAGCTAGTCCCAGCTTCTCTGACAACTCAGTCATAACCCTGAGCAGAAGCCAGCCCCTCTCTGATCCTCAGCTCCCTTATCCTTAAAACAGCAATGATCACCTCAGCTATGGGGTTCTGAAGCTCACATGGTGTAAGACATCAGAACATGCTATATAAAAAGTTGTTTTGCAGGAGTAGGGAAGCAAAGAATGAAATTGTACCAACCTAGCAAAAGTCTAACCAAATATCAAAATATATGTGGTCAGTTACACTCAATTTGTCAGTATCTTCCCCAAATTTCAGCCAAACTTCCTTCGTACTTCTGTTTCTCCTCTCTGTCTAAGATGCCTCTACTCCCATCCTGGGATGAGTATTCAACTGGAAATGAGCCTCTGCTTTACCTTTTGTAACCAGTTCTTAGCCAGAGGCTTGTGGAAACTTCCAGGGTGTCACCACCTTATTTAACTAGAAGTAAGACTTTAGCCATGCTGCTCATTGAAAGCTAAATGCTGTTGAGATAAGTGCGGCTCCAGACCCAACCTCCTAACCTAAGCCTCTAGACCAATGTGAACCAAAGCCAAGAATTCCAAGCACTGCCCTTCCCACCACACCATTTTCAATTGCTACGACCACAGCTATGTGATTTGGGGTCTCTTCCGCTGTCTAGGCTCCTCCGTTAGCCTGGAGCCTGTACCTGGAATAGGGAGAAGCAGCCCAAGAGAGTCTGAGCCTCAGAGGATTGCTACGTCATGCACAGCTGGGGAGCCCACTGAGCCAGGAGGAGCTGCAAAGAGAAGGACATAGCTAAGGTGGAAGATTCCAGAAGGACCCTCAAGCCTATAGTGCCTGCAAGGGCCACAGGCCAGGGGCCACTCAAAATCTTTAGCCACACTCAGCATCAATGGCTTAGGAGACACAAGCCCAAAATAAATAGGAAATATCCCTTAAATACAAATTCTTCACAGTCTAAGATGATGGCTTTATGTAGCTGGGTTTAATTTGGGCTGTTTATTTCAGATCTGTGGTAAGAGTGAGCTCTATAGACAGGCGGGCAGCTACGTCCCAGGGCAAGCAGATCAGAAAGACACATCGGCCCTGGGAGGAAAAGCCAGTTCACCCTTTGAGACAGTCTGGAGGTTACTTCTGTTCTGCCTACCACACAAGTTATCCAAGGTGAAATTAGGGAAGAACTTTATGAAGAACGTGCAAATTATTAAATGTTTTCTTTTTAAACATTTTCTCTTATTTTTTAATAGGGACGGGTTTCATTATGTTAGCCAGGCTGGTCTTGAGTTCCTGGTCTTAAGCAATCCTCCTGTCTGCGCTCCCAAAGTGCTGGGATTACAGGCATGAGCCACCGCACCGGGCGGTGGCTTGGGAAAGAATTTGAGAAACGGAAACAAAGAAGGTGTGATAGCTCCTTCCCATTGTCAGGATGGTGGGGGGAAGCTCCCCAGGAGGGAGGAGCCCAAGAGGAAACTGTGCTGTTTACAGATCAGAGTCTTAGTGTAGACAGTAGGCTCACCTAATGCAATAGAAAGTAAAGAAAATACTATGCCTAGACCACCCCAGGCAGATTGAATGAATCACATTTCCTGACTCTGCGGCTTGGAGAAGAGGTGTTGTTGTTGTTGTTGTTGTTGTTGTTGTTGTTGTTTTAAGCTCCTAGGAGATTCTGAGATTCTGCAAGGTTGAGAACCACTCTTGGAGAATCTTATCCAGAGCTGGAGGCTGGTATTCAGGCTTTTCTGCAGGAATCTGAGAGAGGTAACCTGGAAAGAAGGGCTGGGAGTGAAGGAAGGAGGAGGGAAGGTAGCTTGGTGAGAAGAAAGAAACAACCAGAATCTGAAAGGCCTGCAACACTGAGGGTCAAATTTGACCCGAGGAAAAGGTAAATCAGTGCTTTATGTCTGTGCTAGGCAAACTCAGTCTGCCAGTGCTCAGGCAGACAGTGCGCTTGGAACCATGACAAATGATACATTATGCAACCATGACATCATACCAACCCAGTGAGGCAGGTATGGATGCCCCATTTACCAGAGGAAGACAGGGAGGTCTAGAGAGGTGACATGATTTGCCTAAACTCATCCGGGCACTTGCTGCATGAGCTAAGATTCCAGAGCAGGTCCCCTGGCTCCGGGACTAGACAGGAGCACTGGTGAGGAGGCTCAGTCTGGATTTTCTTGGAATGTTGACATAGACCTGAACTGGACACATTTTTATTAAGAATAAAAAGGACAAGACAGGCAGATTAATGAGTGCCATGACCAGGACTGTGGAGACTTCCATGAACTATCTGAGCACTTAGTAAAACCTGAGGAAGGCAAAATAAAATCAGGATCTCCAGGCCCCAAAGCTTCCTCCACCCCTTCATGGGAGGTGAACAAGAACTTGTAATGTTCATACCTTAGCCCTGGAGTACAAAGGCTGGAGCCAACCAAGGAGGTACTTAGGGCAGGCAGCACACCTTGGAACAAGGTAGTCCAGCACCAAAGCCTTGCTGCTGAGACTTTGAATTCCCGGCAGACCGCAAGTCTGAGAAGTACAGCCAGAAAAGGAAGGGAAAGAGGCACCACATGTTGTGGTTAGCAGGGCTGGGCATGCGCACCCCACAGGTCAGCTCTGGTGCCCAGGTCCCCTCCACGCCCTGTGTCACCACGTCCAGACTCACCCCAGGAGGGCCCACCAGCCCACTCCTCCCCTGCGTCTTCTCCACCCGTCGCATGCACTTTCTGAGTTGATGCCCTACTTTCTATTTTTTAACTTTATTTATTTTTTATTATGGAATATTCCAAGAAGGTAGAGTCTAGAGAATTACATGTACCCACCACGAGACTTTGTCAAGTCTTAACATTCTTTTCCATATTTGCTTCAGATATTTTTTTTAAGACACAAGCCTCACAGATGCCACTGAAGTCTCCATGGACCGCTCCCTCATTTCATTTCCCTCCCTGTGTGCCCCGAGGAGGCAACCGCTCTCGGGAATTCCACGTTTAGTATTCTCACACATGACTTTTTACTTTTACCACATATGTGGACATCCATAAATAATCAATAGTATTTGAGCACATGTTTAACTTAATAGAACCATTGTGAATAAAATTCATATAGTATCAACTAATATAATAAATTATAAGTGAATACATAAACTAATATATTAATAAATTACATTTTATATAACAAATAGATAACATGAAATGTAACAGCAAATAAATATAATATTAATATTAATGGAATCAAATTGTTATTTGCTGTTTTTTTGCTTAGTACTTTTGATGTGGGATTCATCCATGCTAATGGGAGTTCATTTATTCTGGTGTTGTTTCCAATTTTTCACTGTTACAAAAAAAAACGCCATAATGAATGTTCATGCACATGTGTGGGTTTGCCCAGGTGACATATCTAGCGGTGGAATTTCTGGGTTGTGGGGAATGCCTAGCCTCAGCCTTATGACCCATTTTCTTTTCAGTCTCTTTGCCCGTTCTTTGCTATCGCAGGGATCTCCCCAGAGCCAGGATGGAATCAGAAAATGCTACTCACTTCAGAGGTTTTGCCTTGGGCATGTTAAAAATCAATTTTTTTGAGGAAAAAAAAAACCACAATGTAACCGGTTGAAATGGGAGTTGATAATCACAGGCACTCAACCCATGCACGAGGGCCCACTCTGAGTTGGCCTCTGTGTCCGCTTGCGAGCACGAGCCAGGGACCCTGGCCCAGATCTGCTCAAGGAGCCAAGGAAATCAAACTGCTGAGCCTGAAGACTAGATATAATCCCCAGGTGACCCACCAGCTTCGTTTTGGGGCCCAATCTAAAATAGGCAACTGCCCTATCTTTTTTCCCCCTTTTTAAAATACTTAACGACATTTTCCCTGATTTTCAAAGTAACATGTTCTCCTTATACAAATTGTAGGGCCGGACACAGTGGCTCACGCCTGTAATCCCAGCGCTTTGGGAGGCTGAGGCAGACTGATTGCTTGAGGTCAGGAGTTCGAGACCAGCCTGACCAACATGGTGAAACCCTGTCTCCACTAAAAATACAAAAATTAGCCAGGCAGGGCAGCGAGCGCCTGTAATCCCAGTTACTCTGGAGGCTGAGGCAGGATAATTGCTTGAACCAGGAGGCAGAGGTTGCAGTGAGCCGAGATCGCACCACTACACTCCAGCCTGGGCAACAGAGTGAGACTCTGTCTCAAAAAAAAAAATAGAAAGTTTATACAAATATTTTTAAAATTATGTTAATCATCTTAGACAGCACTACTCAGAGACATTCACTATTAACATTTTAGGCTATTTCTTGCCAGTCTTTTTTCTTAGTGTTTTTTCCTTAAATCTGTAATCTACTGTATCCTGATATTTTACCCTAATATGTACATATTTTTCCATACTACTAAAAACACGATAAACATAATTTTAATAAACTGGGATCATTCTTTCACTTAGTTTTCTATTATCTACTTATTTCTATATATTGGACATTCAGGTCATTCCTAATTTTTATTTTATTTATTTATTTATTTATTTATTTTTGAGACAGGGTCTCTTCCTGTCACCCAGGCTGGGGTGCAGTGGCACGATCTCCTCTCACTGCAGCCTTGGCCTCCCTGGGCTCAGGTGATCCTCCCACCTCAGCCTTCCCAGTAGCTGGGACTACAGGTGCACACCACCACACCTAGCTGATTTTTGTATTTCTTGTAAACATGGGGTTTCGCCATGTTGCCCAGGCTGGTCTAATTTTTATTTTTACAGTTAAACTGCAGCGGGTATATTTGGGCGTAAATCTCTGATGGCCTTCCAGGTCCCAGAGAGAGGATTCTCGAAGTGTCATTATCAGAAGGGCAAAAGACGTTTTTAAAGCTTTTGATACTATTACTAAACATGTGTTCTAGAAAGAGGACCATGTTACAGGCCCATCGACAAAGTGTACAGAATATGCCTTCCCTGTCTCCCTCTACCTGTCAGCCAAATGTGATGTCTCTACACTGGGCCTCAGATGTGGAAAGGGAAGCTTTATATAGCCAGCGTGCCCAGCCACAGAATGTCACGTTTGGTGGAGAAGAATGTCTGGCATCCTCCCAAGCCGTGTGTATTAAGTTGCTTCCTTCCACGAGAACTAACAAGACAGCAAAATGGATGAATCATACCGTGGGAAAGTCAGACTCTAAATCCGGGTCCCTGATAGTGAAGACAGTCTAAATAGGCCACTGGGCTGGGCGCCGTGGCTCACGCCTATAATCCTAGCCCTTTGGGAGGCTGAGGTGGGTGGATTGCCTGAGCCCAGGAGTTCCAGACCAGCCTGGACAATGTGGTGAAACCCATCTCTACTAAAATACAAAGAAAATTGGCTGGGGATGGCAGTGTGCATCTGTAGTCCCAGCTACTCGGGAGGCTGAGGCAGGAGAATTGCTAGAACCTGTCTCAAAAACAAACAAAAAAGACACAAAACCTAAAGAGCTGTTGGTCGTGTTTTCTACAGCCCAGAGAAAGCCATTCTGCCATGAGGTTTAAGAGTACAAGAGGCAGACAGCAAAACATATGGGAAATGGAGAATCCAGAGGTATTTGATGGCCTCATTCTAGTTGTTCTAAGCACCTGATTCCCTCAGCACCTTTGTGGAGTTTAGACAATCTACGATTGCTTATCCAACTGTGGTCTGTGGACCAGCGCCCTTTCCCGAATGATGAGTTACTAGTTCGTAGTGAGGTCAGTTCAGAAACTGAGTGCTTAGTCACTTTTAGAATAATTGCTGGGACATCAAGTGAAATTTTGTTTTTCAAGTAATTCATATTTGATTTACCAAAGTCTTGATCTACAATGGATTTGAATAATAACATTGACACTAAAAACTTGGTCCTTCAGCACAGATAGTTTGAGAAACACTTCTGTGAGACGCTGCTGCAGGACTACTGCATGTGGTGTTATAGGCAGTGTACTGCACAACTTTAGGAGATGCAATTCTACATAGATGAAAGAGTGAACAGTTCTCCCACCACCTGAATTGTACAGTGCACAACCTGCCCAACAGTAGACACAGTATCCTTCTGGCAAATTTCTTTTTGTTTTGCTTAAATCGGCCAGAGTATTTTTTTTTTTTTCTGTTGTTGTTGCTTTCAACCTAAGGCAATTTAAATAATACATCTTCTACTGTCCCAGTAGCCTACGGAGTCTCGCTCTGTCACCCAGGCTGGAGTGCAGTGGTGCAGTCTTGGCTCACTGTACCCTCTGCCTCCCATGTTCAAATGATTCTTCTGCCTCAGCCTCCTGAGTAGCTGAAGTTACAGGCTCATATCACCACACCTGGCTAATTTTTGTATTTTTGGCAGAGATGGGGTTTCACCATGTTGGCCAGGCTGGTCTCGAACTCCTGACCTCATGTGATCTGCCTGCATCGGCCTCCCAAAGTGCTGGGATTACAGGTGTGAGCACTGC
Organism: Papio anubis; assembly: GCF_008728515.1. Taxonomy (NCBI): domain Eukaryota; kingdom Metazoa; phylum Chordata; class Mammalia; order Primates; family Cercopithecidae; genus Papio; species Papio anubis. The sequence continues at coordinate 190,602,129 of NC_044977.1, read as the reverse complement.
GCCCAGCCTAGGTTTTGTGTCTTACAGCCTCAACCACCAGAAAAAGAATTATTGGTCCCAAATTCAAAATTTCCAAGGAAGGAACTTAGTGGCTGGGAGGTGGATCACTTTGGCCAAGGGATGGCACACAGAAGAAAACACCAGTTTCCTGGGAGACCACAGGAATGGAGCTGGGAGTAGTTCTTGGAAGAGGGGACGGTGCTATCAGAAAAAGTGGATGTGCACCAGGCGGACTCGGCGGACTAAACAATAGGTTTCCAATTATTGGGTCTACACTTTCCTATATCATAGACTTAAACGCACATGAATACTACTAGTTTCTGAGACTCAATAGTCTTCCAAAAACAGGGTTTGTGGTTAAATAAATGTGGGGGAAACTATAGATTTTATCACTCATAGAGATTCATGAGACATTAGCATATGAAAGGCTCTGACAATTTCTTTTAAAAAGAAACATCTTCAACAATATTTGATCCAGTGTTTCCCAAGCTCATTTGATCATGGAAACCTTTTTTAATGCCATGCCTAGTAACATTCCATGGGATTAGTGTTCTAAGAACATATTTTGGGAAAGCCATTCTAGGTGATAGAGGTTCTCCAGAAAGACGTGAGTCAAATTCTTGAAAATAAGAAAGCAGGCTGGGCATGGTGGCTCGCACCTGTAATCCCAGCACTTTGGGAGGCCGAGGTGAGTGGATCACCTGAGGTCAGGAGTTCAAGACCAGGCTGGCCAACATGGCGAAACTTCTCGTCTCTCACTAGGAAAATACAATCTTACACCAGATCAACTACCTGGATTAGAGGTATAACTAAAGAGCACAGCAAACTGCACGGACATTCAGGAACAGAGCACTAATATAGGTTGGCTATTATATCTGGAAACATAGGTGAATATATAATAAACAGTTTGTTGGTATTACCTTATGATGCATGATAATATAATATCTGCATGTCCAGACTTCATGGCCACTCTGTAGCAGAAGCTATTATTTATATCAAGCAGTTATTAAGTGTCAGGAGGTCCTCTTCTAAATGCTTCACCTGAATTAGCTAATTTAATTCTCACAATGCTATGAGGAGGGTACTGTCATCATTTCCACAGTAATAGGTCAGGAAACCAAGGCACAAAGGGCTTCAGCATCTGGCCCAAGGTCTGCTGTTGGTAAGAGATGAGGCTGAGCCCAGGGAGCCTCGCTCTGGAACCAATACTCTGACATATACACTACGGCCGCCTCTCCAGGTGTCATGAAAGTCTCCTATGCTTTGCTGAATAGCAGTCAAAAAAAAAAAAAAAAAAAAAACAAAAACTGGGATTTAGCATTCTGTATCTTGTATTTTTTTTTTTCCATGGGTGGCATAGGAAAAATCATTGTAATTAACATCTGTACCACTCTTTGTAGCTTGGTTCTCATCACAACCCATTACAGCAAACCAGGCAAGGCCTACAGTTCCATTTCCAGATGAGGAAGCTGAGCCTTTAACAGGATCCCTACCTACCAAATGGCAGAGCCATGTCCTCTGACTTCAGGAGCTTCATGATTTTAACTTATTGCTTGTGTTGGGTTCTGTGGTAGCCAATATCCAAGACGGTCCCGAGTGATCTTTGCCTCTTATGTTCTTTCCTCCCATGCTGAACAGGACTCACTTGTATAACCACTGTGATATTATGGAAATGATGATGTGTGACTTCTGAAGTGAGGTCATAAAAGGCATTGCAGTTTCTACCTTGATCTCTCCTGGATCATTCACTCAGGAGGAAGTTGGCTGCCATGTTGTGAGGACGCAGACGCAGCCCCATACAGACTCCCTCCTGGTGAGGAACTAAAGCCACCTGCCAACAGCCCACGAAGAACTAAAGCCTCTGCCCACAACCAGTGCTAATTTGCCAGTCTTGTGAGTGGGGCCCGTTGGAAACAGATCCTCCAGCCCCACGCAGGTGACTGCAGCCCGAGCTGACATCTTGACTGCAATTTCATGAAAGACCCCAGGTCAAATTCACCTAGTTAAATCACTCCTGCATCCCTGACTCACAGGAATTGTGAGATATTTATTATGTTGTAAGCCACTTAAAATGATTTTTTTAAAGCCAGGCTTGGTGGCACGTGCCTGTAGTCACGGCTACTCGGGAGGCTTGAGTCCAGGAGTTCAAGGCCAACCTGGGCAACATAGTTAAAAACAAAACAAGGCCAGGCACAGTGGCTCACACCTGTAATCTCAGCACTTTGGGAGGCCGAGGCGTGCGGATCAACTGAGGTCAGGAGTTCGAGACCAGCCTGGCTAACATGGTGAAACCCCATCTGTGCAAAAATACAAAAATTAGCCAGGCATGATGGCAGGTGCCTGTAATCCCAGCTACTCAGGAGGCTGAGGTGGGAGAATCACTTGAACCTCGGAGGTGGAGGTTTCAGTGAGCTGAGATCATGCCATTGCACTCCAGCCTGGGCAATTGAGTGAGACTCTGTCTCAAAAAAAAAAAAAAAACAAAAACCAAAAAACAGTTTTTTATTTTTTCTTTAAGTTTGGGAGAAATTTGTTATGTAGCTGTGGATAACTAATACAAGTTCTAATTCCAAAGTTCTAATGCTGATGAAGGTTTAACTGACTGTGGTCTTAAGAAAGTCACGGAAGCACTCTCTGGGATTCGGTTTCCTCTCCTGCTAAATAATAATCTAAGCTGATTTCTGAGTCACCCTTAAGGTGAATAATGAACCATGGCAGCTGGGTGCAGGGAAAGCTCTGTGTGAAGCTGAACTCCTGGCACACATAGGCAGGTTCTTGGCGAACCGGCACCATGTACCTGTCAGGATTTTAGGAACATTTCATTTGTGCATCCAATCTACCAACACATAAAGACCTAATGTAGGTAACAATAGCCCACGATCGTCACTGAGTTCCCTGCTCTGTGCCAAGATACCCCCGAAGTAGGGGGACCTCTGCTCATACCATTAGGTTCACCAGAAATGCCTTCCTTACCCCACAGCTACCACACCTATCCCTTACCCAAACCCATCTCACCTGCCTCTGAAGCTTCCTCAGGCAGCTCCAGCTTTCACTGCCCTCGGGACCACCCACAGCAGGAGAAGCCTTAGGTATTTTGGCAGAGGCGTGCTGGTCAATGTTTAACAATGTTTAATGTTTTCTCTGCAGAGAAAAGGCCTTTCTTGACTTCTGTGGTGTTAAATACGTCTGCCGTAGCTGGTTTAAAGCTACCAGCATTGCATCCCTAAGAGCAGAATTGGACAAAGATACGCACGATCAGTCTCCCGAGCCAATACCAGCTGCTGCAGCGCAGCCCTGCGCTTCTGACTCTTTCTTTCTCACTGTCCTCGTGATTCCTTTGAAATATCCCTGGAAGCTGCCCTCTCCGCATTCCCAGCATCTCTCCCTCAGCCCAGGCCTTCATCCCACCTGGACTGTTGCAAGAGCGTGTTTCACCTTCTGTCTGCCTCCAGATCCTCCTCACCCCCATCCTTCCTCCACACCACACAGCAGGAAGTTCCTATACCATCGCCTCAGGGCACCAGGCCCTTTGTCCTCAATCCTTCAAACCCATGGTTTTCAATGGGAAGGTCAAAGTTGTTGGATATACAAGCTCTTAAGGACAGACCCTTGTTTATATCTCATCGTCACACACACACACTTGACCCCAGGGGACTCATCTGATTCCTGTAGCCTAAATGCCTTCCCCAGTCTCTAATCCCACTCTTCCCTCTGGGCTCATGGGCACTATCCTCTTCCCTGCTAAGCATTCCTCCCCTCTCCCGCCCCTGCCCATCTCCACATTCCACTGGCGTTTTGCCGAGAGTTCACTCCCCATGGGGAAGCACCAGCGGTCCTGCGCAGCGCTGACCTTCTCTCCTCTCCCTGAGCCACAGGCTCCTTGAGGACAGGACTGTGTGGCAAGTCGCCCATTCTTCAGTGCCTGGCACAGTGTCCTGGCAGTGGGAGAGCCTTTTGGGATTTAGAGAGGGGGAGGGTAGTAAGGAGGTCAGTGGCGTGAGGCCGTGGGAATGGGGCAGGACCAGAGACTTCTCCCACCCTGACGCCTAGGATAAGGCTCCTGGCAGAGGGGAGTACAGGTTATGGAGGCAGGGGTGTGGAAAGAGGGGAGCAGGCAATGGAGTGGCTGAAGTTCCCGGGACGACCATGAATGCACCACCTATTTTCTCTGTCCCTCTCGCAGGACTGAATGTGCCACCCTCAATAGTTTGGTTCTATGTCTCTTACGTTGCTTTAAATTGGATAATTGTGGGCTCAATACAACCCTGGTGGTCACATGTTAAAGGCTCCGGGCCAGGCTCTGACCCCAAGGAACACTCAAACTGAAGCCACTGATCACATGGACAGTGTCTTAGATTTCAGGTGGCTTTCTTCAAATAATTGCAAAAAAATGCCCTTGGCATGTCAGCTCTGCTCCAATTATTAGGAGAACTGGGCAAGCCTCTTTGTTCTAGTTGGGTTTTCCATCTGAAAAAGACAGTTTGTAACCAGACGATCAGCTGTATCTTTGACACTATGACTCTAAGCCAATGCCCCTCTCTGTGGCTTAATTTCCTCACCTATGAAAGGGAGCTTATAACATCTGCCCACCTCAAAGGGCTGTTTAAGATCAAATGAGATCATGGACATAAAATTGTTGTTCTAAGCTGTAACTGTGAAATATGGGTTATTATTTGTGAAATTCAATTATTGTGTTATAAGTATTTTATAAACATTCCTGGGTAATTTAAGTAGATTGTAACATGATTGTAGGCATCACGGTGAATGCTAATTTAGGAGAAAAGCAAGAATACATTAAAGGCAGGTCCTCCTAAACAGGGACTTTCCCATGGCTGAGCCAACTCAGAAACCAGACATCTGTGGGGGGAGCTGTGGACAAGCATGGCAGGCCTGGCCTGAATCAATAGTTTACATGATTGTGTTTAATTCTCCAAGATTGACACAAAGGATTGGACATTTAAATCCAGGCATGCCTGTTCTACGGCTTGTGCTGAATGTTCAGTCAGCCTTTCAACAGATATGCTGCAGAGAATTAGAGTTACTCACAGCTGTTTGCCTTTCCCAGGTAGAGCATAACTAGGCCACTGTAATACTTAAAAGCCTCTTCTTTCCATCTTTGCTATTATTATTATTATTATTCAGCTCTACAAAAATAAGGTCAAGATCCAGAAGTAAGCCAGATCTCACTTTGATCTTTAAGATCATGGCCACACTCTGCCCAGCAGCCTTCATCCTCATGTCTCCAAGCACAATAAATGTCTAATTAGGAAATCTTTATAGCATCCTGGAGAATTGGTATACCTGGAGTGACTGAAGCCACAGGCAGCATGAGGAGTCCAAGTCATGCCATGGCCTTTGCCTGAAAATGATTGCCGACCTTCTCCAAGCTGCCAGTCGAGGAATGGCGTCCCCTGTAACTTCGCTTCAAAGGTAAGAGTGACATAGAGATAGACCAATCGGCAAAGGCGCTTTTGCAGGTGATATAGGACATGCAGTTTCTTTTTTTTTTTTTTTTTTTTTTTTTAGATTTGGAAAATTTTTATTAAGTGTTTTTTTTTTTTTTAATTTATTTATTATTATTATACTTTAAGTTGTAGGGTACATGTGCATAACGTGCAGGTTTGTTACATATGTATACTTGTGCCATGTTGGTCTGCTGCACCCATCAACTCGTCATTTACATCAGGTATAACTCCCAATGCAATCCCTCCCCCCTCCCCCCTCCCCCCTCCCCATGATAGGCCCCGGTGTGTGATGTTCCCCTTCCTGAGTCCAAGTGATCTCATTGTTCAGTTCCCACCTATGAGTGAGAACATGCGGTGTTTGGTTTTCTGTTCTTGTGATAGTTTGCTAAGAATGATGGTTTCCAGCTGCATCCAAGGACATGCAGTTTCTATTTGCCATTCTATTTGATGTTTAGAATCACAAGTTACATCCTGAGCAACTCACTTTTTCATTAGTGTACAATGCCGTGATCTATACAGGTGAACAGAAACAGACGGCCTATCCACAGGTTGCCATCTGTGTTGCAGTAACATCAAAACCCTGGTGACTGAGATAATGAGCAAGAAAGAACCACTTTCTCCTTTTCACCATCCCAAATGCAAGAGTTAGCCTAGGCTTCCTGTCCACTGACCACAGGTCAGGAACACCCTCTTTATATCTAGAAGGGAGCCCGCTGGAAAATAGGCATGAAAACAAAGCCCCCAGTGCTTCTGGGAAGGGATTAAATGGTATTATTATTAACAATAATATAGGCCGGGCATGATGGCTCACACCTGTAATGCCAGCACTTTGGGAGGCTGAGGTGGGTGGATCATGAGGTCAGGAGTTCAAGACCAGCCTGGTCAAGATAGTGAAACCCCCTCTCTACTAAAAATACAAAAATTAGCCAAGCACAGTGGCAGGAGCCTGTAATCCCAGCTACTCAGGAGGCTGAGGCAGGAGAATTGCTTGAACTCAGGGGACGGAGGTTGCAGTGAGCCGAGATGGTGCCACTGAACTCCAGCCTGGGCGACAGAGTGAGACTCTGTCTCAAAAAATAAAAATAAAAATAATAATAATATGTTGTCATTATTATTATTATTATTACTGTAAAGTCATTGATATTTGTAAATTAATTTATATAAAAAGTCCTTTTCTAACGATTGATAATCTGCTACTATAGCCACACTAATTGGTAAAACATTGAATTACTTCCATATCTATTAAACAGCCACCTGTTTACCCAAACCTCACTCCAGTACTCCTTCTTGTGTCACCCAGCTACCAAGGGTCACCTCTGGGAGCGCCCACTACACACACTTGTCCAAGATTCAGCAATCAAAGAGTTAACAGCTGGCTAAGCAGGGGCCCCAGGACCCATTGGCCAGTGCCATCGCCAGTGTCCACTCAGACTGGTGGGTGTCCACGCCACGCTGGTCATTCCAGGTTTCACCGCCTCCTCTCCCTGTCTGCACTGACAGGCTGAGGGCAGAACACCCTGCAGAGTTCCTCTGCGGCCCACATGCTGTTCTCCGGCTCTGCAGTGGCCTCAGTGTGTGCACACAAGTCGGACGGCCCCAGAACAGCCACAGGGCAGACGCCGAGTGCCCTTCTTTAGTTGTGAGGGAGGAGTGGGGAACCTCCTCAGTGACTAGCACTTAGATATGACCTCCTTCCCCTTGGCTGAGCCCCAAAGCCCCATGTTGGGTGCCTCTTAAAAACCAGAAATAATAACACCTAACAGCCATATGGGCAAGTATTTAACCTGCCGTCTGTATCAGTTTCCCTCTGTTCAATCCAATGGAGAGGGATAATGACCTATCTTAGGCTTAATTAACATCTGGGCCCTGCTGCTGGGAGATTCCCAAACCCAAGTCTCCCTGTAATTGCAAACCTTTATTTCTTTGGGCACTTTGATGACAGCCACATAATGGGAGCTGTGGCCCCAACCCCACCCACTGCCTCATACTTGCCAACTGCCAACCTCCCTCTCCACCTCCGCTGCCTCTCTCTGTTACTCTCCTGTCTACCCGCCCTCCCCCAGGACTGCTTACCCATAATCCCCTCTGCCTTGTGCCATTCTGCAATATGCAGAATCAGGAGACCAGGACTCCAGCCCCAGTTCTACCTGTTACTCTCCGCCACGGGAAACCCACACCTTTGGCCCAGCACTTTGTTTCCATACGGTAGGTTCTAAACACTTAGTGGTCGCTTTCCTTTCTACTCCATTTCACCCATTAACCCCCAGATCTCTCAAATCTGGAAACTGAGTTACTAATACTGCTCTCTGCCTGCCTCGTTGGGTGATTATGAACATCAGGAAAGAAAGCATCTGAGGGCATCCTTCAAAAGTTAAAAGGTACCACATACACAGAAGAGCAACCTCCTCAGAAGAAAGGCTTGGAGGCCAGACTATGTGGCTCACGCCTGTAATCCCAGTACTTTGGGAGGCCAAGGCAGGCAGATCACCTGAGGTCAGGAGTTCAAGACCAGCCTGGCCAACATGGCAAAACCCCATCTCTATTAAAAATACAAAAAAAATTAGCTGGTTGGTGGTGGGTGCCTGTAGTCCCACCTACTGAGGCAGGAGAATCTCTTGAACCCTGAAGGTGGAGGTTGCAGTGAGCCGAGATTGCACCACTGCACTCCAGCCTGGGCAGCAGAGCGAGCCTTCATCCCTCCCCCTGCAAAAAAGAAGAAGAAAAAGAAGAAGAAAGGCTTGGAGGGCTGGTGGGATCACTGGCTAGACACAGCCTCCCAGGGTGACAGTCCCTTGGCGAGACTACCAAGTCGAGAGTCTGGCCTTTCCTAATGCAGGTCTGAAGGAAATACTTGGTCTCCATCTTCAAGATGTTTTGGGGGAAGCAGGAATCCCAGGAAGCAATTAGAAAAGGAAACAGCAGGCTCAGCTGCTGTGTGGTTAGAATCTATCCCTGGCATGCTCCCTAATTCTAATTCTGCTGAGACCTAACCCAAGCCTGACCTCCAGGCTCCTCCAGGAGGACAGCAATGAAAATTCCTCACATTTGTACACTTTTCCGTAAAAGGTGGCTTAGCTGTATGATGTCCTTTGAATTGCACTATGTCGTAAGGTAGTATAATTAGCCCTATTTACAGTTGAGAGCATAGGACCTCAGAGAATCACACCACCCTGTGCAGTGTCACAGGAGAGCCTTGTAGGACGGGGGCGAGCCCAGCCTCTGAGTCTGAATCCTGCGCTTCTCCTCCAGCCGCTGGGTAGCCTCCAAGAAAGATGCAGCTTGCGGCCGGGCGCGGTGGCTCAAGCCTGTAATCCCAGCACTTTGGGAGGCCGAGGCGGGTGGATCACGAGGTCAGGAGATCGAGACTATCCTGGCTAACATGGTGAAACCCCGTCTCTACTAAAAATACAAAAAACTAGCCGGGCGTGGTGGCGGGCGCCTGTAGTCTCAGCTACTTGGGAGGCTGAGGCGGGAGAATGGCGTGAACCCGGGAGGCGGAGCTTGCAGTGAGCCGAGATCACGCCACTGCACTCCAGCCTGGGCGACAGAGCGAGACTCCGTCTCAAAAAAAAAAAAAAAAAAAAAGAAAGATGCAGCTTGCCTCCTTTGCTTTCTTTTGTCTTTCCTCCCTTCTTTTTGTTTCTTGGTAATGATATCTTTATTTCAACTATTAACAGATTTATTCCTAATGTTATCAGAAAATAATAATTATAATAAAATTACGCTGTATTCCATGAAAACCCATACCTGTAAATTTCCCAGATAATCCTGCTAGGTACCATAAGCCTTTCTAAAAACACCATTTTGAATCGAAATATCTCTAAAAACGCATTATGCAATCCTTTACTTTTTAATCAGGTTAGTTTATTGCAAATGTAACATGCTAATAAACAAAATAAAAATCCAAGCCAGGTGTGGTGGCTCATGCCTGTAATCCCAGCACTTTGGGAGGCTGTGGCAGGTGAATCACCTGAGGTCAGGAGTTCGAGACCAGCCTGACCAACATGGTGAAACCCCCTCTCTACTAAACATGCAAAAAATCAGCTGGGCATGGTGGCGGGTGCCTGTAATCCCAGCTACTCAGGAAGCTGAGGCAGGAGAATCTCTTGAACCTGGGAGGCAGAGCTTGCAGTGAGCCGAGATCGTGCCACTGCACTCCAGCCTGGGCGACAAGAGCGAAACTCCATCTCAAAAAAAAGCAAAAAAACAAAAATCCAGATATTACCATATATTATAAAGCAGGTAAACTTCTTGAGGATGGAAACCCAATATTTCCCCAGGACCCTCATAACCGAAGGCCAGACTTTGGACCAGAGTGGCCCCACCAAGCAACTGTAAAGGTCCACCTGCCCTGCCCACCCTCCAGGCCAGCATGAAGCATTAGCTAGTCCATAGAAGTGTTTCTGACAGCGGACAGTGGCTCCTCTGTCACGCATCTCAGTGGGGCCATGGCAGGGGGTGGATTCACTTAGAGGCTTCCTAGAGCGTGCAATGAGCACTCACACCTCTATGCAGGTCTCCCTGTCATCTGGAAAGCAGGTGTCTAGGCTCCCTGGCAAAAGGCAGCTGAGGCCTCCGGGAAAGAAGAGCACAGGCAGCTTCCCTAGGGCGGCTGGGTCTGACGAGGAAGTGGAGTGGGAGGCCTGTCATGGCAAAGTTTCTGATCTGCCCTGCACACCGGAGAAAACCAGACGACCCACTCTGCAGCTCACAGCGCAGACGGAGGAACGGTGCAACGGCTCACAGGAAGACAAGTCTCAGAAGAACTTTCCAAGAATCACAGCTGTCCTTCCAGGGGCTGGGCTGTCCCGGGAGAAAGAGAGATCTGCTCCTAAGGGCCGTAAGAACTGAGGGACCGCCCCTCCTCCCAATGAAAGACAGTCCAGCTCCAGTGTTCCTTATAGTCTCGAGCTCACGTGATTTTCAGCGTGTTTCTGAGAAGTGACTTGGGCTCTGGGCACCGACCTATATTTAAGCAGCCCCTGGGACCATGTGCAAGCTGAGTGATGAACACCGACACAAAGCATAAATAAATGATTTCCCCATGACCCTTCCAAAGCCTTCGTCCATATAAACCTGAGCCAGTGGTCATAAAATGAAGAGAGGACAGGAGAGTAGGTACTTTTACTGTTTCGGACAAGATTTGAATCTCCAGGCCTGGCATGGTGGCTCACAGCTGTAATCTCAGCACTTTGGGAGGCTGAGGCTGGAGGATTGTTGGAGCCAAAGAGTTTGAGACCAGCCTGGGCAACATAGTGAGACTTCCATTTCTACAAAAAATAAAAAATTAGCCAGCCATGATTGCACACACCTGTAGTCCCAGCTACTCAGGAGGCTGAGGCAGGAGGATCACTGGAGCTTAGGAGTTCAAGGCTGCAGTGAGCTATGATCACATCACTGTACTCCAGCCTGAGTGACAGAGCAAGACCCTTTCTAAAAAAAAAAAAAAAAAATGAATCTCCAGTGTACATGCAGACTTGGATGAGTAGGCCTGCCCCTCCACCTGTGGCAGAGTCTGCACACTTCTTCTCCAAGCCCATTTCTCCATTTCTCTTTCCTTCTGAGCACACAGCTAGACTACATTTCCCAGCTTCCCTTGCAGTGACATAAAGCCAGGAACTGAGTTCTGGCCAATGGAACGTGGGCAGAAGTTCTGTGTATCCCTTCTGGACCTGGACCATTAAAATGTTCTAAATGATAATACACATTCTCTGTCCACTGGAGGACACTCTTTGGCCAGATGCAGATGTCCCAGAGAGAATTCCAAGACCTTAGAATAGAGATAAACACATTTTTTCTGTAAAGAGCCAGATGTAAATCGATGTAAATATTTGAGGCTTCTGAGCTACACAGTCTTTGTTGCAACTGCTGTCAGAGTGCAAAACCAGCCATAAATACATAAGTAAATGAGTGTGACTGTGTTCTAGTAAAACTTCATTTACAAACAGCTGGCATGCCCAATTTGGCCCATGACTCTTACCCTAGGAGATGGTGGAGCCACAATGTAGGAGCCTGGGTCTCTGAATGAATGCCTGGCAACCGAGAGTATTCACACTGACTCTTGCATAAGTGAAAACTAATCTTTTATTATGTCAAGCCAGTAAGAGTATGAGATTTATTAAAGCAGCTGGTAATCTCTACCCTAGTTAATTATACTCACCATATTCCATTTTTTTTTTCTGATGGCCAAGTGCGCAGGTCAAGAAATGGACCAATGAGGAAGAAAACTTGAATGTTTTTCTGAAATGGCCTTTAAAAGTACAGGGCTGGAGAGAGGTTGCAGGTAGGAGATTTCCAAAAACACCTCCCCACCACCAAAAAAAAAGTTCTGGAGAATGACGCTTCCTCTAGAACCTTAGTCAGGCAGCTTTGTGACTCCAGGCAGAGCCTTTGAGGAGACCCACTTTGATGGTTAAAGAGAATGAGCATCTCCTCTGTGAAGCCCTTTGTAATCACCCCTTCCTCCCTCCCTTGGGTGGGTTGGCTGCCCCTCCACTAGTTTCCTTCAATACTTTACACATAAACTGACCACGCCTTTATGTTGGATTGGTCTTACACGCTTTGTCTTTTTCTGCTGAATTACAAGCTCCATAAAAGCAAGGACTACATCTCGTCTCCCTGCCCCCTACCTTATCCCTTAATCTTACCCCTTCCCCACACTCTCCCACCTCCCTCCAGAACCAGCACAGTGCTTGGCACACAGTAGATACCTTGGAAATGTGCCTTCAGTGAAGGAGAGAACAGAAATGAATGAATGAAGACACACGCAGGTTGACAAAATTGCCTAGGTTACAGGGAGGTGGCTATATCATGTATCATTTATCATCAAACTGGGACACCCTGAGAGTGAAAGGCAGCTCTCCTGTAATTATGTGAGAACATCAGGCATAAACCAGGACTGTGCTGAGCAAATGAATCCACAGTCATCACAGCAGTAGGCATCTTTGGACCATGGTCTCCAGCAATACAGAGCATTCCCAAAGGGAATCAGTGGTTTCGATTTGTATAATCACATTTAATATTAAAAACAAACAAAGAAGAAAACTCAGAGCACAATGGAAAGGAAAGGATGATTGATCTGAAGGGTGTTTTGGCAGAGATCTGGGAGGATCAGCATAGCCCTCTCATTGCGCTATGAGTTTTCACTGATCATTTCACACCAACGCCAAGCACAATAGGTTGAGTTGACAATACAGCTCATATCCACCCTAGAGCACAGTCCCAGGCATACCCACAGAAACATACACACACACACACACACACACCACCGTTCTAGCAGGATAAGAGGATTCCACATGTTCTTGTGTATACTCTCTCTGCATATGTCTCCAAGAAAAACCTCAGAACCTCCACATTTCTAGAAAATAATCAGTCTGAAGAATTACTTTAAGAAGATGTGTGTCCATTTCAGGGGCATCTAGGCATCTATTTGAGAGGTAAATGAAATCACAATTGCAAATATTTGTGGAAAGTTTTGGGCAGTTGTGCGTGTGTGTGCGCTTGAGTATAGAACACTAATCACATCAGTAACACTGATACGGGCTGATAATCAAATGCTGACTAAATGAATCCCATTATATGGAACAAATAAAAATGCAGCCAGAGAGCACAGGGCAGCTGCCGTGCTCTCCTGCCACAGCTGAGGGAGGAGACTGGGCTGGAGATGGCCATGCAGCCCATGTGGATATTGAGCATTTCGGATGGAAAGTTAGCCCACAATCTTTCCACATGAAGCCTGCCATTCAAATACCCACCTATTGCTTCCTACTCTTAATAGATTACTTCATTTTTTTCGGGTTTTCCCACCTTGGGCCATGAGATATGTTTCTGAAAATCTTCCTACCCGTGGGCACACTGGCAACGTGGGCGAGCCTCACTGAAGCTCAATCAGCCAGACTGTATTCTTTCCGTGTGAATACTCCAGCAGCAACCACTCCTTTCCTGTACCGCACTTTACAAGGCACCTACTGGTCCAACATTTAGATTTTGAGCCTAAATACCACCTGAGAGAGAGTTTGATTAGGTACTACCATCTCTATTTCACAGAAAGAATTGGTGCCAAAAGGAAGCCTGCCCAAGGTCAAAGAGTTAATATGTGGGAAAACCAGCACGGGAACTGGGTCTTAAGTGCCTTTCTCCTTAGCTGTACCTTACAGTCTCACCCACAGGAATATTTCTCCCCCGCTCCTCCGCCATCCAGCCCCCAATTCCATGTTTGTCAGGTAACGTTGGACACTTGCTAAGACCTGGAGCAGAGGAATGGAGTGGCAGATTTATCGTATATGACTGGAATCTGTTTTGATCTCATCATTGTGGACACCGCCAAAAGGATCTGACCAGCCATGGACTCTATAAATTTCCTTCATCTGCAACCACTGCTGCAGACATAAGAGAGGGAAAGCCTCATATACCTGGGTGTGTCTGTGCATCTCTTTCAGACAAGCAGCGTGGTTTGGTGCAGACACAAACAGTAGCACTGAATCACATGCTGGTCTTTCGAAGAGATGAGCTCCTCTACTGGAAATCAGGTGGTGAGCACCAGTGAGGGTTCCCCTAGGAATCAGAGCCACTGCGGGCAAGTCGACATACAAAGATGAAGGCAGGTTTCTCCACAGGGGAAGCCTTGGGGGAGGACAGACAGAAGCTGCGGGTAAGGAACTGCTGATGGTTTTGTAGATCTGTAAATGGTACCTGGGAATCATTGGCAAGCCCTGAACTGGAACACAGAACTGAGAGAGTGCTGATGTAGGACCCAGCGTCCCTACCCACCCTCCCTCCTTGAACTCATGTGACCTTGGAAACTTCATCTTCTCTTTCTCTGGGCAGGAGTTCAGCTGCAAGATTGGAACCCTTAGGAATGTGGCTTACGTTGTTAGGAGAACATCTACAAAGTGATTAAAAGTACTCCCTGCACTGAAATATTTGCTACTGCCCACTCTGGCCTCCTCCCATCATGGTGCCTAAAAATAGCCTTAATATTTGGCCTTTTAGATCTCAAAGACTTTTAATATTCAGGAGTCCCCTACTAAACTGTCAGGTCCATGGAAAGGTCATTTAGGCGAGTGTCTGGGATATTCACTGTAGACTGAGGAACAATAGCTTGAGGTGGCAAAAGTGGAGACTTTACCAGCGTGAGAACAGGGAGAGACCTGAGATTCACACACATACAACTGACTGGTGTCCCCAGGGCAGTGGGGCTCCCTGCATTGTTGCTGAGTGTCTGAAAGGGGCAGTGTGGCATCTTAGAAAGAGACTGGGGAAAACAAAACCTGGGTTCTAATCCTGGCTCTGTTGTAAGCTTCCTGTGGCACACACATAAGTCCTCTCCCCTCTCTGGGCCTCAGTTTCCCTATCTGTAAAATGAAAGGATTGTAACCAAGGGGTGATGAGGTTGTGTCTGGCTCTCAGGATGAAAGAGGGTACAAGATTTTGAAGTGAGCTGGTGAGTCATGATTGGCTGATCCTGGAGCAGAGGGTAGGGAGACTCCCCAATCATCAGCCAAGACCCAACTGTTTTAGAGAAGGAATCCAGGGTGGGGGTGAGTCCTGGAGCAGGAGGAGCCTGCTGCAGGACAGACAGGGAAGCATTCCCAGACCAACAACTCACTCTTCTTCCCAGACTTCCTCAAGTGGGTCTCGGTCTCCCTTGCCAGAAGCCGCAAACACCCGGCTGCCAGATGCCCTCGTGGCCTTCGATCAGATGCTTAGGTTCTGCCAAGTTTCCTTGGACAGCACCTGGGTTGCCTCCATACTAACTTATCCCCACCATAAAGGATTCAGGGAAAAGAGTGTAGGACTTGGAGTCAGGGGACTGTGAGTTCTGGTCCCAACTTGCTGAGTAATCTTAGGCAAGTGATTGCACTTCTCTGAGCCCTAACTTGGCCCTTGGATTCAGTGCCAGTTCCCGTTTCAGGACCCACCATGGCCTCTAAGTTTTGAGGTAATGAAAGGGATATCTACCAGGTGGTTCCTGGCTTGGCCAAGGGAATGTCACTTCCAAACCAGACGTTGGTGAAGGTCCAGGAACGTAGGTCCCGAAGACTAGCTCTGTCCTCAGAGCCCGAGACAGTTTCTAGCCCATAGTCAGAGGCTTCTTCTGTTTTGTCCTGCTAGGGAAAGGGGGAAGGGAGAAACACTCTTGACCTTAACCTTGGCTTCTTTACGTCACAATAGTGAAAGTCTTGCTATTGTCTGACACAAGGCACCCACTTTACCTGTTAGGATCCAGGGGATAGAGAGTGGAAGTGACTTGACTGACTCACACACTGAGGAAGTCCAGGGCACTCCAGGCCTGGACCCGTATCTCCCTGGCTTTCTGCCACACCGTCACATTGTTTGAGTCTTCACTGGGCACAATTTAGGGAGATTTGGGCAGTTAATTTGGGGCTGGGATGAGCAGGGATAAGACTCCAATTCCACTCAAAGTCGACTCCAAATAAACCATCCTTCTCCAAACCAGAACCACCCCTCCCTAGAAGGTCAGGGACATTCTAAGGAAATTCTTGGGAATTAAATATACCTCATGGAGACTTGAGGAATTGAATGATTTCCAATCTTCCCTCCTCACCAAACATATATCCTTGAAACCTTGGTTCCTACTTCTGGACAGTGACCTTGAGCTTGATTAGACCTGTTCTCCTCTCCTGGAGTGGAATCACTCCTTTACCCCTTCCTTTGCATTTCCTGAGTACCTACTAGGTGCCAGACCCTGTGTTAAGTGTGGTAAATCAGAGCTGCCTGAGACATATGCTTGTCCTTGAAGAATTCAGCCAACCAGGAAGGACACAGATGATTCATAACAATGATACAATTGCAAGAGCTTCTCCATGCACAAAATAGACCCACTCTTCTAGGATGGGGTCTCACCACACCAGATCCCAAGGGTGGGGGCAAAAGAGGACGAAGTTCCCCTGGGGGCTGCCACCCCACCCACCAGCAGCGTTCTCCCCAGGAAGACAGATGCCCGGCCTTCTCACCCCCAGCGTCATGCATCCAGTACATATTCATTCACACTTGGTCTGGGGAATGGGAGGGTTGGTGAACAACATCAGAAATAGTTCTCATCAAGCATCTACCGTGTATGAAATGAGGGAATACAAACAAGGGGGAAAGTAAGGGGAAATCCAAATGCCAGTTTCTGCCATCCCAAAGCTAACAATTTATTTATATGCCATAAAAACTGGAGGCCTAGGCTGGGCGCAGTGGCTCACGCCTATAATTCCAGTACTTTGGGAGGCCAAGGTGGGCAGATCACTTGAGATCAGGAGATCGAGACCAGCCTGGCCAACACAGCGAAACCTCACCTCTACTAAAAATTTAAAAACATAGCTGGGCATGGTGGTACACACCTGTAATCCCAGCTACTTAGAGGTTCAGGCAGGAGAATCACTTGAACCCTGGAGGCAGAGGTTGCAGTGAGTGAAGATCACACCACTGCACTCCAGACTGGGCAACAGAGAAAGACTGTGTCTCAAAAAATAATAATAATAAAATAACTGGAAGCCTATTACACGCGCATCAGTCTAGGAGTTTGGACCCATGGGTGTTGGTCCCTGAGCATGCCCTGGAATTGCAGGATTGGTGCTGGCTGATGCCTATGTGTTTGGTTTGATTTTCCCTTAAAGCCTGGGCTATCTTTTCTTTCAGGCAATATAAGATCTCAGCTAGGTTTGTGGAAAGGAGAAATTCAGGTGGGGAGCTGGGCCATAGGGGAATGAGGTGTGAAATGGAGAAACGGGATGGGCTAGAGATGAAGAGGAGGGGAGAAGAGGAGGCCTTCAGAAGTGTCACTCCCTACGGGGGTTAGAAACAAGGTCCTTTTCTGCTACCACTGAGCAGCTCAAGAAAGAGGAAGGAAGGAGTGGCAAGTTCCAGGGCCATCTTCTCACCATTCAAACCACCAAGACGATGGTTAGTCAAGGCTGCTCCAATCGGGTCACAAGAGCTTTGGAGCCAGCAGTGGAGGTTTGGTCTAGGGGACACTGGGCCTACGCACAGGGATGAGCCAGAAGGAACAGAAACGGCCCTGGCTACTGGTAAAGCCAGATCCAGGTGTGGCTGCTGTAGTTTGGATGTGTGTTCCCCCAAATTTCATCTTGAAATTTGATCCCAGTGTTCGAAGTGGGGCCTAATGGGAGATATTGGGTCATGGAGGTGGATCCCTTATGAATAGATTAATGCTCTCCCTATGGGGAGATGGAGGCAATGAGTGAGTTCTCGCTCACTCACATGACAGCAGGTTGTTCAAAAGAGCCTGGCACTGCCCTTCTCCCCTTCTCTTACTTCCTTCCTCTTGCCATGTGATTTCTGCTCCAGTTCACCTCCTGCCATGAGTGGAAGCAGCCTGAGGCCCCACCAGAGCAGAAGCTGGCACCATGCTTCTTGTACAGCCTGAAGAACCTTAAGCCAAATAAACCTCTTTTCTTTATAAATCACCCAGCCTCGCTGGGCATGGTGGCTCATGCGTGTAATCCCAGCACTTTGGGAGGCCAAGGCGGGTGGATCACTTGAGGTCAGGAGTTCAAGACCAGCCTGACCAACATGGTGAAACCCCGTCTCTACTTAAAAAAAAATACAAAATTAGCTGGGCGAGGTGGAGGATGCCTGTATTCCCAGCTACTTGGGAGGCTGAGGCAGGAAAATCACTTGAACCTGGGAGGTGGAGGTTGCGGTGAGCCAAGATCATGCTATTGCACTCGAGCCTGGGCAACAAGAGTGAAACTTTGTCTCTGAATAAATAAATAAATAAATATAAATAAATTGGGGGCACCCAAGATGGCCAAATAGGAACAGCTCCAGCCTCCAGCTCCCAGCCTGAGTGACACAGAAGATGGGTGATTTCTGCATTTTCAAGGTACCAGGTTCATCTCACTGGGGTGTGTCTGACAGTCGGTGCTTGTCAGCAGGTGCAGCCCAACCAGCGAGAGCTGAAGCAGGGCGAGGCATCGCCTCACCTGGGAAGCACAAGGGGGAAGGGAATTCCTTTTCCTAGCCAAGAGAAACTGAGACACACAACACCTGGAAAATCGTGTAACTCCCACCCTAATACTGTGCTTTACCAAGGGTCTTAGCAAACGGCACACCAGGAGATTATATCCCACACCTGGCCAGGAGGGTCCCACGCCCACAGAGCCTCCCTCATTGCCAGCACAGCAGTCTGAGATCTAACTGCAAGGTGGCAGCCAGGCTCGGGGAGGGGCGCCCGCCATTGCTGAGGCTTAAGTAGGTAAACAAAGCCACCAGGAAGCTCAAATTGGGTGGAGCCCACTGCAGCTCAAGGAGGCCTGCCTGCCTCTGTAGACTCCACCTCTGGGGACAGGGCATAGCTAAACAAAAAGCAGCAGAAACCTCTGCAGATGCAAATGTCCCTGTCTGACAGCTTTGAAGACAGCAGTGGTTCTCCCAGCACGGAGGCTGAGATCTGAGAATGGACAGACTGCCTGCTCAAGTGGGTCCCTGACCCCTGAGTAGCCTAACTGGGAGACATCCCCCACTAGGTGCAGACCAACACCTCACACCTCACACCTCACACGGCTGGGTACACCTCTGAGATGAAGCTTCCAGAGCAAGAATCAGACAGCAACACTCACTGTTCAGCAATATTCTATCTTCTGCAGCTTCCACTGCTGATACCCAGGCAAACAGGGTCTGGAGTGGACCTCAAGCAAACTCCAACAGACCTGCAGCTGAGGGTCCTGTCTGTTAGAAGGAAAACTAACAAACAGAAAGGACACCCACACCAAAACCCCATCAGTATGTCACCATCATCAAAGACCAAAGGCAGATAAAACCACAAAGATGGGGAAAAAGCAGTGCAGAAAAGCTGGAAATTCAAAAAATCAGAGCGCATCTCACCCTCCAAAGGAACACAGCTTATCGCCAGCAACGGAACAAAGCTGGATGGAGAATGACTTCGATGAGTTGAGAGAAGAAGGCTTCAGTCGATCAAACTTCTCAGAGCTAAAGGAGGAACTATGTACCCAGTGCAAAGAAACTAAAACCCTTGAAAAAAGAATGGAAGAATGGATAACTACAATAATCAATGCAGAGAAGACCATAAACGAACTGATAGAGATGAAAACCATGACACGAGAACCATGTGACAAATGCACAAGCTTCAGTAACCGAATCGATCAACTGGAAGAAAGAGTATCAGTGATTGAAGATCAAATGAGTGAAGTGAAGCAAGAATAGAAATGTAGAGAAAAAAGAGTAAAAAGAAATGAACAAAGCCTCTAAGAAATATGGGATTATGTGAAAAGACCAAATCTACGTCGGATTGGTGTGCCTGAAAGTGACGGGGAAAATGGAACCAAGTTGGAAAACACTCTGCAGGATATCATCCAGGAGAACTTCCCTAATCTAGTAAGGCAGGCCAACATTCAAATTCAAGAAACACAGAGAATGCCACAAAGATACTCCTTGAGAAGAGCAACTCCAAGACACATAATTGTCAGATTCACCAAAGTTGAAATGAAGGAAAAAATGTTAAGGGCAGCCAGAGAGAAAGGTCGGGTTACCCACAAAGGGAAGCCCATCAGACTAACAGCGGATCTCTCAGCAGAAACTCTACAAGCCAGAAGAGAGTGGGGGCCAATATGTAACATTCTTAAAGAAAAGAATTTTCAACCCAGAATTTCATATCCAGGCAAATTAAGTTTCATAAGTGAAGGAGAAATAAAATTCTTTACAGACAAGCAAATGCTTAGAGATTTTGTCACCACCAGGCCTGCCCTACAAGAGACCCTGAAGGAAGCACTCAACATGGAAAGGAACAACCGGTACCAGCCATTGCAAAAACATGCCAAAATGTAAAGACCATCAATGCTAGGAAGAAACGGCATCAACTAACGAGCAAAATAACCAGCTAATATCATAATGACAGGATCGAGTTCACATATAACAATATTAACCTTAAATGTAAATAGACTAAATGGTCCAATTAAAAGACACAGACTCGCAAATTGGATAAAGAGTCAGACCCATCAGTTTGCTATATTCAGGAGACCCATCTCATATGCAGAGACACACATAGGCTCAAAATAAAGGGATGGAGGAAGATCTACCAAGCAAATGGAAAACAAAAAAAAGCAGGGGTTGCAATCCTAGTCTCTGACAAAACAGACTTTAAACCATCAAAGATCAAAAGAGACAAAGAAGGCCATTACATAATGGTAAAGGGATCAATTCATCAGGAAGAGCTAACTATCCTAAATATATATGCACCCAATACAGGAGCACCCAGATTCATAAAGCACATCCTTAGAGACTTACAAAGAGACTTAGACTCCCATACAATAATAATGGGAGACTTTAACACCCCACTGTCAACATTAGATCAACGAGACAGAAAGTTAACAAGGATATCCAGGAATTGAACTCAACTCTGCACCAAGCGGACCTAATAGACATCTACAGAACTCTCCACCCCAAATCAACAGAATATACATTCTTCTCAGCACCACATTGCACTTATTCCAAAATTGACCACATAGTTGGAAGTAAAGCACTCCTCAGCAAATGTAAAAGAACAGAAGTTATAACAAACTGTCTCTCAGCCTGCAGTGCAATTAAACTACAACTCAGGACTAAGAAACTCAATCAAAACCACTCAACTACATGGAAACTGAACAACCTGCTCCTGAATGACTACTGGGTACATAACAAAATGAAGGCAGAAATAAAGATGTTCTTTGAAACCAATGAGAACCAAGATACAACATACCAGAATCTCTGGGACACATTTAAAGCAGTGTGTAGAGGGAAATTTATAGCACTAAATGCCCACAAGAGAAAGCAGGAAAGATCTAAAATTGACACCCTAACATCACAATTAAAAGAACTAGAGAAGCAAGAGCACACACATTCAAAAGCTAGCAGAAGGCAAGAAATCACTAAGATCAGAGCAGAACTGAAGGAGATAGAGAGACACAAAAAATCCTCCAAAAAATCAATGAATCCAGGAGCTGGTTTTTTGAAAAGATCAACAAAATTGATAGACCACTAGCAAAACTAATAAAGAAGAAAAGAGAGAAGAATCAAATAGATGCAATAAAAAATGATAAAGGGGATATCACCACCGACCCCACAGAAATACAAACTACCATCAGAGAATACTATAAACACCTCTACGCAAATAAACTAGAAAACCTAGAAGAAATGGATAATTTCCTGGACACTTACACTCTCCCAAGACTAAACCAGGAATAAGTTGAATCCCTGAATAGACCAATAGCAGGCTCTGAAATTGAGGCAATACTTAATAGCCTACCAATCAAAAAAAGTCCAGGACCAGACAGATTCACAGCCGAATTCTACCAGAGGTACAAGGAGGAGCTGGTACCATTCCTTCTGAAACCATTCCAATCAACAGAAAAAGAGGGAATCCTCCCTAACTCATTTTATGAGGCCAACATCATCCTGATACCAAAGCCTGGCAGAGACACAACAAAAAAAGAGAATTTTAGACTAATATACCTGGTGAACATCAATGCAAAAATCCTCAATAAAATACTGGCAAACCGAATCCAGCAGCACATCAAAACGCTTATCCACCATGATCAAGTGGGCTTCATTCCTGGGATGCAAGGCTGGTTCAACATATGCGAATCAATAAACGTAATCCAGCATATAAACAGAACCAAAGACAAAAACCACATGATTATCTCAATAGATGCAGAAAAGGGCTTTGACAAAATTCAACAGCCCTTCGTGCTAAAAACTCTCTCTAGATTCGGTATTGATGGAACATATCTCAAAATAATAAGACCTATTTATGACAAACCCACAGCCAATATCATACTGAATGGGCAAAAACTGGAAGCATTCCCTTTGAAAACTGACATAAGACAGGGATGCCCTCTCTCACCACTCCTATTCAACATAGTGTTGGAAGTTCTGGCTAGGGCAATCAGGCAAGAGAAAGAAATCAAGGGTATTCAGTTAGGAAAAGAAGAAGTCAAATTGTCCCTGTTTGCATATGACATGATTGTAAATTTAGAAAACCCCATTGTCTCAGCCCAAAATCTCCTTCAGCTGATAAGGAACTTTAGCAGACTCTCAGGATACAAAATCAATGTGCAAAAATCACAAGCATTCTTATACACCAGTAACAGAGAAACAGAGAACCAAATCATGAATGAACTCCCATTCACAATTGCTTCAAAGAGAATAAAATACCTAGGAATCCAGCTTACAAGGGATGTAAAGGACCTCTTCAAGGAGAACTACAAACCACTGTTCAGTGAAATAAAAGAGGACACAAACAAATGGAAGGACATACCATGCTCATGGATAGGAAGAATCAATATCGTGAAAATGGCCATACTGCCCAAGGTAATTTATAGATTCAATGCCATCCCCATTAAGCTACCAATGACTTTCTTCACAGAATTGGAAAAAAAACTGCTCTAAAGTTCACATGGAACCAAAAAAGACCCTGTATTGCCAAGACAATCCTAAGCAAAAAGAATAAAGCTGGAGGCATCATGCTACCTGACTTCAAACTATACTACAAGGCTACAGTAACCAAAACAGCATGGTACTGGTACCAAAACAGAGATATAGACCAATGGAACAGAACAGAGCCCTCAGAAATAATACTACACATCTACAGCCATCTGATCTTTGACAAACCTGACAAAAACAAGAAATGGGGAAAGGATTCCCTATTTAATAAATGGTGCTGGGAAAATTGGGTAGCCATAAGTAGAAAGCTGAAACTGGATCCTTTCCTTACTCCTTATATGAAAATTAATTCAAGATGGATTAGAGACTTAAATGTTAGAACTAAAACTATAAAAACCCCAGAAGAAAACCCAGGCAATACCCTTCAGGACATAGGCATGGGCAAGGACTTCATGTCTAAAACACCAAAAGCAACGGCAACAAAAGTCAAAATTGACAAATGGGACCTAATTAAACTAAAGAGCTTCTGCACAGCAGAAGAAACTACCATCAGAGTGAACAGGCAACCTACAGAATGGGAGAAAATTTTTGCAATCTACTCATCTGACAAAGGGCTAATATCCAGAACCTACAAAGAACTCAAACAAATTTACAAGAAAAAAACAAACAACCCCATCAAAAAGTGGGCAAAGGATATGAACAAACACTTCTCAAAAGAAGACATTCATACAGCCAACACACACATGAAAAAATGCTCATCATCACTCACCATCAGAGAAATGCAAATCAAAACCACAATGAGATACCATCTCACACCAGTTAGAATGGCAATCATTAAAAAGTCAGGAAACAACAGGTGCTGGAGAGGATGTGGAGAAATAGGAACACTTTTACACTGTTGGTGGGACTGTAAACTAGTTCAACCATTGTGGAAAACAGTGTGCCGATTCCTCAAGGATCTAAAACTGAAATACCATTTGACCCAGCCATCCCATTACTGGGTATATACCCAAAGGATTATAAATCATGCTGCTATGAAGACACATGCACACGTATGTTTATTGCAGCACTATTCACAATAGCAAAGACTTGGAATCAACCCAAATGTCCATCAGTGACAGACTGGATTAAGAAAATGTGGCACATATACACCATGGAATACTATGCAGCCATAAAAAAGGATGAGTTCATGTCCTTTGTAGGGACATGGAGGCAGCTGGAAACCATCATTCTCAGCAAACTATCGCAAGAACAGAAAACCAAAAACCACATGTTCTCACTCATAGGTGGGAATTGAACAATGAGATCACCTGGACACAGGAAGGGGAACATCACACACCGGGTCCTATTGTGGGGAGGGGGGAAGGAGGAGGGATAGCATTAGGAAATATACTTAATGTAAATGATGAGTTAATGGGTGCAGCACACCAACATGGCACATGTATACATATGTAACAAACCTGCACATTGTGCACATGTACCCTAGAACTTAAAGTATAATAAAAATAATAATAATGTTTGGATAATAATGGTTAAATAAATAAATAAATAAATAACCCAGCCTCGGGTATTCCTTTATAGCAATATTAAATGGACTAAGACAGTGGCCATGTGCAACAAGCCTGGAGCAGACAGTGCAGAGCGCCCTGGGCCGAGCACCCTCCTGGCTGCCTGGAGCCCTGAGTAGTTTCCCATGTGTCAGTCATGGCTCCTACCCCAGCAGTCCCTGCACATTTCTAGCTCTGTCATGCATCACTCACCAGCAGATGCTGGACTACTGATGCATACCACACAGAGGAAAGAGTTCTACTTATTAAATTACTAAATTCTGTTAGAAAAGACAGCAACTTGCTCCTAATAGAATTTGCATGTTTCTCATAATCCTTGGCAACTCCAGTGAGATTTTTAAATCTCCAATGTGGTGCCAGGGGTAGATTCTACCAACCAGTGGTTTCTCTCTTCACAGGCAGAACCCTCAAAAACAGTTCTGTCCCCTGGGAAAGCATTGTGCTTTCTTAGTGTAACAGAGCCTTTTAAATTTGTTTAAAATCTGTTCTGCTGACTGTGGGGCAGCGAGAGGTGTTTCTTTAGGGAAACCATGTATGTGCACACACACGTGTGTGTGGAGGGGGTTCTCTGAAGCTGTAATAGTTGGGAAGGTATGAAACACTACTGTTTATTTTATGCCATTTTATTCCTCCCACCTTCCTGCTCACATATGCAACAAATGGTAGAAGTGAACCTGGGATGTTTGTGCTGTGAGAAGTGGATGAATGCCTCCTCCCCGACTCACACTGCCTCCCCTGGGCGACTGCACGCCGCCGGAAGCCACTCTGTTTCTCATGCAGTCAACACTGCATTGTTGAACATGGAGCATGACCTAGGCTGGGAAAGAATGTGGAAAGTGTCTCACTGCATTTAAAGTACCATCAGGTTAAGTCATGAAGAAACAAGAGCCTCACTTTGCAAGAAGGAAAAGCTAAATTTGATGAGTAAACCAGACTTCAGGTGTTTTCTGGAAGGTGTATTTTAGCTAATGACTTAGCTTTGCTTTTGTTGCTCCATTCTTTTCCCTCTGAGCTCCAAGAGCAAAGTAGTTTTAGGGTCTTTCTTTTATTTTCATTCAAAACATCTCTTCTTACTCTAGTGATATCATCCCTGGAAGACTGAGAAGCAAGAAGAGGTGAATCACGTGTCACCTTCGCATCTCTTCTAGAATTACATCAGTCAGAGCTCCGGGCTGCAGTGGGGATTGATGCCAAAAAGCAGAGGGGAGGAAGGAGAGATGGGGAGGGCACAGACGGAGGAGGAAGGGAGCTGGCTCTTTCCAGCCTGCTTATTTTCTTCTTCCTCCTCCTCAGCCTTCAAGCCCCCCTTCCTATTTATAAATCACGTAAGAGGAAATGTCAGACTTTAAAGAGATGGCTGCTTTATATTTATTGATGGTGTTGGTTTCAATGCCATTTGCCTGAACTTTTGGACCAATCACCACATGCCTATCAGTCACAGATGAAAGCCAACACTGGTATTCTCACAGGACACTGACACTAGATAAGAATGAAGATGCACAGACCCTGCCTGCCTCCCAAGTATTAGCCATATTATCTTCACTCTGTCTCACCTCTTCATTGGTTTCAAACAGCAGAGGAACTTGGCTATGCATGGGAATAATTTCAAATGTGAAATATAGTCACACAGGCTAGCGATGGCCCACACAGCCCTCTGCTTATCAGGTGAGCGCACTGGTGTGGAAGGGCTGGGATGGGTGGGTGGGGTGAGACTGGACTTTCCTGACCTCTCTCTAGCTGGGGTTTTTTAATGTCATTCAATGATGTGTATCTGAGGTATCAGGGAGAGGGATCGGGGCTCACAACCAAGCCAAAATACAATAGATTCAAAGGCCTGGACCTTGTCTAATGCCCTTAAGAAGAGACTGAATTTTTTTTTTTTGTAATGTTTGTAATGTTTTCCACTCAGCCGGGTGCAGTGGCTGACGCCTGTAATCCCAGCACTTTGGGAGGCTGAGGTGGGCAGATCATCTGAGGTCGGGAGTTCGAGACCAGCCTGACCAACATGGAGAAACCCAGTCTCTACTAAAAATACAAGATTAGCCAGGCATGGTGGCGCATGCCTGTAACCCCAGCTACAGGAGAATTGCTTGAACCCAGGAGGTGGAGGTTACGGTGAGCTGAGATCGCGCCACCAAACTCCAGCCTGGGTGACAAGAGCAAAACTCTGTCTCAAAAAGAAAAAAAAAAGATATATATATATATTTTTTTTCCACTCGCCCCCTTTGCTTTTCTTTCTTAAAGATAGTTCTATGCCTGAACCATTCCCGTTAATTAGGAAAAAAATCTTTCACCCCACTTTCCTCTATGGTTCAGTGAATTCCAGACTCCTTAGGATTTCTAGGTCTAGCTGCTTGGAACATATTTATGATGAAAACAAAGCAAAGTGGCCTCAGGACACCAGGGAAGGCCAGGAGTGAGATCCATTTCTGCAACACAGGAAGAGAGGCCCGAAGGGGCAAAAGGAAAATATAATTTGCAGAAGGCACAGTTTTGGCAGCATCTTATTACAACTTCCAGCTGATCGGCTGTAGCCAAACGAGACATCTGTTTGGAGTTTACAACAGAAACAAACACACAGAAAGCATGAAAGCGCTGAAACATGCACACCCAGACCGCGCTCTAACAGCTCCTCTCCACCTCCACCTTCGCGCTATCCCCCCACTGGGTCACGCTGGGTTGTAGAAGGGAAGGAAATGGGCTCTGCAGCCTGCCCAGCCACCCGCCCACCTGCACCATGACTCACTCACACCAGGATCGGAACTTGTCAACTTTTCTCTCTACTTGGTTTTCCTCCCAGGAAAAACAGAGATGGCCCCACTCCTCAGAGAACTCCTCTTTAGGTTTCTAGTTCATCTTTAAAGCTCCCTGAGCTGTTTGTAATGGAAAAGATAAGGTAGTCTCCTTACGCTTGATTACTAGCATGGCCCACAGAAGGAGGTGGTAAAATCTCGGCAGACCTGGAAGTCACTCCTCCAAAAATAATCTCACAGGTCTGAGAGTGTGATATGGAGCTCACTCTGGCCTCTCCAAAAGACCAGAAAAAGACCACACTCCCAAAACTTAAATTAGTGAAAAATACAGGATAATACATGAAAAGGCTGGTCCCAGACCCAGCACCCGGAGTTGTGGAGGTCCAGGAAGGCCCCAGATGGCGCATAAAGTGGACCTTCCTTTCCTAATTCTCTCCAAGCACAAGAAAGGCCAAAGACTGTCCTATGACACCATCCCAGGGTAGGACACAGCCTCTCCCACCCCAACGCAGCAGTTCCAGACGCTCACCTGTTCTGTTAAATTTTCCTCTTTATTCTCTCCCCACTGGCGTGCAAACAGAACCAGAACAGTGCTACTTTTAAAAAATAACAAAATGTTTTATACACATTTCTGTATATACAACTGAACAACATTTTACATGTTTCTTTTGCACAGCAAAAGATATAAACATTCAGCTCTGAGAACACAGTTATGTACAGAAAAAAGTCAAAAATACTTCACAACAGTGCAAAAATATTTTACACAGTATCATGGAGTGAGATCGTTTCAGCAAGAGGAAGGGCGTGTGTGTGTTTCTAAAGGAAAACTCCTTTTTAAGATATTAGATGTCTTTAACTGTAAACAAAATGCAACTCTCCTTCATCTCCCCCCACCCCCCAAACAGTTATGTGAGGAATTTGGCAAAATTTCAGGGGTCTGAGTCTGAGGTAAACAGCCGGAGTTCTTACACCAAAAAGAACCGAGGGCTAAAGGGTTGCATAAAGCCTCAAACACCTTGAGAGCAGTTTTTTTTTTAATGAGATGTCAGTGACAGCGCAGGGCCTCTCCCAGGGGGTAGGAGGAGGAAGTGAACCCCTCCTCCTCAGGCCCCAGTGCCCCACAAACAGGAAACTGGCCAGGCACCTACGGCCTGAGACCAGCAACTTCAGCCAGCCTTCCCTCACCCGTACCCCAGAGGGCTGCCTCTCTCTCCCTCCTAGCGGGGCTTTCCCCTCTCACATCTCCCTGCATCCCCGCGCGCAATACAGCCAGAAGTGCTGGGGCGGGAGCGGGGGCGGGGAGGTAGGGGGAAGCGGTCAGGGAGAACGCCGGGCCTGGGTTCCAAGTGTAGGTATGGGCCCCAAATGCCCCATTTTCCCTTTCCTGGGGCGGGCAAGGGACAGGGAGGTTGTCGGGACCACGGATGGGTAGCCACGTTGGAGCGCCGGCGACGCGCGGAGCTCAGCCCGAGTGGGGCTCGTCTGCACTGGCGCCGTCGGCCTGGCCGGACGAGTCCCCGGCGGTGGCGGAGGTGGCGTCAGGGCCCCCGCCCTCGATGGAGCTCTCGCTGCCCGTGCTGTCGCCCGACAGCAGGCGCGTCACCCGCAAGTCGGCCTGCAGGGTGCGCACGTCGTTGCCGAAGCTGAGCTCGCCCAGGTCGCTAATAAGTTGCGACAGCTCAGCCTTCATGTCGGAGGCACTGCCCAGCAGCAGAGGCGGCGGCCCGGCCCCCGGGCCCAGGGAGCCCCCGCCGCCCCCTAGCGCCTCCCCACGGCCATTCTCCAGAGTGTCCAACAAGTCCCCGCACTCAAAGTGCATGGCGACCACCAGCGCCCGCTGCGCCTCGGCCTCCTCTGCTGGATCTCCCTCTGCCGCATGGTTCTCCTCTTCCTCCGGGCAGCCCTCGGGGTGCTCCTCTTCCTCTTCTTCCTCCTGCAGCTCCTGCTCCTGTTGTTCCCCGAGCAGGTCCTCGGTGATGGAGCCGAGCTTGGGCGCACTGCGGCTGCGCTCCACTGGCGGTTTATAGCAGCAGGGTCCGTGCAGGAGCAGCTTGCGCAGCGGTACTAGCGGGATGGTGTGTGCGCCCACCAACTCCTGCTGCTGGTGACGCGCGTCGTCCCGCCGCTTGAGGCGTTTAAATTCCGCCAGCGCGTTGGCCGACGTCTGGTAGAGCAGCAGGGCCATAGCCTGCGCCTTTTCGGGCTTGGACACCAGCACGGCGTGGCAGCGCAGCATCACGGCCTTGTGCTTCAGCTCGTGCCGGTACACCCAGGCGAAGACCTTGGGCAGCCGCGCGTCCGCCACGCAGTAGGTGACGCGGTGTAGCAGGTAGAGGTGGCCCGGGCGGCGCAGCGCGCGCTCCTCGGCGTGCACCATGCGGATACCCTGCGCACTCACTGTCAGCTTCATCTTGGTGCCCTGACGGCCCGCCTCGCTCTTGCTCCAGATCTTGCCCACAGCAAGGTCGGTGCAGCCGTCGCCGCGCGCCTGGATGGTTGTGGCATTACCCAGGTAGAGCACGGTGTAAGTTGGGTCCTCGCTGGTGATGTGCAGCTTCTTGCGCTTGGAGCGGAACATGCTGCCCACCCGGCTAAGCGCGCCTTCGGGGCACGCCCGCGCCAAAGAGCTGAGCGCCGAGTAGTGCAGGCTCACAGCGTAGCCCTTGGGCTTGGACGCCTGCCGCGGCGGCGCCTCGGCCAGCAGCTCGAACTTGTGCTTCTTCCACGGTAGCATCTCCGGAGGGCGCCCCGGCGCAGCTGGGCGGCGGCGGCGGAGCGCCGGGTGCGAGGCCCGCTGAGCCACCGGCCCCTGCCGGGCTCGGCCCGGGCAAGATCGAAGAATAAAACTACTGGGAGCGGCCCAGTGGTAGGGAGTTGGGGGGAGGGGAGGAGACAGAGTGCTTAGGAACCCCGCAGGGGGTGGGGGTAAATTTTCTAAAAAAGAAAATATTCAGCTTCGATTGTGCAAAGAAGGTTGAGGGGGGGAAGGACACACGCGCACACAGAATTACCCCAGCCTGGGCAAGGGCGAGGGCAAAGAGTCTCAGGCAAGCAACAAAATGCGAGGGAGAGAGAACGAGCGTGGAGTGGAAAATGTCAGGAAAAAAGCTAGAAGCGCGCGTGCAAATAAATAAAGAGAGCCCTGTAAACAGCACCCGGGATGGTGCGAGAATAATACGGGAACTCCTCGGCGAACGTGAAGAGGATCCCCTAACACACACAACCCCCAGGACTGGGGCCAAAACCCGCGGAAACTCTACAGTGACTGTGCCCAGGGGCCGGTGCTCCCCACCTCCGAGGGGTGCTGGAGACGGAGAGCCCCTCCGCTGGGCTGGTCTCAGAGTCAGCAGCTCGCCCAAAGTGCTGTCGGATGCTGGGTCCGGCTGGCCGCGGCTGGCCCCGCGCAGCAGTCCCGCAGGGACTCACTGCATCTTCGCTCCGCCGGGGACTCGCGCTCGGCCCGCTCACTGTCCGGGCTGGTTTGGCCGAGACAGCGCTGGGCTCCGAGGGCAGGGGGCGAGCATGGCCGGGTCCGGGGACCGCCGCTACCTCATTTCTTCCCTCGAGGCGGTGTCCAGCTCCGCTCCCGGGCTCTCCACGGTCTGCTGCCCGCCTTTGCAGCGCGCCCTCTCCGGTGCTGCGAGCGGTGGTGGCCGGCTCGCCTGCCTCACATCCTTGCCGTCCGGGAGGAAGATCTCGGGTAAATATAGGCCGGCGCGAACCATTCGCCGCGCGGGGACAGGGGAGGAGCAGAGAAGAGGATCTGTTTGGGGCTCAGACGCCGGACGGATTCCTGGTCTCTTAAAGGGACCGGGTGACAGCCATTGGTCAAGGGAGGGGGGAGACCGGTCCAATCCGGCAATTACATCCCAAATTTACCAGCACCTCTTTTGTCTACGGAAATCACTGGGACCTGGGGTTACCCCGCAGCAAAAAGACTTGAATCCTGACACTCCACCCCCAGGCTGAATTGCAACTCGCTGAATACATGTACGTCTAGATCGAAACTTCTGAGGGAGGTGGCAGAAGATGAGACTACAGATTATAATTTCCTGTGCAAAAAGTTTGGGAAAATAGTGGTTTCTTCCTTGTGTTTCAGGCGGCTTTCTGAGAATGACTGGGTGCTGTTTAATATTATTTTCAGAATTGTGTTCCATTAAAGAAAAGAGAGGTGCACAGAAAACACAAGGCTTATCTCTCACTATCTTGAGCTCGTATTCACAGGTAAGCAGCAGACAGTGTAAAGTGAGGTGAGTGGTAACATGACTGGGGTGACTACTGTAGAATATCATCAATGAATAAGGCGCTTCCCCATCCGAACCCCAGCAAGACCCGCTCCTGCTGTCGGGCCTCAGGGTAGAGCAATTTTCTGAGATACACACAATTTCTAAGTAATGCTCGTGTGTAGTTAGGACTTAGTTTACTTTGGTAAGCCGGTCGTGTGGTGTCATTATATCATGGACATATTTTGGATGAGAATTCCTAGTAAAAATTCAAATGCTATTTTTTATTTGAGTGACAAATAATGCCTGGCCACCCTCCAATGGGAGTGATAATTGCATCAGTATTGCTTTTATCATGTGCCAACTGGACAGTGTAGTTGTCCTCTGACCGGCTTGACCCTTAGCCAGTAACTCGTTTCTGGGCCCTTGAAACAGCCCACTTGCCTCTATAGTATGGTCAGTCAAAGCAAAAAGACTTATAGCTGGAGTGGGATAAATGTCCGAATGATCCTGCATCAAACTCCCAGCCCGGTCCTGGAGGAGGACAGCGATCCCTTCCCACCATCCCAGTCCACCGGGGATCTTTGAGGTCTCTGGCTTCCACGCCACGTCTTCATGCCAGAGTCACTGCAACCACTCCTGGAAATTCCCTTGGGATATTCCAACAAAATAAAACTGATCCCCGCCCATCCTCTACCTTTGCCAACTTTTGACCTTCCTTTGAACTCTGAGTTTTCTCAAGAGTCACTGGTGCTGAGTTTCCATTTAAGTTACTTTTCTGACTACCTTTTGGTGCCAGGCCCTGAGCTAGGAGCAGACGGGATTCCTGCCTCCTAGTTCAATGAAGGTTGTAAACTCTACCCAACTCTGGGCTTCCACTGGACTTTGGGTTCTCTGCAAGTACTCTGTATCCCCAGTGTGGTACAAATAGGCACTCAATAACTAGAATTAATGAGCAAGATATGCGTGTGGACAAGAAGACAGAGTGGGCTGAACGCTATGAGAAAGACTCAAAGCACTATGAGAAGCTGGAGGAAGAAAGCATTCATTGTGACTAGGAAGATCAGAAAAGGCTTCATGGAGGTGGTGACCTTTGAAAGATGAACAGAATTTATCCAAACAGGAAAAGACTGAAGGACTTTCTGGGTATAGAGGGCAGCAAAATTACAGAAGCATGAAAATGCATGCATAAGGCCAGGCACGGTGGCTCATGCCTGTAATCCCAGGATTTTGGGAGGTCGAGGTGGGTGGATCACTTGAGGTCAGGAGTTCAAGAGCAGCCTGGCCAACATGGCAAAACGCTATCTCTACTAAAAATACAAAAATTAGCCGGGCATGTTAGTGCATGCCTGTAATTCCAGCTACTTGGGAGGTTGAGGCAGGAGTATCCCTTGAACCTGGGAGGCGGAGGTTGCAATAAGCTGAGATCGCGCCACCGCACTCCAGCCTGGACGACAGAGTGAGAAAGAAAAGAAAAGAAAGAGAAGAGAAGGGAAAAGAAAAGAAGGAGCATACACATGTAGTAATTAGGATGGAGCTTGTAACAATGAAAGAAGAAAGCTTCCTGATTGTGTTTTTTGGCTCTCTTAGACTCCAAGGGAAGGAATGGCCTCTTCATGGCTAAGTGGCCCCACAGGGTCCTTCAACCAGAGCTATAATGCCTTACTCCTCAGCTGCACTGATGGGTTAATGGAGGGATACCAGACACGCTGTTGGAATGAGGTAGTTAGTACTATAATAAGCCATTTAAGCCAATATTAATTCCTTAAATTTCTGGACTGCCTTGTAGTGGCAATGAAGGAGATAGTACACACTCTAAAGAACAAGAAATTCTGGTGAAAACATATCAAATGAGGCTGTGTTAAGTGACCTTTAGTTGGTCCATAATCTTGATCCACAAAAGTAGACATCACGTTCAAGCAGTGATCATTTCCAAATGGCTCAAAGTTCCAAGGCTCAAGAGGGTTTGGGGAAGAGGAAGAGGGAGCAGTAGCAGGAGCTAAGGCTGGTCTCAGACTCAGCGAGAGGCACCACTTCGCACTTCATGCAGTGGCATGGACACCAGTGGCCCACAGAGGCAGGGAGAAGGAGTCCACTGGTGGGCGGGCTCTTCAGCAGCAGCCAGAGTGCCAGTCCCAGCAGCCCAGGCCCACAGAGCTGCTCCTGTTGGCCAGGCTATGTCACGCCTTGACCGCCTTCCTAATAAGCTTGTTTTCAACCTTGGGAGAACAGAAAGGTTCTAGGCCAATGTGAACACCCCGGTGTGAGTCATGCCCTGGAGGAGAACCCGCTGTCCCCTTGTGGCCTGGACCTGTGCCAGCCTCTAGGGCCCGCCTCACCGTATGAAGAAGCTGGCCACCCCACCTGAAACACACATCACAAATAAGGCTGCGTTTCTTCAGCTGGGAGAGCTGGCAGCGCCACGTAGGAGTCTACATCACAGATCTGAGACGGGGCAACTCCAGAACAGACGTCAGCAAACTGGAGCTGGGCAACAGGTGAGAAACTGCAAAGCGTACTTTTTTAATGACACTGCCCCATCTACTGGTAGCAGGCAGACATGCTGCTTGGTGGATGGTTTCTCATCAAACCGGATAAGCTAGTGGATGAAACTACACACAACCGGGTCACAGCTGGAAGGAAACGCTGCGATCAGGAGTCCCAGCCCTAAACTTGACATCCAGGAGTCAGCCTTTCATCTCACAGAGGATTTGGGCCAGCTTCCTCCCACCTTATGTCTTACATAATGCTCCTTCCTCTCTCCCCCTCCTCCAACATCCCACTCAGTGGACATTGACTTCAGAGATAACACAGGACGAATCTGGAATCTTCAATGTCATCTAGTAAACACTTGTGGAGAGTCTCCCGTGAATGTCATATAGTTGCTGGGGATATAGCACTAAAGAGGACAGATAGAGAGGTCTTTGCCTGCATGGGATTTATAGCCTCTGGTGGAGGCGGGCAGGCAGACAGTAAACAAAAATCTAATGAAATAGCAGATAGTGAAAAGTCTCTGGAGAAAAGGAGGCAGTGCTAGGAGTGGAAGATGGCTCTGGGCAGAGACGGGAATGAGATGAACCTACAAAGAGATGGGGGAGAGCATGGCAGCCTGTGTGGCCCAGTACGCAGTCACCAGCCACGGGTTGCTGCTGACACTTGAACCATAGCTGGCCCAAATTTACATGCACTACAAGTATGAACTACACACTGGATTTTCAGGACTTAGTAAAACAAAAAGAATGCAAAATATCTTGATAATATTATATTAATTAAATATCGAATGATAGTATTTGGCCATGTTGAGTTAAATAAATTATTAAGATTAATTTTACCTATTTCTCTAGCCTGGTCAACATGGTGAAACCCCATCTCTACTAAAAATACAAACATTAGCTAGGCATAGTGGTGCATGCCTATAATCCCAGCTATTCGGGAGGCTAAGGCAGGACAATCGCTTGAACCCGGGAGGCAGAGGTTGCAGTGAGCCAAGATTGTGCCACTGCACTCACGCCTGAGCGACAGAGTGAGACTCTGTCTCAAAAAAAAACCCAAAAAAACCTTTTTTTTTTTTGCTTCTTTAAGGTGGCTACCAGACACCTTGGTTTTAGTGCAGTGAGGCCCGTGGTGGGCTTCTAACCTGCAGCGCTGCGAATTTGTGTTGATTGAGGCCACTACGTTCGTGGCAGTTTGTTCCAGCAGCAGTACACCTCCCATCCAGCCTTCTTTTCCCTTGTCCCGACTCTCTTCCCTCTCCCACTCTCTTCAACACGTGCCCTAAATCCTCACTAGTTTCCCAAAGCCACCTGCTCCCCCAGAGCTCAGCAGAACTGACCGGGTGCTTCCCCTGCAAAGATGCAGTTAGAGCAACCTCCAGCCCCTGCCAACCTACAAACAGCACGTCCACACTACAGCCCGCCTTCCTCCTCCAGGCTCCGAAGCCTCTCCTCCCTTCAACCTGCCCCTCCAACGCCACCTTCAGGACTTACCAAACCAAACCACATCTGACCTTTTCCCTCTTCCCGTTTTCACCTTCACAGTGGCTTCGCATCAGCCACAGGGTACACTCCCTCTCCTCAGTATAATGTGAGAACGTTCAGGTCTGGCACCTGCCTATGTCTCCAGCCTCATTCTTTTCTCCTGGACTCCTAATTTATGAACCAGCCACAGAGAATAGCCTATGCTTCTCCCCATGCTGGTGAGACTGGTTTTTCCCTTCCTGCCATGACTTACGCGGCTCTATCTACTGATGTGACCTCCTCCTGCCATTTCTCCCGGCCAAGTCTTACTCATTCTTAGACGGCCAGCTTGGATACCATTTTCTCCAGGTAAACCGCCTAGGCCTACTCATCGCCTCTCCACACTCCCTTGTGTGTACCCTTACCTCTGCACTGGCCTTGTTAAAATATTGTCTTTTTTTAAGTCTTGCTCTGTTGCCCAGGCTGCAGTGCATGATCTTGGCTCATTACAACCTCTACCTGTCAGGTTCAAGTGATTCTCCTGCCTCAGCCTCTTGAGTAGCTGGGATTACAGGCACCCACCACCATGCCTGGCTGATTTTTGTATTTTTTTAGTAGAGACGAGGTTTCACCATGTTGGCCAGGCTGGTCTCGAACTCCTGACCTTGTGATCTGCCCACGTTGGCCTCCCAACATGCTGGGATCACAGGCGCGAGCCACTGCGCCCAGCCTGTAATATCGTCTTTAACTCTCTGCCTCCCCGACCAGACTACCGGCTCCTTATGGCTGTTGACTGTATTTTATTCACACTTTGTATCCCCAACTTCTAGCATAATGCCAGTCAGCAAACTAATGTGTGGCAAGTGTTTGTAGAATGAACATTAACCATGTGTTTATTTTCAAAGTCATGGGACCGTCACAAGCACAGACTGTCAGAACTGGAAGAGCCTTGTCTGGAAGGCCCTTCAAGATAATCTAGTCAACCTCCCCTGGCTTTACAAATAAGGAAACTGAGGCCCTGACAGCACAGGTGCATGGCCATGCAGTAATTTAGTGGCCACACCAATATGAGGACCCATGTGGCCTGAATCTCAATCCAGGGCCCTTTCCTGTGGCTAAACGTAAAGCCAGAAGCTTCTAAACACATATATATGTAGAACCCACATCCTTCGTTTGCTCCCCCTCTAGGAAGAGCTGCTTTGGGGCTCATAGGTTCATTTGATGACCTGAACAGGAGCAGAAAGCCAAACATACTTCCCCCTGTGACTTGAATGAGTGGCCACTCGCTGGACCCCTTAATGAAAAGTGCACTTTGCTAATGGCTCTCACTGCCCCCAAAGACGTTAGAGTCAAGCATGACTGTCACAGGACTCCACCAGTGAGACAGCTCTCTGTAGTGGTGGAGATCGCACTTGGGTCTCTGAAAGTCTGGCAGCCCATTTCCCATCGCAGGAGAAATAACTTGTAGTCAAACAGTGCCCAGAGCAGGGCCCTCTTTAGGAAGGAAGTGGACTTCGAGCATGGAAGGATGGGCAGACTGCTGTAGACAGAGGCAGGAGAGAGTGGTCCAGAGGAGGAAAAGGGCCCATGCAGAAGGTAGTTAGTGTCGAACATCCAACAACCGGGCAAGAGGAGGGAACGCAAAAGTACTGAGCTCCCACCACATGTCACACACTGTGCTGAGTCAGATCCGTCCAAAGATTTCATGCTCCTAAGAGTGTTGTCAGGTCTGTGCTAGTCTCTTCATTTTTCCGGGGGAAAGGACCACGGCTTGGAGGAGTTAAGAAATTTGCCCAAGATCTCCAAAGCCTATGTTCTTTGTGTTTGGGTCAGGCCAGGGCCTGACTCCTGATGGCCCTGAATGGCAGGCGGAGGCGTCTCATAAGCTGTGGTGAGTCACTGGAGGCACTAGAGCAGGCACATGCCATGATCAGAGCCAAGGCTCAGGTACACAAGATTGGCCAAGAAGGAATCCTGACCCCCACCCTCCAGCCCTGACTCACCGAGGGTCCCGGAGCACGCTGCTGCTCTTCTCTGCCTGTTGGGGAGCTGAGCAAATTCTCGTTCATTTCTAAGATCACAGGAAAGCTATAGGTATTTCCTACAGCTGCCATAACAGATTACCATAAATGAGGGGGCTGAGAACAACAACGTATCCTCTCACAGTTTTAGAGGTTGGGAGGAGGCAGCATCCTTCCTTGCATCTTACTGGCTTCTGATGGTTGCCTGTCATCCTTGGCATTCCTTGTTTTTTAGACATATCGCTCCAAACTCTGCCTCTGGCCTCTCCTTTGTCTTCTGCATATGCAGCCACATGTTTCTCTTTCTAAAACAGAAGTTACTGGATTAGGGCCCATCTAATCCAGTATGAGTTCTTCTTCACTTGGTTACATCTGCAAACACCCTTTTCCAAACCTGGTACAATGAGCGGCTCATGCCTGTAATCCCAGTATTCAGGAGGCCCAGGCAGCAGGGTCATTTGGGCCCAGGAGTTTGAGACCAAGCCTGCACAACACAGTGGAACCTCATCTCAAAAGACCTCTTTCCAAAGAAAGACACATCCACAAGCACTGGAGGTTAGGTCTCGCTCTGTGGCCCAGGCTGGAGGGCAGCGGCGCTATCATAGCTCACCACAACCTCAACCTCCTGGGCTCAAGTGATCCTCCCACCTCAGTCTCCTGAGTAGCTGGAAACACAGGTACACACCACCACACCCAGCTAATTTTTTCTTTCTTTTTTTTTTTTTTTTTTTTTTTTACTTTTCTGTAGAGATGGAGTCTCGCTATGTTGCCCAGGCTGGTCTCAAACTCCTGGGCTCCAGTGATCCTCCCACCTCAGCCTCCCAAAATGCTAGGATTACAGGCATGAGCCACCAGGCCTGAACATGTCTTTTTAAGGGACACCATTAACTCAAAACAGAAGCCATGTTTCCAACAAAGCTCTCTGAAAATAAATAAATATAAAAGACAAAAGATCAAAACAGAGCCCATGGCAGGAAATTGCAGGAGTGAGAAAGGACCAATAGACAAGTCAGAAGTCTATGAACTCTGGAGGTCACCCTGTGACCAAAGCTCCCAGAAATGTTCTCACCATGCCCCTTGCCTTGGAGCCTCTCCTCTCATGGGCTGCCTGCTTGGAACGTTGGACAAGGCCCAGGCAGAAATGCAAGGGCACAAGAAGGAAGCCAAGAGTGATGAAACCATGAGCCTTACAAGCGAGCCTTCTCCTCAGTGCCACCAAAGGCAGGGACCAGTCAATATTGGTTTGTCCCCTCTGAAGATGGAAGGAGGAGAAATCATTACCCCTACATGATTAAAGCAGAAACCATGGATCTTTCCTTCAAACTGATTATTTTTAACATTTCCACTTGTGTTAGTAGTATCTGTGACTAATGATGGCTGAATTTGCTAAATGGTGGTTCACGGTACCCTCAACTCTCTCATGACAGTGAGGGCAAGATGTACTCTTTTTCTCATGTTACATGGTGAAGCCACCACCCTGCTTTTGCCAACCTAGGCACCCTTTCTGAGACCATCACTGTTCCCTTGCTATTTCAAATACTGGAATGAGGCAAGAGATAGCATAAAGAGCAAGACAACCTACCAGGTCAGGAGTCTGTTAAGTACCTTAGCAGTTCTTTATTCCAACACCCACTTTGAGGCTTGAACCTGACTTAGAACATCTGACACCTGATTATCTGGATTTTGCTTAAATACCTCTGGTGGTAGGGAGCTCACTACCTTACTAAGTTGTCCAATATATCTTTGAGCCCCTCTGATTGTAAGAAGTTTCCAACAAATTCAACCTAAAATTGTATCCCTGTGATTTCTACCCATTTGTTCTGGTTGTTCTTGCCTTGTGTCTTCTCACAACAGTCTTCTTTCCTTTCCCTATGACAGTCCTCCACATAAATGGAAATGGTTCCCACATACCCCCAGAGTCTCCCTCCTTAGACTAGTCTCATTTCTATCACCTTGTCCTCATACAACATAGTTTTGCATTCCATCACCATCCAGGTTTACATGCATATATTAGTATACTTATTATGGTGATTTAAGGAGACGGACCACTTTTAGAGACAAAATGTAAAATCCTGGTGGTCAGAGGCCCTCTTAATGGAGTAAGGTCTACCTGGTGGTACACCTTCATGGCTGTACCATGACCTGGCTCAAGTCAGGGAGCCAGGTTCATGACTCCCTGATTTAAGCTCTTTAACCCTGGCTGAGTCTATTAGGCTGATCACCAGTAAAGTGTAAGCTCTTCAGGGCAGGGAGTTTGTCCAGTGCTGAATCCTCAGAGTCCTGTGATGAATAAATGAATGATGAATGAGTGAATGAATGAGTGAATGAATGAATGAGTGAATGAATGAATAAATGAATGAGTGAGTGAATGAATGAATGGGAGAAACCTAGGACTTTCCACGTGCAGATTTTAGAGTTGGTGATTATTAATTCTACTTTTAGCCTCCTTTATTTTGCTTTGCTTAACTTAACTGTATTGAGTCTCAACTTCTACAGCTAAAAGTGCAGTAAAATAACAATACCCGTTTTCACTTGACTGTCAAGAGGGAGAAAGTAACTGCAAAGTCATCTTTGAATAAAAGACACTAGCTATTCTATACATAACACGAGTTGAGAAAAAGTTCGTGGGTTCAAATACATAGGATCTTGGGGCCTGTGTCACCAAAGCAAGAGGTCACTTTTCCTTGCACAGGCAAGAAATCAATATTTGAGCACAGGGCCTCAAATTAATCCATATAATAACCACCAATAAATGTCTGCTGACAGCAGCATGACTATGGTTCACAATATTGTGTTGTATATTTCAAAATAACTACAAGAGAGTGTTTTGAATGTTCTTACCACAAAGAAATGATAAATGAGGTGATGGATATGCTGAATACCCGGATTTGATTATTACACAATGTATACATGTATCAAAACCACCTCATACATACATACAATTATTATACGTCAATTAAAAAGATTTTTAAAAATCTGCTGAATTATGAAACTCATGCGAGAATCCACCCATTTTCAATAGGGATAAACTGAGAATGGCAGATAATCATAGGCGGTTTCCCTACTGATTCAGTTACGCTCTACAGAGGCTGCCAGACGTCTATTTTCACAACTCTCAGCCTTATGCAAACTGTTTCAATGTCCTTGTAGAAGGAGGTGGTGTATCACATGGGAAAGGAGGAGAGACCAGGCTGCAAGCTCGCCTTGGAACAACTTCTCTGCCACCAACTCGTTTTTGGCCAAGGTATGAAAGGAAAAACAAAACAGAAACCAACCCACTCTTTCCTCTCCTTCCGCAGACAGATGTGGAGCCCAGAGGCACAACAGCGTGGGCCTGGAGAGCTGAAAGCAACTCCAACGTGTGTTGCTGGGTGTGGGTTTCAGAGCTTGTAACTACATTTGCTCAGACGCGGTAGAAATCAAGCGTTATGCAACCCCATGAATAGGGAACACTCCCTGTGTCACTATTTAGAAGCTGGGTGCCAGGCTGCCAATCCCCAAATCAATGCAGCCTCCTCCAGGAGCCAGCTTGTCAGAGGATCCTGGCTTTAACGGAAGTGTTCCGCTGTGTGGGGAATCGGGAGGATCGGACCCATCTTCCAGTCACCAGCCTGGTGGGTGAGAGTTTCCGCTGGCGTGAGAAAGCAGGGAGAGGGGTTCGGCTAGGCAGTGTTGTTCCTGAAGTGTGTGGGTGAAGTGGCTTCTGCAGTTGGAGGGCAGGGACCTGGCCTGATTCATCGTGGCAACCCCCTCACTTGGGCAGCAGCCAGCACCTTGCTCCACCCTTCATCACCACCATCATCACTCCCCCACAAGCTTACCTCGTTCCTTTTCATCTGGGTCCCATGATCTTGTCTCATCAACACCCTCAATTCCCTTCCTCCTTGTCCTTCTCACTGAACGATTATCCAGCTGGGCTTTCACCTTCATTGCTTCGTTTCTGGGGAAAGAAAATGTGTTCAGCTGTGCCCAACGGTACTCCCACAAATTACTAGGCAGTGACCTTGCAGCATTATCTCATGTGTTACCTCTTCGGGACAGGAATTGTTATTAGCCTCATTAACCAGATAAGAAGACAGAGACTCAATTGTCTGTCACTGGTAGATTTTCACAACGTCCTGGAGAAATACAAGAATTATCTATGCTTTTCTTGTCAGCTAGGAGTAGTTGCTGCTAATTAAATCTTTATGACCTTTTGACTCCTCACCACTCCTGATTATCACTTTGGTTTATTTGGTCAAGATTTATTTTTATTTTTATTTTTATTTGAGACGAAGTTTCACTCTTGTTGCCCAGGCTGGAGTGCAGTGGCACGATCTGGGTTCACTGCAACCTCCACCTCCCGGGTTCAAACAATTCTCCTGCCTCAGCCTCCCGAGTAGCTGGGATTACAGGTGTGCGCCACCACACCAGGCTAATTTTTGTATTTTTAGTAGAGACAGGGTTTCACCATGTTGGCCAGGCTGGTCTCAAACTCCTGACCTCAGGTGACCCACCCGCCTCAGTCTCCCAAAGTGCTGGGATTTCAGGCGTGAGCCACCACACCTGGTCTTATTTGGTCAAGATGTTTTAAGACCTTAGAAAAGTAACAATGGAAAACCAAAGTGTTTATTTTCTCCAGAGGTGACAAAATCTGAAAAAGGAAACTAGGATGAAGTCCCAAGTTCCTGGTTGAGCTCTAGGAATGCAATGGCAAGTTTCTTTATCTCACCTCCTAGTATTATCAAAATGTGAAATCTACCTAATCTTACTTCATCAGTTAGTTTGATCTTTAACCACTTAGCTCTGGGGAGATAGACAGGAGCTGTCTACTAATTCTATTTCATGGGTTTTCTTCATATCTTCCTTCTGGAGATTACGTGTAGGATTTTAAAGATACACTGTTTCTAAATTGGGAAATGGGAGAA
Organism: Papio anubis; assembly: GCF_008728515.1. Lineage (NCBI taxonomy): Eukaryota > Metazoa > Chordata > Mammalia > Primates > Cercopithecidae > Papio > Papio anubis. The sequence continues at coordinate 190,559,830 of NC_044977.1, read as the reverse complement.
ATCATGTTCTGATGCATCCCTTTGCTCATCTGTGAGCTCTGCCTTCTCAAAGGCTTGCCAACTACTTCGCAGCTTGTCAGCGGTCCCTTGGGCATTTCAACTCACTTCAATTCAGTAAGAGGGGTAAGGTGTAGCACACAGAGGGCCTGGCAGGGAATTCAGAATGGGTGGGAGTCTGGACCCAGTTTCGCCTGATACTAACTTGCTGTGACCTTTAGCCAGTCCACTTCTGTGTCTTCATTTGCACCAGAAAAGAGTGGACTACTCTTGCTCCTCAAAGTGTAACCCGGGGACCAGTAACATGGGTATCACCTGGAAGCTTGTTAGAGCCACAGGCCTCACCCCAGAACTTATAAATCAGAATCTGCATGTTAACGAGATTCCAGGGGATTTATATGCACATTAAAGTGTGAGAAGCCCTGGGTTAAATGGATTCTTGATCCTATGATTTCTTTTATTTCTTTTTGGCTGTTGTTTTAATTGACAAGTAAAAATTGTATATTACTTATGTTGTACAGCATGTTTTGATAAATGTGTACATTGTGGACTGGCTAAATCAAGCTATGCTAGGTAATATATGCATTACCTTGATCCTATGATTTAAAAATACATGTTTGGCTGGATGCGGTGGCTCACACCTGTAATCCTAGCACTTTGGGAGGCCAAGGTGGGCATTCACCTGAGGTCAGGAGTTCAAGACCAGCATGGCCAAACCCTGTCTCTACTAAAAATACAAAAATTAGCCGGGTGCCGTGGCACGTGTCTGTAATTCCTGCTACTCGGGAGACTGAGGCAGGAGAATCACTTGAACCCGGGAGGCAGAGGTTGCAGTGAGCTGAGATCACGCCAGTGCACTCCAGCCTAGGGGAAAGCGAGACTCTGTCTCAAAAAATAAAAATAAATAAATAAATAATACATGTTAACAACCCTCATTCCCCGCTCTCCCCAGGGGTGTACAGGCTAGTGACAAGCCTTGGGTTTGATTCCTGACACTGCACGCACTCAGTCTATGACTTGCTCAAGCTGCTTCCTCTCTCTAAACATCAAAACAAAGAGATGGTTCTCTGGATCAACGAGAATGTAGTTCACCAGCACACAGCCAATTCTAAGCTGACTTTCTATTATTCCCATTATAAGGAAATCAAACATTCAAGGGAGGAACAGAAGCCCAGGCCTCTAGGAGTGGAGCTGGCTCACTGTTTTCACTTTCATTTTAATTATTTGTAAAAAGGGTAATGAAATTGTAACTAGAACCGTTAAAACATTTTTTAATTTGAAATAAAGCGTAAGTCAGTTCCTGTTAACTTTCCTTACAACCTTGCCAAGCTCCGGAAATACTATTCAGCCTCTCATTCCAAATTCACATCCAGGCGAAGACTTTTCTCCCCACGTCGCAGCTGGGGACGGCTAGGTAAACAAAAAGCCGCCGTGCTGGACCTCGGAGACACCACACCTTGGGACGCCGGCTGACAACCAGCGCGGGGAACCTCCCCCGTTCCAGCGCCTCCGAAACATTCCTCCTCGGAGTCTCCGCGTCCTTCTGACGGAAGCGGCGGGAGGCGGAGCTAGTGCCGCGCATAGGAACCGCCATGTTTTCGAGGTACGCTAGTTTCTCGCCGGACGCTAAAGACCGACGCACAAATCAAGAATGAACCATTCTTTTAACTCAGTCATTTATCGAAACTCGAGACGTTCGCCAGGAAATCTATAGATAAGTTCCCAGAACCATTTTTTCACTTATATTCTATAATGCTGGCAAGCTCGAGACGTAAAAAGAGCACTTTAGGACAAGTCATTCTGCTTTCCCCTCTCAAGTTTGAGCCTGAACTACTTGGGCTCGCTTATCGTCACTTCCGGGGATCGAACTGTGAATCCCGGAAACTGCACGCGCGGAGCGGGGAAGCTTCGCCCAGTGGTCGTGTTGCCATGGGCCGGAGGAGAGCCCCGGCCGGTGGGTCGCTGGGACGGGCCCTTATGCGCCATCAGACTCAGCGGAGCCGAAGCCATCGTCACACTGACTCCTGGGTAAGACAGACCATGTCATCTTTCTTATCTTTTCTGTCTAGCCTGAGTGCTGCAAAATTCGGGGTCAAAAGTCAGGTAAGTTTTGTGGGAGGGACGCCTCAGCCTGGTTTTGAAGGACGAGTTGGAGTTTCTGCCAAGCCAAGTAGCAGGCCCTGCTCCTGGCAAGGCCCAGAACGCAAAGGTAGAAGAAGCTTGAAAGAAGGGTTAGTGTGTTGATGAGGGTGGAGTGAGAATGTGAAGAGTCTTCAGTGCCAGGTCTTGAGTACGTTTGTGTTTTGCCCAAGAAGCCACTGAAGTGCTTGGAACTTCCAGAGCAGGAAAGAGACACAACGTATTTTTGTATTGATTTGTTCGAAGAATGGATCCTCCAGAGCGGTTGGTTACTGCCAGAAATACAGAATAATTCAGATCCTTGCTTCACCCTGGCGAAGCCCCCCCTAGTGGTTTAGCTCAAAGATAAATCATTCATTTTTCAGGTGTGACAGGACCTAATATTTTACTAGGCTATAGAAGGATTTTCAAAAAAATGAATGAAGTGATTTGACTTGTGTTAATCATTCTAGTCGTTATTTTCACCATTCATTCCCCCAGGAATGAATGAGAACATTTGAGTTATAAGATCGTGTGCTAAAGTTAAGGGTGCCTCTGGAGCTAACTAACCGTGTGCCACTGTCATACCAGCTGACTTTCATCCATATAGTCTACAGAGTAAACAGCATAGAGTGCTTATCAGTATTCATCAGGTTAGAGTTACTCTGGAGATTAGATTTCTGGTAATTTTTATTAGTTTTGAAGAAACTTGTTACTAATGAAGCCTTTTAGGAAATAGTGGGAAGATTGAACATGAATGGTAAAGAATTGAATCCTAATTCCATTGCTGATTCTATGACCACTTAAACTTTTGGCCTTTAATATTTATTTTTTCATCATTCAGTCATTCATTTTCAGAGACAGGGTCATGCTCTGTCACCCAGGCTAGAGTGCCATTGGTGTGATCATAACTCACCAGCTCACTACAGTCTCCACCTTCTGGGCACAGATGATCCCCCACCTTAATCTCTGACTAACTGGCATTACAGGTGCACAGCATCAGGCCCGGTGGTTGGTTTGTTTTTTGGAGAGACAAGGTCTTGCTACGTTGCTCAGGCTGATCTCAAACTCCTGGCCTCAGGCAATCCTCCTGCCTTAGCCTCTTGAGGAGCTGGGGTTACAGACACAAGCCACCACGCCTGGCACTTTTTTTTATTTGTACCTATACTAAGTATATAGCTTAGGGTGATGGTTATCAAACTCTGGGTTGTGTCTGGAAATCAATTTAGTGGTTTGCAACTAGCTTTTTTGTTTTTACTTTTTCCCCAGCAAGGTAGAGAAATATCAAAATGTGTTACATGTAATAGGGTGTGGCTTCAGTATTCTTTTGTTTCCATTTTACTGTACGGAATGGTACTTGAATGCTTGTATCATTATATGTACATACAGCTTTGGGTCACTATGTAAAATGTATTATTGTGGGGCTATATCAGGTAAAGTTTTAACTAATTTTGACTAGCAGAGTCAATCTGGGTTCAAGTTCCACCTCTGCCATTTAGCTTTCGACTATAGGCAAGTTATTTTATCTGTTGAAGCCTTAGTTTCATCATCAGTGAAGTGAAAATACAGTAAAATTCACCTCAAAAGTTTTTGAAAATTAATGAAATGGTGAAAGGGAACTGCCTATTATGAGGTAAGAGCGTGCTCCTTTAAATGTTAACTATGAGTAGTATTGATTCTAAAGGGACTACAACCATCCTCAAGACCATAGACTAGTTGCAAGGAAGTTTAGAGCTTATTGGATGCCAAGAGCAGAAGAGAGCAGCTGTATTTATCACCCTGTGTTTGTTCATAGTTGCACACAAGTGAACTCAATGATGGCTATGATTGGGGTCGTCTTAATCTTCAGTCGGTGACTGAAGAGAGCTCCCTTGATGACTTCCTTGCTACTGCAGAACTTGCAGGAACAGAGTTTGTAGCGGGTAAGTTGTTTATTGCTGAGTGCATGTGACACTGTCACATTTCCATGAGGGCTGAGGTTTTGTTTTTTGTTTTTGTTTCTGAGACAGAGTCTCGCTCAGTTGCCCAGGCTGAAGTGCAATGGCGCAATCTCGGCTCACTGCAGCTCCGCCTCCTGAGTTCAAGCAATTCACCTGCTCAGCACCCCCCCTCCGAGTAGCTGGGACTACAGGCAGACGCCGCCACGCCTGGCTAATTTTTGTATTTTTCGTAGAGACGGAGTTTCACCATGTTGGCCAGAATGGTCTTGATCTCCTGACCTCGTGATCCGCCCACCTCAGCCTCCCAAAGTGCTGGGATTACAGGCGTGAGCCACCGCGCCCAGCCTGAGTCTTGAACAATGAATAGATATTAGAAGGACACATAAGACCTTTTACACAGACAGGCAGAGGACTCAAGCCAAGATGTGAAGCAGCAGCCGACTTTGTTCAGAAAACGGCTAGAAGTTTGACTTTGCTAGTGCAGGGGGCGGGATGTGATGAGCACAGGTGCTGAGCAGGTGGATATGGGCCAGATTCTGGAGAGAACAAAGGTTTAAGGGAAGCTTTAAACAAGTGTGCAACATGATTTCATATTTCATTTTTCAGTGTTTTTTGGGGGGATGTGTGGGTTCCAGCTTTAATGAGCTATATAATTGGCAACTAAAAATTGTATATAGTTACAGTATATAGTGTGATGTTTGGTTTTATATTATATATGTATACATATGTAGTGAAATGATTACTAAAATCAAGTAATTAACATATCCATCACCTCACATTGGTTTTTTTGTGTGTGTGTGTGGTGAAAACAAGATATATACTCTCTTAGCAAATTTTGTATTATTAACTAGTAAATACATTATCATCAACTATGGGCACCAGGCTGTACATTCGATCTCCAGAACTTATTCATCCGGCCTCAGTAAAACTTCACTGTTAGACCAGTATCCTCCTATGTCCCCCACTCCTAATCTCTGCTAACCACCATCTTCTCTCTGCTTCTGTGAGCTCGACTTTCTTCCACATGTAAGTGAGATCATGCAGTATTTGTCTTTCTGCGTGCCTGGGTTATTTCGCATAGCGTAGTGCTTCATTCATATTGTCACAAGTGTCAAGATTTCCTTCTTTTGTAATGCTAAGTAGTATTCCATTGTATATATACATATACCACGTTTTCTTTATTCATTCATACATTGATGGGCTTTGAGGTTGGTTCCATATCTTGGCTATTGTGAATAGCGCTGCAGGGAACATGGGAGTGCAGATGTCTAATAGGTACATGAGATTTCATTTTTTAAAAGATCACTGATGAATTTTAAGGAAGCAAGATGAGTTAGGAGACCGTATCACTTTAGTCTAGCAAGAAAAACAGGCCAGAACTGAAATAGAGATAGTAGAAGAATGGAGAAGATAAGAGGAACAAGAACACTTAAGGAGCTAGAGTAAACCAGACTAATGGAGAGGGTAGCGTAAGCAAAAATGAGTGAAGGGACAAAAATAAACTGCTGGGTTTCACAATGAAATACCACTTCACCCACTAGGATAGCTAAAATAAAAGAGGCCTGTAACAAATGTTGGGGAGGATGTGGAGAAATTAGAACCTCATACATTGCTGTGGGAGTATAAAATGGTGCTGCTGTTTTTTTTTTTTTTTTTTTTTGAGACGGAGTCTGGCTCTGTTGCCCAGGCTGGAGTGCAGGGCCGGATCTCAGCTCACTGCAGTTTCACCCCGGTTCACGCATTTCTGCCTCAGCTCTCCCGAGGCTGAGTACAGGCACGCCACCGCCCGCTAATTTTTTGTATTTTAGTAGAGATCGGGTTTCACCGTGAACAGCCAGGATGGTCTCTGACCTCCTGACCTCGATCCGCCTGCCTCGCCTCCCAGCAAGCTGGGATTACAGGCTTGAGCCACCGCTCCCGGCCAAGGTGCTGCTGTTTTATAAAAAAATTTTGGCAGTTCCTCAAAAGGTAAAACCTAGAATTACCATCTGATCCAGCAGTGCCACTCCTGGGTGTGTGCCCAAAAGAAATGAAAACACGTCTACACAAAAACATGTACGTGTGTATTCATAGCAGCATTATTCATAATCGCCAAAAAATGGAAACACCAAAAAGTCCTAAGCAGGCAAATCTACAGAAAGTAGATGATTTCCACCAGGTACCTGGGGATGGACAGTGACTGCTAATGGGTAAAGGTTTCCTTTTGGGGTGATGAAAGTATTCTAAAATGGATCATGGCGATGGCTGCACAACTCTGTGAATATACTGAAAATCATTGAATTGTATGCTTTAGTGGGTGGATTGTATAGTATGTGAATCATATCTTAGTAAAGCTATTTTCTTTTTTTCTTTTTTTCTTTTTTTTTTTTTTTTGAGATGAAGTCTCCCTCTTGTCACCCAAGCTGGAGTGCACTGGCGTGGTCTCGGCTCACTGCAACCTCTGCCTCCCGAGTTCGAGCGATTCTCCTGCCTCAGCCTCCTGAGTAGCTGGGATTACAGGCATGTGCCACCATACCCAGCTAATTTTTGTATTTTTAGTAGAGACGGGGTTTCACCACATAGGCCAGGCTGATCTCAAACTCCTGACCTCGTGATCCCAAAGTGCTGGGATCCGTGAGCCACCGTCCCAGTGCTATTTTCTTCTTGAAGTCAATTAGTAATCTCTGTGAGAACAGTTTTAGTGGAGTGATAGAGCCACAGCTGGAATCTAGAGAAACAGAAAGTGGGAGGTGAGGAAGTCAAGGAATGAGCAAGTTGTATTCTTCTGAGATATTTGACTGTGGCAGGGAAAGAGAAGTGTAAGGGCGTGTGTGAGAAGGATCTGGGTTAATGGTAGTATGTTCTTAGGTTATGGGGTGAGACAGTAGAGAGGGAAGTTGGAAAGATTTGTTTTGGCAGTATCTGTTAGAAGTTTACAGTTACAGGCCGGGTACAGTGGCTCGTGCCTGTAACCCCAGCACTTTGGGAGGCCGAGACGGGCGTATCACCTGAGGTCAGTAGTTCGAGACCAGCCTGGCCAACATGGCAAAACCCCGTCTCTACTAAAAACACAAAAATTAGCCGGGCGTGGTGGTGTGCGCCTGTAGTCCCAGCTACTCAGGAGGCTGAGTTGGGAGAGTTGCTTGAGGTTGCAGTGAACCGAGACTGCACCACTTCACTCCAGCCTGGTGACAGAGTGAGACCCTGTCTCAAAAAAAAAAAAAAAAACCGGAAAGCAAGTTTATAGTTGCATATCCTATGAGCCAGCACCTCTACTTCTCAGCATCTACCCCGGAGCAGCAGAATTGCCCGGAGAACTCTTGAAGACAGATTCCTGGCCCTATCCTCTAGATTCTAGAGCATCTGATTCAGTGAGTGGGGGTTAGAGCTGCCGCATTTACATTTTTAACAAGCTCCCAGATGATGCTGTATTTTAATAATGAAAACTTGGAAACTGAATGTTCAGTAGTAGAGAAAATGTGATATAGCCACAGTATGAAATACTGTGCGGCAGTCAAAAAGAATGTAGTAACTCTGGATAGTTATTTGGTATAAAACTTCATTTGAGAAGAATAATTCATCCAAGGCTAGAAGAATCTAATCAAGAAAGCTTAAGTTCTCTTAGGCTCTCATTTTTAGTTTTCTAAGTTTATCAGTATGACCAAACACTCTGTATCTACATTGCCTCTTAAGTAATAGTACTTTTCTTTATTTGAACAGAGAAACTTAATATTAAGTTTGTGCCTGCTGAGGCTAGAACTGGACTACTGTCTTTTGAGGAGAGCCAGAGAATTAAGAAGCTCCATGAAGAAAACAAACAGTTCTTGTGTATACCGAGGAGGTGAGCTGAAGAAGAATTTAGAATGCCACAAAACATACAAGGCCGCTGCGTATTCGTTTTTTAAATTGCTTCTTTTTCTCAGCTACCATTATTAGATCCAAATTCCCTATCTTATATTGGTTACTTATATGAGAAATTTTTTTCCTTCTATGATTGTTTCAGACCAAACTGGAACAAAAATACTACCCCAGAAGAACTCAAACAAGCAGAGAAAGATAACTTTCTAGAATGGAGACGTCAGCTTGTCCGGTGAGTATCATAGACTCTATGGCAACTTACCTTGAAATCCCGAGTTCAGACATTTGGTGTGCTTACACCACCGTTTGCATTTTGAAGTTTTGATTCTTTTAAAAAGGAAATGGTAGCATTCTGTTAACAAGTGCAAATGGATGTGTGCAGAAACAAGATTGCTAGGCGCATACGCGTCCTTGCACAGACAGTGAGTCGGTTACTCTGCGCGGCTCCAGGCCTTTTCCTTTCATTCCCCTCTTTGGCCGCTGGGCGCCCTGGAGTTGATCGCTGCTCGCCTGCACATTTTTCCAGAAAGAGTGTGGGAAAGAAGTGACTTTGTGTGACAGGGAAACTTTCAGGGCATAAATAGCTTCAGGATAAAATTTGAATCTGGTGGAGTATTGTCTAAATAAATAGTATTTTTATGGTGTCTCAGCAGGAAATATATAAAATAATTTGACTCTGGATATTTGCGCACCATACTTATTTTTAGTGTAATGAATTTGAGCATTTACACTGCTAAAAATTGTCTTATAATCTGGCAAAGATATAAACTTCTCATTCAAAAACTAGGCTAGAAGAGGAACAAAAGCTGATACTGACTCCATTTGAACGAAATTTGGACTTTTGGCGCCAGCTCTGGAGAGTCATTGAGAGAAGGTGAATTCATCATTTTCTTTTGTGTAATGAAGACATTGTGGTGAAGTTGCATTCAATTTGGATGTTGATATAGGCTTATAGGCTCAGGGTATGAAGAATTAAGCTATGCAGAGGGTTACTAAGAATTATTATAAAAACACAGTATGATACTACCATATATTTTGTATAGTTTTTTTGTTATTAGATGAATATGTTGATAAGTGTGTGAGAATAATGAACGTTTTCTGTAAGATGAATTCTGAAGAACCTATATAGATATTTTAGCAAATGTATATTTAGTTTCTACTGGTAATGTGGAAAATATGAGTACGAAAAAGAGTTAAGTTCCTGCCTGCAAAGAGCATCTATGTTATGGGGCGAGGCGGATGTCAAAGCTCATGTCAGCCCACTGTCACCATGTTCAGCTAAATGCTAAGCAAAGCACCAGGAACCAGGGGCACACAAATGAATGAAATGCAGTTCTTGTACTCAGAGAACTTAATACATGTGAAAATACAGAGGGCAGTAGAGTTCCTGCTTTGCGGCGGATAGAAAGGCAGTGGGCTGAGTCATAGCAGAGGAAGGAGAGGTTGATAAGTATTGAGGAAATCACGGGGTGGTTTTTATGTTTTTTAATTGGGCTCTGAAAAGAAGAGAATGATTTTGACAAATTGAGAATGAGAGATTTTTATTCTTTTTCATGTAACACTAAGGCGAATTCCTGATTGTTGGAAGTTGATGAATCACCTGTCTCTAATCTCACCTCTTTGGTGTAGTTAAGAGGTTTTTGTTTTCCTCAAAGAGTTTCTGAATTACTTTCAAGGATGCCATAAATGAACCTTATATTTGAAATGATGTTTTTCAACAAGGACCCTTCAGGCTGGTTTTTATTTTCTTTGAAATCTATAACGTGAACCTAGTAAGAAGACTAGGAAACAGAATGCCTTAATTGGGATTCTCAGAAAAGAATCTTATCACATTTAGCATATTGTTATTAAGAAAACAGGGCCCAGCCTAGTGGCTCACGCCTGTAACCCCAGCACTTTGGGAGGTCGAGGCAGGTTGATCACTTGAGGTCAGGAATTTGATACCAGCCTGAGCAACATGGTGAAACCCCATCCCTACTAAAAATACAAACATTAACCAGGCTTGGTTACTACTTGGGAAGCTGAGGCAGGAGAATCGCTTGAACCCAGGAGGTGGAGGTTGCAGTGAGCCGAGATCGCACCACTGCACTCCAGCCTGGGTGACAGCAAGACTCCTTCTCAACAAAAAAGAAAACAATACTTGGACTAAACTTGTAAAAGTCACTTACATTTCTTATTAGGGTGATGACAATTAAAGTCACTTGAATGCCCCCATCCTCTGCCTCTGGGGGTGTAGAAAGGGCTCTTGGGCTGGGGTGTGGGGAGGTCACAGAAGCAAGGCAAATCTCTAAGGCGGAAGAAAGGAAAGGCTTTCTGCAGATGACGGGTCCATGCAGGCTGCTTTTACTCAGGCTTGAGGGGGGCTTCGGAAGACCCCCAGCCATTCTCCTGGGGAACTGGGGAGCTGCTGTGAGCAGAGGAGCCTTCTCTTTGATGCCTCCTTGGTGGTTGAGGCTGTGTACTCCTGAGAATGCCCGTTTTCTCATTTCCAAAGAGAAACGGTAACAAGCGCAGAAGTACTGCAGCCCGGACCTTGAGGGCAGCAGCCTCCATCTTCACACTTAATTACAGTTTTTGTTTTGTTTTCAGAGATTGTCCTACTTCCTGTGTCATCTGTCTGTCTTCTTTGCTCCTTTCCTTTTTCTTCTGGTTTCTGACTTTTACAGAAGAGGCCTTCCTCAGGTGTCTAGTGATGTTCATCTGTCTTTAAGAACAAAGCATTACAAGGCTGGTTGACAGGCCTACCTGTTTAGTGGAATTTGCCAACTGGTGAGCTTCACCGTAAGGTGCCTGGGCAGGGGTCAGTTTTATTTTGTCGGAATACTCCAAGATGTTAAGATCGATAGGTCTTTTCCCCAGAGCCAGTCAGTTGTGTGTGTGTGTGGTTTTGTTTTGTTTTGTTTTGTTTTTTTGAGATGGAGTTTCACTCTTGTTGCCCAGGCTGGAGTGCAATGGTGCGATCTCGGCTCACCGCAACCTCCGCCTCCTGGGTTCAAGCGATTCTCCTGCCTCAGCCTCCCGAATAACTGGGATTACAGGCATGTGCCACCATGCCCAGCTAATTTTGTATTTTTAGTAGAGATGGGGTTTCTCCACGTTGGTCAGGCTGATCTCGAACTGACCTCAGGTGATCCACCCGCCTCAGCCTCCCAAAGTGCTGGGATTACAGGTGTGAGCCACTGTGCCCGGTTCCAGTCAGTTTTTAAAAAGAAGAATGATCTCCTGCCAGGAAGGGGCAGGAGGTGGTATAATACAAGGGCGCTGGGCATCTTCACAGTTCAGTATCTTCATAGGCTTACGCTGAATTCCCCTTTTTGCACTTTGGCAACTCTTTCCCATTTTCCCTGTGCCTGAGGTCCCAGTCCTGGAACTTCTCAAGTTCATTTTCTCCATAATAAACGCTCGCCTTCTGCTATTAGGGTGGGGAATGGGGGCTGTGTGGTGGGTTGCAGTTGCCTCACTGAACGGAACAGAGAAGCCAACCTCCGAGCGCGCTGTTCAGACGGATTACAGGCGCAGGCCGCATTCTTGGCCTTGAGAGAGCTGATGCTTCTAATCCTGGGCTTTCTTGGAAGTCTGGGGCACAAACAGGTTTGCTTCTTGTTGGTTTGACATTTGGTTGCTGCTGTTCTTTCTCTTTATCCTAATGGGTTTCAGCCTTTGTTTTTGTAGGTTTTGAGAGGGAGCAGAGGTAACCATCTGTGTTCAGTTTAACAGGAAGCCTCTCTTACACTGTTTCCGTCCCTAATAATTTCCCAAGTGAGCCTGTACATGTTGAAACTTCTAGCTTCAGTTTGGATTACAGTATTATTTGCTGTCTTATTTTTGTTATGTGATTTTCTCCTTTTTTTAAAATAAGAGAACATGTTTTCTAACTCAAGGAATATAGGTATATGAAAGTGGATCTGAGTTACATAGAAATATTTACTTAAAAATGACTGCCGCTGCATCTTTGAATGGGAAATATTTATTGATGTCTTCTCCACAGCAGATGTCTCCTGTTTGGTAACAGGCTGGCTAAACCATCTGCCTCTTTACTTCTAATAGTAGTTATCAGAAAAGATTAGATGTATAACATGTCATTGAAATGCAGGAAACTGCAGAGGCACTGAGGGCGGAACACTGTCTTCCAGTAAGATAAGGCGCTTCCATTGTGCTGCGTAGACCCTTCCTGCTACACGGCTGGCGCTTTGCTCTGCTCCTCACTCAGCACGTGAAGCAGCTGTCTTGAAGCGTCTTTTCTTACTGGTGTTTCTAAACTGATTGTTCTTCCTACTTGTTCGGTGTGTAGACATAACGTTTGTAGACATTGTGGTTTTAGTTGATTAGGCTTTGTCCATTTTTTTGTAATCATTTTTTCATTTACTATTAAATATCCAGTTTGAAAGTGCATTATTACCTTAAAGAAGGAAATACTAGAACCGGCTTAACTAGAGAACTTAAAAAACAATTTGTCCAAAATTAGCAAGTCTGTGAGTTCCTTTGTGTCACAGGATTATGCTGACATTTTAACTATTCTAAAAGAAAATGCACTTTTAATTGTCAAAAGAATGTCCTAAATGGTAACCTTCATTCTTTGGAATTTAGCATATTTGCAAAGTTGCCTCAGAAAAGGCTGGTTAACAGAATAAGGGTTTTGGGGAGACTCTGCCGTGAGGTAGTCATGCATCTGTAGCTTATTTCCTTCCAGCAGCAGTCACGGTGGGCCTTTATAACATCTAGCTCAGAGGCTGAAGGGAGGGAGGAGCCTCCCAGAGAAGGGAATTCTTTTTTCTCCTTGCCGTGTAGACACCTGTAGTCCCCACTATATTTGTGAGGGATTTGAGGGGCTTGCACCAGCTGCAGTAAGTTGTCTTATTGCTGTACCTTCTTATATGTGATAGAAGTTGGACTTACCATTCCTGCTTCAGCCGGGCAACCTAAGTTAATACGTTCCTATTTTGTCTTTTTGCCATTTAAATACATTGTTGGAATTGGTGGATAATTGTTTGCCAAAAATATGCTTTCTTCCTTGTTATTCCTGGGTTGAAATAAGATACTAGCTTCAATAGTGGCAGCTGTCAGCAACTGATTTACCAGTTTTCGTTTGAGGCTTTAACATGAGTGCAGACTAGGGATTGAATATTTAGTAGACTTCACCTTGGAGTGAAGTGTTTGGGATACTCTTTTGTCTCACCAGGAGAGTGGAATAGAAGTATGGTGGATGTCTTAGCAATGAAACATCATCTGAACCCCCCTAGGCTGTATGAGAGCAATAGCACGTTATGATTAAGAGCATCACCTCTGGTCCAGGCTGCCTGGGTTCCCATTCTGGCTGTGTTACTTATTAGCTGGTGGCCTTGGGCAAGTTACTTAACTGCCCTGAGCCTTAAGTCACTCGTGTATAAACCGGGAATAATTATACCTTAAAAATTAATAGATGTCCAGTGCTTAATATATTGCAGGTGTTTGCTATTCTGGCCATTAATGTGTGGTTAGGAAAATCCCTTTCACCTCACACTGATTGGTCTATCTCGTGTTTGTGTTTCAGTGATATTGTGGTCCAGATAGTAGATGCTCGAAACCCACTCCTGTTTAGATGTGAGGATTTGGTAAGTCAAGTTTGACAAAATTCAAACATCAGTCCTTTGAGTAGCTGTGAGAGGACCAAATCACTCAGCAGTGACTGTAGGCACACATTCTGCCCGCTCTGGCTCTGTTAATGAGGCCTTCCCTCCTTCCAAGGTCAGGAGCTTGCATGATGCCACTGTTGAGACAGATGTTTTCTCAAACAATGATTTCTATCTGCAGGAAGGCAGTTAAATGAGCTTTCTAGCTTTTAGTTTAGAAGCCACTTAAGGCATTTGCTGGTTTCCCATTTTTCAGGAAACACCAGTGGAAATAGTATTTTATTTATTTTAGCATATTGCCAGTCACTTCACTTTTTTTTTTTTTTTTTTGAGACGGAGTCTCACTCTGTCGCCCAGGCTGGAGTGCAGTGGCCGATCTCAGCTCACTGCAAGCTCCGCCTGGCTCACACCATTCTCCTGCCTCAGCCTCCCGAGTAGCTGGGACTACAGGCGCTCACACCGCTAGTTTTTGTATTTTTTAGAGAGACGGGTTTCACCAGGTTAGCCAGGGATGGTCTCGACCTCCTGACCTCGCGGATCCGCCTGTCTCAGCCTCCCAAAGTGCTGGGATTACAGGCTTGAGCCACCGCGCCCGGCCGTCACTTCACTTTTTAATTCATCCTGTAAAGTTCTCTCTCCTCACACTTTAGTTATGACTCCCTGTGGTATTTTACAAGTGAACTAAGTTTATGAAACACCACAGGGGCTAATAACTAACGTGTGAGAATCCCATGAAATGATGTAATGTAGCTTTGGGTTAGTTAACAAAATATTTTATAATATGTGAGGTATTCATATTTCTTTTTGAGAACTGTAATACATATTATTTATTTATTTATTTATTACTATCTTATATATCTAATTTTTTGTAGAGACAGGATCTTGCCATGTTGCCCAGGCTGGTCTCGAACTCCTGGGCTCAAGCAATCCTCCCTCCTCCGCCTCCCAAAGTGCTGGAATTACAGGCATGAGCCCCCATGCCTGGCCCAGATTATTTTTAAATCTGCTGGTGCATAACAAAAATATTAATGGTGGACCTTCTTTTCAAAGCTTACTGAAAGGATTAGTATAATGCGTCGTGATTAAGACTGTTTAAATTAGGAAATGATTTAAAACTGGGGGCAGTAAAAACTTGTGCTGGGATCTTCAATATGATTAGCCTCATTTTTTAGTTGTTTGGAAGAGGTCTTTCTAAATCTCTTTGTCTTGCTTAGGAATGTTATGTGAAAGAAATCGATGCCAGTAAGGAGAACGTGATTCTGATCAACAAGGCAGACTTGCTGACTGCTGAGCAGCGGAGTGCCTGGGCCATGTACTTTGAAAAAGAAGATGTGAAGGTTATTTTCTGGTCAGCTTTGGCCGGAGCCATTCACCTGAATGGTGACTCTGAGGTAACCTGAGGGACTTTTACAGGTTGGGTTTCAAAGAGGAGGATTTTGATTTCTCATAATGTGCTTCATTTGTGTTTTGTTTACTCTTACTGGAAATTTGTGGGAATTAGGGTTTTTCCCCTGTGTGCTGGATTCGGATGACCTACAGAAAGTGAATCACAAAGTTCCTTTCTCTCTGGTTGTCGGACAGTCTGACATCGCCAGTGTTGTTACACACTGGTATTAGCTGTATTATTTTTGTATAATTGTATAATTTTTTTTAAAGGTTGTAGACAGGAAGTTGTATAGGAAGTTCCACAATGACCCTGTAACTGCTTTTAAGAGAAGTCAGAACACAAGGGTATAACTGAAGGATGTAGTCAGTTCTCAGGACTTGATTAGAATCTCTTTCGACTTTGTTCTGAAAACAGAGAAACTAACCCTAAATTAAGATATACCACATTATCTGTTAGCCCGAATTTTGCAAAAGTAGTTTGGGCTTTATTTTTACTTTTGAATAAAATAATATCTATAAGAGGGCCAGGCGCCATGGCTCACTCCTGTAATCCCAGCACTTTGGGAAGCCGAGGGGTGTGGATCACCTGAGGTTGGGAGTTTGAAACCAGCCTTACCGACGTGGAGAAACCCCATCTCTACTAAAAATACAACATTAGCCGGGCGTGGTGGCGGGTGCCTGTAACCCCAGCTACTCGGGAGGCTGAGGCAGGAGAATTGCTTGAACCGGGGAGGCGGAGGTTGTAGTGAACCGAGATCGCGCCATTACACTCCAGCCTGGGCAACAAGAGCGAAACTCTGTCTCAAAAAAAAAAAAAAAAATCATCATCGTGATACCAACTGTGAAAAGAAATTAGTAATTAGGATCGTAGAGATGGAGAGACGTAAGAAGTACTGTCTTTTTCCCTGTGCTTTTCTCTCTCTGTTTATCAGGCATCTATTGACTGTAGAGTGTGTGTTGAGCTGGGTTATGAATACAGCACCCTCCCCTCCGTGAGCTCATTGTATAAACTCTCACCTCTAACTGTGTGAAGGAGTCTCTTCCTCCACCTCCATATCAAACAGTTGCATATTTCTCTTTGACTACTTTAAGCGACAGGATGCTCGAGACCAGGTAACTCATTTCTTTTTACCTCTAAATGTAGAAAGTTCTTCCATTCAGTGGAACGAAGTCAGCCACCCTACCCTTTGATCTGAGGACTCTTTGTCCCTTCGGTTCTCTCCTGCAGCTGTGCATTTTCAGCTCTTACAGACACCAGCTCCAGGACGCCCATCCTGGGTGCCTGTCTTCTTGCGTCAGGACCGCAGGCAAAACTGGCCACACCTAATTGAATACATTATTCCAGGTGGTGTTTGCCTAGGGCGTATACAGAGCATTCATATTTCTTGTGATCAGGATATTCACATTAATTCAGTTTCTGTTAGTTCATCTCCTTTCAGAAGCTGTTTGCTCTTGGCTCATTGAACCTGTGAGCAACCGAATCCCTCAAATATCAAAAAAATAAAAAAAGACTTACTAAGCAAACCTCATCCCATCTTTACATGGAGAGAAAGATATTTGTTCTGTTTTACTTCAACTTAGGAGAGTACTGTTCCTTTTAAATATGTTAATGGCTTAGTACCAAGATAGAGTTCATTTTAGAGTGTACAGTTAGCATTTCCTCGCCTTCTAGCTGTGAATTTTCATGTCATTGATAACATCGTTGAACAGGCTAGGACAAGGGATACAGCTCTGTGACCTTTTGTGGACTTACTAGCAGCACTCTGTGCCAGGCGTTTTTATGTGAATATAGATGTATTCACAAGAATATACCGATAATAATTATTACTATAATTAATTAAAACTAACCCATAAAATTAGTAAGTTAATAAAAACATATTCTTTACCAGACACCACTATTCTAAACACTTTATGTATTTTACTCATTTAATCTTCTCGGCAGTAAGTATAGATACTTACCATTGTTAGGGAGAAGAATAGTTTGCCCTGTTAAACCATTATTTCTGTTGTTTCCAATCTTTCCTGGAAGTCAATGTCTTGCTGAAGTTTTAAAATAGGTAATTACCATTATATTGCTCTGCCCTGATGCAGTAACCCTACCAAAAATGGAAGAGATGAGTTTCTGCATCTGTGGCCTTCTTGATTTACTAACCAAGTGGTAGATAACAAAGGGAAATGAAATTTTTTGCGTAATCAGTTTTCAGGGAACTCTTACTACCTCCTGTTGATGACTGTCTTATTTTTAGGGCTCACCAGGTCACTTGTGGAATTGTTTTAATGTCAGTGTCTGGCTTAACAGTGTGTAGTTTACGGAAGATATTCTTTCCTCCTTTTTAAGACTTAGGCGCCATTTACTTCTCCCAAGTTTTCTGGACTCTCTGCTGTTGTCCGTGATTTCTCAGGTTGTGAAGTCTTACTTGTAACTCGTTACTAATATCTGTAATTTGGGCATCAAATTACAGAAGTGCTAGAAGTAGCTTGATATTCACTGTTTTCACTGTTTTCTTGCCTGAAAGTTTGGTTCATCTTCTACAGTTGTTCAACTTCAGTTGTATGAAAAATGTGAATGTTCTGAAAAAATGTGACATTTTTCAAAAGGCACAGCCCAGTTCTGAGTTGAGTATCTCTGGTTTCCTTTGGTCACCTTGGAATTGCACTGTGTTCCCCAAAAGATTGACTTTTTCCTTCTTTTAATTTTTAACATAATTATGGCAAAGTCCTTTGATTGTCTTTAGTACTTTTCCTGAAGCCGAACTGCCCCCCACTGTAGTTTTTCTACTGCACATTCATGTTCAGTTCACATTCTCATTTTCATGCTACTTTCATGTTTGAAAATGACCCAAAAGAGCCCCACAGTGAGGACACTGACTTCTTTACATTCCCTGCTCATTTACCATAGAAATTGCTTCCGGTTCTGTATTTCTCTCATAAGCCCGGTTTCTTTTTGAGTTGCCAGGCTTGATAGTGAAATCATACCTGTTTTTCTTGACATTTTGTTTTCTTTCTGCTTTCTTGAGATTTAGGATACACGTTTGGCTGAGTTCATTGTGTCCCCTTCTGTGAGTGTTAATTATTCTAACCAAATTACTTGGAAATGATACAAGATTTCCATTACTTTCAAGTCCCAACAGATTCACCCTTATTTCTGCTTTGTTGTCACAAGGGATTCAGAAGAATTAACACACCCATGAGTAGTAAATGATTTTTACCTTTCGCTTTCCAAAGGGAATCTTTCATCACGAAATAATGTGGAGTTGAGTTTTGCTGCCGCATTTCACACACGGGGATCTGTGTGTGCTCCACGGTGCTTTGACTTCTAAAAGCAATTCTGAGAGAATAGCAGATTTTTTTAAACATGCCAACCACCGTCTTTAAAAATACAAATGTAAAATGAACTGCTTTGTGCAGAGAAGAGTATGTTAAATGTGTTATTGTTCCTGAGACATGCTTCGTTTTATCGTGCAGCCCATTGCAAAATAATGTACGGCCAAAGAGTTCAGTTTAACATAAGTTTTTCCCCTTGCTGTCTTTGAAGAGTTTTGTTGTTGTTGTTCTTGTTTTCTTTTGTTTTTGTAGAGACCCAGTCTTGCTGTGTTGCCCAGACTGGTTTTGAATTCCTGGCCTTGAGCGATCCTCCCACCTCAGCTACCCAAGTGCTGAGATTACAGGTGTGAGTCATCGCACCCGGCCTAAAGAATTGTTTTAAATTACAAAAGTAATACATGTTCTTTATACAGAGTTCAAATAGTATAGAAACATATAAAGTAAAAAGGGAAGGGAAGGTCCAATTCTCCTCCCCTCCAAGAGGGCGCCACCGTCGGTGGTTGTCTGTCATGGCACTGAAAGGCTTTCATTGTCTCCTCCCTATAGTCACCTTTCCATCTCCATCGAACTTTGCTTGTCCTCTGTTCATCTTTTTTTTTTTTTGAGACAGAGCCTTGTCTGTCGCCCAGGCTGGAGTGCAATGGCACCATCTCGGCTCATTGCAACCTCTGCCTCTCAGATTCAAGCAGTTGTCCTGCCTCAGCCTCCCGAGTAGCTGGGATTACAGGTGTGCACTACCACGCCTGGCTAATTTTTGCATTTTTAGTGGAGCCAGGGTTTTACCATGTTGGCCAGGCTGGTCTCAAACTCCTGACCTCAAATTATCTGTGCACCTCAGCCTCCCAAAGTGCTGGGATTATAGGTGTGAGCCACCACGCCCAGCCGTCCTCTGTCCATCTTACATAATCAACTCATTAAGTATTTTGACTAGAGTAGAAACTGCAGTTATGTGTTTCTGAGCATTTCTATTATTTTATCAGGAAGAGGCAAACAAAGATGATAGACAAAGCAACACAGCTGAGTTTGAACACTCCAGTTTTGACGAGGCTGAAATTTCTCACAGTGAGACCGAACATCTCCCAGCCAGGGATTCTCCTTCACTTAGTGAAAATCTCACAACTGATGAAGATGACAGTGAGTATGAGGACTGTCCAGAGGAGGAGGAAGATGACTGGCAGACATGCTCAGAAGAAGATGGTCCCGAGGAAGAGGACTGTGGCCAGGACTGGAAGGAAAGCTCTGCTGCCGATTCTGAGGCTCAGAGCAGGAAAACCCCACAGAAGAGGCAGATACACAATTTTAGCCATCTCGTATCCAAGCAGGAGTTACTAGAGCTCCTTAAGGAACTACATACGGGGAGAAAGGTGAAAGATGGGCAACTTACGGTTGGACTGGTAAGATGACATATGTCATAACATTGTTGCCACATGATTGTCTTTAATGCCCATTTTTTCAGTAGCTACACGACCCCATCGGGACCATTGCCCTCTTGTTGCCCACTGGCATCACGGGATTAGGCAGTAGGATAGACAGCCCAACTCAAAGGAATCGACTTCCTCAAGGCTTATATTGTAACATACCTATTCACATTAAATGTATTCTCCAGTCTCCTTTCAGTTCAGCTTTTTCTGCCGTGTGAAGTACCGAGAGAGCAGAATGAGAGAGATGTTAAGGTTGTCTTCAGACTTCAGCCCAGTGTTCTTTGGGCACCCTGTGATCCTTGCCAGCTTACGCTGTAAATGTTCAGATGCTTAATAGGGAGAACCCCAGCAATCCCAGCATCTTGGGGCTGGAGAAAATATGACAAATGCATTGGTTGCATAAACACCGCATAGTAGATAGGGGAAAGTAGATCACATCCCCAGCTTTATATACCCTAATTCCAGAAGTGGCTGGCTGCGGAAGTGGGCAAACCCCGAGGGGCTACAGCATGGCTCTAGATGGCCCCATCCTTAGCTAAGGAGATGTGAGATGTTAGAGAAGGTATTTATTATACAGATCTATCCAGAATATAACAGTGAGGGAAAGGAGATCATGGCACGTTTAACGTCTTCTAGCTTTTCAGGTACATGCTCAGTATAGCTAATCCTAATTAGTTTTGAGCCCCCTTCTCTCCTGCCCCAACCCCCTGCCCCAGAATGCCTGTTTAAAATGACTGAAGTAGATTAGCATCTTATTTTAGTGTAGTTAAAAGAGCTGTCTGTGGAATCAGACAGACCTAGGTGTAATTCCCAATTCAGCACTAGAACTAACTTGTTAGGAACCTGGGGAAAGTTGCTTATAATGCCTCTGAGCTTTAAAGCTTCATTCTTTATATTGTTGCTAAAAATTTGTATCAGAAAGTTCAGTTCTCTACATGTTTTCTCACCTTTATGGAAAAACTGAGCATCCTCCCTCATTTTCTGAATTTCTTACTCTAGAAATTCTGCAAACACTTATTGATCACCTGCCACATGCCAGACATTCTGCTTGGCTTTAACTAAAAATGACTGAAAATTAAAGATAATTGTGTGTTGTGATTATTCAAATGTCCATCCGATCAGCCTCACCCAGTGTGGAAGATGCGATGGAAACCGCTGTCTGTAGATGGGGCGGTGAGGGAAGGCTGGGGACAAGGGGATGAAATTTTCTGTAGCATCTGCTGTTAACAGCAAAACCTATAAAATTAAAATGTACATAGCCTGACCATTTGTCACTGGAGACATGTCTGAATAAATATACCCACACCACAGGAGAAAAAAGATGTCTCAGCAAATACAGAGAGCATGGATTTCAAATAATTTTCAAAGTAACCAGACGCTTAATGCTAGTCTTGCCATCATCTATGTCATATCTTTGAGTCTTTTGATAGATGTACTGTTTTACTATTTGGTAACTTCTGAGTCTCTTCTAGGTGGGCTACCCTAATGTTGGTAAGAGTTCAACAATCAATACCATCATGGGCAACAAGAAAGTATCTGTGTCTGCCACACCTGGTCACACGAAGCACTTTCAGGTATTTTTGTGGTTCCTTACCACTCGCGTGCAGCTGTTTCTTCCTTTCATCTGTTGTATACCCAGCTCAAAACTCTTCCTTGTCTTCCAGACTCTCTACGTGGAGCCTGGTCTGTGCCTGTGTGACTGTCCTGGCTTGGTGATGCCGTCTTTCGTGTCTACCAAGGCCGAAATGACTTGCAGCGGAATCCTCCCAATTGATCAGATGAGAGATCATGTTCCACCTGTATCGTTAATATCCTTTCTGCTTTGGAAACACTCTAGTTATTACGTGCATATTAGGGCTTCAGGTTTATTGTGGGCATTTGAGGGATTCCGATTTGATGAAGAATTTAAAATACTAGTGATCTGCACAAGTTTAGACTGTGAGATAGCATGAGAACTTCCAAATCGGAACCTCATTTCCTGATTTCCGCAGTGTAGCCGTGAAGAAATGGGAGAATCCAGGTTTCAGATACTCGGTTCCAAGTTGCAAACCTATTTAACAATGCCATGTAACCATTTGAGTGACCTTGGAAAACTTGCTTAACCTTCCCAAATACTTCCCTTTTCTCTAAGTGGGGGAAAAGCATCTATCTCATGGTTGATTATATTTAATCAGTATAGCTAACATATTGAATACTTGCTATGTGCTTTTCTAAACCCTAATCAAATATCTTTTAATCCTCAGAAAGCAACCCTTAAGGCAGATACTGCTGTTATTCCCGTTTCCTCAAACTTGAGGAGACTGAGGCACAGAGAAGTTAAATAATTTATCTAAGCTCTTACAACTAGTAAGCAGTAAATTAGGAACTCTGCTACTTGTCAGCAGCATAATGAATTAACTTACAGAAAGCATCTAGGACAGCACCCGGCATGAAAAAAGGACTCAAAGATGGATTTGTTAAGAACTATGCAGGGGCTAGGTGTGGTGGTTCATGCCTGTAACCCCAACACTTTGGGAGGTCGTGGTGGGCGGATCACTTGAGGCCAGGTATTTGAGACCAGCCTGGCCAACATGGCAAAACCCTGTCTCTACTAAAAATACAAAAACTAGCTGTGCGTGATGGTGCACACCTATAGTCCCAGCTACTCGGGAGGCCGAAGCATGAGAATCTCTTGAACCTGAGAGGCAGAGGTTGCAGTGAGCTGAGATGGTGCCACTGCCCTCCAGCTTGGGCGCCAAAGTGAGACTCCTGAAGAAAAAAGAAAACGAAAGGGAAAAACTGGGCAAGGTCTGAGATTTTACTGTACTTACAAGCTAACAAGTTAGTCTGTTACTGTTTTGTAGATACTAGCAGAAAACAGGAGACTTCATGAAATTGGCACACTAATCCGCTGGCTTGTAAGTAGGGTAAAATTTCCTTCATAACTACACTTAAGGCCACAGCTTATTCATAGATACATATATATTAAAAAGTATATAGCTTTTTTTATTTTTGAGATGGAGTCTCACTCTGTCACCCAGGCTAGAGTGTAGTGGTGCAATCTCGGCTCTCTGCAACCTCCACCTCCTGGGTTCAAGCAATTCTCCTGCCTCAGCCTCCCGAGTAGCTGGGATTACAGGTGTGCACCACCATGCCCAGTTAATTTTGTTGTTGTTGTTCAGCAGAGATGGGGTTTCACCATGTTGACTAGGCTGCTCTCAAACTCTTGACCTCAAATAATCTGCCTGCGTTGACCTCCCAAAGTGCTGGGATTACAGGCGTGAGCCCGGCCTTTTAAGTTTCTCAGTAAATTAATAGTGAGACATGAATTATTTATTGCCGGTAGCCTTAGGTTAGGTACTATGGAGGATAGGGCATAAATAGAGATGGCTACTGCCCTATACGAAGCATCAATCTGTTGGGGACACGTGAGGTATGTACGTGAATAACTAGTACAAGTAGAATATTTAGTGGCTTAAGGAAAATTCAGACAAACTATGAGAGATTAGACAAAGGAGGAAAAGTAATCCTGCATAATTGTAGACATTAGAAACAGACTCCCCTTGCTTTATCTCTACATTAGAATCACAAATGCGTAATCTACTTTTCAGGGTAAAAATGTGTCATCTTTAAAGTCAGTTTCAGAGATATTTTAAATTATTATTTTAAAAGAATTCATATGGAAGAGTCATGGGAGCTTAAGGCCTTGTTTAAAAGGGAAAAAAAAACTGAGTCTTTTAAAATTAATCGATAACTATACTCGTCCTTTGGAGAGGAGAAAGAGTGTTCGTCATACAAGTGATGAAGTGCTGTGCTCTTAGAGGCACGTTCCGTATGCCTTGGGGAGGAGGGAGTCAGTTCAAGAGAGTGGATTCCCTGACAAGCTACGTTTGCCAGAATATTCCAAGACATGTTTTAGAAGCTACCTATGGCATTAACATCATAAAGCCTAGAGAAGATGAAGATCCCCACCGACCTCCAACATCAGAAGAACTGTTAACAGCTTATGGATGTAAGTTGGGATTCATTAGAAAACATGAACAAAAATAACAGTATACCTAATGAATAGAAATAAGAATAGTAATAGTACTAGAAATGTTATTCTGCAAAGATATAAATTTATCATATTTCTTTAGCATTTTTCAAGTCATCTTCCAGGGTTAATGTCTCTGCAGGCCTTGCCTACAAAGTAACCTACAGTGCAAAAAGCTTTCAGGACGTTTGCTGCTTTGATGGTACCCATGTGCAGGCACAGGGGTTCTCATCGGAGGCTGTGTTGGCTGTTTCTGGAGTCTTCTCCCAAACAAGAAGAAAGGGGATGTGTGGAAGAAAATGAATATGTGCACCACAGCAAGGCAGGAGAGTTGGGAGGGGAGCACCAGAAGGGAGACCCCTCAGAGACGGGACAGAGTGGAGCTTGGTTAGGACAGGGGCAGAAAGCACCCTCCTTCCTCTCCCATCAGCCCTTGTAAACTTACTTGACATGAAAATGAGACCACAGCTCTCCCACCTCCATGTTTTATCCCAATTCCACATGAGGACCTATGATTTCTTGCCTTCAATGTAAACTTTAAAGGTGGCCTGGAGAACCTTGTGTCTACCTAAAAAAAAAAAAAAAAAAAAATAGCAGCATGAGAAGCATTTCTGTGCGTGTGTGGCTTGCTTTGAAAGGGATTGCCACTGGCTGGGAAGGAGTTCCGCTTATTCGAGTATTTACTGGCAGAGAAAGGTGGAAGGTGATTTGATAGGAATCACACTTAAATCAAACCTTGAACTTAGAGACTCTAAAGAGGATAAATACTAAACACTTGTGTAAGACTATTCTAATGACTGAGTCACAGAACAAGAAAAGACCTTAAAGATTACCTCACCTCCTAGCCCCTGCTTTTAAGAAGTAGAATCTGAACCCAGAGCCCAAGCTGACCCAAGGTGAGGTGGCTGGTCAGTGGAATAGCCTGGGTGAGATCTCCCTCGAGGATGTTAGCCTGGAAAATGCGGAAAGGTGGACTTCCACCAAACTTTCAGTTTGATTGTACTTCCGATAAAACTGAAAATAATCTGAGTCTTTTAAGATGTTTCATCTAATGCTGCCTGGTAAAATCAGAGTAAGGAAAAAGCCAGTCTGTAAAAACAAATGACCACACGTACAATTGCTAAGTTCACTGTCTGCAAGTCCATATAAAAGAAAATCTCGACAGGAAATGTTCAAAGATATTGCCAGATTACTCTCATTTTACTTTGTATTTCTTTAACTACTAGTGAAGTTGAGCATCTTTCCAAATGTTTTGTGACTATTTATATTTCTTCTGGGAATCACATTTTCCTATACATGGTTCTCTCTTAATGATTTGTAGAAGTTCTTTGTTGTATGTGCTACACATTTTTTTCCAACATTAATTATGGTTTCTTTGGCCCCCAAAGAAGTTGACAATTTTAACAGACTATATTTTTCCTTTTTGGTTTGACTGGGTTTGGTGTTTTACTTGGGAAGGTCTTCTCCATCCCAAAAAAGATAAAACTATCTTCCTGTAATATTTACTTTTTAACATTTAGATTTTTAATCTGCCTACATTTATTTTTGTATATCGTGTGAATTAGGATTCTAACTATTTTCTTCTAAACTGGAAAAGCCAGTCGACAGCTAGTATGTGAGGGGGCTGAGTTTGGAACACAGCCTGTCTGCTGAAGCCATGTTCTTAACACTGTGTTTTGCTGCCTTCTGACTGAGTTAGTATTAAAGGGATCTTACTGGGGAAAAAATGTGGGTACATCATTCAATAAGAAAACTTCATCTGTTGCTTTCTGTTTTGCAAGTAGTATTGACAGTGTAGCATTCTCCTACAGGTAGCCTCCATGAATAAATGTTTAAAATAAAGAGGCCGGGCGTGGTGGGTTACGCCTGTAATCCCAGCACTTTGGGAGGCCGAGGCGGGCAGATCACCTGAGGTCAGGAGATCAAGGCTAGCCTGACCAACATGGTGAAACCCCGTCTCTACTAAAAATACAAAAATTAGCTGGGCGTGGTGGCGTGCGCCTGTAATCCCAGCTCCTCAGGAGTCTGAGGCACCAGAATCACTTGAACCCGGGAGGTGGAGGTTGCAGTGAGCCAAGATTGTGACACTGCACTCCAGCCTGGGCAACAGAACGAGACTCCGTCTCAACAAAAAAATAAAATAAAGAGGTAGAAGAAATAACTGGAGTAGAGAGAAATCAAATTTGTCTTTCATAGCATGGTGGTAGGTGATTGTTAAGATATCAGATATAAGTAAATATTCTCCTGGATGATCTAGTGTTTTGAATGCTAAACAATATATATTCTACAATGATACCTAATTTTTTTAAAGCTAGGAGTAAGAATGCATAGTTAGTAATAGAAGCTACATCACCTCAGTTGTCTCTGTTGTGATATTCTGTCATCTAAGATTTTGCAAAATTATCTTCTCTTCACAGATATGCGGGGATTCATGACAGCGCATGGCCAGCCAGACCAGCCTCGATCTGCGCGCTACATCCTGAAGGACTATGTCAATGTAAGTGCACCCCGCCTCTCATGCTCTCCGATACGCACGTCTTTTCCCCAGTCTGTGTTCTTAGAGAATGGCAACTTGTTCGATCATAAAGGAAATACACTGAAACTGGAGTTGTGATCTTGATGTAGGGTAGTTAACATTATATGGATTATAGAGATTACAAAAGATGGAGCTCTCTGAACACCTATTATGAGTGAAAATCACCAATTTATGCATCTGGTTTTTCCGTCTCCTACAGCCCTTTGCTTGTTATGATTGCAACTATTGTCACAGTCTTCTTCGTAGTATAGCTGTTTATATGGCTATCTCTGTATTTGTGTAGTAACGATAATAACAGCTAACATTTTTTCAAAGCTAACCCTGCTAGAAATAGTTCTGTTTTACATGCGTCTTCTCAGTAAAAATACGTAACAAGTCTGAGATTATTATGTCTCCTTTTCAAATGAGAACATGCTATTTGGGGGTTTCCCCATAGTAAAATGGAAATGAACAGGGCCTATCTCATGAGATTATTATGGGAAATAAATGGAAGCTCTGTGTGTGTGTGTGTGTGTGTGTGTGTAGCACTAAGCTCAATGCCTGGCACATAATGAGCCCCCGATAATTGTTGTCAAGTTTCTTTCCACAAATAAGCATTACAGGGCCCTGTTAATAACCAGTTGTGAGGATTTGGCTTTATTTCCTCCCCTTCTCAAGACCACATCAGTGGAGCTCTTGGAGCATAGTGGCAACCATATGGGCTTTGCCTTCAGTTCAGGAGGAAAGCAGTTCATACTATTGGTATGGATAAGTCATGTATTCATTTACCACTTACTATGGAGGATGTAAAGATGAGGTAAAAATTGTCACAAGCTTCAGATCATTTATGATGGAAAGAGGCAGACTTGCCCCCAGTGAGCAACCCCACCTACAGGAGTCAAGGAACTCTCCTGACTGTAATAGTCTACCCGGCATTACCGCGAACTCTCCTGACTGTAATAGTCTACCCGGCATTACCACGAACTCTCCTGACTCTAACAGTCTACCCCAACATTACCGTGAGTCGTAACTGCCCAGTTGTGTCTTGAGTTTTGTTTTGGAAAATATTCGCCGTAAGTATAACCATTTCAGTATGCTGAAGAATACTTAAGTGGGAATGCAAACAAGAAAAGAAGAAAGAAATTTCATCCTAGTCTGGGGCACCATGGGAAGAGTTAGGTCTTTGGAACACTTTGACCATTGACGTGTTGGAAAAAGGACTCTTCAGCTGCAGTAGACCAAAGCTCAACTCAGCTAACGTAACCAGAAGGCGGAGAGCTCCATCGGAGTGTGACTGGGTGGGGATGTCTCCTCCGAGGCCACAGATGGCTCTTAGGATGCACTGTCGTCATTCATGCTGTCTTTGCAGGGTAAGCTGCTGTACTGCCATCCTCCTCCTGGAAGAGATCCTGTAACTTTTCAGCATCAACACCAGCGACTCCCAGAGAACAAAACGAATGGTGATGAAATAAAAATGCAGCCAGGCAGAAATAAAAAAGTAAAGCAGATTGAAAATATCGTTGACAAAACTTTTTTCCATCAAGTAAGTTTTAAAACTTTTCTTAAACTTCTGATCCAACACTCTTTATAACAGCTTTATTGAGTATCACATGCCATAAACACATTTTAATAACCCCAAAAAGGGTTTAATAACCCCCAAAAGAAACCTTATTTATTAGCAGTTACTCCCTGTTCCCCTTTTCCCCCCAGCCCCTGCCAACCAATAATCAATCTTTATGTATAGATTCACCCGTTCTAGACGTTTCATGTGACTGGAATCATACGATGTGCTCTTTGCGACAGGCTTCTTCCACTTAGCATGGTGTCTTAGAGATCCATCCATGTTGTGCATGCGTCAGTGTTCCATTCCTTTTTATTACCGAATGGCGTTGTAGTGTACAGCTGCGCCACGTTGTGTCTGTGTATCATCTGATGGACATTTGGGTTGTTTCCACTTTTTGGCTACTGTGGATAATGGTGTAATGAACACTTGTGCACAAGTTTTTGTGGAGACGTGGATTTCATTTTTCCTGAGTATATACCTAGGCGTGGGCTTGCTGGGTCAGACTGTAATTGCGTGTTTAACATTGGAGGTATTGCCAGACTCTCCGAAAGTGGCTGTGCTGTTTTACGTTACACCCGTGATGTGTGAGGTTTCTCATTTTCTCCTCATCCTTGTCAACGTCTATTATTTCCGGTCTTTTTCTATTGTAGCCATCCTAATACCTGGGAAGCGTATTGCATTGTAGTTTTGATTTGGTATTTCCCTAATGACTGGTGGTGCTGAGCATCTTTTTCTGTGCTCATTGGCACATGTATATTTTCTGTAGAGAAATGTCTGTTATGAAGTTGTAAGAGTTCTTTATATATTCTGGATACCAGTCCCTTATCAGATTGATTTACAAATATTTGCACCCATTTAGTCAGTTGTCTTTTCTCTGAGCCAACACACTTGGTGATAGAAAGTGCTAAAGAAACAGATTTCAAAAATGTCTTCTGCACTTTAAAATATTGATAACTTTAGTTGCTTATGTCACAGCTACAATTTGTAGGCAGTATTTTAAAGGTCAAATCTACATGCAAAAGAGGTAAATCATATAGTTGTACCCAATGTAGTTTAAAAATGTTTTTAAGTGACTACTATAGCGAAAACAGGACAGGGGTTAGGAGGGGGTGATCAGCTGTACCCAGAGAATGTTTTTGTATTCATCCCATGCTTTATCTGCTGCCTCACACGATGAGCCTGTGATGCAGGCCAAGCAAATATTGTTCCCTGAGGACACTGGCGCTGGAGAGACTGAGTTACCCAAGGGCACTTGCTTTAAATTGCAAAGCTGGGGCAAAACTTAGATGTTTGTAGCTCCTAGTTTGAATTATTTCCTAGTTGGTATGTACCAGTATTTGGAAGAAAATTTACCAATATGCAAAAAGATGACAAGTTTCTCCTTGGGCCTACAGCTGTCATACAGAACATTTAATTTGAAATTTTAAATGTTTATAGGTTTCTAAAGGCTGTGTACAAGAAGGCTGAAAACTTGTCATAATTTCAATATAATTCATATGTCTCAACCGTAGCCTCTAGAGTAATATTTTACTATTATAAGTAACTTGCAAATCATAGTGTACTAATTTTTTTTTAACTAAGTAAACTTAAAACTTGTTTAGAGTCCATTTCTAATGTGGTTGAAGCAGGTTTAGTTTTTATATTAAGACAAATTTCCAGAAAACAGCTGGTATTGAGTCTAGTTGTAGATGGCATTTGAAAGTATGAGACTAAACAAACTTGATGAGGGAATAAGGAGGGAGAAGAGATGAAATGAAGACAGAATGCTGGTGGGAGAAAGAGGACCAGTGAAAGGAAGGGGGGGAGGAATTTACTGAGTGACTGACTCCTTTTTATCTTGAAGTGATCCACTGACAGTACTGTGCATATCCCTTAAAGGACAGCCTGCTGACATCTCAGATAATGTTTTCTCTTATTTCCTAGGAGAATGTGAGGGCTTTGACCAAAGGAGTCCAGGCTGTGATGGGTTACAAGCCCGGGAGTGGTGTAGTGACTGCAGCCACGGTGAGCTCTGAGAACGGGGCAGGGAAGCCCTGGAAAAAACATGGCAACAGAAATAAAAAAGAAAAAAGTCGCAGACTCTACAAGCACCTGGATCTGTGAGGTTGGGCTGCATTGTGCAGATGGAAAAGAGCAGAAGCTGCCTGTTGCCTGTGGAACTGTCGCAAGACACTGGCACTGTAGAATGGGCCCTGCTCTGCGGGCACAGCTGCATCCAGCAGTCTCCGTGTCAAGACCAAGGGCCTCCTGGAAACACCAGCTCTGACGACAAGGAGTCATCTGGGAGCCCTAGAAACCTCCTCCTGGCCAGGCGCAGTGGCTCATGCACCAACACGGTGAAACCCCATCTGTACTACAAATACAAAACAATTAGCCGGGTGTGGTGGCAGGCACCGGTAGTCCCATCTACTCGGGAGGCTGAGGCAGGAGAATCGCTTGAACCTGGGAGGTAGAGTTTGCGGTGAACGGAGATCGCGCCACTGCACTCCAGCCTGGGTGACAGAGTGAGACTATATCACAAGAAAAAGAATTGCAAGGGATGGTTCATGAGACACATTTGGGACAAAGGTGAAACAGAAACTCCCCATTGTGAGTGTCCTAGTTGGGTTCCTCCGACTCTAAACAAGGGACTTGGGTTCGGTTAGTGCGCAGCGGGGGCTCACTTCCACTGAGGAACATGTAGAATGTACTCACCGGGTGACAGGGCAGCTGCGGTATTTACTACCTAGCCCTCATCTTCTCTGGCTATTC
This sequence comes from Papio anubis, assembly GCF_008728515.1. Taxonomy (NCBI): domain Eukaryota; kingdom Metazoa; phylum Chordata; class Mammalia; order Primates; family Cercopithecidae; genus Papio; species Papio anubis. The sequence goes on along the minus strand of NC_044977.1, from coordinate 190,529,356 downwards.
CACTTGTTTAAAATGTCCAGAATAAGCAAATCGCCATATAGAGAAAGTAGACTTGTGGTTGCTTAGGGATGGGAGGAATGGGAAGATTGAGGCCTTCCTTTTGCAGTGATAAAAATGTCCTAAAATTGATTGTAGCAATGGTCACACAACTCTGTGAATATGCTTAAGACCATTGAATTACACACTTTACATTGGTGAATTGTATGGTATGTAAATTAAATAACATAGTTACAAAATATAATCAAAAGCACGAAAGCACTCTTGATAGGGTTTGGATCTGTGTCCTCCCCAAGTCTCATGTGGAAATGTAAGCCCCCTGGTGGGAGGTGGGGCCTGGTGGGAGGTGATTGGATTTTGGGGCAGAGTCCTCACAAATGGTTTAGCACCACCCCCTCGGTGCTGTTCTCCGTGATACTGAGTCTTCGTCACATCTGATTGCTTTGAAGTGTGTGGCACCTCCCCTCTGCCTCCCTCCTGCTCTGGCCATATAAGATGTGCCTGCTTCTCCTTCGCCTTCCAACATGATTGTGAGTTTCCTGAGGTCTCCCTAGAAGTAGAAGCTGCTGTGCTTCCTATGCAGTCTATAGGACAGCGAGCCAATTAAACATCTTTTCTTTATACATTACCGTCTCTGGTATTTCCGTTTTTCTTTTTTTCTGAGACGGAGTCTCACTCTGTCGCCCAGGCTGGAGTGCAGTCGTGTGATCTCGTCTCACTAGAACCTCCCTCTCCCAGATTCAAGCAACGTGCCCTCCCAGAAGAGAAAGCTGTTGAGCTGCTGGCCTGTCTCCCCCAGGTGGCTGGGATTTACGGTCACCATTGGCTGCCCACTCCCGTAGGGCCGCCCAGGCCGCTGCAGCCCTTCCTTCAGAAGGACGGTGCCTGAGGTCCTGCCACCTCTGCCAACAGGAAATGCCTTTGAGCAGTCACATCACTGCCTAGCGTCCAGGAGGACAAGTGCTCCGGTCCTCTTGTTAGTTTTTCTTTTTGGCTAACTCTGAACCATGGCCAAAAACATTATCTTTAGCTCCTGGGCAGCTGCTGGACCTCTGAGGAGCCTGGTTAAGGAACTGATTCATTTCCTGAGGGCCGACCACGTGCAGAGCCCTGTGGAAAGTACAGGGAGAACCTGGGCAGGGTTCTGATGACCCGGAGGGAGGTGGTTAGAAGATACCGTCCAAAGTGTTCGCTGCAGGATGAAGTCCCGACTCCCTCGCGACTGAACACTGACCGTCTCACCTCCCTGCTGTGGGTGCTGCCCTGCCTGTGCTATTTGCCTTTCTCCCTATACCATCTCTTGCCGCTTCCAAGGGCCTCTGCAGAGCTGCGGCCATGGCCTTGTTGCCAAAAGCAAACATTCTCCAGCGTTATTTATTGAAAACCTTCCCCCACACACGCCCGCCCACAATGCGGGGTGTGGTCAATGTACTTTAAATATGCCCCTACTGTAGTGCATGTCATATTTTTATGGCTTGTTTAAAAATCAGCATATCTGGCCAGGCATGGTGGCTTACACCTGTAATCCTAGCACTTTGGGAGGCCGAGGTGGGTGGATCACTTGAGGTCAGGAGTTCAAGACCAGCCTGGCCAACATGACGTAACCTCGTCTCTACTTTTTAATGGCCAAAACCGCAATTACTTTTGCACCAAAGTACTTTTCTTTGTTGTTTTTTGTTTTTTTGAGACAGAATTGCTCTGTTGCCCAGGCTGGAGTGCAGTGACGTGATCTTGGCTCACTGCAACCTCTGCCTCCTAGGTGCAAGAGATTCTCCTGCCTCCGCCTCCCAAGTAGCTGGGATTATAGGTGCCTGCCACCACACCTGGCTAATTTTTGTATTTTTAGTAGAGACAGGGTTTCACCATGTTGCCCAGGCTGGTCTGGAACTCCTGACCTCAAGTGATCCACCCGCCTCAGCCTCCCAAAGTGCTGGGATTACAGGCGTCAGCCACTGCTTCTGGCCTGCACCAAAGTACTTTTGATAGCCAAAACCACAATTAGTTTTGCACCAATCTAATATCATCAAATTAGTGATTAGGTTTAATTTCTCCTGAGTGGTTACAACTTTGTTTTGTTTTGAGAGACTAGGGTCTCAAAAACAGGGGTCCCTATGTTGTCTAGGCTGGTCTCCAACTTCTGGGCTCCACTGATCCTCCCACCTTGGCCTCCCAGAGTACTAGGATTACAGGCATGAGCCTCCTTACCAGGCCAGATCTTAACTTTGAAAACACAATGTACCACTAAAATAGTGTAGCCACTTTGGAAAATAGTCTGGCAAGTCCTCAAAACGTTAAACACAGTTACCATAGACCCCAGCAAGGATACTCCTAGGTATATACCCAAGAGAACATGAAACCCATGTCCACACAAAAACTGTATACAAATGTTCAGAGCAGCATTATTCATAATAGCCCAAAGGTGAAAGCAACCCAGATGTCCAACTGATGAATGGATAAACGACATGTGGTATAAAAATACTCATACAATGTATTATGAGCCATAAGCAGGAATGAAGTACTGATACATGCAGCAACATGAAGGAACCTTGAAAACATGCGAAGTGAAAGTCACAGAAAGGTCACATAGGGGATGATTGCACTGATGTGGAATATCCAAAATGGGCAAATCCATAGAGACAGAAGGTAGATCTGCGATTCCTGGGCTGGGAGTGTTGAGGGGAGTGGAGAGTAACTGCCGGTGGGCAGGGTTTATTTTCGGGTGGGGGTGATGAAAATGTTCTAAAAGTAGATAATGATGTTGGTTGCACAACGCTATGCATACACTAAAAACTGCTGAGTTGTACTTTTTATTTTTTGTTTTGTTTTGAGATGGAGTCTTGCTCTGTCGCCCAGGCTGGAGTGCAGTGGCGCCATCTCAGCTCACAGCAATCTCCACCTCCCGGGTTCAAGCGATTCTCCTGTAGTAGCTGGAATTACAGGCACACGCCACCATGCCCGGCTAACTTTTTTATTTTTAGTAGAGATGAGGTTTCACCATGTTGGCCAGGCCAGTCTTAAACTCCTGACCTCAAGTGATCCGCCCACCTCAGCCTCCCAAAGTGCAGGGACTACAGGTGTGAGCCACCGTGCCTGGCCAGAATTGTTTTAAAAGGACTATGTTGGCTGGACATGGTGACTCACGCCTGTAATCACTTTAAGAGGCTGAGGCGGGTGGATCACGAGGTCAGGAGTTCAAGACCGGCTTGGCCAACATGATGAAACCCCATCTCTACTAAAAACACAAAAAGTAGTCAGGTGTGGTGGCACGTGCCTGTAGTCCCAGCTACTTGGGAGGTTGAGGCAGGAGAATTGCTTGAACCTGGGAGGTGGAGGTTGCAATGAGCCAAGACCGGCCATTGCACTCCAGCCTGGGCAACACAGTGAGACTCTGTCTCAAAAAAAAAAAAAAAAAATGTTTATGGCATATAAATAATATCTCAATAAAGCTGCAGTTTTGTAGTTTTTTTTTTAATTAAAAAAAGAAATGATTTTTTCTCAAATCTGCACCTTCTGTAGAAATATTTTTTTCAAGTCATGTCTTGCTTTAAACAAAGTTACTAAGATCAATGAGGAGATTTAAAAATTACAATGATAGTTTGTTTGCTCTCAAGAAAAACAGCCCTGTGTGCTTGAACTGTGAGGCGTGTGGCTGGACAGGCGGCGGCCGGTTCCAGAGAAAACAAGCTCCTTGGCTGCCAGGGCTGTGGGTTAGGATGACACCAGAAGCCCGGCTTGGGCGACTGCCTGGGGGCGGAGGGTGCCACTGACAGCTTCAGAAAGGAGAGTGAGACGCAGATGTGGGGGTATTTGTTCTCCAGCACGTTTGTTTCCTCCTTCCTGGCCTTGCACCCCGCCCCCCCTTTTTACTGCGCCCTGTCCGGGATCAGGACCAGGCCCCCTTCACCTTGGGACGCCCAGCACCCATGGGCTTCAGCAGCGCAACTAATTGCTGATGGCTCAGGAAATGTGCGGAATATGCAGGAAGGGACGCCGTGCCTTACAGCGACCGGCAGGGACTCGGCCCTCCACGAGCCCAGCCGCCCGCCCCGCTCCGGCCAGGATGTTGGAGGTGGGTGACCGCGAAGAGGTCGGCGGGGAGCGGGCGCCGCCGCGGGCCGGGGGGCGGGGGCCGCCGTCTTTGTGCCCGGGAAGCTCCCAGCTCCCGCCGCTGGGGGGCGGCCTCCGCCCCGCCGACCCCCGACAATAGCGCAAGGGGTGGGGAGCGCGCGGTCCCGGAAACTTTTCTCCGGCGCCTTCGCCGCCGCCGCCCGCGTCCGGGAGCGCGCTTTTCTCTGCCCGCGGTCGGTGTGCTCGGCCGGAGCCGCCGCGGCGGAACGGAACCCAGAGAAGGCGGCGCTCGGGGCTGCCCGCGGCGAGGGAGGCTGCGCCCAGGTCACCGGCCCCGCGGAGAGCGCCCAGCCGCGCCATGGGGGAGGCGCCCAGCCCCGCGCCCGCGCTCTGGGACTGGGACTACCTGGACCGCTGCTTCGCCCGCCACCGCGTCTGCATCTCCTTCGGCCTGTGGATCTGCGCCTCCTCCTGCTGGATCGCCGCCCACGTGCTGTAATGGGGCCGGGGGTCTGGGGGCTGTCGGGAGGGGAAACGGGCGCCACACCCCTGCTACTCCCTCTCGGAAACCTAGACGAGGGGGTGGAAAGGGGGATGAAGGAGATGGCTGAGTGATAGGATCCAATGGAACATTGCTGTGTAGACTGAAGTGGGATACTTCTTTCCAGATCCCACGCACGGGGAAGCTGGGCTGAAAGCCAAAGGGAGGAGGCTGGGTGGTGCAGCGGATGGGGCCTCAGGACACCGCGAGCATGAGTGCTGTTGTCAGCCCTTCCCCATTGACTCGCGATGTGACCTGGGCAAGCTCCAGAACCTCTCTGGGCCTCCTATGACTGGTGATAATACCTCATAGGATGGTGGGAGGATTCAATGAATCAGTACCGTTAAAGCACTTAGTAAATGCTCATTAAACATCATTTGTATTGCTCCAGCTAGGTCACCAACTCTTAAGGGACCTTGGCAAGTCCCTTGATGTTTCTGGCCTCAGTTTACCCAAAGTCCTCCTAGGCGGGAACGGGCGTGATGATGATCCAGCTGGCCTGCCTTTGCCCTGGTCTGTCCAGCACCTGGACTGGTTTGTCCAGATGCCCACTGTAGCCTAAGTTCTAAGAGTGAATCTCCAGGTCCTCAGCCGCTCTGTCCTAGGCATGGAAATCCACTAGCAGTGCCCAGGATGGTGCCGCTCAAGCATTCCCTGGCAGGGGAGAAAGGACCAGCACCCCTGGGAGAGGTTAGAACTGTCTCCCCGTAGGCGCTCAGTGGATATTCTCCTAAGGCATTTGGTCGAATTGCAGAGACTCTGCAGCCCCACTACCCAGTGACTGGAATACAAATAAAAAGACGCCTAGAATATTTACTGTGGGCCCAGTGTTGCATTCATTAACTCTTTCAATGCCTGCCTCAGAATATCAGCACCAGGAGGTAGGTACTGTTACCCCCACTTTCAGTAGTGAGCCCTGAGGTTCTGAGAGGTTAAATAACTTGTCTGAGTGAAAAGAAAGAACCAAAACCCCAGATCCCAGTGAAAAGGGGCAGGCTGGTAAAAGAGATTAAACTGTCCAGATCAGAGGCTGGAAACTAACAAGGCACTGGACACGCATTAGCCATTTGTTCCTCACAGTCGTCCTCAGACCAGCACTGTTAGGCACTTTGCCAACCTGGCGGGGGTTAAGAGCGAGCCTCTGCTTCTCACACTGCCTGGATCTGGACATACCCATTTGTTTTCAGGGCCTTGCCATCCCTGAATCTCCCCGCTCCCCTTTCTCTTTGGAGAATGTGTGTTCGGAGCAGTGTGTGGGCTGGGTTAAGGTCAGCTGGAACCCTAGCCCCAGGAGCTGGGGAAGTGGCTGAGAACAGGGTGCGGAGCAAAGGCCCTGTGTGTGAAGCCAGACCACCATTAACTCACCTTCTCACCAGACGCCTCTGTTTTGTCCTCCCACATGGGAGGGTTGATATAAATTATTTCTAATTTGGGTCCGCCTCTGGGAGTCTCCAACTTAAGAATCTTCACTCCTTGGTCATGAATTGGTTTTAGGATCCCAGGGCCCAGATTAAAGTTGGTGTTGCCACCGTGAGCTTCAGGCTTGGGCCAGCAGGTCAGGAAATGTCGAGGAAGCCAGGCTTCTGTCCTCATCCACCATTCCCAAGGACAGGCGCTCAGAATCTGCCAAACAGGTCTAAGGATGTGGAATGAGTGCCACCCTCCAGTGAACGGCAGTGAAGCCGGAGTTGCCGCCCTGCCTCAGTGTCTCCAGCGAAGTGTAGCAAGGAGGCATGTACGACATGTTTCAGAGGCCCTACCAGTGACGCTGATAGAAACGGCCCAGCCCCTTCCTGCCCTTCCGTGCATCTTCTCCGTGGATATGGACTGGGGAGGGGCTGTAAGGGGAGAAGCGACAGTGGGGGCACTGAGGGAGGGACAGCCCAAAGTGCCAAAAGGACTCTGTGTAAAGAACGTGGACATAGGCCAGCAGAAGCCAGGCTGCCCCACCTCACAGATGGTTTAGAAGAATTTCACTTTAATTTATTTCAGAGAAACAAGTTGTCTTTTTAATTAGGCAATTAACTCTGCTCAGCAGTTGTCTGCAGTGGTTGGGTTACTTTTTTTTTTTTTTTTTTTTTTTTGAGATGGAGTCTCGCTTTGTCGCCCAGGCGGGAGTACAATGGCACGATCTCGGCTCACTACAACCTCCACCTTCTGGGTTCAAGCAGTTCTCCTGCCTCAGCCTCCCGAGTAGCTGGGGTTATAGGCTCTCGCCACCACACCCGGCTAATTTTTGTATTTTTAGTAGAGACAGAGTTTCACCATGTTGGCCAGGATGGTCTAGAACTCCTGACCTCAGATGATCCTCCCGCCTCGGCCTCCCAGAGTGCAGGTGTGAGCCACCGCACCCAGCCTGAGTTACTTTTATAACCCTCCTGTTTCCTTTTCAAAAAATAAAACACGATGGCTACTTTTTCAGCGCTAAGTGGGGGGTCATCAAACGGAGCCGTCCTGATTTGGAGTCGGAAAGTAATTCCTTTTCATTCCAAGAGGCGGTGTCTTCACATCTCATGAGGTCTAGCTCCTGCTGTGGGCGTCTGGACAGGCGGCTCTGGAGTCTTCGGAGTGTTTCCCGTCTGTAAACTGAGTTCAAAACACCTGCCAAATACCCTGGGGAGAAAAGCAGCCCCTGAGGGTGCAGGGTCACAGTTCCCTTTTCAGATGCACGAGTTTGGGTCCAAACTCACGGTTCCTGTGTCCCGTCCACACCCCTGTCACCCCAGGCTTCTCTATCTGAGATGTGCAAAGAAATCCAGACAGGACCAGTCAGCGCTGTGTGCTGCGTGCTGCCTCCTGACCAGTCTGTGTGACACCGTCGGGGCTGTTCTCGCCAGACAGCTCACAATCCAGGTATGTGGGGCCGACAGCTGACAGTGGCTTGGGCCAGCACTAGGAGAGGCCTGGCCTTTCTCTCTGCTGCAGCGTCGTGGCTTCTGTCTTGTTGCTTCAACATGCATAGCACAGTGTCACCTCAGAGCCTGTGCCTTGCTGTTCTTTCTGCCCCCCTCAGAGGCTCTTGTTCTGATATCCACTTGGCTCCCTGCTTAGTCCTTCAAGTCTTTGCTCAAAAGTCACTTCTCATAGCCGGGAGCGGTGGCTCACACTGCAATCCCAGCACTTTGGGAGGCTGAGGTGGGCGAATTACTTGAGTTCAGGAGTTTGAGACCAGCCTGGCCAACATGGTGAAACCCTATCTCTACTAAAAATACAAAAATTAGCCAGATGTGGTGCACCCCTATAATCCCAGCTACTTGGGAGGCTGAGGCAGGGAGAATCACTTGAACCTGGGAGGCAGAGGTTGCAGTGAGCCGAGATCACCCCACTGCACTACGGCCTGGGCGACAGAGCGAGACTCTGTCTCGAAAAACAAACAAGCAAAAAAAAAGTCACCTTCTCAATAAGACCTCCCCTGCTTATAATGGTGACCCACCTCTTGTACCAGTGTTCTGGATTCCCTTATTCTAATCTGTTTTTTTTCTATAGCTTAATCCCTAATACACTATATACTTTACCTATGTGTATTCCTTTTTTTTTTTTTTTTTTTGAGACAGAATCTTGCTCTGTCACCCAGGCTGGAATGCAATGGTGTGGTCTTGGCTCACTGCCTCCTCCATCTCCTGGGTTCAAGCAATTCTCCTGCCTCAGCCTCCGAGTAACTGGGATTACAGGCATGCGCCACCACACCCGGCTAATTTTTTGTATTTTTAATAGAGACGGGGTTTCACCATGTTGCCCAGGTTGGTCTCGAACTCCTGGGCTCAGGACAATCTGCCTGCCTTGGCCTCCCAACATGCTAGGATTACAGGCCTGAGCCACCGCGCCTGACCTGTTTATTACTTCTTGTATGTGAACTCCCATTAGAATGTCAGCTCTACGGGCCGGGCGCTGTGGCTCAAGCCTGTAATCCCAGCACTTTGGGAGGCCGAGACGGGCAGATCACGAGGTCAGGAGATCGAGACCATCCTGGCTAACACGGTGAAACCCCGTCTCTACTAAAAAATACAAAAAACTAGCCGGGCGAGGTGGCGGGCGCCTGTAGTCCCAGCTACTCGGGAGGCTGAGGCAGGAGAATGGCGGGAACCCGGGAGGCGGAGCTTGCAGTGAGCTGAGATCCGGCCACTGCACTCCAGCCTGGGCGGCAGAGCGAGACTCCATCTCAAAGAATGTCAGCTCTACAAGGGCGAGGATTTGTTCACTGCTGTATCCCCATCACTTAAAACAGCACCTGGCACCTAGTAGGTGCTCAATAAATAGTAATTTACAGCTTTAATCCAGGTAGTGGTGTAGGCTTTGGGGCAAGTGAGAAGTAGTTTCAAGTTTCCTAAAAGCCCAGGCCCTCAAACAAGCCTGTGTGGAAGGCTCCTATCCCAAAACACATATCCCCCAGAAAACCTGTTGTGCCCCCTGTGGAGGCACCTCATGGGATTGGTCTTGGCCTTATGCCCATCCAGGTAGAAATGAAGGAAGGCAGCTCAGTAGGCAGAGCACAGATTTGGAGCGTTCTAGACCCTGCTTCGAGCAGTGTTGTCTCGAAAGCAAATCACCTTTCATTTTGGATGCCCATTCTCATTAGCTAATAGAATACAATAGGGCCAGCCGGGCGCAGTGGCTCACACCTGCACTCCCAGCGCTTTGGGAGGGTGAGGCGGGCAGATCGCCTGAGGTCAGGAGACCAGCCTGACCAACATGGAGAAACCTAGCTGGGCATGGTGGGGCACGCCTATAATCCCATCTACTCAGGAGGCTGAGGCAGGAGAATCATTTGAACCCCGGAGGCAGAGGTTGCAGTAAGCCGAGATCATACCACTGCACTCCAGCCTGGACAACAGCAAGACTTCATCTCAAAAAAAAAAGAATACAATAGGTCCCAGCTCAAGTCCAATAATAATATTTATTAAAAACTTAACTACATACTTGGCACTACAGACCTTTTGGTATTGATTCCTGGAATACCAGCATCCTACAACATGAGTGTCCTCATTATTTCTGTTCTACAGACGTGGAGACTGAAGCATAGAGAGGTTAAGGGTCACCCATCTAGTAAGTAGCAGTGCCAAGATTCCGAGATTCAAACTCCACAATGCAAGTTCTTCACCGCCGACTCTACTGTCAGAGTAGCTGGTGCCTTTAGAGGTGGTTTGCTTTCCCCAGACACTGGTCTAAACACTGCCCATGTACTGTCTCAAGTAACCCTCCTGACAGTCTTTGACGGAGGCACTGTTAGTATGCTTGTTTTGCAGATGAGGAAACTGAGGGCCAGAGAAGGTCAGTGGGCCAAAGGTACACAGCAGAGACTGCCTCATGCAGTGGGATGTGTGTGGAATAGAGCTGGGGGGCTGGGCTCTTACCCCAACCCTACTGGTGGGCATCTGCTTACCTTGGGTTCGGTCATATAAACACCTCATCTCCTCATCAGCCAAGTGGAGGTGATAATGGACTTTTCCGGGGTTGGCGGGAGGTGTCCCTGGAGGAATACACGTGGAGGCACCACATCAGTGTAACCCACGTGATACAGGGTCCCGGATGACAGACGCTGTAGCGGCTGAGAAAAGATGCTTGAATGCCAAGACTCTGTTCCCATTTGCTCCCAGGTTTTCAGTGGTGCCTACCTAGCAGCTGTTGACTTAGTGAACTTCATGTTCATTCTCTTCCCAGTCTGTGGATCCAAATTCAAGTCTAATTCAGGTGAGTGTGTGGCTGTCTTTTCCTGTCTCTATTCATCCATTCATGCATCAGCATGCTGAATGCCTACCCCTTATCACTCCCTGAGTGGGTCCCAGCCAGGCACAAACAAAGGAGAAGGGCCAGGCGCGGTGGCTCACGCCTGTAATCCCAGCACTGTGGGAGGCTGAGGTATGCGGATCATGAGGTCAGGAGATCGAGACCATCCTGGCCAACATGGTGAAACCCGTGTCTCTACTAAAAATAGAAAAATTAGCCGGGCGTGGTGGCGGGCGCCTGTAGTCCCAGCTACTCAGGAACCTGAGGCAGGAGAATCGCTTCAACCCGGAAGACAGAGGTTGCAGTGAGCCGAGATCGCACCACTGCACTCCAGCCGGGCTGACAGAGCAAGACTCTGTCTCAAAAAAAACAAAAATAACACCCCCCCCCAAAAAAAGAAGGAGAAGATCCTTCTTTTAGGCTGCCAGCTACTTTTTAAAATGTTTGTAGAGATAGGGTCTTGCTATGTCGCCCAGACTGGCCTCAAACTTTTGGCCTCAAGCAATCTTCCCAACTCAGCCTCCCAAAGTGCCGGGATTACAGGCGTGAGCCACGGCACCACGTGGTTCATCCCTCTTTTTTTTTTTTTTTTTTTTTTTTGAGGTGGAGTTTTGCTCCTGTCGCCCTGCATTAGGGCTGCCAGCTTGGGGGTGTGTGCACACTGTGGGCAGCCAGAGGGAGGGAAGGGCTGCCAGTGTCAAGGAAGCACGGGGCACTAGAGCTGGGGCCACAGGCAGGGCACTCCAGGCACACAGCAGCATGGGCAAAGGCTAGGAGGAGGCGTGGAGCAGCGCTTGGGCATGAATAGTGATAGCTTAGCGTGCAGGTTTGGGGTGGTCAGGCGAAGCTTCACAGCTACTGGAAGTGGGTGGCAGGAATGGGCACGGGGCACAGCAGGCACGGCAGGGGTTGGAAATGGCTGGGCCAGGGTATCTGATGAGTGGCCCCAGGTATCTGCGGCTGGGGCTTCTTGAGAAGGGTCAGCTGTGTGCTTGGGCCCTTGTTCAAAAAGGGGATGAGGGACCGGGTGTGGTGGCTCACCCCTGTAATCCCAGTGCTTTGGGAAGCCAAGACAGGCAGATCATTTTGAGGTCAGGAGTTCAAGACCAGTCTGGCCAACATGGTGAAACCCTGTCCCTACTAAAAAAATACAAAACTTAGCCGGACATGGTGGCATGCACCTGTGATCCCAGCTACTTGGGAGGCTGAGGCAGGAGAATCGTGTAAACTCGGGAACTGGAGGTTGCAGACTGTACCACTGCACTCCAATGTGGGCAACAAGAGCAAAACACCGTCTCAAAAAAAAAAGGGGGATGAACCACGTGGTGCCGTGGCTCACACCTATAATCCCAGCACTTTGGGAGGCTGAGTTGGGAAGATTGCTTGAGGCCAAAAGTTTGAGGCGAGCCTGGGCAACATAGCAAGACCCTATCTCTACAAACATTTTAAAAAGCAGCTGGGCGTGATGGTACATGCCTGTGGTCCCAGCTCCTTGGGAAGCTGAGGTGGGAGGATCACTTGAGTCCAGGAGGTGGAGGCTGCAGTGCGCGGTGATTGCACCACTGCACTCCAGCCTGGGTGACAGAGCGAGACCCTGTCTCGAAAATAAATCAGTAAACCCAAGGGGATGCTGCGTCAGTGTGTAGTGTAGCACGCCCTCAGCGGCTCACTGCTGCCCAGAAGAGAAACGCTCTTTTTAGAGTTTCTCAGGAGAGAGCTGGGCAGTGGCTTACACCTGAAATCCCAGCCACTCATGAGGCCAACGTGGGAGATCGCTTGAGCCCAGGAGTTCAAGTCCAGCCTGGGCAACCTAGTGAGACCTCATCTCTAAAAGAAAAAATAAACAGAATTGCTCAGAGGAGTGCCTATCTGATATTTCAAGGACAAAGACACTGCTCATTGCTGTTTGTCCTGCGCACAGTTCCCGCTGGTGCCATCACTGGTTCACCGGTGGATGCTTTTACCATGCTCGCACCAGTTCTGCTCTGCAGAGGTTGGAGAAACCACCAGGGGATGGTGCCTTATCCTTAGGAGCTCTAGTCCAGAAGAGGCACTGCTGTCTACATGCAGATGCATATGAGAGAAGAGAATGTCATCTCTGCCTGAGGAAGGAGAACAGCACGTTATGGGGGTGGGGTGTGCAATCGGTGGTGGAGAGGAAAGGCTGCTTGAAGAGGTGGCACAACGACAGGGCCCTGAAGGGTGGGGAGGAGCTGGCCTGCAGAATAACTTGGGAACCCGTTTTGGCGTTGTGTGGGGAGCTGACACCAGTTCTTCCCACGCGGCTGTCTGACAAGGTCTAGGTTCCAGGAGCCCTGTGGGATTTTGTTGTCTATTGCAGATCGGGAAGCCCGAGAGAGGAAGAGGAGGCGGCAGCTCAGGGCCAGTGTGTTTGCCCTGGCCCTGCCGCTGAGCCTGGGCCCGTGCTGGGCTCTCTGGGTTGCTGCCCCAAAGGCTTCAGCCACCATCCGGGGGCCACAGCGGAGGCTGCTGGCGAGCCTGCTGCAGGTGAGGCTGGGCCACCCTGGGGAGGACTCGGGGTACTGCATGTCCTGCCAAATGCCTGGGGTGGGATGACACGGGGGCTGGGGGAGTGGGGTTAAGCCTGCCTTTGTTGGAAGAAACCTCTGAAAGCAGAAAAGGAATCCTGAGCTTTGTCTGTTTCTTGGGGCACATGGACAGTCTGCAGAGTGCTAATGGTGGATCACCTGTTCTTGCAGGAAAATACTGAGATCCTCGGCTACCTGCTGGGTAGCATTGCCGCCTTTGGCTCCTGGGCTTCTCGGATCCCCCCTCTCTCCAGAATTGTGAGGCTGGGGTGGGGCTGGGACTGTGGGTCACATGGCAGGTCTTGGGGCATCTGGGAGCATCCTGAGAGGGTCATGGGACGGGAGTGTGGTGTCACCGTGTGTGCATGCACGTGGACTCAGCTTTTTCTGAAGAGCATTGGTGTGTATGGCAGCAAGGAGGGGATGTGTGTGGAGAGGGGCAGCCAGCCCAGGGCATCCTGAGGACGGCGGGAGCCTCTCGGGGAAAACCCGTGGGTTCTTCCCCATTTCCTATAGCACATGAAAAGCAGGCTGTGAGGAAGAAGCCCCTGAGGCTGGCTAAACCCATGAGAGAATGAGATTGGAGAGACTCCAGGCAGTCAGGTATGAGGTTCTGTGTAGATCAAGAGTGTCTTAGGCCGGGCGCAGTGGCTCACGCCTGTAATCCCAACACTTTGGGAGGCCGAGGTGGGCGGATCACTTGAGGTCAGGAGTTTGAGACCAGCCTGGCCAACACGGTGAAACCCTGTCTCTACTAAAATACAAAAATTAGCCAGGCATGGTGGTGTGTGCTTGTAATCCCAGCTACTCTGGAGGCTGAGGCAGGAGAATCGCTTGAACCCAGGAGGCAGAGGTTGCAGTGAGCCGAGATCATGCCATTGCACTCCAGCCTGGGCAACAAGAGCAAAACTCCATCTCAAAAAAAAAGAGTGTCTTATTGGCAGGCATTCTCCAGGCATCCACATTGAGGGAGGCCCTGTGTCAGCCAGTCTTGTGGGGGATAAGGTGTGAGCAGGGGCGAGCGCTTGCCCTCCGGGAGCTCACAGTCTCATGGAAGACACAGGAATGTGAAGCAGCATCTCCTAACGCTCCAAGAAAGATAGAAACAAATGTTTGGGGTGTCAGAGAGAGAGAGAGAAGGCTCCTACGCCCTTCAAATGAGCAAGGGTGAAAACTGTTTACACTGCTAGACTGTGGGGTGGGGGGAGACGTCACGTTGCCTCAGGAGGGAACGTGAATTTGAGGACACAGGCTAGGGAAAGGCCATCGACAGAGGAGAGCGCACAGGAAAAGCCCCCATGCGTGAAAGCGCCTGAGAAACGGCGAGACACTGTGGACGTGTGACGGCTGCTCTGCCAAATCTTCTCTGCAGACGACTCTGAGACAACTGTTCCTGTCTCACTGACGAAACAGTGGGTAAACCCAGCACCATGACATGTCATAGACCCATTTAGTCTAAAAAGAATAGGCTGGGTGCGGTGGCTCATGCCTGTAATCCCAGCACTTTGAGGGGCCGAGGCGGGCGGATCACCTGAGGTCAGGAATTCAAGACCAGCCTGACCAGCATGGTGAAACCCCGTCTCTATTAAAAGTACAAAAATTAGCCAGGCGTGGTGGCGGGTGCGTGGAATCCCAGCTACTCTGGAGGCTGAGGCAGGGAGAATCACTTGAACCCAGGGGGCAGAGGTTGCAGTGAGCCGAGATCGCGCCATTGCACTCCAGCCTAGGTGACTGAGCAATACTCCATCTCAAAAAAAAAAAAAAAAAAAAAAAAAAAATTACGTGCCCAGGAGCGTCTTGGTTGAATAGCAGCTCCGAGGGACAGCATTCAGGGCTGGAGGGTAGTTCATGGTGGTTGGTGAAGTCAGTGAAGCTGCATTCTGTGCTGTGACTGCCAGAAGCCTCGCGGGGCTGGGCCTCATCAGCGGGTGTCCTGTCTTTACATTAACGGAGGGGAGAATGGCGAGCACTGGGCTCAGCTCAACAGCCCACTGGGGTGGCTCTCCAGGGTGGTGCCAGAGCTGAGAGACCAGGTTGCATGAAGGCCTTTGAAGAAGCTGGCACTGTGCCCTGACCGCCGGTAGTAGCTCCCTAGGGCTGTCATAACAAAGTGCCACTAACTTTCAAAAACAGAAATGTATTGTCTCAGTGCCAGAGGTCAGAAGTCTGAGATCAGGGTGCCGGCAGGGCCATGCTCCTGCAGGCGCTGGGAAGGATCTGTTCCCAGATCCAAGTGATTCTTCTGCCTCAGCCTCCCGTGTAGCTGGGACTACAGGCGTGCACCACCATGCCCAGCTAATTTTTGTATTTTTAGTAGAGATTGGGTTTCTCCATGTTGGCCAGGCTGGTCTTGAACTCCTGACCTCAGGTGGTCCACCTGCCTCGGCCTCCCAAGTGCTGGGATTGCAGGTGGGAGCCACCGCGCCTGGCCCCTTCCTGTTGAGTAAAAGGAAGAACTTCAGGGTAAGACACTGCACAGTGCCTGGCATCTGGAGAGCCGCCAGCATTACCCCTGCCTTAGGAGGTAGTCAGCTCCCCATCACTACAAGGTATTGAAGCCTGAGGGCCCCTGGGCAGGACAATAGAGTGAAGTTGCACTAGGGACTCGGGAAAGGAAACATGCTGTATTTCTAGGTACGGAGCTGCTGCCGTCTCTCTGTGACTCTGGTTCCAGGAAGAAGAGCTCAGAGCTAGGGTACCCTTCGTAGGGAGAAACCCAGCAGGGTTTGGGGTGTTCTGGGAAGCCAGGCAGCATGGCTTCAGACCCTGGCTCTCCCAGAAGCTGCTCCTAATTTGGCCGTGGTGAGGTTGCTGAGGAGAAGATGGCTGGGTCGCTTTGGTGGCAGCGTTCCCATTGCTCCAGGAGGGAGTCCTTGAGTGGGCCAAGGGGCACGAAATGCCCACTGATGAGTGAGGCCTTGTGCTGACACCAGGAGTCCTGGCAGCTGCAGAGACCATCCGAGGCCTGTCCTGCCTCTAGCCCTTACATGGATGTGCCAGGCAGCCCAGGCTGGGGCGTGCCGCCGGCCTCTGTCCTGTCTGTAGGCAAGGCCTGCCTAGGCTGGAGAGGGACTGCCACGTCTCGTCCAGTCACAATCCAGTTCCGTTCTTCAAGCAGTGGTTAAGCACCTACTGTATGTCTGGCACTGCAGGTAAATAGAGCTCTCCATTTTTCTCAGGGTCGGCCCCAGGACTGACCCTGGGAAGAGACTGCTTTGGAGGACAGTGGTCACTGTCACTGGCTTAGCACGGGAACGAGGGCAGAGGGCTCCCCAGCGCAGTTCATCCTGAGCAGCAGCGAGAGCAAGGCCCAGCCCCGCTCTGCCCGCCACCTCCCCTCTGGCCATCAGTGTCCTCTCTAACATGGTGGTGGGTGCTTGGGTCGGGGCAGGGGGGTCCAGGCACCTCTAGCCATAGCAGTGCTACTTCCTGTGTGAGGTAGGAAGGGCCGAAGGGAAAGGGCGTCGTCTCCACCCTCAGCCTCTGGGCGCAGTGGGCCAGGGCTCACCCTCCCAGCCGCTGCTCCCCAGCGAAGCGCGGCACTGTGTCCTCTCCGCTACGCAGTCTTCTGGGGGCAGGGCAGACACAGGGAGGCCTGGGGACAAACCAGAGGGGACGCAGATTATTTTTGAGAGTTAAATTTAAAGTGGGGCGAAGTTGGCCACAACATGCTTTTTCTCCGGAATTTTTCCCATTCCCTAGCCAAGGTCTATGTATCTGTAAGTATGGTCATCAAATGAACATAGGTAATGAGTCATGTAATGAGTTTATATATGTATTACATACAAACTAAATTTTATATGTATTATATATAAACTGAATTATATATATAAATTATATATAAACTTAACTATATATAGTCTAACTTACATAAAACTAAATTATGTAAAAATTATAATTTATATATGAGCTTATCTAATGAATTATAATTTTAAATATATAAATTTAAATATATTAAACTCATTAGAGTTTAATATATAAACTATTTAATTTTAATTCATATATTTATAGGTATATAATCAGAAATATATGGTGTTTGTATATATACATATTCATATACATAGAGTGACTTCCTGCATATAAAGGCTACTTACATATAAATATAAATAGTGCATATTTCCTTTTGTTGAACCAATATTTTTATTACGTATTCTTCAGAAATGTCCTCTTGGCTTTAAAATTTCCAGAATATCATCTCTCATTTTTTGGATCTTCCCCATGTGACCTGGGTCAGAGTCAGTGATCCCAGGGAGAGAAGGGCAAGGTCTCAGCTCTTCTGATTTGGTCTCTGTGTTAGGCTGTTCTTGCGTTGCCTCACGCTGGGTCATTTGTAAAGATATAATTGGCTCACGGTTTTGCAGGCACCCAAGCATGACGCCAGCATCTGCCGGGCTTCTGGGGAGGCCTCAGGGAGCTTTTACTCATGGCTGAAGGCAAAGTGTGAGCTGGCAGAGAGAGCAAAGAGGGTGGAAGGGAAGGGGCCACACACACGTTTTTAAACAGCCAGATCTCAGGAGAAGTCACTCACTCTCGCGAGGCCAGCACCCAGGGGATGGTGCCAAACCATTTATGAGAAATCCACCTCATGATCCAACCTCCTCCCACCAGGCCCCACCTCCAGCACTGGGGATTACGACTCAGCGTGAGATCTGGGGGGACAAATGTCCAAACCATCCCAGTCTCCCTCACGTTCTCCCAGCGGACATTGGGGAGCCGCTGCCCAGGGTCGGGTGCTGGGGCCCTGGGATGGCGAGGACCCCCACCCAGCCCTCAGGAGCCCTCTGACTGTGTAAAGAGCTGAGTCGTGATCAGTCAAAGGTACTCTGCTGGAGGGACGTGTTAGGGCCCAGAAAAGGGAGTTGCTCGCTCCCCTTAGGGTTGAACTGGTAAGGGGAGGTTTCTCAGAGTTAAGTTTAAGCCAGGTTTTGAGGGATGAGTAGGAGTCTGATAGGCGGAAGAAGCAACTCGAGCAAAAGCTGGAAGTCTAACAAAAGCATTGCCCTGGGCGACTGGCTGCAGGCAGAGGGCTTGCCCGGCAACCTGCTGTGCCACTGAGGGCCCTGGGTCTTGTGATCTGCTGCTCCTCCCTGCCCAGCCCCTCCCTCTCTCTGCCCAGTGCCGGGGGAAGACATTTCCTGCCATCCACCTGTGGACTCGGCTCCTGTCGGCCCTGGCTGGCCTCCTCTATGCCTCAGCCATTGTGGCCCACGACCGGCAGCCTGAGTACCTGCTGCGGGCCACACCCTGGTTCCTGACCTCCCTCGGCCGCGCAGCGCTGGACCTCGCTGTATCCACCCCAGGCCTGGGGAGTTCCCTGCTTGCAGCCAGAGGAGGCCTGTGTCTCCTCCCCTCACTGCCCCTGCTCCCACCCTCCTTTTCTCTTGCTAGATGGAACTCTCCCAGCAGTCAGGGAGTGGTTTGAAGCTTGGGGCAGGCAAACACAAATGCAATTATTTGTAGCTTTATATTTCTTTTTTTTTTCTTTTTTTGAGATGGAGTCTCGCTGTGTTGCCCAGGCTAGAGTGCAGTGGCGTGATCTTGGCTCGCTGCAACCTTCACCTTCCAAGTTCAAGCAATTCTCCTGCCTCAGCCTCCCAAGTAGCTGGGACTGCAGGTGCATGCCACCACATCTGGCTAATTTTTGTATTTTTAGTGGAGACTAAACATTTTTGTATTTTTAGATGCTGACTGTGGATAATGGCTATGGCGTGTTGGTGGTGGGGTGTGTGTGAAGGCAAGGCAGGGCCACACCTTCTCTGCAGGCACCAGAGGGATCTTCGCTTGCCTCTCCCAGCTGCTAGTGGAGTTGCAGGAGCTGCTAGTGGCTCCTGGTGTCCCTTGGCACATGGCAGCATCGTTTTCATTTCTGCCTCGGCCTTCACATGGCCTTCTTCCCTTGGTGTATCTTCGTGTATCTCCTTTTCTTATAGGGACCCCAGCTGTTGGAGTTAGGGCCCAGTCCAATCCACTATGACTTCATTATCTAATTATATCAGCAAGGACCCTACTTCCGAATAAGGTCACAGTCTGGGCCAGGTGCAGCGGCTCACACGTGTAATCCCAGCACTTTGGGAGGCCGAGATGGGAGGATCACCTGATGTCAGGAGTTTGAGACTAGCCTGGCCAACATGGTGAAACCCCACCTCTACTAAAAATACAAAAATTACCCGGGCATGATGGCAGGTGCCTGTAATCCCAGCTACTTGGGACGCTGAGGCAAGAGAATCACTTGAACTGGGGAGGCAGGGGTTGCAGTGAGCCAAGATCATACCACCGCACTCCAGCCTGGGTGACAGAGCAAGACTCTGTCTCAAAAAAAAAAAAAAAAAAAAAGGTCACATTCAGAGGTGGATCTGAATTCTGAATTTTCAGGGATGCTATCCAACCGACCGCATGTATTGTCACTGTAAGCCAGGCCTGTCAAGAAAGATGTTTTCCAAAATGCTTTTGTTTCGCAAATATTTACCAAGTCCTTGTTAGGGACAGGGTCACATTGGATGCTGGGCCCTTGTAGGGACATGGGGACAGGAATATCCACCCTAGCCCTGTCTTCAGATGAGCTCCTCTTGGTCCCAGGCAGGATAATACCACGGAGGGAGGAGAGTAGGTGAGTGGGGAGGGAGGAAATCGAAATCCGTTTTGCATTGCAAATCAATCAAACAGCATCAATCGAAAATCAAAATCATCAGATCAAAATCAGTGATCATCCGTTTCGATCATCGTTTGCAGATCAATCAATCATCAATCAGGCGATCAATCAATCAATCAATCAATCAAGTAGGTGAGTGGGGAGGGAGGAGAAGTGGAGTGGAAATTAATTAGAGGGGAAGGAAATGGAGAGTGAGGAGGAAGGAAATGGAAGTGAAAGAGGGAGGAGGTGGCAACATGGTGTGAAAGGGGTGAAAGGGCAGCTAGGCTGCTGGGTGTGCTGCTGCATGCAGATTATTTTCGCTGCGGTGTGTGATGAAGAGCAAGATGAGACAGGCCCTAGGATTTGCCACTGAAGCCAGAGAGCTGACTTGCAACCGCAATTGCAGAGAAAGAGGAAGAAACCAGGGAGGAGCGGACAAAGGTCGGCGCAAACTCTGGTCAACGGTATCCTGAGAAACAGCAGGATACGGCGGACGTGTGAAAGCTGCCTGCCGCGTTCTCTGCAGGCGCGTTCTCTGCAGGAGCGTTCTCTGCAGGCGCGTTCTCTGCAGGGGCGTTCTCTGCAGGCGCGTTCTCTGCAGGCGACTCACACAGCTGTCCTGTCTCGCTGACGGAACGGTGGCCAAACCTAACACATGACGTGTAATGGGCCCATCCTGTTCACTGGCGTGGAGTGGACAGGGGCAGTGAGCCTCCATGAGGGCCGGCGCTTGGGACTTCCGGAAGTCCTTCCCTGCTTGCCCAGTTGGTGACTTCATTTTTATTTTTGTGATTGATTGATTGATTGATTGAGATGGAGTCTTGCTCTGTTGCCCAGGCTGGAGTGCAGTAGCACAATCTCAGCTCACTGCAACCTCTGCCTCCCAGGTTCAAGTGGTTCTCCCGCCTTAGCCTCCCAAGTTGCTGGGATTACAGGCATGTGCTACCACGCCTAGCTGATTTTTTGTATTTTTAGTAGAGACGAATGGGGTTTCGCCATGTTGGCCAGGCTGGTCTTGAACTCCTGACCTCGGGTGATCCGCCCACCTTGGCCTCCCAAAGTGCTGGGATTACAGGCGTGAGCCATGGTGCCTGGCCCAGCTGGTCACTTTAAAAACCTACTGTTTATGTTCAAAGCTAAGGGAACCTCGGATGCCACAGGGTCCTCCAGTTTCCCAATTACACAAATGTTTTGAAGTGTTTTTGATCACTTAAAGACTTAATAAATATAGCAATGTAGATGAAATAGTCAAATGCCCACTTGATGCTTCTGAAGAATTTACTTGCTGGTATATAAGTTCACATGCTACATACCTTCATCATTTTTCAATAATGTGATTTTCATCCGGGTGCAGTGGCTCACGCCTGTAATCCCAGCACTTTGGGTGGCCAAGGCAGGTAGATTGCTTGAGCTCAGGAGCTCAAGACCAGCCTGGGCAACAGGGTGAAACCCCGTCTCTACCAAAAATACAAAAAAAAGTTGGCCGGGTGTGGTGGCGCGCACCTGTAGTCCCAGCTACTTAGGAGGCTGCGGCAGGAGGATCTCTTGATCCTGGAGGCAGAGGTTTCAGTGAGCCAAGATGGTGCCACCGCACTCCAACCTGAGCTACAGAGTGAGACCCCATCTCAAAAACATAAATTGCGTGATTTTCACTCCTATTTCTTCAAACACTGTATTCCCACTTTCACATGCATCTTGAACATCTGCATCATTCGCACCACCTAACACAGGGCTCCAGAGCCTGTCAGCACACCCGGCTACGTGATCCCGCCTTTGGGAATCGGCTTGTGATGCTGCCTCTCAAAACTCCTCTCAAGCCACAAGGACCCATTTGCTATTTGTGGTCATTGCAGTATAACTACTTACTCTATTCCTTGTTTTGTTTTGTTTCGTTTCTGGTTTTTGTTTTGTTTTTTTTAGTTGATAATGCTAGAAAGCTGATCTTTAAACGTGTTGTTTTGGAGGTCAGATGCAGTGGCTCACGCCTGTAATCCCAACACTTTGGGAGGCCGAGGCGGGCAGATCACAAGGTCAGGAGTTTGAGACCAGCCTGACCAACGTGGTGAAACCCCCGTCTCTACTAAAAATACAAAAATTAGCTGGGTGTGGTGGCAGGCACCTGTAATCCCAGCTACTCAGGAGGCTGAGGCAGGAGAATCGCTTGAACCTGGGAGGCAGAGGTTGCAGCGAGCCAAGATCGTGCCATTGCACTCCAGCCTAGCAACAAGAGCAAAACTCCATCTCAAAAAATAAAAAAGTGTTGCTTAGGCCAGGCACGGTGGCTCACGCCTGTAATCCCAGCACTTTGGGAGGCCGAGGCAGACTGCCTGAGCTCGGGAGTTTGAGACCAGCCTGGGCAACATGGTGAAACCCCGTCTCTACTGAAAATACAAAAAATCAGCCAGGTGCGGTGGCGAGCACCTGTAATCCCAGCTACTCAGGAGGCTGAGACATGAGAATTGCTTGAACCCAGGAGGCAGAGGTTGCTGTGAGCCAGGATCGTGCCACTGCACTCCAGCCTGGGCGACAAAGTGAAACTCTGTCTCAGGAAAATAAATAAATAAAAATAAAAAATGAAAGTGTTGTTTACAGTAATATCAAACCTTTACAATTATGTCATGCCACCAGCTAAAGTTAATGTGTCTCCTTTTATTGATTTAAATAGATGACCTCTACAAGTAGCCAGTTGTCCAGTTGAGGCCATTTGTCTTCATCAAAAGTTTTTGGTTCCAAATAGTTGAGAAAGTGCCTCAAGGAAAGCTTGTGAGGACTTGAATATGAAGTCACTCCCTCTTTTCTAAGATTTCTTTTTTTTTTTTTTTTTGGAAAAAAAATCTCATCTATTACCTGGGCTCTTCACTACTTTAGACTCCTCCCACAAAGAGTGGGAGTGAGGCTGTGAGTAACTTCCTCGGTGGCCAGGATGGAGGAGTAATGAGGAGTGCATTTGGACCAACAAAAACAAAAACTGCTCCTCCGAATGTTCTCCAGATGGCTTAACAATGTCATCCGACTGAGTCCATGAAATAGCAGATGATGGTGTATATGACGCAGATGAAAGCATTTTTTTATATAGGTGCTCAGACCAAAGACCCAAGTTCCCATGAAGGCCATAGTGGAAGTTATTTTCATTTCTTTCTAGCAACTGTTAGGAAATTATATTCCGAAAGGGGGCCAAAATATTAACAGAGCTCTGTGTGTCTTGGAATTTTGAAGAGAGATGTAGAAGCCTTTGGAGTCTCTTTAGCAATCCTTCAGAGCAGTGGTTCTCAAAGTGTGGGCCCTAGACCAGGATTACCTGGGAAATTGTGAGAAATGCAAATTTGAGGGCTCCACCCAGATCTCCCATATCTGACACTTAGGGTGTGGTCCAGCGATCTGCATTTTATTTATTTGTTTATTTATTTTTGAGACGAAGTCTCACTTTGTTGCCCAGGTTGAAGTGCAATGGCATGATCTCAGCTCACTGCAACTTCCACCTCCTGGGTTCAAGCGATTCTCCTGCCTCAGCCTCCCGAGTAGCTAGGATTACAGACACATGCCACCTTAACCGGCCAATTTTTGTATTTTTAGTAGAGACGGGGTTTCACCATGTTGACCAGGCTGGTCTCTATCTCCTAACTTCAGGTGATCGGCCTGCCTCGGCCTCCCAAAGTACTGGGATTACAGGCTTTAGCCACCGTGCCCGGCCGCAATCTGTATTGTAGCAAGCCCACAGGGTGCTTCTGATGTGCACCAAGATTAGAGGACCACAGCTTTGCAAAAGCACTTATTTGACACCTATTGCAGTGGTTCTCAAACTTTGCCGGGTGTCAGAATCACCTGGGGAGCGTTTAAACTGTCCACTTCCCAGTTACATCTCATACCAATGAAATCAGAATGTCGGGAAGTGGGAAGTCAACATTCGTGGTTTTGTTTGTACCATAGGGCCTCACTCTGTCACCTAGGCTGGAATGCAGTGCCTCCATCACAGCTCACTCCAGATCGCTGCTCAGCTGGGGATCTTCAAAAGCAGAATAGGCCAGGTGTGGTGGCTCATGCCTGTCATCCCAGCACTTCGGGAGGCCGAGGTGGGAGGATCACCCCTGGATCCCTTGAGTCCAGGACTTCAAGACCAGCCTGGGCAACACAGTGAAACTGGTCTCTACAAAAAAAAAAAAAAAAATAGATTCCTAATTGATTCTACTGTGCTGCAGAATTTGGGAAACACTGAATTACTGTGACCGGAAAGAGAAAGATAAGACACATAGGAAGCCGAAAGTGAGATGTGCTGTAAAAAAAAGAGAGAGAGAGAAAATACCACGGGGACCCTTTTGAATAAAATGTGACCTTGTTTTTAGAAAATGCCTCCTGACTGAGAATTCTCCTTTCTGTCTCCCTGCCTTTACTTGCAAGAATTTGGATTGGGTGCCTCTCACCACACTGTCACACTGCAAGTCACTGAGGACAATGACAGCAATCAGTCGCTACATGGAGCTGACCATTGAGCCTGTGCAGCAGGTGAGTGGCCATCAGTCACGGCCAGGTGTCTGAGAGGGTGGGAAGCAGTCATGGAAAGCTTCCTGGAGGAGGTGATGCTTTAGCTGAGGGATGGGCAGGAGAAAACAGACAAGCAGGTAAAAAAGAAGGAGCTCTCCAAGGTTGCAGTGGAGGGGCAGATGTAGGGGAGTGCTGGAAAGAAAAATATTTTCCCTGTACCCTCATAACTGATGAAACACAGAGTAACAAGAGAGAAAAACTGTTTAAACAAACAAAAACAGCTTTAATTACTTGTACATGGAAATTTACAAAGAAAAATGTGGCTCAAGGAGGTGGCCAGATGATGGAGGCGTATATACCATATTAGGCTAAATCAAGCAAAAGAGGTTTGGGGTTCTGGGGTGGGAGGTAAGGTGAGGGAGGACCTGTGTGGGAAATAAGGGTTGTCTTGCTATGCAGGTGAGAGTCTCTCGGGTGACAAGAGTTGTCTCTGGAAGTAGCTCTCTTCCTGGTGCAGAAATATCTTTACAAATGGAAATTTCCTTTATAAATACAAATTTCCTTTATGAAGGGAAAATGTATACTCTATTTTCAGGCAGTTAGGGGAGGTTAATAGCTTCTGCTTCTGCTGGTTTTCAAATACCTTTAGGTCTGAGGAATCCATATGCTAAAGAGGCATATTTCGGGGTGGTGTATGCTGGTGCCCTTCAGGAGTGAGGGGAGATGAAAGGGCTGGAGGAGGCAGGGGTCAGGTCATTTAGACATGGAGCCTTATCTTTTTTTTTTTGAGTCAGAGTCTCACTCTGTTGCCAGGTTGGAGTACAGTGGCACAATCTCGGCTCACTGCAACCTCCGCCCCGCCAGGTTCAAGTGATTCTCCTATCTCAGCCTCCCAAGAAACTGGGATTACAGACAGGCATGCGCCACCACGTCTGGCTAATTTTTGTATTTTTAGTAGAAACGGGGTTTCACCATGTTGGCCAGGCTGGTCTGGATCTCTTGACCTCATGATCTGCTGGCCTCGGCCTCCCAAAGTGCTGGGACTACACGTGTCAGCCACCATGCCCAGCCATGTCTATCATCTTGAGGGTGATGGGAGTCAGGAGGCTTGAGTACTGGAGACTCAGGGTCAGGCGTGCATTTTAGAGCCATCCGGGAAGTGGCTGCAGGTGGCCTGGGGGGAAGGAGAGTAGCAGCCGAGCAGTGGGTCAGGGCCAGTCGGAAGCCCGAGGAAGAGGAAGTGTGACCTAAACTGAGGTTGGAGCAGATGGAGAAGCAGAGATGGAGTTGAGCGAGTTGGGAAGTGGAGCGTTGGAGGGGTGAGGAGGTGCAGGTGAGGGAGGGAGGGCTCCGGATGACTCCCTGAGTTCTGGCCTACACGGGGGGTCCTCAGGAGGAGGAGGATTGGTAAAGAGGTGACGAGAAGTTCCTCCCATGTCCCACTTTCCCCCCGAGACTGTCTTGTCGAGGTCACCGATGACTTCCAAGCTGCTAAATCCACCATCATTCCATTCTGAGATTCCACGCACCCGGCCACCAGCTGCTCCTGGCATCTGTGGCCCCCATTCTTCTGTGTTTCCTGCCACCCTCACAGGCTCTTCTTTCCCCTCGGCCTCTGCTGGCTCCTCCGGGTAAACTTGACTGTAGAGAGGGAGTCCAACGCCCTGTCCCAGGCAGGCTCGCTGTTCCTCGTGGGCCCTGCAGTCCCACAGTCCCCTCGCTCTGCACACCAGTCCTTGCTAACCCCCACCCAGTTTGTGTCTCTGTCCTTTCCCCTCCCCTCAGTTCCTATCTCAGCTGCCCAGCTGCCCATTCAGCTGTCACCATATGGCGTCTCACACTTACCTCGTCCGATGCCCAGACCGGCTCCTCTCCCCATCTTCCTCATCTTAGTAAAAGACGCAGTCTATGCAGTGGTTCAAGCCCAAAATTCCTCTTTCCCTGGCCACACCCCCATGCCCATCCATTCCTTTTGAGAGTCCTATAAATGCTTTCTTATTTAAACTAGGTCTTGAGTCCAGCGGCCTCCTGGCTATCATCCTCTCCACTTCTTCTGTGGTCCTGCCCTGCCCATCTCTGACGAGCCCCAGAAAGATCATTCACAAATGTAAATTACGTCTTGTTCCTCCTGTGTTTAAAACACTCCTCTGGGCCAGGGCTCTTGGTGGCCCACACCTGTAATCCTAATACTTTGGGAACCTGAGGTCGGAGTATCACTTGAGGCCAAGAGTTCGAGACCAGCCTGGACCACATAGCAAGACCCCATCTCTCAGCTCCTGTTCACTCCTGTCTCCCGCACAGAGTTTCTCTCCATTCCTCTGCCCAGAATGTTCTCCCTCCCGATGTTTCACACGGCTGCCTCTTTCTTGTCTTTCCAGCTTCAACGTAAATGTCGTCTTCTCCAAATCTCTTCCCCAACCACCCAGTCCGAAGTAGGACCCTTCTGCCCTACTACTCTATTTTATTACCTATTGAAATTCTCTACAAAGCACTTACCACGATCTTTTGCTTTGGTTTGTCTGTGTCCTGCTGAGATGTAAACTGTATCTTCTGTCTCATTGACTCCTGGTGCCTATAATCTTGCAGTCCTGGGCTCTCAGTAAAGGTGTGTTTTGAATACATGGTCCAGTGTCGAGGGCCCCTGCCAGGCTGCCCAGACACACCGGTGCTCGGAGAGAGTCTGGGCCTGAGAGAGAGGTTTTGCTTTTTGCTGTTGTTCCTTGTATCCTGGGTGCACAGAACCTTGTGTACGACCTAAGCAAAGTTCAGAGAGATTCAGAGCATGCCTTTGTAGCTAAGAGCCCGCTTCAGCCATTACACCGTCCTTCCAAAGGGAGGGAGGAAGCAGGGTATGTGAGGAACCCTTGGGAAGGCACGGGAGTCCCTGCAGCATCTGGCCAAAGCTTTGCACTGGAAAGTTCTACCTCATGGGACTTCCAAAGGAGAATAGTGTAAAAGTTGTATTCCCTTTAACCCGTCCAGGAGCTCAGTCTTGAAGGGATTCTTGTTGGGGAACAGATTCCATGAAAGAAGAGTGTGTTCCACCTTCATTCTCTCCCACTGAAGCCCACAAGCGCGTCCTTGGGCTTCCACCCAGCTGCTTCCTTCTGTGTCCATCAGAGGGAGCCCCGAGCCCCGCTGTCCAGCCGGGCTGGCAGGTGCCTCCCTCAGCGCTCGGGGCACCCCTCCCATCACAGCCTATCCACTGAGGGTGAAGGACTTGCCAGGCTCTGAGTAAACAATAGCAGCCAACACTTACATGGTACTTACGGGCTAGAGTGCTGGTCTAAGTGCTTTACACAGGTTAACTTGCCCCCACAGCTGAGCCCTGAGGACTATACCCATTTTACAGATAAGGAAACTGGGGGTTGGAGCAGTTAAGTGACCCACTCGAGGTCACACAGCTTGTCGGTGATGGAACCGGATTCAGACCTGTGTCTACCTGAGTTTGTGCCATTGACCTCTATGCTGTAAAGCCTTTTACTTGGCATAATGGCTGACACCAAGTAAACACTTGATAAGTGGCGATTTATTATTAATAAAATAATACTATTTACCATGTAAGTGTTAATAAAAATGAGCCTAACAACCATATGAGGAAGCGTCCTCATATATTTTACATTGCCATAAAGGAACACCTGAGGCTGGGTAATTCAGAAAGAAAAGAGGGTTATGTGGCTCACGGTTCTGCATGTTTACATGGCGCCAGCATCTGCATCGGTGAAGCCTCAGGCTGCCTCCACTCATGGGGAAGGCAAAAGGGAGCAGGCTCCACATGGCAGGAGAGAGAGGAAGGGGTGCCAGGCTCTTTCTAACAAGCAGTTCTTACAGAACAGAGTGAGAACTCACCCACCAGAAGGGCTCTTCCGCCAGGATCCAGACGCCTCCTACCAGGCCCCACTTCCAACACTGAGGTCACATTTCAACGTGAGATTCAGCGGGGCCAAACAAACCACATCCAAACCATAGCAGAGAGATACTATTATTATTTCTATTTTCTTTTCTTTTTCTTTTCTTTTTTTTGAGGCAGAGTCTTGTTCTGTCACCCAGGCTGGAGTGCAGTGGCATGATCTCAGCTCACTGTGACCCACACCTCCCGTGTTCAAGAGATTCTTGATTCTCATGCCTCAGCCTCCCAAATAACTGAGACTACAGGCACATGCCACCATGCCTGGCTGTTTTATGTGTGTGTTTTTTTTAGTGGAGAAGGGGTTTTGCCATGTTGCCCAGGCTGTTCTCGAACTCCTGACCTCAACTGATCTGCCTGCCTCGGCCTCCCAAAGTGCTGGGATTACAGGTGTGAGCCACTGTGCCTGGCCTATATCTATTATTATTATTTTATTAACAATTAATAATGTTATTTTCAATTGAGGCACAGAGAGGTTAAGTAACTTGCCCAAGATCCCACAGTTAGAAAAATCACAGAACTAGGATTCAAACTAAGCCTGCCCGATTCAGGGACCTGGGCTTTTATAAAGAGAATATGCTCTCTGTGCTACCATTTTGTACCTGCTCAGTTAGCAGCTTTAAACATTGTTTTAATGTGAATGTCTGACTGGGCAAGATTCTGGGGAAACAGGCACCCTGTCGGCTCTGTCCACTGATACATACCCATCTGGAAATGGGTAAGGAGAGCTGCAGAGGTGCTCCCTTGTTTTCCCAGCAACCCCCCGAGCACTGGTCCTAAGGAGCGACTTTCCAGGAGACGCAGGGGGAGCAGCATCGTGGTTCAGGCTGAGCCTCCGGAGGGGCAAAGGGGCCTCATGGGGCCATGTGGATCGGCTCCTGCATCCTCGGCTTGCAGCATTTGAAAACTCTGTTTTATCTCTTGATGCAGGTGTGGTCAGGCCCTGGGCGTTTATAAAATTTGTCGTCGTCGTTCCTGGGAGGCCTCTGCTTCCCCACTCCCATCCAGAGCCTTCTGTTTCAGCATCCTTCCCAGCTGGGCGGCAGGGTGGGCCCTCATGTGTGTTCCTGCTTCCAGAATGCTGCCTTTGTTTCTCTTGTGGATTTTCTCTGCCGGTCCTCCTGACTCTCACAGGAACCTGTGCACTTAACCCATCAAGGGCTGAAGCCCTGCTTGATTTGGGTCGAGTACTCGTAGCCATTCTTCTCATGTGTCCCAGGCATTTACATCTGAACCCCATGACACCCCTCCCTGGGGGCGAAGCAGGGATTATCATCCCCTTTTATAGATTAGGAAACCGAGACTCAGAGAGGACAACTTTCTTTATTAGGTGATGTGGTTTGGCTGTGTCCCCACGCACATCTCATCTTGAATTCCCACGTGTTGCAGGAGGGACCCAGGGGGAGGTAATTGAATTATGGGGGCAGGTCTTTCTCATGCTGTTCTCGCGACAGTGAATTAGTCTCAGGAGAGCTGACGGTTTTATAAAAGAGGAGCTCCCCTACACAAGCTCGCTCTTTGCCTGCTGCCATCCATGTAAGACATGACATGCTCCCCCTAGCCTTCCGCCGTGATTGTGAGGCCTTCCCAGCCATGTGGAACGTAAGTCTCATCAAACCTCTTTTTCTTCCCAGTCTCAGATATGTCTTTATCAGCAGCGTGAAAACGAACCAATACATTAGATCACATGGTTAATTAGTGGAAGATGCTGGTCCAGAAAGCAGGTTGTTTGCCCTGTCATGTGTCAGTGGAATGACATGAATCCTGTAGGACTTCAAAAGTTCGGCTGGTGGAGCTTTGTAGGTCTCTGAGGGAGCCCCCATGAGCCCATGGGGGAAGCTTTGGTCTGAGATTGATTGATAGATAGATAGATAGATAGATAGATAGATAGATAGATAGATAGACAGACAGACAGATGATAGATAGATACATAGATACATAGAAAATCTCACAAGTTTCTTTCTACCTTAAACCTTCCTAATTCATCCCAACTCACTTTCATGCCCTGCTGGTGGGCATGGGGAAAGCCTCTGTGGGGTGCGTTTTTAGCAGTAGCTATACAGATTTCAAACGTACATACTCTCTTTAATCCAGCAATTCCACCTCTAGGAATGTATCCTTTACTCTGAAATCTTGGATGTACTGCAGTGTAATTTACTGCAGTCAGTACTGATTGCAAAAGCAAGAGCCTAGAAACACATGAAACACCCATTAGTAGGGGATGAGTTAAATAGACTGGGAACACCTAAAATGCTACCAGAAAGCTCCCAAATCTTCTGATACAGAACTATCTCTAAATCATAGTGTTAGGTGAAAAAAAACAGGGTGCTTAAGAGAATGGAATGTGTGCTATCATTTTGGAAATCGGGGGAAATATGGGTCTGCATTTGATTGTATATGTCTAGTGTATCTGGAGGGATACACAAGACACTGGGCACTGGCTGTCCCTGGGGAGAACTGGGTGGCCGGGGCAGGCGAGCACAGGGAGATGCTGCGCTGCACACCCTTTTGTACATTTTGAACACTGAAGTATGTGAATGCTTTGACAATTCAACCATCAAAACTAAACTACGTGTCCTTGCCTGCCCTTTCTCACACACCTTGCAGGCAGGCTGCAGTGCCACCAGGCTGCCAGGTGACGAACAGACGAGCGCTGGAGATGCGTTGCTGCAGGAGCCCCCATCGTACCCTCCCGTTCAGGTCATCCGGGCCCGAGTGTCTTCCAGCAGCTCCTCCAAGGTCTCCTCCATCAACTCCGACCTGGAGGTACACGGCTGTTGCCTGCTGGGTGGGTGCGTGGGTGCCGTCGTTCACGGACACTTGCTGGGTGCTCCTTGGGGCTCGCACAGCTGTTCTCATCTTAGCCACGTTAACCTCACACCTGCTGAATAATGAATGAGGCCGGGCACGGTGGCTCATGCCTGTAATTCCAGCACTTGGGGAGGCTGAGGCAGGTGGATCATCTGAGGTCAGGAGTTCGAGACCAGCCTGGGCAACATGGCGAAACCCCATCTCTACTAAAAATACAAAAATTAGCCAGGCGTAGTGGCAGGCACCTGTAATCCCAGCTACCCAGGAGGCTAAGGCAGGAGAATCTCTTGAACCTGGGAGGCAGAGGTTGTAGTGAGCCGAGATCGCACCATTGTACTTCAGTCTGGGCAATAGAGCGAGACTCTGTCTCAAAAAAAAAGAAAAAAAAAGAATGAACTTCCATGGGGCTCCTACAGTGTGTCAGTACAGTACTGACAAGAGGTTTCCACGGTCACATTAGTCTCAAGGACACTGCATATTAAGAGTCCGGTCTTCACAGATCACTTGCACGATAAATGAATGAGTAACAAATGTTTAAAAGTCTCGGTGGGCTGGGCGCAGTGGCTCGCGCCTGTAATCCCAACACTTTGGGAGGCCAAGGCGGGTGGATCACAAGGTCAGGAGATCGAGACCATCCTGGCTAACACAGTGAAACCCCATCTTTACTAAAAATGCAAAAAATTAGCCTGGCGTGGTGGTGGATGCCTGTAGTCCCAGCTACTTGGGAGGCTGAGGGAGGAGAATGGCGTGAACCCGGGAGTTGGAGCCGAGATCGCGCCACTGCACTCCAGCCTGGGCAACAAAGCAAGATTCCGTCTCAAAAAAAAAAAAAAAAAGTCTCGGTGTTGGCTGGGTGTGGTGGCTCACACCTGTAATCCCGACACTTTGAGAGGCTGAAGCAGGCAGATCACCTGAGGTCAGGAGTTGGAGAACAGCTTGGCCAACATGGCAAAACTCTGTCTCTACTAAAAATGCAAAAATTCGCCAGGCGTAATGGCTCACACTTGTAATCCCAGCTACTCAGGAGGCTGAGGCAGGAGAATCACTTGAACCCAGGAGGCAGAAATTGCAGTGAGCCAAGATCACACCACTGCACTCCAGCTTAGCCAACAGAGCGAGACTCTGTCTGAAAAAAAAAGTCTCTCTGCTTCTCAAACTAATTTGCATGGGAGCTTTTCTCCCCGCTAAGGAGCAGCAGCCACATCCTGCTGTGTAGTGGTGCCATACACAAGTGGGCCCTGTGGTGGGCACCGTGGCTGACACTGTATAAACTTTACCTCATTTTGAGTTTTTATATCTGTGAATAAAACACACGTCACAGCTTGGATCACACACAGGCGTAACTCTCAAGTCTGAGCTGTTCTCTCTCTTGGTCCACAGCTGTGATTCCCACCCCCATTCAGTGAGGAGGCTTCCGTTTGTCGGTGGAAAAATGAGAACCACAAGGGCGATGTAGTGGCCGCCTGTGTGTCAGTAGACAGTTGCCCGCTGTCTTTTGGTGGGGGGAGAGGACCGTCTTCCGTTTTGAGTTTCTGTCCTCCCAACTGTTTTGGTGTTAAATGCCGTTTTAGGAAAGAATGGGAATAGCAAGCAGTAGTTGGTGTTGAGTTTTTGGTTTGGGGTTTAATTGGCCTTATTTGGCAAAATAATCAATTAGCCATTGTAAGTCCCCTAGATTGGTTGAACTTAAACTGGCCCTTGAAATCTGAAACTCAGATCCACTGACTGGGATAAAGTCTGGATTCCTCAGGGTGGCAGTCCAGGCCTCTCATAGCCTGCCCGGCTTCACACGCCCTCCCTCACCGGGAGCACTGCCTGGCCACGGACTCTTCTCTGGCCCTTTTGCCACAGGTCAGAATCTGACCCAGAGACTAACGGCTCCTTCTTCTGAGTCCCCTGAGCATATACCTTTCTTTTTTTTTTTTTGAGACAGAGTTCTCGCTCTGTCACCCAGGCTGGAGTGCAGTGGTGTGGTCTCAGCTCACTGCAACCTCTGCCTCCTGAGTTCAAGAGATTCTCATGCCTCAGCCTCCCCAGTAGCTGGGATTACAGGTGCCTGCCACCCTGCCCAGCTAATTTTTGTATTTTTAGTAGAGATGGGGTTCCACAATGTTGGCCAGGCTGGTCTTGAACTCCTGACCTCAGGTGATCCACGCACCTTGGCCTCCCAAAGTGCTGGGATTACAGGCGTGAGCCACTGCGCCCAGCCTAGAGCACGTACCTTTCTAACACCGCTTCCACTGCTGGCCGTGCACCCCGGGAGCCACGGTGGCCTGGGTTGCCTTTGCATCTCTCTGTCCCTGCATCCTGGAACACAGCCGGCCTGAGGGCTGGGTTTGAGTTAGGGACTCTGCATCCTTTGGGTTCATATTCCTATGTCATTCTGTGTTGTGTGGTTCTCGGATCCGGTCTCAGAACTCGTAGGACACCCACAGCACGTGGCTGGCAGCCTGGAGCCAGCAGTCTTGGCAGAGATCTAAGCCTAAAGGGGACCGGAGTGAGCATGATGGCAGAGTGCATTCAGTGAGCAGGGACAGTGACGTTGGTGACTCAGGGATGGCGACAGGGAGGGAGAAGTAACATTTGTTCTGCGGAAACAAGGTCCACTCTTGCCACCCACCCTTGGTTGAGGTAAGGACTGCACAGTGAACTTGAAAATTTCAGAAATTTGTCCTTGTAGCTGGTTTGGGCTGTTTTCTTGTTTTGCGGTCTTTGTTCTTTCTCTACTCTTATCTCTCTCTTTTCTAGAAATCTATTGTTAAAAATATGTAAATTCCAGCCGGGCACGGTGGCTCACGCCTATAATCCCAGCACTTTTTGTGAGGCCAAGGCAGGTGGATCACCTGAGGTCAGAGGTTCGAGACCAGCCTGGCGAACGTGGCGAAGCTCTGTCTCTACTAAAAATACAAAAATTAGCCGGGCGTGGCCAGACTGGGTGGCTCACGCCTGTAATCCCAGCACTTTGGGAGGCCGAGGTGGGTGGATCACCTGAAGTCAGGAGTTCAGGAGGAGCCTGACCAACATGGAGAAACCCCACCTTTACCAAAAATACAAAATTAGCCAGGCGTGGTGGCGAATGCCTGTAATCCCAGCTACTGGGGAGGCTGAGGCAGGAGAATCGCTTGAACCCAGGAGGCGGAGCTTTTGGTGAGCCGAGATCGTGCCATTGCACTCCAGCCTGGGCAACGATCGAAACTCCGTCTCAAAAAAAAAAAAAAAAATTAGCTGGGCGTGGTGGCAGGCACCTGTAATCCTAGCTACGGAGGAGGCTGAGGCAGGAGAATCACTTGAACCTGGGGGGTGGAGGTTGCAGTGAGCCGAGATCACACCACTGCACTCCAACCTGGGCGAAAGAGCGAAACTCCGCCTCAAAAAAAAAAAAAAAATGTAAATTCCAAGAAGACAGGGTCACATACTTAAATTAAGCAAGTGGAAATGAATGCTTTCGCCATGTACAAGGAATATATTTTTAGAAGTTCAGCAGCTGCAGCCTCCCTCCCCGTAACCCCCACCCACTTTCCACCACGGTCTTCCTCCTTCATGCCCTAAAACATACAGATAATACAAATGACGAAGCTGCTGAGGTCCTGTAAAGAGATTGCTTAATACCAAACTAAACGTAGATAATAGCAGGTCAAACAGGATTGTAAAGTTTCCAATATAGACTGAATATAGACTTACTAATAAATGAGCAAGAAATCTTTTTTCAGGTTTGTGATCCTCTGGGCCTTCTGGTAATCTATATTTTCTGTTCTTCTTTTTTTTTCTTTTTGAGACGGAGGCTTGCTCTGTCACTAGGCTGGAGTGCAGTGGCGCTATCTTGGCTCACTGCAAGCTCTGCCTCCCAGTTTCAAGCAATTCCCCTGCCTCAGCCTCCTGGGTATCTGGGACTATAGGCATGCACCACCATGCCCGGCTAATTTTTTTTTATATTTTAGTAGAGACGGGGTTTCACCATGTTGACCAAGATGGTCACGATCTCCTGACCTCGTGACCCACCTACCTCAGCCTCCCAAAGTGCTGGGATTACAGGCATGAGCCACCGCACCCGGCCTATTTTCTGTTCTTAAAAGTAATAAATGTTTCTGGGCTGGGCATGGTGGCTCACTCCTGTAATTCCAGCACTTTAGGAGGCTGAGACATGCTGAGATGGGCGGATTGCCTGAGCTCGGGAGCTCAAGATCAGCCTGGACAACATGGTGAAACCCCGTCTCTACTAAAAATACAAACCCTATCTCTACCAAAAATAAAAATAAAAAATTAGCTGGACATAGTGGTACAAGCCCATAGTCCCAGCTACTTGGGAGACTGAGGTGGGAGGATTGCTTGAGCCCAGAAAGCGGAGGTTGCAGTGAGCCCAGATTGTGCCACTGCACTCCAGCCTGGGAATCAGAGTAAGACCCTGTTTAAAACAAAACAAAACAAAAATAAATGTTTTGGTAGAAAATTTGGAAAATGGACCGGGCTTGGTGGCTCACACTTGTAATCCCAGCACTTCGGGAGGCTGAGGCGGGTGGATTACCTGACGTCAGGAGTTCAAGACCAGCCTAGCCAACATGGTGAAACCCCATTTCGACTAAAAATACAAAAATTAGCCAGGTGCGGTGGCACATGCCCGTAATCCCAGCTACTGGGGAGGCTGAGACAGGAGAATCGCTTGAACTCAGGAAGCAGAGGTTGCAGTGAGCCGAGATTGTGCCATTGCCCTCCAGCCTGGGCAACAAGAGCAAAACTCCGTCTCAAAAAAAAGAAAAAAAACAAAAAACAAAACAAAACTTAGCCAGGCACAGTGGTACGCACCTGTAATCTCAGCTACTCAGGAGGCTAAGGCAGGAGAATCGCCTGAACCCGGGAGGTGGAGGTTGCAGTGAGCCAAGATCAAGCCACTGCACCCCAACCTGGACAACAGAATGAGACTCTGTCTCAAAAAAAAAAAAAAAAAAGAAAGAAAGAAAGAAAAAAAAAAAAAATGTGGAAAGTGTAAAAAATGTGAAGAAGAAAATTAAAATTAACCCCAAGCCTACCAAACAATGGCCGCCTCCCAGGTGGTGGGGCTGTTCTGGTCTGACATGCCCCCTATTTGCTTGAAGCGATATTCCTTGAAGATCCTGGTTCGTTGGCGGCTGAAGGTGGGCGAGGCGGTGTCTTTGAGCAGATGAAGTGTCACACCACACTTCACCTGGCTGTTGGGTCACTCATGCAGCACACATTTTGTCCCAGTGGGAATTTGAAGGAAACATCCGTGAGGGACCAATAGACCGGCCCCAGCCCACCGCATAGGGTGACAGACACTTGGTAAACCAGTCACAGTGGAGAGTCTGGTCCTCTGCCTCACTCTTCCAGACCATACTCTGGAGGGACATAGCATACAGATTGAAGTCAGGGCCTCACGTCCTCACTTCCTCTGGTTCGTGACTTCTTCTGCTCCCAAGAGAATTGCGTAATTCAAATATTTCATGGCGTTGGGCTCAGACCACCCAGGGTGTCTGTCTCCACTCTTGGACTGCCCCGGCCTGGCTGCCAAGGTGTGCTGCCGTTCCCTAGCCACCTCCCGTTGTCTGTCTGTGACTGACCAACTCGGCTTCTGTTCGATCCTTGGGTTGATGAGTGAATGCTCTCTGACTCCCACTGAGGGGTCTGTGGGCCTGGGAGCCACTCTGTGTCTTTAAGGTGACGTGTTTCCCTTATCTATGGTCCTTTGTGATTTGGTGATTAACTCTGGGATGGGGTGGCGGTTTTATGTCCAAGTTCTCGGGGCATGGACGGACTGTTTTGAATGCTTCTTGCAGTACGCTAGAGGAAGTGGAGAAATGAGTGGTTTCAACACTCCGTGGTACCCACAGCACTCCAGTTCATAAAGTGTTTTAAATCCAGTAACAAGAAAAGCGGTGCTCATTGCGAATAGTGACTGTGCTAGGCACGGTGTGGCCTATCCTTTCCTAGCACCGTTTGCCTTGACAGCCTGAGTCAGGAGACTGGGACTAGGTAAGTTTAAGTCACTTCCCTGAAAAAACATAATAATGGTGATAAGAAGTGGTGGCAGAACTGGGGTTTGAACCTAGTTCTGTCTGCTCTGAAGCCTCTCTTATTAACCACCGCACTCCACTGCCTTGCCAGAGACGGGTACCCAGGGAGGTGTGCAGGAGCGTGTTTAT
The DNA here is from genome assembly GCF_008728515.1 of Papio anubis. Lineage (NCBI taxonomy): Eukaryota > Metazoa > Chordata > Mammalia > Primates > Cercopithecidae > Papio > Papio anubis. The sequence continues at coordinate 190,492,494 of NC_044977.1, read as the reverse complement.
TATCCATTATTCCCATTTTACAGATGAGAAAATGAACCCTCTGCCCAGGTGTCTTTTCACTCAGCTGTGCTCTGACTCTGTTGTCAAGGAGTGTCAGAACAGGAGACAGCTGAGACAGACAGGACCCTGGGCATGTGGGGCTCGCATGGAAGGAGAACTTGGCTGCACTGGTCAGAGTACCGACGAATCATGTGGCAGCCTTAGTGTGACCAGTAACCGTGTAGAGAGGTCTTTTTCCTGGGCTGTGCAGGTTTCTGTACCTCTCCATAGGAGACGGCATACTCCACGGAGACTGTGAATCCATTCATTCATTCATTCACCAGCCCACCCATTCAATACGAGGTCAGCCTCACTCCTGGCCAAGCCATCTGAAGGGCACAATGAACCGATGGTGAATAAGGGTTCCTGAGCCCAGAGTCCCGTGCCTGGGGTCTCCATGTAGGTGACAGAGGCCCAGAGAGAGCAGGACTTCACTCCCATAAGTGACTTTCTAGGATAGCCAGAACCTGTATCATAAAAGCAGGCTTGACTTCCCCCAGCATTGAAGCCCCTACGGGCATCACATTTCACTGTTCTTTTTACCTAAATGGGTCAGGGGTATGTGTGACAGCAGGGGAGGAACCAAACACTTATGCTGTGAAAGGCCTGAAGTTTGCTGCTCCTGTAGATTTATTTTTTTTTTTTTTTTTTTGAGAAAGAGTCACCCAGGTTGGGGTGCAATGGCATAATCTCGGCTCAGTGCAACGTCCACCTCCCAGGTCCAAGTGCTTCTCCTGCTTCAGCCTCCCGAGTAGCTGGGATTACAGGCGCCTGCCATCACACCTGGCTAATTTTTTGTATTTTTAGTAGAGACGGGGTTTCACCCTGTTGGCCAGGCTGGTCGTGAACTCCTGACCTCAGGTGATCCACCCGCCTCAGCCTCCCAGAGTGCTGGGATTACAGGTGTGAGCCACCGTGCCCAGCCTCCTGTACCTTTTAAAGGCTTCCTTTTCTTTCTTTTTCTTTCGCCTCTGGGATTCAAGAAAATGTTCAGTCCGCCTTTGTGACAAAAGTACATTTACAGCATCTAGTCATTTTTCCCTTCTGTGCTTCCCAGCATTGCCAGAGACTGGGTATAAGCTTTATAGGAACTCTGCAAGGAGGCTGTTTCTGTCATTGGAACAAAGTCTGCATAGTGAAGAAGGCCTGTGACTGCAGCCAGTGCAGTCCTGTGTGGGTGTGCATGTGCATGTGGGTGTGTGCACGCATGCCCAGTGCGGGTGTACCTGTATGGACCATGAGAACAGTGCCAAATGCCAGATTGCTCTGTCTGAAGAGGGCCAAGTCCCAGGCCCATGTGTCCCTGTTGATTCTGCACCTAAGACCCTTGATAACCCAACTGCTTATTCTCTCTCTCAACTTTCTGGCACCAGCAGATCAGGGTATATTCCCCTGGATGTCTGCCCTTTTTAAAGCCAAATCATTCATTCTGGAGAAAAAGTATGCATGAAATAGATGCTGCACTGGGCCCCAAAGAGAAACAGGCTGTGCCGGGGAAAGAACCTTGACCCAGGAGGCAGATGCACATAGGGGCTTTTGAGACAGAGTCTTGCAACCTCCGCAACCTCCACCTCCTGGGTTCAAGTGATTTTCCTGCCTCAGCCTCCCAAGTAGCTGAGATTACAGGCATGCACCACCACACCCGGCTAATTTTGTATTTTTAGTAGAGATGGGGTTTCTCCATGTTGGTCAGGCTGGTCTTGAACTCCCGACCTCAGGTGATCTGCCCGCCTCAGCCTCCCAAAGTGCTGGGCGTGAGCCGCCGCGCCCAGCACTGAGTCAGTTCTTACACACAGAAAGGCTTCCATCAGGAAAACGGAAAAGTAAACCACCAGCAGAATGTGTGAATGAATCTTGTAGCACAGCAGTGCAGGCTGCCGTCTGCCCAGACACCACTCTGGAAGACTTCTGTACTCTGAGTCTCTAGATGCATTTCCAATCTGTCTGCCCCAAGTCCAGGTAAGAGCCTCGTTATTCCACCTGGACTGGTGCGGGAGCTCCCGATTCCGGTGCAGCAGTGCTCTGCCCTCTTTCATTTCTGTCCTGCAGGGAATACAGCAGGATTGTCCACCCCTCGACCCCAGCCCAGTGCCTCCCTGCTTGAGGCCTCCTGGGCTCCTTGCTGCTTACAGTTTAAGCCCAGGCTCCTAAGCCTGCGCTCCAGGACACCTCCCGATCTGTGCCATCTTTGCAGGTCCTTCCCCATGCACCCGGCCAGCTCTCTCTCCTCTGGGTTTCTCTGTCTGTCTGTCTTCTCCTACCTTTCACTGTCCTGTCTAAATCCCCCTTCCTCCAGGAAGCCTTTCATGATCCTGAGGAGGGCTGTCAGATGTAGCAGGTAAGAAATACAGACCATTGGCCGGGTACGGTGGCTCACGCCTGTAATCCCAGCACTTTGGGAGGCTGAGGCGGGCGGATCACAAGGTCAGGAGTTTGAGACCAGCCTGACCAACATGGTGAAACCCCATCTCTACTAAAAATACAAAAAATTAGCCAGGCCTGGTGGTGCGTGCCTGTAGTCCCAGCTACTCAGGAGGCTGAGGCAGGAGAATCACTTGAACCTGGGAGGCGGAGGTTGCAGTGAGCTGAGATCACGCCATTGTACTCGAGCCTGGGTGACAGAGTGAGACTCCGTCAAAAAAAAAAAAAAAAAAGAAAAGAAAAAGAACTGAAGCTGGTAAATGTCTGACCAGTCTTAAACTTTATAATCCATCCCAAGTCCAGCACCATCTCACCTCCCCAAGACTGCGGAGACATCACTTCTCCCCAAATGTAAGAGTAAAGAGTTGGACAAATGGTTTCTGAGGCCCCATCTGGCTTCCACAGTCTAAAATGTAAGCCTCGAAAGTGACCCGATTTCTTCAGTAACTTAGACACATCCTAAACTCTTCAGAATTAAAGAAACATTACTACATGCTACATAGACAAAGGCTGTAGGATGCTTCTGGATTTCAGAAGCATAGAAAAGTGTGCTTTTTAGATATGAGGCAAATTAAAATGCCGTATGCAGTGGTTTGAGGCAGTGATAGAATCATGTTTCTGAAGGTGATTTTAAGGGCAAGTGGAAATGCTCATTGTATGTTAAAGGAGAAAAGTCATTTGCTTTTATTATATTACACATAATACATACATGATTCAGAGGGCTGTTTAATCTTTGTAGAGGCCTTCTTCTAAGGATAGAATTATGGTAGATCTTTGTTTTTTGAAAAATGTTCTATAATGAACACATTTGCTCTTGAAACAGGGAAAAGACTGTATAATTTTATTTATTTTTAGTCTTGGGGGTTGAGGAGAGACCTCGGTTACAAAGATTTGGGTTAATTGTACTCTTTATAGGCGCACTATCATTAGCGGTTTATCAAGTAACTTTAAGTCCCAGCTATTCGGGAGGCTGAGGCAGGAGAATGGCGTAAACCCGGGAGGCGGAGCTTGCAGTGAGCTGAGATCCGGCCACTGCACTCCAGTCTGGGCCACAGAGCGAGACTTCGTCTCAAAAAAAATAAAAAAAAATAAAAAAAAAATATTGACTATTTCCCACTAGAGGGCACTCTTCTCAAATTTTAGATTGCCTGTAACGCTGGAGACTTAAGCTTTGTAAAGAAGTTTCAAGGTTTCATTTCAACAGAGTCGGGGGACTTGAGCCTATTTATTTGTTTGCTTGTTTGTTTGCTTGGCTTTTAATAAACTTTTTCACTAAGTTAACTTTTTCAACCCTCCTTTATATCATCGACATTTCTGCCTTTTGCAGAGGGTGTGGAACCATCAATTTAGTAATCTGTATCCCTTCCAATTAATCTTTTTTTTTTTTCCAGTTTATGTTCCCTCAGCAGGATATTATTAAAAGATGAATGCTAAGGAATTACCACTAATTTTGTTAGGTATAATAATGGCATCGTTCTTGTTTTTTTTTTTTTTTTTAAGTCATTATCTATGAGATACATTTTGAAATATTTGTGGATGAAATGATTTATGCCTGGGTGGGTGCAGTGGCTCACGTCTGTAATCCCAGCACTTTGGAGGTAGAGGCAGGCTGATCACTTGAGGTCAGGAGTTCGAGCCCAGCCTGGCCAACATGGTGAAACCCCATCTCTACGAAAAATACAAAATTAGCTGGGCATGGTCGTGGGTGCCTGTAATCCCAGCTACTCTGGAGGCTGAGGCAAGAGAATTGCTTGAACCTGGGAGGCGGAGGTTGCAGTGAGCCGAGATTGTGCCATTGAACTCCAGCCTGCGACAAGAGTGAAACTCCATCATAGATAGATAGATAGATAGATAGATAGATAGATAGACAGACAGACAGACAGAAAGAAAGAAAATTAGGCCAGGTGCCGTGGCTCATGCCTATAATCCCAGCACTTTGGGTGGCCACGGTGGGAGGATTCCTTGAGCTCAGGAGTTCAAGACCAGCCTGGCCACCATAGGGAGACCTCATCTCTACTAAAAAACAAAATAAAAATCAGCCAGGCATGGTGGTACACACCTGTAGTCCCAGCTACTCAGGAGGCTGAGGCAGGAGGATCAGTTGAGCCTAGGAGATGGAGGCAGCAGTGAGCTATAACCATGCCACTGCACTCCAGCCTGGGCGACAGAGCAAGCCCCTCTCAAAAAATTAAATAATTTTTTAAAATGAAAAACATAAGTTGAACATGCTTTGTTTTAATATGATAATAACCCTAATCCTGTGGGCTGTTCGGACTGCCTGCTATTTAATTTAATAGACTTTCCCACATCAGTGTAACAGATATTCATAGATTCTTAGCTCACATCAGAAACATACATTTCCCAGGCGCTGCAGGAGGTGATGGAGTAACAAGGGCAGACGTGATGCCTGCCCTGCAAGAACTTGAGTCAGACATATTTGAGGTTTGGAGTGGAACCAGCCATGCAGTAAACGCTGACTACAAATGAATCTTGGCAAGGCAGGAATTTTATTGGCATCTCAGTTTTATGGGTTTGAGTTGAATCATCTCAGCCATGTGGGTATAAATGGGAGATTTATTATTATTACTGCCGCTCCTCCTAATAATAATAATTTCTACTAATAGTAATTTTTAAATCTTGATAGATTTTAATTTTTCCCAGGATGTGCAGCCCTTCGTAATTATCATAACTATCTCATTGATCATTTAACTAAAGTGTAACTGCTGGCAGCTGCTGCCTTCCTGCTTGCTGAAGTCACCTGTTCCTTTGCCCCCAGCCGTCTAAGGGCCTGTCTCCTGACTCTGAGCAGACAGGGGCTGGCCCTGAGCTCCGCTCTGCTGTGTGATGGTGGCAAAATCTGTCCACCGCTTTTTCTGTCTCTTTTTATTCTGCAGCAGAAGTATTGGGAGGCCCTAAACTCGGAGCAGGTATGGACAATCATGCTCTTTCCCTTCCAGGAGGGACTTCCTATGACCTGACTTCAGTTCCTGTTCTTGTTAGACCTCCTTAGATGGCTGGACCCATGACGCATTCCTTTAGTAAAAAAAAAAAAAGAATGTCAGGCCAGGCGCGGTGGCTCACGCCTGTCATCCCAGCACTTGGAGAGGCCGAGGTGGGCAGATCACCTGAGGTCAGGAGTTCAAGACCAGCCTGGCCAACATGGCAAAACCCTGTCTCTACAAAAAATACAAAATTAGCCAGGCGTGGTGTCACATACCTGTAATGCCAGCTACTCAGGAGGCTGTGGCAACTGAATCGCTTGAACCTGGGAGGTGGAGGTTGCAGTGAGCCGAGATTGCGCCATTGCACTCCAGCCCGGGCAACAAGAACGAAACTCCATCTAAAAAAAACAAAAACAAAAAAAAGTCAAAATGAGAGGCAAGACTGAGAATCAGTGGGATTTTCAGGGCTCTCTCAGTTCAGAGTTCTTTCTGCTTTGGGGGTATCCAGGTAAGCCCAAGTAATAGGGACCAAGAAGATATGTAACCCAGTGAAGAAACATGACCTGGAACAACAGTAGTAGTGGCAGGCATGGCTGCAGTAGCTGTTGCAATAAACATTTCTAGACATTGTCATTCTGGGACCCTGGGCAGCCAGCTGCTGTCTCCATGCCACCCTTACCTCCAAGTGACAGGTGGGCATGTTTTGTGACAACTACCTGTGCCTGTCATCTCCCAGGATTGTTTCTGATATGAAAATGGATCTTTTGCTCAGATTCTCTTCATGCCTGGTTTCCAGCAATAATTTTATTATAAAATGAAGTTTTAGGCCAGGCACGTTGGCTCACGCCTGTAATCCCAGCATTTTGGAAGGCTGAGGGGGGCGGATCACCTGAGGTCAGAAGTTTGAGACCAGTCTGGCCAACATGGCGAGATCTCCATCTCCACTAAAAATACAAAAATTAGCCAGGTGTGGTGGTGCGTACCTGTGGTCCCAGCTACTCCGGGTACTAAGGCAGGAGACACTTGAACCCAGGAGGCAGAGGTTGCAGTGAGCCGAGATCATGCCTCCAGCCTGGGTGATGGAGTGAGACTGTCTCAAAATAAGTAAATAAATAATGAAATGAAGTTTTAAAACACATTATTCTAGAGATTCAGAAAATATAGATTCTAAATGTTTTCTAAGATTTGTACCACTTTATTTTTACTTATTTACTTTTATTTTATTTTATTTATTTTATTTTATTTTATTTTTGAGACAGAATTTCACTCTTGTCGCCCAGGCTGGAGTGCAGTGGCATGATCTCGGCTCACTGCAACCTCCACCTCCCGGGTTCAAGCGATTCTCCTGCCTCAGCCTCCCGAGTGGCTAGGATTACAGGCGCCTGCCACCATGTCTGTGGTAATTTTTTGTATTTTTAGTAGATATGGGGTTTTGCCATGTTGGCCAGGCTGGTCTCGAACTCCTGACCTCAGGTGATCCACCCACCTCGGCCTCCCAAAGTGTTGGGATTACAGGCGTGAGCCACCGCGCCCAGCCTATTTATTTCTTGAGATGGAGTTTCGCTCTTGTTGCCCAGGCTAGAGTGCAATCGCACAATCTCAGCTCACTGCAACCTCTGCCTCCCAGGTCCAAGTGATTCTCTTGCCTCAGCCCCCCAAGTAGCTGGGATTAGAGGCGCCTGCCATTACACTTGGCTGATTTTTGTATTTTTAGTAGAGATGGGATTTCGCCATGTTGGCCAGGCTAGTCTCGAACTTCTGACCTGAGGTGATCAGCCCGCCTTGGCCTCCCAAAGTGCTGGGATTACAGGCGTGAGCCACTGCGCCCGGCCTGTACTAGTTTGAAGAGCTCACTTGATCAAAGTGACAGGTTTCTGTTTGCCAGCAGCTGAACTGGCCAAGGTTGGCAAGAAGAATTCTTAGCAGCCATTTAAGAAGCTAGAGCAGGCCGGGCGCGGTGGCTCAAGCCTGTAATCCCAGCACTTTGGGAGGCCGAGACGGGCGGATCACGAGGTCAGGAGATCGAGACCATCCTGGCTGACACGGTGAAACCCTGTCTCTACTAAAAAATACAAAAAAAAACTAGCCGGGCGAGGTGGCGGGCGCCTGTAGTCCCAGCTACTCGGGAGGCTGAGGCAGGAGAATGGCGTGAACCCGGGAGGCGGAGCTTGCAGTGAGCTGAGATCCGGCCACTGCACTCCAGCCTGGGTGGCAGAGCGAGACTCTGTCTCAAAAAAAAAAAAAAAAAAGAAGCTAGAGCAGCGGTTCTCAATCATCTGGGCATCTAAGAATCACCCTAGGAGCTTGTAAAAATGCCAGACCTTAGGTCTCAACCCCCTACCCAGGGGCATCAGTGTTTTTAGCCAGCAGCCTTGGTGCTTCCGGTGTGGCTGGTCAAGAACCCACTCTGAGAACAGTGACCTTGGTCTCAGGCCTCTGCTTAGAAACAGTTTTCATCAAAGAGCACACTGGCCATCCTCAGAGAACAGAACAGGGCCCTACTTCTTTCACTGGCCAGGTGGGTCACGTAGGCTGAGGGGCCTAGTGAGCTCTTTGATTTGGGATCTGATAATGTCAGAAAGGAATTTGGTTAAAGGGGTACAGCCAAGTCTGCGACCGCAAGTTAATGAGATGGTCACACTGGAAGTGGCTGGCACAGCCCCAAACAGGTACGGGGGATAAGCTGCCCGAACACAATCACTGCAGGGACACTGAGAATCAGGTGGTCTTTTTAACATGATGGCTTTTAAAGTCGCCAAGTATTAGTACTCGATTCAGTGATCAGTAAATCACTAACAAACCGGGCTCGTTATTTCTGTCCAAAACAAAGTCACAGTTTGTGTTTTATCATTGGCGTGGCATGGCCATTATGTCGGTGGCTCAGGGAGCCTTCAGGATCTTATCTGGCACCTCTAGGGATTGGAATGTTTGATTCAGCTTCAGTGTGAGCAGCTGTTCGAGCATCTTTCTGGGAGGGCATGTCCATGCCTGGGTCTATTATCATCCAGATAGATCATCTGTCCAGGCAGACACATCTGTGTCACCTTTGCTTCTTGTTTCCTGGGTTTCCTGGTACTGTCAGATGTGACCCTGTGCCTCAGAATCATCATGGACGCTCAGAAATGGGAGAGATCTTCTTATCTCGTTGCTGATCCAATACCATAGCATACACGTGGGGAAACTGAGGCCTCCAAAATGAAGGCAAATTAGTGACAGGAGGAAGACTTGAGCCCAATCCCTACTTGCCTCCATGGCTGGAACTTCAAAGGTAACACTAAGAATCCCCTTGGGCTCTTATCCACCCTCTTAGAACAACGGGAGGGCTTCACAGGCAGCTTCGTCAAGGCTTCTGTGCCCACTTGTTTTAACCCTTCACTCACTCCTGCAAATTTCAACTTCCCAAACTCATCTGAGTCGGTGATGAACTATTCACTGGCAGTGCCCCCCACTCTGAATTGGGTTTTACGTGATGACAAGTCTGCTGAGCCTCAGGTTTAGAGGAAACACCATGTAGGAGGCAGGAGTGAACCTTTGCTCTGTTCCTGTGGAGCTCATCACCTACCTGAGACGACAAGGCAGATGTCCACATAAACGCCAGGGCTATCCGTGCTCAGGGGCAAATCTGTGGACTAGGTAGTACAAAGAGAGGCAAGTGAGCGCCCAATGGGCTAACACAGTCAGGAAGGCTTCCTGGAGGAAGAGGTATTTACCTGGCCCATAAAGAATAGGTTGAAGCTAGGCATGGTGGCTCAAGCCTGTAAGCTGAGCATGTTGGGAGGCTGAGGCGGGAGGACTGCTTAGGTCCAGGAGTTCAAGATCAGCCTGGGCAACATTGCAAGACTTTACTAAAAATTAAAAACTTAGCCAGGCATTGTGGTACACAAGTGTAGTCCCAGGTACTTGGGAGGCTGAAGCAGGATGATTGCTTGAGTCTAGTAGTTTGAGGCAGCAGTGAGCTATGATTGCACCACTGTACTCCAGCCTGGGCGACACAACAAGACCCTGTCTTAAAAAAATAAAAAAGGATTAAGTGTGCCTGGTTTTTTTCCAGGAATGAGTTAGGCATGGAGTCAGGACAAGGAGAACGTGACTCAGTCTCACTAGATAAGGACTTGGTAGAGGCAAAGAATAGTGGAGAAGGAGGGTGGGAAGGAAGGTGGAGCTGTTATGTTGAGGGTGGTTGTTCATTAGTTCCTTGATTTAAAGTTATGCTTGCCTCCTTAGGTCCTAGAAACAAAGACCTGGGTAACTTGTCCTTACCCTTTTGTCCTTGTCTGTGCCTGAATCATGAGAACCAGAATTGGAGCTTTGGTTTGGGTCGGGGGTTGTAACAGATGAGAAGCAGCGATCTGTTCCACCCAGGTGCTCTTTGTACCTTTTCTCCACAGTGGGACCCTGAAGATGTGAACCTTGAAGGCAGCAAAGACAAGGTGGAGCTGCTCGGATCCCAGGTGCACCGGGACTCTGTGAGGACCGCACACCTGAGTGATGATGATTAACACCTTCTGGAGCCGGCTCTTCAGCCCAGAGCCCAGGGTCAGGAGTTTGTTGAGTAACACAGCAGGAATCAATCCGCACTGACACCGTGGCAGGAACTGAAGCTGCCCTGGAAAGTGAGGAACCAGGAGCCGTCACTGAGTGTGGCTGGTCTATATCATAGCTCATTGTGGAGCTACAACTTTGGGAACTGCGGACAGACCTGGATAGGCCCAGTGTTTGTTCTGAAGATTACAAGTTCACAGACCGCTCTTGCTTTGTAAAGATAATCCAAAGGACATTAGACCCGCTTTTCCTTTTTCCCTTTATTCCCTTGAGAGTCAGCCATAAACTGAATACCTGCTAGGTTCCAGGAATGAGTTCACCTAACAAATAGCGAATGTGTTTGGTTGGATCTCAGCAGAGCCCATTCTGCAAGACCTGGCTGAGCCAGATGAGAGGGGTGGGGCCTGTGCTGGGGAGCCTTGGGTCACACACAGGAACCAAGACCTGGCTTCTGCCCCCGTCACCCACTTGAGTTATCTGCTGAAAGTTATAGATAGGACTGCGTGGCCAGCCAAGTGTTTGTGAGATCACTGACACTGCCAAACCAAAGCAAACTGCTCCGGGTACCAGGACTTCCTCCAACCTAGCGAGGTGTGTGCTGAGGCGGGGTTTGCAGGTGAGGGGTCCGTATGCTTCAGGAACTAAGTAAATGCATGCAGAGGATAAGAGGCATGATGGGAGGTGTTCAAGCACAGCAGTCCCATTTGGGGGTTATTTTCATACTGCGATGAATGAGGGGAAGGGCGCACGGAGTGGGGCTAAAGTGGGAGCAAACACGGGTGAATAAATTCTTTTTAAATAAATTCAGGTATGTCACTGTGGAGTGCAGTGGTGAGCATGAATCCCTGCACAGTCACAGAAGTCAGCCACGAGAGGAGCTGGAGAAATGCCAAGCAACACAGTTTTGCTCCGGGCTGGCCCACAGCCGCCTGTGTAACTCAGCTACGGCAGCCCAGTTTCTCCTGAGGGGTAGGGCAGGTTCCAGCAGCACGAAGGGGGTCCCTTGGGGAAGCCGCTTGGCTCTGCAGGTCTCTGCATAGATCCTAATCCCCCGGGTGACCTCTGAACTACAGGTGATCTTAAAGCCACCTTATTTTTATCCGCTTTATCTAAACTGTGTTGGTCCCCGGTTGTCTTGGAAAGTTTGCTGAAGTCAGCTTTGCTTTGTGATGTTAACCACGGAAGCTGTACTTCCAGGGAAGAGGAAGATTTGAATGGAGGCCCAGGATGCAGGGAGAAAAGAATGTTCAAAGAGATGAAACAGTACAGAGGGCTGGATGCAGGGAAAAGTGGGAGCTAGCAAGAAAGAATCGGAGATGGCCAGAATGGATGATGCAGTATGGGCTCTAGGGGTGGCAAAGAGGCTGAAAAGGAACCAGACTGTGGAGGCTGGTGAGTCAGTGCTTGGTTCTGTGGCCAACTGGTAGCCATGGAAGATACCAGAGTAGGAAGGTGACTGACTTGCCTCAGGAAGGCCACAGCTGATTGGTGAGTTTTTCATCCCTATGGCTATAACCTTCCAGGAAGCAGAAATATAGTCATGGGTGCAGAATGAACATGAGAACAGGTTTAATCTAGGGTACTGAGTGGTAACAGCAGGGCAGAAGAGCTTATCTTTAGAAAGGCGGAAGGCATGGGGATAGGATGACCTCTAGAGTTTGCCTTTAGCACATCCTCTGTCTTGAGGGAGCTCTGGATCATGCTCCCTAGGGCAGCAAAAATTGGTTGGATCCAGGTGAAAGTGGCTATTCATCCAAGAACATCAAATGCTCTTGGCCAGGTGCAGTGGCTCACGCCTGTAATCCCAGCACTTTGGTAAGCTGAGGCAGGCAGGTTACTTGAGGACGGGACTTCAAGACCAGCCTGGCCAACATGGTGAAACCCCATCTCTACTAAAAATACAAAAAATTAGCCAAGCGTGGCGGCTCGCACCTGTAGTCCTAGCTACTTGGGAGGCTGAGGCACAAGAATTGCTTGAACCCAGGGGGTGAAGGTTGCAGTGAGCCGAGATCGCGCCACTGCACTCCAGCCTGGGCAACATAACAAGACTGTCTCAAAAAACAACACAAACCCTGCTGACTGGAGTAACACAAGCTACCTAAGGTCCGGATATTATCTGGCTCCCCAGATCCCATTAGCCCAGCCTCCTCCCTTCACAAACTGGTTCCTGTCATCATGGTCCCAGCTTGTCTCAGGGTGTCTCAAGCCTCTTCAACCACAGTGACCTACCAAACTGGGAATTTTGGAAGCGAGGGTTGGCTTCATTGTTCAACGAGAATCTTCCTGTATGCAAAGCTCTAGAACACTGGAGCCTTTGTGAGGAGGTGCCAATTAAAATGCCTTTCTCCTAGTAGGAGGGGGCCTCTGTTGCAGCTTTGTTTCCAGCCGGTAGAACAAGAGGGCAGTGGGAGCAACTTGCCCTGATGACCCAGTGAGCAGTGCAAGCGCTTACCTACGTGGGGGCGGGGCTCGGGAACAAACGATGTCATCATCGGCTCACTCATCTGGAGACCTGTAATATCGTCTGGTTGTGCTGCCTATCATCTGTGTGGCTTGGGGCATGTTACCTAACCTCTGTGAACTCCTTAGGTAGACTAAGAATAATACCAATCTAGAAAGCCTGTGGTGAAGACTAAGTGAACTAACATGTATGAAAAGGCAAACATAATACCTATTCAATGTAGACTTTGAAGAGGGATTAGTTCCCCAGGCTTCCTGCGCAGATGTACTGAAAGACAGTAACGAAATCATCAGACCTACAGATGGAAGAGATTTCAGAGGCTTGAATTCCCTTAAACACAACCCCAATTAGTGATTATCCCGTCCCTACTTAAGTTCTCTGAAAAAAAAAGGATTTCAGTTGCCAAAGTCTTTATCATTTAGCAAGAGCTCTGCTAAGATTACTTTTTTTTTTTTTAGACAGTTTCACTCGTTGCCCTGGAGTGCATTGGTGCGATCTCAGCTCACTGCAACCTCCGCCTCCTAGGTTCAAGTGATTCTCCTACCTCAGCCTCCCAAGTAGCTGGGATTACAGGCTCCCACCACCATGCCCGGCTAATGTTTGTATTTTTAGTAGAGACGGGGTTTTGTCATGTTGTCCAGGCTGGTCTGGAACTTCTGACCTCAGGTGATGCACCTGCCTCAGCCTCCCAAAGTGCTGGGATTACAGGCATGAGCCACTGCACCTGGCTAAGATTTTCTTAAAAGCCTGTCTAGATCCTAAAGAACTAATCCCCTTATCTCCCTCCCTCAGTATGATGAAGAGGTTTATGAGCATCATTTGAAGACACATTCATATTGTGTTTCCTTCAAAGGGGTATGAGCTCCTAGAATAAGAAGAGGTACTGGGCCAAGGAGCATGGCTGGGCTCCAGTTCCCAGGTCTGTTTCAGTGTGATCTTTGTCATTTCTCTATGTCACAGTTTCCTCATCTGTAAAATGAAAGTTGGGCCTGATTTTTTTCATTTTTTTCTCTTTTATGAATGTGCCAATTTGTTTCCCAGAGAATAATGACATCTTTATAAACTCTCAAGAAAGAGACATTATAAAGACAAATTTCAGGTATACTTTGAAAATAGGCTTCATTATATAACATATACCTCTTTCTGTTTGGATTTTACTATCCACTTAAAAACCTGTATTAATCACTAAGGGAAAGGCTAGAGGAGACTTTTCTATCTCCAGAATAATTTTGCAACAATTCCAAGATTCTCTGCACTTCTTTTTCTGTCCCTTGATTGGCCTCCTCCACATTTTCCAACTCTGCAGGTATTGCTCTGCTCTCTTCGACTTTACATTGTTTTCGATGCTTTTGCAAGGAGACTCTGCCTTGAATGAACCCTAGGTATGGTGCGATGTTGAGGAAGATCTCCAAGTTTACACATGCCTGCACGATGGCCCAAAGGTATCATCAGGTGAAAGGGACGACCTTAGAGATGAAAGAAGTTCAAGGAATGGTGCTACATTAAATGACTTAGCATTAAAAAGCATCTACTTTGCCTTTTCTTTCACCAACCCTGAAAGCCAAATAAGACACTGGGCATTGAGGACTTCTTTTGAGCAGAACCCGTGATTACACAGCGTTATTCTTCAAGAGTCTCTCTTAATCCGTCGCCTGGAGAACTCTGCACACTGTCCCAATTCCGTCTGCATTTTCCATCGGCTGCCAGTGTTCGTAGCAGAGGGCTCGGGTCTTCTCGTCCTCTCCTCACGGTCTGGCAGCTGTCACTACTGCGGAGTTCGGTCCAGTTCCCAGAGTCGGGGGCGCTGCCTTTCCCATTTCAGTTGCCAGGAGGCTCATCCACGATCGTGCCAGAGGGGCAGCGAGTGGTCTCCTCGAACTACGGGGGAGAGAGGAGCCACTGTTGGCACGGGCCAGACTGAACGCCGGTTCCCACTGCCTACCTCCTCGGAGCTGCAGCCGCCGCCATCTTGCGCCTTATTGCCAGCACCGCGGGGGCGCTTCGGGAAGGAGGGAATAGCGGTTCCGCGCGTGCGCACTCCGCAGCCACCGCCTCCCGCGAGGAGCGAGAGTCCCGCGGCCCCGCCCCGCCGAAGCCGCCGCCGCTAAAGGCCGGAGTATCTGCCCGCAGCCTGCGGCGACCCAGGGGAAGTAACTGCTGAGGGCGTCTCCGTAGTTCAGTTTTGGTTTGTTTGAGACAGAGTCTCTCTCTGTCGCCCAGGCTGGAATGCGGCGGCGCGGTCTCTGCTCCCTGCAGCCTCCGCCTCCCGGCTTCAAGCGATTCTCCAGCGACTGAACAGCTGGGACTACAGGCGCGCGCCACGACGCCTGGCTAATTTTTGTATTTTTAGTGGAGACGATGTTTCACCATGTTGGTCAGGCTGGTCTCGAACTCCTGACCTCGTGATCCGCCGCCTCGGCCTCCCAAAGTGCTGGGATTACAGGCATGAGCCACCACTCCCGGCCCACCCCCCACTGGGTTTTTTTTTTTTTTTTTTTTTTTTTTTTTTTTTTTTTTTTGAGACGGAGTCTCGCTCTGTCGCCCAGGCTGGAGTGCAGTGGCCGGATCTCGGCTCACTGCAAGCTCCGCCTCCCGGGTTTACGCCATTCTCCTGCCTCAGGCTCCCGAGTAGCTGGGACTACAGGCGCCCGCCACCTCGCCCGGCTAGTTTTTTTGTATTTTTTAGTAGAGGCGGGGTTTCACCGTGTTAGCCAGGATGGTCTCGATCTCCTGACCTCGTGATCCGCCCGTCTCGGCCTCCCAAAGTGCTGGGATTACAGGCTTGAGCCACCGCGCCCGGCCCCCACTGGGTTTTTAAGGAGATAACTACAAGGTCATTTTACGGTTCGGAGTGTGCTTCAGACCTCCCAACAACCTAACGTGTATTATACACCATTCTTTGCTTTGTTTTTAAATACATTAAAAACCTTTTTTGGGATAAAAATAGTGGAAGTACATGGTTTAAAAAAAGAAAATCAGATTGCACCGAAAGGTTTATGATGAAAAACAATAATGTTCTGTCCCTTTGCCTCCAAGAGACTCCTTTTTAAAAACTTTTGGGCTGGGCGCGGTGGCTCACGCCTATAATCCCAACATTTTGGAAGGGTGAGGCGGGCGGATGATCATCTGAGGTCAGGAGACCATCCTGGCTAACATGGTGAAACCCCGTCTCTACCAAAAATACAAAAATTAGCCGGGCGTGGTGGTGGGCGCCTGTAGTCTCAGCTACTTGGGAGGCTGAGGCAGGAGAATCGTTTAAACCCGCGAGGCAGAGGTTGCAGTGAGCTGAGACAGCACCATTGCACTCCAGCCTAGGCAACAAGAGCAAAACTCTGTCTCAAAAAAAAAGAAAAAAAAACTTCTATACATTCTGGTAGTTGTCTCCATTAGGTTTCATTTGGAACTTGCTTTCCAGCTACAAGGTTGTTAAGATCATACTTGCTTTTCCTGAGCTGCATTATCTTCAGCTGCCATTATACAGGCTGATGAGGCTCAGTAGCAGGGCAGGGCCACTGGCGTATTGAGAAATGGATGGTCCCTGTCTTGGCATCCGAGAGTTGTGTGGCGTGCCTCGCGCCAGGACCTCCTTGGCCATTCCGCTGTTCCGAGCTAGAACCCGGCTTCTGAGCCCAGCACGCTCCAACAGCAGCCTGAGCGGTCCACGCCTCTGCTCCGGACTTGACCTTTCCCTTCGGCCTTCCTCCTACAGGTGTCTCCGCACTTGGAATCTCCAGGGTAAATCTGAGGGATGATCTAAACCCACAGGTGGAACAAGGGACGACATACACGGCGGCCACCACCATCTTCCCCAAGGACAGCCTAGCCATGGATGAAAAGGGCCGTTTCGTGGGCCTTACCTTCTGCTAGCGAGTACAGCATAAAGCTATGATATTCAAATATAGACTCTTAGGCTCCACCCCGGAGGATTCCCTAGGTCTGGACAGGGCTTGGGATCTTAACAAGCTCCTCAGGTGATTCTGTTACAGATGATCCAGGAACCCTGTTTGAAAAAAGCTGTCCTTGGGATATTACTTTTATTTATTTATTTTTTCCATCTCTTCCTGCTATTTTGTTATCAGTTTTTAATACAGAGACGGAGTGTCACTATGATGCCCAGGCTGGTCCCGACCTCCTGGGCTCCAGAGATCCTCCTGCCTGGGCCTTCCAAAGTGCTGGGATTACAGGCATGAGCCACCACTCCTGCCGGGAAATTACTTTTAAAACAGATCTATTTGTATGAGATGTTCTCACAAAACTACTTAGAATAGCGAAAAAAATAAAAATGAAAATAAAGAATTAAAAAAAGAAAAAAAAGAAGAAAAGAATAGTGACAAAGTTCCCAAACCCCACTGTTGGGCAGAATTAAAATACTTTTTAAAAAATTTTTTATTTATTTTTTTGAGATGGAGTCTCTGTTGCCCAAGCTGGAATGCAGTGTTGCCATCTTGGCTCATTGCAACCTCTGCCTCCTGGGTTCAGGCGATTCTCCTGCCTCAGCTTCCCGAGTAGCTGGGACAATGGGCACGCGCACCACCATGACCAGCTAAATTTTGTATGTTTAGTGGAGACGGGGTTTGCCATATTGGCCAGACGGGTCTTGAACTCTTGAGCCCAAGTGATCTGCCCTCCTTAGCCTCCCAAAGTGCTGGGACTACAGGCATGAACCACCACACCCGGCCCAAACATTATGCTTTAATGAAGACATGATATTTTGCCATTAAACCTAAAATATCATAGAACCATGGATTGAAGAACAGACATGAATTACCTTGAAATCATCTACTGCAGTGCCTGAGTGGCTTTTGCCTGTTCTCACAGCATGAATTCCCAGTTCTCACACAGTAAAAAAAAAAAAAAATTATGAAAGATAATGTCAGCTAATAAGCCAGGCACAGTGGCTCACGCCTGTAATCCCAGTACTTTGGGAGGCCAAGTGGGGGCAGATTACCTGAGGTCAGGAGTTCGAGACCAGCCTGGCCAACATGGCGAAAACCCCATCTCTACTAAAAATACAAAAATTAGCCACACTCCTGTAATCCCAGCTACTCGGGAGGCTAAGGCAGGAGAATTGCTTGAATCTGGAAGGCGGAGGTTGCAGTGATCACTGCATTCCAGCCTAGGCGACAGAGCAAAACTCTGTCTCAAAAAAAAAAAAGTCAACTAATAAAAGTAGAACACAAGAGAGCTTGAGCCACCATTCGCAATTATAAGAAAAATTTCGATGGATCAGAAAAGTCTTAGAAGTCATTAGATTCTGTTGTAAAGGGATTATGTGGATTTTTGTAGTAGATGTTTCCTGACTGTGGAAGCACTTAAATACATTTTTTTTTTTTTTTTTTGAGACAGAGTCTCGCTCTGTCACCCAGCCTGGAGTGCAGTGGCGCGATCTCAGCTCACTGCAAGCTGCGCCTCCGGGTTTATGCCATTCTCCTGCCTCAGCCTCCCGAGTACCTGTGACTACAGGCGCCCGCCACCTCGCCCGGCTAGATTTTTGTATTTTTTAGTAGAGACGGGGTTTCACCGTGTTAGCCAGGATGATTTCAATCTCCTGACCTCGTGATCCACCCATCTCGGCCTCCCAAAGTGCTGGGATTACAGGCTTGAGCCACCGCGCCCGGCCTAAATACATCTTAAGAGAACAGTTCTAGTTTAAAAGAGTCTGCAGGCCGGGCGCGGTGGCTCAAGCCTGTAATCCCAGCACTGTGGGAGGCTGAGGCGGGCGGATCACGAGGTCAAGAGATCGAGACCATCCTGGCTAACACAGTGAAACCCCGTCTCTACTAAAAGAATACAAAAAACTAGCTGGGCGAGGTGGCGGGCGCCTGTAGTCCCAGCTACTCGGGAGGCTGAGGCAGGAGAATGGCGTGAACCCGGGAGGCGGAGCTTGCAGTGAGCCGAGATCCAGCCACTGCACTCCAGCCTGGGCGACCGACCGAGACTCCGTCTCAAAAAAAAAAGAAAAAAGAGTCTGCAGTGGGGATGGGGTGGGAGAGCTATATGGGATTATTGGGACAATTGTGCAAATTTGAGTGTGTACAACGTATTAGCTAACTTTCTTGTACGGCGTATTAGCTAACTAACTTTATCGTTTCCTTTCTTAATAATATTATGGTTGCACAGAATGCCCCTTTGGATATACGTGCTGAACTATTTGGGAGTGAAGCACCATGATTTGACAACTGACTTTTAAATATTTCAGCAGAAAAAAACTATAAATTTTTCAGGTAGTTGGAGAGAGAGACAAAGCAAATGGAAAAACGGGAACAATGGATTAATCTAGGCGAATAGTATAAACATGTTCGTTATTCTTTCATCTTTTCTGTAGGTTGGAAGTTTTTCAAAGCCAGTTGGGGGAGAAAGTACAGGAATAAAGAAAGATGCTCGCCAGGCGTGGTGGCTCATGCCTGTAATCCCAGCACTTTGGGAGGCCAAGGCGGGCGGATCACCTGAGGTTGGGAGTTTGAGACCAGTCTGACCAACATGGAGAAACCCTGTCTCTAGTAAAAATTCAAAATTAGCCGGGTGTGGTGGTGCATGCCTGTAATCCCAACTACTCAGGAGGCTGAGGCAGGAGAATTGCTTGAAGCCGGGAGGCGGAGCTTGCGGTAAACCGAGATCACACTATTGCACTCCAGCCTGGGCAACAAGAGTGAAACTTCGTCTCAAAAACAAAAAAGGGCCAGGCACAGTGGCTCATGCCTGTAATCCCAGCACTTTGGGAGGCCGAGGCGGGTGGATCACCTGAGGTCAGCAGTGCAGTTCGAGACCAGCCTGGCCAACATGGTGAAACCCCGTCTCTACTAAAAATACAAAAATTAGCCAGGTGCAGTGGTAGGCACCTGTAGTCTCAGCTACTTGGGAGACTGAGGTAGGAGAATTTCTTGAACCCAGAAGTCAGAGGCTGCAGTGAGCCGAGATTGCGCCACTGCACCCCGGCCTGGGCAACAGAGTGAGACTCTGTCTCAAAAAAAAAAAAAAGTCTCACAGTCACCCCATCACGAGATGGGGTCTCCACACATCACCACTGTTGCCAGCAGAGGACCCTGAAATTCTAGGGCTTTGCAAGGAAAGAGCTGGTTACTAGAGACTTCTCTTCAAGCAGCTTCCCAAATGTGGCTGGATTCTGAGCTGACTAACTGTCGTGTGATTTCAGGCCACAAAGGGTGGATAAATTCCAGTTTGTCTGGTACTGAGAAAAAAATAGGCCCTATATCTTAGACAGCCCCGATAAGGTGCCTCCATGGATATGAGTAATGGTCAGACCCAGGGGATGACCCAGGACTCAGAAAGCTGGACAATGGAAAGTCTGGGGCACTGTGACAAGGAAATTCTTCCCCCGAATTGCCTTTTCCTATTGAGATAAGATAGTACACAATAAAGCGCCAGGCTCAGAAGTGCTGCTGCCAATCCCAGCCAGAGCAGCCAGTGCTCGGCCCTGAGCTGAAGCACGTCAGTGCCCGGGGCTGTCCGCACCTGTGTGGTCTCCAGAAGGCCAGCTCTGGTGGGGGCAAGTCCTGACTCCCACCACTCACCAGCTGTGGGACTCCAATTCTTGTTCGTGAACAAAAGAAAGAAAGAAAAAAGTGTACTCCTCTTCTACCTGCTTTACTCTGTGGTGGCTCTAAAAACTAAAAACCATGCTGGGCTCGGTGGCTCACGCCTGTAATCCCAGCACTTTGGGAGGTTGAGGTGGGCGGATCACCTGAGGTGATCAAGACCAGCATGGCCAACATGGTGAAACCCGGTCTCTACTAAAAATACAAAAATTAGCTGGGCATGGTGGCAGGTGCCTGTAATCCCAGCTACTTGGGAGGCTGAGGCAGCAGAATCACTTGAACCCAGGAGGTGGAGGTTGCAGTGAGCTGAGATCACGCCACTGCACTCCAGCCTGGGCAACAAGAGTAAAACTCCATCCAAAACACACACACACACACACACACAGAAAAAAAACTAAAAGCAAACCATGAAAGGGCTTTCCACTCCCAAATGCTATAAAGGTATCAGGTTATTATTATTGCTTCCTCAGTATGAAGCAGTTAGTTTTGTAGATTCTCCCTCTTTTTTTTCTTTTTTAAGACACAGGGTCTGGCTGTGTTGCCCAGCTGTTCTCAAACTCCTGGCTCAACGATCCTCCCACCTTAGCCGGCCTAGTAGCTGGGACTACAGGCACGTGCCACCCAACCCAGCTAGCATCCCCTGTTTTAGGTCTAGTTCCATATTTCTTTAAAAGTCATCAGGATGTCTTTTAGGTCCTAAGTACATTTTTATTATGAGATTGTATAAGTAAAGTCCTTTGAACTTCTGAGGAGACAGGACTGAGATACCTTAGATGCTCCACTGTCTCCTGAGTGAGCAGAGTGGCAGAGGCTGTTACCCTTTTAATAGCACCTTAACTGGGAAGTAGACCCCTGTAGGCAAGCAGTGACTCACAGACACTGTCATGAATGAGTCAGCATCCCAGCCGAGCAGGGGCTGGCAGCCTCCTACTTCAAGGGGTGGGAAGCAAGGCCTAGGCTCAGTACTGGATATTGGTCTTGTCACATTAGGGGCGGTAGCAAAGAGCCCACAGAGTGGAAAGAAGCTGATGCCTTTGGATTGGTCTTCAAGGGGAGAGGATTGAGCTAATGGGCATGTGATACAGAGAAAGGCTGTAAGTTAGGGTAAGGGGGAGCTTTCATGTGGCCCTGTCTGAGCTGCAGTGGTTGCAGGAGTAATTATTCTCTGTTACTGGAGTAATTCCAACACAGCCTCACCCCACCTATAAAGATGTTTTGGGCCGGGCATGGTGGCTCACACCTGTAATCCCAGCACTTTGGGAGGCCAAAGTGGGTGGATCATTTCGGGCCAGGAGTTTGAGACCAGCTTGGCCAAGATGATGAAACCCCATCTCTACTAAAAATACAAAAATTAGCCGGGTACCGTGGCGCACACCTGTAATCCCAACTACTTGGGAGACTGAGGCAGGAGAATCGATTGAACCCAGGAGGCGGAGGCTGCAGGAGCCAAGATGACACCACTGCACCCTACCATGGGAGACAGAGCAAAACTCCATCTCAAAAAAGAAAAAAAAAAAGATGGTTTGGGGAAGCTGTTACCATTGACCAGAGAGTTGGATCAGATGGCATATCAGGGCTTTTTCAATGTTAAAAATCTGAGCTATGGGGCCAGTGTGGTGGCTCACGCCTGTAATCCCAGCACTTTGGGAGGCTGAGGCAGGCAGATCATGAGGTCAGGAGATCGAGACCATCCTAGCTACCACGGTAAAACCCCGTCTCTACCAAAAATACATTAAAAAAATTAGCTTGGGCTTCCGGTTCTAGGCGCTTCGGGAGCCGCGGCTAAAGGTGCAGACATGGCCAAGTCCAAGAACCACACCACACACAACCAGTCCCGAAAATGGCACAGAAATGGTATCAAGAAACCCCGATCACAAAGATACGAATCTCTTAAGGGGGTGGACCCCAAGTTCCTGAGGAACATGCGCTTTGCCAAGAAGCACAACAAGAAGGGCCTAAAGAAGATGCAGGCCAACAATGCCAAGGCCATGAGTGCACGTGCTGAGGCTGTCAAGGCCCTCGTAAAGCCCAAGGAGGTTAAGCCCAAGATCCCAAAGGGTGTCAGCCGCAAGCTTGATCGACTTGCCTACATTGCCCACCCCAAGCTTGGGAAGCGTGCTCGTGCTCGCATTGCCAAGGGGCTCCGGCTGTGCCGGCCAAAGGCCAAGGCCAAGGCCAAGGATCAAACCAAGGCCCAGGCTGCAGCTCCAGCTTCAATTCCAGCTCAGGTTCCCAAAGGTGCCCAGGCCACTACAAAGGCTACAGAGTAGGTATCTCTGTCTGCCAACGTGAGGACAGAAGGACTGGTGCGACCCCCCACCCCCACCTCTGGGCTGCCATCTGCATGGGGCTGGGGTCCTCTTGTGCTTTTTGTACAAATAAACCTGAGGCAGGATTTGTTAGCCTCTATGATCCTGGGAAAAAAAAAAAATTAGCTTGGTGTGGTGGTGGGTGCCTGTAATCCCAGCTACTTGGGAGGCTGAGGCAGGAGAATGGCATGAACCTGGGAGGCAGAGCTTGCAGTGAGCTATTTTTGCCTCACAATGACCTTGCATTAACCCACCTTTTGCCTAGTAGCCACATTCTGAGCTTTTTTCTTTTTTAAATTTTTTAGAGAGAGAGGGTCTTGCTCTGTTGCCCAAGCTGGATTACAGTGGTGCAATCATAGCTCACTATAACCTCAAATTGCTGGGCTCAATTGATGCTCCTGCCTCAGTCTCCCAAGTAGCTAGGACTATACAGGTGCATAGCACAACACCTGGCTAACTTTTAATGTATATATTTTTAAATGGAGGCTCACTCTATCACCCAGGCTGGAGTGCAGTGGCGCAATCTCGGCTCACTGCAACTTCCACCTCTGGGGTTCAATCAATTCTCCTGCCTCAGCCTCCTAAGTAGTTGGGACTACAGATGGTCACCACCACGCCTGGCTAATTTTTGTAGTTTAGTAGAGACGGGATTTCACTATGTTGGCCAGGCTGGTCTCGAACTCCTGACCTCAGGTGATCCACCCACCCCGGCCTGCCAAAGTGCTGGGATTACAGGTGTGAGCCACCGTGCCTAGCAACTTTTAATTTTTTATACAGATCGGGGTTTCACTATGTTGCTAAGGCTGGTTTTGAATTCCTGGCCTCAAGGGCTCCTCCTGCCTTGGCCTCCCAAAGTGTTGGGATTACAGGCGTAAGCCATTGCACCTGGCCCTTTTGGAGCTTTAGTCTCTTCAGCTGCAAAATGGGATTATAAATAGCTACCCTAGTTATCTCACAGGGGCGTAATAAGGATCAACAATGATAATAAAAGATTCCTGGTAAAATCATGCACGCTGTTCTCACGTTTCTCTCAGTATCTGTGATCCACAGGTAGAGGGTGACCAGGTGAGTACCTGGACCGGCTGTCCAGGTAAAGATCCCATTTACTCATGGGGTTGGCATTAAATCACATTTCACTGGCCATCCCCCAAACATGGTTACTGCTTTACCCTTTGACTTCTCTGTCCCTCTGCCTTCACTCCTCCCATCTTCCTTTCCCTTATGTTCATTGGACTGACAGTTTCTGATGGGTTACTATGTCCAAGGCACCCTGCTGGGGCCAGGGGATCGTGGGAATAACACCCAGCCCTTGTCTGCAAGGGCATCTCAGCCCTGTAGGGAAAGCGCAGTGCTCAGGAGGAGAGGCCAGGAGGAGGCGGAGGCCAGACAGGGGAAGTGTTCACAAGAAGACATGGCTTCATGGGCCTGGCTTTTAAGACCAGGTGATGATTCTCCAAGTAGAGAAGGCAGGGGGAAGGGTAAGAACAGAGTGCCTGGATGTTTGCTTGTCTGCTCCGGGCCTCACCCAGCTCCTTCCTTGGCACATTATCTTGCCTGTTGAGCAATGTCCGCTGTGTGACAGGAGAGGAGTTTCTGCTCAGGTCTCGCATGCAGCTTTTTGAAAATTAGAAGTTGTTGTTGGAAATGAAACCACCATTGCAAAACTGTAAGTGAGACAGTGAAAGAGACTTGACCTAACCAACTCCATCTTGCTTCTGATCTCCAAGCTGTCCTTGCTCATTCCTGGGCAAAGATGAACTAACTTTGGGATTAACTTGGTTTATACATTAAAACAAAGACGACAGCAGCCCTTTTCCAAAACAAACCTCCTTCTTCCCTGGGAACTAGACTGTCTTCGTAGGACTAACAAATTAGCTGAGAGATTAGAAATCATGGTTTAGGAGTCATGGGGCTGGAGGCTACAAGATTCTGACCCTCCCTAAACTGCTCCTAAGGTCAGTGCTTGAGATATTTTGCAGATTCTGCCCTTGATGGGTCAGCTGGCGCCACCCAGGTGGATAAACTGGCTCATCTGATCTTGTGGCCCCGACCCAGGAACTGACTCAGTGCAAGAGGACAGCTCCGAGTCCCTATGATTTCATCCCTGACCAATCAGCACTCCCGGCTCACTGGCTTCCCCCAATCCTGACCAATCAGCACTCCCGGCTCACTGGCTTCCCCCAATCCTGACCAATCAGCACTCCCGGCTCACTGGCTTCCCCCACCCACCACGTTGTCGTTAAAAACTCTGCTCCCCAAATGCTCGGGCAGACTGATTTGAGCAATAATACAACCTCAGTCTCCCGCACAGCTGGCTCTGCGTGGATTACTCTTTCTCTACTGCAATTCCCCTGTCTTGATAAATAGGCTCTGCCTAGGCAGCGGGCAAGGTGAAACAGTGCTGCCTACTCACTGGGGCCACGCATATGACTGTGAGATAACGCAGTAATTTTCAACCCCGGTTGTACATCAGAATCACCTGTGGTTTGTTTTTGGTTTTGATTTAGTTCAGATTTCCTGGCCTCACTCTTCATGTATTCCGGTTCAATGGATCTGGGATGAGGCCCCCATAATCGGTATGATTTGCTTTCACAAATTTAGAGGGGGAAATAATGTCACAGAATCTTTGTCCTTCCAGTTCTGCACTCAGGAGGGCACATGTTTTATTGCAGGATGCCCAGAATCCCCTATTGAAGCTTCCACCTACCCCGAGTTTTCTGAGAACCCTAAAGGCTTATTAAGTTCTAAAAAGTGAAGGAGCTGACCGGGCACAGTGGCTCACGCCTGTAATCCCAGCACTTTGGGAGGCTGAGGCAGGCGGATCACCTGAGGTCAGGAGTTCATGACCAGCCTGGCCAACATGGTGACCCCGGTCTCTACTAAAAATACAAAAATTAGCCGGACATGGTGGCGGGTACTTGTAATCCCAGCTACTCGAGAGACTGAGGCAGGAGAATCGCTTGAACCTGGGAGGCGGAGGAGGTTGCAGTGAGCCAAGATTGTGCCACTGCACTCCAGTCTGGGTGACAGAGCGAGACTCTTTCTCAAAAAAAAAAAAAGCAAAAGAGCTGCCATGGAATTAGTCTGGCTTCCACTCCCAGAGGGGAGAGAATGGATGGTAAGCAGTTGCCTGTTTTTCTTTCCTGTGCCTCATTTTTCTTATCTGTGAAACGAGAAGAAAAGTATTTCCCACCTCATAAGATTGCGGTGAAGGCTGAAAGAGCACAGAGGCCATGACAGGACACAGTAAGTGCTCAGTTAATGACGGCTATTGCCATGAAGGCAGCAAGGCCTCCTGGTTAGAGGTGTGGGCTCCAGAGCCAAACTGCCTGGGTTCGCAGACTGGCACAGACTGGCAGCCACTCTAATTGTGTAGCCTTCATGCCTCCATTTCCTTCTCTCCACAATGGGTATAATAATGACTTCCTCACAGAACTGTCATTAAGTGAATTAATAAGTGTAAGGCACGTTGATCAGTGCTGGGCAAATAACACCAAATAACTATTAGCAGTTACGATTACCTGTGCTGTGACCTCTCACTGCCTCATGGTGTCACTGTCGGTCACTGGTCCTGCCCCGTCCTTAGCTTATACCCTCCAGCTGCTCCTAGCAGCCTCGCAGGGCAGCTGTGAGCCTTCAAGCAGAGACCACCTCCCCCTACCTCTTGCTAATCCGGGCCAAGGAATCCCTACTTGGGCTCCTAAGTTCACCTATACAGCCTCCTCCTGGGACACCAGCTGGCTCTGGAATGCTGTGTCAGACCCCGTTCCAGCCTCACCAGCACAGACAGCCAGGACCTCCACGCTCTTGCCCGCTCCTCCCCAGAGATCCACCCCAGGGTCTGCAGCTTTTCTTTGGTCACCTTGGAGCCTAAGGGTCTGGGAGCACCCCTTTCTCCAAACACTGAAGTGATTCTTCTAAAGGAAATGACCACAGTAAGTCCTGGGATCTCCAGTCCCCACTCTGTTCAGATGGCTGCCCTCTGTGCCTCCAAGTGACTTGGTTGGGAGATTTCCTTACCAGGTGTCAACATTACACTTCTGGTGATACCACTGCCTGGGATTCCAAAGCCATTTTTTTTGCTTCCTTAGAGAAGCAGGGCGGGGAAAGCCCACATGTCTAATCTCTGCTGGGAAGCATATTATGTATAACTTTAAAAAACCCCGGGCATGATTCCAACATGCAACCAAGGTAGAGAATCACTGAGGGCGGGGCACGGTGGCTCAAGCCTGTAATCCCAGCACTTTGGGAGGCCGAGATGGATGGATCACGAGGTCAGGAGATCGAGACCATCCTGGCTAACACAGTGAAACCCCGTCTCTACTAAAAAATACAAAAAACTAGGCGGGCGAGGTGGCGGGCGCCTGTAGTCCCAGCTACTCAGGAGGCTGAGGCAGGAGAATGGCGTGAACCCGGGAGGCGGAGCTTGCAGTGAGCCAAGATCCGGCCACTGCACTCCAGCCTGGGCGACAGAGCGAGACTCCGTCTCAAAAAAAAAAAAAAGAGAATCACTGAGGTAGGAAGACTGAGACCTAATGGTTATTAAAACACCTGCACAAGTGGGAGGCTGTGCGTTGATTCCCTTGAGGCTGCCATCCCTCAGAACATTTTGATTCTAGAACACTGGCGCTAAGTCAGTGGTTAGAGATCAGCTGGCTCAATGATTCTGCGGTTCGGTGGGCAGCAGAATCGCTGGTGTGGTCTGTTTCTCATGCAGCTTCTCAGGTCTCAGCTCCCGATCGGTGACGCGATTCAGTAGGATGGGGGTGGAGGGGTGGGAGGAATCCCAGATCGCAGTGAGATGCATGGTGAGGAACCCTGGGCAGGGACGGTGTGGGCAAGGTGGGCGAAGGGCTGCCTGCACAGTCGTGCCTAGGCAGGGAGTTATGAGAAGCAAGGGCAGCGTCTCGGAGGGGCTCCGAGGTGAGGGAATTGTCCTCAGAAACTGGAAAAAGTCCGCAGTTGTCAAAGTTAATTGCCAAATCTCTCTCCAAATAATATAACCCCTGTCTGACTATCAGGGCGTATTTTCAGATGGAAGAAAATGTGTGTCCGAAGCAGGAATCCCCTCTGTGGGAGCGGAGGTGAACCCTTGGGAGTGGAAGCTGGGAAGACAATTGCTGCCGATGGTCAGTGAGGAAAGCCTTGGGCTCCAATGACCTCATGCCTCTTTTCTGTCGCCGGTGACAGGACACTCCCTTCCCCTCTACCCACCTCCACCCACAGGCATATCAGACAGATGACCACATGAGAGCACGGGAAAAGTGTTCCCCGTCGATAACACACATTCTCACGTGCTGCTGCCGCCGCCGCCGTCCAACCTCATCCCCCAAATGTCCCGTGATGCCGGGCTGAGCGAGGCAGGGTGAGGTCACCCCAGAGCTCGTGCTCTTTCTCCCTGGAGACCCAGGAATTTTTGAAAAGTTGCATAAGAGCCAATGCCTGGTCATGCCTTGAATTCTTTGTGTGAAACCTTTAGCTCCGGCAGCCAAGTCTCATTTGTCCCCTAATTCACGGTGTGTGACTTTGTTTTCTCAGCGGTGTTCACCAGGAGAGGGAAAAGAATACTCCCTTATCTCCTCAGAGGGTCAGCAAGGCAGCCTGATCAGCCGTGAGGCAGGGAGGAGTGGATCAAACTAGGCTCAGAAGCCACCAGTTCCAGAGCCCACATCTCAGAAGGGATCTTCCCCTACGGGGACAGTGCACTCCGGCAGGGGTGGCCCTGAGGGGTCTGCTTACACCTGAAGTGGTTGTGAGTCCTTCAGAGTTAGTGATAAAGAACCCGGAGCCTGAGATCACCAAAAACAGCCCTTTTCCCCCCACGATCGTGCTCTCCAGCCTCTGACCCTCCCCAGTCTTCTCAGGCCTCCTACTTGACTAAATATTTGGGAAGTGAAACAATAGCCTCACTAAAGCCGCGGTGGGCAATTACTGGAAAATCACGTGATTGTCCGAATTGAACCAATTTGTCAAAGACCATTTTCCTTTCACTCATCACCTCCCCCACACCCCACGATAAGATAGGGTCCCTGGAGCACAATAATCCTTTCCTGAGATACAATTTAGAGGCTCCTGAGAAAAGAAACAAAAGTGAGGCTAATTTTGGCTTTTCTGAGACTAAAGGAAGGCGCACAGGCAGGCCCTGTCCTGCTCGAGGAAGCCAGGGTGGGCCTCGTTTCGTCCCCCCAGGGTATCTGCTCGGTCACCGGGGGATTTGGAGAACAATGCAAGGGCAGTGAGGGGGAGATGAGAACCAAGTCCTGGCCCTGGCCGTGCTGGCCCTGGCCGCAGTGACCGGAGCCTTGCCTAGGCTCTGAAGAGATCTCTACCATAACAGCCATGGCTTCAGACTTCATTCTCTTAACTGCAAATTTCTCACCACCCTTCCCAGCCGAATTATTTTTTATTTTTTTGAGACAGAGTCTCCGTCTTGTCGCTCAGGCTGGAGTGCAATGGCACGATCTCGGCTCACTGCCACCTCTGCCTCCCACGTTCAAGCGATTCTCCTGCCTCGGCCTCCCTAGTAGCTGGGATTACAGGTGCCCACCAGCACGCCTGGCTAAAAGTTTCCCCGTAAACCTTTCACCTACTGGTATTTTGGAGTTTGATGAATATTTGCTTATTCTTTCTGTGCTTAATAACTCTGCGTCAAGCCCAAAGAGGCAGGTATTATTATCTACAAATGAAACTACAGACTGAAAAGTTGACACTTGTCCAGGTCACACAGTGTGATAATAGCAGAGGCTGCGTCATGGAAACAGAGGTCCTGTTTTCCTGGAAGAAAACATTTTCACTCTGCTCTCCACCATGACTTAGCTGTTGGGAAGCAGCAGGCCTCACTGCTGGTGAACTCCACTGGGCATGGGGGCACACCTGTCCGAGGTGGCGCCTGCCCTCTCATCATCCCAGGAAGGAGAAGAGACAGTATGTTCTAGACAACACTTCCCCTCTCATGGGCCAGCTCTGTCTGTGCTTCGGGCCCTTCAGTCTCCCTCCCATGTCTCCCAAGCCCTTTCGTATCTTGTCCGCTGGTTTTCCCTGCCCTTGTGTTCCGGCTCGAGCTGCCTCAGGCGTCCCCAGCTGCACTCCTCCATCCAGCTGCACTCCTCCATCCAGCTGCAAAGTCAGAGGCAGGAGAGCTGTCACCAGAGGGTGGAGGAGGTGATGAGAAGGAAAAATGTTAGGCTTCCAGTTGTCCTGGGGTCAGTGAGACAGCTGCAGGGATGCTCCAGCATTTCACTGTAGTGTGACAAAGTGGAAACTCCTGGTGGTCATGCCAAGCATTTCACATCACAGCACACGCATGCTTGTGGCTTTCTGTTGACAAAGGGGAGGCAGACGATTTTCATCCAAATCCACGATGTCACGTAGACTTCTTTTTAGCTTTGCTCAGTGGAGAAGCATTTCCGAAGCCCCGCGGTGGTTTCACTACCCCTTCGCAGTCTGCTCGCGATCCGTTTGCGGTCACAGACAATCTGCTTCTGGAAGCCATGCGTCTGGTAGACGGGTGGCAAGCGGAGTGTCCAGTTTAGCCACAGGTCACTGTATGGCCGTGCTTTGAGGGTGCAGCGGATGCTTCTCTCTTGGGAAATGATAAACTCCACCCTGTGGAAGGTTATTTGGGCTGATGGAAAATCTAACAGACCGCTTGGCTGGAACAAGCAGGACAGTGAAACCCCTCAGTCAGGCCTGAGCCTTTACCAGTTGCCTGCCCTTCAACTTTCTGTCAGTATCATCCAAATTTCTCTTCCTTCAAAGCTGAATTTGTTGATATGACAAAAAATAATATATATATATATATATATTTTTTGAGACAAGATCTTGCTCTGTCGCCCAGGCTGGGGTACAGTGGCACTATCTCAGCTCATTGCAACCTTCGCTTCCCAGGCTCAAGTGATTCTCCTGCCTCAGCCTCCTGAGTAGTAGGCGTTTGCCACCACGCCCAACTAATTTTTGTCTTTTCCGTAGAGACAGGTTTTCGCCATGTTGGCCAGGCTGGTCTTGAACTCCTGACTGTGTATATATATAATATATATACTTTATATAATAATATATTATATATTATAATATATATTTTATATTATATTTTTATAATTTTTTATTTTAAATTTTTATTTTATTTTTAATTATAATTTTTTATTTTGATATATTTTATATATTATATATACATTATATTTTATATATTATATATTTTTATATATTATGTATATTATATATTATATTATATTATATATAATTTTTAAAACAGAGTTTCGCTCTGTCACCCAGGCTGGACTGCAGTGGTGTGACCTTGGCTCACTGCAACCTCTGCCTCCTGGGTTCAACCGATTCTTGTGCCTCAGACTCCCGAGTAGCTGGGATTACAGGTGTACATCATGACTAAATCCAGACTACATCCACCATGACTACATTTTTGTATTTTTTAGTAGAGATGGGTTTTCGCCATGTTGGTCAGGCTGGTCTCGAACTCCTGACCTCAAGCCATCCACCAGTCTCAGCCTCCCAAAGTGCTGGGATTACAGGTGTGAGCCACTGTGCCCGGCCCCATTTTTTTCTTTCCTTTTTTTTTTTTTTTTTTTTAAGACAAGTACTGGTTCTGTCGCCCAGGCTGGAATGCAGTGACACCGACTGGGCTCACTGCAAACTCCGCCCCCCAGGCTCAAGCCATCCTCCCACCTCAGCCTCCTGCGCCACCACACCCAGCTAATTTTTGTATTTTTTGTAGAGTCAGGGTTTCTCATGTTGCTCGGGCTGGTCTCGAACTTATGAGCACAAGCCATCCACCTGCCTTGGCCTCCCAAAGTGCTGTGATTATAGGCGTGAGCTACCACACCTGGCATTAACAGCCTTATTTTAACCTAAGCACCTCTAAACTGTATCTCTAAATACAGTCACTCGAGTACAAGGTGTTATTAAGCTTCAACAACTGAGTTTTGGAGTACACGATTCAGCTCACAGCACGGCCTGGATCATCTTTCACCTAGTCTCTCTGCCTTCAGCCTTTCCTTCCTTGAAACCAGCCTCCACAGAGCAATCGATGGGCCTACAGCACATTTGTGATCATGTGCCTGCATCCTCTGCTGAAAGGCTTTCCACCTTCTACAGGGGACATTGTGATGGTCAATTTTTTTTTTTTTGAGATGGAGTTTCACTCTTGTTGCCCAGGCTGGAGTGCAATGGCACAATCTCGGCTCACTGCAACCTCTGCCTCCCAGGTTCAAGCGATTCTCCTGACTCAGCCTCCTGAGTAGCTGGGATTACAGGCATGCACCACCACACCTGGCTAATTTTGTATTTTTAGTAGAGATGGGGTTTCTCCGTGTTGGTCAGACTGGTCTCAAACTCCCGACCTCAGGTGATCTGCCTGCCTCAGCCTCCCAAAGTGCTGGGATTACAGGCATGAGCCCCCGCGCCTGGCGTGATAGTCAATTTTATGTGTCAACTTGGCTAGGCTACAGTCCCATTATTCAATCAAACACAAATCTAGGCATTGTGTGCAGGTGTTTTATAGATGTGATCAAAGTCCATAATCAGTTGACTTTAAGGGAGATTATCCTAGATAATCTGAATGGGCTTGGTTCAATCAGACCTTGAAAGGCCTTCAGAGCAGAGCTGAGGATTCTCTGAAGAAACTTCATCTGTGGGCAGTGCGGCATTTGGTAATACCGAAGAAAGTTTTATCTTGCTTTTTCTGGTCTGCCCTACAGACATCAGATTTGCCTACCCAGTCCCCACAATCACACAGGCCAATTCCTTGCAATAAATCCCTTAATATTTATCTCCTAGTCGTCTTTGTCTTGGTTATAGTCTGGCTAATATAGGCTTTGGTTCTGAAAGTGGTTCTAGAAGAATAGAATCTTAAAAATGAGTATTTATTTATTTATTTATATTTTAAGACAGGGCAAAACCCCATCTCTACTAAAAATACAAAGATTAGCCGGGTGTGGTGGCACACGCCTGTAATCTCAGCTACTTGGGAGACTGAGGCAGAAGAGTGGCTTGAACGTGGGAGGCAGAGCCTGCAGTGAGCTGAGATCACACTGCACTCCATACACTGCACTCCAGCCTGGGTGACAGAGCGAGACTCTGTCTCAAAAAAAAAAAAGGTAGGGAAAGAAAAGGATGAGTTCAGGGCTTCAAATTCCTAGCTCATGTTTTGCATAAATGATCTGAAAGCTTTTCTCTCTGCCCTGAGAAAAACTCTTATCTCCTGTGGTTACAGGACTGAGATTTCTGAAAACGAAATCCAGGGTCTCATCCTCGAAGTAGCTAAATTCCAATATAAATTCAATTCTCAATCTTGCAGGATCTTTTGTTCAAGCAAGGGCATCGATTGGGAAGGAATGGGATACTGATAATTGGAATTGGGATGTATGGGCAGATCCTGATGAAGCTGGGATCATCAAACGCCTAAATTCTGCCAAGTCTTCTTTGCCAAAAGTAGCCTTTCCTGTCTGAGCAGATTGGCCACACTCTGCTGGAATAAACCTCATAGGCCTCTTCTAAGTTGCCTTGCAAGGTTCTGCTGATTCTCCTCAGGACCTACCCCTGCCACTCCTCTTGGCTTCTCAACCTATAACGAGACTCAAGTCCCAGCAGGCCCCAAAGGGTAAGGTATAAAGTATGATCCATGAGGAGATATATTATATTCCAAAAATTCTGCACGATTTTTCCAATTTCTATAAATAGAAATCTGGGGGAATGTGTTTAGATGGATCTTGAAACTCTAGGATTGCCCGGTGTGATGATGCCTTCAGTCCCAGAAGGTTGAGGCAGGAGGATTTCTCAAGCCTAGTTCACTTGAGGCCAGGAGTTCAAGACCAGCCTGGGAGACATAGTGAGATCACCAGCTATATAAAAAAACAAAACAAAACAAAAACCGAGCAGCTTTTCTAGTGACTCAGTTAGTGGACCCAAGTGAGAATATGTTGCCTCCATAATCCAAAGAGATAAACTAGGTGTCGTGTCTCGTTTTTGGTTGCAGGAGGGGCCAGATCGACAATTTTTTTTTTTTTTTTTTTGAGACGGAGTCTTGCTCTGTTGTCCAGGCTGGAGTGCAGTGGTGCGATCTCGGCTCACTGCAAGCTCCGCCTCCTGGGTTCAAGTGATTCTCCTGCCTCAGCCTCCCGATTAGCTGCGACTCAGGCACCCACCACCACACCCGGCTAATTTTTTTGTATTTTTAGTAGAGACAGGGTTTCACTATGTTAGCCAGGATGGTCTCAATCTTCTGACCTCGTGATCTGCCCACCTTGGCCTCCCAAAGTGCTGGGATTACAGGGGTGAGCCACTGTACCCAGCCTAGATGCAACGATTTATCTTTCAACTTAAAAGGGATATCTTGACACCATTGGATCCCCTATTTCTCCTTTTTTTTTTTTTTTGAGACGGAGTCTTACTCTGTCGCCCAGGCTGGAGTGCAGTGGCCGGATCTCAGCTCACTGCAAGCTCTGCCTCCCGGGTTTAAGCCATTCTCCTGCCTCAGCCTCCCGAGTAGCTGGGACTACAGGCACCCACCACCTCGCCCGGCTAGTTTTTTGTATTTTTTAGTAGAGATGGGGTTTCACTGTGTTAGCCAGGATGGTATCGATCTCCTGACCTCGTGATCCGCCCGTCTCGGCCTCCCAAAGTGCTGGGATTACAGGCTTGAGCCACCGCGCCCGACCATGGATCCCCTATTTCTCATTGTGGAGTTTCCTGTGATCAGTTGGCTGAGAAAGAGAAAATGGTCTTACATGATATAGATGTAGGGCACTAGGATTTCATCTGTGAATAGCCACTGTACTCCATCTTCGGCGTCATAGTGAGGCCACCATCTCTAAAAAGCAAAAACCAAAAACTAGAATCAAGGGGGAAGGAATGGAATATAAAGTTGAATCAGACAAAACTTATCAATATGGACCCACTAAAGAGAGATTCCAGATTCAATTTCTTCAACTGAGGGGTTAGAAGAGCCTTTAACAGTTTAGTTGGTTGGCTGAAACATGAACCCAAGGGTGGCCTACACCAAATAAAGTTAATGCCAGAACTGCTTCGATATACTGTAGAGGAAGATATCCAAAGACTTAGGGAGATTGGAATGTTAGAATAGATTTATCAAGTAAGACTTGCTGACCAACTCTGGGAGGGTCAACTGGACATCATTTTCACCATGAGAATGAGAATAAAAAATTGTGAAGGGATCCTCAGCATCCTTGAAGAGTTCTGTAGACACTCTTGTCTCTCTCTCTCTCTCTCTGTGTGTGTGTGTGTGTGTGTGTGTGTGTGTATAAAAGCTGGGTTATATATATATTATATATTATAATATATTTTGTATATATATATAAGCTGGGACTACAGGCGTGTACCACTACGTCCGGCTAATTTTTTGTATTTTTTGTAGAGATGAGGTTTCACCATGTTAGCCAGGATGGTCTCAATCTCCTTACTCTATATATATATAGAGAAAGACAGTAGAATCACCAAACTGGGGTCCCTAAAGCAATGGGGATGATGAGATCCTGGAGTGGCAGGAACCAAATGGCAGCACTTAATCACCAAAGAAAAGGTGAGCCTGGTTACCATAATGGACTGGTGAGCCAAAGCAAGAATCAGAATAGACTGACTCACAGAGACCTGTGGCATTAACCAGTTGATCGTGGTCTCTGTCTTAGTACATTTTCTGTTGCTTACAATAGGACACCTGAAACTAGGTACTTTATAAAGAACTGAAATTTATTTCTTACTATTCTGGAGGCTGGGAAGTCCAGGGACATGACCTGACGTCTGCTGAGGGCTTCCTTTCTGGTAGGAATTCTCCGCAGAGTCCTGAGGTGGTACAGAAAATCACAGGGCAAGAGGGCTGAGCACACTAACATGCTAGCTTAGGTCTCTCTTCCCCTTCTTATAAAGCCACCAGTTCCACTCCTAATATAACCCATGACTCTGTTAACCTAAGAATCCATTAATCCATGAATGAATTAATCCATTCATGAGCTCTCATGACCTCATCTTCTCTTAAAGGGCCCCCCTCTCAATACTGCCATATTGGGGATTAAGTTTCAACATGAGTTTTGGAGGGGACATTCAAACCAGAGCAGTCCCTTTGGGGAAAACCGTGAGAAGGAACAGCAGTGTAAAAGTTCAGTAGTGTAGCAGGGTCCTAACCGAAGGGGACCTGGACTCTACTTCATTCAAGGGATTCTGGGTCTACAAACAGGCCCAAGTCTGGGAATTGATGGAGAGGCCACGACTCTGTTTTGGTGATTTGAGATACACCCTGTTCACTTGACCTAGACCTCTTCTACAGATCAAGTAGGAATAGAGTAGACTGCCCACCTATTTCCTTTGTAGGGATACCATGACCAACTAGCCAACACCCTAGGCGTGGGCTGGGAGAGGAAAGCTGAGAAGGTAATGTAGCAGGAAGAGGAGCCGTAGACATTTGATCATTTCCTTATGCAACTTATGTCTGCAGGGCCTGCTCAAGTCTGATCTTACACATGCCATTTCTATTTGGTAACGGAGTACGGTTGTACATGCTCAAATTCATGGATTGGTGGGTCAGACAACACCCAGTTCATGAGGGGCAGTTCGGGTCACATGGTAAATTGGTGGCTCATAGTTAGGTGTTCAATCCTCTATTAAGGCTCAGTAGCAAGCCAAAAGCTGTTTCTCTAGGAGAATAGTTATCTGCAGAGGACGGCAGGACTTTGTTTCAAAATCCTAAGAATCTGTACTATGATTCATGTATAAGGGCTTACCAAAGGCTCCAAACAGCATCCCTATCTGCCACTTCAAGCACCATTAGATCTGCTAGATCACAGGGCTCAGGGGACAGAGTAGATTGCAAGGCAGTGTGGACCCGTTGTAATCTGCTTTTCTGGGCTGTACTCAAAAGTAGCAGCTTGTACTGGGTGCAGTGGTTCATGACTGTGATTCTAACATTTTGGGAAGTTGAGGTAGGAGGATCACTTGAGGCCAGGAGTTCCAGACCAGCCTGGGCAATATAGTGAGATCTCCAGCTCTACAGAAAACAAAACAACAACAATAAAAACCCTAGCAGCTTTTCTAGTGACTCAGTTAGTGGACCCAAGTGAGAAATATGTTGCCTCCAAAATACAAATAGATAAACTAGTTGTTGCGTCTCTTTTTTGGCTGCAGGAGGGGCCAGATGCAACAACTTACCCTTCAACTTGGAAGGGATATCTTGACATCACTGGATCCCCTATGCCTCATTGGGAAGTTTCCTACGATCAGTGGGCTGAGAAAGAGAAAATGATTCTACATGATATACAGGCCATCACCTGAAAGTGGAGAGCTGCAGAGTTACAGCTCATTTCTGGGATATTCCCAGATGGCAGAGCTTCAAGCAGAGCACCTTGGTTGTACATTTTGCCTGGAAAAAGAAATGGCTGGAGGCAAGTATCTATATTGATTTATGGGCTATCTTAGTTCCATAGGACAGCAGGCCTGAACAACAAACATTCATTTTTATTTATTTCTGTTTTTTTGAGACAGAGTTTTGCTCTTGTTGTGCAGGCTGGAGTCCCTCCCAAAGTTCCAAGATAAGTATTTGAGGAATGTGGTAGTCTTTTTATGTGTTAACTGGGTTAGGCTGCTTTCCCCAATTATTATTCAAACACGAATCTAGATGTTTCTGTGAAGGTACCGTATTTTACAGATGTGAAAGAACAGTTATCCTAAATCATCAGATAATTCAAATAGGTGAAGGGCTTTTTGTTTTTGTTTTTCTTTTCAGATAGAGTTTTACTCTGTCACCCAGGCTGGAGTACAGTGGCATAATCACAGCTCACGGCAGCCTCCACCTCTCGGGCCCAGGTGATCCCCTGCCTTGGGCTCCCCAGTGACTGGGACTAGTGGTGCGTGCCACGCCAGGCTAATTTTTTTTTTTTTGAGATAGAGTCTCGCTCTGTCACCCAGGCTGGAGTGCAGTGGCGCGATCTCGGCTCACCGCAAGCTCCGCCTCCCGGGTTCACGCCATTCTCCTGCCTCAGCCTCCCAAGTAGCTGGGACTACAAGGGCCACCACCGCGCCCAGCTAACTTTTTGCATTTTTTTAGTAGAGACAGGGTTTCGCCTTGTTAGCCAGGATGGTCTCGATCTCCTGACCTCGTGATCCGACCGCCTCAGCCTCCCAAAGTGCTGGGATTACAGGCATGAGCCACTGGGTGAAAGATCTTAAGAGCAGGGCTGAGGTTTCCCTGAGGAAAAAGAAATTCCACCTGAGAGCTTGCCTGTCCTTCCTGATGGCCTGCCCTGGGGCTTTCAGACTTTCCTAGCCATCCCCCACCATTGCATAAATGAATTCCTTGCACGGAATCCCTTCATATGTCAGCATACATATCCTACTTGCTCTGTTTCTGTAGTTGAACCATGGCTGGTGCAAAAATAAAAACCTTTCTCTTTAAAGCCTCTCCCATTTCATACCTTCCCATCCACGGTAGGAACCCAAGAATTAGGCAGGAATATGTGGGCATAATTTCCCCAAGTTAATGGAAAAGCACATTGTGATGAAGACCTAGGGTTGAGAAGGCAGAGGGACCTCTGTTCTACAAAGTGAAAGATTAAAGCTGTGTTGACAAAAGGAACGTGAAGTACGTATGCAGCCCCTTTGAAAGTTAACTAATCCTTGAGGTGCAAGATGGGTCTAATTTTTTTCCTAACATATTTGGGGGAGAGCAAACTGCACTCTGAAATGGGGGTCCCTTTTATCCTGAATGTCCTTTTTGTCCACTCTTGGGTCTCAGAGCTACCTCTTCTCTGTACCCAGTGGCAGAAAGTCAGGACGGCAGAGAGAGATGCTGGAGGCTGCACAATTTGTAGGGACAAGAGAGAACTAGGGCCAGGAGATTTCTGATAAGAGTGTTGGTGACAGAAAAATGGGGTTGGGAGATGCAGGGACCCCACTAGGGCTACAGAAGAAAGGGGGAATACGAGAAGGGAGAAAGGCCAGCGTTAGAAAAGGAAGGGACAGCCACACGGCTGTAGGGCAGCTCAGTGAGGTCCAGACTTTTGCTCAGGGCAAAAGGACAAAGTCTCAGACAAGGGACACAACACCTCACCTTCCACACTTCCAGCTCTGTAGGGTTCACGGTCATCATTGGAGCTTGGCGTACATACCTGCTTACTCTTGTTCAGGTGCTGAAGTCTAAAATAGGAAAGGACTTTTCAAAAGATGGCACTCAAGGCGAAGAAGGAAGCTCCTGCCCCTCCTCAAACCAAAACCAAAGCCAAAGTGAAGGCTTTGAGGGCCAAGAAGGCCGTGCTGAGAGGTGTCCACAGGACAAAGCCTTCCCTGCACCTGCCCATTCTCCAGAGACCACGTCATCCACCTCTGGTGGCCCAAGACACTGCGACTCCAGAGGTAGCCCAAATATTCTTGGAAGAGTGCCCCCAGAAGAACCAAGCTTGACCACTATGCCAGCCTCAAGTTTCCACTGACCCTGAGGTGATTGCGGGGCTAAGTCTCTGGAGAATGGGCAGGTGCGTGGGAGGCTTTGTGGTTCTCCTCCAGGAATAAAGAGTATAAAGGGGCCACTGGTGGCCGGGCATGGTGGCTCATACCTGTAATCCCAGCACTTTGGGAGGCTGAGGAGAGGGGAATCACTTGAGGTTATGAGTTCAAGACCAGCCTGGCCAACATGGTGAAACTCTGTCTTTACTAAAAATACAAAACTAGCCGGGCGTGGTGGCGGGCGCCTGTAGTCCCAGCTATGCAGGAGGCTGAGGCAGGAGAACCGCTTGAATCTGGGAGGCAGAGGTTGCAGTGAGCCGAGATCGTGCCATAGCACCCCAGCCTGGCAACAGAGCAAGACTCCGTCTCCAAAAAAAAAAAAAAAAAAAAATGTGGGGGGCATTGATGCTGCTGGAGAAGCAGCCACGAAGACAGAAGGCAACACACTTGTGTACACTGTGGATTGTTAAAACCAACAAGAACCAGATGGAACAGGCTGTGAAGGAGCCAAGGTCAACACTGAGTCGACCTGATGGAGAGAAGAAGGGAAGGAGCTCCATGACACCGATGTGGCCGAGGCCAACACTGAATCGACCTGATGGAGAGAAGAAGACATGTGTCCACTGGCTCCTAATGACTATGCTTTGGAAGTTGCCAACAAAATTGGGATCATCTAATCTGTGTCTGGCTGGCTAATTCTAAAGATATATATGTATCTTTTCACCAGAAAAAATACAAATAAAATAAAATAGAAAAGGGAAAACCCCCTTCTCCAAGATCAGGGAATTAGAAACACCTTCTCTGAGGTTGCCAAGGGTGCAGGGAAAGGGACAAAAGAAAAGTGTCCTTTGCAAAGTGATCCAGAGAGCAGACAGTAAATGGAAGTTACGAGGTTACAGATTTCAGCTCTGCCAAGAAACACCTTTGGTTTTTGTTTTGTTTTGTTTTTTGAGATGGAGTCTCTCTCTGTCGCCCAGGCTGGAGTGCAGTGGCACAATCTTGGCTCACTGAAAGCTCCGCCTCCCGGATTCAAGCGATTCTCCTGCCTCAGCCTCCCCAGTAGCTGGGACTACAGGCGCCCGCCACCATGCCCGGCTAATTTTTTTTATTTTTAGTAGAGATGGGGTTTCATCATTTTAGCCAGGATGGTCTCAATCTCCTGACCTCGTGATCCGCCCGCCACAGCCTCCCAAAGTGCTGGGATTACAGGCGTGAGCCACTGCGTCTGGCCAAGAAACACCTTTTAAATGCTCATTACAAATAAAGAGAAATGGGCTCCCTCGGGAGGGAGGGAGTTTCTTGTCCCCGTAGGTGTTAGTTGACACAGGGTGACCACCTAGCAAGGGTGGCTTGGGAAGGATTCAAGCATTGGCCTCTAAGGCCCTAGTCAACAATATACTTTTCTATTTATTGAAAGACTTAGATATGGAGATAACTTTAAGAATACTTGGCACTAGGACTATAAAATATGCTATTATAAGCTCAGAATTAAAACTCATCATAGGCAGGCAGAGCTGGACAGGATTTTTTTTTTTTTTTAGAACGAGGTCTTGCTATATTGCCCAGGCAGGTCTTGAACTCCTGGGCTCAAGCTATCCTCCCGCCTCTGCCTCCCTAAGAGCTGTGATTACAGGTGTGAGCCACTGTGCCCGGCCAGGACAGGATCTTCAAAATAATCTTGTCTAATGTCCCTCTTACCCTCCCCTCCAATTTCATATAAGTGAGAAAATACCCAGAAAGAAATGACTAACTCCAGATGACACAGCTGAAAAGTGGCCTAGAACCTGGAACTGGTGACCATGTTCCATCCATTTCTTAATGTCTTCTTTTCGAGTGTCTTTATCGAAGCTGCCCAGCAATATCTGGAAACTCACCAGGAAAAAAATAATGGAAACAATTAAACCTTGACAAATGACAGCTTCTTCAGATATGGTTTAAACACAAAGAACTATAAGGAACTCAACTGCTCAAACTCCTTGATAACATCAAGGAAAAGGAGTCATTTCACATAAATCTCAGAGATGATGTCATCGAAACATACAAGTAGCTAGTGGAAGTTACAACTCATCCTGAAGGAAATGATTCTTATAAATAGTTTTGATCTGGAGATACCATTTGGCGTCTTAGAATCGTAGACTCTTGAAATGGGAAGGCCTGCCGCAGAGGCTATCGGATCCGGGGTGTGCTGGCCGCGCGGTGTCAGCAGGGTCAATGCCACTCTCCACTTGGCTTCTATCAGACTTTGATAAGATAAACATGCTTACTGTGAAACTTCAAACAGTACAGAGAAGTATAAAAAAGACTTACCAGAAATCTCCCTGCCCAGAGTTAACCACTGCGAGCATTTTGATGACTGTCATTCCGTTTTCTCTAGGCACATGTTTACACTCACACATCCATATTTTGGCAAAATTGGGACCAGAGTACAAATGCAGTTTGTCATATTCTTCTTTACACTAAACTATTTATTTATTTATTTATTTATTTATTTATTTATTTATTTTTGAGACAGAGTTTCACTCTTGTTGCTCAGGCTGGAGTGCAATGGCACAATCTTGGCTCACTGCAACCTCCGCCTCCTGGGTTCAAGCGATTCTCCTGCCTCAGCCTCCTGAGCAGCTGGGATTACAGGTGTGTGCCACCACACCCAGCTAATTTTTGTACTTTTAGTAGAGATGGGGTTTCACCATGTTGGCCAGGCTGGTCTCGAACTCCTGACCTCAAGTGATCCACCTGCTTGGCCTCCCAAAGTGCTGGGATTACAAGCATGAGCCACTGCACCTGGCCCTACACTAAGTCATTTATATAGCTTCATAATTTCATTTTTTTTTTTTTTTTTTTTTGAGACAGAGTCTTGCTGTGCTCCCAGGCTGGAGTGCAGTGGCGTGATCTCGGCTCACTGCAAGCTCCGCCTCCCGGGTTCACGCCATTCTCCCGCCTCAGCCTCCCAAGTAGCTGAGACTACAGGCGCCCGCCACCACGCCCAGCTAGTTTTTTGTATTTTTAGTAGAGACGGGGTTTCACCATGTTAGCCAGGATAGTCTCGATCTCCTGACCTCGTGATCCACCCGTCTCGGCCTCCCAAAGTGCTGGGATTACAGGCTTGAGCCACCGCGCCCGGCCCACAATTTCATTTTAATGGCTGCAGAGCAGACCACTGTATGAAGAGAACTTCATATAGTCAACCACTCTCTGACTGATTGATCGATTCGGTGTCCTCAGTTTTTTACTAACTTGGAGGGTTAGTTCCTGCTTTAGGGAAAGAGCTCATCTTGGCCACCCTTGGGAATGTGAATTGACTTTGGAAACTAAAAGCACTTTGCTTCCTCCAAAGTAGTAAGTGTTTGGGGGTGATTGCGGGGCTAAGGTCTCTGGAGGATGAGCAGGTGGGCGGGAGGCTTTGTGGTTCTCCTCTAGGATAAAAAGAGTATAAAGGGGCCATTGGTGCTGCTGGAGAAGCTGCCATACTCCAGGGGAAGGCCTTAAGGATATGTCAGCACCTGGAGCCCATCCTGACCCCGGCTGACTTCCAGGTCGGCTTGCAAACCTGCCCCGGCTAACCTACCTCTGGAAAGAGCCAGAACTGAGGACTGGACCAGCTCCTGGTCCAAGGTCCAGCTTACCCAGGCCAGTTGCTGCTCTGCAAGCAGAACTCCACTTGTGCTTCCAGCAAGAGGCATGGCTGCCTCATACTCACCGATGAAGGCCAAAGCTTTACCCACTTCTGGGCTTTGGCAGATTACCAAGCAGCCAACTGCTCCTCCGTCATCAACGCTTCCTCTTCACGTATAGTGAGAGACAACACCATCAATGAAGTCCTCCTGGGCTGTGTTACTTGGAGACTGAGGGGCTCTGGCACCCAAACTCTGGGGACACCCTGGGATACCAAAGTACCACCACCAATACCTCCAGCTGAGGTACTGGGGTATTGAGGGGAGGTGACAATGCCACAGTGAATACCTTTTTGACGTACGTCTTTACATATGGATCCAATTATCTCCTTCATATGAACTCCTCTAAGTGGCACTGCTGCGTCTGTGGGAAAATGCGGAACAAATCTTGCAGCAATGCTGGCTGGTGCCTGGGAAGGGACAGCTGGCCCGCTGCTGAGAACCTTCACGAGGCAGCAACTTGTGACAGACGTAGCCACTGTTCAGAGCCTGGCCTTGTAGGTTCAGCACCCCACAGTCAATGGGACTTCCAAAGCTGACCCGCTCAGAGGAGACTGGAGGGGACAGAGCGGAACGCCCGGGAGGAGTTTGTAATGAAATGTATCAATGCCGGGGAAGCAGGGGTTTGAGTCAGCCTGACCGGCCTGCTCTCTTTTGTTATGGAAATCAGCACGGGAAGCCAAAATCACAATCAGAAGGCTAATGGTAAGCCTAGAATCCAGGAAGGGGAGTTAGTTTGGTGACCTGAATGATGGCTGGATGCATCGTCCATCCCGCCACTAGGGTAATATACACCCTTCAGGCGACAGTGGCGGCAAAGTAAAGTCAGGTGAGTTGTAAGTCAGAAACTGCTCTGTGGCTACAGTGAACCCCTAGCCATTCTCCTGCAGAGTCCTTCTTCTATCTGGCAATACTCTGTGTGCTTGGGGACTCACAGCTTTTCTTGCAGATAGAGAGGGTAAAAAATCACACCATAGGCTGGGC
Organism: Papio anubis; assembly: GCF_008728515.1. Lineage (NCBI taxonomy): Eukaryota > Metazoa > Chordata > Mammalia > Primates > Cercopithecidae > Papio > Papio anubis. The sequence goes on along the minus strand of NC_044977.1, from coordinate 190,449,114 downwards.
GCGGTGGCTCACACCTGTAATCCCAGCACTTTGGGAAGCTGAGGTCGGTGGATCATGAGGTCAAGAGATGGAGACCATCGTGGCCAACATGGTGAAACCCCATCTCTGCTAAAAATAAAATAAAATAAAATAAAAGCCACGTGTGGTGGCAGGCGCCTGTAGTCCCAGCTACTCGGGAGGCTGAGGCAGGAGAACCACTTGAACCTGGGAGGCGGAGGTTGCAGTGAGCCAAGTTTGAGCCACTGCACTCAGCCTGATGACTGAAATGAGAGACTCTGTCTCAAAAAAAAAAAAAATCACACCATAGGGCCCTATTTTTTTAAAAAAGCCCATCCATATCTCACTTTTTTTTTTTTTGAGACAGAGTCTCACTCTGTCACCCAGGCTGGAGTGCAGTGGCACAATCTCGGCTCACTGCAAGCTCCACCTCCCAGGTTCAAACTATTCTCCTGCCCCAGCCTCCTGAGCAGCTGGGATTACAGGCACCTGCCACCATGCCCGGCTAAATTTTTGTACTTTTTAGTAGAGACGGGGTTTCACCGTGTTAGCCAGGATGGTCTCCATCTCCTGACCTGGTGATCCGCCTACCTCGGCCTCCCAAAGTGCTGGGATTATAGGTGCAAGCCACTGCACCCGGCCCATATCTACTTTTCTTATTCATTTATTCACTCAACTAATGATGGTTGAGTTCTGTGCAGGTCCTGGGGAGACAGAAGTGAATAAAGTAGATACATTTCCTGCTGTCGTGGAGTTCATATTCTGGTGGGAGAGAAAGACAGTAGACATGTAATTAAATGAATACACAATGATTGTGTATTTGATTACACCATTAATTAAATAGGACAATTTCGACCTGTAAAAATCTATATGCAGCTGGGCGCAGTGGCTCACCCCTGTAATCCTAGCACTTTGAGAGGCTGACGTGGGTGGATTCTGAGGTCAGGAGTTCAAGATCAGCCTGGCCAACATGGTGAAACCCTGTCTCTACTAAAAATACAAAAATTAGCTGGGCGTGGTGGTGGTGTACTCCTGTAATCCCAGCTACTTGGGAGGCCGAGGCAGGAGAATCACCTGAACCTGGGGGCGGAGGTTGCAGTGAGCCGAGATCATGCCACTGCACTCCAGCCTGAGCAACAGAGTGAGACTCTGTCTCAAAAACAAACAAACAAAAAAAGTCAGGAGCAAGTCAAGAGCAACATGGATAAAATCCTAGGTTAGTGTCACCGAAAATCTAACTGGAGTACCGTAGGTCTCAGCTGCATGATTTCCCTCCTGCGTCTCACCATGAACTGAGATTTGCTGGAAATGCCCAGGAGGGTGGGAAAGAACATAAATTTCATTGTCTTCTCAGCCAAAAAGAAAAAAAAAAATCCTCTATGGCCTGATGCAATTAAAAAAAAAAAAAAATCCATGTGGTGTACCGCCCCAGGATCTCAGAGATTAGATGTAGAAACCCAGGTCATGTCCCAGAAGGGAAGAGTAAGGGAGGAAGAACTCTTCAGGGATTGATAGGGTGAATGACTGGAAGTTTCTACAATGGAAAAAAAAAAAAAAAGGCTGGGTTATCATTCCTGTCATTGCTATTATTGTTGTTGTTATCAAAAACATGTAAATAGTCCTCTTCAATTATTGTCCCTCTTAAACAATAAAGGTGATAACAGAGACTTCTTCGGGCATTTGCAAACCCAAAGAGAATATTGTTATTCACCAGCAGCTTTGCTTCAAGGGATCCAGCAGTGACTGTGGGATCCAGAAGATTCCAGGGGAAGGTCTAGGTGTGTTGTTTGAGTGTCTGAAGAGGGTCAGAGGGCCCTTTAGAGAAACGGTTCTGGCAGAGTGGGAAAGGCACTTTCAGGGGGAGAAGGGGCCGTCTGAGCGTTCCGGTGGTACACAGTGAGGAGAGATGGTGAGGGAAGAGAGCAGAGGCCAGAGGAGAGGCGCAGTGGCATCAGACACCTATGACAGGGCAGGATGGGAGGAGGGGTGAGAAAGAGGGGGCTGCGAGACGTCTCTGAAAAGAAGACCTGAGTGATGGGTGGGAAGTGGGGTCACCTGGACAGTGACACAACATCTGTGTTAACCAGGGCTGTTGGCACCAGCCGCAGCCCGCCCTCCCCACTCCCGATCTCGGTTTTGGACACAACAAAAACTTATTTATTTCTCTTTCATTTCCAGGTAGGATGTGGGGGGAGTTGGTGGGGGCGGCACTCCAACGCAGCTGTCTTCCAGACTGGGCATCCTGGCTGTGCCCATGTGTGTCTTCACCATCTTGGAATTCTTTGCTTCCAGCTGGATGGACAGAAGAGAAAGCAAAACTTTTTCTTCACCATCACGAACCGGAAGTGAGCTGTAACTTCTGTTTGCTTCTGTTGGTAAAAATTCATCACACGGCCATGGCTTGGGAGCACAGGAGGGGCCCTGCAGCCCAGGCCTTGTGTGGCCATTCAGACACTGGCCCATCAGCAGGGAGCTGGTCACTGTAGGAGTCGGGAGGTGTTAGTCTCTGTGAGTAGAAGGGAGTTCCCTTGGGTGCCTTCCCACTCCAAATCACACCATGCTGTTCTGTCTGGAGAGTCCCTGGCTAGGCTTAGGGTTTGGAGGACACCAGGGACAACTGAGGCTCTGGTAGTCCCCCCTTGTAGATGGCAAAACCCTGTACTGCAGGCGCCTTGTTGTTTATGGGGGTCAGTGTGCCCTTTCATACTCCTTCCAGCACGAAGATTTGAGGGTGAATGCTCGGGGCTCTGGATTCTTACCCTCTCTCCCACAACTTACCCTCCGACCCCACGGGAGTCTCTTCTTCCTGGGCCTTGGCTTCCCCGGCTACAAAGGGAATGGGCTGGCCTGCATGACCTTTAATGTTTTTCCAGGCGCGAAAGTCTATGTCCCCTTACGGACAAGCTCGAACCACCTCATTTCTGCATCTCCTGAGCTCTTGGAAAGGAGCGAGGCCTGGAAGACCTTCTGGGGTTACTGCTGTGAGCTTCGGCCCTACCTGATCCTACCTAAAATTGCATCAACAAAATCAGAGACTTCTTCAGCTCGTCAGCTGCTGGCAGCCATTCAAAAAGTGCATGATCACACGTATGTTTATTGCAGCACTATTCACAATAGCAAAGACTTGGAATCAACCCAAATGTCCATCAGTGACAGACTGGATTAAGAAAATGTGGCACATACACACCATGGAATACTATGCAGCCACAAAAAAGGATGAGTTCGTGTCCTTTGTAGGGACATGGATGCAGCTGGAAACCATCATTCTCAGCAAACTAGCGCAAGGACAGAAAACCAAAAACCGCATGTTCTCACTCATAGGTGGGAATTGAACAATGAGATCACTTGGACACAGGAAGGGGAACATCACACACCCGGGCCTGTTGTGGGGAGGGGGGAGGAGGGAGGGATGGCATTAGGAGATATACCTAATGTAAATGACGAGTTAACGGGTACAGCACACCAACATGGCACATGTATACATATGTAAGAAACCTGCACGTTGTGCACATGTACTCTAGAACTTAAAGTATAATAATAATAATAAAAAGTGCATGATCTGAATGGGCAGAGGGAGAGACCCAATGGCCTGTGCCAGGGCTCAGATTTCAAGACAGCAGTGTTCCTGCCTCTGTGAGATCCAGGTGTGAGCAAGGCCTGAACATCCACAGATGTGAGACCGAGTTACATCAGTCAGGGCACCAGCAGGCAACAGATGCACACCCCAAAGTGTTTGGGGAAGGGGAAAAAAAGCTTGAAGTAGGGACTGTTCACAAATGTGTAGCCGGAGGTAAGGAACCAACAAAGAATGGTGAGGTACCCAGGGCTGGGGACCAGGCCTGAAGGGGCAAAGGAGGAAATGGTGTGAGCAGACTCAGGGGAGACCGACCTTCCCACAGAAGCCAGAGCCATAGAAGAATGTAACCGCAGGAAAGCAGGGTTGAGCCAGTGCGGACGGGGGTGGGATGGAGCAGGGAATAAATGTGTCAACCTCCAGTCTCTTGCCAGCGCCTCCCATTGGCCAAACCCAACAGGAAGCCAGGGGAACAGCGGCCCTGGTGATGCACTTACAGAAAACACAGAGGAGAGGCAGTGGACAGGGGAGGCACATGGAGAATAACCAGCTCAGGAGTCTGGTTTCTCCCATGACAGGGGGATTCTGAACGGCCTGGACCCAGTGTATACTGGCAGTGAAATTCCCAGCTAGGTTGATGATAACAGCAGTGATAACAAAGAAGGTGACCCTACCTTAGATTTATATAACTGTTTTGTCCTCCAACAATATCTTGTTACCTAGAGCATCTTTCAGGACATCTGAAGGAGCCTGGTGGAATTCTCTGAATCTTGCCTCTGAGATTTCTTTCAGATACAAATTTAGACCCTGCTCTGACTTTTTCCCGAGTGGTAACACTAGCTGCTCTGTCAGTCCCCAGAGAGTTGAAGAGTGGGATAAATTTAGACCACAGAGTTATTGTGCCTCAGCCAATATTTTAAATACTTGATTTTTAACATGACCCTGACCTCCATGCCCTGCGTAACCATGCATTCCCGGTCGTGTATTTGACCAGCCTCTAGGTCTCTCACCCCCACACCCATGTGTACCTCCCCGCCTCTGCCAGCTATGAATAGTTGGTGTGGACAAAGAGACCGGGTGTTGGGCTGCAATCAGCTCCCACTCCATCAGATACCATCACTGTCAAAACAAAGTCAGCTATGTGGAAACCCTCGCCGTGCCTCCTGCCTCCTTTTGGAATGCACTGTTCTGACTGCAAGTACAAAGCAGCAATTTAGAAGCATGAGATGGTGCAGAAAACAAGTCACAAAACCAAGAAAACGAATATGATATGGCATGGCATGAAATTCAGGACTGTCGACAGAGAAAGAATGGAGCCAGGAGAGGAGGATGCTTCAAGATTAACACACATGAGAGATGAGGCCAAGAAACCAGGCCTTGGGTATTTTTTGATTTCTCTGCATCCTTGACTTCACTATAGTTATTACTGTTGATAGATCATTTTAGTCTAGCACTTTTCAAATGTTTTCGTGCATTAGCTATGCATTTTAGTACTTAAACAAGATACAGATTTTTTTTTTTTTTCTTTTTGAGATGGAGTCTGGCTGTGTCGCCCAGGCTGGAGGGCAATGGTGCGATCTCTGCTCACTGCAACCTCCACCTCCCGGGTTCAAGCAATTCTCCCGCTTCAGCCTCCCCAGTAGCTGGGACTACAGGCGCCCACCATCATGCCCAGCTAATTTTTGTATTTTTGTAGAGACGGAGTTTCACCATATTGGTCAGGCTGATCTCGAACTCCTGACCTCAGGTGATCCGTCCACCTTGGCCTCCCCAAGTTCTGTGATTACAGGTGTGAGCCACAGCACCCGGCCAAGATTTTTTTCACTCTGTTATATAGTGTGCTCTTTTCTTTTTTTTGAGATGGAGTTTTGCTCTTGTCACCTAGGCTGGGTGACAATGACGCAATCTCTGCTCACTGCAACCTCCGCCTCCCTATGGAGAGAAAGCTAAGTGTTGTATGATACACCTAAACGTGCAGCTGGGTGTCTACTTAAATGCACTCTTCACCTAGGCCTCAGCGTAGCAGAGCTGGCTGGGTGTCAAGGCACTCGGGCACTTGTTCCAGCACCATTGTTAATCTTCCAAGTGGCCCCATCTGGACAGTTGTCCTCTCTGGTCTTGGCATCTTTATCTATAAAGTGACACATTTGTACTGAATGAACCCTAAGGGATTTGTTTGTTTGTTTGTTTTTGAGACAGAGTCTTGCTCTGTGGCCCAGGCTGGAGTGAAGTGGTACGATCTTGGCTCACTGCAACCTCTGCCTCCCAGCTTCAAGAGATTCTCCTGCCTCAGCCTCTCGAGTAACTGGGACCACAGGCACACGTCACTGTGCCTACCTAATTTTTGTTTTTAGTAGAGATGGGGTTTCATCATATTGGTCAGGCTGGTCTTGAACTCCTGACCTCAGGTGATCTGCCCGCCTCGGCCTCCCAAAGTGCTGGGATTACAGGTGTGAGCCACCGCGCCTGGGCCCCTAAGGGCTTTTTAATCCCCTACTTAACACATATTTATTGAGCGTCTACTAGATACCAAGCACTGGGGATTTAGTAGCAGGCAAAATGAAGGTCTTGCCCTCCCTGACTTTATGTTCCAGCAGAGGGATGGCAGGCAATAAACCAACTAGTGAGTAGATAATATGCTGAGCCGTGCTAAATGCAATGGAGAAAAATATGGTGAAATAAGGGGGCAAGAGTGCAATGGAGGAGGGAAACGCCATTTTAGGTAGTTTGAGGTGGCATTTCCACAGAGGCATGAAGAAAGTGAAGGGATAAAGCTACACAAATATCTGTGGGAAGAGTGAGCTCGCTGGAGGCTGAAGAGTGCTCACCTTGTTCAAGGATCAGGAAAGGGCCAGAGTGGCCGCAGCAGAGTGGGCAAGGGACAGTGGGTGGGAGAGCAGCTCAGAGGGAGGGGGCCAGGGCCAGGGAAAAAGAACCTGTGGAGGTTTTCAGTGGCTGAGAGAATCCATCTGACTGTATGGAGGCCAGCTAGGAGGCCGCTGGAATGCTCCAGAGGTGAGATAATGATGTCTTGCTCTAGGATGGTAAAGAGAAAGGAGATGAGAGGGATTCTGAATAGATTTTGATGGTAGGGCAAGTGGGGTTTGCTGATGACATCTATGAAGTGAAGGACCAAGAGGAATAGAGGATGGCTTCCAAGTCTGAAGCCTAAGCAGCTGGAAGGAGTTTCAGTTTATGGAGATCACGAAGACTGTGGGAGGAGAGGCACTGGGGTGTGTGTGTGTGTGAAGTGTGAGGTCGGAGATGTTGATTTTTTATTCTTATTTTCTTGAGATGGAGTCTCGCTCTCTTGCCCAGGCTGGAGCACAGTGGTGTGATCTCAGCTCACTGCAACCTCCGCCTCCTGGGTGCAAGCGATTCTCCTGCCTCAGCCTCCCGAGTAGCTGGGATTACAGGCACCTGCCACCACACCCACCTAATTTTTGTATTTGTAGAGACGGGGTTTCACCATGTTGGCCAGGCTGGTCTGGAAGTGCTAGCCTCAAGTGATCCTCCCACCCCAGCCTCCAAAAGCACTGGGATTCCAGGCGTGAGCCACTGTGTCCAGCTGGGGATGCTTGTGGAACATCCACATGGCTGTGTTGATGGTCCTTGGAAATCTGAATCTGAAGAGGCATTTAGGAGTAAAAGGATACAGAAGGCCACTGCACTGGACCAGATAACAGAGGGAATGGTAGAGATGAGAAGAGGCTCCAGGACTGATGTCTAGGCCCCTCCAACATACAGAAGCCTGGAAAATGAGAAGGAACCAGCAAACATTATTTGACTCTGTGACTCTTTTCAGAGTAAGTTGCTAAACAGAGGAAAATCCAAAAAATACGGTTTTAAACAAAAAAAGAAAATAAATAAAAGAAAAAAATGGGGCCGGGCACAGTGGCTCACGCCTGTAATCCCAACACTTTGGGAGGCGGAGGCGGGTGAATCAGGAGGTCAGGAGATTGAGACCATCCTGGCCAACATGGTGAAACCCCGCCTCTACTAAAACCACAAAAAATTAGCTGTGTGTGGTGGTGGGCGCCTGTAATCCCAGGTACTCTGGAGGCTGAGGCAGGAGAATCACTTGAATCTGGGAGGCGGAGATTGCAGTGAGCCGAGATCGCGACACTGCACTCTGCCCTGGTGACAAAGCGAGGTTCCATCTCAAAATAAATAAATAAATAAATAAAAATAAGAATACATTAAAAAAAGAAAAAAAGAGAAAAGTATGGTTTTTAGTTTGAAATAATTAGCATAGCTTACCTACCAGTTGTTGCTAAGTGTATCATTCTTGAAAACAACTGTAATAGCATCTTGTACTAAGCTTGGTAGAAAACTGCTGGTGAATTAAATGGAAAGGTTTATTGATTGACTTAGGGTTTCTTTCAGTTTCTTGGTGGTGTTAAGAAAAAATGGGGGAAATGAGAGCTTTATTCGCTTTCAGCAACTTACTCAGTCTGGAGGAAACTGACCCCCAGGCCTTCCCCAGCAGCCCCCATACTCTGCAGGGAGCCTTCAGACTGGATTTCCCAACTCTGCTCCAGCCAAGCTAACCTTCCTTTCAGAGTATAACTGCAGTGCCAAGTCCTGGGCTCCCTGAGGAACTTCTCCTTCCTTTCTGTGAAGGCAAAGAAAGATGAGCCTTATTTTGATGGTTTTCTAGTGCTTCTCAGCCTTTAAGACTAACTCTCCAACAAGGAGCACACAAAGTTCCAGGGTTAAGAGAATTGAATGCAAGCTTTGGCTTATTAAAACTTGTCCTTTTGAAAAAGGACCACAAACTACAATGTTTGGCAAAATGTGTAGTGTTGCAGGGTGTGTCTTTCTGTTAGTGCTGGATTGCGACGGCAGTTTATGCCAACCATTTGGATGCAGCGACAGTCTTCTTGGGAGGCGGTGGTGGCCACGGTGAGATTAGAGGAGAGAGCAGCAGACTGCTATATTAGGAGCAGCCACAAAAGGAACTAGCAATTTTTTTTTTTTTTTGAGAGAGAGAATCTCTCGCTCTGTCGCCCGGGCTGGAGTGCAGTGGTGCCATCTCAGCTCACTGCAACCTCCGCCTCTGGGGTTGAAGCAATTCTCCTGCCTCAGTCTCCTGAATAGCTGGGACTACAGGCATGTGCCACCACACCCAGCTAATTTTTGTATTTTTAGTAGAGATGGGGTTTCACCATGTTGGCCATGCTGGTCTCGATCTCTTGACCTCGTGATCTGCTCTCCTTGGCCTCCCAAAGTGCTGGGATTATAGGCATGAGCCACTGTGCCCGGCCAGAAACAGCAATTTTTACACCCCAGGAAAACTTCCTAAACTGCCCCAGCCCCAATTCTCCTCTGTCCATCATCAGGCCTGCTTCATCTCCCTAGCAACAGATTCGCTGATTCGATTGTAACTTCTCTGGGCACGAAAGCCAGGACCCTGTGCATTTCAGTAACTGTACGTTGGGCCTTCAACCTCCCTGTCTTCACTACCCTTGCGGGTTTTTTTTGTTTGTTTGTTTGTTTGTTTTTTTGAGACGGAGTCTCGCTCTGCCGTCCAGGCTGGAGTGCAGTGGCCAGATCTCAGCTCACTGCAAGCTCCACCTCCCGGGTTCACACCATTCTCCTGCCTCAGCCTCCCGAGTAGCTGGGACTACAGGCGCCCACCACCTCGCCCGGCTAGTTTTTTGTATTTTTCAGTAGAGACGGGGTCTCCCCGTGTTAGCCAGGATGGTCTCGATCTCCTGACCTCGTGATCCACCCGTCTCGGCCTCCCAAAGTGCTGGGATTACAGGCTTGAGCCACCGCGCCCGGCCTACCCTTGCCTTTTAAAGCACCAAACTCCGAAATGATTAGAACTAGACCGCGAGACAGGTTGAATAGATTTGGAAACACCATTCAAGGTGGGTTTAGATACTGCCTGAATCAAAAGTGAAGACTTGGCCGGACACAGTGGCTCACGCCTGTAATCCCAGCACTTTGGGAGGCCGAGGCCAGTGGATCACCTGAGGTCAGGAGTTCGAGACCAGCCTGGCCAACATAGTGAAACCCTGTCACTACTAAAAATACAAAAATTAGCCGGGTGTGGTGGTGGGTGCCTGTAATCCCAGCTACTTGGGAGGCTGAGGCAGGAGAATCGCTTGAACCTGGGAGGCGGAGGTTGCAGTGAGGTGAGATCACATCACTGCATTCCAGCCTGGGTGACAGAATAAGACTCTGTCTCAAAAAAAAAAAAAAAAAAAAAAGACATGTTGAACATTCTTATGGTGTCTTCCTATGTTGCCCAGCCTGGCCTAGAACTCCTGGGCTCAGGCAATCCTCCTGTCTCAGCCTCCCAAAATGCTAGGATTACAGGCGTGAGCAACTGTGCCTGGCCTGCACATTCTTCAGGCCTCTGAGAGTAAGCTCATCTTCCCCAGCTCTGCTCTCCTAATCACCAGTGGAAAGGAGGGGTGGGGAAGAGAGCAACACTGGCACCAAGCTACAGCCTAATAGACAGTCTGCTTTTGTTGCTGGCTGGACTGCCCTGCTTCGACTATGTATTATTTTTAAAAGTCCTTCTCTAGTTTCCTGTTGCTTATGGTACAGGGACTAGCCTTGTTGGCCTCTCATTCAAAGTTTCACGCCATTTACTCTTTCCACAGTAGTAAACCATATCCTCTTAAACATCCCCTGCACGTAAACACAGCAGCACACACACACACACACACACACAGACAGTCTTTTCACTGTGACCACAAGGTCTTTACCCCCAGAGTCTTCCCACATCTCTAGGCCTTTCTCCAAGTCTTTCCCTGGTCCCTTAGCTCTCAAATCCACCTTCTCAAACCCTAATTTATGCTGTTCTCTGGGCTGTCAGAACCCTTTATAATATGGCTTGGCACAGTCTACACGGCACTCAAGAGAGCTGTGTAAGCTCCTGCTTCCCTCCTCCCTCCCCAGTGCCCATGCACACAGGAGACTGAGTTCTCTGAGTGCAAAATAACACCGTGACAGTCACATGGCAGGGGCTCGGGGACCTTCAGAGAATCAAATTAAACAAGACTTTGCTGTTTCAAAATGATACCAGACTAGCAGCTCCCACTGTAGCTTCTCTACATGTCCTGTACGAGGACTCTAAAAGAGACGAAAATTCAAAAACAACGAGCTGGCATGCAACCTAGGACTTAGACAGATCAAATGCTTTCCAGCTGTGGTTCCGAGAAGGTGGGTGACCTGACACTTGACCAAGGCAGCCACCTGAGCACAGCTTCAGAAAGGTGCTCCCAGCAATTCATTCTCTTGCTAGAAATTTATTCTAAGAAATAACCAAGTATGCTGATAAAGATTTACCCATGGCCGGGCTCGGTGGCTCATGCCTGTAATCCCAGCATTTTGAGAGGCCGAGGCAGGCCGGATCACTTGAGGTCAGGAGTTCAAGACCAGCCTGATCAACATGGTGAAACCCCGTCTTTACTGAAACTACAAAAATTAGCTGGGCACGGTGGCAGGTGCCTGTAATCCCAGCTGCTCAGGGGGCTGAGGTATGAGAATCGCTTGAACCTGGGAGGCGGAGGTTACAGTGAGCTGAGAATGCACCACTGCACTCTGGCCTGGGAGTGAGACACTGTCTTAAAAAAAAATTACATATATATATAGGCAAAAAACAGAGAGGTAACAGAGATGTAGATAAGAGCCTAAGTTAATCAGAGAATTTAGATTGGATTTCATCTACCAGGTACTTGCAGAGTGTTCCTGGAGAAAGTTCCTTAACTTTTCCCTTCTGTAAAATGTGCTTTAAAACAGTGGCTAAGGGCCAGGCATGGTGGCTCATGCCTGTGATCCTAGCACTTTGGGAGGCCAAGGCCAGAGGATAGCTTGAGCCCAGGAGTTTGAGACCAGCTTGGGCAACATAGCAAGACCCTGTCTATATTAAAACACACACACACACACACACACCCCGTGGCTAAGGCAACACAGTGGAGAAAAAAATAGTCTTCAACAAATAGTGCTACAACAACTGGAAATTTACATGTTCCCCCAAAACGAATCTAGACACAGACCTCACGCCCTTCACAAATTAACTTAAAATGGATCACAGACCTAAATGTAAAACACTAAACTATAACACTCCTGGAAGATAACTTAGGAGAAAATCTAGGTGACCCCGGGCATGGCAATGATTTTTTAGATATACTCAAGGCATGGTCCTGGGAAAAAAAAAATTGATAAGCTGGACTTCACTGAAATTTAAAGCTTCTACTCTGTGAAAGAGAAGGTCAAGAGAATAAAAAGACAAGCAACAGAAAATATTTGCAAGAGTCACATCCAATAAAGGACTGCTATCCACTATAAATAAAGAACTCCTAAAACTCAACAATGAGAAAAGAAACCACCCAATTTAAAAATGGGCAAAAACTCATAAACAGACACCTCACCAAAGATGATATACAGATGGCAAATAAGCATACAAAAAGATGTTCAACATGATATGCATTAGGAATTATAAATAAAAATAACAATGTCATACTACTACACATCTATTAGAAAGGCCAAAATTCAAAACACTGGCAACACCAAATGCTGGCAAGAATGTGGAACACAGGAACTCTCATTCATTGCTAGTGGGAATGCAAAATGGAACAGCCACTTTGGAAGATGGTTTGGCAGTTTCTTTTTTTCTTTTTTTTGAGATGGAGTTTTGCTCTTGTCATCCAGACTGGAGTGCAATGGTGTGATCTCGGCTCACTGCAACCTCCACCTCCTGGGTTTAAGCAGTTCTCCTGTTTCAGCCTCCTGAGTAGCTGGGATTACAGACACCCACCACTATACCTGGCTAATTTTTTGTATTTTTAGTAGAGACAGGGTTTCACCATGTTGGCCAGGCTGGTCTCGAACTCCTGACCTCAAGTGATCGGCCCGCCTCGGCCTTCTAAAGTGCTGGGATTACAGGCGTGAGCCACCGCGCCAGCCATGGCAAGTTTCTTACAAAACTAAATGTACTCTTACCATATGTATTAGTCAGCTCATGCCCCCATAACAAAATATTGTTTCTGGCTTAAACAACAAAAATTCATTAATTTGTTTTGTTTGTTTTTGTATTTTTTTGTTTATTTGACAGAAAATTCAAGAAATTATTTTTTTCACAGTTCTAAAGGCTAGAAGTTTAGGATCAAGAATCTGGGCAGTATGGTTTCTGCAGGCTGTCCTCCTGGCTTCAGATGGCCACCTTCCAGCTGTGCCCTCACATGGCCTCTCCTGGGGCCTGGGTATGGGGAGGGAGAGAGAAAGAGGGAGAGGGAGTGGGAGGGAGAGAGAGAGAGAAAGAAAGCACTTTCCGGTGTGTCATAAGAACACTAATCCTACCAGATCAGGGTCCCACCATCATAACCTCATTTAACCTTGATTCATTACTGTGATATAAGAAGAAATACGTTATGTAGTCTCTGCCCTTGGTTCCTGACACAGAGCTCCTAAATCCCTTGTGATTTCCTGGGTGGTAGGAGCATCTTTTGTTCTAATGAGGTGAACCCTGGTGGTCTCTGGGACAGCCTCAGGATGCGGGCTCATCACCAGAAAGACCAGGCCATGATTGGAAGCTTGAAACTTTCAGTCCCATCCCCCATCCTCTGAGGAGTGGGGAGGGACTGGAGACTGAGTTCATAATTAATCATGCATAGGTGATGAAGTCTCCACAAAAAAATCTCTAAACTACAGGGTTCAGAGAGCTTCAGAGTAGTTGAATGAGTCCATGTGCTGGGAGGGTGGCGTACTCCAGCCCCATGGGGACAGAAGCTCCAGCACTCAGGACCCTCAGTACCTTGCTCTAATTACCTCTTCACTGGGCTGTTCCTCTGAATCTGTGGCCTGACTGCATTTCTCCAAAATTCATACGTTGAAATTCTAACACCCAAGATGATGGTACTAGGAAGTAGGGTCTTTGGGAGGTGATTAGGTCATGAAGGTGGGGCCCTCATGAAAGGGATTAGTGTCTTTATAAAAGAGAGCCTGGCTAGGCACAGTGGGTCACACCTGTAATCCCAGCACTTTGAGAGGCCGAGGCAGGTGGATCACTTGAGGTCAGGAGTTCAAGACCAGCAGGGCCAACATGGTGAAACCCCATCTCCACTAAAAATACAAAAATTAGCTGGGTGTGGTGGCGGGTGCCTGTAATCCCAGATACTCCGGAGGCTGAAGCAGGAGAATCATTTGAACCCAGGAGGTGGAGGTTGTAGTAAGCTGAGATCGCAGCCCACTGCACTCCAGCCTGGGCAACAGAGCAAGACTCTGTTTCAAAAAAAAAAAAAAGACCCTGGATAGCTCATTTGTCCCTGTGTCCCTGTGTCACCATGTAAGGACACAGTAAAAGGAGGGCCTCTATGAGGAATTGGGTCCTCACTAGACACTGACTCTGCTGGTACCCTTATCTTGAACTTCCCAGCCTCCAGGGCTGTAAGAAATCAATTTTTTTTGTGTATTAGCCACCCAGTTTATGCAGAGCAGCCCAAACAGACTGTCAGTATCCTTTTCTTACATAGAGTGAGACAGGATCTCACTATGTTGCCCAGGCTGGTCTTGAACTCCTGGGCTCAAACAATCCTCCCACCTTAGCCTCCAAAAGTGCTGGGATTATAGGCATAAACCACCACTCCCAGTCTGTTCGTATCCTTTTTAACGTCCTTTATAATTAACTGGCACATGTGAAGCAAAGTGTTTCCCTGAGTTCTATAAGCCATTCTAGCAAACTATCCAACCTGTGGGGTAGCGTGTGGGAACGTGCAACTTCATAGCCATGCTACGCAGAAGTATGGGACGCTGGTGTCTTTGTCCGTTTGTGTTGCTATCAAGGAATACCTGAGGCTGGTGATTTACAAAGAAAAGAGACTTCTTTGGCCCTTGGTTCTGCAGGCTGTACAGGAAGGATGGTGCTGGCAACTGCTCAGCTTCTGGGGAGGGCCTCATGGCGTTTCCACTCATGGTGGAAGATGATGGGGAGCCTGTGTGTGCAGATCAGATGGTAAGAGAGAGAGCAAGCTGGGGTGGGATGAGGGGGTTGGGGGGCAGACACGCCAGACTCTTTAACAGTCAGGTCTTGCAGGAACTAGGGCAAGAGCTCACGCATGACCTCAAGGATGGTGCCAAGCCGTTCATGAGGGATCCTTCCCAATCACCCAAACGCCTCCCACTAGGCCCCCTTTTCAATGTTGGGGATCAAATTGCAACATGAGACTTGGAGGGGACAAATATCCAAACTCTATCACCTGCCAACCCATTATGTGCGGCTAGCATCTGAAGTAGGGGTGTTCTTGCGGGACTGGCCCTTTCACCTGTGGATGTGATCCTGACTGGATAGTTAGCGTGAGAACTGAATGGAGTCATCTGACATTCAGTTGGAGCCTGGAGAATTGGCTCTCGGAGTGGAAAGAACCCACACATTTGGTGTCAGAGGTGCTGCAGGCAGAGAAACAGTTTTCTTCTACTTCCTTAGACGCCCATCTCCAAAAACAGCCATACTGAGGTTATGGCTTCAACATATGAGTTTTGGGGGGACACAGCATTCAGTCCAAATATCATATGATCCAACAATTGTGCTTCTTGGTATTTACCCAAAAGAGTTAAAAACATATGTGCATACAAAAATCTACACATGGACGTTTTATTCGTAAATGACAAAACTTCAAAGCAACCAAGATGTCCTTCAGTAGATGAATGGGTAAATAAACTGTGGTATATCCAGACAATGGAATATTATTGCACTAAAATAAAATGAGCTCTCAAGCCATGAAAGGACATAAAGAAATCTTAAATGCAATTACTAAGTGAGAGAAGCCAGTCTGAAAAGGCTACATACTGTACGATTCAACCATTTGATATTCGGCAGAAGGCAAAACCTTGGAGACAGTAAAAAGATTAGTGGTTGCCAGTGCTTAGTGGGGAAGAAGGGATGAAGAGGTGGAACACAGTGGATTTTTCGGGCAGTGAAACTATTCTGTATGATACTGTAATGGCGGATGTGTGTCATTATACGTTTGTCAAAATTCATAGAATGTACAACACCAGGCCGGGCGCGGTGGCTCACGCCTGTAATCCCAGCACTTTGGGAGGCCAAGGCAGGCGGATCACAAGGTCAGGAGTTCGAGACCAGCCTGGCCAATATGGTGAAACCCCATCTCTACTAAAAATACACAAATTAGCCGGGCATGGTGGCGGGTGCCTGTAGTCCCAACTACTTGGGAGGTTGAGGCAGGAGAATTGCTTGAACCCGGGAGATGGAGGTTGCAGTGAGCCGAGATTGCACCATTACACTCTAGCCTGGGCAACAGAGCGAGACTCTGTCTCAAAAAAAAAAAAAAGGTACAACGCCAAGAGTGAATGTTAATGTAAACTATGAACTTTGGGTGATAATGATGTGTCAGTGGAGGCTCATTGAGCAAATGTACCATTGTGATGGGGGATGTTGACAGCAGCTAAGGTCGTGCCTATGTGGGGGGCAGGTGGAACATGGGAACTCTGTACTCCCCACTCAATTTTACTGTGAACCTAAAACTGCTCTAAAAAGTAAAGTGTATTTTTAAAGTGTCTGTCTCCTTGGGTTTCCATGAGAGTTAAGTGATTTTATTCGCCCAGGCTGGAGTGCAGTGGCACGGTCTCGGCTCACTGCAACCTCCGCCTCCCAGGTTCAAGCGATTCTCCTGCCTCAGCCTCCCGAGTAGCTGGGATCACAGGTGCCTGCCACCACGCCTGGCTAATTTTTTGTATCTTTAGTAGAGACGGGGTTTCACCATGTTGGCCAGGCTGGTCTTGAACTCCTGACCTCAGGTGATCCACCTGCCTCGGCCTCCCAAAGTGCTGGGATTACAGGTGTGAGCGACCGCACCTGTCCTAAGTGATTTTATTTCCGTAGAATTGTTGGAAGAACATGTGGCACAGAGTGAGCATTCGATACATCTTAGCTAAAATTCAGTGAAATCAGCACATACACATAAACCAGAAGAGATTTTAAAAATGCAAATGACAGCAGACTCCCCATCTGGCTGGAAGAGGCCAGGCACTTCCTATCCCAAACCCAGAGAACCTGGCTCTGAGTGGAAAAAAACACAAATCGTGGTTTCCTTTGCTCTCACACCACAACAACCAACACAGAAAACTGCCATGACCAAATGTGTGTGTGGGGGGGTTCAGGCAACCAATTCTGCAGCTAATAACAGCTGGGTGTCCTCCAGTTCAATTCTGACACTGTCTTTTTGGAGATCTCATCAGATTTCAGATTGGGGGTTAGTCTCCAATACTGCCCCCACTTCAGACAGTAGTCACAAGTCCAGGCCTCTGGAATTTCTGAGCAACTGGCTTCGAGTTGGGGTTCCCACAACCCTCTCTTTGGGTTTGATTAATACGCTAGAGTGGCTCACAGAACTCAGGGAAACCCTTATGTACATTTACCTGTTTATCGTTTAGAACATTACAAAGGATACAGATGAAAAGATGCATGAGGCCGGGCGTGGTGGCTCATGCCTGTAATCCCAGCACTTTGAGAGGCCAAGGCGGGTGGATTACCTGAGGTCGGGAGTTCGAGACCGGCCTGGCCAACATGGTGAAACCCTATCTCTACTAAAAATACAAAAATTAGCTGGGTGTGGTGGCACACGCCTGTAATCCCAGCTACTCGGGAGGCTGAGGCAGAAGAATTGCTTGAACCCGGGAGGTGGAGGTTGCAGTGAGCTGAGATCACGCCATTGCACTCCAGCCCAGGCAATGAGAGTAAAACTCTGTCTCAAAAAAAAAAAAAAAAAAAATGCCTGGGGTGAGGTTGGGTGGGGGCGTGGAGATTCCACGCGGTCTCTGAGGAAAAATGCCTGGGGTGAGGTTGGGTGGGGGCATGGAGATTCCACGCCGTCTCTGAGGGCCACCGAGGTTGGGTGGGGGCATGGAGATTCCACGCCATCTCTGAGGGCCGCCGTCCAAGAGACTCCCATGTGTTCAGCTCTCCAGAAACTCTCTGAACCCTGTTTTCTTGGCCCTTAAGGGAGGCTTCATTGGATGGGCATGACTGACAACTGTGTAGAAATGTGACTGGGTAAAAAGGGTATGACCTGATATTCATAAGCTGAGTGGGGAAACCCCGCAAGGCCTGTCTGTTCAGATTCCTCACGCCCTCTGTGCAGCACTCCTTCCCCCAAGGTAATGAGCAGGACCCCTTCTGAAATGGGGGTCTTGTGACCTATAGTCAGACAAGAGAGGCCAGAGAATTTCTTTATGACCAGCTCTGAGACAGAAATCTGGGGAAAGATTTCTGCCTTGGGGAGGGAAAGGAAGGCAGGAGAAAGTCAGAGAGAGAGGCCAGGCATGGCGGCTTACACCTGCAATCCCAGCACTTTGGGAGGCCGAGACGATAGGACCACTTGAGACCAGGGGTTCGAGATCAGCCTGGGCAACTCAGCCAAACCGTCTCTCTACAAAAAAGACAAAGAAATGTTAGCCAGGCATGGTGGCACACACCTGTAGTCCCAGCTACTCAGGAGGCTACCACTGAGCCTGGGGAGGGCAAGGGGGCAGTGAGCCATGATTATGCCACTGCACTCCAGCCTGGGGAACAGAGTGAGACCCTGTCTCAAAAAAAAAAAAAAAAGGAAAGAAAAGAAAAGAGATTTTGTTTTCTGAGGCCTGCTTGTGAGGCCTAAAATGCCCCAATGTTATAGCCAAAGACTGCAACAAGGGTTATGGGAGTTATGAGCCAAGAACCTTGGACGAAAACCTCTCTTTCTCTTTCTCCTTCTCAAATAATATCACAAATACTTGGGAACAGGTAAGCAAGGGATGCGATCCCAGACTGAAACCTGGAAATGAGTGACACTGCTGAAGGATAAAGCCCAGAGCGGGAAGAGAAATAGGCCCGGTTCTGGGTCTTACGATCCCCCAAATTTAATAGTCAGCTAGAGAAATAGGCAAAAGAAACTGAAAAGTGGTCAGAGAGGAATCGGAGAGTTCAGCATCTCAAAGCCAAGAAGAGAGTGTTTCAGGAAGGAGGAAGTGGCTGGCTGTGCTTTGTGTTTTGCTGAGAAGTCAGAGTGAGCAGAGCTCCTCACATAGCAGAGGTCCCTGGCCACCTTAACAAATCCAGCTCTGGCAGAGTGGGAGTGGAGGAGCCAGTGGAGGGAGCCAGCTGGAGGTGGCTGGGAAATGACTGAAAGGTCAGGAATGAAGACAAGGAGTGTGAACAGCTCATTCAAGACATTTGGAAAGGGAGCAAAAAGATACATGAGCAACTAGAGGGGAACTTGGGAGCAACAAAGTCTTTAGTTTGTTTTGTGTTTATGATGGGGATGGCTGGAACGTGTTTACTTTAAGCATCGATGAGAAAGCGTGCTCCCTCCATCAACATGAAGTGCAGATGCGGCATAGGAGGTTGAGGCAATTCTCACGGGAGATTTCTATTTTTTACTTTTGTAGGAACAGGGTCTTGCTATGTTGACCTGGCTGGTCTCAGACTCCTGGCCTCAAGTGATCCTCCTATCTTGGCCTCCCAAAGTGCTGGGATTGCAGGCATGAGCCAGACACCAAGAGACTTCTATTTTCTTTTCTTTTCTTTTTTTTTTTTTTTGAGATAGAGTCTTGCTCTGTTGCCCAGGCTGGAGTGCACTGGTGCAATCTTGGCTCATTGCAACCTCTGCCTCCCAGGTTCAAGCAATTCTCTTGCCTCAGCCTTCTGAGTAGCTGGGATTACAGGCGCCCGCCATCACACCTGGCTAATTTTTTATTTTTAGGAGAGATGGGGTTTCACCATGTTGGCCAGTCTGGTCTTGAACTCCTGATGTCAGGTGATCCACTTGCCTTGACCTCCTGAAGTGCTGGGATTCCAGGCGTGAGCTACCGCACCCGGCCTGAAACTTCTATTTTCTTTATGAAGTTGGGAACCGGATAGTTGTGCTAAGAGAGCGGAGACTCGGGTGGAGATCTGGAGAGCTGTGCAGAGTGGAGAAGGTTTGAAATTATCTTTATGGAGAGGACAGCCATAGACTAAAACATATAGAGGGATTTCTGGGTCTTTCTACACGCCACGTTCCTTCTGGCAGTTCTTCCTTGCCTCTAATTTCACAGCTAGATACTGAGGATCAGAGACAGGAAGTGATTTGTCCAAAGCCGCATAGCAAGTGAGGGTTGAAGCTTTGACTAGAAGTCAGGAGTTGAGGCCTTTAGGTGAGGGCCCCTCCATCCCAGGGTCGGCGGGCACTTTCTCAGGTGTCTTTTCTTCACCACATGCAAGATATCAGGTGTTTTTCAAAGCATGATCTCCTGGGTCCTATTAAATGATCCGCCACCCCCTCACACAAAGCCTTACACATAATCTTACACTCAAGCAATGTTGTTCCAGTGAATAAATGATTAGAAATCAGGTTGTCCTTCTGTCTCCGTTACTACCCTTCTTCCCATCTCACCTCGATTTCAGAATAAGCCAGGGGTAGGACAGAAATGCCGAGTCCCCTTGGCATTTAAGGTAACAGACTTCAATTTCTATAATATCTCTTTTCCTAAATCGGCACATGGGTAACAGAGTCATTTATATACACCCCACCTTGTTCTGAAAAGGCTTTAATGCCTCTGAGGGTATATCAATTGCTAAAAATAATAAGAATAATGCATTTCTATTTATCGTCCGTGTCCCAATACTCCACAGAATTGGAATTGGCTATTACAGACTCCACTAATTAATTCATGGTATATCCTCAGGGGCTTGGGAGCTCATTATGTAAATAAATGCAAAATAGACGGCAAATTAGAATTTCTAACCCACAAACTTGTCACATTACAAAGATAAAATCAGGAAAGAGTAATCACTATTTATCCACTCAACAGGCCAGTTGAGCTAATAAGGTTGGTTTTGCAGTTACATAGACATAAACCTTATGTGAATGACAATTAGAAGACTCAAACTTTGCTATGCAGGAGGAAGGCCCCTGACCATGGGATCTGCAATGACCAGAGATGCAGAGACTGTAACAGATAAAATAATACACGTGTGGCAGTTGGGAGTCCTCCATCCTAGGCTTGCTTCCATCATGGTCTTTCATTTTTTTTTTTTGTGAGACAGAGCCTCACTCTGTCACCCAGGCTGGAGTGCAGTGGCACAATCTTGACTCACTGCAACCTCCACCTCCTGGGTTCGAGGATTCTCCTGCCTCAGCCTCCCAATTAGCTGGGACTACAGGTGTGTGCCACCACACCAGGCAAATTTTTGTATCTCTCTCTCTTTTTTTTTTTTTTTTTTCTGAGACCGAGTCTCACTCTGTTGCCCAGGCTGGAGTGCAGGGGTGCAATCTTGGCTCACCGCAGCCTCACCTCCCAGGATCAAGCGATTCTCCTGCTCAGCCTCCTGAGTAGCTGGGATAATAGGTATGCACCAGCACACCTGGCTAATTTTGTGTTTTTAGTAGAGACAGGGTTTCTCTATGTTGGTCAGGCTGGTCTCGAACTCCCGACCTCAGGTGATCCGCCCACCTCGACCTCCCAAAGTCCTGGGATTACAGGCGTGAACTACTGTGCCCGACCAATTTTTGTATCTCTAGTAGAGATAAGATTTCATCATACTGGCCAGCCTCGTCTTGGAATCCTGACCTTAAGTGACCTGCCTCAGCCTCCCAAAGTGCTGGGATTACACCATGCCCGACGCCATCACTGTCTTTCTAAGCCACTTATCTTCTTGATCTGTTTCTTGACGGACTAAACAAGTGCTTTTGCAGCCTTGACTCCGAGCTTTTGGAATCTAAACGATTTCTGGCTGTGGCCCAGGCCTTACACAGCTTTGGTGGCTCCCCAAGCAAAGCAAGCACCTGCTTGTCCCGAAGGCAGTCAGCGTCTATTTGTGAACAGAAAGACCACGGTCCTAACCGGTCAAATTACTCCCCCATGACTGGCAGGGGCTTTGGATTTTGTCCTCACTGCTTCCTCCAGTGTTTGAAATTCTGACTGCTGCACTCGAATGCTGGGTAAACTAAGGAGTGTATTTGGCTTGGTGGCCTTAACTTTCTCCATCACTTTCTAAAAGCAGAGCAGAACCTGACTCGGAAAAACATTTCTAAGAAACTTCATATCTAAGTCTATCTGTAGGCTGGGCTAGGGGATCCTATATGTGAAGATAAGGCAAAGACCACAAAGTAGCCTGTCGGGGGAAAAAAAAGTCGGTCTCTGACTTGGGTTTCTGTATTTCTTCTTCCATTTCCTGAGCCCTTTTTATGAGCAAGGCACCGTGCCAGGGCTGGCAGCCAGTCCCGGCCCAGGTAGAGGACGGCACGAGGAGGCTGGCAGTAAGGTAGCTGTGGTGTATCCTTGGTGGAAGGGTCCTTAACCTCTGGGCTAAGCCTCGGCGTCAAGCCACCAGGCCCCAGGAAGGGAGCTGTGCCTCCAGGGCGGGCATGCACGTTCTGTCTGGCACACACCAGTATGCAAGTTGCCAGAAAGGTGCCTGGACTCTGCTGCTGTCGGTGGGTTCTTTGCTAGGCGCTGGGAATGTAGAGATGGATACAGCGTGCTCTCAGCCCTCAAGGAGCTCACAGTGGCTGATCACTCCCAGGCATTCCCTCCAAGCATGAGGAGTCCCAGTGGAGTGGCGAAAATCAAGTCTCCGGACATAGGGAAGTGAGGGCCAAGCTCTGAATGCCCTCTGGTCCAGAAAAATGCTGTTGTACCAGCGGGGCCTGAAAAAGGCAGCTGGACTTTACCCCTTCCCAGCGCAATCAGTGGACTTCACTGCGGTAACCAGGATCCTCTCTAACTAGCACAGGTTTATTAGAACGTTAGAAAATCATTATTTCCTTTTATACTTAACTTGCTGTTGACAGTGACTCTGCACGTATTCTCTGGCTGCAGCCCTGAACCAAGAGAGGAAACAATAGCCATCAGGCACCTCTCCAGGCTTTCAAATTATAAAATGTATCATATTTACAAAAGAGTATGTGTACAGTCTAAAGATTAAATAATGAGGCCGGGTGCGGCGGCTCACACCTGTCATCTCGGCACTTTGGGAGGCTGAGGTGGAAAGATGGCTTACAACCAGGAGTTTGAGACCAGCCTGGGCAACTTAATGAGACCCCCAGCTCTACACACACGACAACACCACCACCACCAAACTAACAAACAAACAAAACCATAAAATAAAACTAGCAGAGTGTAGTGGCACACACCTGTAGTCCCAGCTACTCAGGAGGCTGAGGCGGGAAGAGCTCAAGAGGCAGCAGTGAGCTGTGATCACTCCACTGCACTCTAGCCTGGGCGACAGTACAAGACCCTCTTTCAAAATAAAGAAAAAAAAAAAATAGGCCGGGCATGGTGGCTCACGCCTGTAATCCCAGGACTTTGGGAGGCCAAGGCGGGCAGATTACCTGAGGTCAGGAGTTTGAGACCAGCCTGGCCAGCATGGTGAAACCCCGTCTCTACTAAAAATACAAAAATCAGTCAGGCATGGTGGCACACGCCTGTAATCCCAGCTACTTGGGAAGCTGAGGCAGAATTGCTTGAGCCTGGGAGACGGGGGTTGCAGTGAGCGAAGATCATGCCACTGCACTCCAGCCTGGCCGACAGAGCGAGACTCTGTCTCAAAAATAATAATAATAATAATAATAAAACACCTATCACCAATTAGTACCTTGAAGCTCAGCTGTGTGCCTCCCTGCAATCTCTGCTTTCCCTGACTACCACCTCCTCCCCATGTAACCACTGTACTACCTTTAATGTTAATTGTTACCGTTCGCTTTATAGTTTTGCCTCCTAAATGACATATCCCTAAATCTATTGCTTGGATTTGAACAACTGAGTGGCTAGCACAACCTGGCTGTGAAAGGAAAGAGCACTATCGCCAGTATTACATGAGACTTCCTGGGAAAACAAGCTGAACAGAGTTGCTGGGTTACAACATAATTTTGACGTTCCTGAGTCTTTAAAAGCCTCTTCTGGAGAAGTCAGAGGACAAAATCATGATCAAAGAGCAAAGCATGGTGGTGTGTGCCTGTAGTCCTAGCTACTCAGGAGGCTGAAATGGGAGGATCACTAGAACCCAGGAGTTCTGGTTCAGTCTGGGCAACAGAGTGAGACTCCATTTCGAAACAAAAACAAGGCTGGGCACTGTGGCTTACGCCTGTAAGCCTTTGAGAGGCTGAGGCAGACGAATCATCTGAGGTCAGGAGTTTGAGACCAGCCTGGCTAACATGGTGAAACTCTGTTTCTACTAAAAATACAAAAAAATTAGCCAGCTGTGGTGGTGTGTGCCTATAATCCCAGCTACTCGGGAGGCTGAGGCAGGAGAATTGCTTGAACCCAGGAGGTGGAGGTTGGGGTGAGCGGAGATCGTGCCATTGCACTCCAGTTTGAGTAACAAGAGCGAAACTCCGTCTCAAAAACAAAACAAAACAAGAAAACAAACCAACAAACAAAACACACATCTATCTTCCTAACTGGAGGGGAGAAAGCCAAAAAAAAAGAAAAAAAAAATCATACGCAGGGGCAGATCTAGGATTTGCAGGGTCTGAAGATTATATAATTTGGAGGACCCTTTAGTAGGATTATAAGTTCAAAATTACAAATACTAAATTAGGTACAGGGCCCTGGGAAGGGCACATATGAATAAAGGGCCTCCGTTTCATTAGTTTCAGGTGGATAAGTCTCTAACCATGAGAGTTCACCTGTGTCTGGGCATCTGGCAGATCTGCAGTATGGGCCAGGCACTGAAGACCCTGCAGAAGGAGGGACAGAGGGAGAAGGATGCTTTGTATTTTCTGCTTTTAAGCTCATTAGCCTATGTTCAGCTCTCAAGAGTAGGCCAAAGCACAACGCTTCAGAAACGGGGGCATTTTATGAAATGAATATGCTCAGCAGATTCTACCAGCAGAGTATAGAGCGGTGAGTGGGAATTTCCATAATAAGTGATGAAAGTGTGACAAATATAGATAAATTGTCCTCAAGTTTGAACAAGGTATTATATCAATGAGCATTTTTGGGTGATGACAGTTCTCAACCTGTTTCCTGAGTCACACTTTTCCACATGGAAATGGTTTTTCTCCACATCTTGTACACAGCGATGATCATGGCATTTCCCTTTACGATCCTCCCAGGGAATCTCCTTGCTTCTCTCCTATTTCAGAGTCTCCTCCTGGATTTACTTTGTCTTTGGGTGGAGTATCTTCTCCAGTAGCTTACAGAGAAGGGCTGCATGATAGATACAATTTTTCAAACCTTACATACTTGAACATGTTTTTTTCTACTCTCACACTCGATTGATAGTGTGGCTGGGTATAGAATTCCAGATTGCAAGTTACATCTTTCAGAATTTTAAAGGCATTGCTTCATTGTATTTTGGCTTCTAGTGTTGCTGATGAGAAGTACAAATCCATTTTGGTTCCTAAACTTTGGATATAGCCAATTTTTTCATCTCTAGAGGCAATAAAATCTTCTCTTCCTCCCTAAAATGATGCTGGCTACTTATTGGCTCTTAAATCTCACAGTTCATTCTATTTTTGAATTATGACATTGATTGTTTTGCCCCTTCTTTTCTCTTTTTTCTTTCTGGAAACACTGGCATTCAGATATAAGATCCCCGAACTAGTATCCTTAACTTCCTAACCTTTTGTCTACTATTTTATATCCCTTTATCTTTTTGCTATATTTCCTGGAAAATTTCTCTAATGTTGTATTTCAGCTATTATGTATAGTTATTTTTTTTCTGCTTAAGCCGATAATTTTTCCTTATATCCTTATCACTTTTTCCTTTCTATGGAAGTATTGTATGC
The DNA here is from genome assembly GCF_008728515.1 of Papio anubis. Classification (NCBI taxonomy): domain Eukaryota; kingdom Metazoa; phylum Chordata; class Mammalia; order Primates; family Cercopithecidae; genus Papio; species Papio anubis. Next base: position 190,423,818 of record NC_044977.1, on the reverse strand, counting down.
ACATTGTTTAAAAATTATACAGCGCTCATTTCAATAGCACATTTGATAAAACTGGAATGAGACAGGCCGGGAGCAGTGGCTCACGCCTGTAATCCCAGCACTTTAGGAGGCAGATCACAAGGTCAGGAGATTGAGACCATCCTGGCTAACACGATGGAACCCTGTCTCTACTAAAAATACAAAAAAAAAAAAAAAAAAGAAAAAAAAAATTAGCCGGGTGTGGTGGCAGGTGCCTGTAGTCCCAGCTACTTGGGAGGCTGAGATAGGAGAATGGCATGAACCCAGGAGGCAGAGCTTGTAGTGAGCCAATGTTGTTCACCAATGCAGTTCACCATGTTGACCAGGCCGATCTCGAACTCCTGACCTCAGGTGATCCACCCGCCTCAGACTCTCAAAATTTTTTATTCTTACAAGTAATGTTATGATGGTTAACCTTTTCACGTATCTTTGTATACTTGAGAAATTGTTTTCATTGAATAGACTTCTAAAAGTGATATTTCTTTGTTTAAGGATATATGTAATTAAAATTTTTGGCCAGGTGTGGTGGCTCAGGCCTGTAATCCCAGCACTCTGGGAGGCTGAGGCGGGCAGATCGCCTGAGGTCAGATGTTCAAGACCAGCCTGGCCAAGATGGTGAAACTCCGTCTCTACAAAAAAAAATACAAAAATTAGCCAGGCGTGGTGGTGTGTGCCTGTAATCCCAGCTATGTGGGAGGCTGACACAGGAGAATTGCTTGAACCCGGGAGGCAGAGGTTACACTGAGCCAAGATTGTGCCACTGCACTCCAGCCTGGGTGACAAAGCAAGACTGTCTCCAACAAATAAATAAATACTTCCTGGGAAGCGCCAAATTGCCGGACAAAATAAGGTTGTGTCTACTTGCACTGTGATCAATGGTGAATGAGTCCTGTGGTTATTTCTAAGGCATTCTTTCTGTCCTTATTTACATGTTCCTTTTCCCACAGCCTTTTCATCTGGTTGACGTTTTTCTTTTCACAACCCTCCATAGGATTTCTGTAGCTCCAAACTTTGACTATTGATGCTTTGTTAGGGCCTGTAGAATGACCTCGTTATTTGAGGATCATACGATCAAAAAGGAACATATATGATGGTGGAGAGACAGACATGAAAAGCAATTACTATATAGCACGAAAAATGACAAGAGACTTGTATATTATACATACTTATAATAACGATGAAAGAGAAGATGATGTTGCTGATAATAGCTAAAAATTATTTAACACTTACTATATGCCAGGAAGAAGTCAAAGAACTGTATAGACATTAATTCATTTCATTCCCACAACCACCCTCGGAGGTAGAATTATTACAATTTTCCCCATTTGGCCGAGCACAGTGGCTCATGCCTGTAATCCCAGCACTTTGGGAGGCCAAGGCGGGCAGATCACTTGAGGTCAGGATTTCGAGATCAGCCTAGTCAACATGGTGAAATCCTATCTCTACTAAAAATACAAAAAGTTAGCTGTGTGGTGGTGTGCACTTGTAATTCCAGCTGCTTGGGAGGCTGAGGCAGGAGAATTGCTTGAGCCCAGGAGGCAGAGGTTGCAGTGAGCCAAAATCTTACCACTGCACTCCAGCCTGGGTGACAGAACAAGACTCTGTCTCAAAAAACAAACAAACAAACAAAAATTGCACCATTATACCGACCCCTTGGCTGGGCATTGAAAAATGATTAGGAGTAAATTAGGTGAAGAAAGGGCATGAATTAGGCCTTGCAGTCGCTCACACCTTTAATACCAGCATTGTGGGAGGCCGAGGTGGCTGGATTACTTGAGGCCAGGAGTTGAAGACCAGCCTGGCCAACATGGTAAAACCCCATATCTACTAAAAATACAATAATTAGCCAGACATGGTTGCAGATACTTATAATCCCAGCTACTCAGGTGGCGGAGGCACGAAGATCACTTGAACCTGGGAAGCAGAGGTTGCAGTGAGCTGTGATCACACTATTGCACTTCAGCCTGGGCAATAGAGTGAGACTCTGTTGAAAGAAAGAGAAGGGCAGGGTGGGGGTGCAGAGACAGAGGGAAGGAAGGAAGGTTGGGGGGGAGAGAGGGACGGAAAGAAAAGGAAGGAAGGAAAGAAGGAAGGTAGGAGGGAAGGAAAAAAAGAAAGAAAGAGAAAGAACAAAAGACAGAAAGAACAAAAGAAAGAAAAGAAAAAGAAAGAAGGAAAGAAAAGACAGAAAGAAAGAGAAAGGAAAGGAGAGGAGAAGAGAGGAAGAAGGAAGGAAGGGCATGGATTAAATGGAATCCTAGGAAGAATGAAAAAATGAAAAAGGTGTAGTGTGTACAGGCTGGGCACAGTGGTTTACATCTATAATCCCAGAACTTTGAGAGGCCGAGGTGGGTGGATCACTGGAGGTCAGGGTTCGAGACCAGCCTGGCCAACATGGTGAAACCCCATCTCTACTAAAAATACAAAAATTAGTCAGGTGTGGTGGCACACACCTGTAGTCCTAGCTACTTGGGAGGCTGAGGCAAGAGAATTGCTTGAACCCAGGAGGCAGGGGTTGCAATGAGCCGAAATGGTGCCCGTGCACTACAGCCTGAGCGACAGAGTAACACCTTGCCTCCAAAAAAAAAAAAAAAAAAAAAAAAACCAGAAAAGAAAAAAAGGAAGAAAAGTGTGTGCAAAGGCACGGAAGTATGAAAAAGCAAAGTGCATTCAGATGTCCTGTGAGTAATTTCAGATGGCTGACATCCAGAGGGAACTAGGGGACAGGAAAAGAAGAAGCTGGAGCAAGCTCATGAGTAAGTGGATGTGAATGTTTCTCATTTCCTCTTGCTAAATGCTCTCACACACGACGCGTTTTTCCTCTTGCTAAATGTTCTCACATATGACGCGTTTTTCAAACTCTTGCTAAATGCTCTCTCACACACAACGCATTTTGCTGGCCCAGCCCTTACTGATTTGTACTTTCTAATGAAGTCCAGGGGAAGACTTCTCATTAGGAAGTAATTCCCAGATTGAGACGCAAAGGTTGAGAAGAGTCAACCAGACAGAAGAGGAGATGAGTGTTCCGGCAGAGGAAGCTGCGTGAGGTGTCATGGCTGGAATTTCTTTCTTTCTTTTTTTTTTGAGAGACTGTCTCACCCTGTACCCAGGCTAGAGTGCAGTGGCGCAGGCTCAGCTCACTGCAACCCCCACCTCCTGGGTTCAAGCGATTCTCTTGCCTCAGCCTCCCGAGTAGCTGGGATTATGGGCGTGCACCACCACGCTTGGCTAATTTTTGTATTTTAGTAGAGATGGGGTTTCACCGTGTTGGTCAGGCTGGTCTGGAACTACTGACCTCAGGTGATCCGCCCACTTTGGCCTCCTAAAGTGCTGGGATTACAGGCGTGAACCACTGCACCTGGCCCATGGAATTTCCAAGGAACTGGCTGGTATTGAGGATGGCTAGGTAGAAAATGTAAAGGGGGAGGAGACACAAATGAGGCCACAGAGGGTGGCAGAGACCAATCCATGTAGGCCACATTAAGGAATTCAAACATTATGGTGGTTATAAAACCAATCCATGAAAAACAAATGACCAAATATCCCCTTGAGGCAGGCCATGCTTCAGGGTCAAAGAAGATACAGTGATGTGCAATATGATCCTAGCCTGCTAGAAGCACATAGACTAGCTGGGAGGGTAAAACATGAGCAAACATGAAGAAGGTGATCAACAGTTACCAGCCACATATAACAAGAGATAAATGTGAAATGTTGGAGTTTACAAGAAAGAAAGACAACTGGTTGAGGAGGAGGCAGGGACTGTGGTAGGGAGAAGGCACGGGACTGGGGCCTTAAAGAATGGGCACACTAGGCCGGGTGACAGTGGCTCACGCCCGTAATCCCAGTACTTTGGGAGGCCGACGCAGGCGGATCACCTGAGGTCAGGACTTTGACCAACATGGAGAACCCCATCTCTACTAAGAATACAAAAGTTAGCCAGGTGTGGTGGTGCATGCCTGTAATCTCAGCTACTCAGGAGGCTGAGGCAGGAGAATCGTTTGAACCCGGGAGGCGGAGGTGGTGGTGAGCTGAGATTGCGCCATTGCACTCCAGCCTGGGCAACAAGAGCAAAATTCCATCTCAAAAAAAAAAAAAAAAAGGTTCTTGATGAACACTTAGTGTTTCTCATTATTTTGCACCTCTTCTACTGAATGTAGTCTTTCTCCTTTGTTAGGTCAGGGGCCCATGATAGCATCTGATTTAAAAATCACAGACCATCACCCTATCCAAAAATGCATATATGGGCCAGGTGTGGTGTCTCATGCCTGTAATCCCAACATTCTGGGAGGCCAAGGCAGGCAGATCACTTGAGGTCAGGAGTTTGAGACCAGCCTGCCAACATGGTGAAACCCCATCTCTACCAAAAATATAAAAAATTAGCTGGGCATGGTGGCACACACCTGTAATCCCAGCTACTCGGGAGGCTGAGGCAGGAGAATTGCTGGAACCTGGGAGGTGGAGGTTGCAGTGAGCTGAGATCGCATCACTGAACTCCAGCCTGGGTGACAGAGCAAGACTCTGTCTCAAACAACAACAACAACAACAACAGCAACAACAACAATGTATATAGGTACACATGTATATGTACCATTTTGCAATATCAGGGATTCATGGGTGGTTGAAACTTGCAGTGTCCAGGTTGAGAATTCCTGTCCCTCTGTGTCCAGCAGACAAGTGCTGCCTGAAGGCCATGGAGAATTGAGACCAAATTCTAACACTTCTCCATTATTGAGAGAAAGGATGAAAAGGTATGAAACAAATTTTAATGAGGAATTTTTGTGGATTTTTGAAAGGTATAAATGGGATGATTAATCATAACAAAAAAGCTCTGTCTGTATACATGAGAAAACACACTATAAATCTACGGGATTCAGTCTCCACTGGTACATCGTCTGACACTGAGCTGAAGGCGGAGGAGAAAGGTTAACCCTCCTCATTCCCTTCCCCACCCCACGAAGAGTTGGCCTTTTCTGGTCAGGTTTCCGAGGCAGTAAGTATTTTTTTGAGGGCCTATAACGTGCCAGACACTGCTCTGGGCACCTGGGTAGAAAGAAAGATCTTGAAGACTCTTGCCCTGTAGAGACGTTTATAGCTTGGGGAGCAGGTGGAGGAAGAACAGAAAAAAATCACACTAATATTTAATTACTTAAAAAAATTGTTTTTTCGAGGCCGGGCATGTAATCCCAGCATTTTGGGAGGACAAAGCTGGCAGATCACCTGAGGTCAGGAGTTTGAGACCAGCCTGGCCAACATGGTGAAATCCCGTCTCTACTAAAAATACAAAAATTAGCCAGGCATGGTGGCGAGCACCTGTAATTCCAGCTACTCAGGAGGCTGAGACAGGAGAATCACTTGAACCCAGGAGGTGGAGGTTGCAGTGAGCCAAGATTGCACCACTTCACTCCAGCCTGGGTGACAGAGTAAGACCCTGTGTCCAAAAAAAAAAAAAGAGAAAGTCTTTATTCTGTTTGTTTAGCTTTTCTGTGGCTTCGGTCTTTAGTTTCCTTTTTATTTCTTTATTTTTTGTTTTATTTCACTATGGAAAATTTCTAACATAAAAGGAGACAAATGGTATCATAAACTTCCATGATTCTATCACCTAGATTCAATAATTAAGAATTCGGCCAGGCGTGGTGGCTCACACCTGTAATCCCTGCACTTTGGGAGGCCGAGGTGGGCAGATCACCTGAGGTCAGGAGTTCGAGACCAGCTTGGCCAACATGGTGAAACCCTGTCTCTATTAAAAACAAAAAATTAGCCATGTGTGGTGGCACGTGCCTGTAGTCCAAGCTACTTGGGAGGCTGAGGCAGGAGAATTGCTTGAACCCGGGAGGCAGAGGTTGCAGTGAACTGAGATCATGCCGCTGCACCCCAGCCTGGGTGACAGAGTGAGACTCCATCTCAAAAAAAAAAAAAAAAAGAATTCATAGCTAATCTTATTTTATCACTAATATCTCCCTGGATTATTCTGAAGCAGATCATATCATGGTATCATTTTCATCCATAAAGACTTCAGTATGCCTCTTGGATTCCTTTTACTTGGTAAGTCCCCCCTCCTTGTAATGTATTTGTTGAAGAGGCTGGGTTACCTCATGGAATTTCTCACCATCTGAATTTTGGTGATTGCATCAGCAGTATCATTTAACATGCTCCCTGTCCTTGGCGTTTCCTGTAAACCAGTGGCTGGATTTAGAGTAGTGATCAGTCTTAGGTTAGTGATTTTTGACAAGAACTATTTCATGATTGTTTTTCATCAGGAGGCACTAATGTATTTGTCGTTTGACCGTCATTGATGATCAAAGTCCAGGTCCGTTAATTCACTAAAGATGGAAAAATGGTGATATTTTAATCCTTCTAGTCTTTGTTTGTTTAACAGCTGTAATACACCCCCAAAAAAGAAGCTTTCCCTGATCACTTATGCAGTTAACCTAAGATATTTTTATCACTGGAAAGGTAATATAAATGTTTCTTTCTCTTTATTTGCCAATTTTCAAAATAACAAATGGATCCCTAGCACCCACCAAAAGTGACCGATAGATTTAATTTTTAAAAAAAGCATGAATTCATGGTTTTAAACATATTTGATGAGCTTCAATTCATCACAGTTATAATTCTTATTGATGCTCAAATTATCCTATTCTTTGGTTAGTGGGGGCCTCTTCAAGTTGACTGAGTCTGTTTTGTTTTGTTTTGTTTTTTTAAGGGATGGAGTTACTATGTTGCCCAGTCTGAACTGGAACTCCTGGGCTCAAGCCATCCTCCAGCCTCATCTTCCTGAGTAGCTGGGACTATAGGCACCTAAGTCTTTGTGATAATTTTTTTTTTTTTGAAACAGGGTATCGTTCTGTCGCACAGGCTGGAGTGCAGTGGCACAATCATGGCTCAAGGGACCCTCAAACTCCTGGGGTCAAGCGATCCTCCTGCCTCAGTCTGCAGAGTAGCTGGGTGCATGTCACCATGCCTGGTGAATCTTTCAATTTTTTGTAGAGATGGGGGTCTCACTAGATTTCGCAGGCTGGTTTCAGACTCCTGGGTTCAAGCAATCTGCCCTCCTTGGCCTCCCAAAGTGCTGGGATTATAAGCATGAGCCACTGCAGTAATTTTGGTGATTGCAACCAACAGTATGATTTAACATGTTCTCTGTCCTTGACATTTCCTGTAAACTAGAAGTTGGATTTAGAGTAGCTGATCAGATTTAGGTTAGGGATTTTGGCAAGACTACTTCATGACTAATGCTTTTCATCAGAGGCACATAATATCTGGTATTTGTCTTTTGAAATCACCCTATTGTCCTTGATAAATGCTTAACTATCTGGTGTATAATATGATGTTCCAGGCTCATCTTGTACATTTCTTTCCCAGGAGCCCAGATCTGGAATCAGTCATTTTTCTCAGGAGCCCTGCTTTCTTTTAGTAAATGGCATTTAGAGATCATATACTGTGTGCAAGAAATGCTTGCTTTTGAATTGATGATGGTTTCTAGAAATAATGTTTTACAAGAAAATACTTTATGGGTTCTTACAAATAGTTCTATTTCAAATTTAGGTAAGACTAAAATGTTTCTACTTAACTTTATTGATCTTATACCCATACCTGGGATATAAAACATCCCACTTTTTAAAACAAAATAATTACTCATTGCTTTATCCTATAATACATGCAAACAGTCTTACTAACTGTATTAGTCTGTTTTCATACTGCTGATAAAGATATACCTGAGACTGGGAAGAAAAAGAGGTTTAATGGACTTACAGTCCCACATGGCTGGGGAGGCCTCACAATCATGTGGAAAGCAAGGAGGAGTAAGTCACATCTTACATGAATGGCAGCAGGCAAGAGAGACAGCTTGTGCAGGGAAACTCCCACTTTTAAAATGGTTAGATCTTGTGAGACTCATTCACCATCATGAGAACCACACAGGAAAGACCCGCCCCCGTAATTCAATCACCTCCCACTGGGTTCATCCAATGACACATGGGAATTGTGGGAGTTACGATTCAAAATGAGATTTCGATGGGGACACAGCCAAACCATATCATCCCACCCCTGGTCCCTCCTACTCCTAAATCTCATGTTCTCACTTTTCAGAACCAGTCGTGCCTTCCCAAAAACAGTCTCCCAGAGTCCTAACTCATTTCAGCATTAACTCAAACGTCCATGGTCCGAAATCTCATCTGAGACAAGTCACATTCCTTTCACCTAGGAGCCTGTAAAAGCAGGTTAGTTACTTCCTAGACACAATGGGGGGACAGGCACTGGGTAAATACAGCCATTCCAAATGGGAGAAATTGGCCAAAACAAAGGTGCTACAGTCCCCATACAAGTCCGAAATCCAGCAGGGCAGTTAAGTCTCAAAACTCCAAAACGATCTCCTTTGACTCTATGTCTCACATCCGGGTCACGCTGATGCAAGAAGTGGGTTCCCATGGTCTTGGGCAGCTCAGCCCCTGTGGCTCTGCAGGGTACAGCCTCCCTCCTGGCTGCTTTCGTGGGCTGGTGTTGAGTTTCTGCAGCTCTTCCAGGCACACCGTGCAAGCTGTCAGTGGATCTACCATTCTGGGGTCTGGAGGACAGTGGCCCTCTTCTCACAGCACTAGGTGGTGCCCCAGTTGGCACTCTGTGTGGGCACTCCAACTCCACATTTCCCTTCCACACTGCCCTAGCAGAGGTTCTCCATGAGGGCCCTGTCCCTGCAGCAAACTTCAGCCTGGATATCCAGGCATTTCCATACATCCTCTGAAATCTAGGCAGAGGTTCCCAAACCTCAATTCTTGACTTCTGTGAACCCACAGGTTGAATATCACATGGAAGCTTCCAAGGCTTGAGGCTGGCACCCTCTGCAGCCATGGCCTGAGCTGTACCTTGGGCCCTTTCAGTCATGGCTGGAGTAGCTGGGATGCAGGGCACCAAGTCCCTAGACTGCGCACAGCATGGAGTCCCTGGGCCTGGCCCACAAAACCGTTTTTTCCTCCTAGGCCTCTGGGCTTGTGATGGGAGGGGCTGCCATGAAGACCTCTGACACGCCCTGGAGACATTTTCCCCATTGTCTTGGAGATTAATATTCGGGTCCTCATAACTTATGCAAATTTCTGCAGCCAGCTTGAATTTCTCCTCAGAAAATAGAATTTTCTTTTCTATTACACTGTCAGGCTGCAAAGTTTCTGAACTTTTATGCTCTGCTTCCCTTATAAAACTGGATGCATTTAATAGCACCTAAGTCACCTCTTGAATGCTTTGTTGCTCAGACATTTCTTCCACCAGATACCCTAAATCATCTCTTTCAAGTTCAAAGTTCCGCAAATCTCTAGGGCAGGAGCAAAATGCCACCAGTCTCTTTGCTAAAACATAACAAGGGTCACCTTTGCTCCAGTTCCCAACAAGTTCCTCATCTCCATCTGAGACCACCTCAGCCTGGACCTTATTGTTCACATCACTATCAGCATTTTTGTCAAAGCCATTCAACAAGTCTCTAGGAAGTTCCAAACTTTCCCACATTTTCCTGTCTTCTTCTGAGCCCTCCAAACTGTTCCAGCCTCTATCTGATAATTCAGTTCCAAAGTTGCTCCCACATTTTTGGGTATCTTTTCAGCAGCACCCCATTCTATTGGTACCAATTTACTGTATTCGTCCATTTTCACGCTGCTGATAAAGACATACCCGAGATTGGGAAGAAAAAGAGGTTTACTGGACTTATACTTCCACATGGCTGGGGAGTCCTCCCAACCACAGTGGAAGGCAAGGAGGAACAAGTCACATCTTACGTAGATGGTGGCAGGCAAGAGAGAGAGCTTGTGCAGGGAAACCATTTTTAAAATCATCAGATCTTGTCATTTACTATCATGGGAAGAACGCAGGAAAGACCCACACCCACAGTTCAGTCACCTCCCACGGGGTTCCTCTCACGACATGTGGGAATTGTGGGAGTTCCGATTCAAGATGATGTCGGGGTGGGGACACAGCCAAGCCGTATCACCAACACTGCCACACTTCTCACTTCATTACTCAAAACAGTTTCACATATTTTAGAAGGTTTTTTGATTCGGTTGGACTGGGTTTGAGTTTGGTCATGAGGGGATCTCCCATTAGGAATATACAGTGGAATTCCTGAGTGTTAAGGTCATTTGCAATAGTTTCTCACTGTGTAGTTACACCACCAACTTAACAGATTGACTTTTACATTTTGTCAAGTCTAATTTTGTTTTATACTTTTCTAAAGTACTATATCCACAAACTTCCAACATAAATCTATAAAACAAGTTATATTTAGAAAAGTCTAGCTTCTATCCCAATCCTCTCACTCTATTCTCTATCTCCTCCTATGTGATATACCAGTATATTCATATTCCCCCCCAATGATAGCATACTATCAGAATTTTCTTCACCTGGCTTTTTACTCATTAGGCTATATGCTGGCGATCACAACATAGAACACAGAAATATGCCTCATTTCCTTTCAAAGCTGCATGGCACTCCATTATGCATAGGCATCCTAGCTTATTTACTCTGTTCCCTATTGAAGGGCATTGAGTTATTTCCAGTCTTTTGCTACTACCAATGTTTCTGTAATAAATGGCCTTATGTATATTGATTAATTTTTGAATTTTTGACTGTGTTTTTTTATCTTTTTTTTTTGTAGAGATAGGGTCTTGCTATGTTGCCCAGGCTGGTCTTGAGCTCCTGAGCCCAAGTGATTCTCCTGCTTTAGCCTCCCAAAGTGTTAGGATCACAGGCATGAGCGACCACATCCAGCTGAGAGTGTGTCTTCAGGATGGATTCGTAGAAGTGAGATTTCTAGGTCAAAAGGTAAATGTCTATCTAAAATTGCTAGATATTGCTGCTTTGCTCAAGAAACTTACTCTGTTGTGGAAGGAATGATAATGAAGGGGTTGGGAAATGGAGGAAGAAAACAGACCTCCCTGAAGGGCTGACATCATCCTCCTATAGATGAAGGACCCACCTTGACAGGTGGTTTGTTCACACGCAACTGAGAAGATGAGGGTGCTTTTCACCCTCTCAAATCCTCCCCGAAAGGAGGTGGTGCCACTTCCCCACCCTCAACCTGCTGCCATGCTCTGCCTCACCAGCTCCTTAAAAGGAAGGCAGTAGTTAATGTTAAAGCAAAATCAATAAGCCTCATAAACTAAAAAGTGGAAAATAACCTAGCAACTTATTACCATCCCATTTCAGTCAGTTCACTCCCTCAGGAAAGCCAATTGCAATCAGGAGATGGTGCCATGCGACCTGCAGCAGCACGTTTGCAGAGGACGACCCAGGGTTGAATGGGCCACCTCCCTTAGCTGGAAAGATGGCAGGCTACATTTCTTAGCACTGCTTTTTCAGCTTCTGATGACACTGAGGATCTCCTGGAGAGGTCCGTGACAGCAGAGCAAGGAGTTTTGATTTCTGAGTGTTTCTCTGCAGCAAGGGCCTGCCCTGTTGGCCATGGGCACTGTCTGGTAAAGTGTAGATCTGCCAGGCTCCTTGATACGCTTGTTCTAGCGAACTGATGGCACTGTCTCTGATGCCTCCACCAGATTTTGCCACTGTCTACCTTGGATTGTCACCCTGCATGGACAGGCCTGGCTTTGCATACAAAGCGATACATTGTGGGGGATTCGTCAGAGTGGTGGAAAAACTGTAGAGAGAAAGGACGCAAACCTTGTGAAAGGTCAGAAGGTTCTGCAGAGCCTCGGGGAAGAATAGCAGAAGGCAGCTGTTCTATAACCTTAAGGCAGAGGGCAAGGAGTCGTACAAGGCAGTGTGGGGGAATTTATCTTAAACAGGCTTGTTTACTTACATTGACCAGGAACTGACCATTGATCATCCATGTGCATCGTGTTCCCTGAAAGGGGAACGATAAATGTTAATTACCTGCAGCTTGTGTTGGCTCCAGGTTTTCGTCATTGTGCCTGCACTGAAGAAAAGCAAAGCAGCTCCAGCGCTCAGGCTGCTCTCCGGACACAAGAGCCAGGCAGTTGCCCAGCTGCTCTTACACCGCATACCTCTGTATGAGGACTCATTTCATCCGTCGGCCATGGTCTGTGGGACAGACCCAGCAATACATGTCCTGAAGACGGGGGTCCTGTCAGCATCACCTCTGGATCCCCAGGAACCCTGGTGCTGACACCAGGGTTTACCACCAGCTGGTAAAACTAGGGCAGCCTAAAAATGGGAATCCCTTCCAAGGCTTTTGTGAGGATTTACAGACGCAGAGCTGTGGTATGGAGCGCTTCGTAAAGTATCAAGTCAAATACAGATGCTCCTTGACTTAAGGTGGGGTTACATCCACCAGACCTCAGGGCATCTGCCCACCTGAGCCTCCCAAAGTGCTGGGATTACAGGTGTGAGCCACTGGGGCCGGCCAAGTATTCCCAATCTTATTCACTGAGAGGAAAAGGGCTTCTGTCCTTCCTGTGGAAGATAGCCATAAAGGGGGAAGAAAAAGGATGAGGGGGCTTCTGAAAATACAGGCTCACACCTGTAATCCTGGCTCTTAGGGAGAAGGCGGGAGGATAGCTTGAGCCCAGGAGTTCGAGACCTGCCTGGGCAATACAGCAAGACCCCGTTCTCCACAAAAAGGAAAAAAAAAAAAAAAAAAAAAGAAAGAAAAAATAACCAAGCAAGTGTAAGATGGGGTTACATCCCTGTAAACCCATCGTCAACTGAAAATATCATTAAGTCAATCACCATTAATCGGGGACTGTCTGTGCAGGTATTGTTATCAGAGTAAGCACTGGATAAATGTTTAACACATGAGCAAATAAATAGTGGTGTGGACAAAAAAGGATGATGAGAATAAATGTCCCCGAGGCCAGGAGTTGGTGGCTCACGCCTGTACTCTCAGCACTTTGGGAGACTGAGGTGGACAGATCGCTTGAGGTCAGGAGCTCGAGACCAGCCTGGCCAAAATGATGAAACCTCATCTCTACTAAAAATACAAAAATTAGCTGGGCATGGTGGTGCGAGCCTCTAGTCCCAGCTATCAGGAGGCTGGGAGGCAGGAGAACCACTTGGACCTGAGGTGGAGGTTGCAGTGAGCTGAGATGGCGCCACTGCACTCCAGCTTAGGTGAAAGAGCAAGACTCTGCCTCAAAAAAAAAGAGTAAGTGTCCCGGGAGTTTCAATTAGTAGAAGGCGGTGGCTGGGGCGGGGGGCGGGGGGCGGGGGGGGGGTACTGAAGTAGAGTGATTGGAGGATGGTTGGGTTTGGAAGGATTTGGAGATGTTGGCATATGGGAGTGGCGAACATTTCTAAGAAGGGAAAAATTACATTCGCATTCAGTGTAGCAACAAGCACTGTTTATTTGCAGCAACATTCTGCCCAGAGGGGTCCTCTAAGTAAGTTGTGAGAAACAGTACAAAGGTGACTAAATGATCACTAACACCAATTGTGTCACTTTGTGCTGAGTGACCTCCTTTCATCCTCATGACAGCCTCATAAGAGGGTGATATCACAACTCAAGTGGTAGATGAGGAATCTGAGGCACAACAAAGTTCATTAACTTACCTGCAGGAGAGGGAGAGGCAAACCACAGAAGAGCCGTTAATGCCCAACTAGGAATTTGAGCAACCACAGTCAGAAGGGAGCCACTGAAGAGACTTGAGCACAGGAGTGACATGGTCATATTGGTGCTTCAGAGAAACGCAATATGGTATAGTAGTTGGGAGTTTGGATTTTGGCACCAGACCACTTGGTTCTTCTAAAATCCCAGTTCTGGCCAGGCGCAGTGGCTCACCCCTTTAATCCCAGCACTTTGGGAGGCTGAAGTGGGTAGATCACCTGAGGTTGGGAGTTCGAGGCTAACATGGCAAAACCCCGTCTCTACTAAAAATACAAAAATTAGCCAGGCATGGTGGCAGGCACCTGTAATCTCAGCTACTTGAGGGCTGAGGCAGGAGAACTGCTTGAACCTGGGAGGCGGAGGCTGCAGTGAGGTGAGATCGCACCACTGCATTCCAGCCTGGGTGACAGAGCAAGACTCTGTCTCAAAAAAATAATAAATAAATAAATAAAATCACAGTTCTGCTCCTAGCTTGCTGTGAGATCTTACAAATATTATTTAACTGCACTGAGCCTCAGTTTCTTCATCTATAAAATGGGGGTAATAAAAGCATCCAGCTTATGGGGTCTTTTAAGGGAATAAAATAACACGTGTAGAACACAGTACAGTGATGCCATGTACGTGTATGGCAACTGTAAGTTATCATCAATGTAAGCTATCTACCAGGTGGCCTGGAGAGAGGTCAGAGGTAGGGGATAGCAGGAGGCACGGACTGAAGGCTAGGGTGGAATAGAGAGTAAGATATTTTAAAGTAAGCCTCAACAGGATTCATTACTTGCACACATGGGAGAAGAAAAACACTTAAGAATGACTCTCAGATTCCCAATTTCTTCTTTTTTCTTTACTTATTTGCCCTTTTCTTTTAGTCTCTCAAGATTCCCAATCTTTTTATTTATTATTATTATTATTATCTTGAGACAGAGCTTCACTCTTATGGCCCAGGCTGGAGTGCAGTAGCAGAATCTCGGCTCACTGCAACCTCCGCCTCCCAGGTTCAAGCAATTCTCCTGCCTCAGCCTACTGAGTAGTTGGGATTACAGGCATGCGCCACCACGCCCAGCTAGTTTGGTATTTTTAGTAGAGATGAGGTTTCATCATGTTGGCCAGGCTGGTCTCGAACTCCTGACCTCAGGGGATCTGCCCACCTTGGCTCCCAAAGTGTTGGGATTACAGGCGTGAGCCACTGCACCTGGCCAAGATTCCCAATCTTATTCCCTGAGAAGAAAAGGGCTTCTGTCCTTCCTGTAGAATATAGATAGCCATAAAGGGGGAAGAAAAAAAAAGGATGAGGGGGCTTCTGATAGAAACGCGAAAACTCGGAGAGAAGCTAGTTTTTTGGAGCGAGATCACACTTTGGGAGGGTGTGTGTATGTGGGGTGGGGGGTGTCAAAAGGATCCTGGGTTCTATTGTCAGCTCTGCCACCAGTTGGCTGTGTCCCTTGCCAAAAACCTCTTTCCTTTTCTGGACTTCAGTTTTCAGTCAGTGAGATTAAGCTTTTACACTTGAGATCTTAGAATTCTCTCCCAACTCAGACGTTCTCCAGTTTCACCTGATCACTATATAACACTTGAAAGGGATGATGGTGCTAATAGCCTGGCTCTTAGGAGCCTTCTTAGTAAAAAGAAAAAAAAAAGAAAAAGAAAAAGAAAAAAGAAACAAAGAAAAAGAAAAAAATATTTTAAAAATTTATTTAATTTTAATTTCTTTTCTTTTTTCCTTTTTTGAGACAGAGTCTCACTGTCACTCAGGCTGGAGTGCAGTGATACAATCTTGGCTCACTGCAATCTCTGCCTTCCAGGCTCAGGTGATCCTCCCACCTCAGCCTCCAAGTACCTGGGACTACAGGTGTGTACCACCATGCCTGGCTAATTTTTGTATTTTTTGTAGAGATGGGATTTTGCCATGTTGCCCAGGTTGGTCTCAAACTCCTGAGCTCAAGTGAACTGCCCACCTTGGCCTCCCAAAGTGTTGGGATTATAGGCGTGAGTCACCGCACCTCGCCTGTAAAAAAAAAAATTTAAAGTAGAAAAGGAGGGGTTTCACTATGTTGCCCAGGCTAGTCTTAAACTCCTGGCCTCAAGTGATCCTCCTGCCTCAGCCTCCCAACGCACTGGGATTACAAACACGAGCCATTGTACCCAGCCCTGTTCTTGAGGTTCAGGGGGAGGTGATGTGAAGAGGAAGCAATATGAGAAGAGGAAACCTCCTTCTTCTTTCTTCCTGCTTCCTTAAATGTTGGACCTCAGGCCCTGCAAGAGACCCCTTGGCGAGGCTCTCCAAAACAACCTCTGCATGGATCCTCCCACGGGTGACTCAAGAGATTCTGGGAACTGGTGTCAGAGAAAGTCAAGTACAATGTTTATTTTATTTAGCCGCACTCTCTTCCACTTGATTGGTTCCTGACTGGGCTTTTGTTTTTCTACCAGATTAGAGAAGAAAGGGAAGGTTGTTTTAAAAAGTTCACTATCCTTAGCAACAGTGAAACCAGACCCTTGGTGGTGGCTGGGGCCCAGCAGAGCTTATGTTTACCCGAGGGTGCACTTGGGGGTAGGCGGTGGAGTGGCACCTGCCCAGGTGTGTGGCCTGCACCTGGCCTCAGGCAGGTGTTTAGCACCTTCCACTCAGCACAGCCTGAAGGAGAATGGGCACACACTCTTCTGGGAAGACCTGCATTTTGAAATGGAGTTTTACATAAAATAAAACAGAACAACCGGGGCTGAAGAATGCGCGTGCCGAATGCACACCAACACCTGGAACACATTTGATCCGAGGAAATGAGCCCCTTGCAGGAGTTTTGGGTTTTTTTTCCAAATAAAATACCAGTTATGTAACACAGCTAAACAGCACCACAGAGATGGTGTCCTCTCTCTCTCTTTATATTTATTTTATTTTTTAATTTTTGAGGCAAGGTCTCACTCTGTTGCTCAGGCTGGAGTGCAGTGGTGCATTCATAGCTTACTGCAGCCTCGAACTTCTAAGCTCACATGATCCTCCTGCCTCAGTCTCTCAAATAGCTGGGACTACAGGTGCACACCACCGTGCCTGGCTAATTACTTTTTGGTAGAGATGGGGGTCTCCCTACGTTGCACAGGCTGGTCTCAAACTCTTGGCCTCAAGCGATCTGCTGGCCTCGGCCTCCCAAAATGATGGGATGGCAGGTGTAAGCCATCATGCCTGGTCTTCCCCTTTTTTATGAGCTGGCACCTGTGGCTAGATCATTTCCCTCAGGCATTGACAACATGGAAGAAGTAAACTAAGGGATTCAAAATTAATTCTAACATATAGTGACTCATACTCGTTTTAACTTGAATTGGTCCTTAGACTTAATGACAGAGGACACATTGACCTTCAACAGGCTTCTTTCAGCTCACACAGAATCATCATTATCGGTCCTGTTAGCAAACATTTATTGGGCATTTTTGTGTTAAATAAGATCTTGTTTGTCAAAAATGTTTCATATACTTTAAAGCACCATGCAAAGATGATAATGTGCTTGGTGGATTCACAGACTCCAAAAATATCATGCTCTATATTTTACAGGTAGGGAAACTAAGGCCGTGGGAAGGAAAAGACTTACCAATCTTTCCCTATTTTATTTGTCTTTGTTTCTTTCTTTTTTCTTTATAAAAATTTTTTTGAGGCCGGGTGTGGTGGCTAATGCCTGTAGTCCCAGCACTTTGGGAGGCCAAGGCAGGCGGATCACTTGGGGTCCTAAGTTCGAGACCAGCCTGGCCAACATGGTGAAACCCCGTCTCTACTAAAAACACAAAAGCTAGACAGGCATGGTGGTGAACACCTGTAATCCCAGCTACTTGGGAGGCTGAGGCACGAGAATTGCTTGAACTCGGGAGGCAGAGGTTGCAGTGAGCCAAGACTGTGCCACTGCACTCCAGCCTAGGCACTAAGTGACACTCTGTCTCAATAATAATAATAATAATAATAATAATAATATTTAACCCAGTTCATAACTTTCCCTATTTTAAATGATAGCACTAGGCGCTGATGATTCAAGGAGATGAGAAATGCAAGTAATAGTCTAGCTCTTGAGAGAGGACACTGAGAAATTAAGCCCAGAGTGTTTAATCACTCATTTGGACTTTACTTGAAGGGCATGTCCTGATGCCTCTGAGGGTGACCTGGTGACACAGGAGCTCAAATCTTCAAAGCAAGTTTGAAGACAGTAGCAAAACCTAAAAGGGAAGAGGGCACAGGAGTGACTGGGGACAGAAGAGAATCCTTGGCTGCTTGGATCAGATAGTGGGCTGCTGAAGGCAGTGACTGAGATCCTGAAACACGGCGTAGCTCCCAGAGCAGGTGGCATCTGAAGGAACCTAAGCAGCAGGTGCTGGAGAACCACAGTGCAAGGGTGCCGGAGGGAGGGCATCATTCTTACTCTCGGTCATTTATTCACATTTATTTATTTATTTATTTAATATTATTTATTTTTATTGATACATAATGATGCACATATTTGGGAGTTACATGCGATAGTTTTATTATTATTAGTTTTTTGAGATGGCGTCTCACTCTGTTGCCCAGGCTACAGAGCAGTGGTGCGGTCTCGGCTCACTGCAACCTCTGCCTCCCGGGTTCCAGCAGTTCTCCCACCTCAGCTCCTGAGAAGCTGGGATTACAGGCGCCGCCACCACGCCCAGCTAATTTGTTGTATTTTTAGTAGAGATGGGGTTTCACCATGTTTGCCAGGCTGGTCTAGAACTCGTGACGGCAGATGATCCACCCACCTCGGCCTCCCAAAGCTCTGGGATTACAGGTGTGAGCCACTGCAACCAGCTGTGATAATTTAATACATTCATATAATTTGTAAAGATCAAATCTGTGTAGTTGGGATATCCATTATCTTAAATATTTGTCTTTTCTTTGTGCTAGAGATATTCAAATTATTCTCTTCTTCCTTTTTTTTTTTTTTTTTTTTTAGTGACAAGGGCTCACTATGTTGCCCAGGTTGGAGGAGGGCAGTGGCTATCCATAGGTGCTATCCAAGTGCACTACAGCTCCAACTCCTGGGCTCAGGCAATCCTCCTGCCTCAGTCTCCCAAGTAGCTAGGACTCCAGATGCATACCACCACGCCTAGTGTCACTCCCATTTATGAAGCACCTATTCTGTTTCATGTCACAGGATCGTGCCACAGGGAGCAGGCAGGAGTCCACGAAGGCAAGCTGTCGCCATGGGGGATAATCAGGGCGAGTGTTAAGCAGGGCCAGGACAGGTTGGGAGACACATTTACACTTTGTGAGTGGAGCAAGAGTCGTTCGTTCAATGATAAACATCTTTCGAGTATATTCTATATGCCGGTAAAGTTCTAGACATGGAGAACAGTGGGCAAAATGCCCTTGTAGACATTACATTCTACTGGGGAGGCGGAGCTAGACAATAAATAAACTACCATCTATAATACGGCAGATGGTGATTCATGCTATGGAGAAAAAAAAAACAGATCAGGACAAGGGGATAATGGTACCAAGGGGAAGGGATTTCAACTGTAGGCCTCAGTGAGGAGGGGATGTTTTAAACAAAGACCTGAAAAAGGTAAGGAAGCAAGCCGTAGGGCTACTGGTAGAGGCAGAGGGCACAGCAAGTGCAAAGGCGCTGAGGTGAGAGTGTGCCTGGTGCACGCACACTTGCAATGCAAAGTCACTAGTGAGGCCAGGTGTGTGGCTTGCACCTGTAATCCCAGCACTTTGGGAGGCCGAGGCAGGCAGACTACTTGAGCCCAGGAGTTTGAGACCAGCCTGGGCAACATGGTGAAACCCCTTCTCTACAGAAAAAAAAAATATATATATATATATATATAAGTATTGTATATATTGTGTATATATACACATATACTGTGTATATACATATTATATATATATATACTGTGTATATACATATTATATATATATACTGTGTGTGTGTGTATATATATGTACAAAAAATTAGCCAGGTGTGGTGTCGTGCACCTGTAGTCCCAGCTACTCTGGAGGCTCAGGTGGGAGGATCGCTGGAGCCCAGGAGGTCGAGGTTGCAGTGAGCCACGACTGCACCACTGCACTCCAGCCTGGGCAACAGAGCAAGACTCTGTCTCAAGAAAAAAAAAAAGGCCGGGTGAAGTGGCGGCTCATACGTGTAATCTTAGCACTTTGGGTGGCCGAGGTGGGCAGATCTTTGAGTCTAAGAGTTCGACACCAGCCTAGGCAACATGGCAAAACCCTCTTTCTACAAAAAATACAAAAATTAGCTGTGTGTGGTGGCACACGTCTGTAGGCCCAGCTACTCAAGAGGCTGAGGTGGGAGGATCACTTGAGCCTTGGAGGTGGAGGCTGCAGTGAGCCAAGATTATGCCATTGCACTCCAGCCTGGGCGACAGAGCAAGACCCTGTCTCAGGAAAAAAAAAAAAAGAAGAGAGAAAGTCTTTACTAGGGAAACACATGGACTATTTTGCTGCCACAGGCTGACATTTTCTTCCTGGCAGTTTACAGTGAAATTTAGTAATGAATACCCACACCCACACTCGCAGATCAGAATAGACCACCGCCATAAATACTAGGTCAGCGTTCCCTTCCCAAGCTTAAAACTTCAGGGTGACTGTTTGTGGGACCCCCCACCACAGGGTCCCCCACCGTGGGCTTAACGCTGTGGGTTCACCTTAGCTTCACTCCCGCACTCAGAACAAGGTGACACCCACTGGGCCTGCAGCAAAGGTGGGAATCTTGGGAAAACACAGCTGCAGGCTTCAGCTGGCGTGTGAATGTTCCTCTGCATCCCGTGCTTGTTGTTTTCTGATTTGCTTGGCTCGGAAAGCTTAGCTTTGGGGCTTTAAACTTAATCCCAACAGACCTGAATGGATGCCTCTTAATTATGTCTGTGATGTAGTAAATCAACACCCTATTAGGAAGTCATTCAACTTCAACTATTAAATATTCAGAAACTTTTTACAAGAGAATTGCAACATGTAAGCCCTCTGGCAGAAAGAGATGTTACTAATCTGTTTTGTGTACAGAGAAGTGCTGGCTGACACTTTGCAAAACAGAGCTGAGCTACCAGTTACATGCTCCTTCATGTATTTTATCAAACCAAGAGTTTAATTCCTGCCACATAAATAACTGTAAAGCATCTAGTATAACCACTACCCCAACCTTTCCTGCCTAATTCTTTTGCCTCTTTGTGGTTCCCTTTATCGAGACTTACATTGGAATCACATCCTGCTTTTCAGAGACAGAACGTTCATTCATTCATTCATTCAGCAAGTTTTCAGTACTGTGGCTGGGCATGGTGCAATCCCAGCACTTTGGGAGGCCAAGGCAGGCTGATCACTTAAGGTCAGGAGTTCAAGACCAGCCTGGCTAACACGGTGAAACCCCATCTCTAATAAAAATACAAAAAGATTAGCTGGATGTGGCAGCGCACGCCTATGGTTCCAGCTACGCAGGAGGCTGAGGCAGGAGAAACGCTTGAACCTGGGAGACTGAGGTTGCACTGAGCCGAGATTGTGCCACTGCACCCCAGCCTAGGTGACAGAGTGAGACTCTGCCTAAAAAAAAAAAGTTTTCAGTATTGAGCACCTTCTCTGGGCCAGGCCCTGCTCTAGGCTCTTGGGATATATTGGCAAATGAGAAAGAGCTCTGCCCTGGTGGAGCTTATATTCAAATGCCGAAAACCGACACATTGTATAGGGTATTAGAAGGTGACACATGATATGGGAAAAATAAGCCATGGAACCGAGTGTTGGTGGTGGGGTAGGGGGTGGGGGCGGAGGCAGTTACAGTGTTAAACAGGGCAGTCAGGGTAAATCACATGGGCGGCTTGACGAAGATGGGGCAGTAACCAAACAAGTACTGGGAGGAAGAGCAGCAAGGAGAGGGAGCAGCCAGGGTGCAGGCCCAAGGTGGCACATGCTTGCTGTGTCGGAGCCCTAAGCAGACCCCGTGGTGGGCGAGGAGTGAACCACAGCAGGACAGGAGGAGGGGATGTCAGGAGAAGGAGGTAGGGAGGGAAGCAGATCGTAGTGCTTTGTAGCCTGCAGAAGGATGTTCACTGGTTTTTTGGGGTTCATGTAGGAACTCAAGTGATTGGACCAACAGAACTGGTTCTTTGAAGAAGCAGAGGGGAGACCTGGACTTTGCTTTTCCTGTGGCCATTAAGTTAATTGCCTGACCTTTGACAAAGTCTTGAGAACTTCTCTTCAGTGTTGAAAACTAGGTTATTCCTGAGGCTCCTTTCAGTTTTGAGAGCCTATGACTTTAGGGAGTCGTCTCCAACGCGTGATTCGAACAGTAGAGAAATATCTTGCAGTCCAAAAAATCTCATTCTGCACCTGCAGCCACCAGACCCCAAATCTCCAGGCAAGCCTCAAGACTTCAATGTTTCTGGAGTCATGGGACCCCTTTGAAAAAGATTTGCCAAGAACTACAGGACTTCTCTGGAGAGAAATGGAGAGCTCCATGTGCACACAGCAGTTGCTGACATTGTAGGGAGTCCACAGCGTCCTCAAAGCACAACCATGGGGCTCCCTGCAAGGTGAGCCATGAGCTGCTCACTCAGAATCCCTGCATTAAGAAGGCTTGGTCATTCCCCCAACTTTCTTTTTTTTCTTTTTTTTTTTTTTGAGACGGAGTCTTGCTCCGTCTCAAAAGGAGACAGAGCTGGAGTACAATGCCATAATCTCGGCTCACTGCAACCTCCATCTCCCAGGTTCAAGCAATTCTCTTGCCTCAGTCTCCCCGAGTAGCTGGGATTACAGGTGCCTGCCACCACGCCTGGCTAATTTTTGTATTTTTCAGTAGAGACAGGGGTTTCACTATGTTGACCAGGCTGGTCTCAAACTCCTGACCTCAGGTGATCTGCTTGCCTTGGCCTCCCAAAGTGCTGGGATTACAGGTGTGAGCCAGCATGCCTGGCTGCCCACAACTTTCTATTATGGAAATGTTTCATACATTCAGAGAAACTGAAGACCAGTACAGCACACTCCCATACATCTTTCATTTAAATTTTTAAAAATGTTAATATTTTCTCTCTATATAATACTTTACCTATCATCATTTCATTGTTGTTGACCCATTTGAAAGTTACAGCTATCATGACACTTTATCCCAAAATACTTTCAGCCTGTATCTTTTAAGAATAACAGTTTCCTGTTATACCACAAAACTAACACTAGTTGACCTAAATATCAAATAGAGAGGCACTCTTTTAAAAAAAAATATTCATCTGGGTATGTATCATTGCAAGGGGAATATGCATGCCATAGTGAACTATGTAAAGGTTAAAGCAGACAAAGGTTTTTAAAGGAAAACTGAGGAGTATATAATTGTTTTGAGATAACTGTCCTTGGCAACGAAGATCAGTAACAAGGGTGGCGCCAGTCTGAGGTTGAACAGCCAGTTGTTTTGGCAGATGTCCTGGCAGAAGTATTTTTTGTGTGAGGCCCTGATGACCTGTATGCAGGTTGCAATTTTTGCAGTCTTTTGCGATAGTTTTTATTTTTGTTTTCAGGCACTTATGTGTGAGAACTCTCTCTTCATAGCCTTCTCTGGCTCTATTTGTCAGTTTTTCGTTTTGTTTTGTTTTTAAACACAAGTGACTCCATTTTGATTCTTACAACTTTAACAAACTGACTCCATGCTCATATCCAGCCACATTCAAATTCCCTTCATTCTAAGAATTCCTTCAACACAATTCCTTTTACACATTACGAGGATCCAATCAAGGTTCACATATTACATTTGATTATTACATTTTGCTAGTCTATTTTATTCTGAAACCATCTCTCCAGGGTTTTGTTTTTGATTGTTTATTTTCATGATAATGACTCTTCAGAAGAGTTCAGACCATTTGTCTTTTTTTTCAATCCTGCTTCTTCTGTAAAGACCATGTCCCGCTTCTGGATTTGACTGGTTGTCCCCTGCTAGTGTTCCCTAACTTGTTCCTCTATCCCCCACATTCCTTGCAAAGGAGAAACTAGATCTAAAAGTAATTTGTGAGTTTTAATTAAGTTACAACATAATCTGGGAAGTAGTAATCCATTTTCTAGATGTTGGCTGGATTAAATGCCATTTTAGGCTGTTGGCTCTTTAGAAGACTGTCCTTGGCTTTCTAGGACTCCTTCGCCAGGGAGGATCACCTAGGAAGGGATTTGTGGTTATATAGAGACAGGGACAGGGAGAGAAAGAGACACATTTTCCCTAGCTGTGAAAGGATCAACACTGAATTTGGAATTTAGTGTGGAAGTTGTCCATTTTTATTCTCTGGACTTCAGTTTCCTCATCTAAAAAATGAAATAATAATAATTTAATTTTTGATAGATTATTGGGCTCAAATGAGGTAACAGATTATTATTATTATTATTATTTTTGTAGCTCTCCATTTCTCTCGAAAGAAGTTCTGTAGTTCTTGGCAAATCTTTTTTTTTTTTTTTTGAGACAGGGTCTCTCACTCTGTCGCCCAGCCTGGAGTACAGCATCACAATCACATCTCACTGCAGCTTCAACCTTCTGTGCTCAGGTGATCCTCCTGCCTCAGCCCCCCAAGTAGCTGGGACTACAGGTGTGTGCCACCGTGCCTGCCTAATTTTTGTGTTTTTTGTAGAGACAGGGTTTTTTCATGTTGCCCAGGCAGCTCTTGAACTCCTGGGCTCAAGCCATCTGCCTGCCTTGGCTTCCCAAAGTGCTGGGATTACAGGCATGAGCCACCAGCCCATCCCTAGAAAATTCTTTCTATGTAAACTAAGCTAGAAGTGACTCTGCTTTAGGAATTGATACTAAGTGCAGACATATCTCCAATTCATCTCATGTAAGTGAACCAAGTGTGAATATCTATCTATGTGTCTATCTACCTAGCTATCTATCCATTATCTATCACGATGAACTTTTTTTTTTGGAGACAGAATTTTGCTCTGTTGCCCAGGCTGGAGTGCAGTGGCACGATCTCAGCTCACTGCAACCTTCACCTTCCGGATTCAAGCAAATCTCCTGTCTTTGCCTCCCGATTAGCTGGGATTACAGGCGCCCACCACCACATCTGGCTAATTTTTCTACTTTTAGTTGAGACAGGGTTTCACTGTGTTGTCCAGGTTGGTCTCGAACTCCCAACCTCAGATGATCCACCTGCCTTGGCCTCCCAGAGTGTTAGGATCACAGGTGTGAGCCACCGTACCTGGCCTCATGATGAACTTCTCAAGAGTTACTGAAATAGTGGTGGGGGTCAGTTTTTCAATGTCAATTTAATGCAGTAGTTCTTAGCTGGGGGTAATTTTGCCCTCCAGGGACATTGGCACTGTCTGATCACATTTTTAGTCGTTATAACTAAGGAGCTGCTACTGCTATCTAGTGGGTAGAAGCCAAGGATGCTGCTAAACACCCTACAGTGCACAGGACAGCCCTAGCCCCACAACAAAGAATCATGTCGCTCAAAATGTCAATGGTGCCTAGTTAGAGAAACCTTGATTTAATGAGAGGCTCAATTAAATACTGAACCTTAGACAAGACTCCTTGACAAATCCTTTGAAAATCAGGGTTTGAGGTAACATACACCAAAATTCCATGCAATAAAATTGCAAATTATATCCATCCTGGGCCATGTAGTGAGACCCTGTCTCAACAAAAGGTCAAAAAATTAGCCAGGCATGGTGGCGTGTGCCTATAGTCCCAGCTACTTGAAAGGCTGAGATGCAAGGATGGCTTAAGCCCAGGAGGTCGAGGCTACTGCACTCCAGCCTGGGCAACAGAGTGAGACTCTGTCTCAAAAAAATTTACATATTAGGAATTGAAGTAGAAAAACAGAAAAAAAATGAAGAAATGAATATGTTAATTATTTCAATTAACATAATTGCTATGGTTCAAATGAGTTTCCTCTATGGCTAAAAAGAAATCAGAATCAATTGTAGTTTTGATG
The DNA here is from genome assembly GCF_008728515.1 of Papio anubis. NCBI lineage: Eukaryota > Metazoa > Chordata > Mammalia > Primates > Cercopithecidae > Papio > Papio anubis. Next base: position 190,398,347 of record NC_044977.1, on the reverse strand, counting down.
ATCAGAAAAGATAATTCCTAAGGAGAATCGCTTTTCCCAAAATAAATTGTAGCTAAATTTTCATAATAAAGTTTTTTTATAATATGGGGAACAATGAGTGATATGTTGATGGGAGGGACAATGTTTTCAGTATTTGTGCAAAAATGTAGACGTTCGTTCCATATAGGTATTTACTAAAGTAATTTTGATTAAAGCTATAAGGTAAATATTCAGATGAAATTTTGTTAAGGTGATTCATTGAGGGACTGTATTAATAGGATTCCACATGGAGCCTTCTCACGGTCTAATTTGATAATTCTAAATTATGGTACCCTGGGGGAGTATAAAGTTTAAGTAAAGGCACAACTGAATCATGGCCTAGAGCCTTTATTATGTTATTTTGAACCCTTTGTAAATATACTGTTTTTAAAATGATGATATTTTTGAGATATTAGTCATGCATCCTAAAAAATAAGCCTTTCAAAGTCAGTTTATGGTATATTCACTGAGTTGTGCAACCATCACCACTATCTAATTTCAGAATATTTTCATTGCTCCCAAAAGAAACCCTGTATCCATTAGTAGTCACTGCCTATTTACCCCTTTCCCGTGTTTCTGGGATCATGTCCATTTTAAGTTCTGTGTATGGTATGAGGAATGAGTCCAATTCATTCTTTTGCATATGGATATCCAGTTGTTTCAACATCATTTGTTAAAAAGATTATTCTTTTTCCCATTGAATTGTCTTCACACCCCTGTTGAAAATCAGTTCACCAGAAATGTAAGGGTTTATTTCTGGATCTTCAATTCTATTCCATTGATCTACATGCCAATTTATGCCAGTACCACACTGTCTTGATTACTGCAGTTCTGTAGTAAGTTTTAAATTTGGAAGTGAGTCCTGTAAATTTTGTCTTTGTTTAAATAATTGTTTTAGGCTGGGCGCGGTGGCTCATGCCTGTAATGCCAGCACTTTGGGAGGCCAAGGTGTGGGCGGAGGGGGTGGATGACCTGAGGTCAGGAGTTCGAGACCACCCTGGTCAATATGGTGAAACCCCATGTCTACTAAATATACAAGTTAGCTGGGCATGGTGGCATGTGCCTGTAGTCTCAGCTGCTAGGGAGGCTGAGACAGGAAAATCGCTTGATGCTGGGAGGCAGAGGTTGCAGTGAGCTGAGATTGTGCCACTGCACTCCGCCTGGGTGACAGAGTGAGGCTCTGTCTCAAAAACAAAACGAAACAAAAACAATTGTTTTAGCTGTTTCTGCTCCCTTGTATCTGCAGATGAATTTTAGTTTTCTTTTTTTGCGATGTCTTTTCAAGGCGTTTGGTATCAGGTTAGTTCTGGCCTTATAGAATCAGTTGGGAAGTACTTCCTCCTCTTTTTTTTTGTAACAGTTTGTGAAGAATTGGTACCAATTTTCCTTAAAATTGTGTACATTCATCAGTGGTCATCTGGTCCTGGGTTTTTCTTTGTGGGAAGTTTTTTGATTACTAATTTCATCACCTTACTTGTTTAGATCAATTTAGATTTTCTATTTCTTCTTGAGTCAGTTTTGATAGTTTGTACCTTTCTAGAAATGTATCCATTTTAGTTATCTAATTTGTTTGCAAATCACTACTTATAATATTTCTTTATCATTCTTTTCTATAAAGTCAATAATTCCTCTCTTTAAATTTTTTTTTTTTTTTATTAGAGAATCTCACTATGTTGCTCAGCCTGGTTTTGAACTCCTGGGTTCAAGTAATCCTCCTGCCTTGGCCTTCCAAGTGGCTGGGACTGCCCATATGACCATGCCCACCCTCCCAAGTGGCTAGGACTACAGGCCTGTACCACCAATACCTGTTTTGTTTTTTTTTTTTTGAGATGAAGTCTCGCTCTGTCACCGAGGCTGGATGCAGTGGCATGATCTTGGCTCACTGCAACGTACGCCTCCTGGGTTCAAGTGATTCTCCTTCCTCAGCCTCTTGAGTAGCTGGGATTACACCACGCCTGGCTACTTTTTGTATTTTTAGTAGAGATGGGGTTTCACCATGTTGTTCAGGCTGGTCTCCAACTCCTGACCTTGTGATCCGCCAGCCTCAGACTCCCAAAGTGCTGGGATTACAGGTGTGAGCCACCACGCCCGGTCACCAATACCTTTTTATTTTTTCCCTCCTTCCTCTCCTTCCTTTCTTTGTCACTCAAAAACATCTGAGGTCTCTTTCATTTTTGATGTTAGTAATTTGAGTCTTCTCTCTAATTTTTGGTCAGTTTAGTTAAACGTCTGTCAATTTTGTTGATATTTTCCAAGAATCAAGGTTTGGTTACACTGATTTTCTCTGGTGCTTTTTTTTATACTCTAATTTATTTCTATTCTTATCTTTATTATTTCCTTCCCTCGTAAATATGCTATTAAATGTTTGCATAGTATCCCCATCATTTGGATGTGTTATAAATAATATCCCAGTTTTGCTGAATATTTTAGATATTTCTGAATATCTGCTGATATTTTAGAGCTTTAGATACCCCCACCTCCATTTTTTTTTTCCCATTATTAATGATATTGGCCAGGCTCATGCCTGTAATCCCAGCACTTTGGGAGGCCAAGGCAGATGGATCACTTGAGCTCAGGAGTTTGAGACCAGCCTGGGCAACATGGAGAAACCGCATCTCTAAAAAGAAAAGAAACATATATGTGTAAACATCTCCATGTAAGCAGAATTTTCTGTTTTAGATTTTTGTATAGGGTAGTAGTTAGTAGAAATGGCTTTGGAGCAACACCATGTCCTTCAGTTTACCCAGCTATGTGACTTTGGACAAGTTGTTTGTGTTTGGATTTCTTCATCTGTAATGTGGGAATGGTAATTTGTTCTTGGGCATCTAGGTTATGTTATAATTAGGACTGCTTTCTATCACTGAAATATCTAGGGTAGAGGATGTGAACTATTCTAAATAAACTCAATACAAAAAGAAATATTTTCTATTAGTTCCTTTCTGTGAAAAATAGGGAAAGAAAATGAATACACATATGTAAGAAACCACCTCCAAAGTTCCAACATAGGTATTTCAGGAATGTGATGGTCTTTTTTTTTTTCCTTTTTCAAATTGGTAACAATTTGAAAAAACCTGCAGATGAACCACATAGACTAGAAATATGGCAAAAATTAAGAAAATGTTAGGTATGGCTTGAATGCGTAAAATATATGTAGATACTAGTCTATGTGTTATTTGACTATGTTATTGGTAAAGCTTCTAGTCAACAGTAGACTATTCGTAGTTATGTTTTTGAGGAGTCAACTTTTTTTTTTTGGAGACAGGGCCGCCTCACTCTGTGGCTGAGGCCAGTGTAATGGTTCGATCTCTACTCAATGCAACCTTGATCTCCTGGGCTCAAGCACCCTCTCACCTTAGCCTACCGAGTAGTTGGTACCACAGGTGCGTGCCACCACACCCAGCTAATTTTTTGTACATTTTATTTATTATTAATTAATTTATTTATTTTGAGACAGAGTCTCACTCTGTTGTCCAGTGTGGAGTGCAGTGGCACCATCTCAGCTCACTGCAACTTCTGCCTCCCGGGTTCAAGCAATTCTCTTGCCTCAGCCTCCAGAGTAGCTGGGATTACAGGTCCCTGGCTAGTTTTTGTATTTTTAGTAGAGATGGGGTTTCATCATGTTGGCCAGGCTAGTCTCAAACTCCTGACCTCAGGTAATCTGTCTGCCTTGGCCTTCAAAAGTGCTGTGATTACAGGTGTGAGCCACCGCGCCAGGTCTGAGTGTTAAAACTTACACTCAGAGTTTTTAATGCATGGGGGCTGCTCCCTCAACACCCACATTGTTTAAGGGTCAACTGTATTTTTTATTGTTTTATTTATTTATTTTTCTTAAATATTTTTGATCCCTGGTTGGTTGAATCCGAGGATGCAGAACTGAGGAGGGAACATGGCTAAAAGGTTGTCGGGGATAAAAAAGTAAATGTGACTCTGCCTTTTCTCTTGGAGCTTGAAATCAGCCTGTGAATATCTGAGCTGGTAGAGCTGGTAGAGCTGGACGAGGGTAGAGCTGAGCATAATTTTTGTCTCTAAAGGAGAGATAAAACCAAGTATCTCAGGAATCGAAAATAGCTATTAGGTACCCCTTGAAGGGATATCTGAGATCCTTAGGGTTCTCAGTCTTCTTTAAATGTATGTATATTTTTAAAAATGAAACCAAAGTCATAAGTGTAACTAAAGGTACCCTAAAGAAATCACATTAGTTTTGAAATGATCGTGAGGAATCTACAGCATTAACGTTAGGAAACTTTTTATAAAGCCCCAAGAGGTTTCACGTTGGTTGTCTCTGCTGGTAATATGAGCTATTTAAGTGTATTTAAGGAGTGTAGTGACAAAGAGACACGTGGAATTAGCAAGATGTTTCTAGTGGGCTTCACCTTAAAGCCTTGTTCACTTTCTTTTTTTCTTTTTTTTTTTTTTTCAGATGGAGTTTTGTTCTTGTTGCCCAGGCTGGAGTGCAATGGCGTGATCTCAGCTCACCGCAACCTCTGTCTCCTGGGTTCAAGCGATTCTCCTGGTTCAACCTCCCGAGTAGCTGCTGGGATTACAGGAATGTGCCACCACGCCTGGCTACTTCTGTATTTTTAGTAGAGACGGGGTTTCTCCATGTTGGTCAGGCTGGTCTCGCACTCCCGACTTAAGTGATTCGCCCGCCTTGGCCTCCCAAAGTGCTGGGATTACAGGCATGAGCCAACGTGCCCAGCCAAAGCCTTGTTCATTTGCATTTTGTGGTTGCTGCTGTTGTGAAATTTGCAGAACTTCAAGCTGTTTGGACTCCATCTTCTAGGTTGAATTAGATTACAGGTAATCTCATGGTGGAGGTGTATTTTGGATCGACTCACTTTTGAAATGTTTATGAAAGAAATTCCTTGGCCTTGGGACTTCCACACTGGAGCTGGCAATCAGGATCACCTTAATTTACCTATTGCAGTGAGGCATCTCTGCTCTGAGGAAAGCAAAACAAAACAAAACAATACCAAATAGAAGAGCTAATGGTTCTGTTTTGTTTTGTTGTTTTAGAGACAGGGTCTTGCTCTATCACCGGGCTGGAATGCAGTGACATCATCATAGCTCACCGTAGCCTTGATCTCCTGGGCTCAAGCGATCCTTCTGCCTCAGCCTCCCGAGTAGCTGGGATGGGACTACAGATGCACGCCACCACACCTGGCAATTTTTTTTAGTTTTGTGGAGACGAGGTCCCATGTGAGCCACTGTGCCCCACCTTTTAAAGAAATTACCATAAGGAAGCAACTGTCTTTAGCAAATAGAAGATCATAAACATCCTTCTGGAGATCTTGAGATGTTGACTGCGGTTTATAGGGCAATGAAAATCTGCCTACTTGAGTGGGCAATGAGACGGGAGTGCCACCTGTAATCCTTCCAGGGAGCAATTCTTTCTGGTGCCAGGAGCCCAAAGGAAACTCAGTCAACCAGCTACAGATGGGCTTGCTCCGAGTTTGTTCTAGAAGTCAGAACTGCCAGCTCTGAAAATAGGTCACAAGTGACAGGCCGTCCCTGGGCTGCTCACAGGAAGTAGCTGCAAAGGTCAGGGAAAGTTTTTAACGACTATACAGGCCAGTGAATGACAGGCTTTGAGGAGCTTCTCTTCTTGGCATCTGAAACAGGCACGTGGAGGAGCTGCCTTGGAGACAGAATGACAGCTGTGGTGATGTGAGCCTCATTCCTCAGTCCCATAAAACAGATACCTTTGCAAAAAAACCATTTCTTTCTTTTTTTCTTTTTCTTTTTTTGAGAGGGAGTCTTGCTCTGTCCCTCAGGCTGGAGTGCAGTGGTGTGATCTCGGCTCACTGCAAGCTCTGTCTCCTGGGTTCAAGCGATTCTCCTGCCTCAGCTCCCAAGTAGCTGAGATTACAGGCACCCGCCACCACACCTGGCCAATTTTTGTATTTTAGTAGAGATGGGGTTTTGCCACGTTGGCCAGGATGGCAAAAAGGCCGTTTCTATACAGAGGAATCATCTTGCAGGACTCAAGGAATGATTAAGAGGAATCTACAGCGTTAACTTTAGAAATTCGATGCAATATTCCCAAGAGGAGTTAAGGTTGGGATAAGTCATCTCTGAATTAATTTCAACCTTGAGATGTTGTGATCCTATGAAGTCACAGACATATTTCTTTTTTCTTTGTTTGAGATGGAGTCTTGCTCTGTCGCCTAAACTGGAGTGCAGTGATGTGATCTCGGCTTACCACAACCTCTGCCTCCTGGGTTCAAGCAATTCTCAGCTTCAGCCTCCTGAGTAGCTGAGATTATAGGTGCCTGCCACCATGCCTGGCTACTTTTTGTATTTTTAACAGAGATGAGGCTTCACTATGTTGGCCAGGCTGGTCTTTAACTCTTGGCCTCAGGTGATCTGCCCACCTTGGCCTCCCAAAGTGCTGGGATTACAGGTGTGAGCCACCATGCCCGGCCTCAATCCTTGCTTTACTGCTGGCTTAAGTATCACCAAGGCAGGTGATACTTAAGTCCAGATACATATTCCTATTAATACACATTTGCATGGATCATTTGTTACTGAAGTTTATGCCTTATGCTTGAGAATGCTATTTCACAGACACAATTGTTATAGTATAAATAAGAGAGTATAGTTACAATCTGGATACTATTTTTTGCTTATCTTATTGGCCCAGCAACCAGCTTGACGTTGGGGACTATCAGGCTCCACATAATAACCAGTGTCTCACTCCAAACAAACAGACAGGATACTATGGAGCCAGGGTCAGCAAACATTTTCTGTAAAGGGCCAGATAGTAAATATTTTGGGCCTTGTGGGCCATATGGTCTCTGTCGCAACGATTCAACTCTCTGTTGTAACAAAAAAGCAGCCAGGCAATATGTAAATGAATGAGCAGGGCTGTGTTCCAGGAAAACCACAAAAACAGGCAGCCGGCTTTGGCTTGGACTTTGAGAGCGTGGACTTTGAAGCCAGGTTCAAATCCTAGCTTTCTCACCTTCTAGCTCCAACCTCAAAGAACTTCATTATCTTCTGTGTATTTTGGTCTTTTCATCTCTAAATTAGTGATAGTACTTATCTAACAGTGCTGTTATAAAGATTAAATGAGTTAAGTTCGTAAAGTACTTAAACAGTGCCTACCAGGTAGTTAAGTGCTATAGCACAGTGTGTTACATAATTAAACAACCTCTGCCATGGGCAATATTATTTCCATTACGATTTAGATTCAAAGAAAGAAATACATGACTTAGAAGAAGGCTACGACTTGAACTCAGTTTCCCCATCTCTAATATTAATATCAGAGATTGCACTTTTCTCATCAGAGAACAAATCATTACATCAAAATGCAGGGAAATTCCCCATGACAGACTATGAGTCAGGCCTTGGCCTCTAAAGCCAAAATCTTTTTTTTGTTTTGAGATGGAGTCTCACTTTCTTGCCCAGGCTGGAGTGCAGTGACATGATCTCGGTTCACTGCAATGTCTGCCTCTGGGGTTCAAGTGATTATTCTGCCTCAGCCTCCCGAGTGGCTGGGATTACAGGCGCCCGCCCCTATGCCCAGCCAATTTTTTGTATTTTTAGTAGAGATGGAGTTTCACCACATTGGCCAGGCTGGTCTCGAACTCCTGACCTTGTGATCCCACCTGACTCGGCCTCCCAAAGTGCTGGGATTACAGGTGTAAGCCACTGCACCTGGCCAAGCCAAAATCTTAAAGGACTACTTGTATTTCTTCCCTTCCCACCCACACAAGGAATTATTATACACAGCAGCATGCTGGGGCTGGTGTGCATTGGCTCACTAGTGCTGACTGTTAAATTTTCAGGAATTTGGGCCAGGCGTGGTGGCTCACACCTGTAATCCCAGCACTTTGGGAGGCCAAGGTGGGAGGATCTCATGAGGTCAGGAGTTCAAGACCAGCCTGGCCAACATGGTGAAGCCCCGTCTCTACTAAAAACACAAAAATCAGTCAGGTGTGGTGCCGGGCACCTGTCATACCAGTTACTCGGGAGGCTGAGGCAGGAGAATCACTTGAACCCGGGGGGCGGAGGTTGCAGTGAGCCAAGATGGTGCCATTTTACTCCAGCCTGGGCAATGAGAGCAAAACTCCATTTCAAAAACAATAAAATAAATAAATAAATAAATATTTTCAGGAATTTTGTGAAGCAGTAGGGAAACTCTTGGTAGCTTGAAACTGCCTGTGGTGGGAGCATTTACACCATTAAATTGGCAGGTGTCACACAGTCAGGGCTTTCAATCTCTTGGAGAACCAGGTTATCAGCACACTGGCCCTATGCCAGCAGTAAGCACTCCTCCAGGAGGGACCCCGTATCCTAAATAGCTAGTTGGTAAACAATATTCAGTGTCATGTGAACCATCACATCCTAGGGCACCATGACCTCAGAAAAATGCCAGGCACACGCTTTTGCCTCATGGCAGAGGCAAACAGCTTTTACATGCTTTGTTTAGAGACAGAAACAAGTCAGTGATGGCCCTGGACTCTGATTTGTAGACATCTGACTAAACAGTCCTGCTCTCTGTTCCCATTCCAGTACACACACACACACATATGCATGCGCGCACATGCACACACACACTGGCCTGCGTAGGTCAAGCTAAATAGGAACTGAATGGCGTAGGAGGCACTAAAAGAAAGAGAGATAGAGCTTGTTGGGCAAACGTCATAATCATAATCAAAATACTTTATTTTCTTTTTTTGAGACAAAGTCTCCCTCTGTTGCCCAGGCTGGAGTGCAGTGGCACGATTTCGGCCCACTGCAACCTCCACCTCCCAGGTTCAAGCAATTCCCCTGCCTCGGCCTCCCAGGTAGCTGGTATTACAGGCGCATGCCACCACACCTGGCTAATTTTTGTATGTTTAGAAGGGATCGGTTTCGCCGTGTTGGCCAGGCGGGTGATCCACCCTCCTCGGCCTCCCAAAGTGCTGAAATTATAGGCAGGAGCCACTGTGCCTAGCCTCAAAGTACTTTTAGTGGACAGTTTTTCTAGGAAAGGCAATGAGTTCTGTGTTTGTTTTGTTTGCTTGTTTTGCCATTTCTTAAGGTAAGGTCTTCATAATCTAAACATGTGACTTCTACCCTTTTGTGGAAGCAGCAGAGGGAATACAAACAAGGGCTGAACTCAGTCAGAGATTGTTAGACAAGACACTCCCTCGTGTGAAGTTGTGAATCTCATTTTTCTTCTCTATAAAAGGAGAATCAAAACAATTCCATTGCTAGTCTGACATCGTGGTTGTGAAAATCCATGCTATCTTGTTCTCCACTTACTCAGCATACTTTCTGACTACCGCTGTGTGCTGTGAGGGGCTGAGGATCCAGACGTGGCTGAGGAAGGTCCCGGCTCATGAGGAGGTGGAAGCCTGGGTGCTTAAACAGATAATCCAGAGTTTGGATGTGAGGTGGTGAATCACTCTGGCTTCATTTGGTTATCCTGGTCAAGAGTTTGGCTCTGGAGCAACGTGTCTGGGTTTGAATCCTGGCTGTGCTTTTGGGTGAGTTATTGAACATATCTTTTTCCATTCTGTAAAATGGGATTTTTAAGCTTTCCTCAATTTCATCTGTAAGCAGAAATAATAATAGTACCTCCTTCCTAGAATTGTTACAAAGATTAAATGAGATAATATATGTAAAGTTTCTTCCGTTTCTTCATCTATAAAAATGAATAGTAACTACTATTTTTAGTGTTGGCATTGTTGTGATGATTAAATGAGAGAACACATGAAAGTATTTAGAACCTTAGGAAAAAAACACGAATAGGGTAGACTCACGGAAAACACAAACACTAAATAGGTATTTATTCAAGGTTGTAAATGCAGTGAGACAAATGTGCGCTAAAGAGGGATTCTTTTTGTTTTATTTTTTGAGATGGAGTCTTGCTCTATTGCCAGGCTGGAGTGCAGTGGCGCGATCTCAGCTCACTGCAAACCTCCACCTCTGCGTTCAAGCGATTCTCCCACCTCAGCCTCCTGAGTGGCTGGGATTGTAGGTGCCTGCCACCACGCCTGGCTAATTTTTGTATTTTTGGTAAAGACAGGGTTTCATCATGTTGGTCAGGCTGGTCTAAACTCCTGACTTCAACTGATCCACCTGCCTCGGCCTCCCAAAGTGTTGGGATTACAGGGGTGAGCCGCCACACTCAGCTAAAGAAGGATTCTTAGCCTGGGAGTCAGGGAAGGCATTTAGAGATGATATCTGAGATTGTAAATTCATTCATTCAGTCATCCATCAGGTGCAAACATTCGAGTGTCTATCACATGCCAGGCTTCATCTAGTGCTGGGTCTATAGTGATAAACCAAACTGACTTATTCCTTACCAGAAGCATCACAAAGAGATGGTTTGGGTGGGGATGGGTGATTTCTTTTTTTTTTTCCTGAGAGCTGAGATCTCACTATGTGGCCCAGGCTGGAGTGCAGTGCCACAATCATAGCTCACTGTAGACTCAAACTTCTGGGCTTAGGCAATCCTAGAAATCCTCCCACCTCAGCCTCCCAAGTAGCTGGGACTACAGGCACCTGCCACTGTGCCCAGGTGAGAAGGATAGTTTATGCACCCCTTTCCCATAATCCCAAAAGTCCTTCTCATATTTACAAAAATAAACAACCGTTATTTTTTCAATCTTACATGAGTATCATGCAATCACAGCCTTGAGATAAATACAGTAACAACACAATAAAAATACTATAAATAAAAATGTATTTGCATAGCATTTACATTGTATTATAAGTAATCAAGTGATGATTTAAAGTATAGATGATGGGTTGTCATGGCTCATGCCAGTAATCCCAGCAGTTTGGGAGGCTGAAACAGGTGGATTACCTGAGGTCAGTAGTTTAAGACCAGCTTGGCCAACATGGTGAAACCCTGTCTCTACTAAAAATACAAAAAATTAGCCGGGCGTGGTGGCGGGCACCTGTAATCCCAGCTACTCGGGAGGCTGAAGCAGGAGAAATGCTTGAACCCGGGAGGCGGAGGTTGCACTGAGCCGAGATCGTGCCACTGCACTCCAGCCTGTATGACTGAACAAGACTCTGTCTCAAAAAAAAAAAAAAAAAGGCCGGGCGCGGTGGCTCAAGCCTGTAATCCCAGCACTTTGGGAGGCCGAGACGGGCGGATCACGAGGTCAGGAGATCGAGACCATCCTGGCTAACACGGTGAAACCCCGTCTCTACTAAAAAATACAAAAAAACTAGCTGGGCGAGGTGGCGGGCGCCTGTAGTCCCAGCTACTTGGGAGGCTGAGGCAGGAGAATGGCGTAAACCCAGGAGGCGGAGCTTGCAGTGAGCTGAGATCCGGCCACTGCACTCCAGCCTGGGCGGCAGAGCGAGACTCTGTCTCAAAAAAAAAAAAAAAAAAAAAAAGTACACGGGAGGATGTATATAGGTTAAAAGCAAATACTATACCCTTTAATCCAAGAAACTTGAGTATTTTTGGATTTTGGTAACCACAGAGGTTCTGAAACCAATTCCCTGTGGATATCGAGGGACAACTGTATGTGGATTTAAGCCCCAAGTTGAACTTATAAGTTAGTCAGGCAAGAAAAAAAAGAGAAGGGAAAGAACAGATGGTACAAAGACCCTGAGGCAGGAAAGAGGTTGTTGCATCTGAGGAATTGAAAGAAGGCCTAGTGGAGTTGGAGTAACTTGGGGAAGGGGTCTGTGATGAGAAGACAGGGAGGGCAGAGGAGTGCCAGTGAAGGGGGAAGTGGTGGGCAGGTCACATCCTGCACTGGACTTTGTGGACCCAAGAAGTTCATCTAGTATTCTAAGTGAGATGGGAAGCAAGTGAACGCTTTTATCAGTAGCTCTGCTTGAAGTCACATAAACTAATACTCTGGCTGCTGTGCAAGAATGCACTGAAGGTGGGCAAGAGTAAAAGCAGAGGAACCCGCTGGGAGCGAATGCACTAGTGCCAGGTGAGAGATGGAGGGGGCATGCACTATTCTAGTGGCAGTGAAGACGGAGTGATGCGGAAGGATTTGAAATGGACTTGGTGTTGGATTGGATGGGGTGGGGAAGGAGAAGGAGGTGTAAAGAATGACTCCCAGGTTTTGGGCTTCAGCAGTTGTTTGGGAGAGAGCATCTTTGCTAAGGTCAGGAGGCCCAGGAGAGGAGCTGGTTTGGGGAAGAAAGGCAGGAGTTGAGTTTGGGATAAGTGAACTTATCTGGCGCCGGTGAAACACCGTGTGAAAACGATAGGGAGGAATGGCCACGGGACTCTGAGGAGAGGCCTGGGCTACAGGCATATGGTTGACAATTTTGTTTTTTGTTTTTGTTTTTGAGACAGAGTCTTGCTCTGTCAACAAGGCTGGAGTGCAATGGTGCCATCTCAGCTCACTGTAGCCTCCGCCTCCTGGGTTCAAGTGATTCTCCTGCCTCAGCCTCCCAAGTAGCTGGGATTACAGGTGCACAACACCATGTCCAGCTAATTTTTGTATGTTTAGTGGAGATGGGGTTTCACCATGTTGGCCAGGCTGGTCTCAAAATCCTGACCTCAGGTGATCCACCCGCCTTGGCCTCCCAAGGTGCTGGGATTAAAGGTATGAGCCACTATGCCCAGCCTCAGTTGAAAGTTATTAATGTATACGCAGATGACAGCTATAGCCATGGTAGATGAGGCCACCAGGGGAGAGCATGTGGTTTAGTTCTCTTATCTTTTTTGGGGGACCCAGACACCTCTGGGAAGCTGCTAAAAGCTCCACTTCTTCCTTTAAAAGTATTTGCATCCAAGTTTAAGGAGCTTATAGATCCTTCTGAAGCCTGTCCACAACTCTTGTATGGTCAAGAGATGTCAAATTAAAAACAAACAAACAAAAAAACAACAAACCTTGTGTAGACACAGGAATGGGTCCTAGGTTAAGCCCTGGGGAACAGCAACATTTAGAAGCAGGACACAGGAAGCACCTGGGGAGGTTGAGACAGAGTGGACAGAGAGAAACAGGGAGGAGGAATTCCAAAACAGGTATGTTATCAAAACTAACAGCAGAGTGTCTCAAGAGTAGGAGACGCATGCTGCTGAGAGAACTAGAAAGACAAGGCCTGCAAAGTGTCCTCCGGAGTTGGCAACAGTAATATTCTGGGGAGGCCTAGCCCCGGGAGTTGGCCTAACAATGGTCGTTTCTGTGGAGAGCCAGCTCTGTTAGGAGGAGGCTTTTCCCCTCTGGAGTGGGAAAAGAGACCCTGGGGCCGATGTAGGATGATGGGCAGATTTACGGGCATGAAGATGAGGATGTTGCCTCTTGATGGTGTAGGTTTTCTTAGTGAAATAGGAGGTAAGGGGATAGTGGGAGGGAAGGGAACGCAAAGATGGGGGTTTTGAGGATGGAGGAGATGCGACATAGCCTTTGTGAGAAGTGAAGTCAGACCTTACTAGCATGACTGTTATCTCCATGCAGCTGCAATCAAGGTTGGCCCTTACAGTGAGTAGGATCACAGGAAGGAAGCAGTGGACTTGGACCCAGAATCATTATGACTTGAGAACCAGCAAGCCTTCCACAACTTCCCTAGACTGTTCCACTGCCTTTCTCTCCCCTATCTTGAGTTTCTTCTTTTTTTTTTTGCACCTTCTTTTCCTTCAACCTGTAAACATCTCAAGCCTTTCCTGGTGACTCAGCACTTCCTCTAAAGCCAGTGTCCAAATTCTTTTTTCACCATTCTCAGAACATCTGTAACAGAAAAGGTTTTGGAATATCCAACTGCTCTTCTCTTTTTCCTAGAGCTTTCCCTTGCCTGGCTGCACGTTGTCTCACTTTGGTCTCACCTCGAATTCTGGGGCTCTCTGTGATTTTTTAAAAGCCCGAATGAGTTGACAGGTTCACGCTGGGTAGCTAGGAGGTATACACTGCAGCCAGAAGCCTAGGGGGAACTCTGAGGATTTTAAACGGAGTGCACTGTAGTTCATTCTGAAGGCTGAATTCGTCTAACAGTTCAGGCTGGAAAGGGTGGATGCCAGTGGGAACCACTGTAGGAATTTTTTTTTTTTTTAGATGCAGTTTTGCTCGTTGCCAGGCTGGAGTGCAATGGCACGATCTCAGCCCTCTGCAACCTCCATCTCCCAGGTTCAAGCGATTCTCCTGCCTCAGCCTCCCAAGTAGCTGGGATTACAGGCATGTGCCACCATGCCCAGCTAATTTTGTATTGTTAGTAGAAATGAGGTTTCACCATGTTGGTCGGGCTGGTCTTGAACTCCTAACCTTGTGATCCACCAGCCTCGGCCTCCCAAAGTGCTGGGATTACAGGCATGAGCCACTGCGCCCAGCCCACCATAGGAATTTGAGGCTTATTAAGGAGGTGAAATAGATAGGACTTGGTGATTGGGTAAGGCAGAAGGCTGAATTAAGAATGACTCACTCATTCCCAACTTTCTAATTCTGATGACTGTGGAGATGGTGGTGCCAACAACTGAGGGAGGGGCAGCTATGAAAGCAGAGAATGAGTTCAGTTTTGGAAATGTCCAGTTTGGGGTGTCTCTGTGGTATCTAGCTAGAGCTGCCTGGTAGGCAGTTGGATATTTGGTTCTAAATTTTGTGGAAGGAGTCTGGGTTGGAAATTGCTAATTTGGGAGCTGCATCCATGAGGATGCAGGCTATCCCAGAAGAATGAGTGAAGTGAGAAAAGCTGTTGGCTTAGAGTGGAATCCTGAATTTAAGGTGCAGATTCACAAGTGGATGCTACCAAGGGAGGCAGAGGCTTTACTTACCTTCATGTGATAATTGAGAGGGTTCACTCTCCTGAAACCAAGGTAGTAGAGAGATTCCAGAAGGTGAGAGCCATCGCAAGGTGTCATATGTAGCAGAAAGAACCAGAGAGATAAGGCCTGAGGAATGCCTGCAAGGTTTGGCAAAATGAAAGTCATGAGTTACTCTTGCCTGAGCAGGGTGAAGAAGGGTCAGAGTCGGGGAGGAGAAGCCAGAATGCCAAGCGTTGAGAAATGAGGAAGCAGAGGCAGCCAGGGAAGACCACTGTTTGAGGTCCACATGCAACACTTGGAAGCCAGTTCGAGGGGGCACTACAGGAGGAGGTTGGCTTGATAATTTTGTTTTTAGGACTTGGAGAGGCCAGCCTGTTTAAAGGCTGAGAGGGAACAGCCAGGCAAGGAAGCCGGGGAGGTGGGGGAGGAGGATTTTAGGGCCTGACCCCACCCAGACCGCTTTCTTGCGGTTTGCCCAACACTACCACACCCCTTATCTCATTTAATCATTTGAACACCACAAGGTTTGAAACAAACGGTGAGGTATGAAACAAAACGGTGAGGCCAGGGATTGGGAAGAGAAAGCTGTGGCTCCATCTCGGTCCAGCGTGCTGTCCACGCCAAGAGGCGTGCAGAAATGCCAGCCTCACACAATCTAGGGGACCAGGGGTGGCTGTGGCGCTTTCCTGCCCCCGGGAGGTGTTATCAGTGTCGCAGACTCGGGGCAGTGTGCTGCCCCAGGTGAGATGTCATCACGTGCGTGGACCAGGGGTGGCGGCCCCGGTAAGTGTCCAGGGGTGAGTGCTCCCTGCTCTGCAGGTGTGGTGGGCAGGGTCCGCGTGCATGCCGTCCCCTACTCTAAGACGCTGAGGCGGCTGAGTTCTGTAAGTAGCGGCAAGAAGAACAGTCACGGAGCGGGCCGGGCACCAAGGGCTCAGGCCAGGTGGCCCCAGGCGGAAAGATGGCCGCAGCCCGAGGCTGCAGGTGGCCGGGCGCGCTCCCTGCGCGCGTCGCGGAGTGGACGCCGCGAAAATCAAACCCGCGATTTGGAAATCTGGCTGCGGCCCTACCCCGAGATAAGTCTTCTGCGGAGGGAAGTATTTAATTTGCATCCAGGACAGTCGGAAGAGGCGCCTTCCCGTCGGAGGCGAGCCGCGGGCGCGTGGGAGCTTCCTCGTGCGCGCTCCTCCCCGTCCTCCGCCTGCGGCCGGCGCGCAGAGTCCGTGGTCATACGCGAATGACAGTGTTTTGTTTGTTTTGGCGGGGGCGGGGGTGGCTAAAGGAATGAAAGCGCCTTGCACTGGGAGCTGGGCTCTGGTTTCCTCGCCACCATTCCAGCACAAGCTTCCTCCATGCATGACTCTGGGCAACGTCTGTCTAGTCAGTGAGCCTCAGTTTCCTTCTTTATAAAATGGGAGTTTGGACTATGATGTTGTCATAGCCCAAAGGGGATGAAGTGGGTTTTGCCGTCCCGTTTCATCTCACCAGAAAAGCCGCCCTCCATTAGCCACCCTGGCCTGACACCCGGCGTTTTTGGACGGCCTCCCCTTACCTGCCTCTTTCTTGTGCCCGCTGGAGGGTGGCAAAGGCGATGGGTGGGCGGGGCCTAGGAGTCGCCCCGCCCCCTCCCGCTTCCTGACGTCGCCCGCGCCCCTCCGCCCTCCGCCCTCCGCGCGGGGATGAAGCCACCACGTGACCTCACATCCGGCGCGGGAGTCCTGAGCCCGCGCGCGCTCCCCCGCCTGCCCGCCGGCTCTCCCCGCAGCGTGATCGGGCGCCGCCGCGGAGGGGAGGGGGGTTCGCTACGTCGCTGGCGGCGGGGGGCCGTTTCGGAGTGCAGACCGCCCCCCTCCCCTGCCCACCTCCCGCCGCCCTCCCTTGTTCTCGCCTGCCCGGCTGCACGCCGCCGCCGCGGGCGCGGAGGAGGAGGAGAGCGCGGAGGTCCCAGGGCCGGCCCGACCCCGCCGCGGCGCCTCCTTCCCTCACCCTGAGCCGCAGCGCGCGGCGCCGGCTGAGGGCGATGGGGCTGGGCTGAGGCGAGGCGGCGGCGGCGACGACAGCGGCGGCCGGGTCCCCCCGCGGCCCCTGGGGCTGGTCCGGTCGCAAGGGAGGCCGCGGAGGAGGCGGCGCGGCGGCGGCCAGTGAGCGGCCCCGGTGAGCGGGGCGAGGGGCGGGTGGGCGGCGGCCACGGGGGAGGTCGAGGAGGCGAATGGTGGTGTCCGGGCGGCGGGTACCGGGCGAGGTCGCGGCCAGCCTTCTTGGGCCGGAGTTGGGCATCGCGGGGACTTGGAGTGTCGGGGACAGGTGAGGCCAGGGCGGGAGCCCACGCGGTGGGCGAAGGCCTGGGGAGGGCGAGCGTGGGGGCCGGGCGCGGGGTGGTTGGTAGTCGGCCCTTCGGAAAGTCCTGGGGGAGCTGGAGGTCCTGCGGGCAGAGGCGGTGGGGTGCTGGCAGGGCCCTCGATGGGTCTGTGCGGGACCCCAGCTCGTCCTCAGCCGTGGAGTATGGAGCCGCTTGCTATCTCCGCATTTTACAGATAAAATGAGTGAGTCCCGTGGGGGAAAAGTGCCTTCGGACTTGCCTGAGGCCTCCCATTCGGACTCCGTGGCAGTGCGGACTAGAAGAACCCAGGGCCCTTTCCCCTAGCAGTGCTCTCGTTATGGCCTGTCTCTCCATTCCCTTCACAAAGTCAGGTTCTGGTGGAAGTGTGACCTCTAGCTTTTTTGGGGAGGTGAGGGGTAGGGATGAAGGGGAGGGAATCGGGTTGGGATTGGCAGGAACTCAGCTGGGGGCTTCCCGGTTTGGAAAAAAGCTTTGTGACAGGTGTTTATTGTCCCCTCTTCCCATAGATCTGACAGACATCCCTGAATCTTGGTGTTTGGACATAGAAGGTATGAATCACTCACATAATTAACCGCTTTTAATCATCAGTGTCTTAGAGCTATATTTAGTGGTTATATTAGTGCAAAATGAATGGGTATGGAGTCGTACCCCTAGAAACAGACTTGTGTTCCTCTGCACTATTCTAACTAAATGAGTAGCGCATACCTAGGTATGTCATGACTATTTTAGATCTATGAGGCAGGAAGTTAGAATTTAAAGAATCTAAGAAATGCAGGGACTTGAAAAATGATTGCAAAATAAAGCCTTTTAAAAGTTTCCTTGCTAAAATGAAAGTGTTTCGATTTGATTCCTTTGAAGGGTGAGTACATCATGAACAGTGCTCTATCTTTGCTTAGAACTCAACCTCTTTACCAAGGCACGTGTATTAATTTTGTTTCACTGGAATATATGTGGCATTCTTTTCGCTAGAGGTTTGTTGCTTTGCTGAATAGACTACAGTTGCCAAAAATCAGTGTGTATGGGCATCTCATCCTGGTTTGCAACCCCCTTTAAGGCAAATCAGTGCTTGGAAGTTGTTTGAAATAGTAAACCTATTATTAATGATTGTTGTAGAACATAACTTTTGCTACTATCTTTGATTTGCATTATCCTACCATTAGATCAGGCAGAGAGTGAAATAGTTAAGTGAGATTTTTGAGCCTTGTTAGAACAACAATGCCTGGCTTTGGTCAGAGGATTGGGTGGTAAAAGTGACACTATTTGGTTGCTTTAAATTTTTTTTTTTGAGATGGCATCTTGCTCTGTTACCCAGGCTGGAGTGCAGTGGTGTGAACTCAGCTCACTGTAACCTCTGCCTCCTGGGTTCAAGTGATTCTCCTGCCACAGCCTCCTAAGTAGCTGGGATTACAGGTATGTGCCACCACACCCAGCTAATTTTTTGTATTTTTAGTAGAAACAGGGTTTCACCATGTTGGCCAGGCTGGTCTCGAACTACTGACTTCCGGTGATCCTCCTGCCTAGGCCTCCCAAAGTGCTGGTATTACAGGCATGAGCCACCGAGCTTGGCGGTTGCTTTAATTTAAAAGTGGTACAGTTAAATACAAAATATTAAGTAGCAGTTGATCTTGAAAGTAAAATTGGCAAGCTTCAAGTTGATGCAGTGTTCAGATTGTTGTAGGAAGGCCCATTTCTCCTTCCTTCCCTCCCCTCTTCTCTTTTCTTTTGCTTCCTTTCTTTCCTTTTCGTTTTTTTCTCTCTGTCTCTTTCTTTCCTTTTTTCTGATGGGGTCTCACTCTGTTACCCAGGCTTGAGTGCAGTGGTACGATCCTGGCTCACTGCAGCCTTACCTCTCAGGCTCAAGTGATCCTCCTGCCAGCCTCCCAAGTAGGTGGCACTACAAGTGCAAGCCACCATGCCCAACTCGTTTTTTAAATTTTTTGTGGAGATGGGTTCTCTCTTTGCTGCTGGGGCTGATGTTGAGCTCTTAGTCTCAAGTGATTCTCCCGTCTTGGCCTCCTAAAGTGCTGAGATTATAGGCATGCGCCACCGTACCTGCCCTAGGGGACATTTTGTTCAGGTCACCTAAGCTTTTTAGAGGGACCTTTGGTAATTAAAATTCTGATTTACAACTGGTTTGAGATAAATAGGATAAATTCCTACATAGGTAGGAAACTAGTTTCATGGAATTTGGAACAAAACTCTGTATACCTGAAGGTCTAAACGGTATCTTATGAGGAGTTTTCTAGATGGTATCTTAGGAGATATTAGAGCTAAAATACTTCTGCTGGTTTCGTTAGATCTTTTTTTTTTTTTTTTTCTGGAGATGGAGTCTTGCTCTGTCACCCAGGCTGTAGTGCAATGGCGTGATCTCAGCTGACAGTACCCCCCGCCTCCCGGGTACAAGCGATTCTCATGCCTCAGCCTCCCGAGTAGCTGGGATTACAGGCACCCACTATCCTGCCCGGCTAATTTTTGTATTTTTAGTAGAGACAGGGTTTTACCATATTGGCCAGGCTGGCCTTGAACTCCTGACCTCAGGTGATTCACCCACCTCGGCCTCCCAAAGTGCTGGAATTACAGGTGTGAGCCACCGCGCCTGGCCTGGTTTAATTAGATCTTGATAGTTACCTCATTTAGGTAATAGCAGTTTCCCATCTATGTCATATGTTAAGTGTGGATTCTTGTGTGGATAAGAAGTGTGTATTGGCAACTATAGCATGTTGTAGTGGAAAGAGCATGGACTTGGAAATCAGACCAGAGTTTGACTTCTGATTTTCTGAACTAGCAGTTCGAGTTTGACCAATGCTAATAGTTATTGAGTGAGCTTACTATATAGTAGGCTCTGAATTAAACACCTTACATGAATTATTTCACTTCAACTCCATTTTATAGATGAGGAAACTGAGGTTCAGAGATGTTATGTTGCCTAGTCACCTACAACTAACCTCATAAACCCAGAGACAGAAACCTTTATGTTAAGCACATTAACATAGAGCTAGGTTTCTGTCTGTCTTCAAAGTCGCTTATACTGTAAGTTGCTTAACTTCTTTCATTTTTTTTTTTTTGTTAACAAAGAAGAATACTGATACCTGAAAGTGTTGAGGATTGGTTGAGACCATGTGTAAAGAAAGGAGCACGCTTCCTGGCACATAATGGTTTCTTTCCTTCTTCCGTTCCATATACTGAATCAGACTATGCTTGCATAACGTGGTGGTTTTGTAACTACTGTGAATATGAGGTTTTAGAATATGAATATGCATTATTCCTAAGATAAATAGTAATCTTAGGAGACAGGCACTAGATCATATTACTATAGATATACACCTACCCAGTGGTCAAACACTTGACAATGAGCAGTGATGGGGACACCCTGTGGAACTTTGTCTTTATTCTGTCTTTTTTTCTCAGTCTGAGTGATGGTGGAAATAAGAACTTCATACTTGTGAATGACAGCAAAGTGGTTTATAATTTCGAAAATCTTGAAGACAGAAATAGGATTTCAAAGTGAGCTTGATAATGTGGTTTATCCAAAGTGGATTCTGTGTGCTGTATATTTGGTGACCTAAACTAACTATGTAAGTATCAAGTGGGAGACCTTATATTTGAATGGATGATAAATGGAATAGGAGTTGGCAGCTTATCACCTATCAAAGAAAACAGTTAAAACAGTTCACAGTTGTGTGCTAAAAGAACGTGATCTAGTGTCTGATACCTGTTAAGATGTCATTTCTGATACATCACCAGAATCTTAGTGATGAAATGTATTCTGAATATACCATATCTCATCTGGATCCAAGAGGTAGCTGATGGGATTTAGCCTTGGTTTTGGAACATAGTTTTTGTGAAAATGAAGCTAATTTGCCTATGGAGAGAGTAAATCTGTAGTCGTCAAAACCATATTGAGTTTTTTTTGAGGTAGGGTCTTACTCTGTCTCCCAGGCTGGAGTGCAGTGGTTCTGTCATGGCTCACTGCAGCCTTGACCTTCTGGGCTCAAGCATTCCTCCCGCCTCAGCTTCCAGGGTAGCTGGGACCCCAGGTGTGCACCAGCACACCCAGCCTTTTTTTTTTTTTTTTTTTGTAGAGGTGGGTTTTCACCACATTGCCCAGGCTGGTCTCAAACTCCTCAACTCAAGCAGTCCGCCTGCCTTGGCCTCCCAGAGTGTTAGGGTTACAGGCATTAATCACTGCAACCCATCCTTTTTTTTTTTTTTTTTTTTTTTCCTAGTGAAAGAGTCTCGCTCTGTCACTCAGGCTAGAGTGTAGTGGCACGATCATGGCGCACTGCAGCCTCAACTTCCTGGCCTCAGGCGACCCACCTGCTGGGACAACAGGTGTGTGCCATCGTGTCTGGCTAATTTAAAAAAATTTTTTTTTTTTTTTTTTAGACAGAGCCTCGTACTGTCGTTCAGGCTGGAGTGCAGTGGCAAGATCTCTGCTCACTGCAACCTCCACCTCCCGGGTTCAAGCGATTCTGCTGCCTCAGCTTCCCGAGTAGCTGGGATTACAGGTGCCCACTACCATGCCTGGCTAATTTTTTGTATCTTTAGTGGAGACAGGGTTTCACCGTGTTGGCCAGTCTGGTCTTGAACTCCTGACCTTGTGATCTGCCCGCCTCAGCCTTCCAGAGTGCTGGGATTACAGGCGTGAGCCACCATGCCCGGCCTTTTAAAAATTTTTTTGTAGAGATGAGTATCTCAGTTTGTTGCCCAAGCTTGTCTCAGAACTCCTGGCCTCAAGCGATCCTCATGCCTCAGCCTCCCAAAGTGTTGGACTTACAGACATGAGGCACCTTGCCCAGCCAAAACCGTGTTCTAATTAACCTGTTATGTTCAGATAGCATGCAAGAAGCAAGGAGATTGTTAGGTTCTTGTTTGAGTTTTGTCGATCATCATATTTTGAGAGTAGAGAAATAAAGAGAGATTCAGATTTCTGGTGCATAATTTTGATTAAGATTTAGGTTTAAAAAAATGAAAAAGTTCTGGGCTCAAACTAATCTGTAGAAAAGTAGATATTTGTAAGGTAGAAGAAGGTCCTGAAGTTAATCAGTTATCACTAGATAACTAGTGATTGTAAAATGAGTTAAAACCATTTGTGTTAGTAGGTGATGCACAGTGACTCGTCCCAGTGCTTTGGGAGGCCAAGGCAGGAGGATGGCTTGAGGGCAGGAGTTTGAGACCAGCCTGAGTGACAAAGCGAGACTTTGTCTTAAAACAGAACCAAAAATAATTTGTATTAGTAAGGTAAAAAATAGAGGTAAAATGAGATGACATGAGTAAATGGTAATTGGAAAAAATGATCACTGTTATGATAGTTTATAAAATGACTTAATGGGCTGGGCGCAGTGGCTCACGCCTGTAATCCCAGCACTTTGGGAGGCCGAGGCGGGCGGTCACAAGGTCAGGAGATCGAGACCACGGTGAAACCCCGTCTCTACTAAAAATACAAAAAATTAGCTGGGCGTGTTGGCGGATGCCTGTAGTCCCAGCTACTCAGGAGGCTGAGGCAGGAGAATGGTGTGAACCCAGGAGGCGGAGCTTGCAGTGAGCCTAGATCGCGCCACTGTACTCCAGCCTGGGCCACAGAGCAAGACTCCATCTCAAAAAAAAAAAAAAAAAAAAAAAAAAAGAAGAAGAAGGGAGAAAAATGGAATAAAGGAGAGAACTGTCCAAATAAATTTCTGACACTGAGGAAAGTTGTTTGAGGATGGGGATTGCTGAAAAGTTTTCATAAAACGATTCTCTAGAGGGAACTATGCCAATACCATATCTGTTAACATCTTAGACCCACAGGGCCGTATTGGAGCCTTTGCTGGAGTCTGAGAGGGTAGAACTTTAACTCGAATAGTAAACGTCAAGACCACGAAATCAATCTGTTAATCAGAATTTTGTCTTTTTTGTTAATTCTTACACTTACTCCCTGTGGATGTTGGTTTTAAATGATCAATTGACACTCAGAGACTAGTTAGATAAGAAATTAAATTTCCAGAAAAAGTGAGTTAACTATGTGAAGTAGAATTTCCTAATTACGTGGTCTGGAAATTGCTGATGTCTATAGAATCTTTCTCAAGTTTTCAGTAAAAATACTTGTAACTGATGTTGGATGGTAAGGTGAAAGATGGTTCTAGCTCAGTGAGTTTTTCTTATTTTTTTCACAAAGGAGTTGAACATTGAAATAAAGAGGTGTGAGACTGGAAAATAATGTGGAGAGATCATGGATTATTTAGATTAGTTCCTTTTTACAGAAGAGGAAAGTGAAGTAAGTGACGGCGTAAAGGATGTGGGGTTAGAACCTCAGATCCTTTCTCTACCTTGGGTATTCCTTTCACCCTTGCTTTAATTTTGTACTCTGTAGTAATGGCACATCTCAAAACTCTTGTATTTTTTTTTTTTCCAGTGAGAGCCAACTTTTAAGGGTTGCCTTTGCTTGCTTGACAGACTTCTTAAAACAAACTATATTTAGTTTGTTTAAAATGAGTCATGGAATTGCTCCCACATATGTGTCTAAGGGTGGCTTCTTTATATTCTTTATAGCATCCCTGTTGCTGTTTTTTTTCCCCCCCTTTTGTGAAAGAGGATGAAATATATTTTAGTTATTTATTTTGATATAAAAGACAAGTGTTTTAGGTCCTGATTTTTTTCTGATTGATCTAAAGAGCTGTATAAAGTGAAACCACCGTTCATGGGGCCTTTGGGCCTAAATTCTCAGATAAAAATCCTATGAAGTCAAAATTACTCTTGGAAAAAGTCTTTTAAAAAGGCACCAGTTTGAAAACTGGTTGGAAACTGAGAGTCTGTCTTTCAATTCCAGCTGCCAGTTTTCCTGTAGTTTTAGAGAGGTCCCTTTTTTGGTGAGCTGGAATCCTTATCAGCTATGTGAGACCTGTTTTGACAGGTGAATGGGTCTTTAGATTGACTGAGCATGGCAGATTTATAGTCTTCATTTCATGCTCACTCTGCGACAGGGATGTAAAGGCAGGCATACTATCATCATTATTTAAATTATTTTTCTCTGTTGCTTCTCCCCAGAGTATAAGTAGTTGAATTGGTTTAATTAAGTGCATATATGATAGGACTCCACAGTGTGAATAATGGAGAAATAACTTAGGTATTTATGAACGTCTGCTATCTCCCTAAGGTTATGCCACAAAAAGATCTAGTATAATTAAAAGGCTAGGTAATAAAGTTGAGAATATTAGGAGATTATTGGTACTTTCTATCATTCTGAGGGGATACTCAACTACTTTGAGTGTTTTTGTTTTGTTTTTTTAAAGAATAAATTTATTCCTTACTACTAGCAAGATCTGCATTGTTTTAAAAGAGCTATATAAATTATTAATGGATTCCACAAAATTTAAAAGTACCTGAATTTAAATATTACTCTGGGGATAGCACAGTAAGAAAATATGAGTGTGTAAAAACATGATGGTGGCTAAAAACTGAACAGTCCTATGTCCTGGGAGAGGGCATGGTGTATTGGATAAAAATGTGGGCTTCAGAGCCGTAGTGATTTTGAATTACAGCTCTGTCACATACCAGTCTTGTAGTCCAGATTAAGTAAGTCACTGAACCTCTGTGAGCTTTTTTATTTGCCAGATAGAGGTGATAAAGGGTACCTTAGAGAATTGTAAGGATACAAGTCTGAGTGAAGGGTAACTTATTATTTGTTAGCTTAGTAACATTGAAGATATTCAAAACAAGTCAGATGTGTGTGGGGGATGTGATTGATGATTGCTTTTTGGTTTTCTGTTAACTGGAACAGCAGGCAATAGTGTCGTATTCAGGCTTTTTATGTCGAAACACTCCGTGATTTTGTATCTTTAGTCGCAGCATCCTCAAAAGCTCAAGATGTTGACCTCATGTATCTCCGATACACATTTTATGCATATTTTAGTTTTTCACTTTGTGTCTCTGGTGTGTTTGCAGTCTGCTTTCTCTCCCATCTTCTGTGTTACTATTACCCGATGTCTCTGTCTCTGACCACATTATAACATTTAAATCTATCTGTAATTATGTTTATTTTATAGGACTTTATATGCCTTATTTTCATTTCAAAATTCTGATTAGTCAAATATTTCTACCTTTTTTTTAAAGAAGACTGAATTATATTTCAACTTTGTGACCTTTAGATTTCTTTAAACATGGAATCCTAGTCACTTGTTCCTTATATGAAGATTTTTCATTCATGTCTAGATCATGCCTTAGCTTCTTAAGCCACCAGTTTTCTAAGCTCATTTACAATTTTCATCTGTAGTTTCCTTGTTTCTCCTTTTTTTAATGTTTATGTTTCTTATTTTCCTAAGCACAAAAGATAGAAACCTACTGAATGCTAATTATAATAAGTAGATTAGTATACTAAGTAAAATGTAAAGTACAACAGGCAAATGACATAATTTTGTCTGTAGCACTTACTTATTTGAAAGACTAGACTAACCTAGCAAACTCTTAGTTGAAATATTTAATGGGTCTTTTTGATATGAAAATGTACTTTTCATAGTTGTCAGCACTGCCTTAGAGTTAGTTGAAGAATAATTTTAAGCTAACCCATGGTTTTCTGTTCAGTGTTTGGTGAAAAGAATAGAATAAGCTCCTTAATTTAGTCAGATTCAGAAGCATCTTAAAGAGTACCCCCTCCCCCAATCCTTTCTCATCTCTGGTGCAGCCCATAGTGAATCACCATTCTTCATGTTCCCTAAATAGTTGTGGCAATGATAAGTTATTGTACTGCATAAGAGTTGTGATTTTATAGGTAGCAAGGAATGGGGCTTGGTTAGGGCCTCTTGGTTACGCCCTTAGGACTGAGTTGGTACATCTAACTATTCAATAGTGTTTTAGTTCCTGTACATGTCAAACACAGGGCTGGATGCTGGGGAGACATCGGTGAATGAGTTTGCTCTGTCACACATACACACTCCAGCAGGCGAACACTGTGCTGTTGCACTGCACAAGTCCAGAGGATACCATTCATGTTGTATTCTTTAGGAATGTGGCTCCTTGGCCTGGCCTAGGATCTCTTTCAGGTGAGAAAAGTTCAGAATCTCCATCACCTACAAGATAATCTCTATTGTTTATCATGTCTAACAAGACCCTTCATTATAATCTGATCCTGTCCTGTCTTTCTAAACTTCCATTTGTAATTATTCCTCAAAGGCCATCACCCTGTGCACCAGTCAGTTTAAATAACTTGTGTTCCTGGCATTTTTTAGGGTCTCTCACTATTGTACTTCTGCATATGGCAGTTCCCCTGCTGGGGTTTCATCTCTCTATGTTTTCCCCTCATATTTTCCCTCTTACTGCTTGTTTGCTTGATCAGCTTTACATCCTTCAGGTCTTAGATCAAGGGATAGTTTTTTTCTGAAGTCTTTTCTGTTCTTGGTTCTCCTCTCTTTCTCCCTGCTGCCATTGCTCACCATTTTGTTTGATATTTGTTTGCTTACTTATTTGTCTAGCCTACTAGATGTGATTCCTTAAGGTTGGAAATTTAATCTTGTAACCTCCAGCATTTAGACCCCTAGTTGGTACATGGAAGGCGATACCGTTCTAACAAGTGACTTTTATGAAATCAAATTGGCAATAAACCAGAATGATTATTGCTAGAAATGCTAATTTGATATTTACAGAGTTATTTGAAATATTGGGATACTTGACAACATCTTGGTTTTCTGATTTCATTTACCATTTTCTAGTCAAGCAGTTGTTGGGGTTAGATTTCAGGGAACTGCTTGGCTAGAGTGAAGACACTGTTTTAAGTTCATTGGTGAACATGTTGGTGAGAACTTTCTGTCTGCTGAGGAATTAACCATAAGTGGTCTTAAACTAAAACAAATACACAGAGGTATTCAACCCAAGAAAATGGATGATGTGTAGGATTGTAGCGCAGGCCCAGCTCTGTCTCTACCTGTGGCGCTCACTGCAGCGAATCTGCAGGAATGAATGAAGTGAAGTGGAAACCCTTCTGGGAGGCCCAGTCAGGAAGAGACTCCTAGACTCTTCTGGGCCAGCCTTTCTGTGCGATAGAGTGTCCACTCCCCATATTCTCTGCATACTTCTTGTAAAATTTTGTTTCTTAGCGATCCGTCTTAGGTTAACAGCTATGAGAAGCTGTCACTAACTTATGTATTAACTTCTGAACAGAAGGATCCTGGTTAAGAGGGTTGATCTGAAGAACATAGTGCTGTGGTGGAGGTTGTGTAGAGTTCCATGAGATCACTAAGGGACCTGGGAACACAGGATATTGGGAGAACTGGGAAAGGGGAATAGGGATGAGATGTGGGAGCATGCCAAAGACAAAATTACTTTGTTGTCAAATTTTGCCCGGAAAAAGAAGAGGGATTCCACCCCTACTTTGCCCAGTCTTGCCCCGTCTCCTTTATTCAGCTGCACTGCTGGATGCTTGCCTGGTTCCCAGCCTTTGAGGTTTTTAGTCTGTAAGTTCAATATTGTTGGACAAGTGCTCTGATACCTGCAGAGGTGGGAGAAAGGTGGGGGCAGTCCTCTGCTAGGAGGTGGAAGGGACAATCAAAGCTTAGTAGCCTGAGCTGGTCCTGGAAGAGCAAGTAGGAGCTCTTTAGCCAGACTAAGAGAAGGGCATTCTTGGCAGAAGGAATATTCTATATAAAGAATTGGAGTCAGGGAACAGTAGGGCTCTTTGAAGAGTTACAGATTGTGTTCTAAATGAATGACATGTAAGGTTTGTAAGGGGCGAATGATAACCATTGATGAATGGCAGATGGTGTTGACAACTAGGCAGGGCCAGAGTCTGTAGGATCCTACATGTCTTGCAATCAGTTTTGACTTTGACCTTGAAACCCAGTTGGGTCTCCCTTCCACCCCAGTTCCTCATGGTAGGGAAATACATCATGTTGTGTGTTGTAAGACTTCAAAACCTTACTAGTGAGAGGCCTGCTTAATATTGTTTAATCTAGTTCAACTTAATTTTTTTGAACAAACAAAAAACTTAGTTTAAAGGTACTCTTTTAGCAGTTTAGGAATTGCTACTACAGACATACTCTTTTAGCAGTTTGGGAATTGCTACTACAGACGTACTCTTTTAGCAGTTTGGGAATTGCTACTACAGACATACTCTTTTAGCAGTTTAGGAATTGCTACTACAGACGTACTCTTTTAGTAGTTTGGGAATTGCTACTACAGACAATGGGAAGCTACTGAAATTTTACGGAGAGAGAGAAATGGTTGTATCTGGCTGCATACAGACTTGAATGAGGGAGATGAGGGCTCAGGACCTGAATCAAGGCAAAGCCGATGGAGATAGGCATGGTGAGGTGGATTTGAGAAGGGTAGTCATGATAAGATGAGTGGCCAGTTGGATATAGAAGGTGTGAGATAGGAAGAGTTCAAAGGTGACTTCTAAATTCCTGGCTTGGCTTTTTAGGCAAATCATGCTTATTAAAGGAGTAGGGGGAATTGGTGGTGGCTGGGTGGTGGGGCAGATTTTTTGGAAGAAAGAGAAAATGAACCTTTGGAATTTGAGCTGTCTGCTAACATGTAGTTGAATCTGTGGGTCTGAAGCACATGAGAGATCAGTGCTGAAAATGTGAATTGGTAGTTGCCATCGAGATGGTCCAGTAGTGCCGCCTCGATGAGATTGTTACAGAGAGAA
The DNA here is from genome assembly GCF_008728515.1 of Papio anubis. NCBI lineage: Eukaryota > Metazoa > Chordata > Mammalia > Primates > Cercopithecidae > Papio > Papio anubis. Next base: position 190,369,700 of record NC_044977.1, on the reverse strand, counting down.
GAGCCTGAGGAATATTAATAATTAAGAAGTGGGCAGAGGAGATGGAGGCTTGGTAACCTGGCTACCCGCCCAGCAACCCAGGCTAGTGTAATGTGAACTGCAGCACAGCAGAGTTGTAGGAGGTAAAATGGGCATTTGTGGGCTGTCTTAGGAACCTAGACACTATTTTCCTTATGGAGAAATGTATTTCAAGTACATTTGGAGCAAGAATTGGTTTTTAAATGAATTTTGTCCTTTGAAAGATAGTGCTGCCTACATGTCATTCGTTGATTTGTTGGTGAGGCTTTTTCATGTAAAGTCACCCCATGCTTGACTTTCTGGGGAAAATGAAAAATACTAATCTTGATTAAGTAAAGATGATTTTTTCCTGGTTTTGAAAGACAGTATTCTGGTAAGTAGATACATAATGCCCATAAAAGTGTTGTGTAAACTAAATATTCCCGTACAGATGTCACTATTATGGTTGTTATAGTACCTAAATACATTGATTGTGGGGGGGAGGTGTGTGTGTGTATGTGTATGTGTTTTAAATCCTGAATAGTGGCATACAGGACGATTATAAGAGGTTAGAAAGTTAACATTTTTCTGATGGTTGTACCATGAATAAGGTAATTAACTTCTTCAATAGTAACTTATATTAGTGTATTTTTGAAATATTTGTTTGATGTAAATGTTATGGGCTTTGTATTGTCTGTGCTGAGCTAGCATGGGTGGGTTTCAGATTAGACAAAGGACTCAAGTAGAAAAACCCAAATTCGTGTAACTTAAAGTTGACCCAAGTACCTATGAGTTACAGTTATAGATTTGCAGGATTGTACTTTTTGTACAGAATAACTTCCTAGTGATTTTGTGCTTCTTTGTGGTTGGATTTTCAAATCAGAATCTGAAAGAGTGAAATATGAGTCATTCCGTAGTGTAGATCATGAGGAAAACTAATTTTGCTTTGTTTCAAATTGTAGAGTAATTCTGAAGTGAACCATACAGAAGTAATGAAAAAAATTATTTTTGGATTTGCTATTAATAAGAAAAAACAAACTTTTCTGAGGTTTATATGTATCTCTTTAACACACTGAAGACTTGGAAGTATAACCTCTGGAAAATTTTCTTCTACTCTTCTTTTTTTCTTCTCTACTCTTCCCTATTCCTATACTATTCCCTAGCCTCCCCTTTTTCTCATCCTATCTTTTCCTCTCCACTGTGCTGCATCAGCTTCTTTCTATGCGGAATGTTACTTTTTGTTTTATTATGCAACTACAGTGTAATCTTTTCAAATACTTTCATTAGTAATTTAAACTCAACATAGTCTTAGCAACAGTGCACATTACTTAGCTGAAGTGGTCACAGTCTGAGCAGTGTGGCCAGTTTGAAGCATGACTGTACAGTGAGCACTGCATCACAGCAGTCACTCGCTGGCAGCAGCTGTAAGCTTTCATCTCAGTGGTGTCTTGATTTCAGCTATATGGTAAAATGAGAATTCATGAATGTTTAAATTTCAAAGACCGTCTTTAAATTGATGACTGAAATGTCAACAGTTACTTGAGATTTTCATTAATAGCATTACAGTTTCAAATGAATAGTTGTTAATTTGCATTATAATGGAATACATACATAAATTTACATATTACTCAACAAAACCCTTTACCTTAACTCTGAACTTAAAAGTATAATTTTTAGTTTGGGGGAATTAGGCTCATTTATCCCTTTGGTTTGTTTACACAAGCTGTTAATGAAACTCTTGATTTGTCAGTTCCTATTATATTAAATACCCATGTCACACAATTTCTTTTCTGCTTATTTTAACATACTCCGATTTCCAGCTGCTTAGGAGGCCAAGGTGGGAGGATCCCTTGAGCCCAGGTGTTGGAGACCAGCCTGGCAAGATGAAGAGACCTCATCTTTATGGGGGAATTGGGGGAATTAATTAGGCCCGCAGCCCCTTCCTGCTCAAGGGAACATCCCTTGAGCTCAGGAGTCGAGGTTGTGGTCAGCTGTAACGGTGCCACTGTCTTCCAACCTGGGTGACAGAGTGAGACCCCATCTCTTAAAACCCAAAAAACTCTTTTATTTGTTCTAGTGTGTTTGCTTTAAATATGTACTATCACCCCCTAAAGGAAAGAAAGCACAAAACTTTTATACTCTACTTCGTAAGTCTAAAGATGCAGAGGAATTTGAAGAAACTGTTAATGGTACCCTCTGCCTTGCAATATGAGATGATGTTAACAATTTGGTGTATATCTTACACCTTTCTCTTTGGTCTTTTAAAAACACATATCCACAGAGTTATTTGGTTGCTATAAAAATAGTGTATTAGACATACTCCTTTTTTCCTGTTTTTATATATTATGTAGATCTATCTTGGTCTCTACACATAGATTTAACTCATTCTCCTTAATTCCATAAATTATTCATCTGTTCTTCTATTCATGGACGTTCAGGTAGGTTCTAGGTTTTTTCCACCTGCTGCAAACAGTGTGCAGTATATATGTTTTGTACCTATGTACCTATATATATATGTCATAGATTTTAAAAACTGGGATTGTTGGATCAAAGTATATAGGTTTTAAATTTAAATATCTTCTGAGATCAGATGAGACTGGCACGTTCAGAGTGATATGGCCGTAGACAAAATTTAAATGTCTTGTCAATTGGTTTTTTAAAAAGATAGTACAGATTCACTCCTAAGACCAATATATAAGGTTGCTCCTTGTCAGGTTTTTTTTTTCCCCCCCCACCGGTTTAATGGGCAAATAATGTCTTACAACTTAATTTTGCACTTTAAATACATTGTCTTGTTCTGTAATAGGTTCATTTGCTCTTTGTTACTGTTTTCTCCCTTGCTTTACAACTTTAGGAAAGATCCCTAAATTCTAATTTTTTTAGACTAGAATGTAAAGGGAATGTTAATATAGCTGCCTCTGTCCTCCCCATTATCATTTGTTTTGTGTTTTCTTGCGTATCTTAATTTTTTGTTGAGACACGTGAATGCAGGGCATCTTTTACAAAGGCAGTTCCTGCTTTCCATGCCACGATCTCCGCTGGTACTAAAATAAAAAAATTCTCATTAAAATTTCTACTTTCATTTTAGATTCAGGGAATACCTGTACAGGTTTGTTACATGGATGATATTGTGTGATGCCAAGGTTTGGGGTATCATTAATCCCATCAACCAGGTAGTAAGCAGAGTACCCAATAGGCACCCTAGCCCCACCCCTTCCTTTATCTAGTCGTCACCAGTGTCCATTCTTCCCCATCTTTATGTCCATGTATATCCAATGTTTAGATCCCACTTATAAGTGAGAACATGTAGTATTTGGTTTTGTGTTTCTGCATTAATTCGAATGCTTAAGATAATGGCCTCCAGCTGCATCCGTGTTGCTGCAAAGGACATAATTTTATTTTTTTTTATGGCTGCATAGTATTCCATAGTGTATATGTGCCACATTTTCTTTAGGCAATTCACTGTTGATGAACACCTAGGTTGATTCCATGTTTTTGCTATTGTGAATAGTGCTGTGATGAACATATAAGTGCATGTGTCTTTTGTAGAACGATTTATTTTCCTTTGGATATATACCTAGTAATGGGATTGCTGGGTCGAATAGTAGTTCTATTTTTAGTTCTTTGAGATAATTTCTCATCTTTAATCATTCTTGATCACTTCGGATAACTGCAACAGTTCTGTTTATTAAGTCTTGTAACTCAGCCTTTTTTCCTTCCTAATGTTGGAACATCCCCTAGTGGTGAAAGAGTGTACCAGCAGGCCATATACAAAGGTGTAGCTCAAAACCTTTCTGGTTGATATTTATTGTAGAAATTATTCCACCTGCCTTGTTTTACTGAAGAAGTTGAGACCAGCGTGAAGGAACTTGCATCATAGTTCATAGTTCATGTTGAGTTAATTGTTATTTAAGGAAAAGTTAAGGTTGTGTGGTTTTTTTTGTTTTTTTTGTTTTTGTTGTTTTTTTTTTTTGGCTACTGTGCAACAAAACTTTTATTAACATTTTGAGCAGGTTCAGCTATCACTGAAACTGGTCATTTCTAAATTTAAATTGGGACAAATGGCTATGGTGCAGAGTTAATGCCGTTATTGGACACTGCGAATAGGAGACTGAAGAACTGACAGCCATGTCTCAGGTGGAGTCCAGGTGCAGAGTTGACTCTGGATGTTGTAATCAGAAAGAGTGTGATCTTCCAGCTGGTTGCCTGCAGAAATGCGCCTCTTCTGGTCAGGGGCATACTTTCTGTACCCTGAATCTTGGCCTTTACATTCTCAGTGGTGTCACTGGGCTCCTCCTCCAGGGTGATGGTCAGGGTCTTCACAAAGATTTGCATTTTGACCTGTTAGTGAATTCAGAGATACTGCAAATTGCAAGTCACCGCCACTGTTGCTCGACGAAGCCAGCCACTGAATCTAAAGTTGACCCTTGTTTTGTGCTCTTTTCATTTATTTTTGTTTGTTTTGGGGATGAAGTTGTAAATCCTGCTGTTATAATGTAGTAAAGAACCTGGCACAAGATGCACACTTAATTCTTAGGGGAATTAGTTTGATAAAAATAATTGAGGGCTGGGTGTGGTGGCTCACGCCTGTAATCCCAGCACTTTGGGAGGCCGAGGTGGGCAGATTGCTTGAGTCCAGGAGTTTGAGACCATCCTGGGCAACATAGTGAAATCCCATCTCTATAAAAACACAACAAATTGGCTGGGCATGATGGTACACACCTGTGGTCCCAGCTGCTCAGGAGGCTGAGGCAATGGGATTGCTTGAGCCCGGAAGGTGGAGTTGCAGTCAGCTAAGGCTGTGCCACTGCATTCCAGCCTGGGAGACAGAGCAAGATGCTGTCTCAAGTTTTTTTTGTTTTTGTTTTTTAATTTGCTGTTACTTAAACGCTGTATTATGGGCACATGCTTTTTCAGCTGGGCCAAAATGTAGAGGAGGTAGAACTAAATCTAATTAATTCAATCAACTATTCAGTTTTCCTTCTAGAAGGCATTCAAAAGGCACTGATGTCTCTTCCTCGCTCCCACCCAGCCCAGAGGTAGCTATTGTTACCAATTTATTGATGTATTCGCCTTTTTGATTATCTCAGGGGTAGGTGCCAGTTTTCTCTCTAAGCCATTTTGCTTCTGCCAGTTTTGAATATTCAGTCTAGGACTTATCACTGCTTCCTATTGCCTGCTGCAGCATTTTTCATCATAGATAGTAGTAATGTTTTGAAATCTATCTAGCAATCATAAGAGTCTTATAATTCTTAACCTTGAATATGGAATTTTAAAGTTACAGACTTGAGAACAATTTAGGGGAAAGTATGAAAGTTTTAAGAACACAGTAGTAGCTTGAATAATTGAAATAGAAAATCTCTCAATGATGTAAGTGGACATTTTGAGAATGCAAACTGTTTTATTACATTGCATATAAATGATATTTTGCATATTTTCTTATTTTATAAAGAGAGAGTAAAATGCACGTATCATTTGTCAGTCCAAAGGTAACTTCCCCCTTTTTGCCAAATATTATACAATTAGACAAAACTCTGTGGGATTTCTCTGAATGAAAGAGTTGATTTTGTTTTTTAAATAGTGTATATAAAGAAGTAATAAAGTACCTATCCTGGAATGAATGGTATAGTGTAGGCTAAACTCTTCTTTGTATTGATCCTAGTATAGGTAATTAGGTTATCTTTCCTAATTATAACTTATTTTGTTATAGCTATCACATTGTTTTGTAACATACAAAAAAGTATAATTATACAAAGACTCCACTTTACAAATGTAAATACAGTCTTGGTTTGGTGTATATTGGATACAATGGTCTTCCTTAAGCCTAAACACAGAAACAAAAGCATATTATAAGAGAAAGTCCAAGATGGGAAGTGATAAAGTGGGTATTGAGTAGAGCTTTGTTAAAATTTAGCTGGTATCCTTGTAAAATTTCCACGTATTCATTAAATTAGATTATGTCATTCTTATTTTTAGGAGCTGACTTGAAGTTTTAAGTTTTGCCCTCATAAAGAATTGTCACAATTTGGTTTTATAGTTGGATGATTCTGATTTTTGAAAAATTCTTTTTATATATATTTGTATAGGTATTAAAATTGAAATTGTTTAGTGAGTAGAGTTAGGGCTTTAAACGTATTGGGGCATATTTTATTTCAACAGCAAAAAGTAGAACTGATTTTGAACTGTACAAGGTTATCTTCTCAGTTGCTATAAATTTTACAAGTTTGAAAATAAAATAATATTTAGAATGCTAGCTGTGCTGTTTATATTTCAAGATCATTAAAGCACTCTTGGCTTGTGTGATCTTTAAAGATGGGTTTATCAAATCTTTATTTAACATTGGTAGGTATGTTTAATTCTCAGAAAAAAGATCTAGGACTACAAAACAAAGCAGGATAATTCTTTCTCTCATTCAGCAGTACAAGGTGTCACAGAAGTCTCAGTGAAGTTTTAATTTTTAAAACTCCAGAATTATATATGTTATAAACTTAAACACCGTTGAGAAAGTCAGTTACTTGAATTTCTTTTATACTTATTTTTGTGATTTTTTTTTTTTTTTTTTTTTTTTTTTTTGAGACAGAGTCTCACTCTGTTCCCCAGGCTGGAGTGCAGTGGTGTGATCTCTGCTCATTGCAACCCTCCGCCTCCCAGGTTCAAGCAGTTCTTTTGCCTCAGCCTCCCTAAGAACTAGGATTACAGATGTGCACCACCACGCCTGGCTGATTTTTTTTATTTTTAGTAGACATGGGTTTCACTATGTTGACCAGACTGGTCTCGAACTTCTGGCCTCATGTGATCCTCCTGCCTTGGCCTCTCAAAGTGCTGGGATTATAGGCGTGAGCCACTGCACCCAGCTGTGAATTTTGAATAATGCATTTTTTTGGTGTGTGTGTGTGTGATGAAGTCTTGCCCTGTCATGCTGGCTGGAGTGCAGTGGTGCAGTCTTGGCTCACTGCAACCTCCACCTTCCAGGTTCAAACAGTTCTCCTGCCTCAGCCTCCTGAGCTACCTTGCCTGGCTCGTTTTTGTATTTTTAGTAGAGATGGGGTTTCACCACGTTGGCCACGCTGGTCTCAAACTCCTGACCTCAGGCATTCCGCCCGCCTGGGTGAATAATGCGTTTTTAATTTTAGTTTTTTACTTCAGTACTGCTGAAGATGGCAAATACTGACTGAAGGAAAAAATTAAGTTAAAAATGTGTTACTCAGAATTGCTTTGCTTGAACTTTTACTTGATTACAGGTCATTCTTTAAATCACTTTGTGAAATTACCTACTTTGGAATTGTAAGCACATACATAGACTATCCTTAAAAAAATTCAACACTGTCCACCCTCACTATTATAATATTGTTACAGCTCATGAGAAACTCAGGTTTGAAGCAAAGATGTCTTTGAGATTTGGAGATTTCTGTGTCTGAAAACAACTCATCTTGTTTTAAGGAAAGAAATCTGACTAACTTTTGGCATAGTATAGGATAAATATTATACTTTAATTGTTTGTAGTAATTACATAATGTGAAAAAATAAGTAAACTTTCAAAAATTAACGTATTTAATTTAGTGAGATTTTTTTCCAGTAGCTTCACTTAGTCCCATACTGCTTTTTTTTTTTTTTTTTTTTTAAGACTCGCACAGCAAATCAAGTTTATTATAAATTCAAGGAAGGGTTTGGTTAAGCACAATAGCCTATAAGCTCCTTGCTATTCAGATAACATCAAGACTCAGGCATGCACTGTGGAATGGGAACTTCGGTGAGCTAACTAGCTAGGATTCATTCAAATAATAGGAGCTCGACCCGTGACAGATGGCAGAAGGGCACATCTTCTGAAAACTTACTAAAAATTGGTGAATTACAGAATTCTAAATTTTAATATCTTTATCATTCTGAAAGCAGTTCAAACAGAACCAAAACAGAAATATTTGGCATAAAATTGTAAATTTTTGTGCTTAGTTTTATTTTTATTCTTAAGAGCCAGCTTCTGAAAGCCGCCTAATGTCAGGAATTGGGAAGAGTGACGACACAGTGCTATTGGTGAGAAAATCCTTAAGTTTTTTTTCTCTGACGTAGAATTTGACTTGATTAAAACCATGGCTCCAGCAGTCCGCAGAAGTTACACTTCTGTAAGTGTATCAGTTTGGGTTTATCAGTTTGGTATTCGTGCTTCAAATGTCTAATTAGATATATAGTAGAATTGTATTTAATATATATTTTTATCTTGATAAGCAGTGTATTTTAAATATGTTTATGTGCTTTTTTTTATCCTCTTGGAGTCATTGAAATAATCAGGGCTTTTACTTATGTACATTTAAAATTTAAATATGTTTATAACATACATATGTTATAAATGTAAGAGCTGTTGGAATTGGCACATTAGAGTTGACTAAAAGTTTATGTGAAAAGTGAATTCTTGGGTAATTTCCTTTGAAGTATATAATGTACTCAAAGTGAATATATTAATTGGAGGTTTTTAGAGCAACTTTTTATTTGAATTATTTATTTTTAGCACTTTGGTAAAATTTGCTAAGACTTAATTTGCTTTAAAAACCAACTACATTTTAGAGAAATTACACTCATAAAAAGAGTAATGATGTAATATGGTTAAAAAATTGTATTTTTAAAAGTATGAAAATAGGTTGCTACAGGCAGTGAACTATCAATAATAAGCCCATTTAAAACTAATTGGAATAGTTCTTTCTGTGGTCTAACTGTAGAAGATGAAGTGAAAAATAATTATGCTGAACTAAGGTGAACGAACTCTTTCTGTAGGTATTTGGAGAAAAAATTTTAAATTTAAGTACATGGGCTTAGTGAAAACGTTGGATTTTAACAGCAGTTCCTTTCTAAAGTTATAAAACATACTTATTCATCTATTTATGCGTACATTCTACATTGAAAAATTTGGATTTACAGGAGTGGGAAGTCTATAGGTTTTTGGGAAATTGATAGACAAGGGTGGAGAAGAGTAAGATTCAAAAACCGACAGAAGTTTGGTGAATTGAGTTTATGGTTAATACCTGGTACACAGTAGACTGAGTCAGTGGACTTTGGACCCCTAGAGGCAGAGTCCTCAATATTTGTGGCCCTCTCTGCCAGAAATAAATGTCTTCTGAAAATTTTCTTCTATCTAAAAGCTTCAGATGGGTGGATATTAATTTTTAAATTTTTAATTTTTTTAGCAATGGAGTCTCACTGTTCTGCCCAGGCTGGACTCAAACTCTTGGGCTCAAGTGGTTCTCTCATTTCAGCCTCCTGAGTAGTTGAGACTATAGGCATACACCACTGCACCCAGCTGTTTAATTTATTTTTTGAAAAGCTTTTCTATTATCAACAATTTCTACACATTAAAAAGTAGAAAGACTAGTATAATGGACTCCCATGTACCCATTCACTCAGCTTTTAACTTAGCTTTAGCAGTTATCAAACTCACGGCCATCCCCTGGTCAATAAAGATGGGTTTTTTAATTTAACAATTTTTAATTTTGAAGTAACTTTAAACCTACAAAAAAGTTGGTGTATCAGTGTCAGGTTGCTTCTTAAGTTCCTTGATTAGCCTTCTGATACTTGCATAGTCTGTTGTGGTATATCTGCTTATTACTGATATTGGTAATTTGCACCTCTCCCTCCCCATTTTCTTTCATTTTGATGAGTCTAGGTAGCAGTTAACAATTTTATGGATTTCAGAGAACCAGCCTTTTTGGTTTCAGTGACATTTCCTCTATCTTTCTGTTTTTTTATTTTATTTACTTTTTTCTCTGAATTTTATTTCCCTATAGCAGTTATTCTGGGAGTAATTTGCTATTCTTTCTCTGCTTTTCTTAAGGTGGAAGCTGAGGTCATGACCTTTCTTCTCTCAGAGACTGGAATTTAGTGCTGTAAATTTTTTTCTAAGTACTGTTTTTGTGGCATCTTACACATTTCAGTATATCATTTTTATTCAGTTCAGAATACTTTGTATTTTCCACTTTGACGACTTTGACCCATTGGTGTTTTAAAAGTTTGTAATTTTTTTTTTTGAGACGGAGCGTCACTCTGTTGCCCAGGCTGGAGTGCAGTGGCGCGATCTTGGCTCACTGCAGCCTCCTCCTCTGGGATTCAGGCAATTCTTCTGCCTCACCCTCCCGAGTAGCTGGGACTACAGGCGTGCACCACCATGCCTGGCTAGTTGTTTTTTTGTTGTTGTTGTATTTTTAGTAGAGATGAGGTTTCACCATGTTGGCCAGGCTGGTCTCGAACTTTTGGCCTCAGGTGATCTGCCTGCCCCAGCCTCCCAAAGAGATGGGATTACGGATGTGAGCCTGCGCTTAGCCTTATTTACTTGAAAACAGTTGTATTATTTCAGGTCCTAGGTTTACGCTTTGTTAGGCAGTACCAGAGCAGTTTTTATTTGAGGCAAAATTTATCCCACTAACTAAAGCAAAAATCTGAATACCCTTCCTGATTCCTTGTGGCTAATGGGGTTTTCCACTGTGGTTGGTAAAAATGGATATGATTCCCAGCCTTTTGTGAGCCCTGGTGGTTTAATCCCCTGAATCATTTTGGGTGGTTCTCTCCCTGGCCTTCGGTAGTTTCTTCACACACAAGTGCTGAGCAGTGCGCAGCTGAAGGCTTGAGGGAGTCCGTCTTGCAGATCAGTTGTCTTCCTAGTGGGCCAGACTCTCTTCTGGTGATCTCATCAGCAAACCTCATTGCTTTGGTGCTGCCCAGACTTCCGGTTTTGTCACCCACACTCAGAGAAACTGCTGGGCTCCCTCGGAGCGACCTGTCCTCCCTCTTTGTGTGACCCGTGAAGTGTTTTCCGTCAGTAAAGTAGGACGGTTGTAGGGCTTGCCTAGTTTGTTTTTTGATGTCTCAGTTATCAGTTTTCTTCATTGCCTGATGTACAGTTCCTCGAAAACAATTACATGATTTGTTGTTGCTTTAGGGCAGGAGGGCAAGGATGATCCCTTTTGTTTCAACTTGGTTGGAAGCAGAAGTCTCCATATGAGAATGCGAAGTAAGCCCTTCCCTGAGGAAGCAATTTTAGGTGGTGGTGATTGGAACTGGAGATCAGAATTGGTTATCAAAAACGACCCCATGGGATGTGGTGCCTCATTCCTGCAATCTCAGCATTTTGGGAGGCTGAGGTGGGAGGATTGCCTGAGCCCAGGAGTTCTAAACCAGCCTGAGCAACATAGTGAGACCTTGTCTCTATTTAAAGAAAACAAACAAACCCAAACCCAAACTGACCCTGGTGACTGCTGAGTGATGACTGCAAGATTCACTTTTGAGCCTTAAGAAGAATCACAGACTAAAGGTTAACCTCAGACTAGTATTGTTTAGCCGGGACAGTGTCACAGCAAAAGGTCTTTGGTTTATCCTTTGATAGTAGGCCTGTACGGTATTATTAGTTTACACATTCAGGTGATGATGGCTGATCTTCTCTACAGGGAAAGAGGCTGGGCTTACTCTCACCATAGTCTCTAGTAACAGGCGCAGCCCTTGAGAATAACTGACACCCAAAAGTGTTTGATTTTATGGAACATTATTATGGTGGACTAACTCTGGTAATATGCTCTAGGACCATTACACTGCCCTAGGTGGAGAAGACCTTGTTACCATGCCCAAAAGATTTCGTATGGTCATACGGCTTGTTTAGAGGAAGTTGGACCCGATAGTGTGTAAGGTTTCTCCTTTTCCACAGTGGCACCGAGTTCATTATCTTGCTGGTTGTTTATTATTGTACCAATGTTTATGTATTCACATATTTGATAAGAATGTCATAGTTAGGAGTGAAATTATTAAAACGACATAAGTAACTGTATAGACAGACCCGTCTCTTTTTTGAGATGAAGTCTTTCTCTGTGGCCCAGGCTGGAGTACAGTGATGTGATCTCAGCTCACTACAACCTCTGCCTCCTGGGTTCAAGCAATTCTCCCGCCTCAGCTTCCTGAGTAGCTGGGATTACAGGCACCCACCATTATGCCTGGCTAATTTTTGTATTTTTGTAAAGATGTGGTTTTTCACCATGTTGGCCGTTCTGGTCTTGAACTCCTGACCTCAGGTGATCTGCCTGCCTTGGCCTCCCAGAGTGCTGGGATTACAGGCGTGAGCCACCAAGCTCGGCAGCTAGACCCCTCTTTTTGGTTACTTTATGATAGAACATCAGGAAGTTTCAACAATGTTATGTATGGGGTTACTTTAAAATTCTGCATTTGGTTTTTACTTGGCTGTTAATTTATATCATCTTAAAATAAATAGGTATTGTTACTTAGTGCACATTTTTAAAATCAGGTCATTGGCCGGGTGCGGTGGCTCAAGCCTGTAATCACAGCACTTTGGCAGGCTGAGACGGGTGGATCACGAGGTCAGGAGATCAAGACCATCCTGGCTAACATGGTGAAACCCTGTCTCTACTAAACAATACAAAAAACTAGCCGGGCGAGGTGGCGGGCGCCTGTAGTCCCAGCTACTCGGGAGGCTGAGGCAGGAGAATGGTGTGAGCCCGGGAGGCGGAGCTTGCAGTGAGCTGAGATCCGGCCACCGCACTCCAGCCTGGGCGACAGAGCGAGACTCCGTCTCAAAAAAAAAAAAAAAAAAAAAAAAATCAGGTCGTTTATTCAGTAAGCATTTTTGAGTGCGTACCGTGTGTCAAGCCTGCTGTGCACTGGGTGGATGAGTAGAGTATGGGATCTGAAACGAAGGCAGTAATATTCCCATCGTGAGATCAGCCTCATCTAAAGCAGTGGTTATCAAACTCAGGGGGCTGAAACCCATTTGCCTTCTTGAAAATTTTTGTGGATGCTAAAGAGCTTTTATTTATGTGGACTATAGCTATTGATACCATATATGAATTAAAACTGATATTTTAAATATTTATTAAAAAAATAAAATAATTACATTTTAAGTAACATTTTTAGAAGATATTTTCTGAAAAAACAAAAAGTTAGAAAACTGGCATGGTTTTACATCTTGCAAATTTCTTTAATGTGTAGCTGAATGTTTAATATTTGAAATACAAAAAAAAAAAAAAAGGAAAAATTTGTCAGTGGGCTCAATGAATTTTTTCCCTGGACAAACTTTCTAGGTAGTCAGAAGCAATCAGAAGGTTGCCTGGTGGACTTGGAATTGAATGCTGGAGTCAGCCGAGTGCTCTCCAGTAGGAGTAACCTGCCATAGCAATTGGCTCTTGGCCAGGGATTGCCATTTATGTAATTGGTGCTCAGTCATTATTTATTGGATGATTAATAATCTCTGAGAAGTTTTTGGGTTGGTTTCACTGCTAGTGTTGTAGCTCTTTACTATGCTACAGGGCATAAATTTGAGTTGTGTGAAGTACTTTTAGCTCAAGATGCTTAAACTAGACTACTTCTGAATCTGTGGAATGAAAAAGGAAGACTCTGTTAGTAGTTCCTCTCAGAATATAAATTGTTCTGTATCAAAGTTGTTGCTAGTCTGAACGAATTAATGAAATATGCCATGTTTTGTGGTAGTTAAGTAATGCAGGTTGAAGCACTGGTATCCCATTGAAAATGTCATTAGAATCAGCTAGCACTTTAGAAACTACTTATGTGTCATCTAAAGTTTGATACATCCCATGAGCAAGTGATGAATACATCACTGCTTTGGAAGAATTCATATTTAAACAAAATTTTATTAAATATTAAAAGAACACTTCAATGGTATAAAACAGCGGTCCCCAACCTTTTTCGCACCAGGGACTGGTTTCATGGAAGACAGTTACGGGTGGGGAGGGATGGTTTCGGGATGAAACTGTTCCGTCTCAGATCCTGAGGCATTAGATTCTCATAAGGAGCGTGCACCCTAGATCCCTTGCCATGCGTGGTTCACAGTAGGGTTCGTGCTCCTATGAGAATCTAATGCCGCTGTTGATCTGATGGCAGGTAGAGCTGGGGCAGTAATGCTTGCTTCCCTGTCACTCACCTCCTACTGTGTGGCCCTGTTCCTAACAGGTCCGTGACCAAGGGGTTAGGGACCCCTTGTATAATAGACAATTGATGGAATGAAGTTGTATCGTCTGCTGAGATATAATTCACTAACATTTGTTCCCTTTTTTCCCTCAGTGATCTTCCATTGTTTTGAAGCACAAGACCTTTAAACCACTGTAGGTATGGACAAGGAGGAAAGGAAGATCATCAATCAGGGTCAAGAAGATGAAATGGTAACCAGCTGTTCTAATTTACTTGTGAAGTATGAAGACTTTCTCTCTGCAATTTATTATTTTAGGGACTAGAAAAAGACAATGAACAGTAGCAGCAGCAGCTAACTCAGTGGGCTTCTTTCTTCATCCTGTGCTTTTGAATTGGGATTGTGTAGCATGTCTATTAGTTGCTTTTAGTATAATTCTTTTTTTACTTGTGGTCTGTTAAAACTTAGAAGTATGTTTTTGCATTTGGTGATTTAAGAGGTAACATTGGCTAATATAATCCTAAATAAAAGATTTAAGTATAATACCAAATAAAGATTTCTCATTTTGACTTACAAAAATTTTCTAAAATCAGCTTTCTCTACTTTTTGTTGGTGGGAGCCAGAAAGATGTCAGGTAAAGTATAAGATGCCCTGTTAAATGTAAAAATCATATAATCAAGGGAGAAATTTTTAGCATAAATATGTCCAAATGTTGCATGGGACAGACAAAAGGATTATTATTTATTTGAAATTTTAATTTAAGTGGGCCCCCTGCATTTTCATTTGTTAAATCTGGCAATGCTTGTTGGGGGAGCTAACCTGAAACTATGAGACAATTTGTCAGTGGATCAAATTGATCATTTGCAGTGGTATTGGGACAATTAGTAAATCATTTGGGAAACAGTAAATTAAAATCTATTCATCCAGATGTACTGTGATACTCTCAATTATATCGTGCAACAGAAATAACATGTTAGTGGAAAACTAGTGAAATCCTAAAAGAGAGTTTAGTTAATAGTAATACAGCAGTGTTAATCTATTGATTTTTAACAAATGTACCAGGAAATGTTAGCATTAGTGGAAACTGCACAAAGGATGTCAGGAACTTCATAATATTTTTGCAACTTTTCTATAAATCTAAAATTTATCTCAAAATCAAATGTTAATTTAAAAAAAAAGCCCACCTCATAACAAGATAAATTCAAGAAGAATTAAAAAGATATGTAAAAATGAAATTGCAAACATTCTAGGAAAGTGTACCAAATATGAATTTACTATATCAGTGGAAAAGAATGTATTAGGCATAAATTAAATATAAAAACAAAGTGTAAATACCAACAAATTTACTTAAAATATTACAGTAAACTGGTCAGAAACAAAATTTAAAGGTAAATTATGGATTGGGAAAATATAGTTTATGTGACAAGACGATAATACCTATCTGGGAAACAAAGAACTTTGGAATATATTTATCTGCCATATCGTTTGATAATTAATCATGTGATTGCTGTGTCCATGCAGGAGATTTATGGTTACAATTTGAGTCGCTGGAAGCTTGCCATAGTTTCTTTAGGAGTGATTTGCACTGGTGGGTTTCTCCTCCTCCTCCTCTATTGGATGCCTGAGTGGCGGGTGAAAGCGACCTGTGTCAGAGCTGCAATTAAAGACTGTGACGTAGTGCTGCTGAGGACTACTGTAAGTTTATGTATTTACTTGTAGCTGGTTATTTAAGGAGTAAAACAATGTCTCTGTGTATACTTGATTCAGAATAATAGCTGAAGGGAACATCGCTGCCTGGATAAAATAAGGAATGCTAATTCTAGTATTTCTAGAGGATTTGTATTTGAATTAACTATTATTATAGTGATTAGAGTTTAAAGGAATCTTAAAGGTGATCAAATTCACCCCCTTCCTTTCATATCTCTTATTGCCCTGAGAGATTAGATACTTGTCTGTTAAGGCTACTGGTCCATTAGGACTGTAGTCCAGATCTCAGTCACTAGGCCAGCTGCCTGTCTGCTGTGTGATGCTGATACATCTCAGCCTTTTTTCTTTTTTAAAAATCCTAACTGGAAGCATATTTTAAGAGGTTTTAAATCTAGTCTAAATATATAGGCTAATTAAGGAATTATTCGTGTTATTTTATGAAGTATTGATGTACTTGTCGGTAAAATATGTCATAAAAACCATGAGCAATGGAAAGCACTTTATATTTGAATTTAAGCATCCTCATGAAATGGTTTAATATTTAGTGAGTAGGAATGATGTTTCCTCAATTAGAGATGAGGAAATAATGTCTTGTGAAGAATGGAAATTAAATGAAAATACAGGCAGTTTTATATAAAATTGACTCCTTACCCTTATCCCTTTCTCTTTAAGGATGAATTCAAAATGTGGTTTTGTGCAAAAATTCGCGTTCTTTCTTTGGAAACTTACCCAGTTTCAAGTCCAAAATCTATGTCTAATAAGCTTTCAAATGGCCATGCAGTTTGTTTAACTGAGAATCCCACTGGAGAAAATAGGCACGGGATCAGTAAATATTCACAGGCTGAATCACAACAGGTATTGTGATCTTAACGTCAAAGTTTCTTTAAAAATCAGAATTGTTACATTTTATGCTATCATGTATATTCTATAATTTTGTGTTTGCAGTTAATGCTTGAGATAAATTTAAATGCATATAAAATATTACATATTACTATATATAATGCTATATATAATCCTATATATAGCTTTTAATAGAAGTAACAGATTACTTGTCACAAGTGATAGTATGCTTTTTGGTGTAACATTTATTTGTGTTCCACAGATTCGTTATTTCACCCATCATAGTGTAAAATATTTCTGGAATGATACCATTCACAATTTTGATTTCTTAAAGTAAGTATCTTCCTTTTGTTTGGATTATACTTTGAATATCCTGAAAACATTCTAGGTAGAAAAGAGTCCATTCTAGTACTCATAAAATTGCTGAGGTTTTAAATTTCTATTCACGTATTAACAGCACCTTGTTGCTGTTTGAAGGCTCATTACCATTTTAAAATAAGTCCCACCACAGCTTGCACCATGGCAGCGTTTACATGAAACTTAGAATCAGTATGATGCCAAAGTCTACTGAGTCTGAGTTCTTACCTGTTGCACCTCAAAGTGACTTTGAGTATACCTCATAGCCTGTATCTTAACTTAGAGTATCTGAATCATTACCTGTTTACTGACACTTGGAACCTGTGGTACTTGAGGAGTAGAGTAATAGGCAAATAGAAATTAATTTTACTATGTAGATAAAGAATGGGGCAAGCTGTAGTAATTCCTTTATTTTTAATTGAGGATTCAAGTTATATAAGTACAAATTAAGATTCTATTTTATTGCTCTTAGAATGATTATTATAAATACTCATTAATATCGTTGCTTTAGAGTGCCAAAGGAATTCTTAATTTTAGCGGTAAAAAGAAAATCATGTTATGAACATCTAAAATATTCATACCTGTAAGTTTCTATTGGAAGTAAAAAATAAAATAGTCATGCCTGGATTTTTTACTCAGATACACTAAAGAATTGGAACATTCTGGAATGGGCATGGGCATTTTTACATGCCTAGTTCTAAAAACCATTCCTGATTAAGAACTATTGCCTTAAAGAAAATTGGGCCAGAAACAGTGTCTCATGCCTGTAATTCTAGCACTTTAAGAGGCCAAGGTGGGTGGATCACCTGAGGTGAGAAGTTCAAGACCAGCCTGGCCAACATGGTGAAACCCCATCCCTACTAAAAATACAAAAAATAATTAGCCAGGCCTGGTGACGGATGGCTATAATCCCAAATACTTGGGAGGCTGAGGCAGGAGAATCGCTCAAACCCGGGGGGCCGGAGGTTGCAGTGAGCCGATACTGCACCACTCTGCTCCAGCCTGGGCAGAAGAGCAAAACTGCGTTTCAAAAAAACAAAGAAAATTGCCAATGGGCTGTCATTTTGTTTAAAAAAAAAATTTTTTTTTTTTTTTTTACTTGGCACTGGCCCTTGCTGCCTTCTGGAGAAGTCATCAAATTCAGTGGGAAGAAATGTCAAACATATTTACTGTGTGTCTTTTGCCAGCCATAGAAACTTAAAAATTTAAACTTATTCCACTGATTGCAGTGAATTTTGAAGCTTAGCTTTCCAATGTGGAAAATGTGAAAAAGGATTGAAATTAAGTATATGTAAGACTCTCTTTGCTTTAGAGTTTTATAGTTGGTATCTCAGTTAAAATAAGCATAATTAAGGCATGGGGTGGTGGCTCACGCCTGTGATCCCAGCACTTTGGGAGGCCGAGGCGAGTGGATCACCTGAGATCAAGAGATCGAGACCATTCTGGCCAACATGGTGAAACCCCTTCTCTACTAAAAATACAAAAATTAGCAGGGCGTGGTGGCATGTGCCTGTGGTCCTAGCTACTCAGGAGGCTGAGGCAGGAGAATCGCTTGAACCCAGGAGGCGGAGGTTGCAGTGAGCTGAGATCGTGCCACTGCACTCCAGCCTGGCGGCAAAGCAAGACTCCATCTCAAAAAAAAAAAAGCATAATTAAGATATTTTGGGAAAAAGTAGATATGTTAGTTGAATCCCATTTGTAATTACTACAGATTTTAGGCATTGTCTGTGACTCGTAAATTCTGCACTTCAAACCAGGTATGCATTAGGGAAGGGTTTGAACTGATGCTTTTATGGAGATGGAAGACAATGAATAGAAATTCTTAGTTTGACTCTAAAATTGAAAAGGAGAAACTATGTAGCTAAAAAGTAAAATTTTTTCATCTTTGGTTTAGAATTCTCAAGTTATACTTTATCTTAAAATTTTAAAGTTTAATTTTAGTTATTACACCTTTGGCACAGTCTTAAGGATAATGATATTATTATATAAACTTGAGTATTTAGAGCCATCTCATCTATCCTGCAATAAATACATTGAATAGTTTTGAAGTTGGGTTTGAGACTTAGATTTGTCATTGTTTATCTTAAGAATTTGAGATTTAAAAATTCTCATTTGTTATCTCAATTTTTGTTAAGGGTTTCTAAGCATTTGTAAGGAAGTCACACCTTTATAAAATCAGGCATATAGAAAAATGAGGCGTTAAGAAATTTGGATATTTTAAACTTTGTTTAAAGTAAAAACTTTGGATTTATTTAGGGGACTGGATGAAGGTGTTTCTTGTACGTCAATTTATGAAAAGCATAGTGCAGGACTGACAAAGGGGATGCATGCCTACAGGTAATTTTTATCCAACTAAAGTTAGATCTTCTCAAAATTCCTGAAAGCAGTAGTATACATAGTCAACCCTTTACCATATAGTTGTACATATTAACAGATACTTAAATATTACAGACATAGTAGTTGAGAATTTATTGATATTTTATTTGGGTAAGACTGTCTTGTCAGTTTAAGAATTATAAAAATGTGAAAGCTGATATTTTGAAATTGGTATCCCTGAAATTATACCGTATTTCATCAGTTCCCAGGTGCACATTTTTCTACCTTTTGACATCTCTGAAATTGGGATGTGTCACAGAGTTGGTGAAGTGTCATTCTTGATCATATAATAATGGTATGCCTTACAATTGATAGTTCAAATTCACCGTAATGAAAAATTGTAAATTGGGAGAAGTAATCTTCTTCATAGTGTTACTCCTTGTTAAATCAGAAAAATACACCAGTGTATTGCATATGTTAAAGATAAATGCCATTTTGAAATTCCATAAGAAGTTTTCTTACAGTTCTGTAGCATGTTCTTTCAAAGGGGTAGAACATAAAATTCACTCATTTAGACTTACACTTCATAAAAGTCAAGAATTACTCTATCATATAGAAAATACTACTGTAACATAAGGAATTAAGTGGAAACATTTAAACTTTAAAAGCATTTTCTTTTAAAGTCAAATGTACAATGTGTTGAACTAAACACTGTTAGTGCAGTATTAAAAAAATAAGATCCCTCCAATTTATTTGGTTTCTTGCAAAAGTTAATTGTAATTCAAAATTGTTAAGATCCAGTGTGTTCAAGGATGCAAAAGAGAACCTTTTGCTCACAAGGTATTATAGATTAGTGGGAAAGATACTTGTCACACATAAAGATGTGAGACAAAATGAAGTTAAATGCTACCAGTATAGGTATCTACTATTGACTTCTTTGTTTTAAATTCTGTAGGTAGACAGTTTGAATTATAGAAGATAAGTGTTTGGAGACATGAATAAGAACAGTCTGTGGTTTAAGCCTTACCTAATACAATGCCTTTCATAAATTATGCTACTATTATATAATGTAATAGTATTAATGTATTTTCCTGTTATAGAAAACTGCTTTATGGAGTAAATGAAATTGCTGTAAAAGTGCCTTCTGTTTTTAAGCTTCTAATTAAAGAGGTAAGACTATTTATTGTATATAACTCAACAGTCATAATCAATGGATTTGTCAATTTGGAAAGAGTCGTGATTAAGATATTCTTGGTTTTCTTTTTCCTAACCTCTTTTTGCGTATTTTTACTTGGAAGGTAAAGACGAAGAAATTTACTCTGATAGAGAAAGAATCTGGGGCATATATTCTTAAAATTTTGTCTAGTTTTGCTTTTATTACCTGTTGAATGTTTAGCAGAGTTAGGTTCACCAATCTCATTCTGGTGTTTGGCTAAAGCTCAAGAATTAGTTGTGTTAGGTGAACACTTTTAGTGGTAGAAGGAAGATGGTTTTTCATCAGTTCCTGAGAGTGGACGTGTAATGTTGCTTATGAGCATAGCATAGTGTAGTGATTAGGAATTGGAAAGCCTGATTGGTAATGTGGTTCTATCAGTAACTAGCTCTGATCTTTAGTACATTCTCTCTGTTGCTCCTTTAGCTATTAACTTGGGATAAGTGTTTTCTAATTATCTCATTTGGTTTCCAGGTAAAATGAGACTATATCTAACTATATCTATATGAAAGTGCTTTGAAAAGTACAGAAGCATCAATTTTAAGACATTGGTAGGGGGTGGTTAATGAAATTGATAAAATACCATGACATTTGGGTAGATGAAGTTCATTGCCAAGGGCTCCCTTTATCTCTTTTTCATTCAGGAATTAATACTTACTTATTATCTTAGAGAAAGCAAAGTTACATAACTCATTAACTCACATTTGTCTTTCCTTTCGCCTCCAGTGAACTTTTGACATATAAGTAAATTTGTGTTTTGAGTTTATAATAAGCAAACATTTGTTCAGTTTCATTAAAAGTTTTGTATTCTATTAGCCCAGAGCACAGGAGTTGGAAATAAATGTACTTTATTGCCAAAGCAGATTGCAGAATAGCTAAAGTCATACACTTACTAGCCTTTTCTAGCCGAGTCTATATTTGGATGGTATGAATCTAAATGGATGCCAGTAATTTAAATTAACCTTATTTAGCCAAATTATAGTAGTTTAATAATAATGAGTATGATAGCACATTGCCCTACTTTTTTTTTTTGAGATGGAGTCTCACTCTGTCCCCCAGGCTGGAGTGCAGTGGCACGATCTAGGCTCACTGCAAGCTCCACCTCCCGGGTTCATGCCATTCTCCTGCCTCAGCCTCCTGAGTAGCTGGGACTACAGGTGCCCGCCTCCATGCCCGGCTAATTTTTTTGTATTTTTTTAGTAGAGACAGGGTTTTACCATGTTAGCCAGGATGGTTCCATCTCCCGACCTCATGATCCACCCGCCTCGGCCGCCCAAAGTGCTGGGATTACAGGCGTGAGCCACCGCACCCAGCCTGCCCTACTTTTTAGGGAAGTACATTTTGCTGTAAAATACTATGGAACTTATCCTGTACGTATTTGTATCTTTTTGGTTAATTGTCAAATGAAAAGGTGGACAATCTGTATAGTCATTAATACCTCATTCAGTTTGACTTTAAAATCTTGTTTTTTAGGTTCTCAACCCATTTTACATTTTCCAGCTGTTCAGTGTTATACTGTGGAGCACTGATGAATACTATTACTATGCTCTAGCTATTGTGGTTATGTCCATAGTATCAATCGTAAGCTCACTGTATTCCATTAGAAAGGTAAGTTCAAGTTTATTATGGGTTTCACAACTCTGTTTGTATTTTGTAATAACATCTGAAGTGTGTAGAATAGTACTGGGCACAACGTAAATTCTCAATGCAGTCATTATTTTAGTTGCATGAATATGTGTTCCTTCTCCCCCTCCCTTTTTTGTTTGTTTTGCGGGGTAGGAGGTTGGGGATGGCAGGTGCTTTTTAGAGTCACGACTCTACCACTTGACTGTCTAGAGGCCATAGGGATCTGTGGTTGCTGATCACAGACTGGAATACTGGAAGGTACTGTTTTCAGGGCTATCCTGTTAAAAGTGCTTCTTGTTTTGTCTTGAACTACAACAATGAATAATTTGAATTTCTGACTCGACATTTTATAATGATGGAGTGATATACATTTATTGAATTAACTTATTTCTTAGCACTCTGGCTTTTTTCTTGAGTGGGTTCATATTGGCTAGTTTTTAACTTCTTTTTCCTCTTTCAGCAATATGTTATGTTGCATGACATGGTGGCAACTCATAGTACTGTAAGAGTTTCAGTTTGTAGAGTAAATGAAGGTAAGTAATTGAAGTGAATGTTGGAGGAATAAATCAAAAAAGATACCTGTTAGGCATAATGTGTGAAGTAAGCCCAAAGTTTAATACATATATATTCTTTGATTGATCAATTGATTGAGTCAGTGTCTCTGTCACTCAGGCTGCAGTGCAAAGGCACAATCTCAGCTTACTGCAGCCTTGACCTCCCAGACTCAAGTAATCTTCCCACTTTAGTCTCCCGAGTAGCTGGGACTGCGGGTGCATGCCACCATGCCCAGCTAATTTTTTTTTTTTTTTTTTTTTAAGAGACAGGGTTTTGCCATGTTGCCCAGGCTGGTCTCAAAACTTCTGGGCTGAGTGATCTGCCCACCTGGGCCTCCCAAAGTTTTGGGATTATGGGTTTGAGCCACTGCACACTGCAGCCGGCCTTTTTTTTTGTTTAAGTCGATGGGGTTTCACTGTTGCCCAGGCCTGAGTGCAGTGGCTCAACTTACCCTCCTGTCTCAGCTTCCCAAGTAGCTGGGACTGCAGGCTTGTGCCACCATGCCTGGCTAAATTTTTTTTTTTTTTTTTAGAGAGGCGAGGTGTCACTGTGTTGCCCATACTTGCCTTGAATTCATGGGCTCAAGAGATCCTCCTGCCTCAGACTCCCAAAGTCTTGAGATTACAGTCTTGAGCCACTCTGCCTTGCACATACATTCATTTTTTTAAGAACTAAAAGTATATATTTCAGTTCCTGAGTTTGTATCAAATTCATTTATTTATATAAAATTGTATTTTTCTTCTATGTAACAGGCACTGTGCTGGGCTCTGGGGATTCGGTGTAGGGATAACAATAGTAACAGTAACAGTGAAGTGTGATAAATGCTATGATAAGGAGAAGTCAGCCAACTTATATATTAGGAGGAGCTCTTTTACTGTAGGTATCAGGGATGACATCTTTGATTAAGTGCTTTTCAGTGGTGATTATTTGAATTAGCCAAATAAGAGGTAGGTGAGAAGTTGATAAGGGGAGGCTGAGAGAAGGAGAGAAGAGTGTTCTAAATACCCAAAGGCCTAGAAATTAGAGATTGTGTGGACATTGTGAGAACTGAAAGAAGAAATTTAGTATGACAAATATAGCAACTATAAATGATGGCTAGCTCTCTGAGACATGTTAGGGATTTGGGCTCAGTCCAAAAGACAGTGGAAAGCCATTGAATGGTATTATTGTTTTTTAACTTAATTTAATTTTATATTTTATTTTATTTTTATTTTTATTTTATTTTTTAGATAGAGTCTCCCTCCCAGGCTGGAGTGCAGTGGCAGTCTTGGCTCACTGCATCCTCCGCCTCCCAGGTTCAAGGAATTCTTGTGCCTCAGCCTCCTGAGTAGCTGGGATTACAGGCATGTGCCACCACGCCCAGCCAGTATTTATATTTTTAGTAAAAATAGGGTGTCACCATGTTGGCCAGGCTGGTCTTGAACTCCTGGTCTCAAGTGATCCACCCGCCTCGGCCTTCCAAAGTGCTGGGATTACAGGCTTGCACACCATCACACCCAGCTAATTTTTGTGCTTTTAGTGGAAACGGTGTTATCATGTTGGCCAGACTGGTCTGGTACTCCTGGCCTCAAGTGATCTGCCCGCCTTGGCCTCCCAGAGTGCTGGGATTACAGGCATGAGCCACTATGCATAGCTGCCATCGAAGGGTTTTACGCAGAGGAGTGATCAAGTACGTGCCCTTTGGAAAAAAGTCATTCTGGTGTCCACATTCAGACTGGTTTAAAGCAGAATAATACTGAAGGCATGACCCCCCCCCCCCCGCCTGAATCAAGGTAGAGATTGTGGAGATTAAAAGAAATGAGTTCGAAAGATACTGAAATGTGACCGTTGAACAGGATTTACCTCATTGTATATGAGGCCATGGAGCGGTGTCTGGCTAGGTGGATGGATGTTGGTGCTATTTAGTTAAATAGGAAACTCTGGAAGAGAAGTAGACTTGTAAGAAGGGTAATGTTTTGGACATGTAACTTGTCTGGCAAAATGTTGAAGAGGTAAAGGAGGCAGCACAGCATCATGGGCCTTGGAGGCAGAAGCCACTTTGATTTACTCAGAACACCAAATCAGTCTCCATTTTCTTGACTCAAACTACACCCAAGAGATTGCTTCCTTCCCTGTGCTTCCCGGCCACCTGCTACTCTAGCTGGGAAGATCTGCCTCCCTTAGTTGAAGTCTAAGATGTGTAGCTTACTGATGCCTTTCCTCTTCTTCTTCTGCTGTTGCTGAAGATACTGGGGACGCTAGGGCAGATACCATTCAACTTGAATCTTCCTTACCCACTCTATATAGTCTTACATCTCATTGATACCTTGTTTTCTGGTACACCTAAAAGGAGTAGAACTTCCAAGTGGCATTTAAAAGCTTTAAGAAAAGTCAAATTTTTACTTTTTTCTTCCCGTCTGAGGAATGGTTTATTTTCTTTTTAAAGAAAAACCGAATTTTTAAAAGAAGGGATCTTAGTTTTTAAATGAAGATCGATATATCTACTATGTACTAAATGCCATTCTTTAAAAGTTTTTCCCTCATAATTTAGTAAATTACTTCCTTTTTTAAAAGAAGGAAAGAGAGTATTTGTCTTCCAGGCTAACATCACAAACAATAGATTTCTTCTCATCCATCTCCATTTATAAACTAGTGTGACTGTCTTCTGAGCACAGTATTAAACTTGGGCAGGGAGAGGGAGGGTGTTAGAGAATGAGAGGAAAAGAGAGAGAATACCTACCTACATATAAGGTGACTCTAAAGAAAACCTTTTTACCCTTTGGAAGATCTTTTCATTTTCATTTTTCTTTTTTTCAAACACCAACTCAATCAGAGGGAAGATCTTTTAAAAAAGTGTTTCACTAACTTAAATTTGTAAGGAAATAATGAACTAGATAAAATATACAGTGTTTAATTTATTTAATGAATTTACTCATATTTAAAATAATATCTAAAAAAAGTAATTTAGGAATATTGAGGAGGCAGTGAGACTTGAAAGTTATAAATAGTAGCAATGAGAAAAGGAATATAGATACGCTGTTGAAAAGAAAATATGCCAGGTTTTCTAGTGCTTCCTTCTGTTTTCAGGGGATTATAGAAATCTGAGTTAGTGTGACCTGTTTCACAGAATCTCCTTTGTGTACTCATTGTGTCTCTTCCTTAGGCTAATAGTCAGCATTTATCATGGACAGTTATCATGAATATTGAAACACACTTACTCGCTTCGTCAGAGGGTACTTGGCATCACCTGTGCACAGTTGGTATCCTAGCAGTAGACTAGCTGACACACCATGCTTTTGTTAGCCTAATAATCTTATTTGTTAAAACTTGCCATTTATTGGATTTCTCTATTTTGCCCCATTACATTATTAACTTCTTATTGAGATCAGATGACTTCTGAATAGTATTTGCTGTATTTTTCCAAAGTAAAGAATATCTTTTTCAGATTTTTCTTTCTTTCTTTAAATTCAGAAATAGAAGAAATCTTTTCTACTGACCTTGTGCCAGGAGATGTCATGGTCATTCCATTAAATGGGACAATAATGCCTTGCGATGCTGTACTTATTAATGGTACCTGCATTGTAAATGAAAGCATGTTAACAGGTAAACTAAATGAGTAAATATCAACGTGAGTTGTTTATGATATATCATGACTAAGTAGTTACTGATTAAGCCTTTTCAAAATTAGCTATGTCATTTGTGTCTTTACTCATGAGTATATTGGATATTAGAGATTTAAAATTCTGAGTAGACCAAATTCTGCATTATACTCAGCTGCAATACTAGATACTGTGCTATAGTGTTGGTCACATCTCTTGGCCTGACTCTGGCTACTCTTTGGACCCTAGGAAATGGTTTATGATTAGGGAAGTGGAAAGAAGGCCTCTTCCCACAGAGAATGTGGCTTACAGTATTTGGTTCCCCATTTGAAATGTAAAAAGTGGGAATAAAGAAAGATTTTTATATTTTTCTTGAACTGGGGAGATACAGACTTTAAAATGACTTCCCTTTGGAAATTCATGGTCTTGAGATAGAGCTTGATTTTTCTTTTTTTTTTTTTTTTGAGACAGAGCCTTTTTCTGTCACCCAGGATGGAGAGCAGTGGTGCGATCTTGGCTCACTGCAGCCTTTGCTACCAGGTTCAAGCAAATCTTATGCCTCAGCCTCCCAGGTAGCTGGGACTAACAGGTGTTTGCCACCATGCGTGGCTAATTTTTGCATTTTTAGTAGAGACAGGGCTTTACCATGTTGGCCAGACTGGTTGCAAACTCCTGGCCTCAAGTGATCCATCCACCTTGGCCTCCCAAAGTGTTGGGATTACAGGCATGAGCCACTGTGCCTGTCCAATATCTTATTTTAATCGTGTGAAGTTTTTTTTTAAATTGTCATAGTCTGGTTAGAAAATGATTTATATGTAATACATTTTGAGACTGTTAAGTCATGTCTTAAAACACACAAACACATACATGTCTCACACACAAACTTTTACATATCTGACACACATGCCTTCTTGGAAGCAAGAAATGTGAATGCTACAGAGAATTAATTTAAAAAAATTTGACTGTTTGTGGTTGTTTGAGAGAACCACCATGTTACTCATTTTCACATCTCTTTTTTGCCTGTCTTTTCTGTTCTCTGTGTGTGTGTGTGTGTGTGTATGTGTGTGTAGGGGTGGGTCAGGGGTAGACCCTCACATCTCTTTTGTACAGTGCTTTCCACTGTTACCATTAGTTCTTAGAGATAAGAAAACAGGTGCATGGACTGTAGCAACTACTTAATCTTTTTTGAAATTATTTGAAACTGAACGACACAACTGTTTCTAAATATAAACAGATACTACCTTTGAGCCACAAATCACTTTCTGGAATTATTGTGGAAGATAATATTTGATATTTCTCTGTGAGGAAATTGGTAGACAAAAAATTAAGTCATGTTATCCACATATACAACTCTTAGTGATTGTTATAAACAGTATAGTAGCATTTGAAATATTTAACAATGTTTTTTGGTGTTTGATACTGATTCCTGTGCTTTCGTTTAATAATCTGTAAACTGTTTTTTTTTTTTAAAGGAGAAAGTGTTCCAGTGACAAAGACTAACTTGCCAAATCCTTCGGTGGATGTGAAAGGAATAGGAGATGAATTATATAATCCAGAAACACATAAACGACATACTTTGTTTTGTGGGACAACTGTTATTCAGACTCGTTTCTACACCGGAGAACTCGTCAAAGCCATAGTTGTTAGAACAGGTAGGAAACCTCTTAATTAATCTCTTTTTGCATGTTTCAGCATATTTGATACCTACTGAATGTTTAAAAAGAGATTCTGGGCCGGGCGCGGTGGCTCACACCTGTAATCCCAGCACTTTGGGAGGCCGAGATGGGCAGATCATGAGGTCAGGAGATCGAGACCATCCTGGCTAACCTGGTGAAACCCCGTCTCTACTAAAAAATACAAAAAACTAGCCGGACGAGGTGGCGGGCGCCTGTAGTCCCAGCTACTCGGGAGGCTGAGGCAGGAGAATGGCGTGAACCCAGGAGGCGGAGCTTGCAGTGAGTTGAGATTGCCAAGATTGCATCACTGCCTGGGCGACAGAGCGAGACTCCGTCTCAAAAAAATAAATAAATAAATAAATAAAAGAGATTCTGTTATGGGAGAATTCTCATTTTCTTATAAAAATATAAATAATTCTCTTCTTTTCTTGATAGGATTTAGTACTTCCAAAGGACAGCTTGTTCGTTCCATATTGTATCCCAAACCAACTGATTTTAAACTCTACAGAGATGCCTACTTGTTTCTACTATGTCTTGTGGCAGTTGCTGGCATTGGATTTATCTATACTATTATTAATAGCATTTTAAATGAGGTAGGTATGTGGGACTCTTAATACGGTTTGAACCTCAATTATTTATCACATGTGGCTATTGAGGATTTGAAATGTGGCTAGTGAGAATGAGGAACTGAAATTTTAAACTAATTTAATTTTAATTAATTTAATGCTAACACAGTCGTGAGACTAGTAGCTATGATATTAGAAAGTCCAGCTATAGAACATTTCCATTATAAAGGACACTTCTTTTGGATGGCTCTGGTTTAATGGTCTTTTACTTGGTCTTGTGACTTTAAAAAAAAACCCCACATACTCACCAAAAGCTTTATTTTCTCTTTTTTACCTCTGAGATGTAATATACAGTGTTAAAATGATTTTTGATTATCTAATTGAAGGCGCCGCTTGTCAGAAGCGGAGACTGGCACAGGAAGGTGTGTGCATGCTGAGTCAATATCTGATAAAGCTTGTTGACCGGCTTTGAAGTGTGTCATGTGTGAAGTATATAGCGCTGTGAAAATGAGATAAGTTTCTTTTGAAAGTAGTTGTCATTCTATAATTCATTGAGCTTTTTTATTTTGCAGAAATATCTGAAGAAAAAATTATAAATGGTTAATAGATATGTATATATACACACACATACATAAAATTGAAATTCACAATTGAAAATGACTTACAGATTTTCACTAAAGAAATACCCATATTATATCAGCAAATAATATTGGGGGTTTGACATTTATTTTTGTTAATTGTAGGTACAAGTTGGGGTCATAATTATCGAGTCTCTTGATATTATCACAATCACTGTGCCCCCCGCACTTCCCGCTGCAATGACTGCTGGTATTGTGTATGCTCAGAGAAGACTGAAAAAAATCGGTATTTTCTGTATCAGTCCCCAAAGAATAAATATTTGTGGACAGCTGAATCTTGTTTGCTTTGACAAGGTTGGTTCAGTTTAATAGTTACTTTCAAAGGTTACTTTATAGCATTTAAATATTTAGATCAATGTTTTTTTATTTTCTTTGTCAACAAATTTGCACACATTCTGTCATGTTCCTCTAATTTTCCTTTTCCTCAACTTACTTGGTATATGCATCATATTTCTATACCATAAGTTGTCACTTAACATTACTGATAGGTTCTTGGAAACTGCAACTTTCAATGAAATGAAACCAGTTTTACCATAGGCTACTTGATACAAATGAGATTTCAGTTCCTATGCCATATTTTGGTAACAGAAAATCACCAAACTTCTAAATAAGGATCTAAAACACTTGTGATACTAATCATTGAAATAAATATGAGCTATACATTCATTTAAGAAAGAAATAAAAGTAAGTAAGGTAATTATTTACCCAGTTGTTTTATTTTAGGCTCATGGGTAGTGGGAGCCTATCTCAGCAACTGGTGGAACGAGGCAGGAATCAGCCCTAGACAGGATGCCATCGTATCGCAGAGTGTACTCCCACTCGCTCAGACGGGGACCATTCAAATATGCTGGTTCACTTAACTTGCATGGCTTTGAATGTGGGAGGAAACCGAAGTACCTGGAGTGAAACCCGTGTAAACAGGGAGAGAACATGCAAACTCCATGTAGATAGTGGTCGCGGCTGGGCCTCAGCTCTCCCCACCACTGGCCCCCATCGTGTTATAAAAAACGAACAAAAAGTAGTATTTGAGGACATGCTGTATTTCTTATTTTCTCAATTTTTAATACTTTGGATATTGCTTATTTGCTCAGAGCTGCAGTTAACTTGATTATATCCAGAATTAGGCCCAGTAGTATTAGTAGTAGTAGTAGTAAAGATTATGTGATCTTTAATTTTTTGGATAGTAATTCTTATTTAACACAATAGGCTCCATACACATATATTTATTATGATTTTATTGGCTTGTAAGTGTGTATGTTTAGTGTTTGCTGTACGATTTTATTGAATATGTTTCAGAATTATGAAGGTCACTGATTTTATGTGAAAATGACAAATTATGTACCTGTGTGAAGTATATCTTGCCTCTTAGAAAGGTTTCTCCTTTCGGCTGGGCGCGGTGGCTCAAGCCTGTAATCCCAGCACTTTGAGAGGCCGAGACGGGCGGATCACGAGGTCAGGAGATTGAGACCATCCTGGCTAACACGGTGAAACCCCATCTCTACTAAAAAATACAAAAAACTAGCCGGGCGAGGTGGCGGGCGCCTGTAGTCCCAGCTACTTGGGAGGCTGAGGCAGGAGAATGGCGTGACCCCGGGAGGCAGAGCTTGCAGTGAGCTGAGATCGCGCCACTGCACTCCAGCCTGGGCGACAGAGCGAGACTCCGTCTCAAAAAAAAAAAAGAAAAGAAAAGAAAGGTTTCTCCTTTCCTGACCTGGAATTTTCTTTAAAGTTTTCTGAGAATTAAACTTTGACCAAAAAAATCTTCTATCAAACTTTCTGGGTAACTGATGTGATACGAGTTTGATTTTTGTGCATTTCATTATTACAGAAAAAATGGGAAACATGCTCTGTTAGAAAAAAATATGTCACATACTGCCATGATTATTTCATATTTATCTGTTCAAAAAATTTCACTTGTGCTTGTCTTTTTTGGAAACTTCACTAAAATTTTTAAACAGACAAAAGTGGAGAAAAGATGCATGTATAATAAACCCTTATTTACTCATTA
Source organism: Papio anubis (assembly GCF_008728515.1). Classification (NCBI taxonomy): domain Eukaryota; kingdom Metazoa; phylum Chordata; class Mammalia; order Primates; family Cercopithecidae; genus Papio; species Papio anubis. Next base: position 190,338,717 of record NC_044977.1, on the reverse strand, counting down.
CCCAGCTTTATCAGTTATCAACACATTGTCCATCTTATTTTTTCTATCTGCTCATTTTGAAGGGGACAACATCAGACAAATTATTTCAACCGTAACTCCCTCAATATGTGTCTAGAGGATAAGATATTTAAAATACCACTATCACGTTGAACAGAATTAGCAGTTCTTTAGTTTTTCTAATATCCAGTTGAGATTTCCTCAAATCTCAAATTTTTACTAATTGATTTTTCAGTCAGAATCCAAATAGGGATTGCATTGCTTACAATTAACATTTAACATTTGCCTTTACTTGCCCCTTATCTCCAATTATTTTGTTGAGGAAACCAGGTCGTTTACCTTGTGGATTTGGCCAATTGCTTCCTCCTGATAGACTTTAACCTGTTCCTCTTGGCTCTCCCTGTACAGTAATCCTTCCTTCCTTTATGGGCATCCTTTATTGATTGATAAGATAGGTTAATTGATGCATCCTTCCATTGATTTTTGTTGATAGTATAAGCACATAAATATGTACCCCTCTCTCCCCTTACATAGAAGACTTGTGAGCATTGTTTGCACCCCCTTTCCCACTTTAGCCATATGTCCTGGAAGCCGTTCTCTATCAGGGATCTCACCTGTTTCTTTTTTTAACTCTGTAGAACTCCATCATGTTATGTGTAGCATAGTTTCTAATGCTGTGTGGTGGTTTTTTATTTTTCTGTTTTGGGTTTTTTTGAGGCATCATCCATACTGTGTGCATGTGTACTTTTTTGTTTTTTAGACTGGAACTCTAACTGAAGATGGTTTAGATCTTTGGGGGATTCAACGAGTGGAAAATGCACGGTAAATATTAGTTAGATTTGATAGTTTATTAGTTTATTTTTAATATTGTATCATATGCAACATTCAAACATAAAGGAAGTAATGTAACAGACAACTGTGTACCCACACCAGGATTAAACTGTGGACATGTTGCCATATTTGCTTCAGATCTCTTCCTTTAAAAGATTAAAATATTATAGAAATTGCCAAAGTCCCACTCTATCCCTTCCCCAATTCTTACTGCAATTCTGAAATTATTTTTGCGTATTTTTTATTTTTTCTAAGTATAAATCTATAAATAAGTATCCATGAATGATATACTGTACATATGTTTTGCTGCTTTTTTCCCCTCTCTAAACGTTGTTTTCAGGATTTATCCATGTTGATATGTGCAGATCTAGTTTATCAATTTTAACGGCTCTGTCTTATTCCATTGTATGATTAAACCTTGTCTGACCTACTAAGGGACAATTCTGTTTTTTCTTCTTTTTTGTCTGCACTGTTACAAATGGTGCTGCAATTAAAGTTCTTAAACACACAACTGGAAGGCATGTGGCTGAGTTTCAGTATGCTCGATCCCTGTAAATGGAAATGCTGGGCCATAGCATGGGCACAGCTTCAGCTTACTTCTACTTTCTCTTTCAGTGGAGAAAGATCTTTTTGCTCCACATTCTTGCCAAACTTGATATTGTCAGACTTGTAATTTTTGCCAGATGGATGGATATGAGTATTACATTGTGGTTTTACTTACATTCTTCTCATTTCTTATAAAATTGAGCATCTTTTCACATTTTTGGAGGGAGGGTCACTTAGCATTCTTCTGTGTATTGTGTGTTTATATCCTCATGTGAAGTCTATCTTATTCATTTGTTAGCGGTCTTTTTTATTTTCTGGAGAGTAATCTTTTTCAATACTGTGTATTGAAAATTATCCCACTAGTCTCTGGCTCATCTCTTTACTTTTGTTTCTGTTGCTTTTTGAAGCTCAAAAGTTTTATTCCGGTAGTTTTGTTTATGTCTTCCTCCGCCCCAAAAGTCTGCTACATTTTGGTTTATATAGCTTGAGAGACAGTATTGTTTGGCTAATGTAATTTCAAGAGTTGTTATGTCTTGGAAAATAGTGTGTCACATTGCGACCTTTCTTATCCCTAGTAGTGCATGTTGCCTTCAATTCTCTTTTGTCTTATGATTATGTAGCTCTATACCAGCTTTCTTTTGCCTGATGTTTGCCTAGTATGTGTTTTGTCACCTGTTTACTTTTCAGTCTTCCTGTGCCATGATGTGCACATTTATTCAGATATATTTGAAATTATTTCTACCATTGCTCCCCCAATTTACATACACATTTTCATATTCTCATTTTTTTCTCTCCTTTTCTCAGTTTATGCATCCTAATCTTACACTGCTTGTTCTTACATTATCAATATTTATACTTAAAGTTCATGGCTGTCAATACTGCCTTTTAACCAACCCCTTGTCCCCCAAAACAAACCTATGGACTGTAAAATACTTTTGGTTATTCTCCTCCCTTCCTATATGTATTTGTTGCATAATATTTTCTGATTATGATTTTGGTCTTACACATTCTGCATGCTTAGATTTACCTAGGTATACAAATATCTTAACCATTGCATCTTGTATAAATTGCCATCTTCTGTAACTACATTCATTTGCTTTGTTTCACTGTCACTTTTTTTTTTCTTTTTTTTTTTTTTTTTAGTGAAAGCAAGTTTATTAAGAAAGTGAAGGAATAAAGAATGGCTCCTCCATAGGCAGAGCAGCCTACTGTCACTCTTGGGTGATCGTGTAACTGTACAGATTTCTAGGTTTGACACTTGTGTTCTCTCAGTACTTTGAACGTGTGATTTCATTTCTCTTGATACCTTTTGTTAATTGGTACTGATAAATCTTAGTCTCTTTAGTAATCTTTTTTCTCTCTGGTTGCTTGAAGAATATTTCTTCACACTTAATTTCTGCAGATTCACCATGATCTTTTTATTTGTGTGTACAGGATTCATGAAGCTTCTTGATTTCACACATTCATGTTTTTCATAAATTCTGGAAAATTTTCAGGCCTTTTTTACTGGCATTATGACCTTTTCCTTGTGTTTTGTTTTCTCTCCTTCTGGGAATCCTAACCGTGTGTTGGACGAGACAGTTTACTTGGTTCTTTCCAAGTCTGCTCCCACCCCCACTCTCGAATTTACAGTGTCTTATTCTTTTTCTAAGTCTAATTTTAAAATGCCCTTTTTGCATTGTTTCAGATTTGCCATTCTGTTATCTTAAACTTATGGGATTCTTTATTTTTTTATTTTAAAAATAGGGATGGGTGTCTCGATATATTTCCCAGACTGGTTTTGAACTCCTGACCTCAAATGATCCTCCTGCCTCGGCCTCCCAAAACGCTGGGATGACAGGCATCAGCCACTGCGCCTGGCCAAATTTATTAGGATTCTAATTCTGTCTTTGTTATATCTGTTGACACTCTTGGTGAATTGCTTGCTAGCACATCTTTAAATTATGGACTCATTCTTAACAGAATTTTTCTTTGAGCTCCCCTCTGGAGAAGTTCTGACTTTGCTTGGCTAAGAGCCCCAGTGGTAATCAACGGTGTCATACAGGCTTTAACTGACCTCCTGTGTTTCAATCCTTGCTGTGCTACTTATGGGCTGTGTAACCTGGGACAAGTCACTTAAACACCCTGCTTCAGTTTTCTCATCTATAATGGGGGTAATAAAACACCTTTGTATAGTGTGAGGATAATGGGTCAATACATTTAAAGTTCTTAGAATAATGCCTGGTTCATAGTAAATATTATGCAGATACTAGCTATTTTCTTGGACTTTGGGTGAGGAAATAGACAAGCTTATTCATAATTAATGCCTTTAGGTCTGTGGGTGAATTTTTTCTCGTCAGCCCTTTTCCCAAGAGTATGTAGCTCTTCAAGAGTAGACTTTCCTGAGTCGGAGGGATCCTTTCAGTACCAGCTTCCCACTTTGCATGGGGCCAAACTTGGTTTCCTGTCCTTTTGTGGGTATTAAATCCCAAGTTCTTAGTTTACTGAGATGGCCTCCTGCCTTCATCCCCTCAGCAGCCATAGCATCAGCTCAAGTTCGTTACCCCTCTGGTTTTCTTTTCCCACTATTTCTGGCACTTGGCAGTTTCTCTTTCTTAGAAGCTCAGTTTGGGATTTAAAATATATATATATTTTAAATTACAAAACTAGAAAAGCCCTATTAGAATATTATCTTGAATCTTAGGATTTATGAAACTAATTCAGTGTATCTTCTGCTTAGATTTCTTTCACCAGAAGAAAATGTGTGCAATGAGATGTTGGTAAAATCCCAGTTTGTTGCTTGTTTGGCTACTTGTCATTCACTTACAAAAATTGAAGGAGTGCTTTCTGGTGATCCACTTGATTTGAAAATGTTTGAGGCCATTGGATGGGTAAGTCAAATATTTTAAAATACAAATAACTTTAGGAAAATAATAATTAAAAATTAAATTACCTCATGGAAGGATTATTTCTGCTTTTTGTTTTAATGACAGTCTATCTTGTACCCTAAAAGGAACTATGTAATTTCTAAAGCTATATCACTAGAGAAATATTTTTAAAATCGTGCAAAAGTAACTTTTCGTTAACCCATTTAGTACTCCTTTAATAGAGGTTGACCAGCTGAGGCCCCTGCTTTGTGTTTGAGATAAACCAGGGGCCAGCAACTTGGGGCGGTGGAGCAGAGCCAGTAAGATGATCTTAACTGACACAATTTCTTGGCCACAGGCGAAGGAGTATAAAGTCCTGTCTTCATTGTTCTTTTTTACCTGTCTTTTGTTTACTGTGTCCACACACATGCACATGTGTGTGTTTGTTTATAACTTCCTTCTATTTTTGCCATTGGTGCTTTTAATTTCTGAGTGCCTGCTTATGTTCTCTGGTTGTTACCATTTTACAGCATTCAGTTCTTCTTTTATAAATACAAAGACAGTTCATTTTTAGAGTTCCGTTCTGGCTTCTTAATTATTTATTTATTTTCTCTGGGGTTACAGTCTCCTCTGGCCCCCACCCCATGCTTGGTGTCTCTCTTTCATGCTTTTGGTTTTTGTTGTACATCTGGATGGCACTTTTTTACTATAAAAATGAAGATCTGACTTGGTAATTCTGCATAGCTGCAGTGAGCTACTTATACTTTTACCCTTGCCCATATGTATGTTAGTGTTTCTGAGAAGTGTCTCTCTGATCGGGAAGGCTTGTTGGGGGGTGGGGGATGGTGCTTGCTGTGTGTCTAGTGGGGTCTTATCGACAGGGGTTCTTAAAGTTTCAAAGGAATAGTTTCAGAGTTAGCCTTTCTGATGCTTTCCTGACCCATTCTCACCACGCTGGCACATGTGGGGCTTTCCTGACCCATTCTCACCACGCTGGCACATGTGGAGCTTTGTCCTCTGGAATCCTCACCCTCCTGTGAGAAGCCTTTGCTCCTGTCAGACATTCAGTTTATGTCTCTGGAGGAGGACTCCCTAGTTTTTTGTTTGGCTTTCTTTAGCTCAGCTATTCTGGCTGATAAATGTTCCTGCCTCACCTGGTATCTTGTGTTTTTTCTGGTCTACTGTTTCGTTCCCCTTTGTATCCATCCATAGGTTTCAGTTTGCCCTTTGTTTCCATATTTGAAATCCCTTCCTGCAGGTTTGTTTTCTGTTTACATTTACCGGATCCTGCCTCCCTCTTCCCTGCCTCCTCACGCCCCTCCCTCCCTCCCCACATTTTGAAAGGGAGGGAGGGAGAGGGTGACTGGATAAGTGCTCCATCTGCCAACTACTGAAAGTCCACGGTAAACACTCTTGACATTTAATTCCAAAAAGGAGGCCTCACTTCATTTGTAGAGAGAGTAACAAAAATGGGCTGATTTATCTTTCTTCTCTAAACTTTTCTCCAACTGAATAGATTTTCAGTAGATTTAGTGTTCAGTATTGGTGGATCTTCAAAGAAATTGATTAAGAAGATTTGTATAATGGCATATTTCATTGGCCTTGAGTTGCTTTGATGCTTGATCCTACCAGAGCTTACTTATCAATGAAATGGTTTCACGTAGCTAGTCACAACTGTGACTTGATGTGATTGATGTCATATGATACAAGATGCATCCCAATTTTAGAGATGTTAAGATACAAAAAAAGTGTCTTAGAATTGTCCAAAATTGACTAATTTTTCACAGTTCCCTATCATTTTTTCATTTATTGATCCCACTAGTTATAGTGTGTGTTTAATACAGGTTTTTCTTTGAACGTTTTTCACCGAAAAAAGGTTCTTCAAAGTAGTAGCTTAACTAGAAGTATTCAAGCTGAAAAACTCTAAACTCATATCTTTGTACTTTAGCCCGTTTTTGACCCAGCGGTTCTGCTAACCATATCTGAGCTCTATGTACTTTTGAATCCTTTCTTGGTAGCAGAAAGGAATCACTGGATGAGACTGAAAATTCTGGGGACTGCAAGACCTTTTGTCTTTTGCAGAGCTAGTCTCTAAACCCAACAAGTTGTAAGAGTGAAGCGAGATAAGTTTCTGTTTCTTTATTCTGCTTCTAACCCTGAATGAAGCAACCCTTCTCCCATGGGTTGCTAGCTATCTAACTCAACATCTTTGTTCAGGTTTTCTTTTACTTATGTTAGTGATCCAGTAGTGCTCATTTGTTCCTTGGACATAGATTTTTTTTTAATTATTGAAAATGGCCATAATGTTCCATTTAAAAATGGAACCATGAATTCAATTTTATGAAGCAGTGCTTGAATGGTTGGTGTTTTTTTTTTTTTTCAGATTCTGGAAGAAGCAACTGAAGAAGAAACAGCACTTCATAATCGAATTATGCCCACAGTGGTTCGTCCTCCCAAACAACTGCTTCCTGAATCTACCCCTGCAGGAAACCAAGAAATGGTGAGAAATCACTTAAAGCTCAATAAAACTGTTGGTGGTTACTTATATTTATTTTTAAATTTTTAAATTTTTATTTTTTATAGAGACAAGGTCTTGCTATGTTGCCCAAGCTGGTCTCAAACTCCTGGGCTCAAGTGATCCCCACACCTTGACCTCCCCAGGTGCTGGGATTACAGGTGTGAGCCACCGCCCCCAGCCTGCTTACTTATATTTAATTCTCATTTTAAAATGTTGCTAGAAGAGGAAGTCACAAGTCCTTTATTTAACTCTTATGCAGAGATAGGAATATTTTAACTGCGTTTCTCAGAAACTACACCTCTATGTTGAGATTTAATTTGCAGTCCTATCACTTTTCCTTCCTGTTTACTGAGCAGCTTAGTGCCTTGTGATTTATACAGCTGGTGGTTAATCCTCTTAAATTGCATCTGTATTCCTAGAATTTAATAAAAAGTATGTATGAAAGGCTTTACTTTCAGTGAATTTTCAAATATATTCCCCTTAGTTTATTATTGTTTTTTAAGTTACCTGAAAATTTTTTTACGTGTATAACTATTACATATCCAAGAAATTTACCAAGAGTCTAATAATTAAACAGCACTTTATCTTATTTGTTTAGCTGGTTGGCAGGATTCTGGGTAATTCATTTTCCTTCCTGTTTATATTTGTTCTTTCCAGAGTTTATTACTATTTTTTGAGACAGAGTCTCGCTCTATCACCCCGGCTGGAGTGCAGTGGTGAGATCTCAGCTCACTGCAACCTCCACCTCCCGGGTTCAAGCGATTCTCCCACCTCAGCCTCCTGAGTAGCTGGGATTACAGGCACGCGCCACCGCACCCAGCTAATTTTTGTATTTTTAGTAAAGACAGGGTTTCATCATGTTGATAAGTCTCGTCTCGAACTCCTGCCCTCAAGTGATCCACCCACCTTGGCCTCCCGAGGTGCTGGGATTACAGGCATGAGTCACTGTGCCTGGCCAGTTTATTATTTTTTTAATTTTTATTTTTTGTTTTTTGGTATGTACACTTGTTTATTTTAGTACTCGAATGTTAATATTTTCAGGATAACAGAACATTTGAAAATATTTAAGAACATACTTTTTAAAAATGGGAAGTAGTATAGAAGGAATCTTGAATCCTGACTTTGAAAAACAGTTGCTTGTTTCTTTTCCAAATAATGTTTTGTGGATGCTTAGTAAACTTTTTCTAACTTCAGTATGTTAATAGAGTTAATCTGTACTATTTCTTCTTGTTTTGTTTCGTTTTTAGGAGCTGTTTGAACTTCCAGTAAGTGAAGAATGTTTACTTGTTACCTAAGTATATTTGTTTTGATTTTTTAAGAATAATAAGTGCTTGTGCATCTTTTGAAATTATATAGGCTATTTATGAGATAGGAATTGTTCGCCAGTTTCCATTTTCTTCTGCTTTGCAACGTATGAGTGTGGTTGCAAGGGTGCTAGGGGATAAGAAAATGGATGCCTATATGAAAGGAGCACCCGAGGTCATTGCCAGTCTTTGTAAACCTGAAACAGGTAAGGAAATATCTATGCTCTGAGTAAAATTCTGGTATTTGTGTAAACTTGTTAGCAACTCTAACAATGACATTTACTCTTTCTTTTAAAAAGTTCCTGTAGATTTTCAAAACGTTTTGGAAGACTTCACTAAACAGGGCTTCCGTGTGATTGCTCTTGCACACAGAAAATTAGAGTCAAAACTGACATGGCATAAAGTACAGAATATTAGCAGGTGAGGTTGAATGACTTTCCTAGTTTCCCAGTCATCATCATTTATGTTTATATCGTTCATGCACAGTAATTTGCATGTAATTGAGTATTTGTTGAATGTATGAAAAGATATCTAATACAATATTGTTTTAGGTGAGTGAAGTAAAAGTACATTTTCCCCACTGCCTGATTTCCTTTCATTCTGGTTTTTTTTTTTTTTTTTTTTTTGAGAGACAGTCTCACCCTGTACCCAGGCTACAGTGTAGTGGCGCTGTCTCAGGTCACTGCAACCTCTGCCTCCCAGGTTCAAGCAATTCTTGTGCCTCATCCTCCCAAGTAGCTGGGATTATAGGCATGTGCCACCACACCTGACTAATTTTTATATTTTTAATAGAGACGGGGTTTTTACCATGTTGGCCAGGCTGGCCTCGAACTCCTGGCCTTAAATGATCATTCAGTATTGACTGTTGACCTATGTTTCCTTATGTTATTGTAACATCATATGTTTTTTTCTTAAAGCTCTTTGAAACTATTTTCAATTTGTTAATTATTGTGTACCCACTGTGTGTCAGGCACATTCCAAGAACAGTAAATGTAATTTTATAGAAGTTTATTTTCTCCAATTGATCTTCTCACTTTTGCCCAGGGGTTAGGTCTAACTACTAATTCAGTCAGAATATAATGAGTCATAGTGACCAAGCTCCTTCTACTCTACTTCTTTCCTAATCCCCAGTGCTCTCCATTCCCCCCATCAAAAGACAGTGTCATATTCAAGTATTGTCGTTTTGACTGTAACTGATACAGACCTACCTTTGAGGATAACATTTTTGTTTAGGAATACTTCATGATGTACCTAGTTTTTTGTAAGCAGAAAGGACTGTCACTTTGGCTGTCCTGCTAAATTGCCTATTTGGGGGAGATGGTCTAAGCATGAGTTTTTAAAAAAAAAGAAACACCTCTACCCAAATTATGTGATACATATGCATGTCGGGAACCACAAATGTATACAATATTATATCCTAATTCCTACTAAGGACACGTTAGTCTCTTCTTAGTTTATAGCTTCACACTAGCAGGGGTGCTAGGGGGTAAGAAAATGGATGCCTTTGCCATTTTCCCCCATAAACACTAATTATTGAATTGCTTACAGTTTTTTTTTTTCTTTTGAGACGAAATCTCGCTCTGTTACCCAGGCTGGAGTGTAGTGGCACGATGTCAGTTCACCACAACCTCCGCCTCCTGGGTTCAAGTGATTCTCCTTCCTGAGCCTCCTGAGTAGCTGGAACTATAGGTGCACACCACCATGCCTGGCTAATTTTTGTATTTTAGGTAGAGACGGGGTTTCACTATGTTGGCCAGGCTGGCCTTGAACTCCTGACCTCGTGATCTGCCCGCCTTGGCCTCCTAAAGTGCTGGGATTACAGGTGTGAGCCACTGCGTGCAGCCGCCTATAGTTCTTGAGCATGTCATCTTGAGACATCCTTCCATGCCATCGGATAGACTGTTTCTTGTGCTGAGGATACTCTGTCCCTCCTTGTTAACTTTCCTCTCTTTCTCTGCTCCCTTTCTTCTTTACCCTTCCACTGAGACCTCTGTGTTTCCATTTTACCTTGTAGGAATGGGTTTTAGCATTTCCCTTATAGCTTAAGCCTTTATATCTTGAATATTGGACTGTTCACTAACTAGAGGGTCAGATTTCCATGACCTGTATCATTCATACGATATGAGAGAGTTAGGAGACGATATGAGAGAGTTAGGAGACGAGCTGAAGCCAGAAACTAGTGCCTGAAGGAAAACAGCTTAGTGCTTTTGACACAGTGTCTTCACATTGATACAGCTTTGCATTTTGAAATACAGTTTCAGGTTTCAAGGCTTTTTCCGGCTGTTACCACCAGCAGTTTCATTTATATTAATTTTCTCAACTATTCTCTAATGTCTTTACCATCCATTGTTAGAAATTAGGTGTTTCAAAGATTTTAGATTTCATAGATACATACTTCAAGCAACTTTTATTGGAATTTTGTTAGAAAAATCGTTTGGTTATTCCAAGTCTGAAATTCTAGTCTTTGACCTCAGACCCTCCTCCTTCCCCATTGAGAAAAAAATTTCTATGATATAATTTAGGTCAGTTGAGGTGTTTTTTGTTTGTTTTCCTTCTTTGTTTGTTTCTTTTGGGATAGGCTCTCTCTCTGTTGCTCAGGCTAGAGTGCAGTGGAACAAACCCGTCTCACTGCAGACTTGACCACCTGGGCCTTAAATGACCCTCGCTCCTCAAGCCCTTCCTCATAGTGGGACTGCAGGCACAGGCCACCATGCCCAGCTAATTGTTTTTTCATTTTTTGTAGAGATGGGGTCTCACTATGCTGCCCAGGCTGTCCTCAAACTCCTGGGTTCAGGCAGTCCTCCTATTTCAGCCTCCCAAAGTACTGGGATTACAGGCATGAGCTACCATGCCTGACCTGAGATTTCTTAAGAACGTCACTATTATTTATAGTGCTAAAGCACATACTATTTTTGTGTGCATCTCTTTGGTTGCATTTCTGTTTCCCCACCCAAGTTTCTTGTGAGTAGAGATCATCCCTTTTTGTCTTTAACCTCCCAGTGACTAGCATAGTGCCTGGTGCATTCTTGATACTCAGTTATTTAAAGAATAGCATCTTGATAACTATATTAGTAATATTTTAAAAGACCTATCTCTGAGTCCCAAGTAGATCTCATTGTTGGATTGCTAATGGTTCTTGTGTCACATTTTCAGGATCAGTAATTGTTTTATAGAGTTGATCTCAGACTTGATAATGAATCCACGAAAACTATTGAATGTGCTTGTGGCACAGTTTTTTCTTTTTCACTGAACATTTAAATTAGGATATGTTGTAGAGGGCAGTAAAGAATATATTTATGCTTATACATTTTTGGATAATATACAAGATGAGTATTCCTTAGTACTAGAATTGTTTAGTGTACAGTGACGTACATTTCCAAATGATTATTATATTGAGATATTGAACTCCTGAACACATGGTTTATTCAGCATATAAAATGTTTTAATTTATAGATATTTTAAACTGTGTTATAACTTACAGACATTTTTAATTGCTTAGATATTTTAAGTTTGTGTACATAAGTTGCTTACTCACTTGACTAAACCATTATGTGTTAAAACTTCTTTTTCTGCAGAGATGCAATTGAGAACAACATGGATTTTATGGGATTAATTATAATGCAGAACAAATTAAAGCAAGAAACCCCTGCAGTACTTGAAGATTTGCATAAAGCCAACATTCGCACCGTCATGGTCACAGGTTAGACTTTATCAAAGAACACAGAACAAAATGGAGTGTGACAGAGTTGAAGTTATATAATATTGAGGAATAATCAGTTATAAAATAATAATATATATTCTTTAGTGGTTTCAACCTAAGTTCTCTTTTAGCTCTGAATATTTTCCCAAGTGCGAGATAACTTCGTCGTATTCTTTTTGGGGTCTACCAAATCCTATTTATAGAAAATATAGTAGAATAGTAAAAGTACATTGTAAAAATTTAAACTTCTTTTTGTTTTCTCTGTTTATTCATGTATTTCTTATAGCACTTATTATACCTTGTGTTATTTGTAGATTTGTTTTCTCTACTAGAATATAAGATTCTTGAGGGTTAGGATTATGTTTTACTCATGTTGGGGTCCTTTGCAATTTTTAGAACTGTCAAGTACATTGAAAATGATTAATAGATATTTGATAGCATGAAATTTTTATATGTGAGATATTGTTTATTACCCTAGCTTGAATTCTAGTGAAGTAGCCTACTTTTTGTTTTTTGTTTTTTTTCTAGTACATCTAAGGGATTCTCCTGATGTTACTCTACTGTTAATAATATTAGATAACTGTTACTCCTTAGCTGTGTAAAATTGTGGTAGCTGGTTTTTGTTTTTTTCCTTAGCAGATAATCAGATTTAAGATACTTAATGGCACTTAAGTGTTCAGTAAGACTAGTATGGAGAAAGTCTATACATTTTTGTGTTTTAGACTCTTGAGATCTATCTAATAACATAATTTTACCGTATAACTCAAGATAACTAAGTCTGTTAACATCCCAGCAATTCTTAGTTCTTGTGTCTTCTCTGTCAAGGCACTTTTCACCCATTCCTTGTCCTCCTCTTTTATTTATTTGTTTTAAATTTTTTTTTCCCATGCCAGAATATGGCTTTGTATACCAAAAGTCATAGGAAAATATTCTTGGAAATAATGTGTGGAAATTGAGGAAAGAAATATCTTGCTCTTGGTAGCAGTGGGATCCACAAACCTTTGCCTGCTTCTTCTTTAAGATCCTGTCCTTGCTGCTCTTCTGTTCTTCTCATGACTGAGAAGTTGTCTCTCTTGTTTCTCATTTACATCTGTTCTTATTACCTTTGTTAACTTTTTGTTTTGTATAATCTTGCTTTTGTAATTCATCCTTTCCTATGGCATAGTGCTGGTGTTCTTGCACAGACCACTAGTCACTACAAAGTTATTTCGGTAAATACTTATTGAGCCACCTGCTCTGTGTGTAGCACTGTGCCAGGTATTGTGTAGATACAAATAGTGCATGACTGGAAAAGACTGAGAATTGTATTTGGCTTTAAAAATTGTGGATGAGATGTTGTCTTTAGCTTGCATTATTTGAGGCTTCTTTTGATAAGTACGGTCCAATTTTGTGATTTTTAAACTCTAAGGGGAAGAACCATACGTTATCGTTATTCCGCCAGCCCAGTCGTGGAGACTGTAGTAGATTCTCAGCAAGTACTTGTTTGATACGTTCACGTTTCCATTTTAATTTTAATGCATTTAAAATACTTTGAAAATTAGGTGACAATATGTTGACTGCTGTCTCTGTGGCCAGAGACTGTGGAATGATTCTACCTCAGGATAAAGTGATTATTGCTGAAGCATTACCTCCAAAGGATGGGAAAGTTGCCAAAATAAATTGGCATTATGCAGACTCCCTCACACAGTGCAGTCATCCATCAGCAATTGCCTCAGAGGTAAGGTCAAACTTGATTGTCCCTTTTAAAGTTTGTTGGTTTAAATTTAGTCTGGGAAAAAAAAAAAGTGGTGTGTTAAAACACAGTAAAGCAAAAACTAAATGAAAACAGAAGTCTGGGCTATTTTTTCAGAGATTATATTTCATTAGGACTGGGGCAGACCCAGGAATCTCAATGTTCAAATTTTGATATTTAGCTGAGATGAGAAGCATAGTTTTAAAGTGTAAGAATTCCAGATGTTTATCATATTCTTCAAATAACTAGTGGTAAATGATGCAGGTGGTCCATCATACTCAGTTCATGCATCGTTTCAAATTGAAACTGATATTTAATTGAGTTTCTTTTTACTTTGAATAAATGTCAGGCTTTCAGTGTGTTGTGGAACATATCAAATGAAAGAATTCAGTTTTAGAACAAATATGTTTAAAATAGAATTGTTTTACTTGGTTTGGCTGCCTAAATATTGTTCCCAATGTCATACACAGGCTATTCCAGTTAAATTGGTCCATGATAGCTTAGAGGATCTTCAAATGACTCGTTATCATTTTGCAATGAATGGAAAATCATTTTCAGTGATACTGGAGCATTTTCAAGACCTTGTTCCTAAGGTAAGTAATTTGGGTGTATATATGTGTTCACATGACTACATCGTGAACAATATTTTTAAGAAATTTATTTGATTTTTTTCTAGTTGATGTTGCATGGCACCGTGTTTGCTCGTATGGCACCTGATCAGAAGACACAGTTGATAGAAGCATTGCAAAATGTTGAGTAAGTATTGGTGTCTTTTTTGTTTTTGTTTTTTTATGAACTATGGTTTCATTTCAGCATCAGAAAAATAATTTTTATATATGTTTCTTATACTAATATTTCATATTTATATAATTGCGATCTGTAAGGTAGACGAGAACTTTAAGTGCCTCTTTAAAAAGTCTCATATGCTTTTTATTTAGCTAAAGTACAATAGCCACAGTTTTTTCTCCAGGTGCTACCTATGACTTCATTCGTTCGGGTGTTCTATCTTGATAGAAGTGGCTAATCATTTTAGTAAACAGTTATGTTTCAGGTTATTAAGGGACAAATTTTTACTGATAACTTTAAAAGTAGCCATACTAAAGACTGTAGGCACAAGCACTTTGCTCTAAAGATGAGGAAATTGAGACACCAAAATGATTTGCCAATAATGTGACAGAAATAGGACAATAACCCAGCTCATTTCACTTGCGGTCTGGTGCTGTTTGCAAAGCAGCACACCTGTGTCCATTATAGTAAAAAGATTCAGTAGTTCCACTGGGGGAATCCTGGTGTGTTAGCTCTTTATAATACTGTAATAAAAAAATCTTAATAAGGTAAATGTTTTGTAGTTTAAGAAATTAATTAAAATCTTAACATTGTTTTGTTTCTTAGTTATTTTGTTGGGATGTGCGGTGATGGCGCAAATGATTGTGGCGTAAGTATAGTTTTTGTGATTTACTTTTGTAGTTCTTACTGTAGCCTAAATCATATTCACAAAACTTAACCAGTTGTCTTAAAATTATTAGGCTTTGAAGAGGGCACACGGAGGCATTTCCTTATCAGAGCTCGAAGCTTCAGTGGCATCTCCCTTTACCTCTAAAACTCCTAGTATTTCCTGTGTGCCAAACCTTATCAGGTAGTACAAATTAAAATTTTTCTCATCCCTTTTTCTCTTGCTCTAATAATACGGAAGAGAAAATTACAAAAAGTAATGTGAATTTGTTTAATATTAGCAGATTAGCACATTTGAGCTATAACTTATTAGTAACAGATTGATTTCTACTCCTCATTTAGTTTAGTTCTTTTGGTGGATATAAGCACTTTGTTGTAGCCATTGAATGTTGATGTTCATGTGTCAAGATAAAGTTGTGGTTTGGAAAAGGAGTTTAAAATGCTTTTATTCATATGCCAGTGTTTGATTTCTTTTCACAGGGAAGGCCGTGCTGCTTTAATAACTTCCTTCTGTGTGTTTAAATTTATGGCATTGTATAGCATTATCCAGTACTTCAGTGTGACTCTCCTGTATTCTGTGAGTATTAACCTTGTGTGCAGAGGTAACACTTAATGTGCACAGTAAATTAAATGTTGAGTATATATGTTTGATTTTGAGTGCATCCATTAGTAATTGTTTATGTGGAGTAGTACCTATAAATTTACCTTCAATTTACTGTAGTTTGAGTAGCAGATTGAAAAAGTTAAAATGAGAAAAGATGTTTCAACAGTGGTTTGTTGAATTTGGGGAATGGTTTGCTTTTGGAGAAAAAGTATAAACAGCAATGGCCACAGGTACCCTGTCAGATTTTATAATCAAAGTGTTCTGACATCCTAAAGACTCATGGTGACACTATCCCATTTTACCATTTGTAGAAAATATCAGAAGGGATGGTACTAGATGAGGATACTAATTTACAACGTTGAATATTTTGAGTAAATGTTAGTGTTTTCTTTTCACCAAAAAACCATGTTGGCCAGGATGGTCTCGTCTCTTGACCTCGTGATGTGCTGGCCTTGGCCTCCCAAAATGCTGGTATTACAGGTGTGAGTCACGGTGCCCGGCCTATTGAACGAATTTTAAGGAGATGCCTTTTATACTAATATACTAAATCAAATATTTGTAAATATATATTATAGTTAATTTCAGAGACACATATATTTCAATTTTTAAGCAGGTCCAAGTGTCATTTTTAAGTTGTCATTATTGGGAAAATCCAAACTATTAATAAAACCTGGGGACACTATAAAAATAATTCCAAAAACCTAATAATGTTTTTAAAATTACTTCTATAGATCTTAAGTAACCTAGGAGACTTCCAGTTTCTCTTCATTGATCTGGCAATCATTTTGGTAGTGGTATTTACAAGTGAGTATTTTGCTTTGCTATTGATTTTTAAAGTGTATGAAATTCTGATGTGACTTATTAAATTTTTGTAAATTTACATCAACAATTGTAACATAGCTCACACCTCTCCAGATTCCTTGTAAATATATTATTTTATTACCAGTTGTTTATATCTTGCCCCATTTTTTTATTGTTCTGTCTCTATTGTTTTTTTTCCCTGAAATATTTGAAAATAAGTTTTGAGTCAGTATGCTCTTTTGCCTCTGACAATTTTAGTGTATATTTTCTAAAAGCAAAACCATTATTTTATATAACTAAATACAGTTGTGAAGATCAGGAAATTTAACATTGATGTAATATTATCTGGTCCAAAACCCATATTCAGGTTTTGTCATTTGTCTCAACAATGTCCTTTATGCCTATTTTCCCGTAGTCTCCTAGATTAGAACAAAATATATCTTCAGACATTGCCAGATATTCCCTTGGGGTGCAGAATCCTCTGATTGAGAACCACTTATCTTTAGTAGGTGATAAAACTAGTGAAAGTTTGATAGGGAGCAGGATTTTCACAGTCTCAGCGTATCTTTTCACAAGGTGCTAGTTACAAAGGGAAAAATAGACATTTCTTTTTTTTTTTTTTTGAGACAGAGTCTGGCTCTGTCACCCAGGCTGGAGTGCAGTGGCACGATCTCGGCTCACTGCAACCTCCGCCTCCCGAGTCCCAGCGATTCTCCTGCCTCAGCCTCCTGAGTAGCTGGGATTACAGGTGCGCACCACCATGCCCGGCTAATTTTTATATTTTTATTAGAATCGGGGTTTCACCATGTTGGCCAGGCCAGTCTCTAACTCCTGACCTCAAGTGATCCGCCCACCTCGGCCTACCAAATGGCTGGGATTACAGGCGTGAGCCACTGTGCCCAGCTGAAAAATAGGAACTTTATAGTGGAAAACTTGTGTTGTATACCACCTTAATAAGTAATGAAAGCCTTGTTAAAAACTGTTTTTCCTATGTTTTTATTGCTTCAAACATTGTTAATATCGTAAGAGGAAGAAGTATGTATTATTTTAACTAGTTTTGCAATTAAAGATTCAGAAAATAATGATCTCTTAAATATATGAGATGATCAACTTTGTAGTTATTGTGTTTATATTTAGTTTTACTATTTTTTTAATTTAAAATTATTTATTTATTTATTTATTTTGTAGAAATGGGGTTTCACTATGTTGCCCATGCTAGTCTCAAACTCCTGGGCTCAAGTGATCCTCCCACTATGGCCTCCCAAATTGCTGGGATTACAAGCATGAGCCACCATGCCTGGCCTAGTTTTACTTTTATTTGTTAATATTACTGTTGAATTTCAATAGAAATGTAAAAATTATTCCTGAGGCATTTTTCAAAAAGCCTACACTGTTTACTTTTACAGATTATGTACATGTGTACGATATGTGACTTGGTTTTTGGAGATTTTTTATATTAAAGAATTGCTAGGCAAAAACAAATTTTTAAAGTTCCTAAATGAATCTAGTTATGCCTTATGTAGTGACAGATGAATGTAGATACAAACCTTTCCTCTTTTTCTTTTCAATATAGTGAGTTTAAATCCTGCCTGGAAGGAACTTGTGGCACAAAGACCACCTTCGGGTCTTATATCTGGGGCCCTTCTCTTCTCCGTTTTGTCTCAGATTATCATCTGCATTGGATTTCAATCTTTGGGGTTTTTTTGGGTCAAGCAGCAACCTTGGTATGAAGTGTGGCATCCAAAATCAGAGTAAGTTGGTCAATCTGTGTAAAAATCTATATAAAATATGTGCAACATGTGTGGTATAAAAATGAGTTTAGAAGTTTATATAAAAGTTTGTGCCAGGTGCGGTGGCTCACACCTGTAGTCCCAGTACTTTGGGGAGGCCAAGGCAGGTAGATCACTTGAGACCAGGAGTTCGATCAGTTGAGACCAGGAGTTCGAGACCAGCCTGGTTAACATGACGAAACCCCGTCTCTACTAAAAATACAAAAATTAGCCGGGCATGGTGGTGCCTGTCTGTAATCCCAGCAACTTGGGAGACTTGAAGCAGGAGAATCACTTGAACCTGGGAGGCAGAGGTTGCAGTGAGCCAAGAGATGGTTTTTTGAGACAAAGTTTGCATGCCGACTGCTTTAAACACTTGCATAATTTGGCCTGTATTTGCCTGTAGATCACGGTCACTCCTGTCTTTGGGAAGGTGTTCAGGCAAAAACCTAATAATCACTACCAAGATGGGGATCTTAGATCAGTTTCTTAATTTGCTATTGAGCCTTACTTATCTGTAAAATAAGAAAGTTGGAATTAATCTCTGGGGCCTCTTCTAAACCCAGAGTGTTTTGTACTTCTAATCTCTCTTCCCCCAGTTTAGGAAATGGCATTTTGAAACTTACGGGGAAAAATAAATTAGGTGCATTTGCTATTTGTAGAGTGTAGAGTGCTCTGTAGATCACAAATTATAACATCATTTTAATTAAACGTGTTAATTTTGTAGAATTAAATTTTCAGGTGTAAACATTTATTTCTAGTTTGCTTGATTGAAGGGTATTATCTTTAAACATTTTAGAAGATTTTAAGAGATTTAACGTTACATTTTTTATGTGTGCCTAAAAACACTGCACATGAAAAAAAGAAAAGAGGTGGAATTTTCTTGAGAATCTTTCCGTAGTTCACTTGCAGCATCATCTGTTAATGTTAATCACATTTTGTGAGCACTTACTTGCGTTTGTAGTTAATGCTTCAGTAATGATCGTTGGGGACTTCTCACAATTAGTTGTTTGTGTGCCTCATGGTCCTGCCTACCTGAAAGTAGAAATGAGAGAGAGCCACAGCTGGAGAATACTGAGGGCCATCAAGCACTGGGGGCTTGCTAGGCATTTGTACAAGTCATCCTGCTAGTCCCCATGTCAACTTGTGATGTAGGTACCAACATTGACCAGTGAGGAGGTAGGCTCAGAGAGAGTAAATACTATTTCCTCAGTTCGCCCTGAAAAGTGATAGAGCTTGGGTCAAGCCCATTTTCTGTCTGCTTTTACTCTGCTAAAATTCCTGCCAAAATTAAAAAACTGAGGGGGCTTATTAAATATTTCTTACTTGATTCTAATTTTTTAAGTGATTGAGATGCCTGACTGAAGAGAAAACCCTTCATACTCTTTGTACCTGTTTTATATATCTTATTTTGATATTGTTGGACCTTTTGCTATAAATATCATCGTATTTCTGTTTGTTACGATAGTGATTCAGGGCAATTAAGGTAAGATTGGTTTCTTTTGGGAAATGAGTATTCTGTTTACTAATGCAAGCATTTTTTGCATGTGTTCTAGTGCTTGTAATGCAACCGGAAGCCTGCTTTGGAATTCTTCACACTTAGACAATGAAACCGAACTTGATGAACATAATATACAAAATTATGAAAATACCACAGTGTTTTTTATTTCCAGTTTTCAGTACCTCATAGTGGCAATTGCCTTTTCAAAAGGAAAACCCTTCAGGCAACCTTGCTACAAAAATTGTAAGTTTGGCATTTATTGTGATTTCTACCCTGCCTTGCCCCTTTAAAACTAATGTAGAAGAGAATAATTATAACTGTCTTTTCCACAGTAAACCAGATCTTCACAGATGGAATGAACTTAGTGATTTAGATGTTTACTGTTTTGTTTTACTTTCATTGGTAGTTGCCACCCTAAATTTAAAGTTAAAGTCACCAGTGTTAAACACTGTTGTTTTTCACATCCTACTGCCTCTGGCTGCAGCTTTTATTTCTGCAACCCATTGCGGAGGGAGTTAGGATTGGAAGCAGAGACAGAGGTTCCTCAACCCATTGCGGAGGGAGTTAGGATTGGAAGCAGAGACAGAGGTTCCTCAGTTGGAACAGTAGGTATTACACTTTCCTCTGGGGCGGTCTGCACAGCATCGGCCATCTTCTTCATTTCCGACACTGGTATGGCCCGTGTTCACCTCTGGGATTCTTCATTTCTAGTATCTTTGCATGCTATTGAAGAAAGGGCCATTCAGCACAGGCTGAATGGGGGCCTGTGCCCTTGTGGACTTGTCTATGGCAGTATAATATACCATTTTGATTGATCAAAATTAGAGTTTATGGAAAAAATCAGTTACTACATATAAATTGCCAATTAAAAAATTAAGAATACACTAATATATGGAACAACTTTTAGACTTCTGCAGTATCTTGGAGCGAATAGCAATTATTCTTTTGCTGTAGTTATGATGAGGTGGCAGTGTTCTAGTTGGCAAGATGCCAGGTCACAGGTATCGATATGTCATAGGAGTCACAACTGTTAGCGTCTCTGTCTCTCATATTAGCATTTATAAGGCATTTTCTCATACGTTATCTTATTTGTCACTTCTACCCTGTTGGTTTGTAGGGCAAGTTTTATTACTTTATATTTTGGACGGGTAAGATTAAAATCTGATCTTACTGGTAATTTTTCCTTTATTTGCCCCCTTTTTGGAACTTATGTTTCTTATTTTAAAAATTACTATATTATTACTTATTTATTAGTTATATATTGCTATATAACTATACTAATGACTGTTACTAAGAACTGTAAAAAATAACTATTTAAAAAATAACTGTTATTATTTATTAGTTATATATTGCTGTATAACCATACTAATAACTATGTTACTAAGAACCGTATTAGAACCATGCTACGGGATGAAAAACCTTCCATAGAAGATTTGCCATGGTATTTCTAAAAGGATTTTTTACTACAGATAACTTATTACAAGGTGAATTTAATCATTAACATTGGTATACATTTTATTTTTAGTTCAACATTTTTAAATTTCAAGGAAATATTGAACACATTTAAGGGTAGCTAAAAACATCTATGAAAAAACATTGCTTTTTTTTTTTATTTGAAGAAAACTGGTATTCAGACTGGTTTGCAAGCAAGACAGCTCTATCAAGAAAGTTAATTTTAGAGATCTACCCTATCCACACTGTTACAATTAAAAAAGAGAAAGGCAGAATATTAGTTGCCTGTTTCTAAAAATGCATCTTCTATATGTTTGGAAAACTTTTTTAAAAAGGGTTAAGAAATTTTGTATTCTTGTTTAATTTCCAATTTACTAGAATAAATAACAGTGTTGTTGGCCACTGGATGATTTAGAAATGTATTATTATATTTAGCAGAAATACAAGCATAAAACTTGATTGCCTTTCCTATTACCAGCTTGTGTACTTCTCTCAGTGGGTAAACAGAAGCACTTTCTGTTATAAAACATGCCTTCTGAAAAGCACAAAAGGAGCAGTGCAGTTGATGCAGACGTTCTGCTAGTTTTCACCTCTTGTCTGTTTGTCACGGGAGTCCATGCAGAGTCCTTTGCTAGGACCTGCCAGTTGTTGCTCTCTATAAATGGTGTGTAATGTAGTAAATGTATTTTGAAATTATATTTTTAAGAATTAATCTCATCCTTAGGCGTTTAAGGAACTCTCTTTTGAGTTTTTTCCTTGCTTGTACTGGTTCACTTTCAATCTAAATTAAACTTAACTTCAGTCTGTTTTCAACTTGAGCTTCACAGTTAACGTTTTCTCATTCAGCTGCTTTCATTTCAAGGGTCGTGATATGCACTTAATTCTTAACACTCTCCTTTAGACATGATTTCTTGGATTTGGCTTCAATTTTTAATTCAGTTTCTTGTTGGATCAGCCCTACAGTTTATTGCTTGTGCTACCTAATCCCTTTGTCTGTCTATGAAGGCATTACTACTGAATTGCCAGTATCTTTCCTATTCAGGGCTTGTGTATCTTTTTCCTATTCATCTAGCATGCCTAAATTGGTTGAAGCAGTTCAGATACCTAGAGGCCCTACAGAATAAGGTGACCTTTTAAAGACATAACTGGATAAGGGAGAGGGATAGGAATAAAAAGGCTTAAGATTTGTGGCTGTAGGTTAGTTCTTGTTATTGTTTGGGGAAGGAACAAAGAGATATATATTAGGGATGAATATTGTATGTGTGTCTACCTTATTTCAGAGTCACTAAGGAGAATATGAAGGAAATCCTTTCTGGTACCTTATTTTGATACCATAGTCCCTCGGTGGGATTTGGGATCATGAACAGCACATCATATGTTGCCACAAGCTGAAAAATATTTCATAATAACTTCAATTTAATGTTGCTATATACTTTGAATACTTAAAAATCTACTATTTCCTACAGAATCCTTATATCCCCGTTTTATAGATAAAATAATTTGACTATAAATGACTTGTTCAGATTCACATAGCTTTGTGGAAGAGTCAATCTAAAACAATCTAAATCCCTGGCCTGCAGTCACCAGTGACACACAATTTGTTTTGATATCTGTCTTCTGGTGAAGAATGTTTATTTTACACTTTAGTATAATTACTAAGCCATTGCTTATAATGCTAGGAGAATCTAGGAGCTGAGAGCATAGTCTACAAGAAATTCATACCTCTCTAAAGTGAATACCTAATTCTTCTATTCTTGGTTGAAATCCTTATTGATTTTAAAATTTGGTATGATTATATGTCTACCAGCCATCCTTCTCCCTTGTCACATAGTGTCTTTTTTGAATAGTACCTTTTTTTTTTTTTCCTCCAGGCTAAACAAAGATAGATTCAGTTACTTATTTTCTCTTTCACATGGAAATCTTGGCAGATTTTTAGAGGTGGGATCCAAGAGGTGGCTGTGGGAGAGACATGAAAATTTGAGAAACAAACATTGTTTAGGTAGATGTAAAGACGCTTCTGTGCTTGAGTAAGTTATTTTATTTTATTGTTTTGTCAACAACGCACATGTCAAGAACCAGGTGTAAATCTGCTGTGGTTTGAAAACTGCAGTCGGATTTGAAAAACATGCAATATGGGTATTACTTCATTGAAATTCTTTTTTCGTCTCTGTGTTTCTCTCTGCCATTTATATTCTGACCATTGCTTTTTGTACTTTTTCTGATTTTGTCTTTTTTCTTTTCTGTTTTTATATACTTCCAACCACCACTTTCTAAACACTTTTTCCTTATCTGACCATAACTACTTAAGTGACCATAGAACTTATTTGATACTTTAGTTGCTGCATTTGTGAAACAGGATGTCACATTTCCTATTTACAGTGTAGTGGAATTGCTTTTTACACAATATGAGTTCCACCTTTTTTTTTTTTTTTTGAGATGGAGTCTCGCCCTGTCACCCAGGCTAGATAGAGTACAGTGGTGTGATCTCGGCTCACTGCCAGCTCCACCTCCCGTGTTCATGCCATTCTCCTGCCTCAGCCTACCAAGTAGCTGGGACTACAGGCACCCGCCACCATGCCCAGCTAATTTTTTATATTTTTAGTAGAGACAGGGTTTCACCGTGTTAGCCAGGATGGTCTCAATATTCTGACCTCATGATCCGCCCGCCTCGGCCTCCCAAAGTGCTGGGATTATAGGCGTGAGCCACCACGCCCGGCCCCGTGTTTTTTTTAATCCTTTTGGTCAGTGGCTCATAGTAAAAAAAGTGTCTCCACTTTTGGTATAAGTGTTCGTTAAGTTTCAGCTTAAGCTACTAAAACTATGTATATATACCCCTACACACTGGTATATATAAACATAAAAATGATTAATATATAGTATAGTTTCCGTAGAATGATAAATATTTACCTGTAGTTTTGAATTGATATTGACGAAGTTTATATTTACAAATAACTTCCACGTTTAAACGTAGCACTGAGACCCTTCATTTCCAGTCAGTAGAAGGAGAGTGACTTCTTTACCCAGTCTGGAGGCTTCGTGGTAAAGTTTTTGTATGTGGTCTTAGGAAAGTTTAAGTCTGAAATGGAGTTCAAATAGGAACTTGTAAATAAATGTCCAGATCAAAGGAAAACGGGAAAAAGTTTGGGCTATCAATATAATTAGGACATTTTGGAGCCACTTTTATGGCTTATTATTATATAAGTATATGCTTATATACATGCATGTATATGTGTGTATGTACACACTTAAGAAAATGGCCATGAGCAAGCAGTTTGGTTTTTGAGTTAGAAAAGTGAGACAAAGTACTACTGGGTGGATTTGCTGTTCCCAGCTCCCATAGCAAGCCATAAGGTCAGCCCACTTTGAAAAACAGTAGATCAACTCAGTCTCTTGGCTTTTGGCTTTTTCTGTGAAAACATTTTCACAGTGTAAATCAGTGAAAAAATGGGATTCACTTAACTAGAAATATATTCACATTTAGGTTAGAATGCCTCTGTTTAGGATTAAGACATACCTAATACTGAAGATAAGTGTTATTCAGCGTTTTTACAATCAATAGTAATTGTCATTGAATACATGTTTTAAATGATAATCTCATTTTGCCACACATACTTTAGTCTCTTATTTGTACATTATATATTGACTTTACTATCTTACAAAGTAGCTATCCATTTGGGCAACATGCGAATGTCCATGAAGGTCTGAGTCTTATTTTTTTAAGTGCTGATTATTTTCTGAAGTACTTTTACGGTTAAAGCTAATGGAGTTTAAATATAACATCACATCGTGTATATGAATCTTTTGGGTGCCCTGAACAATGTCTCGTACTCTAGGAAATAACAGAGCACATACTTTATTTCATCAACTGAAGTGAAAGTATTCAAAACCAGATTTAGAAATGATAGTATGCCAGTTGTTATTGGATACCTTTTCATATAAAGGAATTTCCTAATTTACTTGTTTTACTTTTACTTTCTTTTCCAGATTTTTTTGTTTTTTCTGTGATTTTTTTATATGTTTTTATATTATTCATCATGTTGTATCCAGTTGCCTCTGTTGACCAGGTTCTTCAGGTAAGACTTAAGCACATCATTTGTTTGGGGAAAAAGACTAACCTGTATACATTTCTTTTTTTCCAGGATCTCTTCTTTTTATATATTCTATTATAAGTATATGTCTAGTAGAATTGCTTTTTACACAATATGAGTCCCACCTTTTTTTTTTTTTTTGAGATGGAGTCTCAAAAAAAGATGCTGTTATATTAACTCAAAGATACTCTACGAAGAATAAAGAACCTAATTAAAATAGCAGCTTTTATTAGCTATACCTGTTTAATCTCTGCTTCTGGTTCCATTTTCATTTGTCTGCAAACCAATTAAATAGCCCTTGGTCTTTAAAAACAAAAAAGCGTTGATCCTGGTACCTGTTAATCCTCTCTTCTCTACCAGTCTGCTTCTTGAGTAGTCTGCACATGCTCCCTTTTGTTTTTTGGCCATTTAGTTCTTCATTCTTTTCATTAAAAACTTTCTGAGTAATGAAATACTTGTTTTTCATACAAAAGAATATGTGCACATATTTAAGTTGTTAACTGTAATTTTAAAATGATAAAGAAATAACACCGTGAGTGTATCATCCAGCCTAAAGAAATGAACATTACCTGAGCACAAGTCAGTGACAAAAGAAAACAAAAAAAGGTATCATTGCCAATCAATAAGGCACTCTCATGTACCTGTTTTGATGATTTTCCCTGTCATTCCCTGTTTTCATTATATACTTACCGTGTATGTTTGCAGTCATAAAAGATAGTTTTGTGTGCTCTTGAACTTTATGAAAATGTTAACTTGTTCCCTTTTTTCTGTGACTTGCATTCTCCCATCAACATTGTTTGTTGATACGTGTATTTTATTTTCACTGCTTTATAGTATACAGTTGCAGGAATATATTAAATTCATTTCTTCATCCTCTGTTGGTAAATATTTACTGAACATACTGCTGCTATGAACATATTTTTACATGTCTTTCAGTGTATGGGGGTAAGTAATAGTGTACCAGAGTGGAGTAGGAGTGGTTTATCCCAGGTACAAGCAGTGAGACAGTGGTGCGATGCTGTAGAGAATTTGAAAAAGTAATTAAGCCCAGTAGAAATCCATCTGCTTTTTAAATATTGCCATGTGCTGGTAATTGCAAACACTTCCAGTGGTAGTATACTCCTTCCACTAGTATCCCTGGCAAACCACTTGGGACAGAAGTTTCCTCTGGTGAATCTGGTATCATGATGAGCATGTACTGCTCTTCAGCTACCATGTGGCAAGTTGTTTTCCAAAGTGATTGTGTCAGTCATCCATCAGGGTTTGACATCCTGTTGTTTCATATCATTGCCAACACTTTGTCTTGTTTAGTGGGTGTAAAATGTTATATCATGATGGTTTTACTTTGCCAATTAACTTTACTAATGGAGTTGAGCATTTTTTCATATGTTTAGTGGCCGTTTTTATTTTCTCTGTGAACTGCCTATTCATGTCTTTGGCCAATATTTTCTACTAGGATGTTGCCTTTTTTTAAACTTAGTTTTCAGAGTTCTTAATGTATTATGTTTGACTGTATAGTGATAAATATCTTCTCCCAGTTTGTGGCTTGTCTTTTTACTTTGTTTATAATATCTGTTTTTAAAAAACAAATTTATAATCTGACAAGGCAAATTTATTAATTTCTTTATTTGTTCCTTGTGTCTCAGTTTGGCAGACTTGTCCATCTCAGAGTTATAAAGATACTCTCACATTTGGTCTTTAATCCATCTGGAATTAATTTTATGTATAGCTTTTGAATAGGGATCATATTTCTTTTTCTTTTTTTCTCTTACACATACCCATTTGTTTCAGCAATTGCTTATTGAAGTTCGTCTTTTCCCACTGATATTCAGTGATACCTTTGTCCTTTATCTCCTTCCTTCCTTCCTTCCTTCCTTCCTTCCTTCCTTCCTTCCTTCCTTCCTTCCTTCCTTCCTTCCTTCCCTCCCTCCCTCCCTCCCTCCCTCCCTCCCTCCTGCCTTCCTGCCTTCCTGCCTTCCTGCCTTCCTGCCTTCCTGCCTTCCTTCCCTCACCCAGGCTAGAGTGCAGTGATATGATCTCAGCTCACTGTGGCCTCAACCTCCTGGGCTCAAGTGGTCCTCCCACCGCAGCCTCCTGGGTAGCTAGGACCACAGGTGTGTGCCACCACACCCAGCAAATTTTAAAATTTTTTGTAATAAAAATTGTAATGGGGTTTAACGGTGTCACCCAGTCTGGCCCCCAACTCCTGGGCTTAAGTGATCCTCCTGCCTCTGCCTCTGAAAGTGTTAAGATTATAGGCATGAGCCATGGTGTCTGGCCACAGTTTTGCATATATATAACTAATAGTGTTTTAGGGACTCCATATTTTGTTCTTTAGTTCTCTTTATTTGTGCCAGTACTATATTGTCCATGTTGACCATGACTTTATAAGAAATCTTGATATATGGTTGGGTAGGACTCCTACCCCCACATACATTGTTGTTCATCATGACCTTTTTGGCTGTGCTTGAGGTTTTCTTCTTCTTCTTCCTTTTTTATTTTTATTTTGTGTGTGTGTGTGTGACAGAATCTGGCTCTGGTGCCCAGGCTGGAGTGCAGCCCACTGCAACCTTCGTTTCTCGGATTCAAGTGATTCTCCTGCCTCAGCCTCCCGAGTAACTGGCACCTGCCACCATGCCTGGCTCTAATTTTTTCTATTTTTAGTAGAGACAGGGTTTTACCATGTTGGCCAGGCTTGTCTCGAACTCCTGTCCTCAGGTGATCTCCCCGCCTTGGTGAGCCACTGTGCCCAGCCAAACTTTTCTTCTTAACTTTTCAGTTTAGTTTGTCAAATACCAGGAAAAGCCCTCTTGGAACTATTAGAATTACACTGAGTTGATCAATAAATTTTGAGGGTGAATTGATTAGTTTTCCTTCCCACAAACAATATCTCTTTCTGTTTCTGTCTTCTTGACCTAATGTCTTTCAGTAAGTCAGATAGTTTTCTCCTTAATGGTTTTTGCACATTTTTTGTTAGATTCCTGGAGTAATACAGTTTTTGATCCCTTGATAAATTATAATTAAAGTGACATTTTCTAATTTTTTATGTTGAATTCAATACAATTGTTTTAGATATTCATCTTGTACCCAGAAGCCTTGTCAGACTTTATTCAGACACATTTTAGATTGTCTGGATTTTCTGTTTAGAGAGGCATCATATATAAGTAATTACAAGCTGTTTGTTTCTGACATTTCACAGTCCTTAGATGCTTTCTTTGTATTTTTCATGTGTTAATATATTGGTTACAGTGATAGTGATATCCTTGTCTTAGTCTTGTCTCTAAAGGAAATGTTCCTAATAGTTCACTGTTAGATATACTGTTTACTGTGTATTTCTAATACATAGTCTTTATCAGGTTAAGGAAGCTTCCTTGGTTGTACAGTGTTGTTAACATAAATGGTTTTAAATTTTTATCTAATGCTTTTTTTTTTTTTTTTTGAGATGGAGTCTTGCTGTGTCGCCCAGACTGTAGTGCAGTGGCATGATCTCGGCTCACTGCAACCTCCGCCTCCCAGGTTCAAGCAATTCTCCTGCCTCAGCCTCCCAAGTAGCTGGGATTACAGGCATGCACCACCATGCCTGGCTAATTTTTTGTATTCTTAGTAGAGACGGGATTTAACCATCTGGCCAGACTGGCATCGAACTCCTAACTTTGTGATCCACCCGCCTTGGCCTCCCAAAGTGCTGGGATTGCCAGTGTGAGCCACCATGCCCAGCCAATCTAATGCTTCTTCTGCAGCTATTGAAATGGTCACACAGTTTTTCTCCCTGAAGAATGTGATGAATTATAGCTGATCAGTATTCAAATATTGAACTAACTTTGCAATTCTAGAATAAATTCAGTTTGGTCATGATGCACACTCTTTGAAATTTGGATTTAGGTTGCTGTGATTTTGTTTTGGATTTTTGCCTCTGCATAAATGAGATCAGGTTTGATTTTCCTTTCTTGTGTGTTATGGACAGGTTTGATCTTAAAGTTATATAACTTAAGCTTACAAAGTTTGTGAAGTGAGTATTCCATTGCATGGACTTTTTCGTAATTTGTTTAGTCCTGTTTTGCTGGATATTTAGGTTGGTTCCAGTGTTTTGCTATTAGAAACAATGTGGTATTGTAAATCCTTGCATACTTCAGTTACAGACAAGTATATATTTATAGGCTAAATATGAAAAAGTGGAATTGCTTGGTCTGAGGGTATTTATAAATTTAATTGTCATAAATGTTGCATTATTGAACTTTGAAGGTGTTCCAGGTTGTAGTCTTACCATCAATGTATGTCTGTTTCCCTGCATATTTCATTGAGGGGGTTAGATAAGCACTTACAGTAAAAGAAGAAAACAAAATGCATTCTATTTCTCTTCTGCTGCACATGTCTTCAGTTTTACAACCAACTTTTTCTTGAAATAGTACCACATTCAGCTTACCTCCCACACATTTGTCAGCTAGTCCGGCATCTTCCCCTGCCAATCTACTGAAACTGCCCTTAGCAAGGCCATTTGCCTCTTACTGGTTATGTCCAGTAGACTTTTCTCCTTAATTTATTTTTTTCCAGTCTTACTTGACTCCCCAGCAGTATTTGTTGAGTTAGCCATGTCATCATTCTTAAGATACTCTCTTCCGAAATGTTGTGATGCTTTGCTGTCTTTTGGCCTTTTCTTACCTCTACGACTCTTCAGCCTCATTTTCTACTGTGGTTCCACTCCTTCTGCCCGTTCCTTAAATGTTAGAGTTCCTTACATTTCTGTTCTTATTCCTCTGGTCACTCAGTACATTCTGGTGATGTCCCCTAGAGTCATGGCTTCACCTGTAATTACCATCTATATGCCAAAGGCTCCCAACCTTTATACCCTGCGCCTAACTCACTAAGCTGGAGACCTGCATGTACACTGATATATTGACTATTACTTGGGTGTTCCATCCAACAGATCCCTCAATTTCAGCATTTTAAGAACTAAGCTCATCATGTTCTCCTTCAACCCTATTTCTTCTCTGTTTCTTAGTACCACTATTTATCCAAGTCAGAAGTGTGCATGTGTGTGTACATGTGTGTGTGTCTCTTTATCCGTGCCTTTTCTTCCTCCTTCCGTAGCCAGCCATTTGTTAGATTCTTTCAGTTTTCTTATTCTAAACCTCTTTCTGTCTTTACTACTATCCCATTTTTTTAGGCCTTAGAAATTAATCAGATTTTAAAGTGAACAGTTAGATTGTTTTTTCTTAACTTCATCTGTATAGTTCTTTTATGAATTTGTCTGTATAATTAAGTTTTGACCAGTACTTCATTATTAGATTGGTACCTCTTTTTTTTTTTTAAGGCAGAGTCTTCTGTCACCCACGCTGGAGTACAGTGGCAGGATCTCGGCTCACTGCAGCCTCCGCTTCCCAGGCTCAAGTGATTCTCATGCCTCAGCCTTCTCAGTAGCTGGGATTATAGGCACACAACCACCTCACCTGGCTAATTTTTGTATTTTTAGTAGAGACGAGGTTTTGCCATGTTACCCAGGCTGGTCTGAAACTCCTAGCCTCAAGTGATCTGCCCGCCTCTGCCTCCCAAGATGTTGGGATCACAGGCGTGAGCCACTGTGCCCGGCTGGTACCTCATTGTTTAAAGATGGACTTTTATTTTAAAAATAGAAACTGTTTAGACATTCATGATCTAGTAGAGCATGGGCTTTTGAATCTCAGTGAACAGGATTTGACTGACTCTAACCTCAGTCACTTAATATTTGCTTTAACCTTGAGTTACTTACACTTTAAGTTTTATCATCTGACAGTGAATATTATATATACACTGGGGCAGTGTTGAGGATTAAGTAGATATATTAAGATATATGAAGGTGTTTGGTACATCATAGGAATTCAATAAATTTAGAAATTATGATATAGTGCTATAATATTGACGACATACAGCAATTTTAACTTTAAAATGTTTTTGCATTACAGATAGTGTGTGTACCATATCAGTGGCGTGTAACTATGCTCATCATTGTTCTTGTCAATGCCTTTGTATCTATCACAGTGGAGGTAAGCACATCCATAGTCAAATGGCTACCATGTTGCTTTGGAATTCTTGGGTGATTTAATGGTAAATGGGAGAAGAGGACAGGTAATATAATGGAAAACCACAGAGTCTCAGTTTCATCTTAGGCAAATTCATTTAGCATTCTCTTGTGAAACTTCTCCATGAATTCATAGTGATCATATTAAGGGATGTGACTTAGTTGCACTCACACAGATAGGAGAAAATAAGCAATGTGATAATAAAAAGTAATGATGAGTAGAAAGGAGAGAAGTTCGGGGCCTCGGTGGCCCATGAACTTATGAATCAGTGATTGTGAAATCAGAGTTGGCATGTGCCACCTGTGTTTTGTGATGTACAGTAAAATCTCCCATTTAAGGAAGGAAAGAATGGGGCGGGGGGCCATGCTCCAGGAAACACAGTGAATATTAATAGCAAGAGAGTTTAATGAAAGTATAAAATAATTATCGTTATGGACTTACCTAATTTCAGCATTGATTACTGGAACATCCTCCTTGATATTTGCTTTTGAGTGGCCTCTAGAGGTCTTAAGTACCGTTTGATTCATTGTATATTGTGTAGTTACCCTCCTGTTAGAATTGCCTTTAGGTTAGTCTCTAAAAGGAGGTAGCAAGTTCTCATTGGTGGCTTTTGTCTGCTCTCAGAACTACTATGGTAATTGACTGTTACAGTAACTGTAAGAAATGGAAGAGGGAGATACAGTTGTGATTTTTAAGTTAAGAGTTTCGTAGCACAGGCTTTTGGATTAAAATAAAGGTAATTTTTTTGAGAAATATATATCCATATATTTTAGTGATCATAGTTCTGGACTTAGAAATTACGCTTAATTTCATTACCCCCTAAAAGATGAGTTGGTATTTAAATTTGAGATATGATGGGCAGCATGGATATTATGGTACTGACCTTTGGAAGTTGCGCAGTGCAATGTGATTTTTTTTTTTTCTATTTTATGGGTGCTAGGAAGCACATGTAAGATATATTCTTAAAATGTTTCTTTTTCTACAGTATAAGTTCATCTTTTCACAGAAATGTTACTTATTCTTACTATCTAAAGAATGGTTTGTGTTGGATGCTGATGAAATTATGTATCTATAGATATGGATATAGAATTAATACTAGATATTCAGTGAACATAAGCATTGTGAAGAAAGACTTCAAATTATATAAGCATCATTTTAATATGGGAAAGACCTTTTTATACAGAAGCCATATTTCATGGAAAATTTAGAAGTCTCATTTTATCAAGAATGTTATGATGATTTATATTTGTTACAAAAGTCCTGTCATTCTTGATCCTTTGGCAGTGTTAACTGAAATTCCATATATGAAAATCAAAATAATGTTTTTCATCAATTATGCAGCATTGTGTGATTCTTTAAAAAGGTGCACATTAATAAAAAATGACTTAGTCATTGTTAATTCTTAACTCGCTGGACTGTCTCTCAGAACTTCTTCCTTGACATGGTCCTTTGGAAAGTTGTATTCAATCGAGACAAACAAGGAGAGTATCGGTTCAGCACCACACAGCCACCACAGGTTGGAACTCAGCACTTCAATTCTCAGTTCTTCCTGTCTGTCTAGGCTCTTTGCTTGCGTACGCTGTATTTTCTAGCATGTTCTTGTTCTGTTACATGTTATTCTCTGGCGTGTTCTTGTTCTATTATGTGTTACTTCAGCCTTTTTCCCTGTGCTTGGCATTTCATTTCTTATAACAAGTCCTAGAAAATTCATGGCAAACATTTGTTAGAGGCTTTTCAAGATCAGAAATTTCATAAGTCTCCTTTCCATTCCAATCCTGATCTTCTATTTGTGTAAAAGTCTTGTCCTCAGAGGTGAGTTAATTTTTCCATTTCAGTCTACTATAAATTTTGTTTTTGTTTTTCATGAATCCCCTTAGAAGCTAAATGAGATTTATATAAACAAAATTTGCAGTGAAAATTGTTTCTTCTTGGATCAGAGTCCAAAGGCCAGAATTTTGAAGAATTATTCCTGATTTCTTGTCAGTTACTGTCCCTTAATTTGGAGTGCCTTTTTGGCTTTCTCCAGCATTATATACCATTTCATTCAGAAGATGATTTGCCTTTTTTCATACAAACCATGTTTTAGGACATTTGACTTTTTGGGTCTGTTAAATAGCCTATCATTTGAAAGGTATCGCAAGTTCTGTGGTAAAGAGAGAAGAGACACAGAAGAATAAAACGCATTTCCTAGTGTTAGGATGTTAAAGTAGAGCTCTTGATACAGATACAGATTGGACTTATTTTTTAAACCCATGCTGTGAGTCAGAACTCTCTGAGGTAGCTTTTTGGTCATAGAGAATTTGATAAAATCTCACCCCTTCATTGCCTTACCCATTTTTCTTTAGAGATGGGTGATATGCTTTACAGATAAGAGCTCTGAGTCTTTTACTCAGCCTTGAGCCACAGGAAGCTGGTGGTGTTGAAGAGGACTCCTTGGCATTTTTGAGTTGGGTTACGCACTTCGTTTTAGCCAACTTTTACCTAAGTGGTAACTTCCTGAGCTTTATTTTGGTAATCCAGCAGGCCTGATGTCCTGGTGTAATGCCACAGGATTGCTTTCAAAGAGGGCCTGCAGAGCACTGATTCCATTTTATAATGCTTTATGGTGGATAATGATGGAATGCAGCAGCATCTAGAGTCAGCCTCAATTTTTTTTTTTCCCCTGAAAGCAGTGTAATACCAGTTGTCCCTAGTAGTGGGTATGACTAGGGTTGTACAAGGGGCTCAAGTCCTTTAGCAAAATCTTGTCTGTGTATACACACACACACACACACACACACACACACACACCCCAACAACCCAACCCTCCCACCCCCGTATGTATAGTTACCTCACTGCATTACTTCAGAAGGTTATTTTTGGCTTATATCATCAATTCTCATGTGAAATATTTGTATTGTATTCCTAGGCCTAGGAAAACATTTAGATTTTTATATTCTCCAAAGAGCTCTCTGACTATTGATCTGAACAAGAAATTGCATGTTTTGGAGGGGAGTGATACCCTGGTTTAGTTGAAAGTATGTATCATAAGACCCCTTAAAAATATCTGGATTGGGAGTCTCTCCTTGCTTTTCAACCAAAATTAAATGACAGAAAATTCTTTTATTTGTCTCTGTTTTCTAAAAAAATTATTAATAAATATCTGCCCTTCTCTTTTTGTGAGACCTGGGTCTCACTCTGTCACCCAGGCTGCAGTGCAGTGGCGTGATCATGGCTCACTGTAGCCTCGAGCTCCTCAGGCTCAGATTATCCTCCCATCTCAGCCTCCCGAGTAGCTGGCATTACAGGTGCAAGCCACTGTGCCCGGCAATTTTTGTTGGTTTGTTTTGTAGAGATAGGGTTTCACCATGTTGCTGGGTAGATGGAGCTACAGGTGCATGCCATCCCAGGCCCAGCAATTTTTTTTTTTTTTTTTTTTTTCCCCAGAGAGGAGGTTTTGCCATGTTGCCCAGGCTGGTCTCAAACTCCTGGGCTCAAGCCATCTGCCTGCCTCGGCCTCCCAAAGTGCTGGGATTACAGGCGTGAGCCACCACACTCGGCCCGCCCTTCTAATTTTTAGGAGTTTGTGTTTCTACCTCTAAAGTGTTCATGGGAGAGTGAAGGTAGAGAGTGGTCCAGAGCAGGTGGGCCCCAGCATACCCTATGTGTCAGCTGATTCTGAAAATCATCAAATAGACGAGAATTGAAGTCTTCCGTTTCTATGGTCATGATTAAGGTGCATTTTTAAAAAACTTACTGGCTTTAGGAAAGAGAGTTCTTATAACCTCCCAGCACAAAGTGGCATGCTTTCACTCTCTGCTGCTTCTGTGTGTAGTGTTGCTTCACTGTTGATGTTTGTGGCCCTTCGAGAGCCAGTCATTAGTTCATCATATTACTGTAAGGCCGAGGTTCTCAGTCAGAGATGATTTCCCCCAGGGGACATTTGCCAGTGTCTGGAGACACTTTTGGTTGTCACAGTTGGCAGCCCCAGGTGTTCATACTTATTCTCTGACCAAAAAAAAAAAAAAAAAAAAATTTATACCGGTGATTTTCAAGCAAGATTATTCATCAGAAATGCTTTGAACTCCACCCTTGCCCTACTGGATGGAAATCTTCAGTGGAGACCCCCGTCATCTGTGGTTTTCTATAAAGCTTTACCCTGTTTGAGGAGATCTGTGTCACATCTTCTCTTTAGGAGCATTTGCGCCCACCTTGTGTCTGTAAACTGAGGGTACTTAGTAGTGGAACTAGATCCTACTACCTGTGATCTGATCGTGCCTGGGGATTTGTGCCCAATTCATGTTTTCTTATTTGGTGAAAAATCCAAAAAAGTAGTTTTTATGGTGTAGTGGTAGTCTTTATGCCACTTAGAATATTATTTGAGCTACATAGCTAGAATGTTTATTCTGATTTTCTGTTTTGTTTTATATTCAGAATTGGTATGGAAGAAGACTTATGAAAACCACAGCACCGTTGTAACATTTTTTCCTTCAGGCTTGGCATTCTGTTTTATATACTACCCATGAAAACATTTACTGAAAGACATTGCTAAGCGTAAACTTGACATTTTTGGAAGTTCTTTTTAGTTTCTCTGCTAAACTATGCATGATAGCCTCTTTCCTTCTCTGAGGGGATAAATTTCGTCACTTAAGCATTCCTTTCAGAAACAAACCGAAAGATCCAGTTGCTACAGCTACTGTGTCCTGCTTTAGGGACTTGTGCTGTAGGTGTTTTGGAGAGACCCACGTGCTCACTCTGTGCCCGATGCCCTGTTTCATGGCCTTTGTGTTACACAGTGCTTGCCTTTCTCCCTGCACCATCATCATCTCCCCGCTGGCTGACTTCTCATTCCAGCATGCCTGTAGCACCTTTTATTTTCTCTTCTACTGAATTATATTGTGTTTGAGAATGTGTGTGGTATGTTTGTGTTTGTAAACTAACAAACCTATGCTTGCATATAGTGTACTTTCTGTGTATGATACTTGGGGAAGGTAAGGGTACAGGAACAAAATGTTTTCAATTATGGTACAGTAGGGGGATCCTTAGTGTTCCTCATGACTTTTTAAAAATTGTGACAAGTGTACATTGTTTGTAATAGGGTTGTGAGGATTTTTTTTCAATGCATAAAAAGAATCCTATTCGGTTGTTCTATTTGCAATTAAATTAATTTTAATTTTATTGGTTGACTTACTTTCCACAAGTAGGGAGCAATGAATTGAAATATGTGTGTTTGGCTTTCCTTAACTCAGCTTGCTACACATTGCCCTTCAACCTGGCAGATTCTTTGGACGGACAAGTCCTATTATGTTTCTGCTTTTTTAAAAAAAGTCAACAGTCAACATTAGGTTATTTTCTCTGATAATCTAACAGTGCTACTTAAAAGTGACAGCTTTCGGCTGAGCACGGTGGCCCATACTTGTAATCCCAGCACTTTGGGAGGCTGAGGCAGGCAGATCACAAGGTCAGGAGATCGAGACCATCTTGGCCAACATGGTGAAACCCTGTCTCTACTAAAATACAAAAAATTAGCTGGACACCATGGCGCGTGCCTGTAATCCCAGCTACTTGGAAGGCTGAGGCAGGAGAATCACTTGAACTCGGGAGGCAGTGGTTGCAGTGAGCTTAGATCGCGCCACTGCACTCCAACCTGGTGACAGAGCAAGACTCCATCTGAAAAAAAAAAAAAGTGACAGCTTTCGAATTGATTTAGGAACAATGATTTTTTCCACAATTAGATTGACAAATGACACCCTGGGAAAAAGTAAGATCTAAGTAGTAAATTATCGTCTCAGATGAAATATTATGTTTGTTGTGTGCCTGTACTGGAGAGGCATTATCTGTTATTTTGGATCACCTGAAGAATCCTATAAACAGTGACTTCTGTACCTTAATGCTGAATATTTTCCTGTGGACTTTTTTTAAAGGTGATACTAATATAACTCTCTTTAGTTATGACAGTGAAAAGGCTGCTAGGCGAGTAATCTTCAGACTTCCCCCGCCCCCACCCCCGACGTAGCTTGCTTTTGTCCACCGTTTTTGCCTTTAAATTCTTGGTAGCAGTGTCGCTTATTGTGTTTTGTTGACAAACTTAAGCTAGCAGACCTTTAACATTGAGAGCGGTGAGTTACTGTTTACCATGCTCTCAGCGGGTCGGGGAGAAGAGGGGAACAGTGTAGGTTCCTGATGGTGGTTTCAATTGAATGAGAAAGAGCTATCAAGTGACCTATGTAAAAACTTTAAGAGCTTTAATTTTAAAGTATTTTTGCTCTTCTCCATTGGCTAATTTAGAAACATGTTTCAAAATACATCTCTAGCTAACTTGCCTTTTTAAATCATGAGGCATTTTAGATAACATTAGAATATGCATCTCAGTTATGTTATACTCTACTTTGTGAGATTACTTCATTTAGAGCTAGTTGTAGCCTGGGTTATATGTTGATTGGCAAAACAAAATGACCTGGAATTTAAATTTCATTTTGGAGAAGCAGCAGCCAAAATAATTAAGAACTGGCTGTTCTTTAGAGATAAATACAACTACTTCATTGAGTCCTGGTATAGTCATTGATATTTATTTCAAATTTCAGTTGAGACAAATTCTGAGGGCCCTTTTCAGCCCTCTGTTGAGTTTACGTTTCTGTGCATTAACCAGGGACTCTGCTTTCTTGTTCTCCAAGGATCGTTTATCTAAGGCCACATTCACTAAAAACATCAGGATTGATCAGAAGGATTTCAGTGACAGCAGAGCTTTTTGCAATGAAATAATACGAAGTAATAGTACTTGTTTTATACAAACCCTTCCCAGTCGTGGAGCACCAACAGAAACCATCGTTATAAAACAGTATTCTTTTTATATTAGTAAGGATGAGGTTTTAAAAGACGTAATTGACATTAAACATGATTGAAGCCCTAATTTTGACCAAAGGATATTTACTTCATGTTTTGAGAGATGACATTAACAGTAACGAGGCTACTTGTATACAGCTTTCTTCCAAAAACGATCATGTGGCTAAGTTGCCAGGAGCAATAGTATGGAAAGATGGTTTGGGACAGAATGTGAAGATTTTCAAATTAAAAATTAAAAATGTTTTCTCTTTCTGAATGGCTTAAAGTTCTTCTTAATACACTAGATATTCTGTTAAAGAATCCATATCTGCAAGGTATTTAAAATGTATTAGTATACAAGAGTATAGGTATATAAAACTAAATGAAGTAAATCATATTGATAACCCCCGAAAAAAATCTAAAGAATAATCAGTTCCTAAATAATTGAAAGCTACCTTTAAAAAATAAAACAAAAGAACACACATTTCGTTGTGTTGCCCAGGTTGGTCTTGAGCTCCTGGGCCCAAGCAATCCTCCCACCTCAGCCTCCCAAAATGCTGGGATTTCGGGCATGAGCCACCACACTCGGCCAAAGCTGCCTTTTTTTTAACATGAATTTTTTCCCCCATTTGTTGTGCTCAGAAGTCATCTCCTCTTATTTTCCTCTGCTAATGTGTGCTCTAACAAACCTGTTTAAAACAACAAGCCTTTAATCAACTGGGGTGGTTTTTTTTTTTTCTCTTATTTCCTCAGGAGTCAGTGGATCGGTGGGGAAAATGCTGCTTACCCTGGGCCCTAAGCTGTGGAAAGAAGATACCAAAGGCAAAGTACATGTATCTGGCGCAGGAGCTCTTGGTTGATCCAGAATGGCCACCAAAACCTCAGACAACCACAGAAGCTAAAGGTTTAGTTAAGGAGAATGGATCATGTCAAATCATCACCATAACATAGCAGTGAATCAGTCTCAGTGGTATCGCTGATAACAGTATTCAGGAATACATGATATTAGGAGTTTCTGATCCTGTGTGTCAGAATGGCACTATTTCAATTTATGTCCCTTCTGATATAGTAGCTTATTTGAGAGCTTTGCTCTTTCTTAAACATGAAAACAGAAAAAGATATCGTCCTAATCGTTCAATTAACAGTCAATCCATAAAGTCCTGTATCTTCATTCAGTAACCAAAATATTACATACATTTCCAGAATTTTCTTGGTTGTTACTCTCAGTGATATTCTTTATATTGGGTACAGGAGAAGTTTGGTAGGTTTTTCAACAATAGTTTTTGAGACCAGTTTACCTCTTCACATTTATGCTCACAACCCCCTTATTAGAAAAGTCTGTATTTATATACAGGCTCTAAATTTGTGATTGATTAAAAGAAAGTGAGTGTTAATTAGCCTCCAGTGAAAATATATTGAAAGCCTATTTTCATTTGATTCCAATATTTCTTCCAAAGAATTCTATATAAACATATGCCAATTCCCTAAGATGGTTTAGAGTTAGGAATGAGTTTTTATGGTGTTTCTTATAGAACAACTCAGGTAATTTCCATTTCTGGTTTTATATTTTCTGTACAAACTGCCTGGGTTTTATTTTTCTAATCAGCAAGGTGCTTCACTGCCTTCTTGAGACGCCTCTCAAAGCTATTAAATGGCTCCTGTGCTATGTGTGGTGTCAGTAGTCTAATTTGCTTCTGTTAAATGTTGTAGAACCTTTTTCACTAGGAAATAAGATTCATTTCTTTTGGCAGTAGATGAAGATTCATCTTTTACTGTTTCTTCAAATGTGTTTCTGTCAGGCTTTGTGTTATTTTAAATGGTTTTTTAAATTTTCTTCTATGTTTTCAATTACCTAAAGACATAGGATAATAGTTTTTTTAAGTTAGAATTTTACCTCATAAGATTTTTTTGAGGTTTGATGTGTGTCTCTGTCTTTTCAATAATGAGGCTTAAAAAATATTGGATTTGAATGGCTGCCATTTTTTCAAAGCAATACGAATTTGATGAGTTTGTTTTATGCCATTAGGTGGCGCCAGAGGTCAGAGCATGTCTGTTTTGAATTGGATTGTTACAAATAAGCATATTTGATGTGGAAATTTCTGGGAGACAAAAAAATTGAGGAAATAAAGTTAAAAAATTGATATTCATTGAGCCAAAAGAAATGTGGAGAAGCATTTTTCACCTTTCTGTTTGGCCTGATTAACATTTAAATTCTTGCCAAAATTAAGGTAACTTTAAAAAAATGCCTTTTGTAGGTAGGATCCAGCAGTTTGGCAATGCCCACAGTTATCGTAACACAGAAAACTGATAGTGCTGTAAAATGGACACTAAACTATTAAAACAGTGTGACATTGTTCTCTGTTCTTCCATTGCCAGTAACATGCTTGCTCGTGCTTTCTACTTCTAGCGATCATTCTTTTCCCAACATATATTTACAAATTTACCAAATTTTACCTAGAATTTTAGGACCAAATGGTTCTCACTCTTTATGCTGCAAAGACCTGGATGATGTTTGGTAACTATAGAAAAATAGAAGTTACACTCAGGATCACTGTTACTGCTATTGCCACTGATGATTCCTGCAAAAATATAATTGAAGTTTTCCATCAAATGTATAATATGCTATTAATACACATTAGATGATGACAATTGTTCCATGAATGATTCTATGAAGCTATGCATCTTAGACCTCTTGAGCTGTGAATTAGCACTATTTTCTATAGTTACTTATTCTCTGGATCATTTTATAATTTCCATATTAATTTCAAATATGCTCGTGTTATTCTTCAGTGATTTCCACAATTGTGCATTTTATTCTTTGGTTTAAGTACTGAAGCATATAATGAAAGTAATTGCTAAGTAGCAGCTTAAAAATTCAATTATCAGATTGTATTTAACATCTTTAAGAGCATGATCATAAAGAGCTATTTTTGACACCCCCCTCCCCACTTTTTTAACATTTAGAGTTAATAAGGGTTTTATATTTCATCTGTCCATATTGTTTTCAAAGGAATGAGGTGTTTAGGTAGGTGGAAAAGCATTTGTAGGAAGTTAGATTTGAATATAGACAAGGTGGGTTATTCACGTTGAGAATGTTATTTGAAGAACGCCTGTGAAGCCAGGTGTGGGTTCTACTCAGTGCCATAGATAGACTGAGTCTTCTCTTGTAGGTCACCATTACATAGTAATTTTGATTCTGAATTTCACATTAAATTATTTGAGTTTATACAGACCTAAATTTTAAAATCTGTACATATATTATTTTGATGTATTAAGATGAATAAATATTGCTGATTTAAATTTTATTTATGCACATACTTAAAGGACAGAAATGTCTGGGAAAGTAATTGTTAAATAATGATATGTAACTTTTTAACTTTTTAAATAAATAACAAGATTTTTAATGTGTGTCTCCCTCAGGGTTGTTTAAAGTTTTTTTTCTCCCTCAAGTTTAAATAGTGGTAACTATATGTTTTGTATCTTCTAGCTCCAACTGCTGTAAAGCAATGCTGCAAATAATGCTTGAATAAAAGTGGCTAAGCCAACAACAAAATAAATACTTTTTATAGTAGTTTTGTAATCCTTAAATTCGAAAGCTTTCCAAATTGCACTTGCATCTAAACAAAACTGTTGCAGTTTTTACTCTATTTATTTTGTTCCCCATGTTTGTGAAAGTCCTGCACAGTTTCAAAGGCATGGTAAATAATATATCAATGTTTATGTAGTCTGTTACAAAAACAGCTATAGATAACATTATCCAGTGAAAAGCAAAATTCAAGCTTTAGAAAATACTCATGCATGCAATTTTGACATATCTAAAAATAGATTTTTGTATATTTATGGTGGGAGGTGGTTGGGAACTTTCAACAAAATGGGGTGTTAATTTTTGTACAGTCTGTGGGCATTTACACATTTTTAATGTATTAAAATTTGGTAATTATGTGTACATTAAATTAATAAAATAGCTACTTCTGGTTATGATTTGTGAATTCCCTAAGACCTTGGATTTTTTTAAGTAACTTTATATCAGAAATGATACTGCATCTTTATATTTTTAAAATTGTATTGCTGCTCAAGAATGGTACCCTCTTGTCAAAAAGGCAAAATACATTCACAATTGTACATTCACAATTGTACGTTCAGCACTGTAAATAATCTGATGGAACCTTTTTTGATTGAAGCTATTCAAAATAAAAATTTTAATGATGAAATAACACTTTTTTTCTGTGTCTTTATACATTTGTTTGCTTTTTAGTCACATGAATACTGCCCTTTGCGGATTTATTTTCATGCCTATTAGTACTTCCCCATTTCCTTTTTTTTTTTTTTTTTTTAAAGGAAATAACATTCCGCATATCCTACCGTGTGTGTGACCATCCTGGGGAAACCGCTCAGTCAGATGTAGTGTGGAGCCAAATGTTAAACGCGAGGAGGTCTGAGGGAAATGGTGAAATAGAAGAGTAGGGACTTAAAATCTATTAATAGTTGGGAGAATCAAACCAGAAGCTAATTCCATGGAGAGAGAAAATGGTTGTAGAAATCCCAGAGAAGACGGGACCTTTGTTTGTGGCTGGGAGTTGTTTCCATGGAGCTCAGCTTCGGGAGACATGGCGCCTCTGCTAGGGAAATGTGGCTGGCTGTGGTGTGATGAATTCGGGGAGTGAGGGCCTGCCTGCTGTTACCTCAAGTTCTTAGCAGTCGCTATGGTTTGTGCAGCATGTGTGATCTTGTCCCCACAGCCTGTTGGTGTGGGCATAGTTCTGCATGTCTCTCCTTCCCCCGTATTGCTGCCAATGGCTCTATTTTGAATGTATATTGCAGGAAGGGACAGGGAGTCCTAGGGGCTTGAGTGAGACTGTCTGTGGTCCAAGCTGGGGTGCGGTTGCTCCCTGTTGTGCCCTGCCCACTGAGTCTCCCTCAGAGGAAAGCGCTTATCTCACCCAGGCAGACCTGCTTTTGAATAGCCAAGCCCCTTAAGCCAGGTCACTGTTTGACAGCAGACTTCTGACCTGATATGGACACAGAATCTTGAGACCGGAAGCACTGGAGCTGTCAACTTCATTGCTCCAAATACTTCTCATTACCTCATCAGCTTGCTCAGTGGATGGACTAAGACTGTTCCCCTCACTCTCTGCAACTTCCATACCTACTTTTCCCTTCTTGGACAATCAAGAGTGTCTTCCTAAGGAACAAAACGTAGAGGCCATTCTGACTGGAGGTTTTCCTGGGGAAATAGGCTAAAGAAGGGCCACAAGAATTTGAGCCTGTGGCATCTTACTCTGTTTCACAGCTCGCCTTCCCAGTCTGTCATGTTGGCTCCCTGGCATTTTCATGGGCAAGGGCAGTGGGGGGGAGCTTTCACTTGATGTGCCTATGCATGACAGACTTACCAGGTCACCAGTGTAGCAGCTCTGGGCTCTGGAGTTGCATTCCTTGATCAGAACTGAAAGACCACCTGCAATACTTGGCAGAGGCAGTGGCTCTTCTCTAGGGTCCAGGACTGCATGACTTTGAAGGTAATTTCCGTCAACCCAGCATGTACTGGGCTCTGACTATTTGGCTACATCAGAGGGTGATTGGATCCCACGATGCAGACATTCCTTATGTATTCTGATATTAAGCCTTTCTCAGTTATAGGTGTTACAAATATCTTTAGTTCATGGTTTATCTTTTCCCCTTTTTTATGGTGTCTTGAAGGATAGAAGTCTTAATGCAGACAGCGTTATCAGAGAGCTCAAAAGACACATAGACACGTTTTGCCTATAGACAAATGGGCAAAAGGAAACCCACCCTTCTCAAATGAAGCGCAAGTGGGCCTTAATTATGTGCAAAGGTGCTCAAGTTCATCATTAAACAGGGAAAGGAAAAGTTAAACCATGCTGCGATATCTTTCTTAGAAATGGCAAAAATTAGGAAGGACCAAGTGTGGGCAGAGAGGAAGCACAGGAATTCTCATAAATGGTAGGTGGCATTGTAGACCAATACAACCACTTTGGAGAGCAGTCTGACGTTCCCAAGTTAAACTGAACATGTGAGCAGCTGGGCGGGGTGGTTCACACCTGTAATCCCAGCACTTTGGGAGGCCGAGGCGGGCAGATCACCTGAGCTCAGGAGTTTTAAGAGCAGCCTGGGCAACATGGTGAAACCCCGTCTGTACTAAAATACAAAAAA
This sequence comes from Papio anubis, assembly GCF_008728515.1. Lineage (NCBI taxonomy): Eukaryota > Metazoa > Chordata > Mammalia > Primates > Cercopithecidae > Papio > Papio anubis. The sequence goes on along the minus strand of NC_044977.1, from coordinate 190,294,548 downwards.
TTAGCCGGGCGTGGAGGTGTCTGCCTGTAATCCCAGCTACTTGGGAGGCTGAGGCAGGAGAATTGCTTGAACCTGGGAGCCAGAGGTTGCAGTGAGCCGAGATCGCAACACTGCACCCCAGCCTGGGCGACAGAGCCCCCTTCCCCGCCAAAAAAGGAACAGGTGAGCACCCTGCCACCTATTGAACATGTTCAAAGATGTTCTCAGCCTTAGTCCCAAAAGGAAAAAAAAAATGGAGCATTTGAGAATGTTCTTAGCTTTATTGTTAAGTGAGGAAAGAAAAACAACACATATTAAAAAAAAAAAAAAACCTGGGTGGAAAATTAGGGCCATGTGGCATGAAAAGGAAGACCCAAGGGAAGTGTGGCCCATCTAGGGGTGTGGCTACTGCAGTGATCCAGCTGTATCACTACACTTCCCTGGCATCACAGTTATAGTGTGCCATTTATTGAAAAACTCTCCCCGCTGCTCTTGGCTTTGACAGTGGGCTTTGACAGTAGTATATATGGTCTCTCAGTTTGAAGATATTTGTCATTAAAAACCAGAACATGGGCTCTGAGATAGGGTCCTTTCCTGACCTATTCTGGTAAAGTCTTTATCCTCAGGATGCAAGGATACCACCCCCTTCCTTTGGAAAGTGTCGAATCACATGCAAAGCGCTAAGTCTTTCAGTTGCTTTGGAGTGCAGAACCATTTCAGGTAAGGCCAAATATTTTAAACATTAGTATAGGAAATTAGAGGGTTCCATTAGTCTGTGTGTGCATGAGAAGTAAAATTGCACAAGAAGCAATTTATGGAAAAGTTCACTTGGGAAACATTGTTTCGGCAGATTAGTAGTATGGTGTGCATTTCACAGAAAATTCGGTGCCATGAGCATTACCTTTAAGCATCTTAGATATAGCAGCTGTTTATACTTATGGCTAAGTCAGAAATACTGCCCCCGAATTCTATATGACCCTAGTTATACTATTGAAGCTTTCTGTGCCTTGTGCCTTCATCCTTGAATCAGGGATAATTTACTTACCTCCTAAGGTTATTGTAAGGATTAAATGCATATAGTATAAATAAAGCGCTGAGAACAATGCATGGTGTAAAGTGATAGGCATTATTATAGGCTTTTGTTGGCTGTTGATTGAAGGTGTTCGCTGTTTTGGGGGTGTCCTTTGTTTTAATAGAGTAACTTGGTACTGTGGAAATAGCAAGATTGTGAGCAAAAGAATCAGATGGTGGTGGCTGCAGACTTTGCTGTTCCCTTCTTGACTGTTGGTTTTAGCCAATGCAGGGTAAGTTACAAAGTCAAGAGCAGAGCCGTTTTCACAATGGACACTGCTTTGTGATGTCTGTGAGCTTGCATGTAGGAATGACTATTTTAATTAATTCTCTATGTAAGGATTTTAAAGTATTGGCTATTCGGTAGCTTGAAAACCCTTTAATCTCAATGCTTTAAACAGAGTAGAAAATCAATAAAGCGAAAGAATGAGACCACACAGTGTGTAGAATGAATGTCTTTTCACCTACGTAGGTAGGGAAATCTGTAGTCCTAAGAAAAGAGGGAGTGAGAATTCTGGTGAAAGGATTGTGCCTCTGCACAAAGTGCAGGATCCCGGGGTTCAGAACAGGCGCGAACGCTCCCGTGTGTTGACCACATTCCCACTGTTGCTTTTTCAGACATGCTGAGGAGGACTCTGCTGTGCGCGGTGCTCGGGCTTCTGCGCGCCCAGCCCTTCCCCTGTCCGCCGGCCTGCAAGTGTGTCTTCCGGGACGCCGCGCAGTGCTCGGGGGGCGACGTGGCGCGCATCGCCGCGCTGGGTCTGCCCACCAACCTCACGCACATCCTGCTCTTCGGAATGGGCCGCGGCGTCTTGCAGAACCACAGCTTCAGTGGCATGACCGTCCTGCAGCGCCTCATGCTCTCCGACAGCCACATTTCCGCCGTTGCCCCCGGCGCCTTCAATGACCTGGTAAAACTGAAAACCCTCAGGCTGTCGCGCAACAGAATCACTCATCTTCCAGGTGCGCTGCTGGATAAGACGGGGCTCCTGGAGCAGCTGTTTTTGGACCACAATGCGCTGAGGGGCATTGACCAAAACATGTTTCAGAAACTGGTTAACCTGCAGGAGCTCGCTCTGAACCAGAATCAGCTCGATTTCCTTCCTGCCGGTCTCTTCACGAATCTGGGGAACCTGAAGTTGTTGGATTTATCGGGAAACAACCTGACCCACCTGCCCAAGGGATTGCTTGGAGCACAGGCTAAGCTCCAGAGGCTTCTGCTCCACTCGAACCGGCTTGTGTCTCTGGATTCGGGGCTGTTGAACAGCCTGGGCGCCCTGACGGAACTGCAGCTCCACCGCAATCACATCCGTTCCATCACACCCGGGGCCTTCGACCGGCTCCCAAACCTGAGTTCTTTGACTCTTTCGAGAAACCACCTCGCGTTTCTCCCCTCTGCGCTCTTTCTTCATTCGCACAGTTTGACTCTGTTGACTCTGTTCGAGAACCCGCTGGCAGAGCTCCCGGGGGTGCTCTTCGGGGAGATGGGGGGCCTGCAGGAGCTGTGGCTGAACCGCACCCAGCTGCGCACCCTGCCCGCTGCCGCCTTCCGAAACCTGAGCCGCCTGCGGTCCTTAGGGGTGACTCTGAGCCCGCGGCTGAGCGCGCTCCCGCAGGGCGCCTTCCAGGGCCTGGGCGAGCTCCGAGTGCTCTCCCTGCACTCCAACGGCCTGACCGCCCTCCCCGACGGCTTGCTGCGGGGCCTCGGCAGGCTGCGCCAGGTGTCCCTGCGCCGCAACAGGCTGCGCGCCCTGCCCCGCGCGCTCTTCCGCAATCTCAGCAGCCTGGAGAGCGTCCAGCTCGACCACAACCAGCTGGAGACCCTGCCTGGCGACGCGTTTGGGGCTCTGCCCCGGCTGAAGGAGGTCCTGTTGGGGCACAACCCCTGGCGCTGCGACTGTGGCCTGGGGCCCTTCCTGGGGTGGCTGCGGCAGCACCCGGGCCTCGCGGGCCTGGAAGAGCCCCCGCGGTGCGCAGGCCCTGAGAAGCTCGCCGGCCTGCCGCTCTGGGCCCTGCCGGGGGGTGACGCGGAGTGCCCGGGCCCCCGGGGCCCGCCTCCCCACCCCGCTGCGGACAGCTCCTCGGAAGCCCCGGTCCATCCAGCCTTGGCTCCCAACAGCTCAGAACCCTGGGTGTGGGCCCAGCCCGTGGCCACGGGCGAATATCAAGATCATGGCCCGTTCTGGGGGTTTTATTTTCTGCTTTTAGCTGTTCAGGCCTTGATCACCGTGATCATCGTGTTTGCTATGATTAAAATTGGCCAGCTCTTTCGAAAATTAATCAGAGAGAGAGCTCTTGGTTAAGTCAATGGGAAAATCTAATTATTTAGAACGTGACCAGATGTGGCTCGGAGGGGAATCCAGACGGGCTGCTGCTGGCTTGCTCTCCCTCCCCTCCCCACTCTTTCTTCTTCCTCTTCTCTCCCACTGCCACGCCTTCCTTTCCCTCCTCCTCCCCTTCTCCGCTCGGTGCTCTGCGTTCTCACGGTCCGCAACCCCTCCTCTCTGTCCGCCCCTCCCCTACCCCGCCCTCCTCGAAATTAAGCTTTACATTTGTAACCTGTGGTTGCCTGCCCTCCCTAGCTCCCTCCCACTCGGGTGTACGGATTGTGTTGGGCCCATCCTTGCCCGGCTGTGCCTGGCTTGGCGTCTGGTGGAGAGAGGGGCCTCTTCGGTGTCTACTGAGTAAGGGGACAACTTCAGGCCGGGGCCTGTCTCCTGCGCAGAGTAAGCCGGTAAATGTTTGTGAAATCCATGCGTGGATAAAGGAACACAAGCCATCCAAGTAACGATGGCTTTTCCTGGAGGGAAAGGATAGGCTGTTGCTCTACTTTTTTTTTTTTTTTTTGAGGCAGAGTCTAGCTCTGTCGCCCAGGCTGGAGTGCAGTGGTCCGTCTCGGCTCACTGCAGCCTCCGCCTCCCAGGTTCAGGTGATTCTCATGCCTCAGCTTTCTGAGTAGCTGGGATTACAGGTGTGTGCCACCACACCCGGCTAATTTTTGTATTGTTTTAAGTAGAGACGGGGCTTCGTCATATTGGCCTGGCTGACCTGGTCTGAACTCCTGGCCACAAGTGATCTGCCTGCCTTGGCCTCCCAAAGTGCTGGGATTACAGGTGTGAGCCACCACACCTGGCCCTCTTTATCGACTTTTATTTGACAAGTAGAGCTCTTGCCATTTTTTCCCTTGCCCCATTTTTCTCACTTGATGTCTCTCTGACCTATGGGCTACTTGGGAGAGCAATGGACTGCATTCGTGCATGAGCATTGTCAGGATAGGCGACTTCTGTGAGGCTGAGAGAGGAAGAAAACACAGAGCCTTCCCTCCAGGTGCCCAGTGTATGTCCAGCGTGTTTCCTGAGCCTCCTGTGAGTTTCCACTTGCTTTACATCCATGCAACATGTCATTTTGAAACTGGATTGATTTTCATTTCCTGGAACTCTGCCACCTCATTTTACAAGCTTTTATGGAGCAGCTTACATGTGACTGGTATTCATACACGTAATGATAAGCTTGATTCTAGTTCAGCTGCTGTCACAGTCTCATTTGTTCCTCCAACTGAAAGCTGTAAAACCTTTGTTGCTTTAATTGGATGTCTGTGCTTGTGAGAGGCAGTGGTTAAAACAGCGGCTGGCAAGGTGACAGCTATGGGTTCAAATCCCAGCTCTACCACTTACTAACTGCATGGGACTTTGGGTAAGACACCTGCTTACATTCTCTAAGCCTTGGTTTCCTCAACCTTAAAAAGGGATAACACAGCACCTGCTTCGTAGAGTTTTTGTGAGAATTAAAGGCAATAAACCGTATAATGACTGGGCCCAGTGGCCTGCAGACAATACATGTTAATGAATGCTAGCTATTATTACGAAAGGATGAGCAATTATTATTGGCATCATGATTTGTAAAGAAGAGCTTTGAGTCGGTTTTTTCCTCTGTGTAGAAAGAAGTCCAAACTTTCTCATACTGGAGGTTACACTCAAATCGATCTGTCCTCCGCTGCAGATGACCTCGGCCCCGTGTGGCCAGGCTCTGTGTTCACAGGCCAGAGCAGGGGCTCCTCCAACACCACCCGGTGGATGTGGAGCAGGAAAGCTGGATCCTGACATTTGTTTTTGGGTTCTGCAGATGTGGGAGTTGGTTTCTGGGTTCTCCATTGGTCTGTCTGTCTAGTCCCATAGCATACTCACCATCTTCATTATTGGAGCTTCAATCATTTTTGGTATAGGGTCATCTCTCCACCTGATTGTTCTTCTATTCTTGGCTCTTTGCAATTCTATGAGTATTTCAGGGTCAGCATGTCAACTCCATCGAGAATTTTAATAGAAATTGCAGTAAATTAGCTGGGTGTGGTGTCTCACCCCTGTAATCCCAGCCCTTTGGGAGGCCGAGGCGAGTGGATCACGAGGTCAGGAGTTCGAGACCAGCCTGGCCAAGATGATGAAACCCCGTCTCTACTAAAAATAAAAAAATTAGCCGGGTGCAGTGGCAGGTGCCTGTAATTCCAGCTACTCGGAACACTGAGAAGGGGGAATCACTTGAACCCGGGGGGTGGAGGTTGCAGTGAGCCGAGATCGTGCCACTGCACTCTAGCCTGGGAGATAGAGCAAGACTCCATCTCAAAAAAAAAAAAAAAAAATGGCAGTAAATGTAAAACAATTTGGGGGAAGAATTTGTATTTTGTATAATACCTAGTGTTCCTGCCAGCAAGCATGTTCCGTCTTCCCATTCATTTACGTCATTTTAAATCTTTCAGTGATGTTTTCGAATGTTTTTTATAAAACATTCATGACGAGGACAGAAAACCAAACACTGCATGTTCTCACTCACAGGCGGGAGCTGAACAATGAGAACACTCAGACACAGGGCAGGGGACATCACACATCGCAGCCTGTCAGGGGGTGGGGGATGGGGGAGGGATAGCATCAGGAGAAATACCTAATGTAAATGACCAGTTGATAGGTGCAGCAAACCAACATGGCACATGTGTACATATGTAACAAACCTGCACATTGTGCACGTGTACCCTAGAACTTAAAGTGTGTGTGTGTATATATATACACACACACACACATATATGTATAAAAGAAACCTTGCACTGATTTTGTTAGATTTATTCCTAGGTATCCTTCCTCTTTTTTGATTTGTCATTGCTATTGTAGATGGTATCTTTTTAAGAAGTTATATTTTCTAAAGAAAAAAAACAAAAAAATTGTATTTTCTCATTTTTATTGCCAATATATAGGAATGTAATTTAATTTTACATAATTATCTTATGTCTAGCAATAATTCTGATAATTTGCTTCTTCCTATTAAAACCTTATACCCATTACTGATTTATTTTTCTATTTTAAAATATCTTCCTGCACTGGCTAAAACCCCCACTATAATGTTGAGCAGGACAGTGAGCATCCTTAGAATCATCTTGGTTGCAAAGGGTAGGTATCTAATGTTTTATCAATAAATGTGACATTTCTGGTCTGAGTTTGCTAAGTATATTTTAAAATTATCAGTAAAGTTAGATTTTATCCATTTTTATCTTAACTATTGAGGTGCTCATATCGTTTTTCTCCTTCACTGTGTTAAAATGGTGAATAAATTTATAGATTTTTGAAAAGTAAATTCATTCTTGCATTCCCGAAGTAAACCAAGCCGCGCTGTGTGTCTTTAAAATATATTGCTGAATTCAGCTTGCTGTTTTGTTTAGAACTTTTACTATCTGCTCATTAGTGAGATTTGCTTATACATTGAAAATAATATCCTTGACTGGTTTTGGTATCAGGTTATACAGCCTCATAAAGTGGGTGGGGACATTCTCTCTGGAATGGTCCATAAAAACTGGGATCATCTTTTCCTTGAATATGTTGTAGAATCCCCTGGAAAACCATCGTGGCCTGGTTTTATTGTATGCGTGTATTCGGTATTTATTGTTGGCATAACCAATACCCCAGATCTTGGTGGTTTAAAACAATAACCTATATTATGTCACAGCTTCTGAGGGTCAAGAATTTGGGAGTAGTTGAGTGGCTGTGGCTCAGGGTCTGTCATGAAGTTGCCATCAAAATGTTGGCTGGGACTATAATCATCGTGACTGTGGCTGGAGGATTTGCTTCCGATATATCCTGCTCACACTGTTGGCAGTTCCCTGCTGGCTCATGGCAGGCAGCCTTGGGTCCTTGCCATATGGACCCCTTTAGGGATGCTTGAGTGTCCTCATGACATGGCAGCTGGCTTCCCCCTTTCATTCTTCAAAGAATTGTGGGTTTTTTGTTTTTCTTTTTAATATAAGATCTAAAAGAGAAAAAATTAACATTGATCTCTATGTCGCTTGAGCTAGAAGGCATAAGAAAACGAACAACATATATCCATGAAATTTCTCCCAAATGTGCGGTAAAAAGATGAAATCTTTAGATAAGTTGTACACAGAAGCTAGATTTACTACTCTCTAAAGAGTGAAGGGACCTGCTATATAAAACACAGAAATAAGTTAATGCTTTTGGTAAGAATATAACCTGAGCTTTGCTGAAGCTTCATATTCCCTGAGGATGTCTAAAATGCCAGTCCAGGCCAGGCATAGTCGCTCACGCTTGTCATCCCAGAACTTTGGGAGGCCAAGGCGGGTGGATTGCTTGAGCCCAGGAGTTTGAGACCAGCCTGCTCAACATAGCGATATCCCCAGCTCTACAAAACATACAAAATTAGCTGGGCACAGTGGTGTGCTCCTGTAGTCCCAGCCACTTGGGAGACTGAGGCAGGAGGATTGTTTGAGCCTGGGATGTTGAGGCTGCAGTGAGCCATGATCATGCCACTGTACTCCAACCTGGGTGGCAGAGTGAGACTCCATCTCTCAGTAAATTAAAAAATAAGATTTGATTTAAAATGTTTTATAGTTTAATTTACTGATATTATACATTTCTACTCATATGTTAGATTGAACTGTATTAAATTTTTGATGTTCAACCATTTTTGACCTAAAAAACAAGTTTCTTGGAAAGCCGAGGCAAGTGGATCACTCAGAAGTTCGAGACCATCCAGCCCAGCATGGTGAAACCCTGTCTCTACTAAAAATGCAAAAAATTAGCTGGGCGTGGTGGTGCACACCTGTAGTCCCAGCTACTCAGGAGGCTGAGGCAGGAGAATTGCTTGAACCCAGGACGTGGAGGTTGCAGTGAGCCGAGATCGCACCACTGCACTCCAGCCTGGGCGACAGAGCGAGACTCTGTCTCAAAAAACAACAAAAAACAAGTTTCGTGTGATTTAACTTAAAAGTTCTGGCACTATATGTAGTTCTTCCAGTGATTACATTTGTAACTTTAAAGTTCACCTTTTTCTCGTTCCAGCAACTGCAGACAGTGTCCATGAGTGCCTTGCTCTATGCGCTGACACCTATGTTCCTATTGTCCCATGCTTGTCTATCTCTTCCACCTCCCAGCTTCAGTCAAGACTGATCACTTTTGTATTCTCTTATAGCTAAAATTTTGGTGATTGTTGAAAAACTTGAAAATGAATAAAAAAGACTTCATATGTTTTCTTTGTAAATATTATTTACTATAGTGCCAAATAGTCCACTGTCATTACGTTTCCTTTCTAGCACTTCCTTCATTTTTCTAGCATTTCTAGAAATTACTCCGGCCGCCTACCTGGCTGTTTCCTAGAACTGATCTTCAGCTTTCCTTGGTTGCTTCCACAATTTCCCAAATTCCAGGTCTTCTTTCTCATCTACTCCCTCATTTTCCAACTACTTAGGAAAAGGGATCCAAAGGATATCCCCTTTCCTGAGTCCTTGCCAGCAAATTTCTATATTCTTTATTCTCTCGTGCTTGATGGCTAGTTTAGCTGGTAAAAGAATTCTAAATTCAGATGATCGTCTTGCACCAAAGGTGCTGGTGGGGATTTGTTGCCATTGTTAACAGGGGACTGCTCTTTTTCTTGGCAGACATCCTTAGGATCTTCTCTATGTCCTCTGTTCTGATTTTGATTTGATGTTTGCCATACATTGCTCTTTATTTCATACACACAAAGGGGTATTTGCAGGGTCCTCTGGAGACTCATGTCTTTTAAGTTCTGTGAGATTCTATTATACTTTTTTTGGATAATTCCTTTGTCCTCTCCTTTCATCTTTTTTTGCTTTTTCTTTTCTTCATCTTTATAGTCTCTTTTTTCTACCTTCTTTTACTACCTCTTGAGAGACTCTTCAACTCCTTCCAACACTTACATAAAAATGTTAATTTCTGCAATTGTATTTTTAATTTCTGCAATCACTGTTAATTTTTTAAAATAGACTGTTATTCTTGTCTTATGGATGCAGTTTCTGTTTTTGTTTTAGAATACTAGAGTTTAAGATTTTTGAGTTTTCAAAGTTCCCCTTTACTTTCTAAACTATATCTTTTTTCTCTGGTATTTCATTTTGTTGTTGTTGTTTGCTTGCTTGCTTCTCTTAAACCCTTGGTTGTTGGTTCATATTTTTAAAGTAAGGCAATAAAAACAACTGACTTTGGGATCATTGTGCACACTGGCAGGGGTTATCAACTTCATTTTAGGGTATGGGGGAGCAAGCTGAGTGTTACACTGGGAACCTCTACAAGCCGGAATGTTTGTGGAGGGTGATTTCTCTAGGATCTTGCAATTTCTTTCATTAACTTTTTGTTTGTTTGTTTTCCTAACGATGGGAGCAGACACAACTGTTCCTTATACTATAATAGCTTTTAAGTAACTCCCTGGCTTTTATTCCCACAGATCACGCCTCTTCTACATTGTACCCGATATAATCCATCTTCACGCCTCTCTGGGGTTCCGTTGAGCAGACGAGATCTCTCTGTTCCCACTGGCTGTGGCTTTTCTCTTCCTCATCTATCACACCTTAACTGCTCTGTTCCGTAAACTTGCTGAACTCTCCAGTCCATTGCGGATCCTCTCCCTTTCCCTGTGACATTGTAGGCTAATACCATTTCAATTTCTTTTACTGCCATCTAAGTGAGGTCTTTGGAGGGAGAAGAGCTAACTGGGTTTCATCAGTTTGTTTGTTTTTAACTGAAAGTCCAACTATTTCTGTTCTCCGAGTTTCCAGCTCTAGAAGTTTCCTTGACTTCTCCTGGGCAGAGTTGGGTCCTCATTGCCCTGGATTCCTCATCACTCTGTCTCCTCCCTCTCCCCCACTGCATGTTGTAATTGACTTCACTTTCTGAGAACATCGCAAAAGTTGGGCTTTGAATCTCTGGTGACATCGGAAGTGACCGAGTCTGTTTTGGGAGAAGTCAATCTGGCCTTCCTAGCTTTTAAACAATCACCATCACTACAGGGCGTGCCAAAGGCAGGGAGATGCCAGGACTCACTGCCCAGTAGCTGTGCACACCCTCATTAGACAGCTGGAATGTTACAGGATGATTCCATCAACATCGTAAAGAGACAAACATTGAGTTCAGTGGGTGGGTCCAGAGTACTGGAGGCTGAGGCCTAGAGGAAGAAAACAATGAGCAGCATTTGCTGTGACACCCGCCCGCCTTCCACCGCTCTGTTAATGCTTCCAGGTGCTCCCTGACTTTGATGACCCCAGCATAGATCTTTCCAAGTCCAATCTCTGGGGTCGGGGAGGCTCTGTTTCAGCTGCTGCCATACTCAATGAAACCTTTGTTTTTATTAGATTATTTTTTTATTTTTTTGAGATGGAGTCCCACTCTGTCACCAGGCTGGAGTGCAGTGGCGCGATCTCCCCTCACTGCAACCTCCACCTCCCGGGTTCAAGTGATTCTCCTGCCTCAGCCTCCAGAGTAGCTGGGACTACAGGTGCCCACCACCACACTTGGCTAATTTTTGTATTTTTAGTGGAGACGGGGTTTCGCCATGATGGCCAAGATGGTCTCGATCACTTGACCTTGTGATCTGCCCGCCTCAGCCTCCCAAAGTGCTGGGATTACAGGTGTGAACCACCACACCCAGCCTATTTTTACTTTTATTATTTTATTTCATTTTATTTTAGACAGGGTCCCACTCTGTTGCCCAGGCTGGAGTGCAGTGACGCCATCTTGGCTCACTGCAACCTCCGCCTCTTGGCTTCAGGTGGTTCTTATACCTCAACCTCCTGAGTAACTGGTACTATAGGTATGTGCCACCACGCCCGGCTAATTTTTGTATTTTTAGTAGAGATGGGATTTTGCTATGTTGGCCAGGCTGGTCTTGAACTCCCGGCCTCAAGTGATCTGCCTGGCTCGGCCTCTCAAAGTGCTGGGATTATAGGTGTGAGCCACCAGAGCCAGCTGTTTTTATTTTTCGAGACAAGGCTCTGCTACCCAGGCTGGAGTGCAGTGGCGTGATCACATCTCACTACAGCCTCAACCTCCTGGGCTCAAGCACTTTCCCACCTGAGGCTCCGGAGTAGCTAGGAATACAGGCGTGTACCACTACATGCAGCTATATTTTTATTTTTTGTAGAAATGGGGTCTCCCCATGTTGCTCAGGCTGGTCTCAAACTTCTGGGCTCAAGAAATCTGCCCACCTGGGCCTCCCAAAGTGCCAGGATTACAGGTGTGAGCCACCACACCCAGCCGTGAACCTTTGTTAAACATCTAATACATACCTGGCATCACGAAGTCAGTTTTCTTAACCCTTCCAACCCCCGGGGGAGTTGGCATTATTATTACAGATGACAACACTGAGGTCCATGAAGGGGCAGTGACACATCTGAGGTTATGACTGGCAGAGCTGTCACATGAGCTCGTCTTCTGCCTTCTGGCCTAGAGCTCCTCACCCCTGCCCTCACTGCCCACTGTTTCTCCTGGCATGGACTGGATCAGCTGCCCAACCCAGGTCCTGCTGGTCAGGGGGATGCGAGTGCCAGGAGGACACTCATGTTCATGGTCATAGACCATCACGACCTCACAGGGGTTCTAGTCCTTTAAGCCTAGTGAGGGCTCCCTGAGAGTTAAGCATTATTTTTGGAGGTCTTGGATGACGAGACGGAGAAAAGCAGTGAGAATAGAGAGGAATATGGGAGAAAAATGGGTGGAGAGAGACATAGATGGGACAGAAGGAAGTGAGAGAAAGGAGATAGAAATGCAGGTGCAAGCCATGACTCTCAGTCACTGCAGGCCCAGCCCGGACCCAACAGGGACCATCCATAGCCCACAGGAGGCATCCTTGTATGCTGGGAACTGCAGAATTGGTCTCAGCTCTGCCACTGACTCAGTTTCCCCATTCACACCAGGGTGTTCTGAGGGCCAAAGAAGGCAATACATGTAAAAGTTCATTATGAACTGGAGGTGCGTCCGAGCAGGGAAGCTTTCCTGGCACTGGTCCACCAGGAAGGCAGGGGTCTGCCCCATTGCTACACCCCAGAGCAGAACCTAGAACACTCCTGCCCAGCACAAAGGACACCCCGGAATGAGGAGGTTAACAGAGACGCAGAGAGGTAGCAGGGGTGCGGGAGGCCTTCCAGGCAAGCTTGCCTCACAGGCCCCACAGCCCAGGGCTCCTACCCTCTCTACCTGACCTCCACTGCAGGGCCCATCTGAGGTGGGCCAGCACCCCAGCTTGCTCTCAGCAAGAAGGCAGAGGGTTGGGCCTTCTCCTCAGCTCTAAGCCCCTAGCAGTTTATGTTCCCAGTGACATCAAAAGAGAAATGGAAACTGTCAGTATTTCTAAGGTTTTTGTCGCTTCAAGCTCATGTTCAAATTCATTCGCAGTTCAAATTATTTTTAGTTGATTTGTAGCGAAGGAGTAGAGGAGATGGCGTCAGTGAAATTCCACAGACCACCCAGCTTTGAGAATGGTATTGCTCTGCTAAGTCATTGGCCTGGCCACCTGCCCAGGTGCCTTTAAGAACACAGTCTATCCAAGGATGAGCCTCTGAGAACCTCTTGGATACAGCAGACCCCCTGCACACCATGATCCTCCCACTGCACGGTGCTTTACTGTGTCCAGCTAAAGTCACTCCTGGGCACTGTGAGGTTTACCAACATTTCCACTGATTATGAAAACATCAGGGCTCCATTTAAGGAAGATCCTCAGTTCAGAGCTGTCAACAGGACTGAAAAGAGAAGATGGGTTTCAAGAAAAGTCGTGAGCCTCTCAGCACTAGAGGCAATCAGGGAGATGCTGGCTCTTTGTGGAAAAGTAAACAAAGAAAAGCAAACAATGAAAAAAAAAACCAAACAAAAAACAAAACCAAAAACGCAAGACCTGTTTTCTTGTCTTGATGCTTTGGGCAAGTGTATTCTTCTTTATAAATCTCCTTTTCCTTTTTGTTTCTGCAGAAACCTCCTGCAAAGCCTTTAAAGGATCCTTTCAAATGTGGTCATTCCCACAGGCAGAGTTAGCTGTTCCCTGGGTGAGCAGAATAATGGCCCCCAAAATGTCCCCTTTCGAATCTCAGAGAACCTGTGAATATGTTACCTCAGATGGCAAAAGAGGCTTTGTTAGGAGTGATTAGGTTAAGGATCTTGAGACAGAAGCTGATCCTAGATAAGGGACAGAAGGAGGCGGGAGGGTAGAGTTGGATTTGAAGATGGGACGCTGCTGGCTGTGAGGAAAGAAAAAGAGGCCTGTAAGCTAAGGAGTGTGCAGATTCCAGAAGCTGGAAAAGGCAAGGAAAGTGTTCACCCTGAGAGGCGCCGGCAGGAACGCAGCCCTGCTGACACCTGGACGTTAGCCCGGTGACGTCTGTTTCGGGTTTGTGATCCCTCATTTCGGCCACAATAGGAAATGAACCTTCGAGATTTTGGTGTCTCCATCACCGCCTCTAGCACATTCCACTGTAATTCTCTATGCGCTGATTTCCTAACTGGGTTCCCTGGGGTAAGAGCTGTGTATTAATTAGTCTTTCTCCCGTGGTGCTGGCACAGAACTGGGCATGGAGGAGGTGCTCGGAGTGAACGCTCTCCCAACGGGGCCAACGTGTCACGCAGGAGCCGGCACCTAGACAACAACCCGGCCCACGGCCCCTTCAACACCTGCTGTGGTACTGCGGAGCGTCCCCCTTTGGACCCCACTACTCTTCAGAGAGCTCAGTATTCATCTTTCTTATTATAAAGGTTTTCGAAAATCAGGATTTGTCTCACATATTTAATTATTATGAGCCACAGGTGTTCATAATTTTTTGTCTCTGAGCAAGCGTGGCTTTCCTGTCTGGGTCCTTGAAGCTTGGGCCAGGGAGTCAAGACACGGGCTACAAGACACGGGCTAACAGGAAGGAGAAGGGGCATGGAGAGAAGCCACCTTCTTAGGTCCCTAGAGCTGGGAAGATTTAAAACACTGTCTTGACCAGGTGCAGTGGCTCACGCCTGTAATCCCAGCACTTTGGGAGGCCGAGGTGGGTGGATCACCTGAGGTCAGGAGTTTGAGACCAGCCTGGCCAACATGGTGAAACCCTGTCTCTACTAAAAATACAAAAATTAGCCGGGTGTGGTGCGCACGCCTGTGGTCCCAGCTACTCAGGAGGATGAGGCAGGAGAATCGCTTGAACGCAGGAGGCGGGGGTTGCAGTGAGCCGAGATCACGCCACTACACTCCAGCCTGAGCAACATAGTGAGACTCCATCTCAAAAAAAAAAATAACGATAATAAAATAAAATACTGCCTTCAACTCAAATGTTCTGTTCAATGCTGGGAGCCACCATTAAGCAAGCGGAGAGAGTTTAGTAGAAAATAACTAGGGTAGAGGGCAGAAAGAGAGGTGCTGGGGCGAAGAACTAGAACCCAGTCACATGGAAACTGGATAAAATACCCAGGGGTGTCCAGTCTGAAAAAGAGAGGATTCAGGGTTGCTGGTTACAGTGTTGAACCAGTTAAAGGGGTGACACAAGGACGAGGGAGGAGACTTTGTCCTATGTGGTTTCAAAGGACAAAATGAGGACAAATTGGTAGGAAATACAGGGGGTTAGATTTTGTCTGTGTCCAAGGACGACCTTGGTCAGCACCCTCCAGGGTCGGAGTGGCCACCACCTGGGGAGGAGCTCAGGCCGAGACCGAGCAACCACAGCCAGAAGGAGTTCCAGCTTTTGATGGAGACAGGCATGAGGCTGGAAAATGCTCCTTCTACCTCACACAGTCTGCGGTCGGTCACCCCTGCCCTGGATTGCACTGGGTGGGTGTGGGTGTAACCTGCTGCCCAGGCATTGGTCACATTGGCCGTGGCCTTGTGGAGCTGAGCTGCACTGGGAGGAAGAACCATCTGCAGGCATTGAGTTGGGTGGGTGCTGAACGCCCTGGGGTCAGTCCGAGTCCTCAAACAAACGTGTAATGCCAGTCACCCTGGCAGCAGGCTTCTTGCAGCTTGTTCCTCCAGGGGAGGGGCCTCTCCCTGGCCCACAGGTGCTTCTTCGGGTTTTATTTTCCCAGCTGTCTTTGGAAAAGCTCGGTTATAGTTTCACTAATAGTCCTTACAGGAGGGCTGGTCCCTGCCCACCTGACGGGTCCCAAGTGTGTGTCCGGTCCACCCCTTCCTTCCTCTTCCTCTGGACACCCACACCTCCCCCTTCCCAGGGCATCCCCTCCAGGCCTTCTGGCCTCTCCCTCCTTCCTGTCCTTCCTTTATTGCAACTTGACAGCTCCGGCGCCCATTCCTTCCCTGAGAGGTGGCCCATTGGAGGGCCCTGCGAGGTGACTCTCCTCTGAGAGGTTAATAATGCTGTACCGAGTCACCTGGTCCTCCACAGTGGAGAAGGAGGGACCTCACAGGTCAC
Organism: Papio anubis; assembly: GCF_008728515.1. Classification (NCBI taxonomy): domain Eukaryota; kingdom Metazoa; phylum Chordata; class Mammalia; order Primates; family Cercopithecidae; genus Papio; species Papio anubis. Next base: position 190,278,830 of record NC_044977.1, on the reverse strand, counting down.
ACTGGCCATATTCAGGCTTCAGATACAGGATTAGGGAAGATGGAAAAGTGGGAAGGCATTTCAAGATGAAAATCCTGTCATGTTTGAAAGCGGGGTTCAGATCATCCCTCTGCTACTGACCAGCTGTGTGACTTTGAGGGAGTCCTTTCCCCTCTTGGGCCTTAGTGTCCCCATCTAAAATGAGGGTCTGGACCAGAGGACCCTTCCGACTCTGACACTCGGATACCCAGAGTCGCGTCTCTCCCTACTCCTCACTTTCCTTCCCTGTCCAGTCCGCCTCCATCCTTTCAAAGACATACCTTGTTTGTCACCTGTCCCTTTGCCCTCCCCCAGGCTGCATCTGAATGGCTGGCCCTGCTAATCTCACTCCTAACACTCAAGCAGCTGTGGAAAGGGCCCTTTCCCGGAGCGGGTGGAAGAGGGTGCAAGGGTCCGCCCCGGCATCCCTGTCTCCATGAGCGTCCCCACTGCCCTCACCACATTTTGCAGAAACGCACCTTGGCTGGTTGTTCTCATGGCTCCGTTGGAGGAGCTCTGACCTCAGGTACAATAGCACCTGCTGACCTCATGTGTAACCCTAAATGCTACAGGGAGAGACCAAGTCCTGGGATAGCCTGCCTCGCAGTGCCTTATGGGTGCCCAGCGGACCTTCGTCACGCAAAGCTTTACAAGTCCCAAAGCACTTTCTCACTCTGATTGTTCCGAGAGCGCCTAATCCCGGCCATCCACAGGGGCAAGAGTAGGGTCGCAATAAGGGACCTCCCATTGTTGTGCTAGGAAAAGTGAGATTCTGTGAGGAGGTGCCAGAGAATGTGCCTTCCCAGTGCGGGCAAGAACGTGGCGCCCACAAAGCTGGGGAGACAGGATGAATGAGGACCCCCCAGTTGCTTCTCACAGCCTGACCCCGGCCAAGTTCTCTCTAAAGTCAGTTCCCTCAGCTGCAAAGAAGAAAGGTTCATTTCCAGGCCGTTGACATCCGTGTGTCCCCTACTACCACTCCGTGAACTCAAGAACCTTCTCTGCTTCCCTGGGGCCCCTGGACCACTCAGCTCTTGGGTTGTCCTGAGGCTGTGGCACCAGGGAGACCAGAGCCCTCTGGGCAGCTCAGAGACTGGGTGTGAGGGCCAATGAAGCAACAGATGCCCCTGCCTCGATTGCTCCCCGGACCTCCCTTAACGAGGAGGGGCCTGCGGGAGAAGTGGGGCTCATCACAGGAAACCAGGCCACACAGCGTCCCGAGGGTGTCCTCCTCATCAACACAGCCCAGCACTCTGGACTCAGTTTATAGATGGCGTTGTAAGAAGTCACTTAAATACCCAGCTGGAACCCGTCTGTCTCTGTCTCTTCCTTTCTTCCTGAGGAATTCCTGCTTTTGCTCAGATGAACCAAGTGTTTCCTTTGTCGGGCATTTAAAGACTCTCTTTTTAGGCGGCGTGATTTCGTGAGAGGAGGTCAGCTGCAGTGTGCTGAGTCTGTATTTTCTGGAGAGGGGAAGCCCTGCCCCTCAACGCTGGGCCAAAAGGGCAGGGTCGGACTCAAACGGCCACCTGATGTTTAAAAGCTCAGGTGAGACGAATACTATTCAGGGAGAGATCCTGGAAAGAGACACGCAGCTCATCCACTCCTCCTGATGGCCTAAAATACGTCCTCAACCAAGCTGGATGTGGGGGCTGGGGTCACATGCTGGATAAAATCTGAGACGACCCCGTGGAGCTCACGGCTCGGTTGTTAGGATGCCTGTCGCTGGGGACGTTTGGACCAAGTGACAAAGCGTCCACTGTGCAAGGACCCTGAGGAGAAATGCTCCTCCGGCCCCATCCCAGGGTTACCCCACCCCTCTCCCGCCCCTCGCCCCTGCACCTGGCCATGTAAATGTTTGGTATCTCCTTTTCCCCACTGCCTGCTGGAAAGCTTAGAGGCCAAGGTGTGGCCCACTTTGGTGAGTTCCCCTCCCCATGCCTCCATCTCTGGCTGTCTCACCTCGGTTTCTCTTGCAGGCTCAACCTCTTCTCCCAGCCTTTAAACACTGAGAGCCTGAAACCTCTGCCCCACCCTCCTTCTGAATCTCTGCTAGTCTGGGCAGTTTCCCGCTGGCCGTTGCTTCAGTTGCCTTCTGGATCAGCATCCTGATTGGCTGCGAGGAACAGACTCGCCGCAAACGCCGGCCTAGCCTAGTTGGGGATGGCTGTGCTCATGTACCTGCCCACGAGCGAGTGTAGAGGCAGACCGTCCAGGGTGGTGTAGCGCCTCCACGGCGTCTACCATCTGTGGCCTGTGGCATTTGTCCCCACGGCTGCAGCTCCTCCCACCTCTGCATTCCAGGCAGGGAGAAGAGTCAGACAAAACTGCATGCTAGCCAACTCTATCCCTTTAAAAAAGTAATAAGTGGATATTTTTATTGCCTAGCATCCATACAGACAAGTGCATAAATCACGTGTGCTGCTGGCTGCAGGATCACAAAATGAATTTTGAGCTGTTCGCTTTTAGCCTCTTTCCTGGCTCCCTTTTAGTCTCTCGCTATTGCCTTTCTTCCTTCTTTGCTTCCTACTTTTATATTTTATTTATTTATTTATCTATTTTTGAGACAGAGTCTCATTGTGTCGCCCAGGCTGGAGTACAGTGGCGGATCTGGAGTGCAGTGGCGCGATCTTGGCTCACTGCAACTTCCACCTCCCGGGTTCAAGCGATTCTCCTGCCTCAGCCTCTGGAGTAGCTGGAACTACAGGCGTGTGCCACTGTATCAAGCTGATTTTGGTATTTTCAGTAGAGATGGGGTTTCACCATGTTCATCAGGCCGGTCTCGAACTCCTGACCTCAAGTGATCCACCCGGGTCAGCCTCCCAAAGTGTTGGGATTACAGGCGTGAGCCACTGTGCCTGGCCGCTTCCTACTTTTAATTTATTCTATCTTGTTATTATTATTTTTTAAATTGCCTCAAATCCTTTCTGCAGTCGGGAGTGGTAAGAATAAATTCACAAATAGGTGAACAAGTGGATGGGTGGATCCATTATACTCTGACATGACCAGGAAGCTGATTCGGACAGTCCCCAGTCCTGAGGACCACAGCTCCGTTCCAGACAGGAGGAAAGACCTCCGTGGAGAGATGGGATGGGCTGGTCAGAGCAGGGTAAGCCTGGGGGATCGTCCACATCAGCCTGGACACCAGCTCGCACCTCCTTATCACCTGTCATCAGGTCTGCATCCACACTGCCAGCCACTTGTTCATTCCATCTGCTCGGTTTTAAGAAGCACAGCCATAATGCTCCTGTCTTCAGAGTCCTCTGCTGTGAGGAGCAAGCTTGTCTTTCCCTTAATTTGCCAGGAAGGAAATGGCTCGTGCTGGGGAGAACAAGGTCTGTCATTCCAAGGACTCAGGTGGCGGCTCCAACAGCGGAACCTAGGCTCGTTAGCATTGGTTGGGCGGCTGTCGGGGCTGGGCACATCAGTGCTATATTGACATACGTGTGGTGGGCAGTGCAACAAGAGGGTCGGAAATGAGCCAAGGAGGATGCAAGCATGAACTGGGAACAAGTGTTGCCACAGCGTGCTCCTCCGTCTCCTTTCTCTTCCTTCTTTCCTTCTTTCCCTCCCTCCCCTCCCTCCTTCCTTCTTGTCCTTCTTTACCAGATGAGATGGGGTAAAAAGATGTATTTTTTTCATAGACTGATAGCTGTTGTAAGTGGTTATCTCATGTGATGTCCCCGCTGTATGGACGGGACACCGATTCCCAAAGGCAGAAGTGACTTTCTCACGTGATGTCCCCGCTGTATGGACGGGACGCCGATTCCCAAAGGCAGAAGTGACTTGCTAAGGTCCATGTTCTGGGTCTCTAGCCTTCCATGTCTTTCTTGAACCTGTTCATCGGGCTATTGGCACTTCTCTGTTCCTTCTTGGATTGCTCCCTGAGAGGAATCTGGGATGGGGGAGGTGACGAGGAAAGCAAGTTACTCAATGAGGTGGAGGAATGGGGCTCCCTGGATTGAGTCCACGTGCCCCTGTGTTTCTGTGTAACCTTCAGTCACGCAGGGCATTCAAAACAGAGCTGTTCCTTCATGTAATAATCAAGGAAAACACAATTGCTCTTACAGCTCCCGACCTTTAATTACACGTGGTGACGCACTGGCAGCTGCTCCAGCCATGAGGACTGTGAGGTTGTTAGTTTTATCATTTCAAAGGCTACTCTGTTTTATTGTGGCATAAAATTTGGAAGTCTCATATTAAAATGTACAATTAAATGCGACTTGAATAAATTGCTTTAGGTCAAAGAGAACTTTTCCCTTCTGCTTCCCGCACCCAGCCCTGTCCCCCTGCCACCCCCACCTGTTAACTGCCTGCTTTCAAGCTCTCTGAACCTCTCTGAAAGGGAGGAATGAGGGGGTTCTTTGAAAAACAACCTTAGAAAGACAGGTGGCAAGCTTATGGGTTGGGCTCAGGCTGCCCTCGAGGCTGGACTGAGCCCGCGCACCGCTGTGTTTCTGTGTAACCTTCAGTCACGCAGAGCATTCAAATCACAGCTTTGAATGAGAAGCACTGGCGGCTTCTCAGATCTGTGAGGCCAGGCGGGCTGGTCTCTTTTTTCTTTTTTGAGACGGGGTCTTGCTCTTTCGCCCAGGTTGGAGTGCAGTGGTGTGATCCTGGCTCAGTGCAACCTCTGACTCCCAGGTTCAAGAGATTCTCCTGCCTCAGCCTCCCAAATAGCTGGGACTATTGGTGTGTGCCACACACCCGGCTGATTTTTGTATTTTTAGAAGAGAAGATGTTTCAGCATGTTGACCAGGCTGGTCTCGAACTCCTGACCTCAGGTGATCCACCCACCGTGGCCTCCCAAAATGCAGGGGTTACAGGGGTGAGCCGCAGCCCCCGGCCCTGGTCTCTTGATAAAATAAACGAAACCCTCGCACTCACTCCCCTTGCTGATTCCCAGTCAGCCGTTGAAAGAAGTCCGCGTGACTCACCCAGCACTCGAGGGCCTGGTGAGCAGCTCCCTTCGAAAGCTCAGTCTCCCACCACAGCCTCCCTTCCTGCCTCCAGGCCTTTGCTGAGCCCTGCTCTGCAGCTGGACGGCCCACCCACCCCTTTGGCCCTTTCAGAATCCCATTCACCCTCCAAAGCTCTGCACCTACGCCCTGCCCCTCTGCTTAGTCAATCCTGGCGGGCAAATCTTTCCCTCCTCTGGCGCTTCAGGACACGTTGCTTAACTCTATATTTAATTTTTTGAGGACGGGCTTTACTTTGGGGTGCTTTATGCTCCTTGTGTGTCTTAGTACCCCATGACTGGGCTCTGGAGGAGGAGGCTGAAGCTGGTTCCTGTTATCTCTGCAGACCTCGAGTTGAGTGCCCACCTGGAGTCCAGCCAATGGCCAGCAAGATCTGCTGGGACTTTGCTCCCTCTAGACTGTGAGTCTAGCCCCTCCCTGGGGTCCTACCAGCATGGCTGACCCCATGGCTGAAAAGAGCACATCGCTAGGGGGCTAATTCCAGGCAGTGGAGGCTCCTCTTGGGAGACACTGCAGGGGCTGGCATGGAGGATGAGGTCTTTAACATAGAATTCGGCTGGGGGCGGTGGCTTACACCTGTAATCCCAGCACTTTGGGAGGCCGAGGTAGGCAGATCATTTGCGGTCAGGAGTTCGAGACCAGCCTGGCCAACACGGTGAAACGCTGTCTCTACTAAAAATAACAAAAATTAGCCGGGCATGGTGGTGGGTGCCTGTAATACCAGCTATCTGGGAGGCTAAGGCAGGTGAATCACTTGCACCTGGGAGATGAAGTTTGCAGTTAACTGAGATTGCGCCACTGCACTCCAGCCTGGGCAACAAGAGCAAACCTCCATCTCAAAAATAAAATAAAATAAAACAAAATAAAATAAAATAGAATCCAAGGAATGTTTTTTCCATTATAAAACTTGTCAGCTGCAGAAAAATGTGAAAAAAAGACAAAATTATAGAGGACGGAAGGAAAGATGGCTCATATTCCTGTCACCTCAGCACATGCCTGCAGGGTGAGGAGAGCTGAGTTCATCCCAGAGCAGCGAGGTGAGCTACGTGACCTGTTCCTGTCCACACTGAACCAGGGACCAGCTTGCTTAGATTGGGTTTCTGTAGTCTTTTTAAAAAATATACAATGTTTTCAGAAAGGACTAATTTTTAATGTCATAGAACATTTCACCAGCAAAATGGTGGTCCTCAACTTTCTCCAGCATGATTTCATTTGATGCTTGATTTCTGTGTGTGTGGTAAAATCTACAAAACATAAAATGAATCAATTTTTCCAAATTTTTATTGTGGTAAAATACACATCAAATTATCTTTTTTTTTTTTTTCTTTTCTTTTTAGACAGAGTCTTGCTCTATCGGCCAGGCTGGAGTGCAGTGGCATGATCTCGGCTCACTGCAACCTCGCCTCCCGGGCTCAAGCAATTTTCCTGCCTCAGCCTCCTGAGTAGCTGGGATTATAGGCACGTGCCACCAGTCCTGCCTAATTTTTGTATTTTTAGTAGAGATGGGATTTCACCATGTTGCGAGGCTGATCTCAAACTCCTGACCTCAGGTAATCCACCTGCCTCAGCCTCCCAAAGTGCTGGGATTACAGGTATGAGCCACCGTGCCCGGCCAAACTTACTATTTTAATCATTTTCAGTGCACAGTTCCATGGCATTAGTAAGTCAAATTTTGTGCAACCATCACTATCCGTCTTCAAAACTTTTTTATCTTTCCAAACTGAAACTCTGTCCCTAATTAAACACTAACTCCCCATCCCCCACTCCTCTCCCAGCTCCTGGAAACCACCGTTCTAGTTTCTGTCTCACTATTTTATGTACTTCTTATCAAAGGAATCATAAAGTGTTGTCCTTTTGTGCCTCTCTTATTTAACTTAGCACAATGTCTAAGGAAGAATTTTCTTCCTTTTTATTTTTATTTTTTTTAAGACAGGGTCTCACTCTGTCACCAGGCTGGAGTGCAGTGGTGCGATCTCGGCTCACTGCAACCTCTGCCTCCCGGGTTCAAGCAATTCTCGTGCCTCAGCCTCCTGAGTAGCTGGGATTATAGGCTCCTGCCACCACACTTGGCTCATATTTTTGTATTTTTAGTAGAGACGGGGTTTCACCATCTTGACCAGGCTGGTCTCGATCTCCTGACCTCAGGTGATCCACCCACTTTGGCCTCCCAAAGTGCTGGGATTGCAGGCGTGAGCCACCGCGCCCGGCCTTTCCTTCTTTGTTGAAGTTGAATAATATTCTGTTGTATGGCTGAACCGCATTGTGCTTATCCGTATGCCTCTGCCGGTGGACACGGGGCTGCTTCTACCTTTTAGCTATTGTGGATAGTACTGCTGTGAACACAGATGTACACATATCTGTTCGAGTCCCTCCTTTCAGTTCTTTGGCGTACATGCCCAGAAGTGGAATGATGGGATCGCGTGGTCATCTATGGTTAACTTTTCAATGAACTGCCACGCTGTTTTTCACAGTGGCTATACCATTTACACCCCCGCCCACAGCGCACAAGGGTCCCAGTGTTCCACATCCTTGGCAACACATGTTATTGTCTGTTTTTTGTGCGGCAGCCCAAATGACTGTGATGTTGAGCATCTTTGCGTGCGCTCATTGACCATTTGTATATCTTCTCTGGAGAAATGTCTGTTCAGATCCTTGGCCCAGTTTTAAAAGCGGCTCTTGGTCAGAGGGTTGCTTCTTCATGTGTGAACTCCTCTCTCCCCCACCCACTGCTCCCAGGCTCGACACTGTGACCAAACAGCCTCCTCGGGATACTCATGACTCCGAACACATCATCGTCTTGAGGAAGGGATGCTGGGGGCCAAGTGCCGTCTTACGAAACTTGCCTTTGGAGAAACACTACTAATTACCGGGTATGGCAGGACGTGAGTCTGGGAGTTGTCACTGGGGATTTTAAGAAGGTGACTGTTTGCTTCTTTGTCCCATGATTATTATTCTATATATTTTTAGTGTTTCTGGCTTCATTCTTCCTGTATGAGGATGGTGTATAGTACTTTATAGAAACCAAATGTTACCCCTTTGGGATAAGTAGGAATAAGTCATTTCCTCAAAGACTGCTTTTTTCCTGCTTACAAAGCGGCAATAACCCTGTAAACAGGGAAAGATGGGAGTGGGAGGGGCATTCCCACTTACAGGGCATCCGTGATCAAGTCCTGAGCTGGGCATTTCACACACAATTCTCCTTCTAATCCTTTCATCAGTCAAGTGGGGCAGGTTGTTATCTGAGCTCACACATGGGGACAAGGAGGCTCAGAGTGGCAGGTCAGGGATGGACAGGGCTGGGATTTGGAAACCATCAGGGAACCTGAGCTCCTTCTGTGACAGGAAAAGCCCTTTTGCTCCTGCTGAGTGCTAGGCGGGCCTTAGGGGCCTGTTTCAAGAAGAAATAGCCTCCCCTCCCCTCACTCCTCTCTCCTCCCCCTCCCCTCCCATCTCTTCCTCTCCTCTCCCTTTCCCTCTGCTCCCCCTCCCCTTGTTTCCTCTCCTGTCTCTTCCCCCCTCCGCTCCTCTCCCCTCACCACCCCTCCCCTCCCCCTCCCTTCCCTCCCTCACCACCCCTCCCCCACCCCTCCCCTCCTCTCTTCTCTCCTTTTCTTTTCCTCCTTCTCCACTAGACGTTGACTCCACTAGACATGTCACTCAGTCTATAAACATGTTTCATTCTTTACCATTAAAAAGTTCTGTGTGGTGTACATCCTCCGTATGATATATGATGGTGGATACATGTCATTACACACTTGCCAAAGCTCATCGAATGACAGCACCAATCCCACACGGGCCTTACGCTGGAGGCTGATGGTTCATGTGTTTGAGCCCCTCAGAGTGGGTTCACTTCTGTACACCAGCAGCTGGCTCAGGGCCTGCCGCTTACCGGATGCTGTTATTGAGTGAACGCGGGGCTCCCCGGGGACCCATCAGGACGGCTGTGGGGAGGGCCTGTGTGGGGCAGTTCCAAGGGTGCAGGAGAGGAGAAGGCTTTGGAATGGACGGGCCTCACATGGGCAAGGGCAGGCACCGTGGGGCTCAAAGGGTGGAGGAGAGCCCAGTGTGGAGGGCCCAGGGAGGCAGGTTTCAGTTTAAGAAAAAGATGTAAAAAATAGAGCCTTATCGAGACCAGCCTGGGCAACATGGCCAAACCCCGTCTCTACTAAAAATACAAAAAAGTTAGCCAGGCCTGGTGGTGTGTGCCTGTAATCCCAGCTACTCGGATGAGGCAGGAGACTCGCTTGAGCCCGGGAGGCAGAGGCTGCAGTGAGCCTAGATTGCGCCACTGCACTCCAACCTGGGAGATAAAGCAAGAGTCCATCTCAAAAAAAAAAAGAACCTTGTTTTTATATTTCAAATAGCTGTTCTAATTACTTACCGGATGTAATTCAGCAATGCATGTTTGTTTTAATGAAACATAAAACAACACATAGTTACAAACACCCTTGTTTATCACTGCTCCCTGCCCCCACTGCTGTGACAATTTTATATGTGTCCTTCTAGATCTTTCTCTATGCATTTATATATAGATACAGAAAAAGACACCGTATGTGTGTGTATACATGTGTGATACAAACACACACGGACAGACACACACCATATAGCTGGGTGAAATTACTGTCACCCGCATTGTTCTTTCTTGTTCCTCTTAAGCTGTCAGGGAAAGCTTTCTATGAAACTGAATACATCCACAGAGACTCAGGTGGCCGAATGCTCCAACACAGTCCTGTTATGAGAGGCTGTCTGCGTGCCAAAAGCGATCCCTGTGTGTCTTTGAGATGTGCTGCTCTGAGAAACAACCTAAAATTCCTCCTTCAGAGAACAGCCAGGACCCTGGGAATGAGCTGGGGACCGACCACTGGCTGCCCCTTGGCACCTTGGGGCTCTCATGGCCTTTTCTGCTTCCTGAAGGGAGAGCAGATGGAGGGGCACCCGGGCAGGAGAGAGGTGGGAGGGAACCAGGCGGAGAAGAGAGCCCTGGATGGCCATCTGAGGCTGACTCTGAGGGCACTGAGAGCCATTCAGTGGGAAAACTGATGTTTCGTACCATCTTCTGGCTTTTTGTGTGATCATGATTGACAAATAGAAAGACTATTCTCCTACATCTCCCATGTGTTAAGGTATAACTGAGGAGTTGTACATTTACGTCTTTTTTTCTTAAGCCAGTAAGTGCAATTGTATTATATATATTAATCTGTGACTTGCTTTTATGCTTCATACATCTGATATGTTTTTCTTCTGCAATTAAAGATGTATCTGTCTCATCTTTTAAAACTGGCTGTTTGGTATGGATTTTCCTGATGCGCGCAGTCACTGTCCTGCAGCCAGACATCTGAGTTGTTCACGGTGATCTGTGGCTACCAGCCGTGCTGCCTGGAGCATGCTTGAACGTATCGCTTTGTGCACATGCACCATCGTGTCTGTGTATGTGAGGGTTTACACATTTTGAGTTTCTTTTTTTTTTTTTTTGTAAAGATGGGGTCTCACTCTGCTGTCCAGCCTGGTCTCAAACTCCTGGCTTCAAGGGATCCTCTCGCCTCAGCCTCCCCAGTCACTGGGATTACAGGCGTGAGCCACCATGCCTGGGTTTTTGAATTTTGATAGCTATTGGTCTACCAGTTTATATTCCCATCAGCAGAGTGTGACTGCCATCATCCTTAGCAGCCCGAGGCATTCTCCATCTTTTGCGCCTGGGAGACAGTGTGGCAGAGAGTACACCCCTGAGGGAGCAGAGTGAGCAGGGGCTCACTGCGCCAGCTGGCCAGGAGGGTGCTCGCGGAGGATGCCACGAGGTGAGGCTGGGTCTCATGGCCTCCAGTGCAGTTCTGGCCAGTACATTGCTTCTGGCAGGGGCACCGAGTGAGCATGGGGATCCTGAAGCCCCTGGGGCGGCCTGACTCTTCTGGTTCTCTCCCGGGGGGCGGGGGGCTGGGGGAAAATGAGCCCTGAGGTTACAGGGCCTGCGGGTGGTAAATCAGGCTTTTCCTTTCAATAATAATAGATGTCCTCTCCCCTCATTAGTGGAACAGAACGGCTGTTCTGGGGGCTGGCAGCTGTTCACAAGGGGCTGACGGGGTGCTGCCTTCTCTGTAAGAAAAATGCCTCCAGGAAAAATAAAACTCTATGTAGAACCGGTCCTGCGGCCCGATCTCCCGCATTGCCCGGCCTGGAAGTGCTCCAGATCCTGCATGGCCACGTTTGCGGGGTGAGGCGTGGCATGCACGAGAGCCAGAGAGCGTCCTCTGTGAAGGCTGGACGCCCCCCACAGCACACTTCCTACAGCATGGCTCCACCTGGGCCTCTCCCTCCTCCCGCCTGTGGTGGCTCCTACTCAGAGGTTGCTCTTCGAGATATCCAAGTCTCAGTGAAGACCCTACCAACCTGCGCTCCAGCCACATTCTCCTGCTCACTCTGACGATTGGTTTTCTTTACCTCTCCCTCACGCCTGGGCAGCTCAGGACAGAACCTGGCTGGGCTGGAACAGGCGGCGTTCGCATTGCTGCAGCCTCAAGCCTCCGGGGTCAGGCCATTCTCCTCCCATCTCAACCTCCCAGTAGCTGGGACTACAGCACATACCACCACGCCCGGCTAATTTTTACATTTTTAGTAGAAGCGGGGTTTCCGCGGTGTTAGCCAGGAGTGGTCTCGATCTCCTGACCTGCGTGATCCACCTGCCTCGGCCTCCCAAAGGTACAAGCGTGAGTACCGTGCACGACTGAGCGCGAGGAAGATCCCGTCGGTAACCTCACTCCTCCCATCTTCTCCCAGCCCCGCTCTGTGTCAGTCTGAACTTCCGTCCGTGGGGGTTGTGTACCCGAGGACGAGGCCAGTGGTCAATGCAGATAGCATGGAGCCCACAGGCTGAGCTTGGACTCTGCTCTGTCATTGCAGCGTGACGGGGAATTGGTTAACGGGCCTGGGCCGCCGGTTTTCTGTGCGGTGGTGGTACGCCATGGGTTCATTTTGTGGCGAGATCGGTAGTTTAACCAGCCATAAAGTGAGTACCTATGTAATTAATGTGTAATGTCTTGTAATATAAACCTCTCCTTCCTGGGACATTTGGCAATATCTAGAGACATTCTGTTTGTTACTTTTGGATCGGGGGATACTGCTGGCATCTAGAGGGCAGAGGCCAGGGATGCCATTGTGCCTCCTATGACGCATAGAACAGCTCCTGCAATGAAGAATTATCTGCCTCCAAATGTCACGTGGTGAGGCTGAGATAGCTGGTGGAGGTGAAATGATGGACAGCTGCAGTGAGGTACCCAAGGGGTCTCTGGTTCCCAGCAGGTACTTTAAATAACCATCCTTTAATGTGAATTCATCCCTGTGTTGTCCACCACTCCCAGCACAGTGCCTGACACAGGCTGGGTAGGATGGGAGGAGGAACGGAAGAAGAGAAAAAGAAGGGATATTCTTATTCTATACGAATTCAATGGAAAAAGTTAAAGTGGCTGAGGTGATACGTGATAGTAATCGGGACACAGGGAGGGCCGGGGTGGATGTCACGAGTCAGGGAGGTGGGGCCATGCGGCAGCATGGAGAAACCCCGTCTATGCTGAAATACCCAAAACCTAGCTGGGCCTGCACTGGTGGTGCACACCTGTAATCCCAGCTACTCAGGAGGCTGAGGCAGAATGCAGCTTGAACGGGAGGCTGCAGTGAGCCAAGATCGGGCCACTGCACTCCAGCCTGGGTGACAGAGTGAGACTCTGTCTCAAAAACAAAAAAAAAGTTAAAGTACCTGATTTGGGAAGGCGGAGGGACCAGGGCTGTAAGAGGGCAGGTGTTCTCCAGGTGGGAGCAAGGCTGGTGGGTGAAGGGATGGGCGCTTGAAGCAATGACTGGAGCCACTCAAGCAGGTACCTACCCCTCCTGAGCTCCCTGTTGGCCCCAATGGACGGAGCACTTTTGTTTCTGACTCTGAATACAGTGCCGCAGTGAAAGAAAGAATGTGGCATGATTCAGGCTGTAGGCCTTGACCATGGCAACCCTGCTGTATTTCAATGTATGGCACTGCACTATATCTTCCTTTCATCACAGATCTCAAAAGCTTGCCCCTAGATGATTGGAATGTGACCATGAGGCGCTGTTGTTGTGAAATGTCACTCTTGCTTGGCACAGGGAGATTGAAGCGCTGGGCCAGTGGGGGCGGTGGGAGCTCGGCCCGGGAGACGGCGCCGGGCCTTGTTGAGGGCTCACAGATCTCGGAGGAGAAGCTGGGGTTTGGAAGCCTCCCACCCCTCAACTCGACTCCTGTGACCTCTTCCCAGGTACCCAGGGACGCACAAATAGAAACAGTGTTGTCCCCCACACAGGAAGGGCAACGAACAAAACAACAAGTGTGGCTGCAATACAGAGGTGAGGGGCATAGGGAAGCTCCGCACACCCAGATAGGCCCCTTGACTGCCCGTCCCCAAGCCAGAGATGTGTGTGCCTGCACCTCTCAGAGCAGCAGTAATGGCACAGACCCCAGCATCGCAAGGAAATCAGAAATACTGTTTTTAAAGGGGACACAGTGGTCATAATTATAGTTTTCCTTGGAATCTAAAATAAATGCTTTTTCCAAAATGCTAACAACAGGTGAATCATGTTAATTGTCTGTAAATTTAAAGCCAAATAAAAAGTTTAAAATAAAAAAGAAATAGAAGAATACATGAGTTTTCTAGAACCACAGGGAGAAGCAGCTGCCAATACTTCCAGGAGCAAAGAAACTCCCTTGAATCCTGCCCCATGACTCTCTCGGGGTCCTTGTCCATGTCTCCTTAAGGTGGGGCAGGGCAACATCGATCCTGATCGCCGGGGGTTGGTTGTGGGCTCACGGCGGCGGCGGTGGGGGCACGGAGAAGCGTGTCCTGAGCTTTTAAACACAGCTGAAGCAAACCCCTTACATTGAGGGATGCCAGCTGTGTGTCCCTATAGTGCCAACCCGGGTGCTCAAGCGCTACACCGGCGTGGCCCACAGTCGCCCCTCCCAGGGCCGATACTGCCCTCTGCAGTGACTCACGCCCGGGATAGTTTAAATACCGGGACAGCTCAGGCAAGCCACACTCATGCTGCAGCCTTGAGCCGTCCCTCGTCCTCCTCTCAGGCTCCCTCTTGTCCACGGCGAGGGCGAGGCTAGGAGGCTGCTCAGTGGGAAGTGGGGCCGCGCCTCCCTCACCTCTGCTTAGAGGACCCGGCCAGCCCCTTCCCATTTCTGCTGGGCCTGCTCCCCTGGGAGACCCCAGAAGGGGCAGGGCTGCCATGTGCCTGGGGATGCTCTCGGGACAGGGCCAGGAGAAGCCTGCACTTGGAGGGGTGCAAGCCTGTCTCCCTCACTGCCCGGACACCAGGATCACCAGCCGCTCTGCTGAGACCTCAACAGTCTCTTGGCCCCTTGCCCTGAAGCAGCTCGTGTAGATCCTGGGGTTGGCACGAGGATGTCAGGACTGGCGGGTTTGTGAACAGAGGGGTGGACGGTGTCGCCGGCACGTCACTGGATTGACCTTTCTGGAATCTAGATCCACTGGGGAAGGCACTTGCTTTTAAGATGAATTATTTGAGCCTGTTAACGTCTTTCACAACTTACCCTGGTGGCCCCCAGTGGTCTGCCCCGCATTTGGGTCTGTCCAAGATTTTCCTTCATGGGGGTTTCCCAGGCAAGAGAGCTGTCTTCTTTACATAGATGCATAATTCCTGCAGGTGTGACTTCAACAGATGTCCCGGTCCCTGGTTTGCAGTTCCAGTTTGGAATTCAGACATGGGCTCAGCGTTGTTCAGGCTCTAACCGTGTGGCTTAGGGGACACTATGCTAACTAATTCCCTCGAAGAGCAGCCAATTAGAACAAAAGCTTTAAACAAGGGAATCAAACAAAGTCACGTTGTGATGAAAGAGCATGTCGTTAAGTGTAATGCTTCTGCCAAACCTGTGTCTCTACTCAAATAGAGAAAGCAGAACCACAAACAAAAAGCTCAAACTGTGGAAAACCAGAACTTTCAAGACTCTCCCACCCCTGCCAAAGTGCGAGAACCATTCCACCTCCCGGGCCAGGGCGTCACCTCGGTGCAGCTGCACTCTCTGGGATGACACGTGTGCTCCAGCGGCAGGTGCCGGGTGCCTGTCTGCCACGTGCCAACTTCTCCTTTGAGGTTATCTGGGATACATCACTTTATCTCAGGCAGCTCTCAAATGTGCTGGTGCACTGGCTCCTTAATTTAGAAGTTTTCTAATGGCTGGCATGCCATTCTACATAAATTAATTTTATCTAAGGTAAAATCAAGGCTAGACAGTCCAATTTGTCTGTGGTCTTGAGTCAGCTGGGCGGGCTCAGCAGTGATGAGGCAGGCATGTGAGAAAGGTGAGACCCAGGGGGAAAGTTCTGGATGGAATTCATGAGGGGTCAGGTGGTGGGCTTCTTCCCAGGGCTAGGGAACACTCCCTTAGCTTGCTCAGTAAATGGAGGGTGGTGGCAGGGGGAGGCGGTGGGAGTAGGGTCAGACATATGGAAGAAATAAGAAAAGATAGAGGAAAAGCTGCCTACTCAGTCCCTACCAATGCATGGGCTATGATCACACATGGACGATTTGCTGCTTTGGATCACCGACCCGCGAAGGAGTCACTGCTGCTTCAGATTTCATGCCCTCTCTTGGCTCGGGACACAGAGATTAGAATCTGCTTCTGATGCTTTTTTGGGATCAGGGGCTGATCCATTTCTCTCTACTTTGGGATTCCAGGTGCCCACCTGAGAAGGGGCTTTGTTTATAGGCACCAATGCTAATCCTCCGCAAAACACCCCCAGAGCAGATTCACTCCCTGATGCTGGGGCGATTTGTCAGTGTCTCCTGCCACCCTTGCCAGGCTAATGACAGTCCTGCTCTGGCCTCTGTAGGAAGCCAAACCTGGGAGGATCCCAACAAGAAAAGGAGCTAGAGAAAAAGTTGGCTTTTTTTAACCCGATTTTCTTTTTTAAAACAATAAGCAACATTTTGGCTTTGAAGGGCTGTGAGAGATGAGAGATGGGGTTCCCCACTTGATCAAGGTGAGGCTGAGGGTGTGGCCAGTCTGGCTTCGGAGTTCAAGGATGCTTTCTGTTTGGGGTGGAATATTCCCAAATCAGGGGCCTATAACCTCGGCCCCAGCTCCTGCCTCTACATTTGAGCAGAGACACAGGGAAAGGTGCAGCTGTCCCTATTTCAAATCCACACACCCCTCATCACAAATCCATCTGCAGCCCTGACTCCATCTCCAGCCTTGTTGTTGAGATTACAGGGGTCAACCCCTTCTGCTGACCCCCCGTCCCTTCCCTCCCTTCCCTACAGTCCTCCAGCAGACCCAGGTGGAATTGAACAAACACTGGCGTCAGAGCAGCCTTAAAGAAGGAATCCCTGAACCCACGCAACCCTAGTAGTCCCGATGCGAGCACTTGCCCTTGGCGAATCATGCTGGGCAGGGGGAAGGTGGATTGTATGAGCCTCGGTTGATTTAAGCTGGGGTGTGCAAAACCACCTCCTCCCCAGTCCCGCCCTGCCAGGCATGTGGTTGACACGGTCCCGAATCCCAGTGATGAGGCTCAGGGGTTCGCCAAGCTCTGTAGTTAGGGGCTGATGGGGATGCCGGGCATCTGTGGTTGACACGGTCCTGAATCCCGGTGATGAGGCTCAGGGGTTCGCCAAGCTCTGTAGTTAGGGGCCCTGATCGGGTGTCAGAAGTCTCTAACGGACTGTGTGACCTTGGGCAAGTCCCCTCACTCCCATCGAGACCCCCAGCTTCCAACTACAAAGTGAGCAGACGGTTTGACTAGGTGCACTCAGCTCTTGAACCTCTGGTGCTCCAGGCTGTAAGTGCCGTTTCTGGAAGCAGCTTCTATTGCCAGGTTCAACTCAGCACAAACCGCCCAGTTCCTAATCTAGAGATACAGAAACTAATGAGAGAAGTATTGGTAGAGGCTGGGGCCAGGCCTGTGGCAGGACCTGCGGCCTCCCGTGCTACAGGCCCTCTTGTTCTCGGGTCGAGGCGAAGGTCAAGCCTGGGTTTGCCATTCCAGTCGATTCTCCTGCCTCAGCCTCCCAAGTAGCTGGGACTACAGGCACGAGCCACCATGCCCAGCTAATTTTTGTATTTTTAGTAGAGACCGGGTTTCAACATATTGGCCAGGATAATCTTGATCTCTTGGCCACGTGATCCGTCCGCCTCGGCCTCCCAAAGTGCTGGGATTACAGGCCTGAGCCACCGGGCCCGGCCTGCCTCTTTCTTACAGTAAAGGATGGCTAAGTCATTCCAAAGCTCCTCCTTCCAGCAGGCGGGACTCCCTTCCAGCAAGCTGTGAATGTTGTACCTTCTTTAGTGATGTCCTGCTACTTGCCAGCCATGCAACCCTGGGCAAGTTACTCAGCTGTCTGTGGCTCAGTGTCCTCACCACACTTTTATCACACAGCACCCACCTCATAGTGTTATTGGTGACGATAAAATCAATGCATCCATACAAACTACCCACAACAGTGACACATGGTACGTTCTCCAAAATTGTTATCGTGCATTATTATTTTTGTTAGTATCGTTCTAGAGAGAACTGTGGATGTGGGTGCGGACGGGGTAGGCAAGTACCGGCCAATTGTTTTACCTGTTCCCGTTGATCTGTTTCCGGAAGAACGTTAAAACTGCTGTTTATATATCAGAATCGCATTGTTTGGGAGGACTGGAAATGCAATTGACACAATTGTTCAGTGCTAACAGTGGATAGTAGAAAACAGGACGGTGCCCTCAAAGATTAGACAGTCTGGCGCGATGCGAGTCCAAGGACGAATGCTTTCCGGCACCCTCAGCCTGCTTGCACCACGCGCGCACCTGCAAGCATTTTAAGTCTGCGCCTGCAAGGGTCCCGAGCCCGGGCTCGGAGCGCCCCCTTGTGGTCTCACGGAAGAATGCGCCCCGGGCCGACGTGGAGGGTGAGCGAGGGGTTCGCCCGGCTCCGCTCGCAGGCGCCGCGCGGTACCTTATTCCGGGAAAGTCAGAACCGGGTCCCCCAGAAGAGACACGGGCACATTGGCTCGGTGACCCGGGGGATACTTGCCGGCGTGCATGCGGAGCCGTCACAACTTCTGTCTCCTGCACGCCTGAAAAAGCGCCAGGTTCGCTTAGTGCGGTTCACCGAGTAGCGGCCGGGCGGAGGCGAGTCCGCCCGCCACCCGGTGGGGCTGCGAAGCGTTGGGGCGCTCCGGATCGTTCCCGCGCTGCCACGTCCTGCACAGTGACTCGTCCCGTGCCCTCCGCGACTTCCAGGCGTCCCCTGCGACCTCCAGAGGCCGATGTGGTGCGGACCCCATGCGCGAGGGTCTCAGCGGGGAGCCTCCTGCTGCCACCTGCAGCCACGTGGACGCGCGGTTCAGGACCGCACCTGGCAACGCGCACGGTGGGAAGACTGGGCTTTGTTTTCTTTGGGATTTTATCAAGAGTTGTTCAGCACTTTGGGAATCTTTTTTCCCTAGGCCATACTTAGCCCTGATTTCAAACTGTCAAACACGGACAAAAATTCATCCTTTACTCATTGTGAGTGAGTGAAAGCGACTTCCAGTCTGTCAGTGAGGTCTTGGCCAAACATTCCACATGGAAGCGAATTCTTTTATTACATGTTATCTTTGACTTCGAGTTAATATTACAGATAGAAGGTTTTATTTTTAAATTCCCTGCGAGGTTTGATGATATTATCTGTGAAGTTTTTCTTCAGGAGACTAAAGCAGGTGTTACAAATGATTTGCCATGAAATCATTAGGTCTGAGGGGGTGGGGTTCAGAGTTCAAAGTAGCAGAAGGAGCAAAACCCGCATGGACTTCATCAAAGGAGGCCTGCCGGTGTTTTAGGGCCCTGTTTTCCTCCTGGGGTGGAGGCTATGGGTGTGAGGCTCCCTTTCCCACCATGGCGTGAGAGATCTTTTAGCAGAGAAGCTTTGTAAAGGGGAGTAGAGATTCCAGTTGCATTTGGAGGGAGAGGACAGGTTCGTGTATTAGTCTGTTCTCCAGAGAAAAAGAACCAACAAGAGATGATGGGATGACGGATAGATGGGAATTGGCTCTTGCAATTGCAGAGGCTGAGCGATCTCAGGTTCTGTAAGCTGGAGACCCAGGGAAACTGGTGGTGTAATTCCATCCAAGGCCCAAGTCCTGAGAACCAGGGGAACTGATGATATAAGTCCTAGTGCAAAGGCAGGAGATGAGATGTCCCAGCTCCAGCAGTGAGGCAGGAAGACGCGGGGCAGTTCCTCCTTCCTCTGCCTTTTTGTTCAATCAGGTCCTCAGTGGATTGGATGGTGCCTGCCCTGGCTGGGGAGCGGAGCTGCTGTGCTGAGTCCACCATTCCAAATGTGAACGTCATCGGGAAACGCCCTCAGAGACACACCTGGGAACGGTGTGTCATCAGGGTACCCTGTGGCTTACTCAGGTTGACACCTAAAATTGACCCTCACAGTTAGAAAGCCTGATGTGTGGCTCCTGCTCTGCCTCACTTGCGATCTGTGCCTGTGAACAAGCCACTCCCCCGCTCTCCAGGCCTCAAAATCTTTACTGAGTAACTAGGAGCTGAAAGCCTGGGTGGACGTGTGGATGCCCCACCTCCTGCTCCAGTCATCTGAGGTGTGCCACCTCTCTGGCAGGCACCCACCCCCTCACTTGGCCTGAAGGATGGTGAGCACCTCCCCAGGGTGGGGCCCAGCCAGAGCCCAAACTCTCAGCACTCTGGGGGCAGCAGAACCCCTTGGCCGCCACTCAGGGCAGACTGCAGCCATCTAGCCTGGCCCCTCAAGAACCTTCTCTGCTCTCTCCTTGCCCACTGGTTGTGCTCAGTGATGATGAACTCACTCCCTCTCTGTGCAGCCCAGCCTTCCCTGGGCAGGCCTCCCTGTAACATTCCCGCTGGCCCTGGGCAAGTGGACACCCCTGTCCCCAGACAGCCCTTCAGAAGTGGAAGCAGTCTTCATGATGCTCAGGCAGTCCTCCCGGCCCCAGTCTAAACATCGCCAGGAGCCGCTTCTCACAAGTAGTTGCTCACACAATGCAGAGCCTTCCCTTCCACCATCTGTGTGCCGTAGACGCTGGGATTGCGGGCCATCGTGAAGGATGTGCTTCCTTGCAGGGCTGGGGATCTGGGGCTGAGGTCTCACAGTAGCTGGGAAGCCTTTTTCCTGGCAGTTTTCATCCATCGCTGAATCCAGGGATCTTTCTGTTTTTTTTTCTTTTGACTCTGTGGCTGGCCTGCGTGTGTCCTTTGATTCCAGTCCTGTAGGATGGATTATTCCAGCAACAGCCTTTGCAAGATTTCTTCGCCACGCTGGCTGTCATGGAAATTTGAAAGACTATGGAGTCGGCCTTCAGAGAACTATTTCCTGGTCATGGACATTCCTATGATTGGATGGGGAGCTTAATACTCCTGCAAGGTTGAAAAAATGGCCTGTGCAGGCTCTGGCTAAGCCCTTTGAAGCAGACGTTCTACTAATCCGGAAGGCCTGTTGTGCTTAGGGGTCTCTGGAGATGGGCTACCAAGGGGCTCGGACACCACCTTGCCCACTGCAGAAATGAAAATCCAGTCTTCGGAATGACAGGTGAATCCAAAGAAGAGACCATTTGATAACCTTGAGAGTTGCTGAAACTTCCTAAGCGATACTGACATTTCTTTCCTGCCCAAGGGACAAGGGTAGCAGCCGACCCTGGTACACTTGGCTGAAAGAGACTAGAATTAGATACTACCCCTCAGGATTCTGGACAACCTGTGTACCTGGTAGAACCTAGCATTCAGGGCAATGGGAACTTTTCCCAGAAATGCCTTGAATTGGAAATGATGACTTTGGAAAGCAATCTCCCTGGGAAGCTTCCCTCTTATGTCTTCTTTGGGCCAGTCAGTGACACACAGGGGAAACTCAGTTCAATGAACTGGCCCAGGCCAGTTCTGCAAGCCTGCTCTTCCGGGAGCAGGGCCCAGCTGGAACAGATCCAAGCTTCTGCCAGGCACCCCTCCACCAAGAGGCTGAGTAGTTTTCATACCCAGATTTCAGTTCTTCCTTGGAGAATCATGGGTTTGGGAAACTCACATATTTCAGCTTGGAGGCCAATTACATCGCCTCTTTAAAGGATGATGCATTTTCTTCTTTTGCAAACTTTTTTGGAATCTCTCCCTGGGGCCATCAAGTGGTAAGCTTGTCTCAGGGCCTTTTGCATCCCCAGCCAAGCTCTCATCCACGAGATTCCTTCTCAGGTGACCTCAGAGGATTCCCACGTGGGTGAAGTTGTCATCATCTCACTGCCACTCTGTGCAACAGCTGAAATTCGCCGAAGGGCCCTGCTTTGCTTACAGCCAACCCTGCTGAGGCTTTGCCACCCTCAGGAGCATCGAGTGTCATTGAGGCCACTGAGCTCCATGACCACACTCTCAACCCGCCAACCTCTCTGCAGCCAATGATACTCAGCCTGCAGCCACACCCCCATCAACCTCCTGTGTGCACGCCAGCCCTCGATGACAGCGTTTCACATCCCCAGGTCCTTTCCGGCCACCGCGACCCTCAAGCTGCAGCCCTCCTCTCACCTGCAACCATGTCCAGAATGCCAGTCTGTGGGGTCTTCTTGCCACGGTTCCAGTGAAATACAGATAATCCCCCCCTGGAGACTTCAACTTACGACTTTCTGACTTTATGCTAGATTTATTGGGGTATTAAATGCATTTTTGACTTACATTTTGGACTAACAATGAGTTGATCAGGATGTAACCCCATCATAGGCCTGTAAACCTCCCTTTGCCTGGACTTCGAGTTCCTCTCCAACAGGGAGCCCACAGCCACCATGCACGCTGAGCCCATCCGAGAAAGAAACGCCCATTCACTACCCGTCCTGGGGAGGTGCCCACAGCCAAAAACATTGGAAAGGTTTTTCCAAAAACAAATTCCCACGTGCTTTCGCCCGCCCCAGTTGTCAGCAGCACAGAAAACACTTGGGAGACAGCGTCAGTGACCCTGTCATTACGATCAACACACCTGCTGGGGTTTGCTCTTGCACCTGTCCCCAGCACTCAGCTGCTCTGTGGCCTTCGCCAGCTGTGCCCATCAGCCAGGCACCAGAGGCTGCCCCTGAGCCCCACAGATCAGGGGAGGGAGCAAGCCCCAGCACAGAACTCTTTCTACACAAGGAGTCCCAGGGAGTCCTCCCAGGACCAAACGGACACGTACCTCCTGCTGCCTGCAAGAGGGGACATGCAACTTCTCCAGAGAGGAGAGGGGACATCTCGGGGAGACTTGGGGACTGAATGGGGGGGGGATTTGTATTCAATCCCTGGACTGATTTTATTTTTGCTCTGAAATATATAAGCCACCATTTTTTTTTTTTTTTTTTTTTTTGGTGTGTGATGTTTTCACATCTCTGCAGCTGGCACACTTGTGAAGTCTCCTGGAGTCTTAAAAACTGGATGTAAAAGTTGGAAATCGGCGTATGCTAATAAATGGCAAGGCACGGCGCTAGGGCATTTGAAGTAAGTATTATTAGATCCACTGCATTCACCCACAAACACATCCCATAGCTAAATTAAAATATAAGAACGAACTCAATACGATGTTTGACTATCCAGCCTCTACCCTCTCCTCAATAGAGCTCTAAGCCAGGGAAATAAAAATATCTCCTGAGCAGCCAAAATCAATTTCCAATGTATGAAATGAAAGCTCACACATCTGCTCCAAGGAACGTTCCTCCTTTCAGAATCTGTTCGCCTTCACGACAGACACAGGCCAACAAGTTTGGTCATGTGATTTCCAGGCGATAGCAGATTAAAGACAAAATGATCAGTTGGGAGGAAGGTAGCGGTCCTGCTGGAGGAAGCCTTGTTAACAACAAAGAAAGTGATAGAAAAATGGCAAAATCGGACATGAACCCCCAAAGAACAGCTGGGCTATTTCACGGAAGGTACCTTGTAACTTCTGAGGGCAGCACGCTACAGCAGCACAGGTAAGAGCTGAGGGAAGTAGTGATGACCCCAGCTACCTTGGAAAAGGTCACAGCAGGTACAATACTGTCTCAGTTTGCATTCCCGGGAAAGTAGAGCTTGGTGCAAGGACTTGGATGCAGTTCCGTTGGACTGTGGTCCCAGGGAGCAGGACCATGAGATGGGGAAGGGGGAAAACTAGTAGAGAAACGTGCTGGCTGTGGTGGCTGCTACGGGGCCTTCCTGGGAAGCATCTGGAAGGTCTCCAGGCTGCCTTCCTGAAGCACAGGAGGCTCGCATGCCTCCACCGGCTCCCATCGCCAGCTTCCACTCCCCACGCTTCCGCGCTCAGGCAAAGGGGCATCGGGGAACACCACCGGGCAGAGACAGCAGAGAGCTGGGCTGGGAGGTGGGAGCCGGGGCGGAACCGCGCTGCACAGTGGCTGCTGAAAAGAGCGGGGGTGAACGCATCCGCTGCCAGTACCCTCTGTTCAAAGCAGCAGCAGCACCTCTCCCACGCTGAGCTACACTCGGCCACTCTAATTCCACTTACTCTTCACTCTAATTCCACTCACTCTTCACTCTAATTCCACTCACTCTTCACTCTGATTCCACTCAAAGAAGTGGAAGTGCTGAAGTTTTATCACTGGATAGGCAAGTCCTCACTTGTCCAGAGGTGACCCAGTCCAGACTAACGTCCACAGAGGGTTAGTGAACGAGGCTGTCTTGGCCACGCTGGGACAGGTGTACTCTGCGGACGCGCGCGTGAGGGCGCCGTGCCAGTGACCCGCATGAGTGTGAGCTGTTTGAAGGGGAGGCACCGGAGGACTTTTCATTCCTGCTGGCTTCAGCCACACCGTTGTGTGGTTGTGTGTGGTGTGTGTGGTTGTGTGTGGTGTGTGTGGTTGTGTGTGGTTGTGTGTGATTTCCTGGTCATGGACATTCCCTATGATTGGATGGGGAGCTTAATACTCCTGCAAGGTTGAAAAATGAAAAGCCTGTGCAGGCTCTGGCTAAGCCCTTTGAAGCAGGCGTTCTACTACTAATCCAGGCCTGTTTGTGCCAAGGGGTCTCTGGAGATGGGCTACCAAGGGGACTGCCTGCTGCAGAAATGAAAATCCAGTCTTGAATGACAGGTGAATCCAAAGAAAGACCATTTATTAACCTTGAGAGTTGCTGAAACTTCCTAAAAGCGATACTGACATTTCTTTCCTGCCCAAAGGGACAAGAGGGTAGCAGCGACCCTGGTACACTTGGCTGAAAGAGACTAAATTAGATACTACCTCAGGATTCTGGACAACCTGTGTACCTGGTAGGAGAACCCTAGCATTCAGGGCAATGGGAACTTTTCCCAGAAATGCCTTGAATTGGAAATATTGACTTTGGAAAGCAATCTCCTGGAGCTTCCTCTTATGTCTTCTTTGGGCCGAGTCAGTGACAGCACACAGGAAACTCAGTTCAATGAACTGGCCCAGGCCAATTCTGCAAGCCTGCTCTTCGGGAGCAGGGCCAGCTAAATTAGATTCAAGCTTCTGCCAGGCACCCCTCCATCAAGAGGCTGGTAGTTTTCATACCCAGATTTCAGTTCTTCCTTGGAGAGTCATGGGTTTGGGAAACTCACATATTTGCTGGAGGCCAATTACATCGCCTCTTTAAGGATGATGCATTTTCTTCTTTTGCAAACTTTTTTTGAATCTCTCCCTGGGGCCATCAAGTGGTAGCTTGTCTCAGGGCCCTTTGCATCCCAGCCAAGCTCTCATCCACGAGATTCCTTCACTCAGGTGACCTCAGAGGATTCCCACTGGTGAAGTTGTCATCATCTCACTGCCACTCTGTGCAACAGCTGAAATTAGCCGAAGGGCCTGCTTTGCTTCACGGCCAGCCCTGCTGAGGCTTTGCCACCCTCAGGAGCATCCCGAGTGTCATTGAGGCCACTGGGCTCCATGACCACACTCTCAACCCGTAACCTCTCTGCAGCCAATGATACTCAGCCTGCAGCCACCCCCATCAGCCTCCTGTGTGCCGCCAGCCCTCGATGACAGCGTTTCACATCCCCAGGTCCTTCCGGCCACCCATGACCCTCAAGCTGCCAGCCCTCCTCTCACACCTGCAACCATGTCAGAATGCCAGTCTGTGGGGTCTTCTTGCCCACCCGGTTCCAGTGAAATACAGATAATCCCCTGGAACTTCAACTTACGATTTTCTGTTTTATACTTCTAGATTTATTGGAATTATTAAATGCCATTTTTGACTTACATTTTGGACTAACAATGAGTTGATCAGGATGTAACCCCATCATAGGCCTGTAAACCTCACTGGACAGGTTCCTCTCCAACGGGGCCAGCCACCATGCGCTGAGCCCATCCGAGAAAAGCGGCCATTCACTACCTGTCCTGGGGAGGTGCTACAGCTAAAACATTGGAAAGGTTTTCCAAAACAAATTCCCACTACGTGCTTTAGCCCGCCCCAGTTGTCAGCAGCACAGAAAACACTTGGGAGACAGCGTCAGTAACCCTGTCATTCACGATCAACACACCTGCTGGGGTTTTGCTCTTTGCACCTGTCCCAGCACTCAGCTGCTCTGTGGCCTTGTAGCTGTGCCCA
Source organism: Papio anubis (assembly GCF_008728515.1). Taxonomy (NCBI): domain Eukaryota; kingdom Metazoa; phylum Chordata; class Mammalia; order Primates; family Cercopithecidae; genus Papio; species Papio anubis. Next base: position 190,253,294 of record NC_044977.1, on the reverse strand, counting down.
TCAGCCAGGCACAGAGGCTGCCCCTGAACCCACAGATCAGGGGAGGAGCAAACCCCAGCACAGAACTCTTTCTACACAAGGGAGTCCCAGGAGTCCTCCCAGGATAAGGACCGCATTACCTCCTGCTGCCTGCAAGAGGGACCACAACTTCTCCAGAGAGGAGAGGGACATCTCGGGGAGACTTGGGAGAGGGACTGAATGGGGGGATTTGTATTCAATCCCTGGACTGATTTTATTTTTGCTCTGAAATATATAAGCCACCATTTTTTTTTTTTTTTTTTTTTTGGTGTGTGATGTTTCACATCTCTGCCTTTAGCACACTGTGAAGTCTCCTGGAGTCTTAAAAACTGGATGTAAAAGTTAAAATCATTATGCTAATAAATATGGCAAGGCCGCAGTAGCTAGGAGCATTTGAAGTAGAAATATTATTAAGATCCACTGCCATTCACCTGAAACACATCCATAGCTAGAATTAAAATATAAGAGCGAACTCAATGCGATGTTTGACTATCCAGCCTCTACCCTCTCCTCCAATAGAGGCTCTAAGCCAGGGAAATAGAAATATCTCCTGAGCAGCCAAAATCAATTTGGCCATGAAGCCGGCTCACACATCTGCTCCAAGGGAACGTTCCTCACTTTCAGGAATCTGTTTAAGCCTTCACGACAGACACAGGCCAACAGGATTTGGTCATGTGATTTCCAAGCGATATGAATTAAAGGGCAAAATGATCAGTTAGGAGAATGTAGCGGTCCTGGAGAAGCCTTGTTAACAACAAAGAAAGTGATAGAAAAATGGCAAAATCGGGACATGAACCCCAAAAAAGAACAGCTGGGCTATTTCCACGGAAGGGTACCTTGTAGCTTCTGAGGGCATGCCTTCACAACCCAGCCTGAGTAAGAGGCTGAGAGTAGTGATGACCGCTTCTGTGGAAAAAGGAGTCCACAGCAGGTACAATGCTGTCTCAGTTGCATTCCGGGGAAAGTAGGCTTGGTGCAAGGACTTGGATGCAGTTCCGTTGGACTGTGGTCCCAGGGAACAGGAGACCATGAGATGGGGAGAAAACAGTGGCGTGCTGGCTGTGGTGGCTGCTCTGAGGGCCTTCCCTGGGAAGCATCTGGAAGGTCTCTCAGGCTGCCTTCCTGAAGCCTGGGAGGCTGCATGCACCTCCACCGGCTCCCACTCAAGCCAGCTCCCACTCCCAGCTTCAGCTCAGGCAAAAGGAACATCGGGGAACACCACAGACAGAGACAGCAGAGAGCTGGGCTGGGAGGGTGGGAGCGAGAGCCGGAACCGGCACACAGTGGCTGCTGAAAGAGGCAGGGTGGGGCGCATCCAGCTGCCAGTGCACCCTCTGTTCAAAGCAGCAGCAGCACTCTGCAGCTGAGCTACCTACGACCCACTCTAATTCCACTTACTCTTCACTCTAAAGAATTCCACTCACTCTTCACTCCTAATTCCACTCACTCTTCTCTGATTCCACTCAAAAGAAGTGGAAGTGCTGAAGATTTTATCACTGGATAGGCAAGTCCTCGTCCAGAGGTGACAGTCAGACCGCGTCCACAGAGGGTTAGTGAAGCGAGGCTGTCTTGTACGCTGGGACAGGTGTACTCTGCGGTGGCCAGTGAGCCGCCCGTGCCAGTGACCCGCATGAGTGTGAGCTGTTTGAAGGGGAGGCACGGAGGACTTTTCATTCCTGCGGCTTCCAGCCACCGTTGTAATGGTTGTGTGTGGTGTGTGTGGTTGTGTGTGGTGTGTGGTTGTGTGTGGTTGTGTGTGTGTGGTGTGTGTGTGGCTGTGGTGTGTGGGGTTATTATTATTAATGGTGTGTGTGTGGTTTTATTAATGGTGTGTGGTCTTGTGTGTGGTTGTGTGTGTGGTGTGGTTGTATGTGGTGTGTGTGGTGTATGTGGTTGTGTATGTGTGGTGTGTGTGGTTGTGTGTGTGGTGTGTGTGGTTTTGTGTGTGGTGTGTGGTCTTGTGTGTGGTGTGTGTGGGTGTGGTTGTATGTGATTGTGTGTGGTGTATGTGGTTGTGTATGTGTGGTGTGTGGTTGTGTGTGGTGTGTGTGGTTGTGTGTGGTGTGTATAGTTGTGTGGTGTGTGGTTTTGTATGTGGTTGTGTGGTTGTGTGGTGTGTGCTGTGTGGTGTGTATGGTTGTGTGATTGTGTGTGTAGTGTGCGTGGTTGTGTGGTTGTGTGTGGTTGTGTGGTTGTGTGGTGTGTGTGTGTGTGTGATGCATGGTTGTGTGTGGTTGTGTGTGTGATGTGTGGTGTGTGTGGTTGTGTTGTGTGGTTTTGTGGTTGTGTGGTTGTGTGGTTGTGTATGGTGTGTGGTTATGTGTGGTGTGTGGTTATGTGTGGTTGTGTGTGTGGTTGTGTAGTATGTGGTTTGTGGTTGTGTGTTGTGTGTGGTTGTGTGTGTGATTGTGTGTGGTTGTGTGTTGTGTGTGTGGTTGTGTGTGTGGATGTGTGGTTGTGTGTGGTGTGTGGTTGTGTGTGGTGTGTGGTTATGTGTGGTGTGTGGTTATGTGTGGTTATGTGTGGTTTGTGTGGTATGTGTAGGTGTGTGTGGTGTTTGTGGTTGTGTGTTGTGTATGGTTGTGTGTGTGTGTGGGTGTATGTGTGTGTGGTTGTGTGTTGTGTGTGGTTGTGTGTTGTGTGTGGTTGTGTGTGTGGATGTGTAAGTGCAGCGTTTTCTCCAGCTCTCTTTAGGGCAAGGCTCCTCCTCTGCTCCGACTTTTTCCTTTAACCACCTGCGCTGATGATGTTATCATCAGAGTCATTCGGTTTGTTCCATAAACGTTTCCTGGTGTTTAGGTCAGGCTCCCCGGAGGCAGTTGTTGGGATGAGGGCCCAGACGCAGGTGATTTATTGAAAGGAGATGACCCCGGAAGGAACTGGTAAGGGAGCCGGGAGTGCGCAGCCCAGGTGTGCTGGAGGAAGCCCTAGCTGGTGTGGTTTCCCTGGAAGAATCCTTCAGCCAGATCCCATGAGTAGTTCTGCAGTATAAATTATTTCTGAGTTTGCCCCAACTCAGGCAAGGGAGCTGGGCGTTTAGACCCCTCCCTAGTTAGCCACGGCTAAAGGCTGCTCCCCACTTCCCTGCAATGGCCCGAGGACAGGGCCCCAAAGCAAGTCACAGGCGCCTGGGTTAGCCATGGAAGCCCCCCGGGGCCGGGGAAGGGCCGGGCGCAGGAAGGGGTCTGGTGGGGGCTTGCAGGAGCACCACCAGGGTCCACCACAGGTCCCCTCTGTGTGGCCCTGCACTGGGGTGCGGCTTCCCAGTGTGTGCCCTCTGTCCCCTCGGGGAAGGACTGGATTTGGTTACTTCTGCCCCAGATGCACCGTCCTCTGGACGAGTGGGCCCCCCATCTGACCCTGTGACCTTCGGAAGTCACTGCCTCTTTGGAGTTCAGTTCCCCACATGTGAGGGGGTTTGACTCTGGAAGACCCCTGCCTCCTGCCACCCTGTGGCCACAGAAGCTTCACTTGATGGGGTGGGGTACTGATAAAGAACGCAATGCTTAGTGACCATTTGGTGAGCCTTTAGATAGTTTGTATCCAGAGAGATGTGATGAAAATCCTTTTAGAAGGCTGATGAGAGGCCGGGCGCGGTGGCTCAAGCCTGTAATCCCAGCACTTTGGGAGGCCCGAGGCGAGAGGATCCACGAGTCAGAGGAGATGAGACCATCCTGGCTAACATGGTGAAACCCGTCTCTACTAAAAAAATACAAAAAGAAAAACTAGCGAGGCCTTGATGGCGAAGCCTGTAGTCCCAGCTATTAGGAAGGCTGAGGCAGGAGAATGGCGTGAACCGAGGCCGGGCTTGCAGTGAGCAGAGATCCGGCCACTGCACTCCAACCTGGGCAGAAGCGAACTCCGTCTCAAAAAAAAAAAAAAAAGAAGGCTGATGAGATCACGGAATTCTCTCATTAGTTGGTAGAATGGGAGCACGTGAGCATTTTACGGAAATTCAATCCCAAGAGTTCAGGAGAGCTTGTGAGTGAGGAAGTGTGTGTGCGTGTGTGTGCATGTGAATATGTGTGGTGTGGAAGTATGTGTGGCGTGTGGTGTGTGTGTGGTATGTGTGTGCTGTGGGGTGTGTGTGGTGTGTATGTGGTGTACGTGTGTGGTGTATGTGTGTGCTGTGTGTGTGCTGTGTGTGTGTGCTGTGTGTGTGCTGTGTGTGTGTGGAGGTGTGGTGGTGTGTGTATGTGTGTGGTGTGGTAGTTGTGTGTGGTATGGTATTATTGCTGTGTGTAGAGATTATTATTGGTGTGTATGTGGTGTATGTGTTAGTGGTGTGTGTATGTGTGTTGTGTGTGGTGTGTGTATGTGGTGTATGTGATGTGTACTGTGTATGTGGGGTGTGTGTGTGTGTGTAGTCTGTGTGTAGGGTGTGTGGGTGTATGGTGCGTGTGGTGTGTATGTGGGGTGTGTGTAGTGTATGTGGTGTGTCGGGGGTGTGGGTGTGTACCTGTGTATGTGGTGTGTGGTGTGTGTATATGTGGTGTGTGTGTGGTGTGTGTATTGTATGTGGTGGTTGGTGTATGTTGTCTGGTTATTGTGGTGTGTTATTGTGTGTCACCAGATTGTTGTGGTGTGTATGTGGTGTGTTGTGGTCTATTATTGTCAGATTATTATTATTGAATTATTAGCATATTATTAGTTATTATTATTGGTGTGTTATTGGTAATATTGGTCATTGGTGGGTGTGGGTGTCTGGTGTGTGTATGGTGTGTGTGTTATTATTGTGTGATGTATTATTGTCTGAGATTGGTGTCTGAGACATTATTGTCATGTGAAATTGTGGTGTTATTGTGGTGTGGTGTCATTGTATGTGGTGTGTGGGTGGTGTGTATGTGGTGTGTGGGTGTAGTCATTAATGTGATTGTGTGGGTGGTGTGTGTGTGGTGTGTGTGTGAGTGTGTGTATGTGGGTGTCGTGTGTGGTCTGTGTGTGTGGTGTGTGTGTGGTGTGTGTGTGTGGGTGTGTGTGTGTGGTCTGTGCGTCGAGTGTGTGAGCGTATGGTGTGTGTGTGTGATATGCGTATGTGGTGTGTGTGTGTGTGATCTGTGTGTCGGGTGTGTGGGCGTGTGGTGTGTGTGTGGTGTGTGTGTCTGGTGTGTGTAGGGTGTGTGTTTATGTGGTGTGCGTGTGGTCTGTGTGTGTGTGGTGTGTCTGTATGGTGTGTGTGGTCTGTGTGTGTGGTCTGTGTGGTCTGTATTATTGTGGTGTGTATAGTCTGTCGTCGGGTATGGTGTGTGTGTGTGTGATATGCATTATGTGTTGGTATTGTGTGATCGTGTGTATTAGGATTGTTATTGAGTGTGGTGTGTGTGTGGTGTGTTATTGGTGTGTGTGTGGATTGTGTGTATCTGGTGTGGTAGAGATTATTATTATTGTGGGGGTATTATTGTATGTGGTTGATATTAGGTGTGTGTGGTCTGTGTGTGTGGTATGTCTGTATGGTGTGTGTGTGGTCTGTGTGGTGGTGTGTGTATGTGGTCTGTGTGATCTGTGCGTCGGGTGTGTGGGCGTGTGGTGTGTGTATGTGGTGTGTGTATGTGGTGTGTGTATGTGAATTATTATTGTGGTATTGTATGTGGTGTGTGTCATTAGTAGGATGTTATTATTGTAGGGTGTGTGTGTATATAGTGTGCATGTGTGGTCGTGTGTGGTGTGTCTGGTGTGTGTGGTCTGTGTGTGTGGTCTGTGTGGTCTGTGTGTGTGGTGTGTCTGTATGGTGTGTGTGGTCTGTGTGTGTGGTGTGTGTGGTGTGTGTATGTGGTCTGTGTGATCTGTGCGTCGGGTGTGTGGGCGTATGGTGTGTGTGTGTGGTGTGTGTGTAGGGTGTGTATGTATGGTGTGTGTGTGGTCTGTGTGTGTGGTGTGTGTATGTGGTCTGTGTGATCTGTGTGTCAGGTGTGTGGGCGTATGGTGTGTGTGTGTGGTGTGTGTATGTGGTGTGTGGGTGTATGTGTAGTGGTCTGTGATTTTGGGTGGATGTTTTAGGGTCGTGGGAGTTAAAGCCTCAGAACCAAGGGTGTGGACAGAAGGTCCCTGCCGCTGAGGCGGGACAAAAGGAGTGTAAGCAGAAGAGCTGCCTTATATGTCGGCTTTTGCCCACTCACATTGCAAAGAACACAAGACCAGCCTGGGCACAGGGTGAGTCGCTGCTGTATGGCGGAGGGCAGCAGTTGCTGTGTGGCATCGTTTCTGGTATGGAATCCGCCATGACCGGATCAACAACGGGGATGGAGCTTGGCTTTCTGGAGCCCTCTTGGTCTTGAAAGGGGTGGGGTTTTGAGGTTTTGAGTGATGTGAGTTGTTTCCAGCCTCTCTCCAGCATCCAGAGAGGACATTGGCAGGACACTGGGACCTTGTGAGGCAGCGTGCTCCTGGCTGACCCACTCCGTGCCTGGGAAGGGACACTGCGCCCCAAAGAACGCTTGGGACCTAGGTCGGGTCACGGCGGAAGCCTGAACGCCAAGCAGTTGTTAGGTGAGGGGGTGGTTTGGGGGAGGCCCGGGTGGCCTGCTGCAGCTTCGCCGCTGTTATTTATGGCCTCGCTGAGGCGTCAGTGACTGGGTTGACAGCTCGCTGTAAGCTGACCTGGCTGGCGCACTGCCTGCAGCCTTCTGCCTGCCCATCCCTCGGCGTGAGGAATGTCAGCTTCGGAGACAGTGACCAGACGCAGGAGGTGTGGAAGGACAGGTTCCAGAATCCTCACCCCGAGACCTCTTTATCCGGAGAGAGGCGTGTGTGCGTGTGTGGACACATGCTTGTACCCCCTCCTATTTATATAAGCAGACATTTGTGACAGAGACACAGCACAGTTAACTTGATTCTGACTTTTGGTACGGGGGAAGTGAACACAAATAATCCCAAATAATAAGTAATTCCGAAGTAGTTCTTGGGGGATGTAATTGGCTCAGGAAATGGACATTGAAGGGATTTTGTTTTTGTCTTTGTGTTTGTCTTTGCTCTGTGTGTGTGTGTGTGTGTGTGTGTGTGTGTTTCTTTTTTATTCTTTTTTGAGGTGGAGTCTCACTCTGTCACTCAGGCTGGAGTGTAGTGGGTGCGACCTCGGGCTCACTGTAACCTGCCTCCTGGATTCAAGTGATTCTCCTGCCTCAGCCCTTCATAGCTGGGACTACAGACACGCCAGCCACCCCACTGGCCATTAATTTTTGTATTTTTAGTAGAGATGGGGTTTCACCATGTTGACCAGGATGGTTCCCATTCTGCTGACCTCTGATCTGCTGCCTCGCCTCCAAAGTGCTGGGATTACAGGCGTGAGCCACCAAGCACCAGCCGCGGTGTGTGGTTCTTCAGGCAACAGAAGCACCAGTCTCACCCTCTTTCATTTACCTGAGTCTTCGTGTGCTGTGCTTACCTCACCCTGTGGGTTCAGGGACCCAGACATGTCCTGGGTGCTCGGGGCTAAGCTGAGCTGGTCAAATGTCTGCGGATGCTTCGGTCCACCCACGCTGACTGAACACGCTGTGGGACCCACCCCCGGGGATCGAGGTAGCAGCCCCACTGTCAGTGGCCAGGGGGAGTGACGGTCAGTGGGGTGGGACCAGAAGTCCAGGCCACAGGCTGGGAGCCGTTGCTTCCTTTTATAGCCCGGGCTTTGTCATCACTGCCTGGTTTGCCTCAGTGGATGGTGTGGCGATCAAGTGCAATGAGGCAGGGGAGTGCTGTGAAGGCCTTGAGGGCCCCTGGTGAGGTCTGGCGGGGTGTGAAATCCCTCTGCCTCGAGGGCCTTCCCGGAGGCAGTGCAGGCCCAGGAGGTGGGGGCAGCAGTGCAGATTCAGGGTCTAGGGGCTTTGGGCAGGCAACTCCCTGCAGGGTCGATCTGGGGGCCCTGCAGAGTCCCAGGATGGTGGAAGTGGGAGGTGGAGGAAGTGGTGCCCCACAGGATGACAGCTGCCTGTTGGTTTGAGGAAGCTCTGGGGTCAGTTTCAGAGGTAGAAATGAGTACGACTCAGTGGTTTTGTGAGGTCATCGCAGCTGAAGGGGCATCGCGCCGCTGTGCCCCGCACTCCCTTTCATTGGCTTACTCCACTGACAAGCTTCTGTAAGCCCCGCGGGGGACCCCGGCCTCATGCGACCAGTTCATAAACTTCAAAGGTTTAGACGAGCACATTCTCACCAATACATCATGCATTTAAAAAATATGTATATATCTTGGCCAGGTGCAGTGGCTCACGCCTGTAATCCCAGCACTTTGGGAGGCCGAGACAGGTGGATCACGAGGTCAGGAGATCAAGACCATCCTGGCTAACATGGTGAAACCCTGTCTCTACTAAAAATACAAAAAAATTAGCCAGGCGTGGTGCCACGTGCCTGTAGTCCCAGCTACTCGGGAGGCTGAGGCAGGAGAATTGTTTGAACCCGGGATGCAGAGGTTGCAGTGAGCACTCCAGCCTGAGCAACTAGAAATAAAGCAATAAAGAAAAAAACAAAACAAAACAAAACCCCAAAACACCAAAAAACAACACCAAAAAACATATATCTTGTATTAATGCTGTGGCTCAAATATTTCTATCACCTGAGAGCCTCCCTCTTATTTTTTGGGTTTCATGAGATAAACCTTCGTTGAGTGCTCTTCGAGGGCCCGTGTGCCTGTCCCAGGGTTGTGCAGACGGCAGCCCCTGCCCCAGGGGCTCGCTGTGCGGTCAGAGAGGCAGAGCTGTCAGCAGCAGGAGCAGCCCGGGAGAAAATGCTGTGATGGAGAGAAGCATGGGGTCCTTGACTCCCGAGGGAGACTTTTGTCACCCGCTGCACACAAAATCACCCTCAACCAGAAAGCCGTAACACAACAGGATCATTTATTCTCTCAGGTGGCTGTGGATCTGGATGCAGAGGGCACAGTGGGGGCAGTGTGTCTCCGAGCCATCACATACAGCCACAACCCCAAGACTCGAGGCCAGCCACTGGAATGACTTGAAGGGCGCCTGCCCACTCTCACGCCTGGTCGATGCTGGGGTCGGCTACGTGGTTTCTTCCGGTGGCCTGGGCTTCCTCGTAGCATGGAGGCTGGGTTCCAGGCCGGGGAAGGAGGAGGCCTAGGGTCAGGGAAATGCACACCCCGCCTCTCTGTGAGAGAAGAGTTGCACCATGGGGGTGGGATATGGGAGCATATGCAGGGGACCCTCTTGGGAAAATACAACCCACTGTGCCCATCTAGGAGACGGGGCGAGGCAGTCAGGGAAGGCTTTCTGGAGGAGGTGATGGATGCTAGGACTGAATCTGAAGGACTGGAGAAAGTAAGACGTGTGGGAATGGGGAAGGAGATTCCAGGTGGAGGGGTGGCGTCAACTGCAGGCCTGGGTGTTGAGGAAGCACAGAGTTTGGGCGACTACAAGAGGTTCCCTGATGTGGAGGAGCTTGTGCTGGAGACAGGGTGGTGACGACGAGGAAATCGAAGCCCAGAGCGCATCATTCACTTGCTCAAAGTCACCCAGCTTTGCCGTCAGAACTGGAGTGATGCTGTGGGTGTGACAGCGTCTCCAGGCCAGCTCTGTTTCCCCCACACTATCCTCTCCCCTCCCTGAGGCCTGGCACATCACTGAGCCATCTGATACCACCTTGCCGTGCCCCACCCAGGAGGCTCAGCTCCGGGACATGACTCAGGCATTAATCAGCTTTTGCCTGGGTTGAGAAAACAGGAGACAGAGAGCTACGATCATGCCTCTCACATCTACCTCTCCAGCCATCCTGCTCTGTGTGCTGCTGCAAACCAGACATTCCTTCCTGGGGGGACCTCTCGCTTCCCATCTTCACATCAGGATGCACAGTCTCCTCTCCGCAGCTGCTTCCTCTGGTGTCCCTGTGCTCCCGTCGGCCTGCTGCTCCCACACACATGTCCATTCTTCTCGGGTGGGCTTCTATCTCAGGTTACATTCCCCAGGTCCCTTGCTCCAAGTAGGTTTGGCCAATAGCAGGTGATGAGAGGGTAGGCGGAGGGGAGACGCCAGAGCATTTCTTTCCCCTGGGTCTCTGCTGTAGGAAGCATCTCTAGCAGGGCTTGCGTCTCCCCGGAGCCAGTTCCCACTGCGCAGGTTTGCTCTGGCTTCCGCTGGGTGTGCAGCTCCTGGTCTCCGGGCTCCACCCGCTTCCCTTTTCTGTCCCTTTTGCTCCAGATGGTGCGGCACCGTCCTCCCATTGCTCACCTCGGGGCTGCTCACCATCTCGTTTGCCTTCTCAGTTTTTATACCACCACTGCAACCAGTCCCCTGGATTACACTGTCTCTGTTGGAAATACCAGCATGGCTTGTGCTGGGCTGGGCCCCTGGCTGATACATTTCCTTCCAGGAGGATGGCACTGGGTCAGTGTTCAGAGTTGTTGGCTTCCCTCCCTCCACCCAATTAGTCACTGAGTCAGAAGACTGAGCCTCGGGAATGTCTCTGAGCCCATCCCTCCTCTCCTCCCTGGCAGCAGCCTCGGGCGAGTCCTGCCCTGGTCAACCCCAGCAGCCTCCCACCAGGGCCAGCCCAGCAGCCTACCCTCCTACAGCTGCTTAAGCTCACCAGGCCATGCTTCCGACGAGGCTCTGTAACTTTGCAAATCAAGCATGCACTGTAGGGTCAGCCTTTCCACTCCGCTCCCAAGCTCCCTTCCAGCCCTGTGCCGTCCTCGCGCTGTACACCCCACACCCCATCACCAGGCTACCGGTCACTTCCCAAACACACCCTGCATGCTGGTCTGCCTTCTGTCTGCTTTCCCTTGTCAGTTTTTATACCACCTATACCTATGCAGCCAGTCCCCTGGATTAAACTCCCTCTGTCTGCTATACTAGTGGGGTTCCTGTTGGGTTGGGCCCCTGGCTGATACACTTCCTTTTAGGAGGATGGCACCAGGTCCTCTGCCCGCTCATTCATGCTGTTCCCTCTGCCTGAACTGCCTTTTTTTTTTTTTTTTTTTTTTGAGATGGAGTCTCACTCTGTTGCCCAGGCTGGAGTGCAGTGGCTTGATCTCAGCTCCCTGCAACCTCTGCGTTCCAGGTTAAAGCAATTCTCTTGCCTCAGCCTCTGAGTAACTGGGATTACAGGTGCCCACCACCACGCTCAACCAATGTTTGTATTTTTAGTAGAGACGGGGTTTCACCCTGTTGGCACAGCTGGTTTCAAACTCCTGACCTCAAGTGATCCGCCAGCCTCAGCCTCCCAAGGTGCTGGGATTACAGGTGTGAGCCACCATGCCCGGCTGGCCCTCTCTTTCTTCCTAGTAAAAGTCTATTGATTCTTTTGATTCTTTCAGACCTACAGCAATTGCTGCATCCTCTAGATGAAACACATCACTACCCATTCTGCCTTCCTTGGCCCTCCGTCCCTGCCTCTGTGAGGGCCCTTCTCACAGGTGACATAATGTCTCCAGCACTGGTACCCTGTCTCAGTCCTCGTGTACCCAGATTCCTAGCACCGAGGCCAGCCCTCACACAGGAACTCAGGAAATGTTGACTGGAGTGGAAAGTGCTCCTTGAAATCACCTCACCCCCGACCCCAGTCCCTTGGAGATGGGGTGTGCTCCCAGGCCCCTTTTCTGTTTGAACAGCCAACCAGAGAATGAGGGGCCTCCCTTGTCCTAACCCCAGGGCTGTGCATTTCTGTGGCATTCTCAATGATCCTGGTTAATGTTTAATTCCAGTTTCTTTGTTTTCTGTAAAGTTGATAACAGTGCGGTGTAGCAGAGGATGGAAAAGAGCAAGACCCACAAGAGGAAAACAAATACCCACCCCATTTTTACTTAATAATTAAAAGTTAGTCATTTCCCAGAGCTCTTGGGGAATGAATGGAAATGAATTCAGAATGTTAAAATCCAGCCCTGCAAAATGATATAACCGTATAAAGAGCATTTGTGATACTTCCATCACAGACCCCCAGGGCTCGGTTTTGCACACCAGCCACATGCTGGCCTCTACAAACATTCAGTCTTCCTGAAACTGCCATCAGTGTCTGATTCCTGCATCACAACACAGATGGCTTTCTGTGGGATCCTGGATAAAGCCGGAGCTCATCAACCTTAACTTCAATGCCCTCCCTCCTGGCCCTTTTCAACCTTTTCAACCTTGGCTGTCTCCGTGGGAACCCTCTTTTCCAGCCAGACATCCTGTTTACAGATCTCAGATGGGTCTCATCTGAGAGACGAGGTGGGTCTCACTCCTGCCCTCTTTGAGGACAGGATAGAGGAGTGGTTAGGAGTTGAGGTCCAAATTCAGGCAGGCCAGGGTTTATGTCCAAGCTCCATCACATCTGGGCTGGGATAGCCACACCACCTCCAGGAAGCCTGCTCTGGTTTTCCTGACCCATGGCCATGCATTTCTCCAGTGTCTGCCTGCTCCGAGTGTCATCACTGCCTCCGTGGCATTGAAATCTCGTCAGTCTTGTGATATCCATGTCTCTGTCCCTTATTCATGTGTTTGTCTGGTTTCTGCACCTGGACTCTAAATGCTGTGCCCACAACAGGCTACTATGGGTCTCTATGTGTCCCAGACTGCCCGCATGAATAATGGCTGATATAGCTTGGATTTTTGTCCTCTCCAAATCTCATGTTGCAATGTGATTCCCAATGTTGGGGGTGGGGCCTACTGGGAGGTGAGTGGATCACGGGGGAAGATCCCTTAAGAGTAGGTTAGCACCATCCTCTTGGTGATAAGTGAGTTCTTGCTCAGTTAGTTCATGTGAGATCTCGTTGTTTAAGCATCTGGAACCTCCTCTTTCTCTCTCTCTTGCTCCCACTCTCACCATGTGATATGCCTGCTCCCCTTTCTTCTTCCACCATGAGTGGAAGCTTCCTGAGGTCTTTACCAGAACCAGATGCAGGCACCATGCTTCTTTTACAGCCTGCAGAATTGTGAGCCAATTAAACCTCTTTTCTTTATAAATTTCCCAGTCTCAGGTATTTTTAATAGCAATGCACAAACAGACTAACAGAAAAAATTGGTATAGTGAATAATGTGTTGCTATAAAGATACCTAAAGATGTGGAATGAGTAATGGGCAGAGGGTGGAAGAGACTGGAGGGCTCAGAAGAAGACAGGAAAATGAGGAAAGTTTGGAACTTCTTAGAGACTGGTACAGTGGTTGTGACAAAAATGCTGATAGAGATACAGGCAGTGAAGTCCAGGCTGACAAAGTCTCAGATGGAAATGAGAAAGTTATTAGGAGCTGAAGCAAAGATCACCTGTGTTACTCCCCAGCAAAGAGCCTGGATGCATTGTGTTCATGTCCTAGGGGTTTGTGGAAGGTTCAACTTCTTCTGTGGCAGCTGGCAGAAGAGATTTCTAAGTATCGAGAAGTGACATGGCTGCTTCTAACAGCCTATGATCAGATATGGGTGCAAAGAAATGACTTAAAGTTGGAACTTATACATAAAAGGAAGCAGAGCATAAAAGTTCATAGCCTAGCCATGCAGCAGGGAAAGAAAAAGCATTTTCAGGAGAGGAATCCAAGCAGCCTGTGTAGCAACCATTTGCTCTAGAGACATTAGCATGACTAAAAGGGAGCCAAATGCTAATATCCAATACAACGGGGAAAAGTTCTCAAAGGCATTTCAGAGGTCTTGGAGATAGCTCTTCCCATCTCAAGCTCAGGGGCCTAGGAGGAAAGAATGGGTTCAGGGGCCAGGTCTGGGGCACTGTTGTCCTGTTCAGCCTCAGGACACTGCTTCCCACATCCCTGCTGGCTCAAAGGACCCCAGGCCTGGGTACAGCTCCAGCAGCTGCTTTGGAGAACACAAGCTGCCGTAAGTCTTGGCAGTTTCCACTTGGTGTTAAGCCTGCAGGCACACAGCATGTAAGTGTGAAGGAGGCTTGGCAACTTCCACCTAAATTTCAGAGGATGTACCAGCAAGCCTAAGGGGGTTGCCCAGGCAGAAGCCTGCTGCAGGGGTGGAGCCCCCACCAGAGAACCTCTACTAGGGCAGTGTGGAGGGGAAATTGGGGTTGGACCCCCACACAGGCCCCGCACCAGGACACTGCCTAATGGAGCTGTGGGAAGGTGGCTGATGTCCTCCAGACCCTAGAATGATGGAGCCACTGACAGCTTGCATAATGAGCATGGAAAAGCCACAGGCACTCAACACCAGCCCATGAGAACAGCCATAGGGCTACGCCCAGAAAAGCCACAGGAGCAGTGCTGCTCAAGGCCTTGGGGGCCCATCCCTTGAACCAGTGCACCCAGGATGCAGGACATGGGATCAAGGATAATTTTAGAGCTTTAAGGTTTAATGACTGCCCCACTGGGTTTCAGACTTGCATGGGTCCTGTGGCCTTTTCCTTTGGGTTAATTTCTCCCTTTTAGAATGGGAATGTCTACCCAATGCCTGTACCACCATTGTATCTTGGAAGTAATTAATTTGGTTTGATTTTACAGGCATATAGGTAGAAGGAGCATGCCTCGAGTCTCAGATGAGACTTGGACTTTTGGATTAATTCTGGAACAAGTTAAGACTTGGGGGACTATTGCAAAGGCATGATTGTATTTTGAAATGTGAGAAAGACATGATATTGGGGGCCTGAGCGGGGGATAACGTGGTTTGGATATTTGTCCCCTTCAATGATCATGTTGAAAGGTGATTCCCATTGTTGGGGTGGGGCCTGGTAGGAGGTGAGTGGATCATGGCGGAAGGCCCCTCATGAATGGTTAAGCACCACCCCTTGGTGATAAGTGAGTTGTTGCTCAGTTAGTTCATGTGAGATCTGGTTGTTTAAAAGAGTCTGGGACCTCCCCCAACCCCTTGCTCCTACTCTTGCCATGTGGTGTGCTTGCTCCCCTTTTGCCTTCCACCTTTCACCATGAGTGGAAGCTTCCCAAGGTTCTTACCAGAACCAAATGCTGATGCCATGCCTCTTGAACAGTCTGCAGAATTGTGAGCCAATTAAACCTTTTTTCTTTATAAATTACCAGCCTCGGGCATTTCTTTATAGCAATGCACAAATACACTAACACAATGGCCATAGAAAGAGCTTACCATTGGCTTATTTAACTTATCCACGAGGGCAGCACAGCTTGGGGTCCACACACTCATGCCCAACTTCATTGGCCATTCAACTCCAGTCAAATAGGACGAAAAGACAGAAACCCACCATAAGCTGCAACTGGAGGTGGCCATCCAGCCCACTGTTGGGACAGAATGCTTAGTGTGTACAGATTTGCTTCTGGTGTCCCTAAGATAGGCCTCTGACCTGTCTCTTTTCCCTGAGCATTCAGAATAATCATGAATAAGATGGGAGTATGAATCTCAGCATGGAGGCCCAGTGACTGACACCTAGCTTTCAAACCTAACCATCTTGCATAGGTTTCCTTGTACCATGTTCTCTGGTGCGATGTCCTGTGTCTCTGCTCACTGCTTCGGTGCCCTCCCAAGCAGCCAGGATGGAGCCCGGGCCTCCACAGGCCCCTGGAGTGCTTGCTGCCTGACAGGTGGGTCAAGAGCAGAACTCACAGTGCTGCCTTCTGGGGAGGAAGGGGGGTGTGTATGAGCGTATGAGCTTTGAGGTTGACAACCAAGGATGACAGGCCACCCTAGAACCCAGGGAGCTTCGGCAAGTTCATCCCCTTCTCTGGGCCTCAGTTTCCCTCATCTGTCCTGCAAAAGAATTGGATCAGATAATCTGGGACATTCTGTCCAGCTCTCTGATCCAGAGATTTGGGGCCGGGTGGGGGATGTGAAGTGGTCTTCCAAGCCGTCAACATAGCCTGATTGTGTAGGCCTGCACCAATGGTGTTTAGAGCAGAACTTTCAAACCTTAATGTCAGGTGAATCACCTGTATCTAGAGAAAATGAAGATTCTAGGAGAGAGTAGAATAGTGGTTACCAGAGGTTGGGGGGCAGGGGTGGATGGGGAAAGATTGGTCAACAAGTACAGAGTTGCAGTGAGGAGGAAGTTTTTGTGTTCTATGACACAGCAAGGAGACTGTGGTTAACAATACTGTATTGTACATTGCCAAGTAGGTAGAAAAGATTTACAATTTCTTTAGCAAAGAAATGATAAATGTATGAGATGATGGATGGGCTAAATACCTTGATTGGATTTTTACACAATGCATACATGTATCAAAACATCACATTGTACCCCAGAAATATGTACAATGATGGGCCAATAAAAAGCAAAATAAAATATGTAGATTTTCACTCAATGGTTCTGAGGAGGGGTCTGTAAACCTGCATTTCTAACAAGCTCCCTGCTGATCCCGTGGTGCCGGCTGAGTAGGTGCCTTGATTAGGAGTGTTTGGCACTAGGTCTCCAGGTGTGATCCCGGGATGGCAGCATCAGCATCACCTGGGAACTTGTAAGAGGGACTAGGGCCCAGCTACAAAAGTATTGGCTCAGAAACTCTGGGGTGGCGCCCAGCAATATGTGATTTAACAAGCCCTCCAGGCGACTCCCATGACCCTCAATTCTGAGAACCACTGCTTTAAGAGAACAGCTTCTACACTGGGCGGTGCATAGGAAGCACCGAGAGAGAGTTTTAAAAAAATACTGGGGCCCGGGGCCCGCTCCCCAGGGTTCAAATGTAATCGGAATAGGTGCTTCCCGGGCATTGGGATTTTTAAAAGCTCCCCAAGTGATTCTAATGTGAAGTCAATGAGCCTTAGGGCAGACAGAAGATGAGGGCTGCGGGGCTCCCAGGCCGCGAGCCTGCGATTCCTCTGACAGCGCTTTCCGGACATCGGCCACTAGGGCGCGCTGTGGCGCCGCTGGGAGGCCGGTTGCGGCTGGAGGAACTCCGGGCTGGGAGGCGGCGCACCCGGGGCCGGAGCCTCCGGGAGCGGCTTCTGGCCCAGGCCTGCCCGCCCCCGTGCATCTGCACCTAATTAATGCTGGCCGCGGCCTCGCCGCGCTTGACGTCAGTGATGTGCTCCGTGCCGGGGAGAATTTGCAGCCGCTCGGCACGGGTTGCTTCACCCTGGTCAGCCCTGCTGCCCGCCCCCTCCAGGCAGGACGCCGGGCTCACCTCTGGGACCGAGCCCTTGCTTATGCTGCTCTGATGACACTCACGGGGGAGTTGCTCCCCATTTCCACCCGGCCGGACACCAGTTTTCTTTTCCATCTTCCCTGGCTGTTCCCTGCCCCTCCCCTGCCTTTTCAAAACCCGGAGGGTCCCGGAAAATCCCACAGGCCTGGGGATTTGCCAAGTCAGCTGCAAGAACCACCTCTCATCTTTCCCTTTCTGGGTCTCTCCTCTGCTCAGTTCCTTTCCTGTTCCTGCTCCTCCTTTTTCTCTCATCTGAGCTGCGTGGATCAGATACTTCCCACTTACGTATTCTCATGCACAGAGGTGGAAGACGGATGATAAAGGGCAGATTGCCTTCTTTACCAGCACAGATAGGACTGCGTTTGTAAGGAGCATTTTGTATGTTGGGGGTGAGGAGGTTGCTGATGAAACTTTAGTGTTCTCTCCCCTACAGCCACATTACTCCCTTTAAGCAGCGATGGGAGTTGATTCTGGAGAAGAGAACTCAGCCGAGTAGAGCAATGCTATCTTGTCTAGCTGCCCCAGCTGGTTGGAAGGTTCTTGCATGGCTGGAGGAGTTTCCCAACCAGGACGCCAGAACTGTCTTGTCTTGTCTTGTCTTTTTTTTTTTTTTGAGACAGGGTCTTGCTCTGTCACCCAGGCTGGAAGTGCAGTGGCGTGACCACAGCTCACTGCAACCCTGACCTCCCAGGCTCCAGTGATTGTCCCACCTCAGCCTCCTGAGAGGCTGGAATTACAGGCACGCGCCACCACCCCCAGTTAATTTTTTTTTGTTGTTTTTTTGTAGAGACGGAGTCCCACTGTGTTACCCAGGCTGGTCTCAAGGAATCCTCCTGCCTCGGCTCCCAAAATGCTGGGATTACAAGCGTGAACCACCGTGCCTGGCCCTGAGCTGTCTTTATCACAAATGTTCCTCGCCATATTTCATCCCTGTCCATCCCTTTATCCCCATCCCCAAACCCCCAATCTGATATTTGTGTGAGATTTCATTTGGAGGAATGCCATGTACGTAAAAGAAGCGTGAACACCCCTGGTTTGGATGACGCCTGATGGCCTCCCTGGCTTTGCCAGCCCATAATTCTAAGCGGGGAAGAGGAGACGATGCTGGGGAGTAGAGGGAGGCTTCCCTTCTGGTTCCTGCCTGGAGCCCCGACTGCAAGGGTTGCTCCTGGCTTCCCCCATTTGAACCCCACCCCTGGCTGGCCAGTGACGGCAGCATTCCCTACAGCCCCAGGGAGGGAGAGGCTGCCCGCAGTCAGACAGGGACACAGACTGTCAGCACCGGGCAGATGGCACAGAGCCAGCCCAGCCAGGTGGGGAAACTGAGGCCCAGAGAGGGGAAGGGACTTGCTCAAGGTCACACAACCAGTCCCTGGCAGATCCCTTTCCAAGCGAATTCCTCCGAAGCTCCTGTTGGGCTCCTGCTGGGGTCTCGAGTGGGATACTCCTGGGCAGCCCTGTGGGAGTGGCGGCTGGGTTCCCCCGGGAGCGGGGTTACTTTGAAGAACACAGTCTCTCCTTGAATCCAGATGAGGGACCCCTCCTGCATGGCAGATACGGTTCCAGAGCTCAGCCTGAGCCTGGGGCTGTCACAGCGGGGCAGGGGCTGAGGGTGGAAACTGCCTCTGAAGAGCTCAGAGGCGTTCAGCCTGCCAGGCACAGAGCCCCCACCCGGGACAGAAAGCCAGGACAAAGGTGTGGGACGTCGGGAAGAATCCTGCTCCTTCCAGTGTAGACTCTGAAAGTAAAGGTCCAGGCTTTGAATTGGATCTCAGCTGGGGCTGGGGGCTGGCCAAGAAGATTGGGGCGGCCACACATTTGGGCAAGTTTCCCTACTGCCTCCGCAATGCGCCTGGCCAGGGCCCAACTGGAAATCAGAGACCCATGAAACATCAGCTCAGGGAGCATCAGGAATGCATGCTCGGGCTTCAAGAGGAAGAAACCCCGAGGGGAGGCCGGGAGGGAGACGCGTCCAAGGTCACTGGACAGTGAGTGGGGGAACTGGAGCTTGGACGTGGGCTCTGGACTCTGGATTGTGTGTCACCGCCACTGTCCTGACATCCATGTGGACAGATGCCCTGATCCCCCTCTGCAGGGGCTGTTTTTTCTCTCTTTGGGGTGTGTAATGTGTGTTTGTGTGTGTGTGTAGATATTTTTTATTTTGTCTCTTAACCTCCAAATCCTATCTGCTTCATAAAACTCAGAGAAAAAGTCTACAACCTCAGTTACCCATTCCAGGATCGCTGTCAGGAAATCCTCGTTCCCATCTCACCCACATCCCCCACGCTGGAGCTTAAGTCCTTCCAGGTGGGGCTGGCAAGAGTCTGCGGGACTTACTCCAAGGGCCCCCGGGGAAGCGGGCTGGGCTGTTTGGGGAGGAACGCTCAGCCGGCAGTGTGCAGGCCTGGCAGGGCTGCCTCTAAATCCAAATTGCAGTCCCCAAGCACGCGCGCTCGCTCTGCCTGAGATCTCAAATGAGGCTGCTTTGGCGGGAGTACCGATTCTAGCCAGTGATTTATCATCTGTTTACTCAGAAACTGCTTGTTCATTTCTGCTGGTGGGAAGGGAAGGAGGGAGGGAGGGAGGTGAACATGTGTCCTGTGAGCTGCAGAGGTAGCCGGCAGGGATGACTTATACACTATACACTCCCCCAATGGGTGACCTGCATTCACTCTTCCTCCCCGCCTCTGTCCGCCTGATGAGAAACAGGGAATGTGCTCCCTCCCACCTAGGAGGCTTCAGATTCATTTTCTGCTCAGACACCATTGCTTGCAAAATTCCACCCAGAAGATAAGGGAGGAGGAGGTATTGCTGCAGCACCCTGCTCTGTGCCTGCTTATATTACTGGATCCTTGTGTTGCAGCCCTAAGATATAAAGATTGTCTCCATTTCACAGATGAGACAGAACGGATGCTCAGGAGGCTTAAATTGTCTGAAGTCACACAGCAGATGGGTAGAGCTGGGACCCAACCCCCGTCGGGCTGGTGCCAACTTCATGCTCTTGGGGCAGTGTTTCTCCAAGTGTGCATCTCGAGCAACCTGCATTAATTATAGTTACTTCCTCATTCAGTCTCTGTTGTTTTCAACGGGCAGTTACCGACCTAGGCATGGCTCCAGGCTCATGGGATTCAGCAGTGAGGAAGACAGGTCCTGGCCCTTCTGAAGTTCCTTTATTACGGGAGGCCAAGAACAAACAAGTATAAGAAATAAGTTGCCTGGGTGCTGTGGCTCATGCTTGTAATCCCAACACTTTGGGAGTCTGAGGTGGAAGGATCACTTGAGCCCAGGAATTTGAGACCAGCCTGGGCAACATGGTGAAACCACATCTCTACCCAAATATACAAAAATTAGCTGAGTGTGGTGGTAGCCCCAACTACTTGAGAGCCTGAGGTAGGAGGATTGTCTTAGCCCAGGAGGTTTACATTATAGTGAGCCATAATTGTGCCACTGCATTCCAGCCTGGGCGACAGAGAGAGACCCTGTCTCAAAAAAAATAAAAAAGAAACAAGTCAATTATCTAACAGGTGAGAGTACTAGGGGGAAAAGGAGAGCAGGGTGAGGTGCTGGGGACTGACAAGGTTGTATGTGTGTTGCAATTTTAGATAGAGTGGTCAGGATAAACCTTACCCAGGTGAGGTTCAAATGAGACTTGGGAGAGGTTAAGTGTTTTGCTATTGAACCTGTATTTCCTGCAGCTGCTTCAGACCTCCTCGTTCAGAACCTGGCAGGGAGATGAGGCCCAGGAATATGTATTTTAACAAATCCTTTCTCCACACCGCACTTTGGAAATCCCTGCTGTTTACCCTGGTGCTTCTTCTTCTACCTAACGGGTCAGGAAATATTTGTTCAAATCCAGGAGTGGTTTTAGGGATTCAAGAATGAAGTGGGAATCCCAAGTCCCGGTGACGATTCCCTTCATGACTTGATAATTGGCCAATACTTAGTAACTAAACCAGGCAAAATGCACCCATGACCGTGACTGAGTCTGGAAAGCTCTGTGCCAGGGCAGGACATGGATATGCAATCACAGCGTGGCATAGATTACTGAAGTACAGGTTGGTGTCTTGAGGAGCACATAACTTAGAAGGCTGGGGTTCTACATCAGGCTCACCTGTGGTAAGCTTGGGCCAGTCAATTACTTTGTGGAATTTCAGCTTGCAGGTTTGGGAAATGGAGCTGTTAGACCTTTCCCTACTTACCTTGTAACACTGCCACTACCTCTACTACCAGCCAATCTATGTATCCATCCATCCATCCATCCATCCATCCACCCATGCATCCACCCATCCATCCATCCATCCACGCATGCTTGCATCCATTCATCCACCTATGCATCCATGCATCCATCCATCTATCCTCACCACCACCATCAGTATCCTCATTTCATTATGTCAGCATTTCTGGTGTGGCCTATTTTCAAACCAACAAAATTCCAGTCCAGTAAAATAATTTGGACATGCCTAACACTGTAAAGGAATTTGGCTTGAGAAAATAATGAAGAAAAACTGTATAGAGAGGAATTAACTCTCCATACATTGGATATCAAAATAATCTTGGAAGATTAAATCTTGGAAGATCTTTTCAACGAAGTCCAAAGGTGGGTTCGTGCCACTGGCTTGGGGGAGCCAGACAAGTGTCTTGTAACTTCAGCTGCGGTGAAAGCTGCTGTGAAAGGCAGCTTCAGATTTCCCCTGATGGCGGGCAGCCCTGCCTCTGTGCCCAGCCCTGTTAACTGTTGGCCTCCCAGCTGCTGAAGCCAGCCAAAAACATCCCCTGCCGTTTGAAGTGCTTATTGGAAAAGCAGATTTCATCTTGGCTGGGGCTCTGAGCCGCTCCTTGTGTGGGGTACTCCCCAGGGCTGTAATTGAACACAAGAAAGCGTCGGCCTACTTTTGGCATTCCTGCTTTCATCTCAAAGACACATTTAAAAATTTGTATTTAAAAAACGTCAGGGAAGGCGGCCAGCATGGCTCACGCGGCCACTGGTGCCAGAGCGCCCAATACAGTTGCTCCAGGAGCAGAGGCTGCAGAGGATGAGACAGGAGAATTAGGACCATACCATGTGGCCGTGCTCTACACCCGGCTTCTGGGAGCTTGCCTGCAGGGCCTGAACAGTGAGGTGCTTTTGAGGCTGGGCCTCTGTCGGATCTAGGTTTTGCAGAGCAGGAGTTTGAGGGTTCAGATCAGGTCCCCCTCACAGCAGTCCAATTGGGTGAGAATTTTCTAAAAGCTGGAGGAACAGGGGGGTCCAAGACCTATTCGACACTCACCCCAGGGTCTAGGCAGCCCGGCCAGCAGGAGATGCACCATCTTCCCAAGCCCCACCTGTTGTGCTGCTGGGGAACGTGGTTCCAAGGGCCTCTATCTACACTGGTGACTGTGGGTGGGAGAAAACCATTGAGGAAAAAGACCTACTGCTCCTCTGGCAGCATTCTGAAAACAGTAGGTGTCTAACGGATGTATGTTAGCTTGCTCTCACATGTAAAAGGATCGCAGTTAAGCACAACGCAACCTTTTCTACAACTCTTAGTAACATCTTCTCTGGGGGCCATTGTAAAGCTAAACCACCAAGCTTCATGGAGGGCTGAAATAAAATAGCATCCTGGAGACAGGAGAGCCTTCACAATGTAACCATACACTCAGAAGCCTGGTCTCTTAGGGGACCACCCGCTTCCCTGCACAGGGTTACTGTGGCACCATCAGCTTGTGGTCCACTATGACCCTCTTAATCTTATTCAGGAATTTTTGTTTATAGGGAGTCATCATTCTGTATGCAATTGGTTTTCCCTCTGAGCACAGGATCCTGCACTTATTCTTATTTTACACTAAGGTCATTGATAGTTTGTGCTTTTTAAAGAAGAAAAAAATTGGATGCCTACAACAAAGAAAATACATTCAGTAAGATTATTAAAATAGTTATTTTCAGGACCACAGGAAGAAGGAGGGAAGTAAATATACAAAACCTAGAGCTATTATTAAATTTAACTCTGAGGCTCTTGGCAGCCAAGACAAAAATAAAACAGGGAAAAGTATATGGATTTCTTAGGAGAGAGAAAATTCATCTGGCTTTTGAGCTCCAAAAGAGATTTCCTAAGGGGATCCTGTTGAGTGATACAACAGACCAGTGGGTTGACACCCGATTTATGCAAAATGGTCAAGTAGTTTTCAGCTGGATTTTTTTTTTTTGTCATGCCCCTTAACCATCATTTAGGGCATCATAATGACTAGTCTGGGAAGTGAAAATGATCTTGAAGGGTAGAATAGAATGTAGGAAACTCCAAGAGAACTGATAGATCATCTGGCCTGTTCATCGTGCATTCCATACTTAAGAGTACTTTGAGTAGGAGCTGGGGCAAAAAAAAAAAGGGCTAACTGCAGAGGTATAAACATACAAGACAGAATATGTCTCAGGAATCACTAATGCCGCACCACACCACTACCCCACCCGCCCCCCACCCCACCCAGCAGAAAGTGAAAATGAATCGCGTCATTAAATCAGTGAACACCTAAGTTTTGGTGTTGGTGTTGATGCGCACATATGTGTGGGCATGTGTGCGTGTGTGGGTATGAATGCAAGCCCTCTTCCCCTAGCCTAGCACACCCCCCCACCACAGAGCAAGAGAGCAAGGCTCGCAGCATCCTGGAATTAGCTCTTCTCTAGTTGATTTTGATAACCAGCCAAAAATACAGGATCTTTTCAAGGCCTGAAGATCATTAACTCTTTGGAAGAACAACAGGGGAGTTTTTGAATGCTGGGACTGACAGCCTGTTGGTGATAGGCTTAATTACTCCAATTAAATATTCAGGAGCAGAGCCAGGCAAGCCAACAGAATGAGGGGAAGGAATCTTTGTTCTGTGGCCGCAGAATTCCTTGCTAGGCGGCATTGAGCTTCCCTAGGATGAACACTAGGTTCCCAGGCTCCCGAAGTCCTGCCTTTTGATGGCATTTCTCCCCCCAGGAGGCACTGACTTTAAAAAGATTTATCATCACCTGAGGACTTAGTGTGTTCCAGGGCTGTGCGAGGCCCTGGAAGCTCTGAAAAACAAGTTCCCGTCCCTGGAGGAAGCAGAGGAATCGATTTCCCCACCTCACACATATAATTACCAGACAGTGTAATCCCATATGGGATGACAACTAATAGGAAATGAAAGTTAATTCTCAAATTCTACTCTTCCCAGACTGTGGGTTTCCTTCCCTGGAACCGCAGGCCTGTTTTCTTTCTAGATCATAACTGGGACCATTACTGACCTTTGGGGCGTGGCATGATGTTGGCATATATGCTGCACGTTTAGTTACCACAAAGTCCCTTCCGAATTCTAATAACGGGGCCTTTTCTTCTGGATGGAAAGTTTCTGCCGTAGCTGGGGTGGGTCGAGCGTGGGCACTGAGTAGCCACAGTGGTGAGGGGTGGCTGCCCTTGCATTCTCCTGCTCAGTGGCCTGAGGATCGATCCCTGAGAAGCCACTGCCCACGGCCACAGGACAGGACAAGCTTTCTGACCCATGTGGAGATGGAATCCAAGCCCTAATCTCCTTACATCTGTGCTCCAGCTAAAGAACCGCTGACACCCCCAAACCTTATCTCACAGAGGGAACTTTCTGGCCTGCCCGAGATCTGCAAGTGGGGGGATGGAGCTAGAATCTGGGTCATGTGCTTATTTCCAGCTTTGGGGTCTCAGCCATTCCCCCCACAATCCTTCCGTGTACTTCATGCCATCAGCATCAAGAGGTGCTACAAAGAATTTCGATTTTGTTCTTTTACAATACACAGCAAATAATTTCTTTTCAAACCCAGTTGTTCTTAATCATCTTCTGCCTCAAAACACCTGGAGAACTTTTGGTGCAGTCTCTGGTACCATCAACAGCATCACCTGGGAACTTGTTAGAAATGCAAATTCTGGACCCCACCCCAGGGTTACTGAATCAGAAACTGGGGGTGGGAACAAGTGGTTTGGGCTTTACTGGGCTCTGCAGGTGCTTCTGGTGCAAGCTCATCTTTGAGAACCACTGAATAAGAATAACTCACTGTGACGGGGGTTCTCGGTCAGGAGAGGCTTCCTGGAGCATGTGTCAGAATCTCTAGAACTGAGGATGGGAGTGGCACACAGGTAGTTTGAAAAAGCCAGTAAACTCATTATACTCTCTTCCCCCCACCTTACCCTATTCTGAGAATCACTATGTAGAAACTAATTTTGCATTGGAGGAAATGTCTCATCCAACTGTCTCCGTATTTTGATAATTTTTTTAAGCTTCAGAAAGTTTTTTACACCATTGGGGTGACTTGTGTTTCACCTCAAATTTCCTTCCATGGTTGTATACAAAGAATTAATTTATACAAGCTGGGGCTTAAAAAGGGAGAAGTTTCCCCATAGTGATTTTGTCTTGTTTGGCTTGTTGATTAGGAGTTGGCTGGATCAAGGGTCGACCCTAGGAGTTGGAAACCCACCCTCGAGCCATGTACCCCTTGCCAGCTCCTGGGGGGGCTCTTCTGGCTCCAGCAAGTGCTGAGGTTAGGAGGGGCCCATGGACAGCCAGGCATGGGATGCTGCTTTGCTTCCAGCCAAGCAACCGTGCGCGTCTGCATGAGTATTTTTTTACAAGCTTCCTAAAGGAAACAGATGTCAGCAGCCTCTTTTTTACTGCCGCAACAGGGAGAAGACACACCTAAGTTGTTTGAATTGTTTGCAAACAGTGGTAGGTGTGGGCATTTCTTTTTCTCTAAAAAGATTATATTTGGGAAGCCACCCCCAGGATTTGAGGGGGTGCTGGGTGTGTTAAAAGTAAGGAGAGTTTACTTTAATCCACCGCATCTCACTGCGGTCTGCAGGTGTTCGTGCCGCCTCTGCTCGCCAGGAAAGCACCCAGAGGAAGGAGACTGGCTTCTTAGAAAGTGTTTTCCTGTGGAAGTGGCCCGCAAAACCTGCTTATCTCAGTGACAGGCTCCTCCTCCTCAGAAGGTGGCGTTTCCCTTGTGGCTACACAGGCAGGAAGCAGGTGGCAGGGAGCCGACCCACAGCGTCCCCCACAGCGGGCCCTGGGGTTGCCACCAACCGTGGCTGGGAGCTGCTCTCGTTGACTGCTCAGTGGCTCTGTGTCTCTGGGAGCTGGAGTAAGCCGATGGGCTTGGCGATCTGGAGGGTGGGGGCTCTGCTGAGTGCCGCTGCTTGCTCTGGGCTGGGGGACTGACCCACTGGCCCAGCAGGAGCCTGGCTGGATCCCTCTTGCCCTGGGGGAAGGGAAGGCCGCTGTGTCAGGAAGACTCTGCCTGAACTCTGACCTTTCCCCTCACTAGAATGCAAGCCCCACAGGCAGGAGATCCTGTGGGTTTCGTTCACTCAGCTATCCCAAGCATCTTGAAGGGTGCCGGGCACACACTGGCTTCTCAATACATGTTTATTGACTAAATAATTAGATTCCTCTCCCATCTTCCACCCCCCAGCCTCCTCTTAAACCTGACAAAGAATTCAAGGGCTTGTGCTGGGGCTGCCAGCTGCTCTTCTGGTGCCCTGAGGACGAAGAAGGGATCTGAAGGGAAGACCGTCACCCTCTTGCAGATGTTTCCAAAAGGCCGTTCAGCATGAGAGAGACAAGGGGAGATCCCAGTTCCAGGAACACCCGGCCAGTGTGTCACCTGTTTCTTGGAATTGACAGGACCAGTCCAGCCCTTTCCCCACTCTCCCCGTCATGATGGACGGGAGCCTGGCCTTTGAGGTAAGGACAGATGGGGTCACAGACACAGGCCTTTGAAGACATCTGGAGCGACTGCTTCTCTGGCAGTTCACTTTCAAACCGGCACTTCACCCAGAAGTTGAAGGACCATCTGACAGATGCATAAGGGGTTTGGTGTTGAAGAGAGTCGGGCTAGAGAGTGTCACAGAGCCCCAGGACGCCTGTGGGTCTAGGATTCTGGCTGAGGGGAGTGTAGCAGGGGCTCCTCACCCACAGGCTCCAGGCTGTGTGATCCGTGGCTGAGGATCCAGACCCTTAGACTTGAGGCACCCTGCCTGGGGTCCCATTTCAGGCAGGACTTTGCCTCCACAGCCCCACAGCTCTGCCTTGGACCAGAAGATGGCAAACAATGTAGACTACTAGTCATATTGATAGGATACTAGTAATTTGCAAAGAAAAATATTCCCTGGGCCTTGTTGAAGCAGTTGAATTGCGATGGTGCCTATGAACATTGTAGGGCCATGTGTTGTTGTTTTCAAGCTTCCCCTCTGCCTAGAGGTGACAACCCTGGTTTTGTGGTACCCTCCTTAGTGAGCCTGGCAACAAATATGACAACATGAGGGTCACTAGGAAAGAGAAAAAAAGCAAAGAATAGATACAATTGTGAAGGGTACCCTGGTCTTCAATTAGAGAACACTGGTCATTTTATAAGAAGACCTAAGCCTAGCCTCTTTTAAGCTCAGTGAGAGAGGGAAGAGCAGGAAAGAGACTGGCCAGAGGTTGCCCAGGGCCCCAAGGCAGCCCTGGGATTTGATGGCTATAAATATAAGTGTATGAATCAGAATAGCACTGGGCAGGCTAGGCACGGTGGCTCACACCTGTAATCCCAGCATTTTTGGAGGTGGAGGTGGGTGGATCACTCGAGCACAGGAATTCGAGAACAGCCTGGGCAACATGGCAAAGCCCTGTCTCTACAAAAAGTACAAAAATTAGCTGGGTGTGGTGGTGCACACCTGTAGTCCCAGCTGCTTGGGAAGCTGAGGTGGGAGGAACGCCTGAGCCCAGGAAGTTGAGACTGCGGTGGTTGGTGATTGCGCCACCGCACTCCAGCCTGAGCAACAGAGTGAGACCCCATCTCAAAAAAAAAAAAAAAAAAAAAGCACTGGCCATCTGGCCTGGGCCCATTTAGGGTGAGGTCCTATGGTTTCAGGTCCTGTGATAATCTGCCCATTTTGCCATTCTTTAATTCATCATCCAATAGATGCCTCTTGAACACCTAGTATATCCCTAGCACTGTGCTAACACAGAGCGGCAATGGCGAACAAGAGACAAGGTTCCTGTGCTCATGGAGCTTACAGTCCCACTTGCCTTACACCAACTTGCTGAGCCTTCTTCTAAGGTGATGCCTCAGCTTCCTATTTCATGAAGAAGATAAAAGCAATCAGAAGAGATCCTTGTGAGCATCTGTCCCCACCTCATCCCCCACCTCACCACACGCCCGCGTTTTGTGTCTGCCCCTCTCCTGTTCTGTGGATGAACCATCCATCCCATGCCCTCCTGTCTGCTCAAGGACATCACTCCAGTGTCTCCCTTCTGTCCCTTGCACCATCAATCTTTCCCTCTCTGTGGGGTCTCTCCTAGCACCATGCTACCATGCTACCATCTTTCCCATGTAAAGATACTTTCTCTTGACCCCACCTCCTCCCCCAGGAGAATGGCCCCAGTTCTTACCACTTTCCAAAATGATTGTCTGGACTCATCATCTCCAAATTCTCTCCTCCCATTCTCCCTTGAATCCACCCCGATTACACTGTCATCCCTGACACTGTTCTTGTCAAGGTCACCAGTGTCCTCATTTTGCTACATGCAGTGGACATTTCTTGGTCCTCATCTTGCCTGGCTGTTAGCATCATTTGGCGTGGCTGGTTCCTCCCTCCGCGTTGAACGCTTTCTTCACATCCACCTTGCTTTCCTTCTCCTTCTGGCTCATGCCTCTCAGACTCTTGCCATCTTCTCTTCAGATTCCTGCAAAGGAACGACAAAGAACATCAGGATTCAATCCTTGGAACTCTCCATCACTCATCTTTAAATGAGACTTCTCTGCTGTCTCTCAGAGCTATGTATGCTGTGAATCCACTGCCTCTAAGACGTCCTGCTTGGCAGGCAGCAGACATTTCATCCTGAGCCGAGCTCCTGCCCACCCCACCCACCCACAGACCCCTTCTTGCCCACAGATTTCCCATCTCAGCCAATGGGAGTCCAAAAATCCTTTGTGTCCTCTTAGTCTTCTCTTAGGCTCCTGTCTCCCTTCAACTGAGGCATCGCCTCCAAATCCGACACTTCTCGTTACCACTATCGTCCTCCCCTTGTCCAACCCACCGTTGGCTCTTGGCTGGAGTGCTATGAGTCTCCTAACCGGCTTTCCCTGTTCTCATCATATCCCAGTAAGTTCCCACCCTGCCTTCAGATTCTTCTCCACACAGCTTCCAGAGTAATCCTTTCAAAAAGGAAGTCAGATCCCATCTTTTCCCTCCCGTCTCACTCTGTCAGCCACATTCATTTCAAAGGACTGTGTGGTCCGTGTCCCCGTTCTCTCTGGTTCTCTCACTGGTCTCCTCTGTGCTCACTCTCCTGCCTCAGGACGTTTGCACTTACTGTTTCTTCTGCTTGGAACTCTTTCCCTCCAAGATCTTTACTCACGTGTCACCTTACTGATGCCTCCCTCCCTGACCATCCTATTTAAAATTGCAACCCATTCAACACCATTCCTCCTTCTCCATCCTTGCTCTGCTTCCTCCATTTGACCTGTCACTCTTTAATCCAGTGGCATTCTGATTCAATGGTGGCCGGGGGCAGGACCTAAGGAGGTGTGTCATCTGTAGAGAATTTAAAAATAATCGTGAAATAAATTCAAAGTGGGTTTGCTCTTTATGAGGCCTGCACACCGGCAACTCTAAATTCCGTTATCAGTACACCTTCCTGCCAGGGTGGGCCGCCCCCGCTGATTCTCCTCTATCTTAATACACTGTGTGTTTCCCGTGTTTATTTTGCTTATTGTTCATTTCCCTGCCCTAGAATGTAAGCTCCGCGAGGGCAGGATGTTTTGTCTGTTGTGTTCACCACTGTGTCCCTCGTGTCTGCCACATGGTGCGGTGCGTGCTCAGTGAGCTTTAGTTGAATGAATGAAGTGGAGGGTGGCTAAGTTCCCTTAACTGGGGGTTATCAGGAGGGCTTCCTGGATGAATTGGTATCTATATTGCCTGTCCTTAAAGAGGAGGAAGGTGCTCTAGGCAGAAAGAACAGCAGGTACAAAAGCAACTTGACTCTCAGGGTCATTAGCTAAGAGTAGGAGTCAGAGGGATGAGTGGGCGTCGTTCACCAGAATTTACCCTTCAAAATGTCAGTGTTTAGTAAATGAATGTGTTCCTTGATTACTAGCTGGTGGAGGGTCCTTGTTGACATCTTGCAGAGGTCTGGCTGTCACTTTGAATCAGAATGGCTATTCCCACTGCTGCTGAAGAGCTCCAGGCCTGGCGGGCGCGGGATGGCGGGTGGTGGGTGGTGGTCGTGGTAAGGGCTGTTCCCCAGCACAGTGTTAGAACTTTACTTATCCTCTTGCTTGAAGTGTGGGAGCTGGAGACCATTCAGGAGGCTGTGGTTACAGTTCCAGACAGGGTCCCGAAGAGCAAGGAGCCATTCCCAGTGCCTCCTCCTTAGGGAAGCCTTCCCTACTTTCTCTTCCCTCTTCTGGGCAGAGTTTGTACCTTCCTCCTTTTGGCTCTCTGTTTATTTCTTTAATTTAACACTTACAACATAATACCGTCTTTGTTTGTTCCATGTTTGTATCTTCTGCTGAATGTGGCTTCAAAACCAGAAAGCACAGAATGTGGCACATGGGAGGAAATCAGTAAGTGTTTGCTAAAGGCACAACAATGAAACAGAGCCGATATCATTACAGTGCTATGCGAATGTTGAAAGAGTATAACTGTTATTGTAGTGAATGCTAATCAGAATAATGGGGGTGAGTAGTCCGTAATTACATAGAACATACCTTTTTCTGCAAGGTGATGTGTCACTTAACTTTGTTCCTTAAAGCTCCAGAGACCCAAGGCCACCCACAATTATTCAAGTATTATCAATGTCGAGGGCCTCTGAAAGCATCAAATATGTCATAGCTTCCACAAAACTGTGAATTAGACTGAAAACCAGCGTTTAAAAAAATAAAGTGATATTGACTGAAACACTGGTTTTATATACATGCCACATATGAGATGTGGTGGCCCTCACACGCCAGTGTACTGGTTCATCTGCAATGGGCAGGTGGGCCATACCCCACTGGGGAGAAATCTGACGGGCTTCAGAAATGTCTAATGAAATAAGATTTTTAACTAGTTCAAAATCAGAGTTCAGAAACAGTTCAGTTAACATTTAAATGTCGAGCTAAGAGAGGAGGTTTAACAAAATTCATTTTGAAGCTTTCATAGAGTTTTGAAAGAGCAAAACTTTAGACTTAAAATGCACTGTTTTATTATATGCAATGCCTGTGAATATTAAATGTATGTTAAGTTTTTCATTTAGCAGATTTCTCCCCAGACTTTTAAAACCAACACCGAAAAAATATTTACATATTCTCTCCTCTCCCCAAAGCATCCTTCCTGTACACAAATACCCTTATTGTGAGACCCTGTTGCTCTAGGTTAAACCAGTTCTTCTAACAGCAGCCCGTAGGATTCTGCTCCAGCCAGAACAAGGCCTTGGCTAATGTCACTGCCTCTGGTTGACCGAGCCGGGCTGGGAATCTCATTATGGAAGGTTTCCACCGCCTTCCCGAGCCAGCCCTCTAGCGGAGGCCAAGATTGCGTCATCTGTCCTGGGCCTCATCCCGCCTTGCCCGAGGCCTGCTCACCTACTGTGTTTCAGCAGCATTCCAGCAGCCAGGCCGTCGGCTGCTCCCCCATCCCAGATGGGGAAAAACGTTCGCGGCACATTTGCCTCAGGAAGACTGCACTTGGCTTCCCGGCGTCCCTAGGACGGCGTCCCTTCACGTGGGACAGACTGGTTGTGGGCTGTGAGGTTTAGGAGGCTTTAGGAGAAGGAAGGTCCTCTCTTAGGAGTGAAATGATCTTATCTGAGAGGATGGAAGTGAAGTGAGGGAGTTAAGCATGGGTCCAGGGCTGCGACTGTGCCCCCTCCTCACCCACGCTGACACCTGCTCCTGCACAAGCGCCCCCGGCCTCTACATCTCTTGGTAGGTTAAAGCTCTATTTTAGTCTCAACCAGCGGTTTTTCTCACTGGTAAATCTAAGTTCTCGGACTATTCAATGGATTCTATTTGTTTTTTTAATAATTAAAAAAACTTTTCCAGTTAATTCATAATCACTATGAAAAAAATAGGCAGGACATGTAAACAAAAGGTTAAAATATATACAAATCAAAGAAGGAAGTACACCAGACCAGTTATCAGGCAAGCTTGCCAGACATCAATCCAGCAAGAAAACGATGATGTGCTTTGAAAATGCCAAATCTGGCCAGGCACGGTGGCTCACGCCTGTAATCTCAGTTCTTTGGGAGGCCAAAGTGGGCAGATCACCTGAGGTCAGGAGTTCGAGGCCAGCCTGACCAACATGGAGAAACCCCATCTCTACTAAAAAATACAAAATTAGCTGGGCATGGTGGTGTGTGCCTGTAATCCAAGCTACTCGGGAGGCTGAGGCAGGAGAATCGTTTGAACCCGGGAGGCAAAGGTTACGGTGAGCTGAGATCGTGCCACTGCACTTAGCCTGGAAAAGAGTGAGACTGTCTCAAAAAAAAAAAAAAGAAAAAGAAAAAGCTAAATCCATTTCTTCTTGCCTTTACTCCTTTGGGGACCTCAGGTGTAACCGCTGGTGTGCTGTGAATGACAGAGTATCACTGGGATCTGGTGCCTGGTATGAGCTGCATGAAGGAGTAGGAGTGCACTCACCCATCTGGAGGGCCATGGTTGGTCGCTGTCCTACATTTTCCCTCCTGGCTCCCAGGGCTAGTCCTGGTTAGGTGTGGGCGGCAATCTGGGGACAGCAGTCAGCTTGCTGTCTGCTCCACTCTGCAACAAAGCGCCTTCCTCAGCACCCACCCCAACGGAGAAGGAACAAATGGTCTTCTGTTGGGATAGAGGAGAGGATTTGTAGCTGTTCTCAGCTGCCTGTGGGTTTGCGCTTCCCACCTGCCTGCCCAGGCCTCATCCGATGTATCAGGAGTCCTCTGGGTAGGCACCAATGAGGGCAGCCTTTTAACTAACCTGGGGTGCCACCGAGGAGCTGGAGTGCGAGCTCTTTGGCCCTATGGGAAGCTCCCCAGGGAGGCTGCACTCTTATTCTACCTGTGAATGTTCTTTCACCCACTTCCTGTGGGCACTGGCCGGATCCTCTGTGAGCGACAGCGTTCAGCATGGTTCCATGTGGAACAGCCTCCCATGTGAGCAACCGTGTTTGGCATGGTTCGACGTGGAACAACCTCCCATGTGAGCGACCGCGTTCTGCATGGTTCAACGTGGAACAGCCCATGTGAGCGACCGTGTTTGGCATGGTTCGACGTGGAACAACCTCCCATGTGAGCAACAGAGTTCGGCGTGGTTCAACGTGGAACAGCCCTCCCAGCCACCCAGGGAAACCTCTCCATTCAGTTACCTCCTGGCTTCCCACAGCATGGCCCATTAGCCTTGTCTGAGGGTCTTATGCATCAGGATTTATCATTGTGCAGCACCTGCCGGGGCGCTTGCCACGGGCTTTGAAGGTCCTTCTGCAGAGGAGCTTAGGCAGGAGCAGGGTGTGCGTGGGGGAGGGTTTCTGTCAGTGGAGGAGCATGTGCTGTGATTTGCCTCGCTTGCTGTCTGCCCCACTGCAGACCTCATCACTTCAGAGCACTTTCTTTCCTATTTTATTTTAAAATTTTTAAAAGAGACTGGGTCTCTTTTGTTGCCCAGGCTAGAGTATGGTGGTGTGATCATAGCTCACTGGAGCCTTAAACTCCTGGGCTCAAGCAATTCTCCTGTCTCAGCCCCCTGAATAGCTAAGACTACAGGTGCACACCACCATACCTGGCTAATTTATTTTATTTTTTAGAGACGAGATCTTGCCATGTTTCCCAGACTGTGCTTGAACTCCTGGCCTCAAGCAATCCTCCCAAGTCAGCCCCCAGAGTTGCTGGGATTACAAGGGGGGAGCCACCTTGTCTGGCCCAGAAGCACTTTTCAAAGCCTCTTACGTTGGATGCTGTAGGTTCCATGTGACAATGACTGTAATTATGATTTAAGCAGCACCTACTATAAAGGGGCGTGTCTCATACATTATTGATCACTCTTAAAACTGCCTAGCTCCACGTTGTGGGTCACTCCTGTAATCCCAGCACTTTGGGAGGCCGAGGCGGGAGGATCACCTGAGGTCAGGAGTTCGAGAACAGCCTGGCTAACACGGCGAAACCCTTTCTCTACTAAAAATACAAAAATTAGCCAGGCGTGGTGGCGCGCGCCTGTAATCCCAGCTACTTGGGAGGCTGAGGCAGGAGAATCACTTGAACCTGGGAGGCGGAGGTTGCAGTGCGCTGAGATTGCACCACTGCACTCCAGCTTGGGCCACTGAGCCAGACTCCATGTCAAAACAAACAAACAAAAAACCCAAAACTACCTAGCTCCATTTTGTTCAACAAGAGGCTCAGAGAGTGTGTTTGTGTCACCCATGTGTGCATTTTATGTCTAAGGCCTCTCCTGACCCTCGAATGACCCACTCCTGGCTGTGGTCAGTTAGGTCTGTTCGGCGGGGACTTGGAGTGTCGGGGACAGGTGAGGCCAGGGCAGGAGCCCACGCGGTGGGCGAAGGCCTGGTGGGGACACGCTGCCTGCCGGGGCGAGCGTGGGGGCCGGGCGCGGGGTGGTTGGTAGTCAGCCCTTGGGAAAGTCCTGGGAGGGGAGGCTCACAACCGCCAGGCAGGCTCGGATCTCCTAAATGTGGTCCCTCGCGGTGGCGGCTTAGGTTAGATCTTCTCTCACGCTCAGGTCGCTGGAGGGTCCCCACGGGGAAAGGGACGCGCCAGGGCGTGGGGCAGGTCCAGAGGGGCCCGGTGGATCCCGGCGCTCTGCTTTTACCTGGCAGGCGGGAGCGGTCTGGCGGGGCGTGGGTGCAGCGTGGGCGCAGCGTGGGCGCAGCGGGGCCCGGGGCAGGAGGGGAAGGGCTGGGAGGAGCCAGCGAGCGGGCTGCGGCCGCCTTGAGCCACCGGCTGGTGCTGGTTGTGGCCGAGGCTGTGGCGAGAGGCGGGCCCGCTGGTGTGGCCGATGAGCCCGTAATGAAGCCCGGCGCCTGGGCTCCCTTTGTTCCCGGAGAACTATTTAAAAAGCTCCCTCCTCAGTTCCCTTGCGGGGCGAGCGGGGACAATGGCCGGAGTCGCAGTGGGCAGAGCGGACCGCCCCCTTCAGAGAGGCCTTTCCAGCCGCGCGGCCGGAGCTTGGAGGCTCCAAGCGCCGCGAGGGCCGGGACACTGCACGCGGGGCGCACGCTGCCCTTCGGGGCCAAGAGGCCAACTGTGAAACAACAAACTTTTTTTTTTTTTTTTTTTTTTTTAAAGAAAGAAATCTCGCCATTGCAGGGAATGGGTAAATCGCTCGGGCCGCGTGGGTCCTTGGCAGATGGCAGAGGCGGCTCCCCAGTCCCCTACCTGGCACTAGAGGGACAGGGCGCGCACCCAACTGTGGCACGCATCGCCGAATTTTCCTGAATGCCGCTGTGGCACATTCCTGGCCTTTGCAATTATTAGGAAATGAGAGAATCTTTTTTCCTTCTACTCTCCCCCTCCCCCTCCCTTCGTTTTTCTTCCAGGCATGGAATTATCTACTTTAGCAGTTCAAAAGACATTCCATTCCCATGACAAAGACAGAAAGGGGTGATGTTGGCATACTGTAGCCCTCTTTCTTATAGGGAGACTTGAGCAATAAATCATAATGAAAATTTAAAATAGCATTTATTTAACCTTTAATAGTATACCTTGCTTATTTTCAAAGCGTCACTAACAGCTTTGTTTTTCACGTTCCCCAGCAAGGATCCAACTCAAACTTTGAGCAGACAGTAGTGAATTTTATTCCTCTCATATATTCCTACAAAAAATAATGGGTTGAGGGGATTCGTGTTCAGCTCCCTCTCAGCTCTAAAATGTCTTAAGTCACTGAACAAAGGCTGACAGAAGATTTTAAAACAGAATGGAAAACTATCATCACAGCAAATATCTACTTATATCTTTTTTTTTTTTTTTCGATGGAGTCTGGCTTTGTCACCCAGGCTGGAGTGCAGTGGTGCAGTCTTGGCTCACTGAAACCTCCTCCTCCCTAAGCCTGCTTCTCCCAGGTTCAAGCGATTCTCCTGCCTCAGTCTCCCAAGTAGCTGGGATTACAGGCGCCCACCACCACACCCGGCTTTTTTTTCTTTTCTTTTTTTTTTTTTGAGACAGAGTCTGGCTCTGTTGCCCAGGCTAGATGGAGTGCAGTGGTGCAATCTCGGCTCACTGCAAGCTCCGCCTCCCGGGTTCACACCATTCTCCTGCCTCAGCCTCTGAAGTAGCTGGGACTACAGGCGCCCGCCACCACGCCTAATTTTTTTTTTTTTTCCATTTTTAGTAGAGATGGGGTTTCACCGTGTTAGCCAGGATGGTCTCGATTTCTTGACCTCGTGATCCGCCCTTCTCGGCCTCCCAAAGTGTTGGGATTACAGGCGTGAGCCACCGCGCCCGGCCATTTTTTTTTTTTTTTTTTTGGTAGAGATGGGGTTTTGGCATGTTGGCCAGGCCAGTCTCCATGTGCTGGGATTACAGGCCTGAGCCACTGGGCCCTCTGCTTATATCTTCTATTTAGCACTCTTCTTTCCAGCTTGGAACCCACCTCTCTTTTCCAGAGGTAATGACATACACAGGTATCCACATTAGCTCACCCAAGATGGGCTCACACCAGTGAACGCCAGAGTATCTGGAAGTGGTTGATCAGAAACACTCTCGATAATGTGTAATCCAACAGGAGACACCGACCTGGACAACAATGAAAGGTCAGGGGGATTTTCTCCCCCAAAAACAGAATATTCTAAAAGTCTGAACACCTTTTAACAGTCTTGGGCTTTCATCCCTGGATGTGTTGCAATTTACAGCTGTGCTTGAGGATGGGAGACTATCTTAGGTCATTGTTTTCAGTAAGGGTCATTTTCAGCTTCTCAGAATGTGACTCTGGTATGTTCCATTGCACAGGTATTTTTCACAGTTCCCTAGGCCTGACGGGTCTGAGAGTATTTAAGGCTGCCCCAGAAAGGAGCCCCTAACCAGGCGACTCCCGGCTTGTGCAGGAATCGCAGCGGAAGGACAATGGGCCAATTACTAGCAAAGCCTGCGGTCTCCCTGGGAGAGGTTAAGGAGGAGGGCACATGGCCTTTGAGCTACCGTGTCATCTGTTCTGGGGCTTAATCAAGTTATCATATCACCCCAGTGTCTCCCGGCTTCTATCCATCGATTTGAATGAAGACAAAAATTTGCAGACAAATTTCTAGCAGCAGGAAGTTGGTGCTCTCCTGTGAGGCTGGATGAAAAGCACCTGTAACCTTGCCGGCCTCCATCGAGCTCCTGCTGGGAGCTGCTTCAGGCAGCAGCCTGCTGGCTTCAGAGCCTGCCTGTCAGTGGAAGCTGGGCTGGGAGGAGGATGCTATTATGTGTTTCAAGAGAATGGCCTGGAGCAGGCTCAGCTGTGGCTAGGATGGCACAATGTGGCCAGCTGCTGGGGAATGGGTAGGTGGACAGTGGCACCTTCCTTTTGATATTGGCTTGGAGTCATATTTAAGTTGAGACAGAGCTGGCAGGCAACAATCCTCATGATGGTTTGAAGGCAAAACTGTTTCTCTCTCTGGAGGGAGGGTAAGAGTCAAGGGGCTCTCCCACACTGCCATCAAAGCCGGACCTCTACTCCTCTCTGGGCTGCTTTCCTCCTTGGTGAAGCTCAGGGAGGTTGCAATTTGCATCTGATCTGCAGGGTGGAAGAGAAAGGAAGTTTGATGTAGTAGATTGAGCGTTGTTTGGTAGTCACAAGACATGTTCTAGACCTAGTTCTATGACTTGGGGAAGTGGCTTAGCCGCTTTTTTCCTTGGTTATTTCACGTATAAGATGGGCATAATGATCCAGGCTGTTGTCTGCGTCACAGGTTATGAACCAAGGAGATGAAAGATGCTGATCAGTCAATGAAAAAGATTTAAAAACCACATTACTAGTGCCTCTAAAGCCCTGCCAGCATCTATGCCCTATGATTCAACATCACAAAGAGGGATAGGAGAAGAGAGTTATTAATTAGTGGCATTACTATAAAAGCATTCCATCCTGAGAAGAGGTTCATCACTGAATGTGAATTTCATAGTCATTAGCAGAAAAAGCCAGAGGGTATGCTTTTAACACTCTGTGGTGGCTTGTTGATCTGATAAAAATCATCTTTTCTGGAGTCCACAGAAAATTAGACTTTTTGACATTCTGCTGAAAGACTCATATCCCAAAAAGCTGGATGGGGACCTGGTCAATAAATCATTCCTTCTCTCGCCCCTGACCTTCACACTCTTTATGTCCTTCAGCCGCTGTGACAGGGGACATCGACCTTGAACCTAGTCGGCAACTCCAGCCTGTTTCCTCATCTATCAAATGGGATACATTTTCTCTGCCTCCCTAACTCATGGGCGCATGCGTAGACTTGTCTGGTCACAGGTGAGAAAGTGTTTTGTAAAGCGTAAGGTACTGGATATGTTGACACCTCAACACACACTCCTAAAGGATCATTACTGTCCATTTAACTGGAACCCAAATGAATACATTGGGGAAATTTTGCAGCCTTGTGGGCTTGACAGTATGGATCCAATGTCACCAATGATGTGATTCAAAAGAAGTTTCTTTATGCTGAGTTATCCCCTGGCTGCTGGCTCTGAATGAATAGGTACAGGGTACCCTGCTGCTCTCCTGAGAGGCTGGCCCAGTGGGCATAAGCAGGGCTTGGACGCTGATGCCCAAACACAGAGACCATCAGACAGCAAACAGCTAAACCAGGGACCAAATGCTCTGCATTGCTTCTTTTCACATTAGTTTGCTCCTAAGCACCTGCCCCACCAAAATACCCTTGACTCCCCGAAACGTCACAGGGGTCACTGCTGGGATGTTCCCTCTGCTGTTTCCTCTGCCATATCTCTCCACCTTCTCTGCTAATTTAATTTGTCTCATCCTGGCTGGGCACAGTGACTCATTCCTGCAATCCCAGCACTTTGAGAGGCCAAGGTGGAAGGATTGCTTGAGCCCAGGAGTTTGAGACCAGCCTGAGCAACACAGCGAGATCCCATTTCTACAAAAAATAAAAAACGTAGCCAGGCGTGGCCGTGCACCTGGAGTCCTAGCTACTAGGGATGCTAAGGTGGGAGGATCACTTAGGCCAGGAGTTTCAGGCTACAGTGAGCTATGATTGTGCCACTGCACTCCTGCAACAGCCTGGGTGACAGAGTGAAACCCCGTCTCTCAAAAAACAAACAAACAAAAAAACAGTCTCATCTTTCAAGGTTCTACTCATTGTCACCTCCTCTGTGAGGCCACAGTCTTCAAACTCCTAACCGTGTCAGTACTGACTATCCCCCTGCTGAGTGAAGCATTGTCTTGTGCTTTGCCGCACTGCGGTCTGGTTTGTATGAGCATTCACTGTGCACCCACCTCTATCCCTGTTTATATTGTGAGCTTCTCAAGGGCAGAAACCAGGTGTGATCCCTCTTGGTGTCCCAGCACCTAGCACAGCTGCTGGTGTCTAGTAATTTATGATTCAATGTTGGATTGCATTTTTGCCATTCCTTTGCGTGTCAGAAAGTGATCTGAAGGGATTGTGAGAGGGGAAGAGAAGATAAAATATTTTATTTTTATTTATTTAAATCAATTCCATTTTTGCTTTTGCCTTGAATCCTAGCCCATCAAAAAATCTGAAAAACTGCTCTGATGTAATTCGTAGGATAACTACAATTTGTCTGCTCACTAATTGAGGGACACTTGGGTTGCATCCAGATTTTTTTTTTTTTTTTTGAGACAGAGTTTTGCTCTTGTTGCCCAGGTTGAAGCGTAATGGCATGATCTTGGTTCACTGCAACCTCCACCTCTGGGGTTCAAGCAATTCTCCTGCCTCAGCCTCCCTAGTAGCTAGGATCACTGATGCCCGCCACCATGTCCAGCTAATTTTTGTATTTTTAATAGAGATGGGGTTTCACCATGTTGGCCAGGATGGTCTCGAACTCCTGAGCTCAAGTGATCCACCCGCTTCAGCCTCCCAAAGTGCTGGGATTACAGGCGTGAGCCACCACGCCTGGCCTCCAGATTTTAGCTGTTAAGAATATGTGGTTGTGAATAATGTTGCTATGAACATTCACATACAAGTCTGTATTTTCATTCTCTTGGGTAAGTACCTAGGAGTGGAATTTCTGGGCTGTGTAATGGGTGTATGTTTAACTTTAAGAACACTGCCAAACACTTTTCCAAAGAGGCCGTACTGTCTCACATTTCTACTGGCAGTGTCTGAGAGTCTGGTTTTTCTACATCTTCACTAACTCCTTGCGATGACAGTTAAAAAAAAAAACAAAACATTCTAATGGGTATATTGGGTATTTCGTTGTAGTTTTGATTTGTATTTCCTTGTTGACTAGTCTTTTTCATATTGGCTGCCCATATATTTTCTGTGAGAAGTGTCTGTTCAAATATTCTGTCCATTTTTAAAATCTGTATTGTTTGCTTTCTTATTATTCTATATAAAAGTCTTTCACTAGATATATATTTTACAGATATTTTCTTCTAGTCTGTGGCTTGTCTTTTCATTTTCTTAAATGTGTCCTTAAGTGAACAGAAGTTTTTAATTTTTATGAAATCCATTTTATTATATTTTTCTTTTATGATTAATGGTGTTTGTGTCAAGTTTAGATAATCTTTGTGTGTCATGTTTAGGTAATCTTTGCCAACACAATATCACAAAGATTTTCTCCTGTTTTCTTCCAGAAATTCTTATCATTTTAGCTCTTATGTTTAGGTCTATGATCTATTTTGATCATTTTGCATATGATGTGAAGTAAGGTTTAAAACTTAATTCCCCCCCATAAAGATATCTAGTACCACTTTGTAAAAAGACTATACATTCCTCATTCAATTATCTTGGCACGTTTGTAAAAAAAATTAATTGAGTATATAAATGCAAGTCTATTCCTGCACTCTTTACTCTGTTTTACTGATCTATAACCATGCCAATGCCATACAATTTGATTACTGTGGTTTTATAGTAATCCTGAAATCAGGTAATGCAAGTATTTCAAATTTGTTTTTATTTTTAAAATTATTTTGGCAATTTTTGACTCTTTGCTTTTTCATATTATTTTAGAATCAACTTATCAGTTTCTCCAAAACAGTCTGTTATGATTTTGATGAGGATTGTATTGAGTCCATAGGTCAGTTTTTAGAAAAAAGCATTTTAACAATATTGCATCTTCAAATCCATGAACATGGTATGCCTCTCCATTTATTTAGGTTTTCTTTAATTTCCCTTAATAATATTTTATAGTTTTAAGGTTATAGGTCTGGAACATCTTTCTTTAAATTCATTTCTAACTCTTTTTAAGTACTATTTATAAACGAAGTTTTTAAACTTTTATTTCCCAATTGTTCATTACTTGTATATAGAAATGCAACTGATTTTTAATTCAGCCTTTTATTTGGAAATACTTATAAGTTCACAGGAAGTTACAAAGGTAGCACAAAGAGGATGTATGTGCCCTTCACTCAGTTTCCCCCAGTGGTTACATTTTAGATGGTTATAGTATAATATTAAAACTAGGAATTTGACACTGGTACAATGTGTGTGTATAGTTCTATGTCATTTTATCATATATGTATATTTGTCAG
This sequence comes from Papio anubis, assembly GCF_008728515.1. NCBI lineage: Eukaryota > Metazoa > Chordata > Mammalia > Primates > Cercopithecidae > Papio > Papio anubis. The sequence continues at coordinate 190,211,690 of NC_044977.1, read as the reverse complement.
CACCTCACAATCAATATGCAGAATTATTTCATCACCGTAAAAATCTTTCTTGTGCTACCTCTTTATAGTCACACCCATCCCCCTCTCTCCAACCATCCCTAACCTCTGACAACCACTAACCTGTTTTCCAACACTATAATTTTGTCATTTCAAGAGTGTTATATAAATGGAATCATACAGTATGTCACCTTTTGAACTTGGCTTTTTTTTTCTCATTTAACATAATGACTTTGAAATAAATTCAAACTATTGCATGTATCAATAGTTCATTCCTTTTTATTGCTGAGCAGTTTTCTGTAGTATACATGTTCCGCTGTTTATTTAACCATTCACCTATTGAAGAACATTTTGGTTGTTTCCAGTTTGGGATAATAAAAATGAAGTGGCTAAGCACAATTATGTATAGGTTTTAATGTTGACATAAGTTTTCATTTCTCTGGGATAAATACCTAGAAGTGCAATTGCTGTGAGGTATGGTAATTTTAAAAGAAACTTTCAAGCTGTTTTCCACAGTAACTGAATCATTTTACATTACCACCAGCAATGTATAAGAAATCCAGTTTTTCTACATCCTGGCCATGATTTGGTGTTGTGGCTATTTTGAAATTTTACTTGATCTAATAGATATGTGGTAATATCTCATTGTGGTCTTTATTTGCATTTCTTTATTGACTAGTGATGTTTAACATCTTTTCATGTACTTATTTTTTATTTTTATATACTCTTCATTAAAATTTCTCTTCATGTGTCTTTTACCACTTTTCTATTTAAATTGTTTGATTATTTTACTCTTCAGTTTTAAGAATTCTTTATATATTCTAGATATGAGTCCTTTTTCAGATTTGCTGTTTACAGATATTTTCTCCCAGTCTATAACTTGTCTTTTCTTCCTTTTAAGAGGGTCTTTTACAGCGCAAAAGTTTTTAGTGTTGATAAAGTCCAATTTATCACTTAAAAGTTTTTTCTGTCTTTTTCTTTTTTTTTTGCTTTTCGTCTAAGAACTCTTCACCAAACCATAGGTCCTGAGGATTTGTCCTCATGTTATCTTCTGAAAGTTTTATAGTTTTATGTTTTACATTTAAATCTATGGTCCATTTTAAATTAATTTTTCTAAAAGGCATGATTTTTGAGTTGAGGTTCCTTTCTTTTTCTTTTTTCGTATTTGTCGAAGAATATCTGTTTGCTCTAGTACTGTTTCTTAAAAAGGCTATCCCTTCCCCATTGAATTGCTTTTGCACCTTTGTCAAAAATGAGTTGGCCCTACTTGTGCGGGGCTCACACCTAGAATATCTAGAACCTATTTCTGGGTTCTTTATTCTGTTTCATTGATCTTTGTATCTATTCCTCCTGCTTACTTGATTACTGATGCTATCTAATCAGTCTTAAAATCAGGTAATATGATTTTTTCCAAATTATTTTCCCCAAACTATTTTACTTATTCAACTCCCTTTGCTTTTTTCATATACATTTAGAATATGCTTGTCTACATCTATAAAAATCTTGCTGAGATTCTGATTGGAATTGTGCTATACCTGTATACCAATTTGGGGAAATTTGACATTATTACTATTTTGAGTATTCCTATCCATGACTATCATATGTCAACCATTTACTTAGATTTTTCTTTGATTTCTTTCGTTAGCATTTTGATGTTTTCAACACATAAGTGCTGGACATCTTTAGTAATATTTACACCTAAATATTTCATTTTCTTGATTATATGTTATATTTTATATTTGGTGTCCATGTATTCATTGCTAGTATATTAAATTGTTTGATTTGCCTATGTTTGTTGATATGGTTTGGATGTATTTCCCTGCCCAAGTCTCATGTTGAAATGTAATCCCCAGTGCTGCAGGTGGGGCCTGGTGGGAGGTGTTTGGATCGGGGGCTGACTTTTCATGAGTGGTTTAGCACCATCCCCCTTGGTGTTGCCATCATGATAGTAAGTTGTTGTGAGACCTGGTTGTTTAAAAGTGTGTAGCACCTCCCGACTTTCTCTCTCTTCCTCCTGTTCTGGTCATGTGAAGTGCTGGCACCCCTTTTGTCTTTTGCCATGATTGTAAGTTTCCTGAGTCCTCCACAGAAGCCGAGCAGATGCCAGCATCATACTTCCCGTACAGCCTGCAGAACCATGAGCCAATTAAAACTCTTTTCTTTATAAATTACTCAGTCTCAGGAATTTCTTTATAGCAGTGTGAGAATGCACTAATGCAGGAAATAAACATATCCTACCATCTTGTTGAACTCATTTATTACTTCTAGAATTAAAAAAAAGATTTATTAGAATTTTTAAGAGACAATCATGTCATTTGCAAATAGAGTTTTATTTCTTCCTTTTCAATCTAGATGCCTTTTATTTTCTTTTCTGGCCTTTTTGCCCTGGCTAGATCTTCTAATGCTATGTTAAATAGTGGTGGTGAGATGGACATCTTTGCACTGTTCCTGAAATTATTCAGGGAAAATTACTCAGTCTCTTACCATTAAATATGATGTTTGTTTTTATAAATGTTATTTATCAAGTTGAGGAAGTTTACCTCTATTTACCTCTATTTTACGTCTATTCCTCTATTCCTATTTATCTCTATACCTCTATTCCTACTTTGAAAGAGATTTTATTATTAGTGAGTGTCAGATTTTTTCAAGTGCTCCTTCTGTATCTATTGAAATGATCATGTTTTCCTTGTTTATTCTATTAATGTGGTGAATTACAATCTAGCATTCCTGGATTAAATCCACTTGGTGACAATGTATTATCCTTTTTGATATATGCTTGATCTTATTTTTTAAAATTTATTTTTGTGTCTATGTTCTTGTGATCTCTGTCTTGTTTTGATGTCAGGGTAATACTGACCTCCTAAAATGAGTTTAGAAGTGTTTCCTCCTTCTCCTTTTTTTGAAAAGTTCATGTAGAATTGGTATTTCTTCTTCAAACCCTTGATAGAATACACCAGAGAAACCATCTGAGCCTTAACTTTTCTAATGGAAAAGTTCTTATTTACAAATTTAGTTATTTAAATTGATATGAGGATATTTAAATTTTTATTTCTTCTTGCATCAGTTTATGTCTTACAATGGATTTATCCATTTTATCTAAATTGTCAAATACATTGCTATAAAATTATCAATAATAAACCCTTTCACCCTTTTTGATATCTGCAGGATCTGTACTAATGTTATCATTTTTTATTTCTGATTTTGAGAATTTGTGGCTTTTCTCTTTGTTTTTTGATCAACTTAGCTGGAGATTTTTAATTTTACTGATATCTTTTGAAAACCAGTTTTCACTTAATTGACTTTTCTTTAATGTTTGTCCATTTTGGATTTTATTGACTTCTGCTCTTTATTATTTCATTCTTTGTACTTAATTTGATTTAATTTGTACTTAATTTGGGTTTAATTGCTCTTCTTTTGCTAACTTATAAGGCTGAGGTTGGTGGATTGCTTGAGCACAGGAGTTTGGGAACAGCCTGGGCAACATGGCAAAACCAGGGCAACATGGCAAAACCCCATCTCTACAAAATATACAAAAATTAGCTGGGCGCAGTGATGCACACCTATAGTCCCAGCTACTTGAGAGGCTGAGGTGGGGGGATCAATTGAATCCAGGAGGTTGAGGCTGCAGTGAGCTGTGACTGCATCATTGTACTCCAGCCTGACAACAGAGTGCGACCCTGTCTCATAAATAAATAAAACAAACAACAACAACAAAAAACATAGCTCCTCAAACTTTCTTAATATTATTGTTTGCACGCCAAATTTTTTTTTTACCGTCCATTTACTTTCAGCTTCTCTTTGTCTTTATATTGAAAGTATATATTTTTATAAACAATTTATAGTTGGGCCTTACTTGTATTTTCATTCATTCAGAACAACTCTGCCTTTTAATTGGAGTGCTTAGTCCATTAAATCTTAATGTTATTATTAATATTGTGGGTTTACACCAACTATTTTATTATTCATTTTCTATTTGTCCCTACCGTTTCCCCACCCGCTGGGATTCCTCCTTTCTTGCCTTTTGTGGGATAAATTTAGAATTCCATTTAAAATTACATATTGGCTCTTATCTATAATTCAATGATATTTTTCCTCATGGTAGCTCTAAGGATTATATGTTTGTGTATTCTTAACTTTTGAAGTGTACTTATAGTTAATATTTTACACAAAATAGACAAAATTTGCAGTCGTGTAACTTCATACACCCCTTCATTCCTTATGAGATTTAGATTTCTTTTCGATTTTATGTGTATGACATCTGTAAGTGTTATAATCCATAAAAGGCAGTGATATCATTTTTGTTTTAAACTGTCAATCTATATTATATATATTAAAAAGAAATTAAGAGGAAAAAAGTACAGTTTTTGTATTTATCCAGATGTTTTATATTCTAATATTCTTCTTTCCTTTCTGAGGATCTGAGTTCCCATTTGGTATCTTTTTCCCTTCAGTTTGGGAAACTTCCTTAGCATCTCTTATAGTGCAAATCTGTTAGTGACAAATTTGCTGTTTTCTTTTATTTTGAACACTTATTATTTCTCCTTTAATTCTTTTTTTTTTTTTTTTTTTTTTTTTTTTTTTTTTTTTTTTGAGACAGAGTCTCACTCTGTCACCCAGGCTGGAGTGCAGTGGCACAATCTTGGCTCACTGCGACCTCTGCCTCCCAGGTTCAAGCGATCCGCCTGCCTCAGCCTCCCAACTAGCTGGGACTACAGGTGTGCACCACCACAACTGGCTAATTTTTGTATTTTTTGTAGAAACAGGATCTTGCCATGTTGCCTGGGCTGGTCTCAAACTCTGGACTCAAGTGATCCACCTGTCTTGGCCTCCCAAAGTGCTGGGATTATAGGAGTGAGCCACTGCGACTGGCTGAAGACTACTGTCACTGAATGTAGAATTCTAGGTTGAAAGGGTTTGTTTGTTTTTTAAAAATTTAACCCAAAAAAATGCTGTTCTACTCTCTTCTGGCCTTTATGATTTCTGATGAGATATCAATTCTTAATTGGATAGTTGTTCTTCTGTGTATAATGTGTCATTTTCTCTTACTTTTTTTTTTTTTTTTTGAGACAGAGTCTTGCTCTGTCTCCCAGGCTACAGTGCAGTGACTTGGTCTTGGCTCACCACAACCTCTGCCTCCCGGTTTAAGTGATTCTCTTGCCTCAGCCTCCAGAGTAGCTGGGATTACAGGTGCCCACCACCACGACTGGCTAGTTTTGTTTTGTATTTTTAGTAGAGATGGGGTTTTACCATGTTGGCCAGGCTGGTCTCAGACTACGGACCTCAGGTGATCCACCCACCTCGGCATCTCAAAGTCCTGGGATTAGAGGAGTCTAATCCCAGTTCACCTGGCCTTCCTTTGTTCTTTACATTGGATAATTTCTGTCGTTTCATCTTTAAGTTCACCCTCCCTTTTCTCCGCAATCTCAATTCTGTTGTTAAAGCTATCTAGTGATTTTTGAAAAATTTTCAGATGTTGTATTTTTTTGATTCTAGAATTTGCATTTTTATTATTTGTATTTATTTGCTGAGATTTTAAGTCCATTCACTATGACCATATTTTCTTTTACTTCATGGGATATAGTTGTAATGCATTCTAGAAATTTCTTGTCTGCTAATTACAACATCTGGGCCATCTTGTGATTATCTCAGTTGATGTGTTTTTATTTTCAGAATGTGTCCGTCTTTCCTGCTTCTGTGTATGTTGGATTATTTTAGTCTGCATTCTGGATGTTATGCATGTCAAGTTGTATAGATTCTGGATTTTGCTTTTTTTCTCCAATGGATGTTATCTCTTTTGGGGTTTCAGGCAATTATCTTGCTTGGATTTGTTACTGGTGGCGAATCTGACATGTCTGTGGCCAACTTGGTCCTTGCCCCTTTTGAAGAAAGAATTTGGTAGAAAGGCAGAGTAGGTTTAAGGCAGAGGGAGAGACTGAAGCAAGTTTTAGAGCAGGAGTAGAAATTTATTAAAAGGTTTCAGAGCAGGAATGAAAAGAAGTAAAGGACACTTGGAAGAAGGCCAAATGGGTGACTCTAGAGGTCCAGGTGCCTGTCGGACCCTTGACTTGGGGTTTTAGATACTGACATGCTTCCAGGGTTTGCATTTCTTCTCCCCCGAGTCTTCCCTTGGGGTGGGCTGTCTGCGTGCCTGGTGGTCTGCCGGCACTTGGGAGGGGCTGCATGTGCAGTGTGTTTACTGACGTTGTGCACATGCCCCCTTGAGGCAGTTTTTTCCTTACCAGCTCTCCTAGAAGAAGGTCCTATAGCAGTTAAACTCCACCATTTTGCCTCTTAGCGCACATGCTTTGAGCCCAGCCTCTCAGTTCCTGAGATCTTATCGGGAAGCGGCTGGTCACCAGCTTCAGGCGTTTTCTATCTATTGGGAACCTGTCTTTTCCTGGTGCCGGGTGAGGCTGATCATTATTTTAGAGTGACAGTTTAACAACTGCCCGACCGTCACCTGTTGGCCACCCAACATTCCTGGAGGGGGGTCCCTCTCCTGTTCTGCTCATGTCTGCCTAACTACCTACTCTAACGATTTAAACTGCAAACGTTTCTTAGGCAGCAATGCCAATATCAGCTCAGATTCTTCTCCAGTAGCTTAGTTGCTTTGAGATGTCTCCGTGCACATAAGGCTCAGGGTTCAGACAGCGATGTGGGCACACAGAATACTGGGATCCTCTCTCTGGCTCTTTCCCTTCAAAGATTTTTACCCTTTCTCTCCAGTGTCATGGTTTCCTTGTTTCCCAGGCCCCAGAAGTTTTATTGTTCCCCCCAGTGGCCACCCCTCCACTTATTGTACCAGCTTTACATATTGTACCAGCTGCATCTGGCCTCAACTAAAGGCTACAAATATCAAAACTCATTTTTCAGAGCACGAACTCTCCATCATGATCTGCTTGCTTTTGTTCACTGAGTGTTACAACTCAGCCATCACCTGGAGAGAAAGTCGACTATATTCAACTTAATCACTAGAAAAGGAAAGTTATATTTCTTAATAAATCAAAGAATGGAGTAATTTCATGATGAGAAAGGACATGTTGGGCCCGACACAGAGTAAGCCCTAAATGAATGCTCAGGGATGATGAATCTTCTCCCCAGTCTCCCACTTTGCTAGATTACCTTAATGATCGATTGCTCACTTTCTCTTAAAGCAGCCCATTCCGTTTTAGACAAATCTGGGCATTTGAAATATTTTCCTCTCATGTGCTCAAAACATTTTCATTTCAGCTTCCACTCTGCAGTCCCAGTGCCCGTCCTCCCCAGGGCCACACAGAATGAGCCCGACTCCCCTTCCCTACGAATATCCCTGAACTCTCAAGTAGGGGAAACAGCCTCAGCTTCTCCAGCCCGTCTTTGTAAGAGTGAGATTTCTAGTCCTCTCATCGTTCTAGTCTCTTTCGTTTGAGCAGAATTCTGTACCTGCACAGCTGTCTCCAGATGTGATATCCAGAAAGGTCTCAGCACCCTGGGTGGAGCCTGCGGGGGCCCCTTCTTTCCGTTAGGCAGCTTAAGCTCCCATTGGCTCTTCTGGCAGCCATGTTGCAAAGGCTTATATTAAGCTGGTGGCCGGTGAGCACCCCTGGGCCCTTTTGATCTTTCCCTACATAAATTTGCACACCAACTTTCTGCAGGTGGCCTCCCATAGCTGCCTTGTAAGGGGAGCAACATCAAACCTCAAAGAATTTACCACCATGAAAGCCTGTCTTGCCCCAAGACCTTCCTCACCCACAAAGCATAAGCCTGGGCAGGGTTTGGAACCACATGCCCTAAGGCTCTTAAATCTGTCTATATCTCTGCTCTATAATTTTCAGAAAAATTAACTGCATTATGGGGTGGCTTATATTCAAGTCAGGGTCCATACAGCCAGTAGAGGGCAAAAATGATGAATGCCGTATGGAATCTTACGGCTTGCAAAACAGTTTCTATATCACCCCTTTGGATCCACAGAATAACTAGTAAACTGTCTGAGGCAGCTAGGGAGGGTGGATCATTTCCATTTGACAGGCGAGGAAAGGGAGGTTGCAGGGAGACTCCTGGCTGCTACCACTAAAAACAAAGAAGAGTCAAAAGTGAAGGAACAGTGCACTCTGTTTATTACAAAACCCGCTCTGCTTAACATCTCAGGGGCTCTAGGCTTCCGTTTGAATCGTCTCAACCATCCTCCACGTAGAAGGTTTTTTCTCAGGGCATTTTTGGATCCAGATGATCTGAGCTAATCCCCCTGTCCCCTCACCCCCAGCCCCAAGGGGTGGGCTAGGAGTACAGCTGTGCATTTTAACGAGGGAGAAGGGAGTCTCCAGGCTGCTTTCCAAGAAATTGCTTCTAAAATCATTTGCCTCCAGCCCCAGACAAAAGCTCAGGTATGGAAGCTTGGCTGCTCCTGACCTTTTACATCCCCAGAACCAAGCTGCAGGGAGGAGGGGACGGCTGCACAAAAGGGTCTGGGGAGTGACCCGGCCTGCCTCAGCTACCTGCTGTTCGCCACAATGGGACCCGAGTCCCGGGCTGCCTCTGGAGGCAGGAGAAAAGGGCTGAGATAATGACGGGCTCAGCTACCGCTGCTCTCTTCAGAGAAAGGAGAAGAGGGAGGAGGCAAAACCTCCCGGATAATAAAGAAGTAACAAATGAGGAATAAAAGCTTATGGAAGACATCTTAACCCAGGGATGAAAAAGTGTCAACATCTGTGAGGCTTTCTGCACCAGCAGACCCGGCCTTGATGAAAACCCTCGAAAAGCCATTCATCGGAGCAGAGGCAAAAAGGCTACATTTTTCTATGGGGTGTCGAGGGCTCGAGGAGGCCACCCTTTCCTTTTCGGATGCTGCTGAACCAAGCGCTAATGTTCATCTCCAGCTTTATTAAGGAACCGGGGTGGGAAGAGAATGGAGGGCTGGGATCTTCGTTATCCCAAAGTCTGTGAGGTGGGTGGATTTAGGGGCAAGCTAGATGTGTGCACATTGAGGTAAGGAAGAAAAGCCAGAGGAATCAGAGAGAGTGCTGTTGAACAAGGGTCTCTTTTGACCGGGGCCTTTAGGAAGGACGTGGCTGCAGGAAAAGTAATCCTCTTAGCACCGACTTATGTGTGTGTACAAAACAGGGAAATCAAATCTGAATGTCCTCATTGCATTTGCTAAAATACCTGATGAAAACACAAAGATTCCTTTTTCTGATCTTCACCTTTCATTCAGAAGCCGGAGAGTGGCAGATGCTTGCTTAGAAGGCTGATGTTTTAAAAATTCAAACTGGGAGTTTGGGTTGGGAGAGGAGCTGACCTACTCTCTTTCCAAGGGGTGCGGGTTGCAGAACTTTGAGCCTTTGTATCTCCCCCCCGGGGTTTTCGACACCCTCCCGCCTTGTTGCTTTTGAGGCAGTACATGTGGTTTCACTTCTTGAGTTTGTGCTCCATGTTCACCGTTGGAATGGCTCTCCGGAGGCCTCAGTGAAAGAAATCTCAAATCCTGGCCAACAAATGCAGCTTCCTGAAAAGAGTGGGGAAGCTGGTATAAAGAAATGCGCTCCCAAATTAGTGGCTGCTCTGCAGCTGGGGATCACTGTGCCCTGGCCAGGGAGCACCAGGATGGTCCTCACCCAAACCCACATACTTACACTCCACATACCCCCACACACCTACACCCAGGCATACACTCCCCCAACTTATCCACACATGCACATAAGAGCCCACACCGCTCACCCTCATGTACACACACACCACACACACACACACACACACACACGTGTCCTTCCAGTTATAGATATACCTCCCCGGCCAGTGCACTCGACAGCACACGCATCCACTTGCTCCCAGTCTGAACGGTCGTACTCAGTCTTATGGGCAGGCATCCTCCTTCCCCATCTCTAACACACCAGGCTTTCGATCACATGTGTCAGTTATGACTTGGCTTTAAAATGAAACAGGATGCAAGTGAGGATGAGTCAAATGTTTGGGGGATTGCCAAGGAGATTTTACCTAAGCTAAAACAGGAGGGTGCACTTTTATTTTTCCTTTCATGTGTTACAGGGCTATTTTAAATTCAAAACTATTGTTTGCTATTGGGATAGAAAAGGAACAGAAGTGGAGGAGGCAGCCGTAGAAAGGTGGATTATGGCTCCGGGTCCGGTGCGAGCTGCCCATCTGTGGGCTGGCTCTGTGGTCCTAGGCGGCCAGGGCAGGTGGTGAGATCCCAGGTCCTCAAAGTATTTAAGCAGTGGGCCAAGCATCCTCTATCATCATCAGTTGAGGGAATTCCTGTGCAAGATGTGCAGTGGAGCTGAACGAGCTCTGATATCTTTTACAAACTTAATAATAATATGGAGTGCTGATTGTGTGCTAGTCTCTATTCTAAAGGTCTTCAATGGATTCTCCAATTTTCCCAGCTCTATGATGTGAAATCTCTCATTATGCACACTTTGTAGGTAAGGAAACAAACCTAGAGTGGCTGGGGACATAGGTAGTAGTGACAGAGCCCGTACTGAAACCTAGATGTACCCAACACCACGCTTAGGTGATTTACCTCGCGCTGCAAGGCCTCTTAAGAGAACCTGGTGCTAAGTGATTTTCTGTTCCCTTCTTTCCTTGGTCAGCAGGAGAGGGTTGGGTTTGTGCCCTTCCTGGTTCATCCCCTGATAACCTAGCATTGGTCCTCCCTATTCCTTTGGAAGAATGACGGAGCCCGGGAACATCTCTGGTTGGCTTGTCCCTGGGGAGGGTTCCATGTCCAGCTGCCAGACCCCAGAACCACTGAGGGGGTGGAACCTTGTTCCTTGCTGCAGCAGGAGGCACTCAAGTCAGAGGCCCCAGCCATGTGCTTATAGAACCCTTTTGGCAGCCACTCTAAGGCTTGGGGATCATTGGGGAGAATGGCAGCCCTCCAGATTTGTGCATCCGTCTGAGAAGCACACCTCCTCAATCTCCATCCCTCATCTCCAGGCCCCCTCTACTGAGAGGAGAACACAGCCCACCTAGACAAAGTGCAGCGGATACCTCTGGTCCTTTTCTCTTCACCATGCCTAATGTTCCAGGGATCGGGGCATCACAACCACAGACCTGGAACCTTGAGAGTCACTGGATCGAACTCCTTGTGGTGGCTCTGAAGATGTGTGTACAAATTCATTGACACTACACCCTTCAAGAGGCGGAGCTTATTATTGTCTTCTTGAGTGTGGACTGGACTTGGTGACTAGTCCACTAGAGACCAGAATATGGCAGAAATGATGGATGTCACTTGGAAATAGTCACTCGGATTAATTCTGAAATTAGATGATGGAAAGGCAGTAGCTTCTGTCTTGGGTTCTCCATCTGTCTCTGTCTCTGTCTCTGTCATCACTTGCTCTGAGGAAAGCCAGTGTCCATGTCATGAGGCAGCCTAGGGGGAGGCCTCTGTCGTGAGAAACAAGGATGAGCTTGGAAATGGATCTGAGCCTGACAACAGCCATGCGTGTGATCCTGGAAGCTGATCTTCCCCCACTGTAACCTCGGGCTGACTGTGGCCCCCAGAGGACATCTTGACTGCAACCTCATAAGAGATCTTGTGCCAGAACTACCCAACTCAACCACTCCCAGATTCCTAACCCCGAGATGATAGATGTTTGTCGCTTTAAGCTGCTGCATTTGGGGGCCTTCGTGATACAGCAACAGATCACTCATGCCCTCCTGTGCTATGCAGTGGGGAAAAGCGAGGGCCTGCTGGGGAAAGTCACTTTCCCAGTTTCACAAAGGACAAGTGAGTGCTTGAAATTAACTCAAATATTTTGACTTCTTGTCTAGTGCTCTTTCCACTACATCAGACTTCCTCTCACTGCCATTTCCCACAAATAAACCAGAAGAATTGAGTTTGGCAAACCTCTGCCTGATTTGAGCTCTGATTTTTCTGGTATGAGCGGGATGGACATAGCAGGGGACGCAGCAATGACAGAGAATTGGTGGGGACAGAGGGCCATTTAAGGGATTGTTTGACAGTATAACAACCTCCACATCTGCCCTTCTCCCCAGGGCTCGCATTTTGGCTGATATGGGAAGTTCAACCCACACATATGAATTCTGAATTTAATACAGAACTTACCACCCAGAAATGACTGGGTGAAGTAAGTGTAATTTGCCTGTGTTTATTTTTTTTTATTATGAACTTAAGCAAAGTTTATGGAAAAAAGGAACCCGCTGATCACGAAATGTAGCTATTTACATCTCTCCAAGCTCTGTTTGTGAGCGTTCTTTGCACAGCTGTAATGACCTATGCAGACTCCATAGTGTTTGCCTTCCTCCCTCAGCAAGTGTTCTGTCGTGCCCCGGGCGGGCCCTGTGCGTTTGCGAGCTCAGAGCCCACTGCGTCTGGCTCTCCGAGACCACCCTCCCATTCACCCCGTGCCCTGCTGCTGTCCGCTCCTCCTTCTCTGACCCCTTGGCTCTGCCCCAGCTCCTCTCCCACCCAAGCCTTCTTGCCTGGCTCACTCGTTGGAGCACAGCTGCGTGCTCAGGCGTAGCATCTTGACACTCCCTCAGCTCCATGTTGGGCTTGTCCCCGGCTCCTCATGCTGCAGAGGCAGTAGGTACACTCCTGTGCCCCTCTGAGCCATGGAGGCTGCACAGCCTCGCTGTTGATGCCGGGCCTGAGATGTCACTGCTTGTGACAATTTCACTTCCCTGGTGACTCAGGCCACCTTGGGTTCTTAGCACGTCTTCCTCTGGCCTCTCCCACCCGGCCTGAATCACAGAAGCAGCTGGCTTGCTAGAATGCGGGTGCCAGGCCCTCACCCAGTCCTTCTGAATCTAGAGAAGGGGCTGGGAATCTGCGTTTTTACAACCTCCCCAGGTAATGCTGGTACTCACTACAATGGGAGAACGACGGCTCTGCTCTTGCCCCTTGTTTACAACTTGGAGCTTTTAAAAATGCCTTGATTGGCCTGGTGTTTTAGAAAATCTTGGAGAGACCGTCAAGAGCAACCCTCGATTCTCTGAACCTAAGCCCTCAGCCGGAGTGACCCTGCTTTCACCTCCATGTTCTCCCGCCTCCTTCTCTTCCCGTGACCTCTTGTCACCTACGACGGCAGCAGCAGGTCAGAAGAAGCCAGGACGTCGTTCTCATTGGTCCGCTCAGCTTCCCCGGAAGCCCAGGGAGTGGTTTCTGAGGGAGGCACTGGCAATTATTGGCCAAAACGAGGGCTAGGAATTTCCGTTTGGCCTCTGAGGTTGGTTTTGTGTGTACTGTGCATGGAGGATGGATCACATGGGTGGAGGGGTGGTCTATGCCATGGGTGGTCTATGGAGGAGGCGCCTGATGGGTGTGCTTTGCAGACTCCTCTCCTGTATCCTCCCACCCTATCATGGGGCCAGTTCCCCAGGGCTGCTGATTCAGTGTTTCCTCCCAAATAGAGGAAAACCTTCCTGACTCGCCCGGGGTTTCCAAACTATCCTCACTCCTCAGTCGTGAGAGGCAGGACCCTACCCTGGACCTCAGAGCTGTCCACAGGATGGCTCCATAGGATGAGGGGTTCCGGATAGATGGCCTGGGAAGTCCTTTCCAGTCCGAGGCTTTGTGTTATTGACTGCAGATAGAGGTCTCTCAGTGCCACCAAGACCCCACCCTGGCCATGACCTCCTCCCCTCCCAGGGTAGCCGGACCTACAGCATTGTGGCGTGATCCAATCCCCTTGTGAGTGGAGACCAAAACAGGGCTCTGGTCCCAGAGTCCTGGGAAACCCACCAAGCTGAAGCATCAGTCAATCCAACACAGAGAGGCAGGTTGGAGGGGCTTAGAGTGCCATGGGCTGCAGGCATGTCTGCTGACCTCTGTGCACGCTCACACTCACGCTCCCAGTGCCCTCCTAGCGAGTTGGTGGCAGCCAAGTAGCAGCTAGCTCCTAGCTTTGTAGCTTTGCTTTGAGGCCTGGGATGCCTAAATTCTCCCCAAGGCATTTCCCCTAACTGCCTGCCCCCTGAGAAAGAGCTCCAACCCTTAGAGAATCCAGGGGTGGATGTACAGTGAAAGATGTAATAGGAGTCTAAGCAAAGCCACAGAGAGGTATAGGCTGCAACCCCCAACTCTGACAGCTGTTCTTCCCTGCATGATGGACAGACACAGCCTCAGCCTGGAAATGTCCTCCTGGGTATCATCTGGTGACTTCTACCACTCAAACTTTGGGTCTTAAGGGATGTTAGTCAAGAGAGCAATTATTGTTCACAGCCCAGGATGACCTATGGTTGGTGTACCTTTTCATGGACCCATCTCCTCTCCTGCCAGTCACTGAGATTCCTTGGCTCCCCTGGCAAGCCCTAACCTGTCAGTCCTCCACACAGGCACCCCCGGAAGGAGGCTGCCTTGGGCAGAGGAACTCATCTCCTTCACCTCTACCCTCAGGCCCCATGAGTGAGACAGGCTGAAACCTCCTCCGATTCTGGGGCCTTTGGTTCAGGGGCAGGAGCTATTCCACTAGTTTGATACCGACTTCCATAGCTGGGGACTGAGACCATAAATCCTGACCCAGACACATGACAGCAATGGCCAGTGACACAGGGTGGATGCAAAAAGTTGCCGTGAATGGGAGAGAGGAGCCAGGGTATGGGGTGGACCGCAAAGGCTGACCTCTTCCCCTCAAAAGAAAGATGATCCAAAGGTGTCACCCTCACAAACATGGTTAGGGCTGCAATAGAAAAGAAACTTCTAGTCCTTCTGGTCCCTGACCCTGGGCAGGTCAAGCAATATCTCTGGGCCTCAGTTTCCCTGTTGGTAAAATGTCCAGATACACTGATTGATTGACAATAAGGGTTGTCCCACCATTTGTGTTCTATGATTTATATCTCTTCTGTAAGTTTCTAGTTTCCCAAAGGGTACGTCTTGGGGAAGAGTAGACAGAAAGAAAGTAGGGAGAGTAGACTTCTCTTTCTGAGAAGACAGAAAGCGCAGTCCTTGAAGGCAGGTGTGAGAGGAGCGTGCACAGGAGGGTATTTTCCAGGATTAGAGAGTTATTTTCTCCATTCTGAAGATGGAGAAATAGCTTCAGAGAAGCTGAGCGAGCCCAGGGCTGCAGTGTGGCTGAGCTGGGTTTCGGACTGCACTTTCTATTGCTCTTTCTGTAGGATTGTCCCTGCCTTTCTCCTTCCAACTCCATTTGTTAGAGACCCTCCACCCTCTCAGTCCCTCACTGACCTCTCCATGTGGCCTTCCCTGGCCCCCCAAGCAGAATCGATTGCTCCCCACCATGCCCAATGGCACCTTGTCTCCCCTGCTCTTGCCCCCTTGACTTCTCCTTGGACCAGAGACAGTCCACCTGTCCCAGGGGCCTGGGAGCTCCTCGAAGGCTGGGACTTCCCCTTCTGAGGTCCTTCTCTCCTGGCCCTGCCACAGGGAATGGCACAGAGTAGGTGCTCTGGGAACGAGCGTGAAACTGAGGTTACCCCGAGGGTCCTTCTGCTTCAACATGTGGGTTCCTCACATCTGTCACCTCCCTTTTGGCCTTAGAGGTGTGACTGTCTGTGTAACCCCCAGCCTAACCCCTAGAAGAGTCCTGTATGTTGAGGCCCACACCCCAGTGTAGGTGGGCGGCTGGGAGGGAACTCCTTCTGTCAATTATGCCTTAAAGGGCACTCTCTCTGAGGGCCTTCTAGACTGGGCAGGAGAGTGGGGATCCTAGATCCCCTGCCCCTTCCTAGAGAGAGGAGGTTGCTGAGTCCCCACCTCTAGCCCTCTGAGCTGTCATGACTGCAACCTCCCCATCTTTCCATGACCTGTTTTCACCGACAGCAACGGGAGGTCAGAAGAAGCCCATATGTCATTCTCATGGTCCATCCACCTTTTGTTAGGAGCCCAGTGAGGATAAGAACCAAGTACGGCTTATGTTTGCTCTGACTCCTAGCTCTGTGTGCGGGGCATGGAAGGGAATCAAAGAAGGATTTTTGGAGCTGAATAGAATGTATTCTAAGTATTTAGCCCAGGATTGTTAGACCTAAAGGATGGCCAAACATCAGAAGGACCTTCAAGCTCAAGCAGTGAGCCCAGCCCCGTGTTGGGCATGAGACTCTATCTGAGACTCAATGACGAGATTTGTCCGAGGTCACGTGGAACTGCCTGCCGACATTCACTCTGTGGTCTGTGCCTTCTCCCTCCACAGGGGAGACTGTGCACAGTGGGCCAGGTGGTTTCAGGGAGTGGCAGCCCAGGGGCAGTGGAAATAGCATAGGCTTTGAAGTCAAAAAGACCTGAGTTTGAATATGGCTCCACATCTTCCCGTGTGTTGCCTTGGCAATGACTTCGTCTTTCTGGGTTTCACTTATTTTATAAAAGGGGAATAATGTCCACCTTGAAGTTTGCTGTTATGTTTAAAAGGAGGTAATGTTTGGCCAGGGGTGGTGGCTCACACCTATAATCCCAGCACTTTGGGAGGTCCAGGAGGGTGGATCAGGTCAGGTCAGGAGTGACCTGAACTGAACTCCTGGTCCAGGTCAGGAGTTTGAGACCAGCCTGACCAACATGGCAAAACCCCATCTCTACTAAAAATACAAAAATTAGCTGGGCGTGGTGGCACATGCCTGTATTTCCAGCTACTCCAGAGGCTGAGGCAGAAGAATCGCTTGAACCCGGGAGACAGAGGTGGCAGTGAGCCGAGACTGCGCCACTGCACTCCAGCCTGGGCAGTCATGTTTGCAGACTGCCTGAACGCACAGTAGCTACTCAAGAAGTAGTGTAGCCCCAGGCACTCCCCTTCCCTGTTGGCGGGGACAAGGGGATACATTTTTGTCCCTGTGGGGCCTAAGGAGTTCATTCCCCTAGTATTCCTCAGCTCTAGTTACATCCATGTGCCAGCAGCTTCCCCTTCTCTGAGGTTGCCCAGGGGATAAAGGGGGTTTGGCTGTGGGAGGATGGCTTCCTTCCCTGCTGTGCTGCTGGGGCCAAGAGGGGCCACACACAAACTTGCTCAAGGTCTTCTTTGGCGGAATCCAAGTCCCTGAGCCCTCACCCTGCCAGCAGTGTGACCTGGGATGCTGCTTCTCCTCTCTGAGCCTCAGAGTCCCCCTGGGATTTCACAGGATAACAACTTGCCTTGTCTGCAGCTTGGAGCTGTTGCAAAGATCCAGGTAAGCATTTTACACACAGCGGAGTCCTGTGCAGACGCCGGGAGTCATCACAATTTTCTTGTAAGCACCATTATTTTCTTAAGGAAACTTCAAGAAGTAAAAGAGCCATATACTATATCTTGCAAAACAAATTTTTTAGCAGCAGAAAAAAAATGGAGGAGAGGTTAAAAAGAAAAAAAAAAAAGGATTTGAGCCAACAGCTTCGACTCCCTTGTCAGCCAACTAGAGGAAAGAAGTGAGTAACAGAGGTTTATTTCCAAAGGAGCCTGTCTGAGCCAAGAAGAGCTGTTGCCAATCCAGCCAGGGCCTGAGGCCAAGGCCTTATGGGGGGCCAACTGCCTGTTCGCCATTCCAGACCTCATTTCTCCTACTGCACGTTAGACCAGGGTGCTGGAGTCAGGGTGCCAGAGGGCCTCGGGGCCTGGCTTCTCCAGGCTGGATCTGCTTCTCTTCCTCCTCCACGGAAGAGCCTCGAGGGAGGGTAGGAAGGAGAAAATCCAAACCCCTTGCTGGGTGTATGTTTCTGAGGCTTAACCAGAGTCTGTCCCGTGACTGCCCAGCTCTAAATCGGGGCTGGAGGGATGGTGGCGGGGACTGGGAGGAGATTGGAGAGTGTCTGGGGAAGGGCTCGGAGCCTTTGGGGAGGACCTGGGAGGTTAGGATGGGGGCAGGAGAGGCCCTTTCTCTTGCTTTCTCTGCCTGCTGCAGAGCTGGCTCACCAACCAGGAGACTTCTGTCCCCCTTCCTGTTTCTTGCCTTTCTCAGCTGCCTCCCAGCTCAGGCTCCACAGCTGCCCCTGAAACACAGGTACAGCCCTTGGCACAGCCTTCCTTCCCCGCTTCCCCTCCTTGCCCTCCCCAGTGGGCCATCCAGGCCTGGGCTGCCTGTGGGTGATGCAGGGAGCGCTGCTCTGCCTGGCTTGGGCTTCCGTGCCTTCCTCATGTTGCAGGGTGGGTGGGGACTGTGGCAGTGGGCATGCCGCCGAGTTGGGAAGTCCTGAAAGCTGCCCAAAGCCCAGTTAGAAAGGAACGAGGGGGCGGACTTGGCCAGAACCCTTGCCGGGCAGCCGCCATCAGCAGCCACTGAAACCTTACCTGGCCCAGCCTGCGGCTCTGACTGATGAATGGGAGGCCAGCCAGGAAGGCGCTTCCTCCTGCCAGATGCTCCGTGAGCACTGGCCAGTGGCTGTGACTGACGTGTCATTCCTTTTCACCAAGTGTTAAAAGACGAAGGAAGCTGGTGGAAAGAGCTGGCTCCAGGACAGGAGGGCAGATGGCAGGCTGGGCACGTGCTTCTTCCTTGGCCTGGTGTGGTCACACCGCTCACCTACGCTTGGAGAGAAAAGGTCAGAGTCAGTCCTAGAGTCAGTCCCTCCAATCCCCTTATTTTACAGACTGGGAAACTGAGGCCTGGCAAGGGGAAGGGACTCACCCAGTGACTTCACAGCTCTCAGCCCTGTGCCATTTCTCCCATCCTCTGCTGCCTCTCACTGAACCAAGCAAGCCCAGACTGCCCAAAGGATCAATGGATCAAAGGTCTGAAAAATTAGCTGATTGGAGCCAGGCCTGCATTTCTCAAAGAAAAAAAATATTTCATCATCAGCTACACTTCCCAGTTCCCAAGGGTCTCCTCCTTTCCCTCCCTCCCTTCCCTCCCTCCCTCCCCTTTCTTTTTGAGACAGTCTCACTCTGTCACCCAGGCTGGAGAGCAATGGCGGGATCTTGGCTCACTGCAACCTCTGACTCCCAGGTTCAAGGGATTCTCCTGCCTCAGTCTCCACAGTAGCTAGGATCACAGGCACCTGCCACCACACCCAGCTAATTTTTGTTTTTTGTATTTTTAGTAGACATGGGGTTTCACTATGTTGGCCAGGCTGGTCTCTAACTCCTGACCTCAAGTGATCTGCCCACCTCAGCCTCCCAAAGTGCTGGGATTACAGGCGTGAGCCACTGCACCCAGCCAGACCATTCCTTTCTAAGGCATGAGTCAGAATGCACATTTCTTGGAAAGGATTTTCTTATTCCAGTTAATTTCCAGATGCTGAAATTTCAGGTAAATAATAAGGGGCAAGTTTTCGAGTGAGTGAGTGAATAAGTGTGTGTGTGTGTGATCACACATGTGTGTGCTCAGACTCACTCGGGGTGGGAATCTTTTGGGTCAGAAAGGGACCTCATGGGCCTCCACTTTCAGGATGAGCTGGCTGTTCTGGTTTCTCAGCCTCCCCCTCTCCCTGTAGCTGAATGAACGTGTTCTCCAGAACCTCTGTTTTCCTGGCAGCATCTCCAGTGGGGAGCAGAAAGAGGGGTGGAGTCGGGAAGAGCGGGGGAGGGGTCTGAGAGGGCATTTGAAATGGAGGCTTCATGTGGTGGAAGGGGAAGCGGGAAGACCATGGTGTTACTATTATTGCAGTTGCCAATGCCACCCCCCCACCCCCACCCCACCCCTGCCACTCTGCTGTGGCCCTTGTCATTTATCACTTACTCTGCAACAACCTCCAGACTGGGGTCCACACCCACAGCCCTTCAGCCCCAGGTTCCCTGGACTCCCCTTGCTAGCATGATCTTGGGCCTAACAGATATTTCAGCCTTGTCTTTCTCCGCCCCCTTGGCTTTTTGTTGTAATAGAACACTAACCATTCTGCAAACCTTCTGGCCTCCTGGCCTCCGTGTTTCCCCTGCCAGCCTCTGCAGCCTTGGCTCGGCTCATGCTGTCCACTTCCTCCCTTCTTTTCCGGTCACAAGAATCTCCTTTCAGTCCTTGGGTCAAGCGAGCTCATGCCCACCTCTGCCCCGTACAGTGGAAGATGTAATAGGAGCCTGGTGTTTGTCTGCCTGATGCCCCTTCCCACTAACGACCACCCTCACCTCGTCCTGCCCAGCTCCCACCTCTCCTGTGCAGCTGAACTTCCCGTCTGCTCCCTTAGCTCCCTGCCACTCTCTCCTTTCGTCTGCATGCCTCCCTTCACAGAATGAAAAACTGAAGTTTAAAATTGTCAGTAGTAATTTCTCCTTCTTCACACGACAATGAACTCCTTGAGGGCAAGGCTAGTCCTCATTTACTGTAGGCCTACCGGTATTTAGCCTTTAGCAAGCACTTAATAAAACATCTCTTGAGTAAAAATGATCTCTGGCCTGAGAGTCCCTAAGAGGCAGGACCCACCTTTGCATCGCCACGCTGTCCTCCACAGTACCCATCTCATAGGCTGTCCATAAATGCTTAGTAAACCCAATTTCAGTGATGCCACGAATGGGAGAGTCAGCGACAGTGTTTTCTACTGCTAAACACCTCCCTGCTTGCAAAACACTTCCAGGCTGTCATCGGTGGCACCATTCTTGGTTTTCAAAGGTGAAAAGCAATTTGCCACAAGCAGAGAATGACAAATACGCAGGATGGAAGAAGAAGGAGGGAGGGAAGCAATTATGGGAGGCGGGAGGGAGGCAAGAGCAGGCTGCGAACCCTCTCTCTTGAGGGAGAAGGAAAACAAAGAAAGGTTCTTCTCAGAAAATCCCATTTGCTCTTTAAGGAACCAGGAAACCACTTTTGTCCTCTTTTCCCTGTGAAGTCTCAGGTTCTGTGAGCACAAAGCCTGGAGGTGCCAGCAGGGACCTTGTGAGTCACCAGAGGGAGAAGCTTGCATGATTCAAAGTGTAAGTTTAACAATATCTCCACCAGTATTCATAATCCTCAGGCACTCTGGGCTTTTGCAGTTAAACACGAAATTCTCTCTTTTGGTCATTCAACTGTATTTGTTGAGCCCCTACTGGTGCCTGCTCTCCTGGTGCTTACATTTTCAGGTAAGGAGACAGATGAGACACACACGGAAACAAACAAGGAGACATCAGAGAGTGCTTTACAGAAAATTAGCATGAGGCAGTGATGCAGAGAGAGCACCGTCAGGAAAGGCCTCCTGGAGGAGGCAACATCTGAGCAGAGGTGGGGAAGCTCTGAGGAGCCGGCTGCAGAGATGGGAAGAGCATCCCAGGCAGAGGGCACAGCACTGGCTCCAAGGTCTGAAGAGGGAGGAGAGAGAGAACCACGGCAAGTGGGTCCCAGAGACAGCAGGTATCAGATTGGGCTTACCTCCTCCAACCTGTCATTCAGGTGGCATGGAGCTTGGGGAAAAGAGAATGGGGACTCTGGAGATGTGGCTGTAGATCTAGTTCTGCCACTGATTTGCTCCAGGACAGGCCTTGGGCACGATGCTCTCCTGCTCTTGTTTTCCGGGTCCTCTGAGATACTGTCCTTCACTTCTTCCCGGTGACCTCTGAGCACGTGAGCCCCTCCCACGTACATCCACTGTGGTTCGGATGAAAACAGGATGAAATGTAACTTGGTCTGACGACATTAATTTGCCTGAAGGAGCCCAGCATCCTGTCATTTAGAGCTGCATTTTCCTGGGGGCCTGGGCTGGGCCCCCTTTTAAGATGAAGGCTACCCCTCCACCCTCCTGGTGCCTGGCTGCTGGTTTCCTCACACCTGCAGCCGGTCCACAGCTGCCGCCTGCTGGCCTAGCTCCAGGCTGAGGGGGCGGCTGGATAGGCAGGAAGCTCCACGCAGCCTTGCAGTTCCAGCCTCAAGAGTCGACGGCAACCTCCTTCGGCATGGGCCACGGCCTGGCGCCTTCCTCCCCTCCTGCCTCGGGTGGCTAGGGTTTGGATTTTGGCCGGTGAACGCCACGCACCAAACTCGTGTGTGGCAGCTGGGAGACCACCCGCCCTGAGCAATCGGCCCACCGCATTTCAGGGTGGGTTGTTTTCGTGCGCGGACTTGTTTTTCCTGGCACCGCAAAGGCCACATGCGAACTTCGTGGCAGTCAGTGTGAGGGGCCTCCGTGGGCTCTTACACAGAGAGAGTAAAGAGATGCTTTTTTTTTTTTTTTTTTTTTTTGCATACGCAGAAAGTTATGTGGGAACAGAACCATTTATAACCCATTAAACTGCCTGTCCTGATGGACGCCCAGGCCGCTCCTACATGTGGATAATGTGTACAATATGTGTAGCGCTTGGGGCGGCACCAGCAGCGTGCTCTGGCCAAGCACTTATGTTCTAAATAACCCTCTCAGGCAGCACTTGCTAATTAATACCAGGGATAACCTCACAGCCCGCGGTGAACAGAGAAGCCTGGAATCTTCAGGAAGTGGGAGGATCCTCTGATATCCTTAACTCGTGATCTCCTTTCCAGAATCACCTCCCCACCACCGTGTGTGTACAGACTAGCACGGACACTTCTAGTGACCGGAGGTGTGCTGGCCAAGGACTCAGTCCGTCCTCTGTTGGAAAGTTCCCATAGCAGTCAAACTCTGCCCTCCACAGATGTTTGCTCTAGAGCCCTCATCAGACGCTTTGGGGTCAGATCGAGTCCAATCCCTTCTTATAGGACTGCCCTTGGCTGTTGGAAGATAGTTCTCACCATCGGGGTTGAACCACCTGACATGGTTTTCCTGCACCTGGTTGTGACCCCCTTCCCCATTCTGTCCAAGCTCCATTTACTTTCCTAGAAACATGGTTCCCTCGGTTTGCTCTGAGTAGCCCAGAGGGAGAGCGGGACAGGAGAGTGCCTTGCGTCCTCTGAGAGGTGGGCAGGTCTCTCCATTAAGTAAGAGAATGAGAGGTGAGCTCCAGGCCCCCTGCAGTTCCCTCCTGGGGCTCTGCTCGGGGTTACCCACTTGTCCTGCCCTCAGGTGGGCAGACACCAACTCTGTCAACCACAGCTGGCCTGGCTGGGCTGCTTGCTGGGCCTCCAGGGATGCCTGAGGACAGCTCCAATCTGCGGGCCGGTGACTTACACCCTCCCTGGTCTTCATTTCTCCTCATATGTGAAATTGAATAATGAAACCAGGTCAATAAGATTTTATAAAACTCTTGCTTTAATAGTAGGGAGAGGATGGGCATGGTGACTCATGCCTGTAATCCCAGCACTTTAGGAGGCCGAGGCGGGCAGATACCTGAGGTCAGGAGTTTGAGACCAGCCTAGCCAACATGGTGAAACTGTGTCTTTACAAAAATACAAAAAATTAGCCCGGCATGATGGTGGATGCCTGTAATCCCAGCTACTCGGGAGGCTGAGGCAGGAGAATCATTTGAACTCGGGAGGGGGAGGTTGCAGTGATCCAAGATCACACCATTGCACTCCAGCCTGGGAGACAAAGTGAGACTCTTCTCAAAAAAAAAAAAAAAAAGTAGGGAGAAGTTTTCGTGGGAGTATCATGCCTTGGGTACTCTCATAGTTGCCTGATGCCGTAAGACTGAGCAACTAGGCAGGTGCACAGCAGAGGTTACTGCCCCACGGCACAGCTGAGGAAACGGGCTCAAGGGATGAAATGATGCACCATTGTCCCACAGGTGGATGGCAGCACTGCCCAGGAACTGGACCCCAGTGCTGTTTTGAGGCCAAATCAGTGCTTTTCCCATGCCCTTGAGCAGCTCAGCCTCACTGGGGGGGAAAGGATGAGACATGCTCAGGGTGTACCCACCAAAAGCTGCCTCAGTGTGTCCTGGGGCACAGGCTGGCATGGCTCAGAGCTCAGGCTGCGTGCCCGCTCCCCTCGATGCTGTACTGTTTAGTTTATGAAGCCGCGGGCAAGGCAGAGAGTGTAGTGTGAGGGCCCTCCTGCTGCAGCTCTCTGGCTTGGATACCAGAGATGGGGTGTGCCCACCCACCCTGGGCCTGGAGGGGGCCGAGCCAGAGCGGCGGGTGCCTGCTCGGCCACAATCCTCAGTGCCCGGAAGCCCGAGGGCATGAGGACTGGCTGCCTTCCCAGAAAGCACAGATCACTGTCTGCCTGTTCTGTCCTTGAGCTCAGGCCCAGCTCTGTCCCATGACAGGATCCGGGCAGCGGGTGGCGGGTGGCAGGCCCTCCCTTCTATCCCAGGGAAGACAGCAGGCTCTGAGGCCTGGGAGAGCCTCCAAGTCAGGGTCTCCAAGCCAGGCCTCTGGGGCCTGTCCCCAGGACCTGGGGCTCCCCGGGGGCCGCTTGTGGCTGCATTCAGTGCGGGAGGCTGGTCTCCGGAGAGCCCAAAGGAAGGACTTTGTTTTCAGGAAGAAGACAGGGCAAGCGCCACCTCCCCCTCCTTAATGAGTGACTGGCTCCAAAACGGCTTCTTTCCAATTGGTCTTTGCCAGGGCAGGGGTGACAGAGTCTGCTCTCAAGGCGGGCAGCCTGAAGACCTCTGTGGGTTCTGTTGACAGGGCTGGAGCCGTGCCTCACCACCGCCACCCAAGCATCTGAGCTGCCCCGGGCCTCTGCACAACTTGTCTTTGATGGAGGTAGCTCCAGGATGAGATTTGCTGAACCCCGGATCCGACCACGAAGCACAGAATGCCTTTTCCTCCCGTAGAGCAGCGGGGTCAGGCCTGCGGTTGGAAGGGAAGGCTGATTCTGAGATGGGTGGAGCTTGAAGAAGCAGGATGATCCGGCAGGAAAGGACATTTTTAATCAGGCACCCTGGGGCACTTGGCTCTAGTGACCCAGGGCAAAGAAATGAAGCAGTCCTCTTGTCAAGGTGGGGCCAGGCTTGTGTGAGGGGTGGTGACGGAAAGGGGTGGGCAATGGGTGAGTAGGTGGCCATTTCTTCCTCTATGCCAATTTTCGAAGTGGTGCCCTGGGCCCGGCGCGGTGGCTCACGCCTGTAATCCCAGCACTTTGGGAGGCTGAAGTGGGTGGATCATTTGAGGTCAGGAGTTCGAGACCCCTCTGGCCAACATGGTGAAACCGCGTCTCTACTGAAAATACAGAAAATTAGCCAGGCGTGGTGGTGGGCGCCTGTAATCCCAGCTACTCGGGAGTCTGAAGCAGGAGAATCACTTGAATCCCAGAGGCGGAGCTTGCAGTGAGCCGAGATCACTCCATTGCGCTCCAGCCTGACCTACAAGAGTGAAGCTCCATCTCAACAAAACAAAACAAAACAAAACAAAACAAAAATAAAAACAAAAACAAAGTGGTTCTCCGGAAGAAACCCACGAGACGTCAAATGAAAGGCCCTGCTTCCAGTCCCAGCCCTGCCATAGCCTCACAGCCAGAGATGGACTCAATGCTCTTATCTGTGAAATGGGCGTTAGAACTGTGCCTCCTGAAAAATCACCAAGTGACTGGGGGAACTGGATGTGGGAGGGCTTTTTCGGCTGTTGGGGGCTTTAGGATGAGATGGAGGTGTGATCCTCTAGCAGGCCTGGTGGAGGCGCTCTGTCCTGGTGCCAGGAAGAGCTTCCTTCCCCACTAGGAGGAGCAGTCGGCACTGCCAGGGGCTGATTCTCAGCGTGGCTGGACAGGAGGGCAAAGTTGGCCCGTGCTTCCCCTCTTCCCGCCCTCCCCCATCCCAGCAAGACCTTCCCCCTCCCCGGCGCTGGCAGAATTTCAGAGGGCCTGGCTGCCAGGAAGGGTGGGGCTGCCAGACACGGCCGAGCCGCAGGGTGACCCGGCCAGTCCCGGAAACTCTCCAAACCTTGGACCTCAGCCGCACATCCGGCAATGCTGAGGGGTGGTGGCAGGGCCTGCTGGGGGACTGAGGGCGTGTGGGATGCCGCTAAGGTCAGGTCACTGGAGATTTCCAATATGAGAAAGGAAGAGCTGCGTTTTATCCTGTGTGAGGGTCAGAAGGCTTCTCCGGGTTGACAGAAGTAGTGAGGTGGCCTTCCCAAATGCTTTCCTACTCCAAGATGCTATCATAGGACCGAAGGTGTATCCTAGACTCATTAATTCAACAAGAAACAGCCCAAACTTGTTGAAGAGTGTTCACTACGTGCTAAGCTTGTTACTTACACAAATCTTTCAAGACTCAATGCGATGAAAACATTATGCCCATTTCATAGATGGGAAAACAGAGAACCTTTCAAGAACTCAACGAGATGAGATTATGATGACGCCCATTTCATAGATGAGAAAACTGAGGCTCGGGGGACAAGAATCACTTGCCCGAGGTCATGTAAACACTAATTGTAGGAGTAAACACCAGGCAGGTTTGGGTGATTCCAGACTTTATGTCCTTCACTTTCCTGGAAGGCAGGACCCATAGTTTACTCAACCCTGCAGAATGAGTAGGAGCCAGTGAAGATGTATTGAAGGGGGCCTGCTGCATTTTTAGGGGCCTGACTCTCTCCCATTATAGCCTGATGAGATGACATGAAATACGTGCCAGAACTTAGCTCAGGGGCTGGCACGTAGCAAGCCCAGGTGCAGCTTCCCTCCCTCCTACCTGGTGCGTCTGTGCTCCTGAATAACACTCTCAGCCTCTCCTTGGGTCCCTGTTGGGGTAAAGCTATTAAAAATCCTAGTCAGGGCCGGGCGCGGTGGAAGGCCGAGGTGGGTGGATCACCTGAGGTCAGGAGTTCAAGACCAGCCTGGCCAACATGGTGAAACCCCGTCTCTACCAAAAATACAAAAATCAGCTGATCGTGGTGGTGCGTGCTTGTAATCCCAGCCACTCGGGAGGCTGAGGCAGGAGAATCACTTGAACCTGGGGGTTGGAGGTTGCAGTGAGGTTGAGTGCCACTGCACTCCAGCCTGGGCAACAGAGCAAGACTCCCATCTTAAAAAAAAAAAAAATGGAGAGAAAGAAGTCCCAGTCAGACCCCATCAGCCTGAGGGAGTGAGAGGCCTTAGGGGTGCGTGGGGGAGGAGAAGGTAGAGTCTGTGGCTCTCTCCCCTGCATCCCGGATGGCCTGGGTTTGGGAGTGGAGAGGAAAGACACCTGCTTCCTTTGCTGAGGAAGCCCCTCCTGTCCTGCCTTGATGGAGGTGACGCGGACCTGGCCCCTCCTGTCCTGCCTTGATGGAGGTGACGCGGACCTGGCCCCTCCTCTCCTGCCTTGATGGAGGTGACGCGGACCTGGCCCCTCCTGTCCTGCCTTGATGGAGGTGACGCGGGCCTGGAAGCTTGGACTGCTCAGAGCCCTGACAGGCTGAGTCACACGGTCTGGCCCACGGACGTGAGAAGGCACCGACACTGTGTCATAGCGTCGGAGGAGGCCAGGCCTGGTGGGGCCTCATGCAGCTGAGCGTGAGAGGAAAGGGGCCTGTGGGAGGAGAGCTGGGGCCGGCTCCAGGCCGCCTGGTCCCCACACAGAGCCAAGGCTGCACTTGGGCGGCCTCCGCACGCACAGGCCAATACAGACCTGACCTTCCCTCCTGGAACCTCCTTCCTGGCCCTGCCTCTCTGACCCTCGGGGTGGTGGTCAAGACTGAACTGTCCCATACTTCTGTCATTTTAACCCTCTCTGGGCTGGGCCTCAACAAACTCACTCTGACACAGAGACCGTCAGAGTCCAGGTAGAAAACATAATTCGTTCTGGAGACCTGAATAGAGGGAAACTGCTTGGAAAGACACTGAAAGAGGAAAGCGCAAACACGGGGAAAGGTGACCTAGAGGGCACAGGACAGGGAGGCACCGTTTCTGGGCTGCGGACGGAGAGGAGGTGGTGCTTCCAGAACCCGGCGAGAGCTAAAACCGCGGACAAGATTCCCTGGCAGGGCTGGGCCCAAAGGCGGAGCAGTCAAAGGCAGAGAGCTTCCTCCCTCTTCCTCCTCCCAGTCTCCTGGCAGTGGGAGATGGGGACCTTGGCAAATGCAGCGTGCAGGGATAGGTCCCTTGTGATGAAAAGAGAGTAGAGGGAGGGTAGGGCATGGATCTGAGGCCAAACAAGCACCGGAGCTACCTAATCGTCAGCTGGTCAGACCTTCACAAAAGACCTGAGGCAGGAGAATTGCTTGAACCCGGGGGTGGAGGTTGCAGTGAGCTGAAATCGCACCGCTTCACTCCAGCCTGGGTAACAGAGTGAGACTCCAGTCCCTGCCCCCCCAAAAAAAAAGGAAAGAAAAGGAAAAAAGTCCCAGGAGAAAGAAAGAAAAGAAAGAAAGAAAGAAAGAAAGAAAGAAAGAAAGAAAGAAAGAAAGAAAGAAAGAAAGAAAGAAAAGAAAAGAAAGAAAAGAAAGAAAGAAAGAACGTCGCATCCCTTCATCCAACGGGGAGATCCAGAGGACTAGCCTGTGAAAAGTAAACTTGCCTCTGGAGATATTCCCAAATCCTCTATTGGTGATTGCAATTTGTGGTAACATCCAAACATTTTCTCTGTCTGGAGTGAGGCAGGGAAAGAGGATAATTTTTGGAGAATTATCTGTTTTCTGTGCATTTCTCAAAAGATAGGGGAACTTCTGATACTTAAACACCAGGTGTTCTGTTAGACCCTAACGTCCGTCTTCAAGGATGAAGAACCTGTG
This sequence comes from Papio anubis, assembly GCF_008728515.1. Taxonomy (NCBI): domain Eukaryota; kingdom Metazoa; phylum Chordata; class Mammalia; order Primates; family Cercopithecidae; genus Papio; species Papio anubis. The sequence goes on along the minus strand of NC_044977.1, from coordinate 190,183,415 downwards.
GCCAGCAGTGAGACAGACTGACAGGCATGGGAAGAGGGGGTGCTGGACCCTGAACCCAGAGCCTGAGGATGTCCCAGCTCGACCGTTCACTTGTCTTGGAGCCTCGGGCTCTGCATCTTTCAAAGGGGACTCTGTGTTTTTCGGGGTTCCGTAGAAGTGAACGACAAGATGGAAGCCAGGGAGGCTGTGGATGGAGAGTGCTCTGATAGAAGGCTTCTGCCAGGAAACATGCGCTCTCTGAGGGCAGCTGCTCGGCTGTGTTTTGCAGCTAATATCACAACATCCTTTGCAGAGGGCACCTGTAATCTTTACCTCGTAACAGTGGAAACAGAGACAGCTGGATTCAAGAGTCCAACCTCTCCCTTAAAGGAAGAATTTGCTCTGCAAAATACTCAAACTCTTGTCCTCCCTCCATCTTTATCTTCTATCCCCTTCCCGCTTTTCCTTCCTCCCTTCCTGCCACACGTACTTCGGTGCAGTGACTGTTTGTCAGGCACTGCGCTGGGTGCTGTGTCTGCAGCAGTGAATGGAGACAGACGTGGGGTGCTCCCCTCATGGAGTTTACAGTCTAGCACTTCAAAGTTTCTGCAAGCAATCTCTGTTGAATACCCCTGGTAACAGGATACTCACTACCTTCTGGGACAGCCTATTTTGTGGGTTGGTTTTTCCTTATTTAAACTCTATCTCTCTGTTATGCTTATTCAGACCCTGGGAGTTATATAGCATAAGTCTGACTCCGTTTCCTATGTCACAGCCCTTGAAACATGGGAAAATAAACACATTATACCCAGCAAGTATTCTCACTCTCCAAGTTGCACTTGTGAAAGGGAAGCTCCGTGAAGTTAAATTTCGTGAGGTCCTGATAGCCCAGGGCAGGCTCTTATCTGTGTGCCTGAGCTCTGCTCCTGGTGCACCTGAGGCCAAGGGAAGCTCTGGGGTAGAGACTCGTGAGGGGACACCGGCGGAGGTTCGCAGGTGGTGAGGGAGGCGGACTTCAGTAGAGCGAGGGGGTCCATCAGTCTGGAAGGTGGGGTGTATGTAAGGCAGGCTCTGGCCATCTGCCCAGGACAAGCCTGAGCTCCAGCGTTTCTGCTCTGATTCACAGCTTCCTCTCTTCCCAAAGGAATCCCCTTTATAGCTCTCTCAGCCTGACCTCAGCGTCCCTGTGAATGTCGACGGACAGCTGCGCAGAGTGCAGCCGCGGCGGCAGCTCTGCCGGGTGCCAGCTGGACGTGCTTGGCGGCCAGGCCCTGGGAGCCACCTCTCGGGATGTCAGAGGAGAGCTGCAGGCCGCCCTTCCGTCAGCAGGAAGCCCAGCCACAAACACTTGGACAGGAACCCGCGTGCTGGCCAGCTGAGCAAGCTCTGGTTTCTCCTGCGTCTGAGGGTTTGGCCCAGGGCAGAGGAAGGCGAGCCAGGTGCTGCGGGCTGCACTGCCGGGGCCGCGGACTCCCCCTTGGGCTGGGAATGTGGGTTCAAGGGTGTGAGCGGAAAAGCATCATCCAGGCTGGGGCAGAAGGAGGTGCTTCCTGGAGGAAGGGCGAGGGAGCAGGGAACACAGCGTTTACCAGTGCAAGGCCAGCTGGCTGAGGATACGCAAAGACCCCTTTGTGATGGCGTCAGACAACATGTGTTCCTTGGGCCAGTCCTCCAGCACAAACCCCTGGGAGCACACACTGCAGTCCTCCGGCACAGACCCTGGGAAGCACACACTGCAGTCCCGTGGGGCGGACGTCTGCACATGCCCAGCTTGAAGGACAACTGCTCTCCAGGGAGGCCGCTTTCGAAACTTACCAAGCTTCATTGAATGAATTTATTTAAAATAGTATGTGTTCAGCCAGGGACAAAGGCAGCTTTCCATCCAGGGCTGACATTTTTTCTTTTAAGTTCTTTTTTTTTTTTGAGACAGAGTTTCACTCTGTCGCCCAGGCTGGAGTGCAGTGGCGCAATTTCGGCACACTGCAACTTCTGACTCCCGGGTTCAAGCGATTCTCCTGCCTCAGCCTCCTGAGTAGTTGGGATTACAGGCACATGCCACCATGCCCAGCTAATTTTTGTATTTTCAGTAGAGACAAGGTTTCACCGTGTTTACCAGGATGGTCTCGATCTCCTGACCTCTTGATCTGCCCACCTCAGCATCCTAAAGTACTGGGATTACAGGCGTGAGCCACCGCACCCGGCCTTTGCTTGTAGGTTCTGTGCATGATTATCTTCGAGGCTGTCTATGTGCACATACAGCTCATACAACTGCTGTGAACACCCTCCAGGTTTGCAGACAGCTTAAACTTTTCACAAGTCATTCAGGTATTTTTTTCCCTCACATTTGCTTCTCTCAGCCTGCTAGGCCAGTGAGAGACGGCTGGTGTCAGGGGACAAGGAGGTAAGTGGGTTGGCTCAAGGTCACATAGCTGAGTGGTGGCAGAGTACCGCCCACTACAATGACTTCTGCTCCTCTGGAAAGAGAACTGAATGACTGCTTCCCGAGCATCTGAGCATCCTCCATCTTATTCTGGCTCGTGCGCAGGCCCGCCTGGGGGATGCGCTCCGGACTGGAGTCTGCTGCTAACATCCCATTCATTTGTCAAAGCCCAGTTTGAAGACCTCCTGCTGAGTACATCCTGCCTGTGGCTTTAGTCGCTCTTCTCGACTTGGTCACAGCTCTTTATTTGTGCATTTTTAATAATCTACATTTTATTGTATTCCATGGCCTCTGTGGTTCTGATTCTAGACCTGGAATCGGCAGTTTTTAAAATAAAGGGATAGATAAATATTTTAAGCTTTGTGGGACATTATGATCTCTGTGGCATCTACTCAACTTTGCCATTGTGGTACAGAAGTGGCCATAGACGATATGTAAATGAATGAACATGGCTGTGATTCCAATAAAACTTTATTCACAAAAACAGGTAATGAGCCAGAATTGGCCCCCAGATCTTTGTTTGCTGACCACTGCTTTAGAACTCCTTGAAGGCCAAAACTGTTATTTTTGCTTATGCAACCACAAGCATTATCTCTACCCCAACACCCATGTCAGGTTGACCACATTTATATTTTGTATATATATTAGTGCATATACCCTTCTAGTTCTTGTATATTAATAGGAGTTCAGTGTTAATTCAATGAATGAATGAATGAGTTTTGCAAATAATACCATTATAGAACTGGTTAGGCTTCAATTCTGACCTTTGCCTGCGGTGATATAATGTGCTGAGTGCAGTCTCATAGAAGGGAATGCGTAGGCCTGGTTTGAGCACCAATTCTGCTACTTTCTAGCTGTGAAAACTTGGGCATGTAACTGGCTCTTTCAGTCTTAGCTCTCAGTTTGCCCCTTTGAAATATGCGGTGATACCTCACTCAAAGGGCTGTTATAGGATAAACAGAGAGTGGAAAGCTTGGGCACCAGGGCTGGGCACATAGTAGGTGCTGATGAGATGGTGGGAATTGCTACCTGGAAGAATGCATTGTTACTACTGAAAGCCACTTGTGCTGAGGGTCAAGTTCCAGGTTGGGCCTCAGCATCCCCTTGCCCTGTGACATATGAAGATACTGTGGGAATAAGTGGAAAGATATCCCTTAATCTGGAAAAAGGAGGCTCCTATAAACACAAGCAGTCTTGCAGAAGTGTCTCCTCCATTGCCACTCTTGTAGGCACCTAAACACACTGTCCAAAATGACCTCTTCATCTCCACCCTCCACCTCTCAAACTGCTCTTTCTTCTCCATCTCCCAAGGTCTCAAGCCAGAAACCTGACGTCCTCTGCATCGGGATTTCTCCCTCCACCTCAGGACCAGCAACCATCAAAGTAGCCGAGCAGCTCCATGATCCTGCCTGCTCCGAGTTTTGCATCTGTGGGCTTGCAGTAGCTGCTGCTTCTGGCTCTCTGTGCCATCCATTTATCCACTTTGCCGTTTGATTTATGTTTCAAGAAACAAATCTGGTCCTGTCCTGCTCAGCCTCTATAATCATCAATGGCTCCCCACTCGCAGTGGGCCAATGTCCAGTTTCATGGCCAGAGCCTTATCCACTGGTCTTTTCAGCGTCATCCTTTGGCATTCTTTGCTTGGCACATGTTTCTTAGCCTCGCAGATGGATCTCACTATATACATTCTTATCTCTTGCACTTTAATGCCAGTTATGTCTTGTCTCCCTGCCAGAATTTCCATCTTCTCCAAGATATCACAAATCAGTCATTCAATGTATCTCGTGATCCCAGAGTTTTTAAACACATTGTTTAGAGGCATGTTACTCAGTTCTGTTTGGAATTCAGCTCTGAAAATCTGCACCAATGGTATACTTTGAGAAAAGTTTTTTTTTTTTTTTTTTTTTTTTTTTCAACTAAAAGGAAACTTAGGTTTCAGATGCCTTCTGATAAAAAGCTTCCTTGATCATAAATACCCAGGCAATGGGCTCATGGCAAACATGAGGCTTCCAGCCCGGAAGGGTAGTGGCATGGCAAGTAAGGATGCTGTATTGGAGTCAAGTGGCCTCTTCTGGATTTCCTCTTGTGTCACAGAACAGAGCCTTGCAGCCCCAGGACCCTCCAGTGGAAGCTGGCATTCGCTGGCGTGTCAGTGTGGGGCCACTCATGAAACAAACAGACCCACAGCTGATTTTTGGCCTCTGCGACTTCAAAGCCCTCAGCCCAGTGAGTTTGGAATGAAGAATAAGGCCTCCAGGCTACAGGAAGGGTGAAAAATCACATTGGTGTCCTTTTTGTCCTCCTGTGACAGGTGATGATAACTCTCATTGCCCTTGAAAAGGTCGCAAGTGCAAACACCTAGGGTTGGTCCATCCGGGTCTCTCTGTTTGCCTCTCTCCATCCCCACCCCCAGCCCTGCCAGTAGTCCAGCCTGCCCTGTCCGGGTTCACTGAAATCCTACCGGCTCCTCTTGTTCTCCTGAGAATAGGAGACGAGGACACGGTGCTCTGCACAGTGTTGACTGGACTTTTACCCCCACCTGTTTGCATTCCAAAGTTAATTAATCAAGTCCTTTTTTTTTCAAAGCTTTTTTTTTCTTTTTTTCTTTAGAAAAGCAATGCATAAAGGTGTAATTCTTCTCAGAGGTCAGCAGGGCTGAAAACTTGAGCAAATGAAATGAAATGTTTTTCTTAAAAAGTAGAAAAAGACACTTGTTTTTGCTTAAAGTCTGCCACTCCTAACCTCTCTGATACAAAATTCCTATTCAGTTTAAGAGCAGTGAAGTGTAATGGACACAGAATGAAATGGAAAATTTCCCCTTAGTTGGGGAAGGAAATTAGCTCATCTCTATCTTATAAGATGCTGCCTTTGATACTAACTCACTTACATTACGTTCTAGAGCTGTTAAGAAAATCATTGCTGGATTAAATTTGTACAGTGTTTTGCATTGTTAGTGAGAAAGTACTGTTGGAGGCATATTTTGGTTTTAGAAACCCGAATTACTAAAACTTCAACTTATTAAGCATACAAGTTGATGGATTTTGGCTTTGTAAAATAATCCACAACTTTAATAAATGAATATCACAATGCACTAGAAACGTAATTCAATTTACCGAGGTTTAGCTTAACATTTTAGGTAAACTTTATATGGCCTAAAACAATTATAGGACTTTAAAAAATTGTATTGATAGGATTAGGCTTGGTATAAACGAGGTAGAAGTTTGGTTCTGACTCATGTAAAAGTCCAGGTGGGTGGTCTGGGGCTGACATTGCCTCCCCCGTATGGGAGACCCAGGCTTGCTCATTCATTCATTCACTTAGCAAATATTTATTTAGCACCAACTAGGCATTGGGATAACGGCAGTTGGGGAGTGGGGAAAAGACAAAAATCCCTGCCCTCATGACATTTACATCCTGTTGGTCCACTCATGGCCTTGATCTCATGGTCCAAGATGGCAGCGTCTCTTCATTCTAGACAGCAGGATGGAGGAAGGAATGAAAAAGAAGAAGGCAAGGGGTGAACTGACATAATCTCTTAAGGAAGGTTCTTGGAGGCTGCACAACTGTCTCCCTACGTTTCATGCAGTGTTTAGTCATATAGCGTGTTAGGCTGTTCTTGCACTGCTGTAAAGAAATACGCAAGACTGGGTAATTTATAATAAGGAAAGAGGTTGTGTTGGCTCATGGTTCTGCAGGCTATACAAGAAGTATAGTAGCACCTGCTTCTGGGGAGTCCTCAGGAACCTTACAGTCATGGCAGAAGGCAAAGCTGGAGCAGGCACTTCATATGGAGAAAACAGGAGCAAGAGAGAGGGAGAGAGTGGGCGGGGGGAGGGGGTCACATGATTTTAAATGACCAGATCTTGTGAGAACTCACTATTACGGAGACAGCACCAAAAGCCATGAGGGATCTTCCCCCATGATCCAAACACCTTCCACCAGGCCTCATTTTCAGCAATGAGGATTACAATTACAATTCAACAGGACATTTGGGCTGGGGTAAATGTCCAAACTATATCACAAGGTCTCACCTAGCTGCAAGGGAAGCTGGAGAATGCAGTCTTTATTCCATGTGGCTACCATATGCCCAGCTGGAAATCTATTATTAAGGAAAAAGGGGAGTTGAATAATTGAGAGAGGGATGCTCCCAGTCTTTTCTATAAATAAAACTTGAAATTTAAAAAATAACACATTTTATTTAATCTAATGTGTCCAGAATATTATTATTATTATTGTTGTTGAGGCAAAGTCTTGCTCTCTTGCCCAGGCTGGAGTGCAGTGGCACAATCTCAGCTCACTGCAATCTCCACCTCCTGGATTCAAGCGATTCTCGTGCCTCAGTCATCCGAGTAGCTGACATTACAGGTGTGCACCACCACGCCCAGCTAATTTTTGCATTTTTAGTAGAGACAGGGTTTTGCCATGTTGGCCAGGCTGGTCTCTAACTCCTGGTCTCAAGTGATCCACCTGCCTGGGCCACCCAAAGTTCTGGGATTACAGGCACGAGCCACCATGCCCAGCACAGTATATTATTATGCCAATGTGCAACTAACATAAAAATTATTTCATGTTCTTTTTTTGTACTAAGTCTTTGAAAACTAGTATATATTTTAGACTGACATCACTTATATTATCTCATTCATTCACCTACATTACGTCCCTATTCAGACTAGCCACACTGCAAGTGCTCGGTAGTCATATTAAACAGTGTTCTGCAGCCTGGCAGCTTGCAGTGTGGTCCATGGGCCAGCAGCATCAGCATCAATGGGGAGCTTGTCAGAAGTTCAAGACTCCAAGGCCCCACCCTAGATCTCCTAAATTAGAATCTGTATTTTAACAAGATCTCCACGTTATTTGAGTGCGCATTAAAGTATGAGCTGCACTGTTCTATAATAATTCTTCAGATAGGATTTCCATTAGAATCTAACAAAAGAGTCTAGAGAAAAGAGACACTACCTGAATGAACTCTGAAATCCAGCATGGAAACTTGTCAGATCCCATTTTTCCTTTTTCTGATCCCATTAGACTGCTAATTAGACCTTCTAAGAAGGGGTGATTTTAAAGTAGTTACATTCAAACGAATCAATTTAATAATGGTTAACTGACCGGGGAAAAATTTAAAAACCCAAACAATATAGAATTGTTGGACTGTGAGTGGATTTAATTTTCAAGGCTAACCTCCAATGCCATGAGCAGAGCTTTAAAATATGTTGGATTTCTCTTAAACTTCTTCCCTGTTTTTTAAATAGCTTTATTCAGATACAATTCACATACCATACAATTCACCAATTTCAAATGTATAATTCAAAGGTTTTTCATATATTCACATAGTTGTACAGCTATCACTGCAATCCATTTTTGAACATTTTCATAACTCCCAAAAGAAATCCTGTACTCATTGACAGTCACTCCCCATTTCTTCCTAGCCCTAGGCAGCCACTAATGTACTTTCTGTCACTATAAATCTGCCTATTCTGAGCATTTCATGTCAATGAAATCATACCACATGTGATCTTTGGAGACTGGCTTCTTTCACTTAGCCTAGTATTTTTAAGGTTCATCCATGTTGTAGCATGCATCAGTACTTCATTCCCTTTCATGGCTGTATAATATTCCATGATATGGATACACCACATTTTGATTATCCATTCATAAACATATAATGTTTTAATACAGAAGCCAGAGAAGAAGGGAAGAAAACAGTAAGCAGGAATCAAGGAAATAATAGCTCCTACTGGATTCAGAGTCACAGAAAGTCAGAACTGAAAAGAACCTTAAAACTCATACAGTGAATTGTTGTCCATGTGGAGAACCAGCAAATGAAAACCCTTTGTCCAGGGCCCTCCAACATCAGGAGGCCCAGCTGGGATGAGGATCCAGACTGTTCTGACTCCTAGTCCTCTGCTGTACTCTGCCACTACAAACACCCAGGGCCTCAGGCTGTGTCTCAAGGTAGCCATGGGAACAGTAGTCCTGGCAGCATCAGGGGGAGGCATAGGTCTTCATCTTAGTCTTGGTCTCAATTTTAGAAAACCATGTGGAGTTGAGAACCCCAGGGTGGATCTGGAGTTAGTTTTGGAGAGCTGTTTTCAAGATCTACAGTAAAATGTCTGTCTGATATTCTGAGCCTCTTTCCATGTCACATTCAGATATATCTCTGTTTTTCTTTGAGACGGAGTCTCGCTCTGTCACCCAGGCTGGAGTGCAGTGGTGCAATCTCAGCTCACTGCAACCTCCGCCTCCCAGGTTCAAGCAATTCTCCTGCCTCAGCCTCTTGAGTAGCTGGGATTGCAACACACACCATAACACCCAGCTAATTTTTGTATTTTTATTAGAGATGAGGTTTCACCATGTTGGTCAGGCTGGTCTTGAACTCCTGACCTCATGATCCACCCGCCTCGGCCTCCCAAAGTGGTAGGATTACAGGCGTGAGCCATCACGCCCGACAGATATATTTCTTAATCATCAGAACGAATATATTAAAAGCTCAGGAATCATAGCCGGAATAATCTTTATGCCTTCTCTCCAATAGAGGCCCATAGAGGGAAGGTGATTGCTAACGAACCTCCTCCAGCATATGACAGCCAGTGTTCCCAGGGCACCATCTGTCTGTGCTTCTCATACCAGTTGGTGCCTTGCTTCTAAACCACAGAAGCTGGTTCTCAATGCTTGCTGCCTCTCTGCTGGACTCTTGACTCTGCTGCCACCATCATACATCAGCTCTGACAATCTCCATGTCCTTGTACTTTCCTATTGGATTCACAATCTCAGGCATGAACGGGTGACTGACTGAGCGCCTTGAGGTGTGGAAAGTGAAGGTCTGCGACCCTTCCACCTCCGTGACAAGAGGCGGGGCCAGAGGTGGGGTCGTACTTCTCACCTATTTTGGGATTCTTCTAAATTAGGAAGACAGGATGCTGAGTCGTCAAAAAACAACAGGTGTCCACAACAGTTACAAATATACTATTCTCAAGTGAGAAAAACACCAAAGCTTTGTCCCACCAAAAAATACCAATGTTGGGCAACGACTCAGGGAGGCGGCAGCCGGTGAAAGACAGGAGACAGGCATTTCCAGAAAGACTGAGGACCTTTCTGGAGGAATGTGTTCCACTCTGGCTGTCTCTCAGAGAGACAGAAGCGAGTTGAGTGGGGGATGGGGGCCAATGGAAGATGAGGTGTTTCTAACAACCAGAAATGCCCACCACGTAAATGGAGTGATTCAGAAGGTTGAGACCTCTTCACACCTGGAAGTCTTTGCACTGGGACATTGTCAAAGGGAGCAGATCCCCTCAGGCATAGGAGGCCCTAAGGCTGTACTGTCCATGACAGAAGCCATTAGCCACACGTGCACTCTGAACACATATTGAAATGATCATCTGCTCTATTGAACTAAGTAAAATGTATTATTATAATTAATTTTCCCTGCTTCTTTTGATTTGTTGATGTTGTTACTAGGGAATTGACAGTCACCTATGTGACTTCATTCTATTTCTGCTGGGTTGCTAGAAGTTCTCTTCTGGCTCTGAGATGTCTCCATCCCTAAACCTGCTGACATCTCCTCCCTTCAGGGCTGCACCAGGTGTCCCTGTGGTGGGGCTCTAGGAAGCCCGATGAACAACAACACCCTTTCTTCTTTCAGAGTCCAGAACCAACTGAGAGAAAGTGTTTCCTTTCTCAGCAAATTGGAGGAAGATGCGGCTTCAGGTATGGCCAGGCAGGCTGTGCTAATACATCACGCCTGGGACAGACAGCCTTTATTACCTGCTAGGGCCTGGTGCAGCTGGTCAGCTGCCAACCCCCCCCAGGCTGGAGCCCAGCACAGAAGGCTGCCTTCTGCTCCAAGAGGCAGAGGGATCGAGCCCCACAGGTGCAGGTTTTCTCCCAAACTCATGAGTCAGACAAATCATCCTGCTCCTGGGGAGAAGCGAAGTTGGGAGTAATGTCGAGGTTTCTCCCAGGGATACCAGTGTAAGGAGGAGTGGGAGAGGATGCAGACTTAGATTTTCTCAGCCTTAAACCTCCAGAAATAGTCCAGTGTCCAGCATGATGAGATTCAGGGAAACTGGGGCTGGCCTTTGGGCAACTTACTCCAACTGTTTAAGCTCTGTCTTCTGACTGGTGCTAGGAAGACCCACATGGGCACGAAATGTGACGATGCCTAGAAACACGCATCACCTTGCTGAGTGCGGGCTCAGTGCTGAACACAGAGCAGTTACCGCTTCTTCCCTGCTGCTAGCACTCGGTGTGAACTGTGTATCACATGGAGCAAACTGCGGGCGGAGCCAGGGTTTGCCTATCTCGTACCGGTCTTGTATCTAAGACCAGTTATAGAACTGTGGGATTTCAGAGCCGTTAGAGATCCCAGATACCATCTCGTCATGTGGCGGATTAAGTAACTGGTCTGTAAGTGAGGAGGGGAGGCGACAGTCAGGAAGAGGGCCATATGGGGGTGGTAAGTGACACGTGCAACCTCTCCACCCGCCCCCACCCCGTCACCACACTTCCTGGACCTCGTAATTCAGGAAGGCAGTCTGTCTGACCAAAAGGCAGGAAGTCCACCGGGCCCACTCCCATCCCGGTGGCGTGGCGGCTGGGCTGTATTCTCAGGCTGCCAGCACCGCACTCCCAGTGGGCATGTCAGGCAAGTCCTGGCTGCTCACTTCAGTTCTAGAATCTGCCACATTCAGAGTCTGGTTCTTAGTTGTTTCTGCTTTCCTCATATTTTATATCACTGGGACACCCTCAGGGCATCTCAGGTTCCAGTGGAGCTGTCCCAGACCCAGCATCTGAAAAGAGATAAAGATATATTTTTGTAATTCTTTTTAAGATACTTTTTCCATTTACTTTATTGTTTTTGAAATGGAAAATATTAAGTTGAATATTTTAATGCAAATCGATTTCTGACTCCAATTATGTGATACTTAAATATTTTTATATTTTTAAAAATCAAATAATCAGTGATACATTTAATAGGGTATGCATTACAAAAATTATATGTGTGTGTGTGTGTGTATATATATATATATATTTTTTTTTTTTGGAGACAGAATTTTGCTCTGTTGACCAGGCTGGACTGCGATGGTGTGATCTCAGCTCACTGTAACCTCTGCCTCCCAGGTTCAAGCAATTCTTCTGCCTCAGCCTCCCGAGTAACTGTGACTACAGGCATGCACAACCACGCCTGGGTAAATTTTTTTGTATTTTTAGTAGAGATGAGATTTTGCCATGTCAATCAGGCGGGTCTTGGACTCTTGACCTCAAATGATTCGCCTGCCTCGGCCTCCCAGAGTGTCGGGATTACAGGTGCGAGCCACTGCGCCTGGTTTACAGAAGTAGTTTTTATCTTAAAATAAATTGAACGAGGCCAAAATTTCACCTGCGGTTAACCACAGTGCGATGTATTGATACCACCGAATCCACGCCTCTGTCTATTGTCGTTTCTCTAATATTCTTTCTGTATACACAAAATACATCCTAATCATGACTCAAGATAGATCAACTGCTTGGAGAGTGATAGAGATTGATGACAAGGAATAAACGATTTTCTGTTTGGAGAGAAACATAGACGGATGAGCTTGAGTTTGCTGGCAGTCCTCTTCACAGCACAAGTGGGGAGCAGCATCAGAACTGGACTCAGAGACCAGGGTTCTTATCTCAGCTTTGCCACCATTAAACTGGAGATCTGGGCAAGTCACTTCCCTCTCAGCTACCTTGTCTCCAGCCTTAGAAGACCAGCCGAGCTGAGCCTTGCTGGATAAGGACGGCCCTGGGATTGAAGGAGGAGCCCTGGTGCTGTGCCCTGTGCCATAGTGAATTGCAGGGGTGGCGGCTCTGAGGTGCCAGTGCAGGTCACCCACCGTGATGGGCAGGGGAGGAGACCGTGCTTCTGAGCAGGGCAGTCCTGCAGCTGGCCACCCGTAGCCTTTCTGTCCTGTTGTGTGAGATCTTGCCCATGTTATGAGCGTCCAAAAATCATAACCCAGTCCCTCTAGTTTTGCCTTCCACGTTGTCCTACTCACTGATTAAATAGCCTTTCTTTGGTATACACTTTTGAAACTTCCCTGTTCAAATGAGACCCCTCGCAAGGGGGTCCGCGTGAGCAGAGAAAATGCTTCCCTTCCATCTCTGGTTGGCTGTCTGTTCTCATGTGTTCCCGGACTTCAATTTCAGCCTGATTGTGGGTATTTACGTTAAGCAGTCAGCCTGGACTTCATCGACAGGGCAGTACTGTAGGGAATCTAGTTGTAGGCCGAATGTCTGGGGTTTCAAAGGGTGTAAGCTTGAGTCTCTGATCTGAACGCCGGAGACTAAAGGTTGTCACTGAAACTGCCGTCTTTGTGGAGGGTGGACAGGGAGAGGGTATTTCGTAAATGGGGCTTTCTCCTAATGTGGTTAAAGGAGACCAGCAGCTCCAATTCAATTCAAAGGCAACTCAGTGAGGGCCCAGTAAGGGTCTAATGCCGCATTCATCACTGGAGTCTCCTGCTTTTGGCTGAAAGTCTATCCGCTCCCAGGAGAGTATTAATTGAGCACTTACTATCTGACCAGCCCTGTGCCAAGTGCCGTGTGGGATCTAGTGGTGGTGGTAGGCGGGGGCCTAATGTACAGAAGACTACACCATGTAGATGCTGGTGGCGTTCAGCTGTGCAAGCTTCATCCAGACAGAGGGTTCCTGCAGCTGGGCCTGACCGGTCCACCAGCAAGAAGGGGCTGACATGGTTTTCCTGTCACAGTCCTGGTACCCGAAACACCTGGAATGAGCTGGCCTTTTGCCTTTAGCACTCTTGTTCCCCAGCTGAGGCTGGAACCCTGTCCTAAACCCTGCTCCTTTTAACTGGGATTCGGGCAGCCAATCTCTTGCCACCTTCTTGCCACTGCTCTCTGTATCTTCATCTGGGGGTCTGCTGTCATCCGGATGGCTGTCAGCTTCCACCTAGCCCCTATCCCAGCCCTGCAAACAAGCAAGACCAATGCAGACTCATCATTGTCAACATTTCCCCCACGTCCTTCGATCTGCTGCCATTTCTGTGTTTCCCCCTCAGGGAGGGACACCTTCTCCACCCAGGCACCCAGCCAGAAACCTGAGAATCATCTGAAATCATTTCCTCTCTCTCACCACCATCGTCCAAATACAGTTGATTTGTGATCTCTCAAATCTACCAGTTGCTCTCCATTCCCAGTTACAACCTTTGTTCAACTCACCCGTGTCTGCTTTGCTCACCGTTGCAGTCTCTGCACCCAGCACAGGACCTGTGAAATGGTTGCTCACACCATTTGCAGAATGGAAGATGTAAGTGAGAGTGAATGAGCCAGCAGAGAGGGGCTGCCAGGATGACCTGACCCTTGTTTACCTCTTAAGCCTCATCTCTCTCCTTCACCGCCACTTACTCTTTACCTGGCAGCTCTCCTGAGCTCCTGGAAGGTCCCTCCCTGTACAGCCTGGGTTCTTGTCCACTTCTTCCAGAAGCCTCCTCTTTTCCTGTCCGAATGAGATGGTCCCTCTGTGCCCCAAGTGCCACACGCCTAGCCCATTTCCTGGGGAGCACACATCCCATGACACTAGCATTGCCTGTTTGCATGTCAGTCGTTCTCTCTTGATGCTAAGTTCCACAAAGCGGGCTCTGTGTTTTACGCATCACTGCATTTCCAGCACTTAGAGCAAGTAGGTGCTCCTTGAATATTTGTTGACCAAAGGTCTAGAAACTCCTACTTTGGTGCCTAACTGCTTCGTGCCTCATGTCTCTCCCCCAGCCCTCCACCCCCAATCCATCTGGCTTCTGGCACTGGTCACTCTGAGGTGCGCACCTGTATTGGGTGGCCAGTGACCAGCCCTCAGGGTCAGGCTTCCTGCGCAGCAAGTCGCCCAGGGCTGTGCAGGCTGGTGCTGACTGCTGTCTCCCTCCCCACCACATGGGCCCTGGGGAAAGGGTGCCTTGCTCCTTCTCTGCCCTGCTCTCCCCATATGGGTGCCCCTCATTCTTTTCATCAAAGTAAGCAGCACGACTGCAAAGTGCTTTATGTCCCCTCCGGAAAGGCCACGAGCCAAAGGTTTGCTGTCTTCCTCACCATCACCGCCACTGTCTTCCTCAGGATCATGGCCACCATCCTGCTTGCCCTTTCCCACATCCGAACAAAGCTGCAGAGTGTACACCATGTTCCCTCATTATCCCATTTTGACCATCACAGCTGCCATTATTCACTCTTACATTTAAGGACACAGAGGTTCAGAGATGTCGAGGGCTAACCCAAGTCACACAGCCCAACTTGAGGTGGAGGGAGGGAGGATGGATTAGGAAATCTGCTCTGGAATCCCTCTTAGAAAGTGTCAGCAGGGCACAAGTGGAGTCTGCGTGTGCACCTGCGTAAGTGTGTCTGTCCTGATTCTCTCTGTGTGCACCTGTATCCGTCTATGTCCTGAGTGTGCTGTCGTAGGTGTGGCTGTGTGGAGTTGTGCTGGGAGTGTCCTCAGGGTCGAGTGTGTGTGCGTGTGGCCGGGTGCAGACACATGCGTGCACATGGATGCTCCACCCGCTTCTCAGATGTCTTGGCTGTGGGTTTGACAACTGAAACCCAGCTGCGCTCCGGCCGGGAAACATCCGCTGTGGAAACCTGGGAGGAGCTGACAGTCCCTAAAGAGGGGTTACACATGCTGGCAGCAAGCGCGCCTGGCCCACTGCCTAATTCCCTGCAAATGTTCTTTAAATCTGTTTCTAATTTGGACTCTGCCTTCCCCTGCCCCCACCCATCCCTTCCCACCCTCCCAACTCGCCTGAAATCAGTCAAATTATGCTGAATAATGGCTGCAGAGGGGGGGAGAGTGCTAAAGGTCGCCGATGGGCTGTCAGAGGGTGTAATAATGTCACATTTTAATTTACACAGGGAACGGCGCACGAATCAAAACCAATAAATAATTCGGGCTGCACCAGCAGCTGCAGCCAACAGTAACTCCTACAGGTCATGGCACTTCCCGGGGAGAAATCACTAACTGTCACACTCCAAAGTCCACTATGCTTGAGAAAACCCATGTGCGTAGGTACAGATGCAAAATACAGCATTTTCTCTCTGCAAGGGACCGTATTTGGAGACTTGCAGCATCAGCAAGAATCTCTCCAGTTGTCTGAGTATCACCCAGATGTTCTGGGTATTAAGATTCTAAACCAAAATATGCCTTCTGTATATTTTGCTGCTCTGTGAAAGACTCAGCTCCAGGCTGACCCAGATGCGTGGGAAAGTGTATACAAAGCAGGGTGAGGAGCGTGGAAAGCAGGACTATATGTCCACATTGATGGCGGCTCTGAAAAGCCGACCTACATGCGGAGACAGGCGGGAGGGGCTGCTGGGAGAAGTCTGTTGGAGCTTGTTCATGCTGAGAGGTTGGGGGTGTGATTTGAGGCACAGTTTTTTCAATAATTAATATGAAGCTATAAAAAAAGCATGCATTCTTTTGAAGGCAGGGGCCTTGCTCTACTGACCCCTTTTGGTCCCTTGTGGACCGATGAGTCAGGGTAAGGGAGCCCAAAAGTGGGGAGGTCCTGAGATGGTTCTCACCTGTGTGTTGTGGCTGGGTAACCTGGGAAGCCGGCAGGAGGACAAGCTGCAGGTTTTCTTTTTTTTTTTTGAGACGGAGTCTCGCTCTGTCGCCCAGGCTGGAGTGCAGTGGCCGGATCTCAGCTCACTGCAAGCTCCACCTCCTGGGTTTACGCCATTCTCCTGCCTCAGCCTCCCGAGTAGCTGGGACTACAGGCGCCCGCCACCTCGCCCAGCTAAGTTTTTGTATTTTTTAGTAGAGACGGGGTTTCACCGTGTCAGCCAGGATGGTCTCGATCTCCTGACCTCGTGATCCGCCCGTCTCGGCCTCCCAAAGTGCTGGGACTACAGGCTTGAGCCACCGCGCCCAGCCATATCTGGAGGCCTTTCCTGGGAGGCCCTGCCTGCGGTGTTCTGGTGAAAACCCGTTCCTTCCCCCGAGCCTCCTGAGCATCTGCAACTGGTATGCGCTCCAGGGGTTGCTGAGGGGGCCTGGCCTGCTGCCCACCTCTTAGCTGGCTCTGCAACTGCAGGAAGGAGGGGTCTGCACGCCACGGGGCCACTGCCTTGGAAGCTGTGAGGCTGTCAAGACTCTGGATCTGCAACTTCTCCATCTGGCAGGAAAGGAAGCAGGGGAAGAAGCTGCTGGGATGGAATGACGCCCTGAGGATTTCACTCCCCTCTTCCTACCACACACCAGACCGGGCCACCAGGATGCCTGGGTAAGAAAGGGGGGGACCCACACTTGTACTGTGCACCAGAGCCTGTCTCCTATTTCATCCCTCAAGGCGCTTCCCATTCATATCTTGTTCCATTTTCAAACTGTTGGCCATTTATTTAGTCGTGTGTGATACTAAGGACGCTGCCTATGTCAAAAGCCTCATTTAACCCTCAGAACACACCTGCAGAGTAGAATAAACTATAAGAAACTAGAAGAAGGCTAGCTGTGCACTGCAAGGGCGTGCTTCTTCTTCCTTTGTGGTTGAGTTCCTGCTAGGATAGAGCTGCTCATTCTCCCACCGCCTTACAGTGAGGTCCAGTCCTAGGATCGGGCTCTGCTCAGTGGAGTGTGAGCAGTGGAGTGGGTTGCTCCATGCCAGAGCCTGCCCCTAGAAACCTCCCAGCAAGCAGTCTCCAAGCTCCACCCCTTCTGCCTGGATGGAACAGGGGCAACCCGCCATGACCTCGGAAGCTACAAACTTAAAATGGCAGAGCATCTGTCGCCTTGGGGTTTCGAATGGTTGTGTGGAGGAAGACTGCCCAGACGGCATGTTCCCTGCCCTGTCCTGAGCAAGAACATGAACTTATATCCTAGT
Source organism: Papio anubis (assembly GCF_008728515.1). Taxonomy (NCBI): domain Eukaryota; kingdom Metazoa; phylum Chordata; class Mammalia; order Primates; family Cercopithecidae; genus Papio; species Papio anubis. Next base: position 190,166,153 of record NC_044977.1, on the reverse strand, counting down.
GTTTCCCAGCCGTTATGGTTTTTGGGATTTGTTTTAGCAGTGAACTTACCCCTCAGTGATTGATTAGAAATTTTCATTCCTGTTGTAGAAATGAGGAAATCGAGACTCAGAGAGGGAAATTCATTGCCCAAGGTCATATATTCAGTTAATAGTCGAGTCACGATGCCAGTCCGGGCCTTCCTGGCTCCAAAGTCATGCTCTGGTTATGTGAGTTTCCCCAGGTGTGTTCCACAGAACACTGTTAAAACCATCGCCACCACCACCACACCACCCCCACAGCTCCTGTGCTGGAATAAGTTTGGGAAATGCCAACTTCAGGTCAACAGGTTTCTTTGCTGCAGTCCTTTCCAGGGTGTCACCATGCTCATGAAACCTGTGAATTACCACCAGGGCCTCTAACATGAAGGATCTTCCAAATGTGTGAGGCTACAGCGCCCCTTCCCCACAGAGCTGCTTGTGAGACTGGCATGCTTAGAGCTCATCTTGGTAGAGGCTAAACTTCAATATGCTATCTGATATGGGTTGAACTGTGTTACTCTCTCAACCCCCAAAAGGATTCATTGAAGTCCTAACACTTGGGACCTCGGCATGTGACCTAATTTGGATATAGGGTCTTTGCAGATTTAACCAGGTGAAAATGAGGTCCTTAGATGGGTCCTACTTCAATATGACTGGGGAAATATAAACACAGAGACAAGCAGACACAGAAGGAGGATGACATGGAGACACCCAGGGACACACAGCAGATATGCCATGGGAAGAGGGAGGGCTGGAGTAGTGCGTCTGTAAACCAAGGAATGCCAGAGATTGCCAACAAACCCCAGAAACCAGAAGAGGCAAGGAAGGATTCTCTGTCAGAGCTTTCCCAGGGAGCACGGCCCTGCCAACACCTTGACTTTGGTCTTCTAACCTCCAACACTGAGAGCACACGTGTCTGTTGTTTAAGCCACCCAGTTCATGGTAGTTTGTTATGGCACCCCTGGGAAATGCATACACAGCCTCTGGCTCTTTTCAAAACCAGAAACCAAAGCTTCTGGGCAATGTTATCTTACCGATAATCATCCAAATGACAAACTGTGGTGGCTTCAGTTTACTGACAAACAGGTGAAGGAAAAGAGAATCTGGAGGGACAAGAGGTAGCAGCACAGCATAGCTCAGGCCTTCAGCTTTGGCGCCGTGCAGCCTGCTCTGCACCCGGCTTTTGTTGCATCCTGGGGCGCAGTCCTCCAGCACTCTGAGCACAGTTGCCTTTTCTATAAGGGTAGGGCTGACACTCACCTCGTAGGTTGAAGGGAGGGTTAAACAAATTCACATACCCTAAATGTTTGGTCTAGTACCTGGAAGATACCCAGTATCTGTTCCTTTGAAATTGCACAAGCAGGATTGCAGACCTGCGCTTGAATCCAAACTCTGCTATTTACCAACAGTGTTGCTGTGGGCAATTTGCTCAATCTTTCAAAGTCTGGATTTCACCATCTATACAAAGAGAAAATAATGCCTGTTGTTAAAAAATGGTTTTAAAACAAGTTAAAAATCATGATTCTCCAATAGATAAAAATGAGCACGTTATTATTGTGAACGAGTGAGCCAGTGATGTTACAACTGGTTCAAAGAAGAATCCAAAGAACAGATGTGTTTATGGCTATGGAATGTGGATTTTCAAGCGGTCGCAATGATCTGGCTTTTGCCCCGTGTAGGAGGGTGGATGGAGCTCATTTGCGGGTCCACAATTCAGGGTCACTGTGTGTCCTCCGTTCCTTAAAACTTACAGAGCAGTAAATTAGCCCAAAGGCTGGAATCAGAGGGTCTGCTCTCAACAATAAATAGTTTTCTCTTGGAGAAACCCTGTAATCTTTGCTTATTTCAGATTTCCTTAGAGTCTCATGTATTTATATGCCTAGGATTGGGAAAAGATGCATACATGGAAAAAGTAAGTTGCTGAATCAGGTATAATCTCACTTTTATAAAAACAAACAAACAGTGTGTATGCATATACATATGCACACATGAGTGGGTGTGTATGTATAATGATTAAACATACACAAGTGTCAGGAAGAATACACAAGGATTGTAAACAGTGGCTACCTCTGGGGGGCAGGTCTGGTGATGGTGATGGTGGAGGGAGACTTTCATGATGTATTTTCTAAACTTCTGTGTTGTTTGAATAAAAACAAATACCTACTTCACAGTATATTGTGAATAAGGAATGTCTGAGTGAGAAAAGCGTCCATTGTGCTTCATCACGCAATGGGTAGCATTCAACAGATCACAGGTTTCATCATTGTTATTATTTATCACAGGTTTCATCATTGTTATTATTTTACGTTCAACTATCCCAGAGCCCCCTAAGCCTATTCCTGGGAAGGAAATTGCAAATGAGAACAAGGCTGTTGCAGTCCAAGGACTTCTGCCTTTGTGGGAGGCTAGTTTTGAAGTCCTAGGCTTGCATTTTGACTCCGGGAGACTGGAGGAGACCTCCATGCTGAGCTACAGCCTTGGAGTGACTCCTGTCTGCTTTATTTCCTTAGCCCCCACCAGCAGCCCCACGCTCAGGCCCACCCAGTGTTCAGCTGCGACAAACTCCTCGGCCACAGAGGGGAGGTCTGGCTGGGGCCAAACCCCAGGGCGAAGGGTTGCCTACGCCCCGTGCCATCCTCTTGCCCAGACTGGGACTAAGAGACACCCATTAGCTCCATTTGAGTCTGGTTACCATCCCCTACCCAAGGAGGTGGTGCTGGTCACAACAGGCAAAGAGACAAAATAAAGTTTTTGATCACACAAAGCTAAAGATCTAATTTCAGCCTCTGACTCATCTCCTAAAGGGTGGCATTGGTGCCTCCAAAGGGCTTGGGATGGAGTCAGGAGACCTAACCCTGGTGCAGGTTTGGCCACTAACCAGCTGCATGTCCATGGACTGTGTCTCAGTTTCCCTGTCTGCCTAATGAGAGTAAGAAGAAGGTTTACCTCCAAAGGCTATCATGAGGCTCAGCCGAGGTGATGTCTGTGAGCTGTGGGGTGCTGTAGAGATTTAATTTTGGTTGATGCAACAAGGTACTTCAGGGTGGTTAATATGCTTTAATAGCCAATGTTATATGGCACGTACAACCACATGCAAGGTCCTGTTATATCTGATTTACATATATATAGTCATTCAATATTCCCAGCAGCCCTGTGAGGAATGCATTGTTATCCGATCCCCATTTTACAAATGAGAAAATAGAGGCAAAGAGAGCTAAACAACTTTCCCCAAACCTTCCCTTGGCAACAGTCCCACCTTCCTGAGGGACCCGTCTCTCAGACCCACAGACTTTGTTGAGTTTTCTTTTCTCTTCTTTTTTTCTTTTTTCTTTTTCTGTCCTTCCATTGTAGAATGCTTCAATTGCATGAGAGTGAAAAGAATGTTAGAATACATTTCCAGGAATTCCCATTACCTAGCTTTATTAATTACCAGCTCATAGCCACCATCATCCCCTTCACACCCTGAATTACTCTAGAGCAAATCCCAGACATCATATGTACATACATTTTATTTTCTATTTATTTACTTGTTTTTTGAATGCTCAGTTGGAATGCAGTGGCGCCATCATAGCTCACCGCAGCCTCAAACTCCTGGGCTCAAGCGACCCTCCCACCTCAGTCTCCCAAGTAATTGGGACTGTAGGCATGTGCCATCATGCCCGGATAACTTTTTAATCTTTTGTAGAGAGGAAGTCTTGCTATGTTACCCAGGCTGGTCTTGAACTTCTGGCCTCAAGCAATTCTCCTATCTTGGCTTCCCAAAGTGCTGGGATTATAGGTGTGGGCCACCATGCCCAGTCTTTATTCTTCATTTCCGTAAGTCAGAGAGTCTCCAGAAAACATTAACCATAAGATCATTAGGCCACTTAAAATATTTTAACAGTAATTCAATAATTCCATAATACCATTGACTATTCAGTCACTGTTCATATTTCCAAGATTTTCCTACACATTAAGAAAAATTAGTTTTCTGGCCGGGCGCGGTGGCTCACGCCTGTAATCCCAGCACTTTGGGAGGCCGAGGCGGGTGGATCACGAGGTCAGGAGATCGAGACCATCCTGGCTAACACGGTGAAACCCCGTCTCTACTAAAAATACAAAAAATTAGCTGGGCGTGATGGCAGGCACTTGTAGTCCCAGCTACTCGGAGGCTGAGGCAAGAGAATGGCGGGAACCCAGGAGGCGGAGCTTGCAGTGAGCCGAGTTGGTGCCACTGCACTCCAGCCTGGGCGACAGAGTGAGACTCCATCTCAAAAAAAAAAAAAAAAAAGAAAAATTAGTTTTCTGTACTTGAATTGAGACCCAAAAGAGGTTCCCGTATTGTAACTGGTGGACAGGTCCCTTAAGACCTCTCTACAGATTTCTCTGTCAATTTTTTTCTTGCATTTTTGTTTGCTTGTTTGTTATTATTTTTCGAAGAAACTGGGTCACTTGTCCTGTAGAGTTAACCACAGTATAGATTTTGCTGAATGCGCCTGTGTGGTTTGTTTATATGGTTACAATTCCTCTGTCCTCTAGATTTTTTTGTAAAATGGTAGTTATGTTTAGAGGGCTGCCCAGATTCAAGCTAAAAAAAAAAAAAAAACCTCTAATTTTTACAGCAGTTTTAGGTTCACAGCAAAATTGAGCAGCAGGTACAGCAATTTCCTATATACCTCCTGCCTCAACACATGCATAGCCTCCTCACGATCAATATCCCCCACAAGAGTGGCATTCAATACTTTCGTTACAATTGATAACCCTACACTGGTACGTCATTATCACCCAGAGTCCGTAGTTTACATTAGGGTTCACTTTTGGTGTTGTCCATTTTCTACTGACATGTGTCACTATTATAGTATCATACCGAGTAGTTTCACTGTCTTAAAAATCCTCTGTGCTCCACCTGTTCATACCTCCCTCCCCACTAACTCCTGGCAACCACTGGTCTTTTTGCTGTCTCCATAGTTTTGCCTTTTCCAGATGTCATAGAGTTGGAATCATAAAGTATGTAGCTTAAGGTTAGCTTCTTTTCTTTCTTTCTTTCTTTTCTTTTCTTTTCTTTCTTTTTTTTTTTTTTTGAGACAGTCTTGTTCTGTTGCCCAGGCTGAAGTTCAGTGGCGCTATTTCGGCTCACTGCAACCTTTGCCCCCCCCGGTTCAAGTGATTCTCCTGCCTCAACCTCCCAGGTAGATGGGATTACAGGCATGTGCTACCATGCCAGGCTAATTTTTGTATTTTTAGTACAGGTGGGGTTTTCCCATGTTGGCCAGGCTGGTCTCGAACTCCTGACCTCAGGTGACCCACCCACCCACCTACCTTGGTCTCCCAAAGTGCTGGGATTACAGACATGAGCCACCACGTCCAGCCTAGATTAGTTTCTTTTACTTAATAATATGCATGTAAGTTCCTCCATGCCTTTTCATTCCTGTTAGCGCATTTATTTTTTTAGCACTGAATAACATTCCATTGTCCGAATGAATTAATACCACGGCTTGTCTTTTTACTTACTGCAGGACATTTGGTTGTTTCTAGGTTTTGGCCATTATGAATAAAGCTACTGTAAACATCTGTATACAAGTTTCTGTGTGGACATAAGTTTTCAACTCCTTTGGAGAAATTTCAGAGATCATGACTGCTGGATTATATGGTAAGAGGATATTTAGTTTTTTAAGAAACTGCTAAAGTCTTTGAAAGTGGTTGTACCAGTTTGCATTCTCACCACCAGTGTGTGAGAGCTTCTGCTGCTCCACACCCTCGCCAGCATTTGGTGCAGTTAGTGTTCTGGATTTTGGCCATTCTAACAGACGTGTAATGGTATCCAGTTGTTGATTTTATTTGCATTTCCCTGATGACATATGATAATATGATGTCGAGCATCTTTTCTTCATATGCTTTGTCATCTGTGTATCTTCTTTGCTGAGGTGTCTGTTAAGGTCTTTGTCTATATTTTAATCGGGTTTCTTTTTTTCTTTTTTCTTTTTTTTTTTTTTTTGAGATGGAGTTTCGCTCTTGTCGCCTAGGCTGGAGTGCAATGACGCAATCTCGGCTCACTGCAACCTCTGCCTCCTGGGTTCAAGTGATTCTCCTGCCTCAGCCTCCTGAGTAGCTGGGATTACAGGCAGCCGCCACCATAGCTGGCTAATTTTGTATTTTTCATAGCAATGGGGTTTCACCGTGTTGGCCAGGCTGGTCTCGAACCCCTGACCTCAGGTGATCTGCCCGCCTCAGCCTCCAAAGTGCTGGGATTACAGGTGGGAGCCACCATGCCAGCCCAGTTTCTTTTTCTTACTGTTGAGTTTTAAGAGTTCTTCGTAAATTTGGAACACCAATTCCTTAACAGATATGTCTTTTGCAAATTTTTTTTGCCAGTGTGTAGCTTCCCTTCTCATTCTCATGACAGTGTCTTTCATGCAGCAGAAATGCTTAATTTTAATGAAGCCTGGCTTGTCAATTCTTTCTTTCATGGATAGTGGCTTTGGTCTTGTATCTAAAAGCCATTGCAAAACCTAGTCATCTCAATTTTCTTCTGTGTTATTCTAGGAGTTTCCCAGTTTCACATCTTATGTTTAGGTCTGTGGTCCACTGTATTACTTCTTGTGGATGGTGTAAAGTGTGTGTCCAGATTCACTTTGTTGTATGTGCATGTCCAGTTGTTCCAGCACCGTGTGTTGAAAAGACTCTCTTTTCTCCATAATATTGACTTCACTCCTTTGCCAAAGATCAATCAGTTATACTTATGTGGGTCTACTTTTGGTCTCTCTATTCTGTTCCATTGATCTATTTGTCTATTATTTTGACAATACCACATCGTCTTGATAACTTTAAAGTAAGTCTTGAAGTTGGTTGGTGTCAGTCACCCAACTTTGTTTTTCTCCTTCAATACTGGATTGGCTATTATGGGTCTTTTGCCTCTGCACATAAATTTTAGAATCAGTGTGTATCATGATTTACACAAAGTAACTTGCTGGGATGGACATTGTATGAAATCGATAGAACCAGTTGGGAAGAACTGACATCTTGACAATAATTGAGTCTTCCTATCTATGAACATAGAATATTCTTCATTTATTGAGTTCTTTGATTTCTTTCATCAGCATTTTGTAGTTTTTCTCAAATAATGCTTGTAAATATTTTGTTAGATTTATCTCTTAAGTATTTCATCTTTTGGGTGTGCTGGTACAAATGATATTGTGTTTTTAATTTCAAATTCCACTAGTTTATTGCTGGTGTATAGGAAAGCAATTGACCTTTATACATTAACCTTATATCCTGCAACCTTGCTGTAATTGCTTGTTAGATCCAACAGTTTTTGGTTGATTCGTTTTGATTTTCCAGATAGACAATCATGTCATCTGTGAACAAAGACAGTTTTACTTATTCCTTTCCATCTGTATGCCTTGTATTTCCTCTTCTTGTCTTGCTGTATTAACTAGGACTTTCAGTACAGTGTTGAAAGGCATGGTGAGAGGGAACATCCTTGCCTTGCTCCTGATCTTAGTGGTAAAAAAGCTCCGAGTCTCTCACCAGTAAGTGTGACGTTCGCTATAGGTTTCTTACAGATATTCTTTATCAAGTTGAGGAAGTTCTCCTCTATTCCTAGTTCACTGAGTGGTTTTTTGTTTTTTGTGTTTTTTTAACTATAAGTGGGCATTGAATTTTGTCAAATTCTTTTTCTGCATTTATTGAGATGACCATGTGATTTTCCTTCTTTAGTCTGTTGATGTGATAGGTTTTACATTAACTTTACATTACTTTTACATTACATTTACATTAACTGATTTTTGAATGTTGACTCCAACTTGCATGCCTTCGATAAATTACACTTGGTCATGGTGTATAATTTATACATTGTTGGATTTCATTTGCTAATTTTTAAAGCATTTTTACATCTGTGTTTATGAGAGATACTGGTCTGTAGTTTTCTTTTCTTGCAACATCTTTGTCTGGTTTTGGTGTTAGGGTGACACTGGCCTCATAGAATGAGTTAGAAAGTTTTCCCTCTGCTTCTATCTTCTGAAAGAGATTGTAAAGAATTGGTAAAGTTTCCTTTTAAAATACTTGTTAGAATTCCTTGGTGAACTCTTCTGGACTTGGTGCTTACAGTTTTGGAAGATTATTAATTGTGAATTCAATTGTTCAATTTCTTTAATAGGTATAGGCCTATTCTTGGCTCACTGCACCTCTGCTTCCTGGATGCAAGCGGTTCGGTTCGCCTGCCTCAGCCTCCCGAGTAGCTGGGATTACAGACACATGGCACCACACCCGGCTAATTTTTGTTTTGTTTTGTTTTTTAGTAGAGGCAGGGTTTTGCCATGTTGCCCAGGCTGGTCTTGAACTCGTGAGCTCAGGCAATCTGCCAGCCTCGGCCTCCCAAAGTGCTAGAATTACAGGTGTGAGCCACGGCGCCCGGCCTTTAGATTGTTTGTTTCTTCTTACATGAATTTTAGCAGACTGTGTCTTTCAAGGAATGTCTCTTTCATCTAGGTTATCAAATTTGTGAGTGTAGAGTTGTTCACAGTATTCCTTCATGTTTTTTTTTTAATGGCCATGAGATCTGCAGTGATGTTCCCTTTTTCATTTCTGATGTTAACAATTTATGTCCTCTCTTTTTTATTCTTAGTTTGCCTGTCTTTTATTTTATTTATGCTTTCACAGTATCGGCTTTTCAAACCTTCAAAATCAGGTTTTCTTGATTTTGTCTGTTAATTTTCTGTTGTCAGTTGCATCTCAATTTCTGCTCTAATGTTTATGTCTTCTGCTTACTTTGGATTTCATTTGCTCTTCTTTTTTTTTTTAGTTTCTTATGGAGGAAGTTTAGATGATTGATTTGAGAGCTTTCTTCTTTTTAAATATTTGCATTCAGTGCTATAATTTGCCCTCTAAGCACTATTTTGGTGCATCTACAAATTTTGATAAGCTGTACTTTCACTTGTATTTGGTTTGGAATATTTTAAAATTTCTTTTGAAATTTCTTCTCTGATTCTTGTGTTATTTAGAAGTGTATTGTTTAATTTCCAAGTACTTGGGAATTTTCCAGTTATCTTTCTGTTGTTGATTTCTAGTTTAATTCTATTGTGGTCTGATAGCAGACATTGTGTGATTTCTATTGACTGAAATTTGTTAAGATGTGCTTTATGTCCCAGAATGCTATCTTGGTGAACTTTCTTTATTTTTTTCTTTTCTTTTTTTTTTTTAAGACAGAGACTCGCTGTGTCACCCAGGCTGGAGTGCAATGGCGTGGTCTTGGCTCACTGCAACCTCTGCCTCCTGGGTTCAAGCAATCTCCTGCCTTCAAGCCTCCTGAGTAGCTGGGATTACAGGCATGTGCCACTATGCCAGGCTAATTTTTGTATTTTTAGTAGAGATGGGGTTTCGCCACATTGGCCAGGTTGGTCATGAACTCCTGACCTCAGGTGATCTTTCCATGTGACCTTGAGAAGAATGTCTATTCTGCTGTTGTTGGATGAGGTAGTCTATAGATGTCCATTATATCCAATTGATTGATGGTGTCATTGACTACAACTATATTCTTAACTTATATTCTGCCTCCTGGATCTGTCCACTTTTGATAAAAGGGTATTGAAGTCTCCAGCCAAAATAGTGGATTCATCTACTTCTCCTTGCAGTTCTGTTGCTTTTTGCCTCACCTATTTTGATGCTCTGTTAGGAGCATAATTAAGGATTGTTATATCTTCTTGGAGAATTTATCTCTTTATTATTGTGTAATGCCCTCTTTATCCATGATAACTTTCCTTGCTCTGAAGTCTACTCTTTCCAAAACTAATATATCTATCCTTGTTTTCCTAATTAGTGTTACTGTGTTATATCTTTCTCTATACATTTACTTTAAATCTATCTAGATTCTTATATTTAAAGTTTGTTTCTTGTAGACAACATGTAGTCAGGTCTTGTTTTTCAATTCACTTTGACAATCTCTGTCCTTTAGTGGGTGCATTTAGGCTGGGCATGGTGGCTCACACCTATGATCCCAGCACTTTGGGAAGCTAAGGCAGGAGGAACACTTGCATCTGGGGGTTTGAGACCAGCCTGGGGACCACAGTGAGACCCCCATCTCTATGAAAAATAAAAAATTAGCCCTGCATATGGTGCACACCTGCAGTCCCAAGTACTCTGGAGGCAGAAGTGGGAGGACTGCTTAAGCTTTGGAGGTCAAGGCTGCAGTGAGCCGTGATTGTGCCACTGCACTCCAGCCTGGGTGACAGAGTGAGACCCTGTCACAAAATAATAATAAAATAATGATAATAATAATTATTTTTAAAATGGGTGCATTTAGGCCATTGATATTCAAAGTGATTATTGATGTAGTTGAATGAATATTACCATATTTATTGTTGTTCCCTATTAGTTGTCCTGGTTCTTTGTTCTTATTTTGTCTTCTACTCTTTTTCTTCCTTTTGTGTTTTAATTGAACATTTGATTATTCCATTTTCTCTCCTTTTAAGCATATCAGTTTTATTCTTTTACTTTTTTAGAAGTTGCCCTAGAGTTTGCAATATACATTTACAACGAATCCGAGTCCACTTCAAATAACGATACCAGCTGGGTGCAGTGGCTCATGCCTAGTCTCCCATGGCTTTGGGAGGCCAAGGTGGGAGAATCACTTGAGCCCAGGAGTGAGCCATGTTGGTGCCACTGCACTCCAGTCTGAGAGTGACCCCATCTCAAATAAAACAAAAAATCCAAAGAACACACACACAAACAAACAAACCCCAAACAACACTGTATCGCTTATGGGTAGTACAAGTAACCTAAGATAACAAAATAATTTAATTCCTCCCTTCCATCCCTGGCATCATTGCTGTCATTCATTTCACTTATACATAAGCATATACAATTAAATACATTGCTACTATCATTATCTTGAACAGACTGATATCTATCAGATCAATTAAGAATGAGAAAAATAAGGCCAGGCACGGTGGCTCATGCCTGTAATTACAGCACTTTGGGAGGCCGAGGCAGGTGGATCACCTGAGGTCAGGAGTTCAAAACCAGCCTGGCCAACATGGTGAAACCCCAACTCTAATAAAAATACAAAAATTAGCTGGGCACGGTGGTGTGCCCCTGTAATCCGAGTTACCCAGGAGGCTGAGGTAGGAGAATAGCATGAACCCAGGAGGCAGAGATCACAGCACTGCACTCCAACCTGGGCAACAAAGCGAGACTCCATTTCAAAAACAAACAAACAAACAAACAAACAGACAAATAAGAAAAATAAAGGTTTTTGTTTCGCCTTCACTTGTTCCTTCTCTGATGCTTTTCCTTTCTTTATGTTGATCCCAGTTTTTGATTTGTATAATTTTTCTTCTTTCTAAAGAACTTCTTTTAACATGTCTTGCCAGGCAGTTGTATAGGAAAAAAAATTTTCTCAATTTTTGTTTTTCTGAGAGTCTTTACTTCTTCATGTTTGAAGGATAATTTTTCAGGGTACAGAATTCTAGGTTGGTGGTTGTTTTCTCTCAACACCTTAAGTATTTTAGTGCATTCTCTTCCTGTTTGCTTTGTTTCTGAAGAGAAGTCAGATATAATTCTTACCTTTGCTCTTCTGTAGGTGAGATGTTCCTTCCCTCCGGCTTCTTTCAAGATTTTCTTTATCTTTGATTTTCTATAGCTTGAATATGATATGCCTGGGTGTGTTTTTGGGGCATTTATCCTGCTTTGTGTTCTCGGAGCTTCTGGAATCTGTGGTTTGGTATCTGATCTTAATTTGAGGGAAATTCTCAGTCATTATTCTTTCAAATCTTTCTTCTTTTCCTTTCTCTCGTTCTTCTCCTTTTTATATTTCCATTTACACCGTTTGCAGTTGTCTTGCAGTTCTTGGATGGTCTGTTCTATTTATTCCAGTCCTTTTTCTGTTTTCTTTTCAGTTTTGAAGGTTTCTATTGAAATACGCCCAAGCTCAGAGATTATTTTCTTAGCCATATCCAGTCTATTAATAAGCTCATTGAAGGCATTCTTTTTTCTGTCACAGTGTTTTTTATCTCTAGCATTTCTTTTTAGTTCTTAGAATTTCCATCTCTCTGCTTACATTGCCCATCTGTTCTTGCATGCTGCTTACTTTATCCATTAGAGCCCTTAGCATTCTAGTCATAGCTGTTTTACATTCCTGGTCTGATCATTTCAACATCCATGTCATACCTGAATCTGGCTTTAATGTTTGCTCTGTCTGTTTGGAATTTGTTGTTTTGTCTTTTAGTATGCCTTGTAACTTTTTCTTCAAAGCCTGGCATGGTGTCTTGGGTAAAAGGAACTGTTGTAAATGGGCCTTTGGTGATGTGGTGGTAAGGCATCAGGCAATTGGAAAGTGTTCCACAGTCCTATGGTTTCGTCTCAATCTCTAAGGGAGCCTATGCCTCTCGACTGTGAACTTCACACCTGCTTCTCGGTACCCCCTTCTCTCCTGTGGGTGGGACAGGAAGATTTGAGTGGGATCCAGTTGGGTATTTCCCTTCCTCCAGGTCAGTTAGGCACTGATAAAACCCCAGTAGTTTAGGCACTGGTAAAATAGTTTCTCTTGAGGGCAGACCTTGTTAAGAAGAACAGAATGTTTTTATGTATTCCAAAATGGCTCCTTTCCCCTCCCTGTGCTGGAAACATGAGGGATTTTTCTCCAATATTCAATGTGAGCACCAGGTCAAGCTCTTGGGGGTAAAACTCACAAAAGTGTAGGACTCTCCCATCCCCATGACTCAGTCTTAGAGGTTTTCACTCTTAGAGTTATCCACACTGAGCCTCCAGCATTAGTCAATTATAGTGTAAGTTTTCCTACCCTGGCCCTGGTTCCCACAGTTTCTGCTCTGGTCTGTTGTGATTCTCTGTATTCACCTGCCTGTCCCTTCAACTTGGGAGCAGTGGTTTGCCCTGTAACCTCTCTTCTCTTATGGATCTAAGAAGAGCTGTCTGCTTCTCCTTCAGTTCTGCTTCAGACTTCTATCTTATTCTATCTTATTTATTTGAAGACTTCAGAGGTGCTGGCTCTTATCACTCCAGGCCGGAGTACAGTGGCATGATCTCGGCTCACTGCCACTTCTACCTCCCAGGCTTAAGCAATCCTCCCACCTCAGCCTTGGGAGTAGCTGGGACCACTGGCGTGCACCATCATGTCTGAGGAATTTTTGTGTTTTTTGTAGAGACGGGGATTTACTCATGATTGCATCTACAGAACTCGGTCTCAAACTCCTGGGCTCAAGTGATCTGCCTGCCCTGGCCTCCCAAAGTACTGAGATTACAGGAGTGAGCCTGGCCCAGCTTTTTACTTTTTGTTAGGATAGTGTGGCGACTTCCAAGTTTCTTATTTGCTGGGATGGAAAAGCTGGAATGTACTTCTTCTCAACAACCCCATGTGGTTGGTACTAATATTATTACCATTTAGAAATGAGGAACCAAGCCCGGAAAGACGAGATCATTTGTCTAAAATGTCACCACTGTGCTTGCCAGAGAGAACAGTCCTATCTTGGAGAGTCCTTGACTTAGAGGCTCTTCGGCTTCTATCATCAACGCACTTTGAAATGCTGCATTCTCACCCTGATTGACCTCTTGTGGTCTCAAAATAGTGCATCAACTACAAATTCCTCTTTTATCTTGGCGGGTGTTTGCCTGCCAGGGCAGCCACTCACCTCCAGACTTCTTGTCTCAAGGTCCTCTGTAGACATAAGAATTATGCCTTCTCATCAGGCAGTACTTTCAAAGCTAGATTCAGGCAAAATGGCCCATCTACCTAGAGCCGTTTGGCCTTCTGGAAATGACAGCTGCTTACCTTTTTTTCAGTGCCAGAGGACCACAGTAATATGGTCCTATAAAGGCAATCTGTAAGATACTGTTTAGTTTTACCACTTTACAAAATATCTACTCCCCTCCACAGGTTTTAGTGTTGGAGCTGCTCCTACCTAGCCCTGGGGAACTGGGGTAATGATCTTTGTACCTTGCACGGATGCCACTTATCTAAGATTCTGGAAAAAGGGAACTAGTAATAAATTATGTAAAGGCTTCACGAACTGAACCTCAAGGTTCTTTTGGGACCAAACCTCTCTGCTCCCAAATCGTGGAGCAGGAGGAGTGTGGGGCCGGGCGTGGAGAGTGGCAACAGAAGCTGTGAGCAGGACCAGCAACCGATATGCCTAGGGCCTAGGACAAAATGGAAATGTGGGGCCCCTTGTTAAAAAATGATCAAGAACTTCAAGATAACATCAACATGGCATTAATCCAAATATGGAGCCCTTCTAAATGCGGGCCTTGTGTGAACACAGGCGATGTGCTCATGGAGTCGGCTCTGGCAGTAGGGGGCCCTCCTGGCACTTTGGGACGCATCTGAAACACTTGCAAAAATGATATAATGTTTGTAAAATAAGACGGAGCTCGACTGCGTAGTATATGAGGCCATTTTCTTTTTCTTTCTTTCTTTCTTTTTTTTTTCTTTTGAGACTGAATTTTGCTCTTGTCGCCCAGGCTGGAGTGCAATGGTGTAATCTCAGCTCACTGCAACCTCCACCTCCAGGGTTCAAGCGATTCTCCTGCCTCAGCCTCCCAAGTAACTGGGATTACAGGCACCCACCACCACACCTAGCTAATTATTGTATTTTTAATAAAGACGGGGTTTCACCATGTTGGCCAGGCTGGTCTCGAACTCCTGACCTCAGGTGATCCACCTGCCTCGGCCTCCCAAAGTGTTGGGATTATAGGCGTGAGCCACCGCGCCCAGACATAAGAGGCCACTTTTCGTTGTGGTTCAGATAACTCTGAACTGTGGCATATTCCAGACAGAGGTATAATAGGACTAAGCACTGAATGTCCTAAGGGAAAGTCTCCAGGTTTTTGAAGACCACATCATGGCAATAATGGCCTAGCACAGCAATTCCTGCCTCACGGCGAGGAAGCGGAGGTTAAGGGGCAAATAGAGTATGAAAAAGTACATTTATTAATTTAATCACAAAAACATGGAAAGTAAAACCCCTAAAAGTCTTCTCGGCCCACTCAGATGCAGAAAAGGTAGGGTGAGAAAGCACTGTGCAGGGTTGGCTTAGAGAAGACTGAGGAACATGAGAAACAGTGCCTTAGCTTTTTATGTTTACTTTTTTTAAAAGAACAGCAATGCAAGGAGAAACATTTGGGAGATGCTTATCAATGTAAAAAACATCTGGAAATGGGAAATAGCAGATGCAGATGATTTTGTGCTAAGGGAGGATTCTGCTCCTAAATTTCTCTAGGAGACCCCACACAGCAGAATGGAAGCTTCTGGTGACCAGTCTTCCACTTCTCTTGCAGAAGAGACATTGATCACCATGAAGACAGGCCGTAAGCAAAAGCTGGGGACAGAAATGTTTGGGGCTGTGTACCAGGCCGTTGTTTCTAGGTACCTCTGCAGGATCTTGAAGGACTTCCCTGAGATCACCGAGGGACAGAAATCCACATTGCACACCTCCGTGGGTCACCGCTCACATTTCAGTCTGCTGGGGAACGGTACTCCAGGGTGCCTTTCACACGGTCTACAATGGGGGATGTGTAGTGTGACTCAGTATTTTTCCTCTCTGTGTTTGATAGATGTCTCTGGCATTCTATAAAACAATGGCTTTTTCACAGGTGGTCCTGGCACCTCCACTGGACTTTAGTGGGGTACTCTCTGCTCTATCGCCTGTCTTCCTGCTATGACTGGATACAGGCTGGTAAGAGAAGGGTGAGCATGTCATTCTGCATTCTTTTCCCTTTTCTGCTAACCCACGAAGCTCTCCGGTGAATCGCCATGAGCAGATGAGACCAAATTAGAACAAAATCCCTCCACTCCAGAGACTGAAGCTAGGTCTTCCTGAAAAAGTATTTAATATAGTTTTAATGCTCATATAATCCTTAAATCTGGCTAATTTTTAAGAACCTTCCATTTGCAAGATTACATTTACGACTTTCTCTCAGTGCCTCGATTTTCTCATCTGTAAGATGGGCTGTAATATAATGGGTTATTGAGAGCATCATATGAGTTAATATAAGAAAAGTCCTTCTGTCAAGTACTAAGTGTTATTATTAAATGAGAAATGTGATAAATAAGCACGTACAATGATGGTTTTTTTTCTTTTTCTTTTTAAATAAGATGGGGTCTTGCTACGTTTCCCAGGCTGGTCTCGGACTCCGGGGCTCAAGTGGTCCTCCCACCTCGGCCTCTGAGGGATTACTGGGATTGCAGGTATGAGCCACCACACCTGGCCTACAATATTGTGAAATCAAAAAGATCACTTGTAATACTGGTTTTGTAGTAGCTGGTGCCTTCCATAGGGCAATGTTTTGGCCTGTGGATGAAATGTTGAGTATTACTCTCTAAAAGCAGGCTCCTGACTGACGCGAAAGTCATCATGCCTTGTGTCCGCATGAGCAGATTCTTTCCTGCCTTCAAAGAAAAATGAGAAGAAAAGAATTGATTTCTTCTGTGGAGTTGGACCCTTTCCAGAACTTTATGGCTATGTTTTAAATTGATGAATGGCTGACTGCCGGTGGAGACCCTGACAGGCTGGGACTGCTGGGATGTTAAAATAAAATGATAGAAAATGAAGACAATTCAGCTTGAGTTTCCACAGGGCTATTTGATCCGACCAGAATCCTTTCCAGAGCAAACAGGGCCAGAGAGAGCCAACACCTGTAACAACATCGCTGTGTCCCTGCCCGAAGGGTGGCCACTGGAGGCAGAAGGGAAATAAGGAGTCTGTGGGGCAGACAAAGGAAAGACACAGGCCTGGGGACCCAGCTGCCTCATGCCACCTTTGAAATGACAATGGGGATTTAAAAAACCGACTGCAATTTAAAACAGGAAAAGCAGAGTCTCCCTACCTGTAAGGTGATGCTTCGGGTGGGGCCAGTCTCTTCGGGACTCATCTGTGTTGCAGCTTTGTCACCCCCTGGGGCCTTGGGCCTGATTTCTCTTGGGAGGCTGCCCTCCAGGTGGCTGTGCCAGACAGCAGCGGGCTCCAAACTGAGGGAGGTGAACTCATCTTCATAACACTAGATGCTGAAAATCTGACACTTTATCCATAGCAGGTAAACAACTTAAAAAGATTATTTTAAATAACAAAATAAAATAAAAATAATACCCTTTGGGAGGCTGAGGCAGGCGAATCACCTGAGGTCAGGAGTTCGAGACCAGCCTAGCCAACATGGCGAAACCCTGTCTCTACAAAAATACAAAAAAAAATTAGCCAGGCCTAGTGACGGACCCCTGTCATCCCACCTCTTAGAAGGCTGAGGCAGGAGAATCGCTTGAACCTGGGAGGTGGAGGTTGCAGTGAGCTGAGATCATGCCACTGCACTCCAGCCTGGGTGACAGAGCAATACTCCGTCTCAAAAAAAAAAAAAAAAAGTAATAAAAGTAATACATGTTGGAAGAAAGTTTAGAAAATATAGAAAAGTAACAAAAAGAAGACAATTATTCATGTCTCACTACCTATAGCCAACATTTGTTAAAAGTTTGGTATGTTTTCTTCCAGACTTCAACAAAAACACCCAGAGAGCTATGCTTTAAAAAGTAGTCATGACTATGTCTTACTTAATGTTATTTTATAATCATTCTACGTGGTATGATGACATTTTATAGACACAGTTGAATGGCTGTGTAAGTCTATCAAATACATGGATTATTAGTTAATTTTCTTTTTAATAAAAGGATATTTTGACTATTTTACTTTTTACTAGTATAAATAATGCTACAATGAGCCCTTCTTAAATAACTGCGTTTTGAGATGTAATTCAGGTATCATAACATTTACTTTTTATGGAGTACGATGCTGTAGATTTTAGCATATTCGCAGTTGTACAACTATCATCACATCTCATTCCAGAATATTTTTATCACCCTAGAAAGAAATCCCATACCCATTCCTCCCTCTCTCCAGCCCCTGACAACAACTAATCTATTTTCTATTTCTATGGATTTGTCTATTCTGAACATTTCATGTAAATGGAACCACAAAATAGGTGACCCTTTGTGTCTGGCCTCTTTCACTGATCACAGTATTTCCAAGGTTCACGCATGTTATCACAGGTGTCAGTACTTGATTCCTTTTTATGGCCAAATAATATTCCATCGCGTAGATGTACCACTTTTGTTTATCCATTCACCAGTGAGCGGACGTTTAAAGCTTCTCTTTCACCTTTTGGCTATTACGAACATTGCTGCTCTAATATTTACATATGAGGCTTTTGTTGTTTTTTTTTGAGACAAGTTCTCACTCTGTCACCTACGCTAAAGTACAGTAGCATGATCTTGGCTCACCGCAACCTCCACCTCCCTGATTCACGCAATTATCCTGCCTCAGCCTCCCAAGTAACTGGGATTATAGGCGCCCACCACCATACCTGGCTAATTTTTGTATTTTTAGTAGAGATGGAATTTCACCATGCTGGCCAGGCTGGTCTCAAACTCCTGACCTCAAGTGATCTGCCCGCCTCAGCCTCCCGAAGTGCTGGGGTTATAGGCATGAGCCACTGCACCTGGCCAATGTACAAGTTTTGTGTGGACATGTTTTCACCAATCTTGAGTATAAACCTAAGAGTGGAATTACCAGCCGTGTGGTGACTCTGTGTTTAGCCTTCTGAGGAAATGCCCAGCTGTTTTCCAAAGCGGCTGCACCATTTTGCATTTCCACCAGCATTGTGCGAGCTTTCCAGTATTTTCACAACACTTGCTGTTTTCCGTTTTAATTTTTTAAATATCCATCATAGTGGGTGTGAAGTGGTATCTCATTGTAGCTTTTATTTTCATTTTCCTGGTGACTAGTATGTTTAGCATCTTCTCATGTGCTTCTTGGATGTTTGTGTATTTATCTTCTTTGGAGAAATGTTTATTCAAATTGTGTGCACAGCTTAAAATTATGTTATTTTTCTTTTTATTGTCAAGTTACAAGAATTCTTTCTACATTCTGGATAAAAATCCCTTATCAGAAATATGGAGAAAATGCAAACATTTTCTCCCATTCTGTGGGTTGTCTTCTTACTTTCTTTATGGTGTCTTTTGATGCACAAAAGTTTTACATTTTGATGAGGTCTGATTTATCTATTTTTTTCTTTAGTTGCTTGAGCTTTTGGCGCCCTATCTACAAATCTATTATCTAGACCATGGTCACGAAGATCTACACCTTTGCTTGCTTCTAAAAGATTGATAATTTTTGATTTTATATTTAGAGCAAAGTCTGCATCACATGGAAACATCTAGGACAGGGAGACTTTGCTGACTTAAATGGTATGAAAATTTTGATATAGTCAAATCGCTTTCCAAAGTGGTTGCACCAATTTGCATGCTTATTAGCAAATGAGAGAGCCCATTTCATTGTATACTGTAAAGCTTTTTTAAGGTTCCTATTACTCTTGTTAGACTAGATATGACCAAATTCTTGCTACGGATCCCCCAACTTTACCTTTCATTCTTTTCTGACCAAAGTTTCTTAGGCGTTAAGGTATTCAGCGATGCGTAGATATTTCTTGTGTCGTCATAACTGATGTAATTGACTAAAATTGAGGTGGCCATAAAATGATTTAACTCATTGTTGAAAATAAACATCTATTGAGCATCTGTAGAGGGTGGGGGGAAGGGTGGAGGGGAGGGAAAGAGGGGATGGGGGTGCAAAGATGAATGAGACACAACCCCTAGTACGGAGAACACTTACGTTTGTCAGGAACACTTTTTTTTTTTTAAGTACAATTTCCATTTTATTTTTCTCCAGAGAATAGTCTGTCTCAGTCTTTAAGGACTCAGCTCCTTACATGGGCTTTGGTGGGGGACGTGGGGCAGCACCCGCAGGTCTAAATCGGGGAGGGGGTGTTCGGTTCTTGCGGGCTTCACAGGATCGATTCCTGACTACTTTGCTGTGAATTGCACAACTCATACAGTAATGCAGCTTCACACACGGCTTGGGAAGCACATAGGCATCGAAGACGCTTGCTTCAGAAATGTCCCTGACTGCTGCGGCCTCCACTATGTTTCCAGTGATGAATTTCTTAATGGCCTTGTCCTTGGGCACGCATCGGGCACAGTTAGTGCAGCGAACAGGCTGCACATGGCCGCGGCCCTTTTTGGCACGACCGTTGTTCCTTCTTCTCTTTGTCATCTTGGACGTACGGACCGAAGAGAGCAAGGAACACTTTCATAGCTGTGTGCCTGGGGGTCCTCTCAAACAGCCCTGGTGTTATGTAAACAAGATGCCATCCCTGTTGTAATGGTGAAGAAATTGGCTCAGAGGTCAAATGAATTGTGCAAGGTCACAGGGCTAATGAGGGAAAAGAGTCAGTCAACCAGTATTTACTGAGGACCCTCTATGTGCCATGCATGCATCCAGAGATATAGTATTGAAAAAGGAGCCTGCATTCTGGTTGAGAAGAGACAGGCACAAACAGTCAAGAAACAGATAAGAAAGAATTGCATGAGGTGGGTAGAGGGATACAGTTTTACCTAGTGTATTAGGGTTCTCCAGAGAAACAGAGTAATAGTGCATGTATAGATAGAGAGAGAAAGAGTTATTATAAGGCATTGGCTCATACAATTAAAGAGGCCGAGAAGTCTCACAAAGCCGGCAAGCTGGAGGCAGACGGTGTAGCTCCAATCTGAGTCTGAAGTCCTGAGAACTAGGAGAGCCGATGGTGTAAGTTGGAGTCCAAAAGCTGGCAGGCTTAAGACCCTGGAGGAGCAGATGTTTCTGCTGGAGTCTGAAAGTAGAAAAAGACTGATGTCTCAGCTCAAGGAAGTCAAGCAGAAGGAAACTATTTCTTAAGGGACAGCCAACATTTTTGGTCTATGCAGGTCTTCAACTGGTTGGATGAAAGCCACTCACATTGGGCAGACCAATCTGTTCTACTCAACCAATTCAAATTTTAATCTCATCCAAAGCACCCTCCCAGACACACCCAGAAAATATTTGACCAAATATCTGGGCACCCTATGGCCTAATCAAATTGACATAGACAATTAATATCACACCTAGGATTGCTGAAGGCTTCACTGAAATAGTGACATTTGAACCAAGAAACACGAATATTTGGGGAAGAGCTTTCTAGGTAGAGGGAATAGCAAGTTCTGAGGTGAGAAGAAACCAGACTATTTTAGGGACAGCAAAAAGATCAGCATGTTTGGAAGAAAACAGCAAGGAGAGGATTAGTAGAGGAGGAAGGTGGCAGGGCCAGATTGCATGAGGTTTGTAGACCATGATTAGAAGTTCGCACTTCGGCCAGGCACGGTGGCTCATGCCTGTAATCCCAGCACTTTGGGAGGCTGAGGTGGGCAGATCACTTGAGGTCAGGAGTTCACGAAAGCCTGGCCAACATTGTGAAACCCATCTGTACTAAAAATACAAAATTAGCCGGGGGTGATGGCATGTGCCTGTCATCCCAGCTACTCAGAAGGCTGAGGCAGGAGAATTGCTTGAACTCGGGAGGTGGAGGTTGCAGTGAGCCAAGATTGTGCCACTGCACTCCAGCCTGGGCAACAGAGAGAGACTCTGTCTCAAAGGAAAAAAAAAAAGTTTGCACTTCATTCTAAGTAAAGTGGAATGGTTTTGGAGGGATATCAGAAAGATCAAGGTGATAAAACGAAAAGAGCACATCATGCATGTGGACAGGGAGACCAGTTACAAGGTCAAGATCACGGTACCTTGAAGTAGGGTGGGGCTCGAAAGGTGATGATGGTCAGAGGTTGGACACATTGTGGAAGCAGGACTTGTAGAATTCGTCAGTGAATTGAACGTGGAATGTAAGATTTATGGCAAATCAGATATTACTCCTAGATCTTGGTCTGAGCAACTAGGATGTTGGTACTACATTTATCAACATGGAGAATTTTTGCTGGGGCTTTGGGGTGAGAAATGGAGTTTTGGAGAAAATTAGAAGTTATCTTTTGGCCTTGTTAATTTGGATTTGTTACTCTGACTAGAACCCAGGCCTTCTGTCTTAGTCTGTTGGGGATGCTATAACAAAATACCATAGACTGGGTGGCTTATAAACAACAGCAATGTATCACAGTTCTGGAGGCTGCAAAGTCCAACATCGAGGCACTAGCAGATTAAGGGTCTGGTGAGGATCTCCTTCCTCAAAGACAGGCTTCTTTTTACTGTAACCTCACATGGTAGAAGGGGTGAGGGAGCTCTCTCAGGCTTCTTCCCTAGGAGCAGGAATCCCATTCATGAGGGTGCCACCCCTCGTGACCTAAGCGCCCAGCAGAGACTCCACCTCCTAACACCATCGCTTTGGGAGTTAGGATTTCAACATATGAATAGGGGCAGGGGGTCATAACCATTCAACCCAGGTCATAACCAGTCTGCATATTCTGACCAGAACAGGTGTTTTTCCTACAAAGATACACTATTTATTCATTTACAATATGTTTATTGAGCCCCTGCTGTGTGCAGAGCTTGGTCTGAGATGCTGAGAAAACAGCACAGACCACAGCAGGGGCATTATCGATAATGGTGCCCCACAGAACCAGCAACTCTGGGTTGAGGCTCTGCTATGTGCTGGGCATTGTGCAGAATACAAAGTGAGTCAGACACATTCCCGATGCTCCAAATGCTTTCAACTTAATTGGACAGTTTAGGCAGAGAGACAAATGACAACTGATGGCCATGAATTAGTTCACAATACACTTATTGAATACACGTTATATTCCAGGCACTGTGCTAAACATGCTACATTCTGAGACTACAAAGATGAATTAGAATGCATTCCTGTCTCCCAAAAGCTCACCTTCACGTGGAGGAGAGATTTAGGCAAGCCCACGATTTCAGTTCCATGTGGTCGAGGTAGGACAGTATGGAAACACATGTACGATGCTTAGCCGAGGTTACTGTCTGGCATTGGGGGAAACTACCCCGAAGAGATCATACCTCAGCTGTGTCTTGCAGGATGAGGCAGACCAGAAGAAGACTGATGGCATTCCTGGCTAAGGGGACAGCTGCAAACAGGACAGTGGGGGGCTTGGGGACAGGGGAGCAGAGCTGAGGGGCTCAGGATTCATCCTGTGAGTGACAGGGGCTACTCCTGCGTTCTCAGCAGAGGGTGGGCTCTGTGGATGGGTTGGCTTGAGTTGTACAGCTTCGTATATGTGGATAACGGGCGGTTGAGGAGGAGGTGTGGGGGGACTGGAGGTGGCAATGCCAGCTAGGAGGATGTGCCCAAGGATGACAGCTAAGAGAGAAAGATGGGAGCCTGAGATGAACGACTAGTGGGGTTCAGTGGGGCAAGCGAGGGCCCTATGATCCTGCTGACCTCAGTAAGCAGGGAAGGTTTCACTAGGGAGGAAGGGTGGAGAAGATTGGAAGGGAAATTGGAAGAAACTGGACCTAGCTCAAGAGGTTGTCAGAGAAGGTTGAAGGAGGGGTGTGATCCATGACAGTAACCAACAGACACTCCCCTCATTAGTCAACAATCCCTGATGTCATTTAATCCTCACAGCTGCGTTGTGGGCTAGGCACACACCCCATTTCAAAGGCAAGGAAATGAAGGGTTGGAGAAGTTGAGTAATGTGCCTACGGTCACAATGCGCAGTGGTGTGGGTTTTCAGGCCCTCCTTTTGTTTTACTCCCTGTTGTCTGGTATCTCCCCTGGCGGTGTGGATTAGAACTGAGGCAGTGCCACCCCAGGGGCCAGAGTGCCAGCCTCCTCATAGCCCAGCGGCCCCTCCCTCCGGGGGCTGTGCATCGCCCTCCCCTAAGGCTCCTCTCTTGCATTCCCTGAATCCCAGCAGGCGTGCCTGGCAGCCGTCAAGCTCATCACCTCTGAGATCAGAAAGGCTTGGAAGTAGACGCTGGGGGCTGTAAGCTGAGGAAACGCACAGAGGAGCAGTTAAAGTAGCGCAGGGTGCCGAGCCTGCCTTTAATGGTTTGCAGCTGCAGCAAGCACCAGCTTCCCCGTGGGCTCTGCCCTGCTGCGGGGGCTGGCTGGCTGTATTTCGCATCCCGACCAATTAGATCCCCATGTGTGCTGCAGGCGTGAAAAAATAGAAAGTGAATAATCCTTCATTCGCCTCTGCATGGCGAGCAGCTTTGATCCTCTCGGTGAGGTGGCCCTGTTCCATCAGAAAGTTCATCTCTTCTCAGCTTCCCTCTTTTTTTTTTTTTTTTTTACCCAGTTTCCTTGTCTCAAAATGGCATTAACCTCCACCCAGAGACCTATGAAATGACCACGATTCATCTTCAGACCCTTCTGATCAAAGCTGGGTTGGATTTTCTTCGCCTTCTCTCTTTTAAACTTCCGCTGTGCAGTCCCTCCTTTCTAACATTGGTTTGGTGCCAATGTTTCCAGGCTGAAATCAAAAGGAATAGTCTATTAATATCAGGCTCCTGTAACAAGGCCACCATTGTTTGCTTCATTTCAGAGTACCTATGGTCTTCTGGTGAGAAAGAGAGATCAGGAGCCTGAGTGTGGAGCCTGTGTGCGTGTGTGTGCGTGTGCACGCAGGCGTGTGTGTATGTGTGGGGGGAGGTCAGATAAGCAATTTCAAAATGAGCAAAAATAGAAGGAATCGATCCTGGTTCATTTCAAATGCCTGCTGAATCTCAGTGACTCTGGCTATGGATTAAAACACCGATCACCCGTTTTGTTTCAGAAGCACCAAGGTCTTAGAAGCATGTTTGGCTAGAAGACCTACCTTAATGCTACAGGTTAGGTGGTGGAGCTGCTGCTGGAGGTGGTGTGGAAGGGTGGGCAGTGGAGGAGGAGTGGAGAGAGGAGCAGCTGGGGGTGTTGCTGGAGGAGGAAGCAGAGCTGGGGCAGAGCTGGTGTGGGTGTTTGTGCAGAGGAGGAGGAGGTGGGGTGGTGGGGTGCTGGAGGGGAGGGGATTAGTAGTCTTGGTGTGGAAGGCATGAAGAAGGTGGTGGAGGTGGCAGAAGCAGTGAAGGAGGAAGTAGAGGAGGCTTGGAGGGGCTGAGGGAGGTGGAGAAGGAGAAAGTGGAGGCAGGGGTTGAAGGGTGCTGGTGGTGGAGGTGTGGAGGAGATGGAGGAGGTGGTGGTGGCAGTAGATGAGGAACTAGAGGAGGGGATAGAGAGGATGAGGGAGAAAATAGTGGTGGGGGGAGATACTGGGTGAAGCAGACTTACTGAAAACAGAACACACTGCTGTCCATGCTTCCTTCATCCCATCCCAGTGATCCCACAAGCTGGGAAGACTCAAAAGGTTATCCCGGAAATCGCAGGGCAGGTTTAGGGTGGTCACTCCCAGCCACAGAGGCCTCTTTGGATAGCCCTTGTTGGAAGCAGCTCTGCCTGGATAGGAACTGCATAGACATAGGTTTATATCATTCAAGTTTGTGACACAAACCATTACAGTGTAACCCTTCTGGAAGTCGGGGGTGGGGTGGGATCACCTGGGTCATCTACACAGAATGTGCCTGGGATTCGTGAGTGAACTGCATGGCTCAGTGAGAAAAACGAACGGGGAGTCCCAGGCCTGGGTGCCAGCCCTGCCTCTGCTGGACTGCGTGGACTTCTCCACTTTACTTTCCAGTCTCCCACTGTGTGAAATGAGGTTGTTGAATTAGGAGTGCCGGCTCTAACAGACCCTCTGTTTCTACCTAGGAGAAACTGTGTAACCATTAGCGCTTTGCTTGAGGTGGTTCCTGAGCTTTTAAGGATAGAGTCTTATTTTCCATTTTTCCTGCCTGGTCCTTTTCTGAAGATAGGGAAGAGTGGGACTTAGTTTACCTTTTGACAGCCTTGGATAACTGGATGGGCTATATCACCCAGTGCCCATTACCCTTAGGCCATACCCCAAACCAAACCCAGACCAAAGTCAGACAGATTCTTGCCGCAATTAACTTCGAGGAAAGGTCACAAGTTTGGATGAGAGGGTTCCAAAATGGCCTGATGGCTGGGCACAGTGGCTCATGCCTGTTAATCCCAGCACTTTGGGAGGCGGAGGCAGGAGGATCACTTGAGGCTAGGAGTTGGAGACCAGCCTGGACAACATAGTGAGATCCCATCTCTATTATTTTATAAAAATATAACCTGTTGTTACCTGTGACTACTCATTGCCAGAGACCAGAAATGCAAGTTCCAGTCCCAGAGTAAAGTCAGACTGTCAGGAGACCAGCCAGTGAGCAGTTCCATCCGTCTAGAAGAGACAACAGAACTGGGCAGGGGAGGGTATGAGGCAGGGAGGGCGATTCTGGAGTAAAGTTTCTGCTGCTGATAATGAGTCATCCGCAGCTTCTCTGTTGCTTGCTACCACACATTTTGAAGCCGTGGGGAAGGCTTTTAAAGGGTCAGAGCCAAGTTGTCCCTTTGGACAAGAAGTCAGTCCCAAGACATCAGGACGGTTGCTGGTCGTGACTTTTCCAAGACAAGATTGCTCAGGATACTGTGGTGTGGCAGGAACACTGAATTCAGAGGTTGGCATTGAGGGGCTGGGCGTGGTGGTGTACTCCTGTAAGCCCAGCACTTTGGGAGACCAAAGTGGGAGGATCTCTTGAGTCCAGGAGTTTGAAACGACCCTGGGCAACATAGTGAGACCTAGCCTCTACAAAAAATATCAAAATTAGCCAGGCGTGGTGGCACCTGCCTGTAGTCCCAGCTACTCGGGAGGCTGAGTCGGGAGGATTGCTGGAGCCCCACAGGTCAAGGCTTTAGTGAGCTGAGATCTGCATGCTCCAGCCTGGGTGACAAAGTGAGACCGTCTCAAAAAAAGGAAAAAAAAAAAAAAAAAAGATTGGCGTTGAGGCTTGGTTCTGAAACTTACTTCTGAGACATTGAGTATATCGCTTCTCCTATAAAGCCCAATTTCCTCATCCTCATTGTAATGGGAACAGTAACAATTTCAGCTTCTATGTTGCTCTGAGGGTAGGAGCACTTTGGGAACTGCTCAGTATTCTACACGTGTTCAAGACTTTTTGTTACTACAGCTCTCCTTGACTTCTCTGACTTGCTGTGATGGGGCAGGTAGGAAGGAAGGTGAGCTGGGTGCAACTTCTGACACGCCTGAGCAGCCTGAAGCCACCACTGACTTAATGACGGATTTCCAGCGGTCAGAGTGCTGCTTACAGACCTAACTGAAATGTTCTGTGAGGTTCACTGGCTGTAACCACATCTGAATGCATCAAAAGGTGTCATCACCCAACTGAAGAGCCATGCCTTGAAAGCAGGAGACTCAATATTTCCTGAGTGTCAACTATACATCAGGCTAGCTGCGGCTCACAATTAATCACTATTCACTCCTGGAAGGTAGATATTATCATCCTTATTTTACAGCTGGGGAAATGGGGGCTCAGAGCGATTAAGTAACATGCCCAAAGTCACAGAATTGTTCAATGAAAGAAACGCGATTCGAATCCAGTTCTGTCTGTAAATGTCTCCACTATACCATGTTGATGCTTTGCCAAGACAAGCTGAAATCTTTCTGTGATATATATATATCTCACATATTTTTTCATATATCACATATATCACATATATCACATATATCTGTGATATATATATATATACACATATATATATACATATTTTTTTTTTTTCCCAGACAGAGTCTCCCTCTGTTGCCCAGGCTGGAGTTCTGTGGTGTGATCTCAGCTCACTGCAACCTCCATCTCCCGGGTTCAAATAATTCTCCTGCCTCAGCCTCCCGAGTAGCTGGGATTACAGGTGCCCACCACCACCTCTGGCTAATTTTTGTATTTTTAGTAGAGACAGGGTTTCACCATGTTGGCCAGGCTGGTCTCGAACTCCTGACCTCAGGTGATCCACCTGCCTCGGCCTCCCAAGTTACTGGGATTACAGACATGAACCACCGTGCCCAGCCTGTGATGGATTTTTAAACAAGGTAATCATGGTCTGCCTGATTCTGGGCCACTAGAGTTGATTTTCCTTTTTCAAACACAGTTCTCCTGTCCGCAGATGAACCACCAAGGAGGGCGGTGGAAGACATGCGAGGGAAAACCTGAATGCTATTTTCCAGCGTTAATTCTCATTCCCAAAAAAACAGAATCTGAAGGTACCTTACAAACAAACAAGTAAATAAAGCAATCAATAAAAGGACATTCCTGGACAAACTCAGAGGGAAAGGGTCCCTTTTTCTCGGTTTTGTCTGTTTGAGGGCTGGGGCAGAATCACTCTAAAGCGTTGATAATGACCCACGCGTGATGGGTCTGGGTGGTCAGTGCTGGTGCAGAGAGACACTCGGGATATAGCAACCTTGGCAGCTTAGTGAAAGCGGCAAACGGCCCTTCCGTGTCCTGGGGCCTCAGCCACCTAAGAGTAACAGCCACCTAAGAGAACGGGAGGCCTCTCCTCATCCCTATGCCCAGCCTTGGCTGAAGTCCGAAGTCCTCTTAGACTTCAGAAATCCCTCAGTTATTGTGTGTTCCTTGGGCTGCATATCTGGCCACTTACTTGGCATCTCCGCTGGGCTAAGAGACCTCTTGAGCTTAACGCATCCGAAACAAACTCTTGGCGACCGCACCACCACAAATGTGCTGCTTTCCCAGTCTTCTCCATGTTAGCAAATGTGCCACCATCACCTACACTCAAGACAAGATTGAAAACGTCCTTGGCTGGGCGCGGTGGCTCACGCCTGTAATCCTACCACTTTGGGAGTCCCAGGCAGGAGGATCACCTGAGGTCGAGAGTTTGAGACCAGCCTGACCAACATGGAGAAACCCCGTCTTTACTAAAAATACAAAATTAGCCAGGTGTGGTGGCGCATTCCTGTAATCCCAGTTACTCGGGGGGCTGAGGTGGGAGAATGGCTTGAACCCGGGAGGCGGACGTTGCGGTAAGCCGAGATCACCCCACTGCACTCCAACCTGGGAAACAAGAGCGAAACTCCGTCTAAAAACACAAACAAAAACAAAAACTACACAAACAAACCAAAAAAAGTCCTATCTGATTCGTCTCTGTCCTTTACAGCAAGTCATGCCAGCCTCACCTCTCCAACACACTCCACAGGCGCCCCTCACTGCTTCCCTGCTCCCCGCCTGGTCCCACACACTCTTCTCCGGGCTGGACCACGGCAGCAGCCCCTTGATTTATCCACCTGCTCTCGCATCACCACTCCTAGGCCATTCTCTACACGGCAGCCAGCGTGGTCATTTTGAAATGTGAAAAAATCACAACACTCCTCTACTTAGAAACCTCCAATGGGGGCTCCCTGATACCCATAGAATAAAATCCAGTCATCCTCACAGCCTGCAAAGCCCTCTGTGATCTGCCCTTTGCCCACCTCACTGACCAAGCTTCATGTGCTCTGCTTGCCGACTGGCCAGTTCCTCCGGGCCGTCTGCTGGAATGTTGTCCCCAAGATCTCTGCAGGCTGGCATGTCCTTCCAATTCAGTCTCAGCTTACATGAGGCCTTCTCAGAGAAGTCCTCTCTAACTCCTGATCAAAAATAGCACCCCAGTCTCTAACTTCTTACCATATTTTATTTTCTTCCTGACACTTATCATTATCTGAAACTAATGTATTTCCTGGTTTATCTTTATGATCTGTCTCTGGCAACAGTATATACATGGTACAAGGACTTATTTTGCTTATTGTTTTACCCTCTGCACTAAAACAGTGTCCACATCTGTGAGGACTCAGTGAACATCTGCTGAACGGGATGAATCTTAAAGCCTTCGACAATCATATTAAAAGATGAAACTCTTTACAATAAGAGAGAAAGCAATCATCTTTTCTTGGGCATTGGAAATACTGAGACACTAGGGGACAGAAGGCACCAAAAATTTAGAGAAGAGGGGCTTGTGACAATACTGAAACAGGTGAGCTTGAGAGCATCAAGGAAGGACAAGGGTGGCTGTATGGACAGGTGGGAATTTGGTCTTCGTCTGTCTATGATGAATTTGGAGACTGCAAATGATAGAGTCAGAAGAAAGTCACTCAAAGATCTGTCTAGAGTCCTTGGCTTTTAGCGTGGGCTTGACCACCAACTCTCTCTGGAATCTCAGGCCAGTTGTTTAGCCTCACTGAGTGTGGGCTTCTCAGGGCACTGGGCTGTGTGATCGCTGAGGTTTTGCCAACTGTGATTGTTCCATGCTCATTCGCCCATGGTTCATTCAATCACTCAGAAAGTATAACTTGAGCACTGTGTTCCTGAAATGGTGCTACGTGCTGGCATGCAGCAGAGGACAAGGCTTAGTCCCTCTCTTCATGGAGCTTCTAACACAGGAGACAAATAGCAAATGATTACGCAAATAAATCCGTCAGTTCAAATGGTGATGGGAAGGAGAAGTGAAAGGTGCAATGAGAGTGTGTAAAGGGGTGTCTTATGGGGATTGGAGGGTCAGATAAGTCTATTCTTAAAAAAATGATATTTTCTTCTTTTTACAAATGTTCAAGCTTTGGGGAAAGGAACTAAGGGAGCTCTGGAGAGTTCCTGGCCGGGCTCTGGCAGCGGGCTGTGCATTTGAGCAGATGCTTTCCCCCCGCACAGTGATGGATTCTAAGGCTCCTTGTACATGACATGGTGGGTCCTCCCGGAGTCAGGCAGAGAGCCCAGCAGGTTATTCCTTGGCCGGGGTGGGGTGGGGTGGGGAGAAGATGTTTTTTTTTGTTTGTTTGTTTTTGTTTTTGTTTTTTGAGACGGAGTCTCGCTCTGTTGCCCAGGCTGGAGTGCAGTGGCGCAGTCACGGCTCACTGCAAGCTCTGCCTCCCGGGTTCACGCCATTCTCCTGCCTCAGCCTCCCGAGTAGCTGGGACTACAGGCGCCCGCCACCACGCCCTGCTAATTTTTTTTTTTTTTGTATTTTTAGTAGAGACGGGATTTCACAGTGTTCGTCAGGATGGTCTCGGTCTTCTGACCTCGTGATCTGCCTGCCTTGGCCTCCCAAAGTGCTGAGATTACAGGCGTGAGCCACCGCGCCCGGCCAAGGAGAAGTTTTTGATAGTGTGAAGAACCATTTTCTTCTGTGTAGCAGATGAAGGTGAAACTGGGTGTTATCAACTTTTTATGCCAATCCCCTGACCTCACCCAGCCAAACTCTTATCAGTAAGCTGAGTACATAGAAGTGAGAAGTTGGGGGGCCGCCTACTTACCCATTTTGTAGTGCATATAAATCTTAGTACATGAATTTATTTGTATGAGAAATATCACTTTCTTTTGTTTAAAATGATCTTAAATCTTTCTTTATGCTTCCATCCTTCCAGGTGGAGGAAATTAAATTCCAGTCACGTCTGAGGTCCTCTGCTCTGCTCCCCACACCAGGTCCCAGTGGAGGCTGAGAGCCCCTGGCCTTCCTACATGTGGCCTTCCCCACACCTTGAGGGCCTGGCCACCTCCACCAACAAAACTCCAGGGCCCCCTCCTAGGCTGGGAGAAATTCCTCATCACTCTTCTGTCCTGGGCTACTTTAAAGGTCCATCTAGGACACCCAGCATCATCTCTGCATTTTGGCGTCTACAAAATACAGCAAGAGATTTAATTTTCAGGTAGCATTTTGCTTACTGTCCTATAGAAACCCCTGATGCAGAACTGTCTAACTCTGTGGAGAGCTTGTGAAAATTCAGGAAAAACACACACAAATCAGTACTTATTAAAAAATCATGGCCGGGCGCGGTGTCTCACGTCTATAACCTCAGCACTGTGGGAAGCCAAGACAGGTGGATCACCTGAGGTCAGGAGTTCGAGACCAGCCTGGCCAACATGGCAGGAACCCCATCTCTACTAAAAAGTACAAAAATTAGCCGGGCGTGGTGGCGCATGCCTGTAATCCCAGCTACTCGGGAAGCTGAGGCAGGAGACTCGCTCAAACTTCAGAGGTGGAGGTTGCAGTGAGCCGAGATCACACCATGGCACCCCAACCTGGGAGACAGAGAAAAACTCGGTCTTAAAAAAAAAAAAATTATTCTGCCGTAGAAGTGGGACTCCACAGTCAGGGAAAACCTGTGTTTGTCTGAGTCCTGGCTTTGCCTGGGCAAGTGGCCACCTCTTTCAGCCTCATTTTTCTCATCTGTAAATCAGAACATTGTAGAGATTCCTTCATGGAATTGTTATGAGAATTTAATAAGATTCCCTGAAAAATGCTTAACACAGTGTCTGGCACATGACAAGTGCCCAGTAAATATTGTCTATGATTCACAGATACATCATGTTAGTGATGGTATGAGACGTCCTATTCATTGTTACTGTCCAGCTTAGAGATCATGTATAAAGGCTTTGCAGAGGGTGGCCCCCGGAGTGCCGCTGAGCCCTCCCCTCTTCCACCCACTGGGAATGGAGCTTGGTGAGGCGCGCAGCATTTTTCATCCTCCTTAAAGAACAGGTGCAAGTCCGGTCACGACTTCTCTCCATCAGCTTCTTGTCAAACCTGTAAAAAATCATCTATCCTCCTTCGAAATTCCTACTTACTACATGGCAGCTTCTAAATTATACCTCTCTTGCTCAGCTACATTTTTTTCTTTCCTTTACTGCCCTGCCCCCACTTCTCCTCCAAAATACTACAAGCAAATATCATTTATATTGATTTTGTGAAGCTCCCTTCCCATGCATCGCCAGTCCCTGAAAGTCTGGGAAGCCAGCCTCTGATTATATGTTTCTCAAGGCTGAATCCAATTTTTGTTTGTTATGGAAACATTAAATCTTTAAAAAACAAAAGTCTTAAGTCTTTGGGACAAATATTGGTGTGGACTATTTAAAAAAAATACATATATATATATATATTTGAGACGGAGTCTTGGTCTGTCACCCAGGCTGGAGTGCAGTGGCACGATCTTGGCTCACTGCAACCTCCACTTCCTGGGTTCAAGCAATTCTCCTGCCTCAGCCTCCCTAGTAGCTGGGAGTATAGGCGCTCACCACCATGCCCGGCTAATTTTTGTATTTTTAGTAGAGGCGGGGTTTTACCATGTTGGCCAGGCTGGTCTCGAACTCCTCACCTCAGGTGATCTGCCCGCCTTAGCCTCCCAAAGTGCTGGGCTTACAGGCGTGAGCTATTACACCCGGCTGTGTGTACTATTATTTTTGCACAGATTGATGACAGGAGAGGCAAGGCCTGGAGTTTAGTGAGGGTTTTATTGAAGAGGAGTGAGGAGAGGGAAGAAGCAACATTGGGAAAAAGGGAAAAAGAGAAGGGTTGTCTCTGGGCTTGAGGCAGAGAGAGACAGAAGAGATAAGCAGGGATGAGGACCCGAGAAAATGAAAGAAAGCCAGTTGCCTGTAGGTTTCTGAGGTTCAAATCTACAGAGCAACTCGATGTCAGAAAGGAATGAATGCTTGTATCCAGCTTATCGATCCTGCTATGCAGCTAATCCCTGAATGAAATTTCCTGTGTCTGAGTGTAGGTTATGAATATGCAGTGAAATCGTCCATGAACGCCATTTTCCTTACATGCACTTTTTTCCTCACTTTTTTCTAATGTTGAGTCACTCTGTAGACTCGAATAGATGATCTCTGCATGTATTTATACTTTCAAGAAACAAGAAATACGACCGACTTTGCTGGTTTCACTGATGGTGTGTTTGAGGGCTGTTTTTATTCAGTGTCTGAGATGCATTAAGTGTTTCGTAGTGGAGGCTTTATAAATGTGTTTGAATCAAGTATAAGAACAATCCTGGGTGGGAGATACTATTTTTCTCTTCTGTGGATTGTGGAAAGTGAGGCTCAGAGTAGTTAATAATGTGGTCTGTAAGTACAGCAGCTGGGGTTCAAACTGGGTCTGGTTCAGGCTCACTTTTGAGTCTTGTCTATCTCGCTAGACAGGACCAGGATTATCTCCCCGACGTTCTAGCGCCTTCTCTGGCTTTCAGACCATCAGTGGTTATGAGACCAATTCCTCACACTCCCTCCCTTTCACAGCTGCATCCACTCAAGACATCGCCCCTCCCCTCACCTGTGAACTTCCTTAACCACTTGCTGCACCTCTCAATGACCCACAGAAGGGCCAGGGCATCCCAGGTATGCTTCAATTATGACTTGGCCTGACAGCCTCCCAAGGACATTGTTTGTTAACCCCTTGACAACAAGCACAGTGTCTTACTTTAGCAATCAGATTCATCAGTGACTTTCCAATTTGAGTTTCTGTATTTACCAAAGTTACATATCCACACAATTTGGAGAGTCAAACAGTTCCACAAATGTTGTCCCTAATATGCTTGTGTTTCTGTTTTTGATTTTTTAGTTTTAAGCATTAAATCTTGAATTCCCACCATGAAAGATGAGTTTAGCTTTTTCTTCTTGTGCCGTGACCTCCCCTCATATACACACTCTTTCAGTCTATATCCTTCCACTGTTATTATATGCTAATATCATTTTTCATCATTCTTTGTTTCCATATGAAAATATAAATTCGATTTATAACTGTGCCCTGAAGTACAGTGTGATTGCCTTTCCTTTCCTGGAGTTAGTAACTGTCTTATTTTTCCATTTGTTTTGTTTTTTATTATTGTTGGTTTTTGTTTGTTTGTTTGCTTTGAAATGGAGTCTTGCTCTGTTGCCCAGGCTGGAGTGCAGCGGTTTGATCTCGGCTTACTGCAACCTCTGACTCCTGGGTTCAAGCGATTCTCTTGCCTCAGCCTCCCTAGTAACTGGGATTACAGGTGCCCACCACCATGCGTGGCTAATTTTTGTATTTTTAGTAGAGAAGGGGTTTCTCCATGTTGGCCAGGCTGATTTTGAACTCCTGGCCTCAAGTGATCCACCCACCTCGGCCTCCCAAAGTGCTGGGATTACAGGTGTGAGTCCATTTGTTTTGTTTTCATTGTATTAA